>NC_133324.1:411492573-413892573 GCF_042186555.1 Aquarana catesbeiana
AACTACTTCTCATTTTCAAGTCAGATCATGTTCAAGTCAGTGTGCTGATGTAGATCATAACACTGACACAACTGTTTTATAGAAATTATGGGCAATTTTTTTTCTTTTGTTTAATAAATGTTTGTTAAGAGAACACAAAGAATGTGTAACCTGTTATATATTGGTTCAACACAGAGGTGTAAACCACACATTACTGATGAAAAAGGTACAATCCCAGAGTGATAAATGCAAGGCATCATAACATGTCTCAACATTTAGGAGTACTAGCATTAAATTAATATTGGTAAGCCAAGTATGTAGAATAGGAAACAATAACAATAGTGTAAAGAAGAGAAAGGGTGGATGGGGGTGGGAGGCAGAAAAAAGGGAAGGACCCAACTTTTGCAATATGCGAGAATGAATTCACAATTGCCAAACAAGTATATACAATGCATAGTATAACACATATTGCAGGTTAATGTGGAGTGGACATACTGTAATATCCTGGTAAGTAGGTGTAAATTTAAAGGTGAGCCAACAAGCCCATACTGCACAATAATAGGTGGTGTTATTACAGATATATATATATATATATATATATATATATATATATATATACACACACACACACGAGGGGTCTTCAAAAACTTTCTGCACTTTTAATACATTTCATGGAGTTAGAAAAAGTGTGGAAACTTTTTGAAGAACCCTTGTAAACACACACACACCAAGACTTGTAGCATTGACATATTCTGTGGCACCTTACAAAGAACCTTATCCTCCAAGCTTACACATAAGGGACCTACAAACGCCATGCAGACAGGAATCAATCCTAGTACCCTGCAACTCTAACGCAAGCAACCTACAAACTCCATGCAGGGAGCTATTAAACCCAGTACCCCACAGCTCAAACACAACCACCTACAAACTCTGTGCAAACAGAAATCAATCTTAGCACCCCACAGCTCAAACTCATGACCCACCAATGAGCTTAAAGACCCCCTGAATACATAAAACCCAACACAACTGCTAAAGAACCACAAGTCCCAGCAGAGCCACTATAACGATCTCCAGCAGCCAATAACTACATCACTATAAGGGAGAACCTGCGTCTGTCCATCAAACCCAGTCTGCCCCCAAACCTCAACAGCACCAGATTTACAGGAGAGCTGTAGTAACCCTGGCTGGCAGGACATGCTTTCACTTGTAATTCACCAGCAGCAGGTGACTGTACAGGTCCTGATCAGAGCCATGCTGGGGGAACAGAGAGAGCTCACATCATCCATCAGCAAAGGGCACTACTGGACTACCCAGGCAGGGTTAACCCTTTCCATGCCACCTGAACCAGCAGCAGCAGCTAGGCAGGCAGGGAAGGCAGGGTCCCCCTCTTACTGCCTGCAAGTCATACACTGGTGAACTAGGTCAGGCAGCCCCCCTCCACTGACCTGAATAGCAGATGCAGCCTGGTGGAAGGAGACAGCTCCAGATTTCCCTCTTGTTGGTGATTTGCAGGCAATGGGCACAGTGTGGGGACACCTCCTCTCTGTCTGCGGCGGCTGGTGGGTCAGTCGGTCAGCAGGCATAGCGGGGACACAGTGCGGGAACACCTCTCAGCGGCAGGTGGTGGGTCGGCCGGTCGGCCGATCAGCGGGCACAGCGGGGACACAGTGCGGGTGGGGACACCTCCTCTCCAGACAGTGCAGAATGCTATTCTGAAATAGCTCCGCTCAGGCCGTGTGTTCCGCGGAGCTGCTGGCATCACATCCGGTTTATTCACTGGCACAGGGAAACTGGAAGTGACGTCATAACTCAGAGGGAAAGCACCGCCCATGTCCTAGGGCAGTGCCAATCTAGAACAAAGCACCCATAGTTATACTACTGGCGGAAGTATTCCGGCGCAATGGATTGCACCACAAGGCAGGTCAAAACTGTGCAAATGAAGCGTCTCATCTGCAATCTTGTGATTGCATAGACGGCACATTTACCATAGTGCATGGTGTTCGGTGCCTGAACACAGTGCACTTCAAGGACCTTTTTTCTATTTTTTTTAAAGCACCTTTTTTTTGTGACTCCCTGGGGGGGCGTCAGGCCTGTGCGCCCCCTATGAACTGGCCACCACTGATAATAACAGTGCAAGTTCTGTGAATAGCAATGGAGGCAGAAAGGGAGAGGCAAGCGGCGCAAGCCCTTCACACTCACAACCATTGCTGTTAATCTCTGCAGCACCAGATGATTGCTATTCTGGGCAGAAGCTGGCGATAAGAAGGAAGAACAATTACTAGCTCTAAAAGCTGTTTGCAAAGAAAAAGGAAACTCTTATGCTAGTCATATGCACATCAAGTTTCCAGCAATTTCAACCACTTTCGACCAGCTTTCAATAACCTCAGTATTCTATGGTAAATGCTGATCACTTAAAAGTGGAAACAGGAAAAAAGTTGAAAGAGGAAAGAGCCTCTTGGGCTAAATATGTTTTTCAAATTTTAATACCATATTTCCAAAAGAGATGTGTAAGGGGAGAAGAAATAAAAGTAATTATTTGACCCGGTCAAAATTTTTTACTGCACATCCAAAAGAAAAACTGCTGGGTCAGTGTGTTTACAGCCCATGTGTTGATAGCATGCTTTAAAAGCTTTTTCCCTTGTGTACCTCTCTTTTTTTGACATTAGGTCCAGGGGTATTAATATCCTGGTGTAGTCAAACATGTCTTCTCTTTAGATTATTGTCTCATTTCATTGTGTAGCTCTGTTGCTTGAGTTCCGTGGCAGCCTCAACAACATTAAGTACGACATTATCAAAAGCGACTTTTTATTGAAGGTAATCATTTGTCTGATTTCCCCAGAGATGCTTAGAAAGAAGAATATGCAGTGTAACATTATAAATTGCAGAGGAGACCTAACAGAAGGAATGTACTGACCATATTTCTGAACATGTCTTTCTCTTCTCCTGATGGGGATAATCATTAAGTAGGTCTGCAAGGTGTCCATTAATCATTGTCAGTGCTGGCTGAGCCAAAGTTCTCATTGGCTGCTCTGAATCAGTCAGCCGCTACTGTAGCACACAAACCCTGTGGAAATGGCAT
Source organism: Aquarana catesbeiana (assembly GCF_042186555.1). Classification (NCBI taxonomy): domain Eukaryota; kingdom Metazoa; phylum Chordata; class Amphibia; order Anura; family Ranidae; genus Aquarana; species Aquarana catesbeiana. Next base: position 411,495,632 of record NC_133324.1, read on the forward strand.
TTCATTTTCTGTTAGGAATTGACTCAAATGGATTTTTTTCTCTTTTTACAAAACAAAGTGAAGTGTTCTTAAAGTGGCATTCTGCAAAAATAAAGGTTCATCTTATTGCATAGTACTGTTTGCCTTTGTTTCGAAAGCATGGATTAGAAGCATAAAATGTTTTTAGGCTATCCCATCTAAGGAATCTATTCAGCTCTAAAACAAATTTACTGGTTATCTTCCTAATTTGTTAGCATGGAATGCACTTCTAGATAGCTTTCAGTAAAATGCATGATATTTCATTAAAATGGAAACCCAGCCAAAGCTTTTTTTTTTTGTTTGTTTTGGATAGAGTGGAGAAGGGTTCGGTCATCTGTCAAGTTGTTTTTGCGGCTTGTAGCCTTCCTGGGGAGACTTCACTTCCTGTCCTAGTGACAACCGCAATTATGTTTATTTTTCAAGTAGGTTGGCAAGAATCAAGAACCTTTGGCAGCTTTTTTAATGCTCTTCGTGTTCCCGACTTGATATTTCCTCTCACTTTTTGACTTCTAATAACTTTTAATTTTTTCACTGGAACAAAAAGTGGGGGGAAATCTCCCTACCAATACTACAGTCATAAAAATCTGACAGATGGTCTAAGCCTTCCCCATGTTATCCAAAAGTACAGTACAAAAGTGTTGGCTCCACTTTAAAGCATAGTCTAATAATTCAAACAGTCACATGCAGATTATTAACAAAGAAACCAGTGTAAATGCTTAGATATATCTGCATAAATAAAATTCCCCTTTTCTTCAACTCACATGTTAATGCAACTGTGCTCACTGGAACATCCCAAGAAAAGGTTGCTCATACGACTATAGAGATACGTGACCTTTATGACAGGTCACTTTTGAAGAGGTACAGTTCATCTCTTCAAAATCTAAATGCAGTAATTGTCAGAGCTATTTATTGATTTGTGTAATTTTGGTTTGACTGCTGACAGGTAAATGAAGCATAAAATAGAAATAAGCTGAACTGCACACAGATGGAGTTAATCATATCCATTAACACATGCGATCATGTAATTTTTAATTCCAGGTGCTCTGTTATGTAAAAAATCAGGATGCCTCATCATAAAAGTATTTTGTAAATATATAATAAATTAGCATTGCTCCAGGTGTAAGTGAAAACACTATATTTGCTTTCCCATAATGTGACTGCTTTAGGAAAGTAAATGTCAAGCCACGTACAAAGATTTCCGTGTCCAAGAATATTATTGCTCAGAAAAAAACAACCTGAAATAAAACATGACTAGCATAAAAGGTACTCTGTAGTTATGAAAATGTACCTGTCAGTGGGGTTCTAATTGTGTTTATTTCCAATACTGAGGGGCTGGGAACAGCGAGTTATGTAATTTTGAACCAACTACTTTTGGTCAGTAATTTGGGATTTAAAAATACATTTTATTTTTAGTAAATACTCACTGAGGGTAATATTTATTTGGGTTCCTGCTAGTCAACTGATTACAGCCTGCCTTTGTGACCTCGAAAAATACACAAGTTATAGACATTCTTACATGGAGAACACTGAAATGGGCAATGAACAGAATAAAAAAATATTGATTTTTATTGGTGTATGAGATTAAAGCTATATTATGAAGAAGGGTTATGAATGCAGACAGATAATCACAATAGAAGGTTTAGCACATAAAACTATGGTCCCTTAATGATGGTAGGTTTAACATCCAACTCATAGTTTTTTTATACTTTTTAGGCTCCATTCACACTTGTGCAAATTGTCATGCAACTTTGGACATCAAGTCATTCCCCATGTTTTCCAATGATACCCATTCATATATGCCTGATTTAAAGTTGCAACTTCATAGTAGTTCATGCACTATTTTGGTCCGAGTTTAATGCAACTTTCATGCAACTTGAGGGCCATAGACTTCAATGTTAACCCTCAGAAGTTGCATGAAAGTCGTACCTGATTGTTATACAATGCAACTTGTGTGCAACAGCTGTCCATTATCACTGGCCAAAGCCAAAGTCATATCCGAGTTGCACCTATCCAAAGATGTGTCAAAGTTGTACTTCAAAGTCAGCACAACTTTGCATTCATACAAGTGTGAAGGGGGCCTTTAAAGATTTAAATATAGTGCCGAAGACACAGAAGTACTGTCAATTTTTTTATGGGTCCCCACTGGGGAGGTGTTCTCTCACTGACTGTGACACTATGACAAGGGATGAGGTGCAAGGGGTGTCACTGGCATAGGAGGATGCAGAGAGCAATAGCTCTCACAACACTGGAAAATAACTGTGTTTTTATTTCTGTCCTGGTGAAAGAGTGTCACAAGGGCAAAAAAGTAGGGTAAATCTTCCAAGTGGGGACACAGACAATTATTAAAATGAGGCAGAGGTTCCAGCCCTTTCTTTACACTGTTCAAAATAAAAAAAAAAAAATAGTAATCAATGACATTCAACGACAACACCCAGGAGACCCAACCCCTTTGCTTATTTTAGGCTGCTTTCGCACTGAGGCAGTTCTCAGGCATTTTAGTGCTACAAATAGCAATGTAAAGTGACTGAAAACTGCCTCTCATGCCTCCCCAGTGTGAAATCCCAAATGCTTTCACACTGGGGCAGTGTGCTTGCGGGGTGGGAAAAAAGGTCCTGCAAGCAGCATCTTTGGGGCGGTGTGGGAGCGCTATATACAGTGCTCCAAAACTGCCCCTGTCCATTGGAATGAGTGGGCAGCGCTTCCGAAGTGCCGCAACACAGGTGCTATTAACCCCTTCTTCGGCCGCTAGCGGGGGGTTAAAAGCTAACGGCCTAAAACTAGCGGCGCTTTACTACTAATGGACTCACCGCCCCAGTGTGAAAATACCCTTTGTGACAGGGAGTGGGTGAAGGTGATGGGAACGGATATAGGCAATTGGGTATCATTTATTGATAATTGATATGGATAACATGATTGACGGTGGATTTACATTGTGGGACTTTTAATAAAAGACTTATCAAAAACTGTGTGTGTTTATTCACTTTTTTTGTAAATGAGTTGGGCTACTCTTTTTCTCTTACTCATTCACATGGGGTGGTTATATCTGGGTGCTCCCTTATTGTTAGTAATGCCAATTAAAATCAGTCGGGCCATGTGGACTTGTCCTCATCAACATGTTCCCCCTGGCAAGGTACCCAGTGTTCCCCCAAAATTGAGGGCATTTGGTCTAGTATAGTTTGGGGGGTCTGCACAATAACCCATCTTTTCTGGATTGCCAGGCTTCATGTTTGGATAAGGGGCTGGTATGGATATTTTTGGAGGTGGCCACACGTTTTTCCTATTTTTCATGAAGTATGAGGGTCTGGTATATATTTTTAGGGGGAATCCTATGTGTTTTATTTTAGTGCGGCAGTTCCCCATTAACATTTTCATCTGACTCTCAACTAGAATAAGGTAAAATGTTCTCCAACCATATGTTTGCAAACAGAAGAGCATCCAAAGCAATCAACTTGCCCCCAATTTAAAGGCCATTTTTTTTTTTCTATCAAGGCCATGTTAGACTGTGTTTATCTGCAAGGGGATAAACAGATGTTCCAGGTAGTCCCTTTGTAGTCATTTGGGATGCAGCGGATAAAGGGACACAGCCACTGCTCCCAATTTGACATCCGTGTGAGTGTGGGTGTGTACACCTGTGCAGATGTCAGATTGGGAGAAGCATTTTTGTCCATGCAACCACTGTGTCCCAATTTACATCAAGGGAACTGCCAAAGCAGGAATGCACTGTACATCCCTGTGTGGGTAAACAAGGCCCTTGCATGGCCGTATAATGCAGAATGCCCTGTGTGAACCAGGCCTAAATGTCAGTTTTGCTGTATAAGTTGTATACATCATACCACTTCACAGGCAGGGCAGGGGCACTCCCCCCCAGGCATATTATTTAATGAAATGCTTTTTTTTTAATGTAGCTCTTAAAGCGTTAAAAAAATCGCATCAAGTTGATTTTTTAATTACATTTTTTGCTTTGGTTCCCCAGAGCAGTGCCCAGTCCCCCATGCCATTTGTTTGACAATCCCTTGCCTAGTAGCCCAAAAAAATGACCATTACTGTTTTTAAACATTTGGCTGCTATTAACTTCACTGGGGTTCAGATTTGACACCCAGACTTTACTCATGTTCTGTGAACCTGCCCCCAAACAAACCCAGCTAGGTTCAGCTCAGTCTTAATGAGAAGGTTTCTTTGTATCTTTTACTTTAAAAGGCTTTCATTTCATATATTTATATACTTCTGAGACCAAAATATTTAAATAATGTGTTTAACAGAGGAGATAAGTAAACAATCTATATGCATATTTCTAGCTATTTCTAATTTGCTGAGTAAGATAATCTCATGGGAAGGAAAGAAAATGAAAAGCAGTCTTCTTTGCCATATTTGCCCACAGCCACTGAGACGTGCTCTAAGTAACCTTCTTTGTAAACATTTTAAGGCTTTAAATATACATGTCCCAATTTACTTGCACATGGGATGGAAATCACTGTTCCATTTTTAATTGCAGAAAATCTGTATTGTGTCCTCAGAACTGCAGCCACTCCATCACAAATAATCTTGCATAAAGCAAGCGTAGCACAAAGCTGTGCGAGAACAAAGGCAGCTAATTAAAGAAAGCATATAATTGTCTTTGGGTACAATTTAGAGTTCAGTTGCTAGGGTTGCACATGCCATATTTACGTGTCAACATTTCCAGCTCCGAACTCTTTGCCAATCAAGCTTGATGACTGTCTGTCTTTAAACTAGATTGTCACAGAAAGGTTAAATGGCAGAAACCAGACATCAGACACTATACGTAGATCTGGCCCGATAGCATATCATTTTTTTAGGCTTACATTGATTACCATACTGATTTACATATGCAGATTTCTTTTAGCATTGTCATAAAATCTAATCTTTGCACATGCTATTTTTTTCTTTCCCCATTGAAGAGATTTCCTATTACTTCTTGTTTTGATGTTTGATTGGCAAACACCAGGTACTGCAATATAGAATAATGTACCTAGGTTAACAGAAACAAAAATAATGATAAAAAAAAAGGTTAACTGGCTAATTGAAGCAGCAATGGGTTTTCTGGGCTAATGTATTTTTATCCAATAATGCTGAATTCGAACAGTTACATTAATGGTCGAAATAAAAATATGTAAACCGCTGTACTTTCAACAATATTTCCAATTCAGTTCAGGCAGTCTGGTGATCTGTACATTCTTGTCAGACAGCATATACAAATTGTTCACTCTGTAGTGTTTTTATGCAGAAAAAAACTGCTGTTGAACAACATAGACTTGTTTCGGCCTCCCAACCCTGTGACTGGCCGAGTGAAAGATCAGCAACACACTAATGAGATCATCAGTCTACTCCTTTCTCTTGCTGGGGATTGTATGAGGCTGATAGTAAGACCGATAATTGTATAAGTATTATCACATTCAAAATACACACTATCGTTTTTTTTTTTTTTATTAATTCATAACTTGAATAATAGATAGTTGATAATTAATAATACTACTAATAATTGATAGAATAGGCAGGATAGGTGCTAACTTGATTTGTGGGCTTTATGCCATTTGCATGCACGCGTTTACATTTTTTACATACTGATACACATAAACAAAATGTAGAAAGAATCCATTATTAGAAACCTACCAGAAGAAAACTTGTAAAGAATGATTCTTCTCTGTGCCACAGATTAACTATTTTAAGTAGCACCAGAAAATACAAAACTTCCCAGCCATGCTTTCACATTAAAAATTTGTAATTTTTATTTTATTGTATAGATATTTGTGTGCCTTCCAGAAATGTCTGTGCTTGTTCTGCCTTTTCGTAATAACAGTCATTAAGAAGACTGGTTAATCTTGTCTTTATACTGTAATTTCTTTGAATGATCTATTGGGAAATGTTTCAAAAGGTAAATCAGTGTGTGGGATAAAAGCGATGTGTGCCTTCCAAATTTCAAAGGGACTCATTTCATAGTAAAAAAATACTCATCTACAATTAATGACAGCGACTACCGAAAACTGTAATTGGGATCCAACATAAATTTTAAGGCGGAACTTTCTTGTACAGCTGTGTGCCATCTGTTGCATAGAGCAACTTTAAACCTGACATGTAAATCAATAATGGGCCCAGCACCTAAGTCTGACCCCTGCTTTATAGAACAACATGGGCTTTCTTTTTTAAATAATGTTTCATACATAAATACATGATTCGAATGATAACATTTGTCTTTGAAGATTTCAGAACTGGTTTAGCCTTTTATGGTGTTTTATTAACCCTCAACTAGTTTCTATGTTGAAATGAAAATTAAAACTTTGAGCTTGGCACCAGTAAACTTTTTAATGCAATTTTAAATAGCAGGTGTCCCAGAAAGTTGCATACATAAAACTGCATATACTGACATTTTCTTCACTCTCATACTGCTACATTCAGACCCAGATTCAGACAATACCTGAGACAGATTAGCCTTCCTCTCATGTGTCAGCGCCAATTCTTGGTTATTGGCCTAGTGTTGACACTTTTGGACAGGGAGTTAACCCCCAGCTCTGTGTAAGCTTCAGCTACAACACCTTAGAACTCAAAGTAGGCCTTTTTTCACCTTGCTACCATGAAGCATTGGGGGAGAGAGGGAAAGGTGAGTATCTGTTGCTGGGAAGAGGGGCCCTGCATGAGAAAAACAAGGTTTTGCCCTAGTTTGTGTGCTATAGCCACTAGTTCCTCACTGACTACAACTATATTAATTCTCAGTAAGAATGGCTAAATGACTTAAAGTGTTACTAAAACCAGAACCTGCATTTACTATATCTGGTCTCCCACAATAAACAGAACATGGAAATGCAATTATTTTAGTAAATACAAACAGATCAGCAGTATATGTGACCTGTATCAGTTCCTAGAAAATTTTGTAGGAGGAGTTTTCATTCTCCCCTGATCCTCTGTCTGGACAGTGCTGACTGGCCCTGTGCTGATCACATGCACCCTCCCAAGAAAAAAAAAGAAACTCTCTAGCAATACACACCAAACTGAGCATGTGCAGCCTGTCCCCTGGCTCTGTAAATATCAGGTTATTTTTTGGAGACAGTGAAAGAAGAGGAGGATCAGAGAAGACAGGATCACACAATGTTTATACACAATGTGGAGGATTAACCCCCTAGGCTCCACAGTGAGTATAACAAGCATGCTTTACTGCATATACAGACTGATTTTACTGTTGTGGGTTTAGTAACACTTTAACACACATAAACATATTAACCATTATTTACACAAAAATATAGAACCCCTCTTATATTTACCTTCCTGTCAGGCCCACATAACTAACATATGTAAACAATATGTCACGCTTATTACAAGTCTGCACTTCAATACAAAGTAAACATTGATTGAATACATAGTAATGCATAAGTAAGATGATTAATTAATAATATAAGCAAGCTGTGATATATGTCATTTGAACAGATCAGCTGTATTAGGAGAGAAAAATTCCATACAGCCCAGCTTGATAGTCTGTAATTAAAGAGTCTCAACAAGGTGGGAATTAAGGAACAGGAGAAGCAATCAAAGATTCCAGGGAGCTTGAAAAGTTTGGTTTTAAATGGAAATTATAATTAACCTTGAACCATATTTTTTTTAGATATACATGTGAATGTGATAATCCCATCTGTTTATTGTACTGTTCTTTTACTTGTGTGTAGAAATAGTAGATATACAGCATAGGTACAGTTCATAAAGACAACTGTACTGGTTATTACTAGACATTCTGCTTAGTGATGCTGCACAATGACTTTGTAAGTCCAGAGGTCAGGAATGACCTGACAAAAATAAAATGTATCCTAAATGAATCTAAGATAACCTGATTTAGGCAAACCTTAAAGTACACTTTTCATTAGAAAAATCCTTAAAGTGTAAAAAATAAAAATAAAAAAAAATGGGTTGCATTTGCTGACTTCTATCTGGAAATTGCAGTTGACAGTCTGCTATTCTGACCCACTGGCATCAATATTTTTGCAATCAATGACCTGGACAAAGCCTGCAGATCAGGAAAGACAGAAGTCCCTATCTGTGTATGTTCTGGGTCAGTGATGGAAAATTTTGAATCAAATTGGTCAGCATGAGACCCAGACAACCAAGAACAGATCAGCTATGAAATTCTCTGTGTTTACCCCATGACTGGTTCATGATGATACATGGATGATAATCACATTTCCTCATATACAGTATAGATGACAATTAGAGATTAGATTTGATTAGATATAATCAAAATATGGACCGGCAAACAAATAAAATGTGAAACTGCATCAAGAATTATTTTCTGATAATTGTTACTAATAACTCATCATTTAGGCTTGCTGGTATACACCTTTATTTAGGTTAAACAAAGAGTTAATAAAACATTAAAAACTAATTTTATTTAAAAAAAAAAATCTACTTGTCAGGTTGCATTAGCTGACATCATACATCATCACTTTGATCTTCAGATGAATGAAACAGATTGGATACAAAAGTAACAACGCTGACCACATAAAAACTGCTTGTCCTGTCAGCCTCTGAATCAGTACTAACTTAGGGCTCATTTACACTTGCGGCAGTCTATGAAAAGCGATCTATGGTGAACCACTTTTCAGGAGCAGCTGACAGGCACTAGGGAGGCCATCCTGCCCAGTGTTTGGCTCGCGGTTGCAGCACGGCTCAATATACTTAAATGGATCATGTTTTGCGGTAGTATTGCCTGCCAAACCCAACAGGGGGTATCGTTTTCGTCAAAGCTATATGGCCTCAAGTGTAAACCAGCTCTCACTGGAACAGTATGCAGCCAAGCTAGAATAATAATGCAAAAAGAGTAGAATAGATATTCAAAATGTACAAAAAAAAGTATAATTCCTCTATTAGTATTTATTTTGTTAGTTGTTCTTTTGTTATACTATATGTCAAGTAAACTTATTAACTTCAACATATACGAATATGTGTATTTTACCTTTTAGGAAAGGGAACATTAAAACATTTCCATCCAGCCTCTTCTATAACGTTTTAAAGTGTACAGTTTTGTTTAAATCAACTTGTCATTATATACTGTTTAAAAATCATATAAATATCAACACCATGGCAGAGCTACATACAAATCAGGTATGAGATTAAAACTGTTTGCTATACAGTTACAATGCTCTGTAAATATTGTAAATCTCAGAACAGTTTATATATATATATATATATATATATATATATATATATATATATATATATATACAGTATGTTCACAGGTAGTTTACTCAACATTTGCTGTAATGAGCAAACAAAATTGTAAATTTAACATCTATCAGAAATGGTTTAGCTCTCTTAAAGAGGAAGTAAAGTCTTCCTCTTTAATTGTACCCACAGGCAAGCCTTTAGTAATGCATACCTATAGGTACTGTAAATATCTTTAGATAAAGATATTTACTATATACGCTGCCGCCGACGTCATCTGCACATGTGCACCGAAGAAACGCTCGTCCTGTTTCTTCAGGACACATGGCGTGATTGGCGGCACCCACGTGCATGCACTGGAGTCACGTCATCACGGCTCCGGCCAATTACAGTGCTGGAGCCTGCGAAACCAGCAGTAACTCTGGGAAAGATGTCGACCGTGGGAGCGGACTGTGGGCGGCACTGCAGGGCATCGCTCTAAGGTAAGTATTTCATAATGAGCTAGTAAGCGATGCATACTAGCTCATTATGCCTTTGTCTTGCAGGTGTTTTTTTTTTTTTTTTGAAGGTTTACAACCTCTTTAAGCCTGGTACACACTAACATTTTTTAATGGTGCAAACCACTGGGTTGCACCAAAGAAAACTAACAGCTCCAGTTGGAGCCACTGTACTAACTCTACAAGGTTAGTTCAGCAATCTCCCCCACTGAGCTGTTGTGTTCTGACAAGAGGACGGCCCCCGCCAGAAAACTCAGATCAGCGCTCTCTGCCTTTGGTGGCTTTTTGGACATAAATGAATGTAAACTAATGTAAAAAGAAGTGAATGAATGTTGTCCATATATATCTGTATATGGACAATTTTATGTTTCCATTTTATGTTTCTTTTATTTATATCTGCAAGAAACATATTTTGTATATACTTTTGTTAGTGTGATATAGTTTAATTAAACTCAATGTGGTATATACATTTTAATTAGTCGTGCTATCTAGAACTGTATTTTAGGGCATGGCAGCCCACTTTTATTGCAACAAACAGAAGTCCACAAATGGTAGTTTTGCCCATGCAAGGGATTTTCTCCAGCAAAGCAATTAACTGAAAAAACTCAGCCACCTGGCTCTCTTGACAGCAATACTACCACTATTTTCTTTGGTCTCCCAGACCAAGGGCTCTTCAGGTTTATTCAACCTTGGTCACAGTACCTTGCTGCATGTGCCCAGTCCTGGCCTCTACATAGGGTTCTCCTAGCCCCCTGAACTTGCTCACTCTTCCAGAGACTTATAGACTATTTCCAGCCTAGGGTTGCCAGCTCATCCCTTTAAACCCGAACACACACGAATTACATAAATTACACAGGTTCTGAGGCTAATTTAATTCAGATAAGGCAAGAAGTTAGTTTAATTACCACGTTAATCAGCCACAGAACTTGTGTAATTAATATGTGTTCGGTTTAAAAGTGATGAGGTGGTAACCCTATTCCAGCCCCCAGGGCTTGCTAGCCACCTCAGCTTTCTCAGTCTCCATAAACTCACACAGCTGTCCCAACTTTCCCAGTTCTGTGGCCAAGAATCCCCCAACATGAGGGGTGCAGTCTCCAGTTGAAACACACAGCTCTCCTGACGGGGCTCTGTATCCAAAATGAAAGCCCTGAGCTATGCTCAGGCTTGGCTTATAATGAGCGTGCACACCTGCATACTAACACAACCTGCAGGTATCAAGCAAAACCTGGACACAGGATTGAAGGCTTCATCACACCCAGGACACTTTGTGGCCTTCAAGCTCCATGCCCCGATCTGGGACATCTTTTTGCAGGTAAAAAAATGTGCATTTATTATACTTTGTATTAGTAGCCTGCAAAGCATTGCACCAGTGATCAGCATATCGCTGATGCCATGCAGGTCTTTGGCACACGGTCAGTGTATCTGTTTACCTTTACATCCCGTACGGGTATGCCAATACTCGTTGACAGGAAGACTCAATGAACTACCACAGCGCAAAGAAACTCAGTTATGCATTTTTCACCTTGACTTAAGGTTGAAAACTTCTGGTCACACCCTATGCCTCAGGACTAGTCAGTAGAGCTCATAGCTATTGGCCCATAGCGAGACATGGTACGTGAGAGTGGGTGGGCTAAGCCACCAAGGATAGAAGTTAGTTGAAATAGTAGGGCTCCTGGAAACCTCTGCAAAATATGTCAGCTAGCATGCAGCTAGTCTGACCACTTTCAATAGCTGTTGTTACTTTAATCCTTTTATACTAGCCACAGCTTCATTCTAAATGAATGCCCACAAAGGGAAAAATAACACGTTAACTGATTCCTCAGATAGCATGCTTCATCTGTTGTAGATATTTACTATATATGTGCTGCCCTGCCGGTCTTGTTTACCAAATGGAACACTGTGAAATACCTGGGACTAAGAAGACTAAGAAAACATGTGACCCTTGACTTGTTCCCAATCTCCAGTGATGCTGTGCATGTTACTTGAACAGCTAATTCCAAGGCCTCAGCATGGGGAGAAGGTCCTGTGTACAATCCAACATATATTGATGCTGGGCTTACACAGGGCTTATAGCTCAGGGCAGGCAAGTAGGGGGAAGAGTAGTTATGCACACTGGAGTAAGTGGTTTATTAGGGGGAACCTGTTGCCACAATTTTCTTTGTTATTTTTTTTTCAATTAAAACCAATAAGGAAACATCACTTAAGGAGAACAAAACAAAAGATATTTTTATAAAGCTGGTATTGTGGGTATTATATATATTGGGTGGTATATTCTGAAAACACACAGAGGCTGACCTCCTGTCCTGTAATTCCCGCAGAAAATGTCAGCTGTCACTGCTAAACTTCTTTTAGCCTGAAATGATGGATATCATAGAACAATATACTGAAGTGGCCAGCTAAATTTAAAACGGAGGTCTTTGACATTGTTTTTAATAGTCAGGGTTTTGTAATATAGTCATTTAAAGGTATTATTAATAGCTTTGTTCAATAAAGCCACCTGCATTTCAAATTTGCTGGGTTTTTAAGCCACCAGTGGCTTTTCACCAAATCCACCAAATCATTTACACGGCACTAGTATCTGGATGGTAAAATAAATAGATGAGAACATTTGTACTTTTCATGGAAATGCTGTGAAAAGCCAATATCTCTCAGTCTCACATCCTCCCTAGCCAATCATTTTTGCAAGTTTTTATTATCTTGATTAAGGGTCCCCTCTGATACCATCTGTACTATATTTAACCTTTTAATCACAATGGGTCACAACGAGTACACTCTAAAAGATTAATTTCAATCCCATCTTGCTAGCAGTCAACATAAACAGATTAAAAATGGGGAGATAGGTAACTTCAGCTGATTTAAAGCTCTCGGGAAGATGTGATGTGGTGTTTCTATGATCTCTCCTCATGACCATATTGTGTAGAAGTGGCTCCCAGTGACAAAATGGTTTCCAATAAAGGAAGAAAAAAAAATCAATATTATCTGAAGCAGCACATGGCACCATCATCTTGAGAAGGTTAGGGAATGATAATAAAGTGACTAAGGTTTATACTGAAAGACCTTTGCAGAAATGTTATTATCAAATCTTTTTTTTTTACAGCGTTAGCACAGCCTAGATAAAAAATGGGCTTTCTAGCAATATGGGATGTGTGCTAAATTATTTAGCAAACAGATCTAGTGTTCAGTTCAAATAATCGTGCTTATAGGACGTTCATAGTTCCTTAGATTCACTTGCATATAAATGGGAATTCTAAATAAACACAGGTCAAACGTAAAAAAAATCACTCATTAGTAATACACCTCCATTGCTGTGGGCTGATTAATCAAAAAGGTCAAAGGTGAACTCCAGCCTCCTCTTTAGACTTGCACATTTGTACAGGCTCCTCTCCTGTACAGACATAGCTTACACTGATTTCACTGCACAGATTGAGCTTCTCACAGTGTGCATTAGTAGCTGCAGCAAGTCAGATATAGCCTGCCTCATTTCCTGGCTGAAGGATGCCCAGCATCCAACACTCCTCCAAACAGACATTTAATCATCAAGGCATATTAATATTTGCATAACTGTTCTCTGTTCCTGCACCAGAAATGAGGGCTTGCAATCTGCCTGCATTGTATGGAGAAGCACAGAGACCCAGTGATGATGTCATTGGTTCTAAAAAAAAAAGCATGTAATGAAAACTGAAAGGTTTTATTTAAATAATTCATTAGAATGACTATGGTGGAGAAGGTGGCAGGGGAGGCAAAATATTAGCAGATTCAACCTCAGCTTTGAACTGGCATAGCCAATAACACACAGAGACAATTGGGTGGGAGGAAACAATCCATTTGCAGAATACTGTACGGTTTACCATGTTGATAGTGGGTAAGGTTGAATAAAGACAATATTCCATCCAGTTCAACCTGTGTAGGTGATGCCCATGCTTGTGTGTCAGTATGCATGGTCCTGGCACTTACTTTGCTTCAAAGACAAGGTGGGATACTAAGGCACTAACAGAAAATTTCCAACCTGCCTAATAGTTTTCTTCATCATGTGATAGAGGTCTGCTGCTGTCTCAAGTACCCAAGTAGGTTCCTAAAACACACACAGGCACTACTCACCCAAGTTTGCTTTCATCTGGTTAAGGGGAAATTGTTTTTTTCTTGCAACACAATTGGCCTTCCATGTTAACAATTTCACAGTTTACAGGGTTGGTGGGATGCTTTTACCCCAAGTATTTGAATATTATCTAGAAATCTGTTCAAATAGAATGACTACATTACATATGTCACGGTGATTTCAGATCTAAAATTAGCTCAACACACTTACTGAAAAGTAAATCCTCAAGTATAGCTACATTAAAAGAGCATAAAACAACCGCAAAGTATGCTTGGTAATTATTTATGCCCCTTGGGTAATGGATTTCATTAAGTGTGTTCTTGGCTTTTTTCAATCTCATTTATATTCAACAGGGCTTTTAGTCCGTTATCTCAGTACTATCTCTTACATTTTGTTAAACAAAACACAAAGAAACAAATAATTGGGATACAAATATGTGACTGTCAGCTGATTCCTCCATTGAAACATCAGATATGTAGTCTCTCAAAAGCCACAAGGTTTTTCAAACCTGTACCTATAGCCAATAATAAATTCAACCAATTCCTAAAAAAAAAAAAAAAAAAAAAAAAAAAGGCATTCTTGTTTCATTCAGATCATCTTCATTTAATTCTCTCTCATTTGTAGGCAATCCGTATCACAGGGACCATTGGAAGACATTAGCCCTCCCTTTTCTTCAGAAGACATAATAAAAATGTCACATAATGTTCATTGTAGACCAGAAATCAATCATGATCCTGGCTGCGATTTTTCAAGATTCTGGACTTAGAAACAACCCGTTGGGCACAATTTTCTAAGTTTGCAGCTAACAATAACCACTTCTATGTAATTCATCACTACATATCTCATTCCTTCTTCCTTTTCTTATAGTACATGGTACATTCCCATTTAAAATACCCATAAAAGAGGGTTTTAATAGAGATGAACTGACCCTTAACAGACGCCAGACATGCTAGTTGAACTCACCATTTGTTTTGAATAGAGGCGTTAGTATATATCTGCGCCATCATTTCACAACAGCAGTGAGCTAGCTCAACATTTCCATAGTGTCAGCTCATGCTGTAAGCCACTTGTCATATCTATACTTTGTTGGATTTTTGGAAAACTGGTCTGAAATATTGTAATCTTTGTAGACTATAACTTCACATGAGGGTACCTTAACTGATGCCTGGACATATCTTGGTTTCTTTGTATCACATAGAAGTATTGTTATTGTATATATTCTGCTATCTCATGTTTTTCTGTGATGGTATTTATACCCAAAGCTTCTGATTATTTATTTTGGAACTTTCCGAAAATGTACTTCCATTGTTTACTGCATGTCAGCCTGGTAAACTCCCCTTGGGCAGTAATGCACAAAGCTTGTTATTATCCAAACTAACAGAATGTAGCTACAGCTTTCCAAAACCCGCCACTTAAAGTGTATTTCTACTTTTGCAGCCAAATTGGGACAATACCTACTTTATATTTAATACATGTTCTTTTTCACATAGCATAATGTTAAAAAAAAGGCTACTTACTTTTAAAACTTTCTGAAAATCCTATTCAGTTTTCCCCCTAATGCAATGTTATGGAGGGAGCTGGTGAGTTATTTTTACCATAATTAACAATGTTTGCACTGTTTCTGGCAATTCTTAATTATTTGTTGTAATCAAGATGTGTACACGTTCACAAAAAAGGTTAAAGATCTCCTGACTTGGGTGGTACACTGTATGTTAATGCACAAATATTTGCCAAATCTTTCCTCTAATTGTGTATTGCAACTATTCTAAACAATACAAGCTTCCTATGGAGCCTTGTGTATAAACCTGTTCCAAAGAAACAACTAGAAAGGTAAGGTAGGTTTTTTAAAAATATTTTTTTACGAAGGCTGTGTGAATAGGAACACATAACAAACACATACCCGGAGTTTCTCAAATTTGAGTGCAAAGGCTTTTTCTTGTTAGCACACTTTAACAAAATTACATACATAAAAGAAATAGCACTGCCCTTTCTCTGCTTGACTGCCTGTTCACACCAGAACCTTCCTTGCGCCTTCTGCACAGAGTTCCAAACAGTGCCCAATAGTTCCAAAAAAGTTAACAACACCCCAAAGGCAGGTTGTAAACACAGTGCACTTGCCTGCACTGGATCGTATGGTACAGAAATACCATGCTATCCGGAAGCAGTGCACTTTTTAAAGCACTGCATGTACTACTTTTGGTGTGGTCCAGTGTGATTCAGCCCATTCACAATGAATGGGCTCAAATTGTACCTCACTGCACTGCATGTGAATCGCACAGAAATGTGCAGCATGTTCCTGTGCAATTCCTGGTGTGAACCAGCCCAAATACCTCAATGTTTAGCCACACCCTGGCCTACTGCTGCAGCCACTGCTGCAAAGGTTTTATACACTGTTTAAAATGTCATTCAGAAATACACTATATTACCAAAGGTATTGTGACACCTGCCTTTACACACACATGAACTTTAATGACATCCCAGTCTTAGTTCGTAGGGTTCAATATTGAGTTGGCCCACCATGTTGAGGATGATCGTGAACTGAGGAAATTCAATAGTCTTAATGTCCATCATGGAGTGTAATTGAGTACCAGTGTAATATAAACAAATATGTACAACTTTTTAGTTGCAATTATTGTATCTGGATACTATTTTTTAATTATGTACCAATAAAGTTCTTATGTTTTATCTGATGTTTTATCTGTCTAGGGTGCATTTTTTTTGTCCCCTTTTCCCGCATTGGAGACTTCTCCTGGGGAGTTGTCTCCTTGCATCCCATTATTCTCTACTGTCATTTGGATGATGGTGCCTCCTATTATTTTTTAAATATTTATCAATTTGGAGGGTTTTCTATTATACCATGCTGCTCAGTAAGAGAGAAATACCTAATTACCTTCGATTGACAGAACTAGTCTCCTAAATCAGGCAGTTGTCAGAGACCAGCACCATCACTAATCCTGCAGGGGAAGGGGGGCGTCACCGAGACTGCCTGTAACACATACAAAATAGTGAGATTCACTGACAGCAGAGGCAGAAGGCAGCAACTGAGCTCTAAAATTGGAATACACACAAATCAGGCTTCTAGCAGAGGAGGAGCTGTCATGTGTTAAAGGTGGAAAGAAGTGAAAAAGCCTTTGTTTTGTGTTGTGTACCAGAATTATAGTTTTAGTGTCATTATAAATGGGACATATTATAAAATAAAATGTATATTTTGTTTCCACGATATTTGTTTTAAATCTAGCATTGCTCAATGTAGAACATTTTTATTTAATTTGTTTTGTTAAAGTGGTTCTAAAGGCTGAAGTTTTTTTTAACCTTAATGCATTCTCTGCATTAGGGTAAAAAAACCTTCTGAGCTCAACCCTTAGCCCCCCCTTATACTTACTGGAGCCCGATCTTAGTCCAGTGATGTGCACAAGAGGAGCAACTCTCTTCCTTCTTAAGGGCTCTAAGACAGCAGCAGGAGCCATTGGGGTTGATTTACTAAAGGCAAAAAGACTGTGCACTTTGGAAAGTGCAGTTGCACATGGCAAGAGCAGTTGCTCCAGAGCTTAGTAAATGAGCAGAAGCTCTGCTGACTTTCATCAACCAATCATGTGCAAGCAAAAATGCTGTTTTTTTATTTTCCTTGCATGTGATTGGGTATTCTTTGCAAAGTGAAGCTTTACCTCATTTACTAAGCTCTGGAGCAACTGCACTTGCAGAGTGCAATTGCACTTTCCATGGTGCACAGTCTATTGGCCTTTAGTAAATCAACCCTATTGGCTCCCTCTGAAGTCAATCACAGCCAGGGAGTGGGGGCAGGGCAAGCCTGCACGAGTGCCCCCATAACAAGTGGCTTTCTATGGTGGGCACTTGTGGGAGGGAGGTCAAGAGCGCTGGCGCGGAACCCAAGAAGGGAGGATTGGGGCTGAAGGTAAGTATAACATAATTGTTATTTTTTTTAAAAAAGGGTCACTTTAAGTTTTTTGTCTACCAACTGCATAGATATATGTGAGGGTTTACAACCACTTTAAGTACTAATGATCATGTAATGACTAAGCACTAACATTTGCGCAAAACGCGTCTACCTCTTTGTCCCCTGCTCCATTTGTCAACCACTTGTTGAGCTTCAATAAAAGCTTCAATAAAAGCTTCAATAAAAGGATTTTTGGAAGTGCAGCCATCCGGAAAACACAATTGTATTAAATGCTTCAATTTACAACAGAAATGCTTCTTATTTCTGGAAAGATTAAAAATCTTAATGGATAAAAAAAAAGGAAACGAGAAAACTTTAGGATTCTTCATTGAACCAAGGTTTGGTAAATCTGCTTATGATACCGAAGATAAATCTTTTCGTCTAAGGGCAAATTTATACAAAAGTTTGGTTGGTAAGATGCCCTTTTAGTTTTGGATATAATATTGAAAGTGGTAAAACCCATGTTGGATTGTTACTGTCAACTGGTACTTTGCTAGAAAGATTTTCTTTTACTTACTGCGCCAGTGACAACAGTCTCACCAGACTGAAAGATTACATTCACACCTATGCAGGTGCAACAGAATGAGTGCATATTTGCAAGATTTTGCTTGTTGCATTGAGGACAGTCCTTTCAATTCAATGTGATATATTTTCAAAAAATGCACAAAAGAAGTGCATGATCCTTTTAAAAAATTGTGCCACACCCACATGCATGGTACTTTGTTACCATCTGTTTTAGCCAGTGCAAAAACACAAAATCACACATGTTGGCAAGGTGCATGGGGTGCTATTAACAAATAATTTTTTGTGCCCGCAAAAGGGATGCACGTTTTTGTGCATTGTGGGTATGTGTGTGATTTTGTACTTGTTCCCGCAACACACAAATGTGAACCTAGCCAAAGTGAAGTTAAAATCTGCAACAGAAATAAGACAGAAATAAAAACACTTTTTTTTGTAGAATAAGGTAATTCTACAGTACCTGTCAGATTGATATTTTTGTCTGTCTTTCTGTTGTAGATTTGATCTCACTTCCTATCTGGTGAAACATGTCAACAGGACAGGAAGTGAGATAAAATCTCTCTATTGGACCGCTTTGCATTGTCTTAGTGAATTATGTTTTAACCACTTAAGGACCGGAAGATTTTCCCCCTTAATGACCAGGCCATTTTTTGCGATACGGCACTGCGTCGCTTTAACTGACAATTGCGAGGTTGCGCGACACTGCACCCAAACAAAATTGATGTCCTTTTTTTCCCACAAATAGAACTTTCTTTTGGTGGTATTTGATTACCTCTGTGGTTTTTATTTTTTGGGCTATAAACAAAAAAAAGAGTGACCATTTTGAAAAAAAATATATAATAAATATAAAAAATAAAAAATAAAGATCTAAAAAAACTAATTTCTTAATCAGTTTAGGCCAATATGTATTCTTCTATATATTTTTGGTAAAAAAACCCCACAATAACTGTATATTGATTGGTTTACGCAAAAGTTATAGCGTCTACAAAATAGGGAATAGATTTATGGCATTTTTATTATTGTTATTTTTTTGCTAGTAACTAGTAATACAGTGATTTTTTGTGGGGCTGCGACATTGTGGCAGACAGATCGGACACTTTTGACACTTTTTTTGGGACCATTGACATTTATACAGTGAACAGTGCTATAAAAATGCACTGATTACTGTATAAATGTCACTGGCAGGGAAGGGGTTAAAATTAGGGGTGATCAAGGGGTTAAATGTGTTACCTGGGAGGTGTTTCTAACTGTGGGGGCAGTGTACTGACTGGAGGAGGAGAGAGATCGCTGTTCCTAATCACTAGGAACAGACAATCACTCTCTACCCCCCTGACAGAAAGGGGATCTGTTTGTTTACATTGTCAGATCCCCGTTCTCTGTGGAGTGATCGTGTGTGGCCAGCGGACATCATGGCTGCTGGCCACGCGCATCATTTCCTCTGCCATGCAGCGCGCGCACGTCTGCTATAGTTCTTTAAAGGCCCGACGTACAGCTACGGCGATTTGTGGGAATGACCTGACCTGCTGCAGTATTAGGACGGCGACTGGTCTGCAAGTGGGTTAATATTGGAGGAGATTTACTAAAACTGGAGCACAGAGAATCTGGTGCAGCTCTGCATAATAACCAATCAGCTTCTAATTCCAGCTTGTTCAATTGGACTTTGACTATAAAACCTAAAAGCTGATTGGTTAATAGGCACGGTTGCACCAGATTCTGTGTGCACCAGTTTTAATAAATCTTCCCCATTTTGAGTTAATGTAATAATCGAGAGTTGTAACCCAGTGTTGATGGTACCACATCCGCAAAAAGCATAGAAAAACAAAAGACAAGAGGAAGCCTTTGGCAAAACAAGTAGAGATTCCTAATGGTGATGGTACATTGACTCCTGTGTTTGGCCAGATACAAGGAAGATGTCTTTCATCTGACTCTCTCCTCCACATAAGATCATTTAACGTGGGCCAACCAGACAGGTTTTTTGCTCATGTATACATCATATTACCAAATTAGCCTATGGGAGAATGTTTTATAGACTGCACATGTCTTTGGTGACACATTCATTATGTAATTTAACCATGTTGTTTAAATCAATTTTGTATACTTTAACATAGATCTGAGTACTCCTCTTTCTTTCCTAATTGGGATTACAGTTGGCAACCATTAAAGTCCACTACTCTTGTCTTTTGTTTTTCTCCCCCATTGTGAGTTATTTACCAACAGAGCAATTTTAATAATAACCTTTCTTCACTTCAAATATCCAATCAGTGTCGGGGGAATTTAGTAAAGTATAGAAATTTCCTCCTGTAGAAATGAGAAAGTTGCAAAGCAAAACCGCCATCGGCCAGTCAACTCACAAATGCATATTGTCCATCCTATCTGTAAAGAAATTCTTTGACAGTAAGTTACTATTTTAGTCTTATGAGGATTAGACAGGTGGCTCACATAACACATTTTAAACTGTACAAATAGGTTACATTAAGGACAGAGAGACTAATGGCTGATCTCCTTAGCAATTTGCTTTTATTAATATTATTGAACATTGGCCATTAAGGCAAGGGCCATAAGAAAGTTTTGCATACCAAACACTTGCCTGAGATCCTGCCAGAAGAGAATCTTCTCCCGTGAACCACTGCATATTTGACAGCATAAAAACACTTGCCATTGACTTTACGAGAACATTTTGCTGTGATATTCATGCTGTGATTTTCAATTAAGAAAGTCACTGGTATGAAAAGCTCTTGTTTGACCTAATCCTTTGTCAATCAATCTCATTATGTTAAGGTTTCTGTCTCAGTCCTGATTAACTTAAACTTCTCATGAAAATTTAGTGTAAAACGGTAGCTTTTTTAAAGGCTTGGACTATTTTGTTTTTGGTAATGTATTTTAACTTGCGGGCACAGCTGAGAAAGTCTAACATTTCAAAGACATGGTATATATTTTTTACGTAAGTCTTGGGTTGGAGGCAGCACAGAAAATTTAACTGCATATGCTTTTAGGATAACAACAACTTAGTCAGTGTATGCTTTCCACTACTCCTTGTAAAATTTCATAGAAGTTATAAAACTTAATAGCTACTCTGTGCTATTTTAACTGAGCAATTTAATAGGCAAGACCGTAAGAAGAAGGTGTGAAAGTATTAATTGATTTTCCATAAATGTTGCTCTGTTCAGTGTTTGCCTTGGCTCAGATGACCAAAGCTTTTGCTATATGAGTAATGGGAATCTAAATTACATGCCTTTACTATAAAGAAAGCATGAAGCTTTAGTACTGGGACTTGTAGCATTAATACATATTTACCCAGTGCCTTCATACTTAGGTTAAACTATTGGAAGCATGTCCATAAACCAATCAGAAACAAGGTGAAGGAAGTCACATATTGTTAAAGTGGTATTAAAGGTTCAGCTTTTAAAAAGGAAAAAAAAAAAAAAAAAAAACCATGTCATTCTTACCTGCTCTGTGCAGTGGTTTTGCACAAAGCAGCTCTGGTCCTCCTCTTCTTAGGTCCCCCGCTGGCGCTCCTGGCTCCTCCCTCTTGACCAGTAGCAAGCTGCTTGCTATGGGGGCACTGGTGGGTGCTCGCTCCCGAGCCCTGCTTTATGCATCTATAAGACACATAAGGCCGTGACTCGGCCCTGCCCCCTCTGTCTCCACATTGGCTCACTGTCTGTGATTGATAGCAGTGGGAGCCAACAGCTCCTGTTTCTGTCTCAGCTAATGAGGAGAGGAGAGAAGACAGCCGAGGCTCTTGCGTACACTGTTTGATCGAGGGGGGACTCAGGTGAGTACTGGGGGCTGTGGGGGGAGCAGAACAAGGAAGGTTTTTTACCTTCGTGCATAGAATGCACGAAGGTAAAAAACCTTTAGCCTTTACAACCACTTTAAAAACCTCAAGTATATTTGTTGAATATATACAATGACTAACTCCACTATGAATGGATCCGTGGCATATGTGAAAGTAAGGTAACACGCCACTGGGTCTATAATGGCAACCATTACTGCTTCTCCCAAAGCCAGGACAAAAATTATCCCCAAGGGCATTACAAATATAAATAAAAACACAGGAAAACCATTCTTGCAAACTTTCTAAAAATTAGGGTAATTTAGACTAATCTTAATTTGGAGTGAAGTCCTGTATACAGGATGCCTAGAATCCAGGGACACCCATAAACTAAAAAAACTGATCTAAAGTGCAGGTACTTGCTCTAGCTCCGAATCTCTAGAAACTGCTCAAACCACATCCTGTTTTGTCCCCAATGCTTAGGTGACAGGGGCACCTTTCGCCATCTACTGTGGACCTTCCCAGCTATTCAAGCTTATTGAGAGCCAATTATTGGATTTTTGCATGACCGCATGGGGTTCCTACTCCAACAAGACCCTTAATGGTGTATACTTGGCCTGCCTCCAGATGTTGATGCGGACAAGTTTCTCCTAATTTTTTTACATGAAACCCTTTTTAGTGCCAGCTTCTGGTGCGTCACTGGATGAAGGCTGTCCCTCCTACCTTTCAGGCCTGGTTAACGGAAGTGAATTCCACACTTCCATACAAGAAAATGGTTTATGTCCACAGGGGCTGTCCCTTGAAACACAACAAAATCTGATATAGATGGTTGGAGCAGCCTGATACCTGTGATGGGTGATATTCTGTGAATGGTCTTATGATGTGACTTGAGATTTCACATTTTATGACTATATCTCTGTAACATATTGCTTGTAATGCCAGCGTGGCCCTTACTATTGCATTAAAGTGTCCCTAAATCTGTTGGCTACCCCTTCCTTATCAGTTTATCAGCCTGCAATAGTGCATTTGTAGCGAGATTCCTTTTTGGGATGAAAGGTTTTGGATATCAGTATTACAATTGTATCTACTCTGAAGTGTTATGCCTGAGAACTCTGTACTGTACAGTTATACTGCATATATGATTTATATATCCTCTTTTTTTATGTGCCATGCTTTTTTACGCTTTACGTATTTCTTATAAATGCAGGGAAGGAGGACCACCACCTTGCCAACATCCAAGTATTAGAAAAAAAGTATTGAGAAAGTGTACTAGACCTTCTTAAAAAATGGCGGATTTTATGGGCACAACATGAGGCAGTATACATAAAACAAAATAAACTTTATTAAAATCATTATTAAAAACTACACACTTATTAAAATCACTACAACACCAGACTATTTGGCAGTAACTAGATCCAATCAGATAACCGTAGAAAGTCCATCAAAATACAAGGACATTAGTGTAGATATCAAAACAGTGAGGTCCATAACTCCATGCATGCTTGTCAACACGTTTCACAAAAGATTTGCTTCCTCAAGACATATTGGGTAGGTGCAACTGAAAATTTAAATCAAATTGACCTCGAAAAGGTAAACAATGGGCAGGAACAGATCCAGAGAATGGAGAAATGGGCTTCCAAGTGGGGACCCTAAATTGGCAGATGATACAAGGTGTCCAAAACCCAACATTGAGCTGATGGGAGGACACCTCCCAGGGTGGCTAATGAATGTTATATCATCTAGCCTACCAGGTGATCAGATAAGCTCTACTTTTGAGCTCCCAAATGGAGGACACTCACTTTGTTTGGTTGGACTCCATCTTAACAAGGTACTTTCTTTTCTTCTTGACTGGTGACCAACAAGCCTCACTAGTGACTGCTTTGAGTAGAATATTACCTCTGGAGAAACACTTGTCATGGCCGCGTTAGGATAAATCCCAATCTTGCGTGGATGTGTTTAAAAGATTTTTAGTACGGCTACCACTGATATCCTTCTACTGGGCCTCTTTATTTTTTCAGATATTTAAACTAAATAGGGTTCACCGTTATATATTTCCCTTTGAACCCATATCTATGTCCATGCCCTAATAGAGTGGCTAGATGATATAACATTCATTGGCCACCCTTGGAGGTGTCCTCCCATCAGCCGAACGTTGGGATTTGGACGCCTTGCATTATCTGGCAATTTAGGGTCCCCACTTGGAGGCCCATTTGTCCATTCTCTGGATCTATTCCTGCCCGCTGTTTACATTTTCAAGGTCAATCCAATTTTAATTTTCAATAGCACCTACCCAATATGTCCTGAGGAAGCAAATCTTTTGCTAAACACACTGCAGGAGTTATGGACCTGACTATTTTAATATCTATACTCATTTTCTTGATGGACTTTGTACACTTATATGATTGGTGCTATGCCTCCATGTTTGTAATTGGGCATTAATTCAACTACTGCTAAGTAGTCAGGGGTTGTAGTGATTTCAATAAATGTGTTGTTTTTAATAATGATTGTAATACATTTTATTTTGTTTTACATATACTGCCTCATGTTGTGCCCATGAAGGTCTAGTCTACTTTCTTAATCCTTATTTTCTATTTCTTATAAATAAAAAGTGCAGGTACTTGCAGGCACCACATGCTGCCTGTGCTTTACCTATAATGTTAGTTTATACACTTTGTTGGGCAGGATGGGTTCACTTTAAGAAGTATTTTATACCAAAATATATGACCCTTTTTAAAATAAATGAGAAAATGCACACAGTTGAATGCATAATAAATACTGCTTTAAAATGTGTTATCCCATCCAAGTAAATGAGCTTTAAATATATTCAAGTACAAAGAAGAATGTTAAGTGCCAGAAATGATTTTACATTAAAATACTGAAGTACAACAGAACTTCTCATAGATTTTCTCTACCGGTGTATTTATATTTAAACAATATCCACTTAATGCACCATTCAAGTGGTGACAAATGATCCTGCCAATTAAATAAATGTACATATTACTAGCTTTATATTCATGAATGGTAATTCTAACCTATTAATCAAAGCAATGAATCGTTCCTTAGAAGGCTCAGTGAGTGCTACTATTGTTTCACAGAAAAACTAGCGATATTTAATAGGACCGTGACAGTCCTAGATAAGAAAAGACATTTAGGTAATCCCATTAATTATGAACTTGACAGAAATAACGCAAGATGGCTTTGCTTAAGAAAATCACGATGAATGACAGAAACAGGTGATATATATTTTTTTTCCCAACTGTATAAGTGGTTTATAGACACATTCAAGGGTTTTTATAGACGCATACTGGGTCATTAATCAAGTTTTTGCAATCTGTCATTGTGATTTTACTAATGTGATCCACACACAATGCCTTTCCTGGCATCACTACCAAAAACATTACTACAGAACGATTCAAAGGCAAATTTCGCTAAATGCTGAGCTGGCTGATTTTCAGACTCTATCTGGGCTCACATGTTTATAGTCACTGGGACTAATTTACAAAATCTCAATGCACATGTTCCCCACAGCAACCAATGAAATGCTGTTTTTGGTGGTAAATGCTGGTTCTAGAAAAAAAATTTCACCAGTGTTTCCAATTAGGTTCAAATTAAAGTGATGCTACAGGCTATTTAAAAAAAAAATGTTATACTTACCTGCTCTGTGCAACAATATTGTACAGAGTGGTCTCTTACATCCTCTTTAGGGGTCCCCCACTAATGCTGTTCGCTCTTTTTTCTGCTGGGTCCCCCCCCACAACAAGCTGTGTGCTAAGAGGGGACCCATGCAAGTTTGCTCCTGAAGTGGGCTGTATATCTCTAATGACACACACAGCACTGGTAAGTCATGTTCCCACTCCTTTTTCATAGGAGTTTGACCGACAGCAGAAGGAGCCTATAGGCAGCGCTGCTTTCAGTGTCTCTTATGAGACCAGGAAGTGAGAGGAGTGCACTGCAGATGGGACAGCTCTGGATTGTGAGAGGAGTCAGGTAAGTGTTTAGGGATTGGGGTGGGTAGGATAGGTAGTGGGGAATATTTACTACTATTTACTACAGCAGCTATGCAAGATAACTTTGACACCTCCCTAGCCTGTAAATGGACAGTGAAGAAGCAAACCTATTAGGTAATTTCCCTCTTTGCTCTTTACAGGACATCCGATTGACCCCTAGTGATATCCCTTCCCTCTCCCAGTTCTACTGTACAAGGCAGATCCAGATGCGTTCATTTAAATCGTTACTAAACCCAGGACCCTGCATTCAATATATCTGGTCTCCCACAGTACACACAACATGGAAATGCAATTATTTTAGTAAATATAAACTGATAAATACCTTTCCCATCAGCAGTATATAGCAGGCTTGTGACTTCTATCAGCGTCTGACCGAGCACTGGTTAAAGCTTGTAGGAGGAGTTTTCATTCTACTCTGACTGTCCAATGAGACTGCATGGCTCCTGACCCTCTATCTGGACAGTGATCATTGGCCCTCTGCTGATCACATGTACCCACCCAGAAAAAAAAAACCCTCTAGTAATACACACCAAACTGAGCATGTGTAGAGTGCCCCCAAGGCTCTGTACAATCAGCAGATTGGGGACAGGAAAAGAAGTGGAGGATCAGAGGAGACAGGATCAAACAGCCTTTTTACACAATGCGCAGGATTAACCCCTTAGGTTCCACAGTAAATATAACAAGAATGCTTTACTGCAAATTCAGACTGATTTTACTGTTGTGGGTTTAGTAACACTTTAAAATGCAATGATGTTATAATAAATGATAGTAATACATAAATGCATAAACAAAATGACTTGCATATCTGCCTAAAGTTCATCTTTAATAACCTTAAGATGTCATACCTTGTGTACCTTAAATATTTTCTACTTACAGTTTGGCACATTATGCTAAACGCATTAGGGTTCATTTACTAAAGTCAAATAGACTGTGCACTTTGCAAAGGGGAAGTTGCACTCTGCAAGTGCAGTTGTTTCAGAGCTTAGTAAATGAGGTAAAGCTTCACTTTGCATAGAATACCCAATCATGTGCAAGGAAAATTTAAAAATTGAATTTTTTTGCTTGCACATGATTGGATGATGGGAATAAGCATAGCGTCTGCTCATTTACCAAGCTCTGGAGCAACTGCTCTTGCAGAGTACAACTGCACTTTGCAAAGTGCACAGTGTATTTGCCTTTAGTAAATCAACCCCTTAGTGCATATATACTAATGTTACTGTATAAAAGTGCATCCTGTCACAATTAAAGTGTTATTAAAAAGGACAGAAAAAAAAAACATTCTATGATGATGCGAACCTCACATTTTCCAAGGCAATTCAGAACCTAAGTTCTCTGAATCCTAACCCAAAACTGACAGCTGTGCACACATCCAACTGAATATATAATTCATTTGTGTACAAGTGTGCCTGATGACTACATCACGGCTGACCTGAATTTTGGTTGATGTCCTCAGCTAACATGTCTGCAAAAAATGTTTCTTGTTTCACAGAATTTAAAGAAATAGAGATGAGAAATTCAGTATTTAAGCCATGGATGTATTTACTGTATTGACCGGTATAAAACACAGTGCTAGAACAAAGGATGCTTTGATAAAAACCCAGCCGCTCCTGTATTTCAGCCCCTTTATTTTGCCGCTTTAACACCTGACCTCCTAAAGACAGGAAACCATTATTTCCAACGATGCCAAACAGAAGGAGCTCAAATGAATCTGACTTTTCTCTGCTGGTTCTTTACTTTGCTCTACAAATCTTATCATAAATGGTACTGTTTGTGGCAAGGAATTATATGCCACACAAATCTAATATATGGCTTGTATTCCAGGAATGTAAACCTTCTAAATACATTAACACGATTGTGCTCATTCCATATTAAAGCACTTGAGGAGATCCTACATTTATTATCAACACAAATATGAGAAATACATTTTTACATTGCTTCATAGAGTAAAGGTTTGCTACTAATCAGCTGAAGAACTACTGAAGTGCTGTGCGCTGCTCTCATACAAGGACCCTGAGGCTGGATTGGGGCTGATCTACAATTATTACTCCTGTAACTGCCAATGTTTTCAACTTACACAACTACAACTACAAATAGAGTTCACTAAAACCACTCCATGTCCAGAAACAATGTGTAAAAGATTGTGGTATATGTACAATAACAATAGTAATACAATGTATCTGAGCACTGAAAACATTTCCTTGCTTATTAATTAATCACTTCTGGACCTTGGGCATAGGAGATATGTCCTAGAAACTTTAACCAATTTCCTAGGCGTATCCCCTACATCATGTTCCCTCACAAAAAAACAACCATCTGTATTCCAACAGTGGCTTCAGCCTCTATATAGTAAAATTGGGTTTCCAAACAGCATTCTGAATCTTCATTAAAAAAAATACGATGCATCAACAATATTGCTACATGATGACCTGCGTATGATCTGCATAAAACATCAGGAAAAACAACCTTACAAGCAAAGTGAGTTTAAGAGCCAGCTGCTCCTTGCAATACAAGAAGCTGAATACTGGGGCAGGCTCTGTTGCTATCAAGCACTTCTGCAAGTGACTGATAACATGTCCCCTCTGGGGTGCTGTGGTTACACTAACTGGTTGCTATGCCACAACAGGACACAACGGCCTGCAAGAGGAACCAAGGCATCCAATGGGGGGACATGCTATCCAACACGCCCTGATAGCATGTTCCCCATTGACTGCAGTGGGTCCTTCCACAGGATTTCACTTGCTGTCCACCAGAGAGATAGATATCCAGCCTCTTGTACTGCAGGGAGCAGCTGGATACATTTCCTTAGGGAAGCAATGGGGTCACTTTTATGCCCCGTACACACAATCAGACTTTCCGACAACAAAACCGTGGATTTTTGTTCGAAGGATGTTGGCTTTAACTTGTCTTGCATACACACGGTCACACAAATGTTGGCCAACAATTACAAACGTAGTGACGTACAAGACGTATGTGATATCTCCATTACAAACGCTAGTTATATATCCGGCTCGTACTTGATTCCGAGCATGCGTGGACTTTTGTCCGACTTGTGTACACGCGATCGGAAAGTCCGAAACAAACATTTGTTGGCGGAAAATTTGAGAACCAGCTAGCCAACATTTGTTGGCGGAAAGCCTGTCAACAAATGTTCGATGTAGCATACACACGGTCGTACTTTCCGCCAACAAGCTCACATCCAACATTTGTTGTCAGAAAATCAGATTGTGTGTATGGGACATTAGTCGAATTGAAGACCTAAGACACAAGTTATCCAGTCACCGCTTCTTTATACTACACTTCAATGCTATTAATATATTGGATCTTATCTTAGAGGATGTGTATTTAGTTTTCTCTGCAATTCTATATAAACCTGGTCAACTTGACCTGACTGTAACTGCTAGCAAATTATAGCTGGCATCAATACATGTAAAACTATCCATTAGAAGAGCAAACTACTGTCCTGCTCTGTACAGAGTTTAGAAAGGACAAATTATAGTACACAATACACAAGTCCGACAATACTGTACCCACAGGTAAAGACTTTTAAGTTTAAAAGGTTTATTAGGAGTTATTGGTTTACCAGTGTTGACTTTTTTCAACTAACTAACATTTATTGAAATTCTAGTTTCACAGTAAAACTCTTACATCAGATATGTAGACTTTGTATATAGACTATTCCTAATACTATTACAACAATAACAACAAAATACCACAATTATTTTCTTTTCTGTTTGTTTAACTCGTAAATCAGCTAAAAAAAAGAACACTATGTGGCCAAACACAGCTAGAAAACTGTTTAAGAAAAGATAACAAACAAGCAGTGTGTCTTACCTTGTGATCCTTTTTCTGTATGCTGTTCTCCAGTCCTGCAACCTAATAAGAGAAAGATTACATACATTTAATATTTTATGATTTTTAAATGATAATTTATACATATTATGGTTTACATTCTTGGTATATAATTCCTTTGGAGCATTGCATATGTATATCTGTATATGTATCTGCATTTCACTACAATTAAAAGAGAAGTGCGGGATTACAAAAAAACAAATGTACATTCTCACCTATGTGGATGCAGCATTGATCCAATTCCCCACCAGCTCTAAGGCCGAGAACCAAGCAATCACATGACCATTGATAACTTACTACTCGGTCTTCACTGAGCAGAGCCAGAGACTAATGACTGTAAGTTACCAGCTCTCTGCTCTGCCTCTCCAGTGGTCCTTAGGGTTCAATATTGAGTTGGCCCACCCTTTGCAGCTATAACAGCTTCAACTCTTCTGGGAAGGCTATCCACAAGGTTTAGGAGTGTGTCTATGGGAATGTTTGACCATTCTTCCATTATCGCATTTGTGAGGTCAGGCACTGATGTGGATGAGAAGGCCTGTCTCACAATCTCTGTTCTAATTCACCCCAATGTGTTTTATGGGGTTAAGGTCAGGACTCTGTGCAGGCCAGTCAAGTTCTTTCACCCCAAACTCTCTCATCCATGTCTTTATGGACCTTGCTTTGTGCACTGGTCGAAATCATTTGGTGGAGGGGGGATTATTTTGTGGGGTTGCTTTTCAGGGGTTGGACTTGGCCCCTTACTTCCAGTGAAGAGAACTCTTAAGACGTCCACATATCAAGACGTTTTGGACAATTTCATGGTCCCAACTTTGTAGGAACAGTTTGGGCATGGCCCCTCCCTGTTTCAACATGACTGCGCACCAGTGCAGTATATCATCTCAAACTGGTCCATTGAACATGACAATGAGTTCACTGTGCTCCAATTGCTTCCACAGTCACCAGATCTCAATCCAATAAAGCACCCTTGGGATGTGGCGGAACAAGAGATTTGCATCTTGGGTGTGCAGCTGACAAATCTGCAGCAAAGATGCTATCATATCAATATAGACCAAAATCTAGGAGGAATGTTTCCAACACCTTGTTGAATCTATACCACAAAGAATTAAGGCAGTTATGAAGGCAAAAGTGGGTCCAACCCAGTACTAGCAAGGCATATCTAATAAAGTGGGGACGGAAAGTATTCAGACCCCCTTAAATTTTTCACTCTTTGTTATATTGCAGCCATTTGCTAAAATCATTTAAGTTCATTTTTCTCATCATTAATGTACACACAGCACCCCATATTGACAGAAAAACACAGAATTGTTGACATTTTTGCAGATTTATTAAAAAAGAAAAACTGAAATATCACATGGTCCTAAGTATTCAGACCCTCATACACATATTTTTTTTGCTTCTTAATAATACATCTTGCACTTTCTCCTTGAATTCCCAGATGCACAATGAGAGTGCCAGACCTCCAATGATACAGTCCAAAAAAAACTATCCTGTAAAGCTTTTTTATTCAAGCATGCCGGTGGGAACTTGATTTTCACTGGAACAGAAAAGAGGGAAATTGAAAGCAGGGGAAATCTTCCATTGGGGACACCACAGAGCAACTGTCACTGGAGGATTTCCCTCACTTTAGAGAGATCTTTGCTACTGTGTCTTGAGACAAGAAGACCCAAGCAGCAAAAAAAAAAACAAAAAAAAACAAGAAACAAAAACAACTTTGACCATTCTATACTTGAAAACCAAAAGAAAAAAAAAGGTTTTGACTTTGGACAACTCATACATGATATTTAGATATGTAAATAAAATGTACTGATAACATATTATGGAAAGATAACATTATTTTTGTTTTATTTTATTTAAGATGTAGGGGTGCTTTATCCACAAAGGAAAAAAAGGCATTAGGAAATCTGATAAATAATCTTGTCAATAAGTCTTTCTTACTTTATGAGATATTCCTAAATCTGATTACACTGTATGTAAAATGAGAAACTATAAGAGTGCTAATAAAATATGTGTCTTATACTTAGTTGAATATATTACATTAAGATAACGTGTTCATCCAGATAGGATTTCATATCAGTTAAACAGCTTTGCAATTATTTCAAAAACTTGTTAAACGGGATTGTTTTAAATAAACAGAGCAAACGTTACAGTATATACAGATTTTATATACATATTTAGTAAGATAATAAAAATTACAGTGCATAATGCACCCATAACAACCATATTACAGTTACCATGTTATTGCACTGTCACTGCACATAGAATTGATTTCAGTAAGTGAAACAATGCAGAT
This sequence comes from Aquarana catesbeiana, assembly GCF_042186555.1. Taxonomy (NCBI): domain Eukaryota; kingdom Metazoa; phylum Chordata; class Amphibia; order Anura; family Ranidae; genus Aquarana; species Aquarana catesbeiana. The sequence continues at coordinate 411,527,797 of NC_133324.1, forward strand.
TCTGCCACATGTAAATGAGATTAACCACTTCAGCCCCGGAAGGATTTACCCCCTTCCTGACCAGAGCACTTTTTGCGATTCGGCACTGCCTCGCTTTAACTGACAATTGCGCGGTCGTACGACATTGCACCCAAACAAAATTGACGTCCTATTTTTTCCCACAAATAGAGCTTTTTTTTTGGTGGTATTTGATCACCTCTGTGGTTTTTATTTTTTGCGCTATAAACAAAGAAAAGCAACAATTTTGAAAGAAAAAAGCAATATTTTTTAATTTTTGCTATAATAAATATCCCCAAAAAAATATAAAAAATCAAATTTATTTCTCAGTTTAGGCCGATATGTATTCTTCTACATATTTTTGGTTAAAAAAATCACAAATAGTGTATTTTGATTGGTTTGCGCAAAAGTTATAGCGTCTACAAAATAGGGGATAGATTTATGGCATTTTTATTATAATTTTTTTTTTATTAGTAATGGCGGCGATCTGCAATTTTTATCATGACTGCGACATTATGGCAGACACATCGGACACTTTTGGGACCACTGTCATTTATACAGCGATTAGTGCTATAAAAATGCACTGATTACTGTGTAAATGACACTGGCATGGAAGGGGTTAAACACTATGGGGCAATCAAGGGGTTAAGTGTGTCCTAGGGAGTGATTCTAATTGTGGGGGGATTGCCTCACAAGAACAAGACAAAGATCACTGCTCCTGATGACAGATCTCTGTCATGTTGCTAGGCAGAACAGGTAAATTCCTTGTTTACATAGGCATCTCCCCGTTCTGCCACTCCGTGACATGATCGCGAGCCCCCGATGGTCATTGAGTCTGCGGGACCCACATACATGGTCACGGAATGTGCATGCCTACAATGCTGCGATTTTAAGGAGACGTACACGTACGCCCATTTGCCCAGCTGTGCCATTGTGCCGACGTACATCGTCGTGAGCTTGTCAGCATATGGTTAAGTATAAAACACAGAGAATGATACAATTTTATTCAGAAGACAGAACTCTGAGGTACAATAAGGAATTGTGCTACTTGATTTGAGATGTGAAATTTCCAAGTTACCTGGAGGAAGAATTATATCAGGGCATATAGGAATTATGCAACCTGGCAGCATTTTTCTGGTTTTTTTTTTAAATTACCGACAGATTTTCAAAAGAGAACTCCTCAACAGGATTTCCAGCAAACAGAATTTATGAAACCATATTTTCCTAGGATAGTGCCACTTTTTGTTAAAGTCTCAAGTTATCAGAGTAATGATTATCTAATCTAAAAAAAAACAGTCAGCTAAGGGGCCCTTGAGGAAATTGAAGAAAGTGAGGTCCCACATCTGTCCAGCTTGGACCAATGTAGCAATGTGTATACCATACCTGTGGGATCCCTGTGGAAGCTGGAAATCACTGTAGTAAGCACTGCCACAATTGTGATCTTCACTTGTTTCCAGATCCCATGCCCAGCGACTGCCCTGCTGCTTACTGAACACACAAGGTCACTTGCTTGGCACAGGTGGCATTCAGAGGATACTTTGCATTTTCTCAATTAATGCAAAGTGTTCTTTGATTGAACGCAATGGAGATCGAGACATCACCGTCTATCCATCTTGTCCAAACAGAGAATACTTTGCATGTAGAGAGAAAATTCACAGTGTTCTCTAAACGATGCACATGCCAAGTGAGCTATCGCCTGTGTTCAGTAAACAGCAGGGCAGCCGCTTAGCATGGGACCTGGAAGCTATTGGAGATCACTGAAGTAGAAGTGCCTTGTATAGCGATTTCCAACTTCCACAGGGAACCAAGAGGTATGGCACATCCATATTTACAATGGTGCAAGACATAGGAAAATAAAAAGGGTTATGATGTGTGTTTTTAGTGTTAGGTGTGTGTGTTCTGTGACCACATGTGTAACCTGCCTCATGTTGTGTTAAAAAAAATGCCTGTTCTAGTATCATGGAGCACCATCACTGAATTGTTCATATAATCCTGCAGCGTCCTTGCATTAATAAAAAGTATTTTCTTGGTATAGATGTAAAAAAATATGTCCTTATGTCATGGACTGGTGCGATCAGAATTGTGTGGACTGCAACAGAGTGAACCAAACACGTGTAAAATGAAAATAATATAATTTATTATAAGAAAAGGAAATAAACAAAAGTAAACGCACCTCCAATATGACAAACAGTGACTAACCAGCAACCAACCCCAGTGACACACAATAAATAATTGGCTAAACCAAAAGTATATACAGGAGTAAGACACAATCATAATCATAAACAAGCCAGGCTCATACACGGGAGATCAAGCAGATTGGGCTGGGAACAAGCAGGGCCGGTGCTACCACTAGGCAAACTAGGCAGCCGCCTAGGGCGCCCTTCTGCCTAGGGCGCCCTTCTGCCTAGGGCGCCCGGCCTCTGGTGTTCCTACTCTCTGCTCTCTGCAGAAAATAACTAAGTCTCAGCATCAGCAGGCAACCGCTGCTCCATTAGCACATAGTGTCAGAGGCGCAGCAGCGGCGGAGGACTGTGGCTGTGCCCCGACACCTAAATGAATGGAAGCAAGCAAAAATTCATTGATAGGCTGCTTTGAGGGGTGCTGATAGGCTGCATTTCATGGGCACTGGTGAAGCTACAATTGATGGGCGCTGGTGAGGCTGCATTGATGAGCGCTGGTGAGGCTGCATTGATGGGCACTGGTGAGGCTGCATTGATGGGTGCTGGTGAGGCTGCATTTGATGGGCGCTGGTGAGGCTGCATTGATGGGCGCTGGTAGGCTGCATTGATGGGTACTAGTGAGGCTGCATTGATGGGTGCTGGTGAGGCTGCATTAAAGGGCGTTGGTAGGCTGCATTTGATGGACGCTGGTGAGGCTGCATTAATGGGTGCTGGTGAGGCTGCATTGATGGACGCTAGTGAGGCTGCATTTGATGGGCGCTGGTAAGGCTGCATTTGATGGGCGCTGGTGAAGCTTAATTTGATGGGCGCTGGTGAGGCTGCATTTGATGGGCGCTGGTGAGGCTGCATTGATGGACGCTGGTGAGGCTGCATTAATGGGTGCTGGTGAGGCTGCATTGATGGACGCTAGTGAGGCTGCATTTGATGGGCGCTGGTGAAGCTTAATTTGATGGGCGCTGGTGAGGCTGCATTTGATGGGCGCTGGTGAGGCTGCATTGATGGACGCTGGTGAGGCTCCATTTGATGGGCGCTGGTGGGCTGCATATGATGGGCGCTTCATTAAAAAGGGTGGGGTATACATGGGCAGGAAAAAGGGGGTGGAGTCAAGGGGGGTGGCGAAATGAGGTTTCGCCTAGGGTGTCAAAAATCCTTGCACCAGCCCTGGGAACAAGACATGACAAGGAGAGGGTAACAGGAGACAGGGGGAGCAGGGGGAAGAGATCAGGCTGCAGGGTAGGGGTCCAGGATAACAGGATACAGGATCACAGGCTAGCGGACACAGGTCAGGGCACAAGGAACAATACCAAGGCAATGAATGCAAGCATCTGCTGGGTATAAGTACACCTCCTGCAATCAGTCTCAGGTGATGCCTGAGTGCAGGAGATGATGTCAGCTCCAGATTGCGGCCCATAGATCTGACAGTGCCACCAGCAGGTGAAACCTTTCCTGACACCTGCATGGAGTAGCACATGATGCACTCACTGCACCTTAGGCTCACTAGCCACGTTCCAATCTTACCAAGCAGTTTCCACACAATCAGCTTTAGATCTACCAAAACTATGTAATGAGGATCCAAACTAACCAATCAATTTATAGGCATCAGTTGGGCCCTTTGCACTACATAGATGTTGGTAGATTTAAAGAAGATTGTACAACCAGATTGTAATGTGTGAAGATTCTTACCTCCTTTAATAATTTGGCTTCAATGTGTTGGAGGCAATTAACTTTTCACCTAAGTGCACTTTTACCTGAATGTGATTTGTGTCTTGTAGTATTTTCATATACATACACTGTAGGCTTTCACATAAATAGAATCTGATATATATTGTGTAAGGATTAAGTTCAATGGAGCTACTTCAAAACAGTTGCTGAGATCAAAGAAAAAGTTCACCTTTACAGAGCATGTTAAACGTTACACCCATAATTTGGGTGTAACATGTACAGTATCTCACAAAAGTGAGTACACCCCTTACATTTTTGTAAATATTTTATTCTATCTTTTCATGTGACAACACTGAAGAAATTACACTTTGCTACAATGTAAAGTAGTGAGTGTAAAGCTTGTGTAACAGTGTATATTTGCTATCCCCTCAAAATAACTCAACACACAGCCATTAATGTCTAAACCACTGGCAGCAAAAGTGAGTACACCCCTAAGTGAAAATGTCCAAATTAGGCCCAAAGTGTCAATATTTTGTGTGGCCACCATTATTTTCCAGCACTGCCTTAACCCTTTTGGGCATGAAGTTCACTAGAGGTTCAGAGGTTGCCACTGGAGTCCTCGTCCACTTCTCCATGACGACATCACGGAGCTGGGGGATGTTAGAGACCATGTGCTCCTTCACCTTCCGTTTGAGGATGACCCACAGATGCACAATAGGGTTTAGGTATCGAGACATGCTTGACCAGTCCATCACCTTTAACCTCAGCTTCTTTAGCAAGGCAGTGGTCATCTTGGAGGTGTGTTTGGGGTTTTTATCATGTTGGAATACTGCCCAGTCACCGGGAAGGGAGGGGATCCTGCTCTGCTTCAGTATATCACAGTATATGCTGCCATTTATGGTTCCCCCAATGAACTGTGGCTCCCCAGTGCCAGCAGTACTCATGTAGCCCCAGACAGTGACACTCCAACCACCATGGTTGACTGTAGGCAAAACACACTTGTCTTTATACTCACCTCACCTGGTTGCTGCCACACACGCTTGACACCATCTGAACCAAATAAGTTTATCTTGATCTCATCAGACCACAGGACATGGTTCCAGTAATCCATGTCTGTGGTCTGCTTGTCTTTGGCAAACTGTTTGTGGGCTTTCTTGTTCATCATCTTTAGAAGAGGCTTCCTTCTGGGATGACAGCCATGCAGACCAATTTGATGCAGTGTGCAGCGTATGGTCTGAGCACTGACAGGCTGACCCCCCACCCCTTCAACCTCTGCAGCAATGCTGGCAGCACTCATACATCTATTTTCCAAAGACAACCTCTGGCTATGATGCTGAGCACATGCACTCAACTTCTTTGGTCGACCGTGGCGAGCCTGTCCTGTTAAACCGCTGTATGGTCTTGGCCACCGTGCTGCAGCTCAGATTCAGGGTCTTTGAAATCTTCTTATAGCCTAGGCCATCTTTATTTGGAATAACAATTCTTTTTTTCAGATCCTCAGAGAGTTCTTTGCCATGAGGTCCCATGTTGAACTTCCAGTGACCAGTATGAGAGAGTGAGAGCGATAACACCAAATTTAACACACCTGCTCCCCATTCACACCTGAGATCTTGTAACACTAACAAGTCACATGACACCGGGGAGGGAAAATGGCTAATTTGTCCCAATTTGGAAAATATTTGCTTACATCTCTTACAGGAGTGTTTGAGAGGCTGTTGCAAGTACGCACAGGCAATTATTTCATTTTTTTCCCTAGGACAAAGACTTGGAAGGTGGAAGGCACAAAAACCTTTATCAACAAATGATCTTTCCTTAGTGTCTCCTTAAAGCTGAGTTCCACCCAAAAACGGAACTTCCGCTTTAAGGGAAGGTGACCCCCTGACATTCCACATTTGGCATGTCATTTTTTGAGGGGGGAGTGGAAACCCTCTTTTTAGAGGGTTCCAGCTCCCACTTCCTCCCGGGGCACCAGTAAGTTCACTTCTCCCCCATCCCTCATGGCAATCATCTGGGACATGTCACAGGTCCCAGATGATTGCCCGGCCAGTCACAGCGTGCAGCACGGCTCGTGCATGCGCAGTGTGTGCCCGGCTGTGAAGCGGGGCTTTGTGCCCCGCATCTCTGGACCCTGGGACAGGTAAGTATCCGATTATTAAAAGTCAGCGGCTGCAGTATTTGTAGCTGCTGACTTTTATTTATTTTTTTTTAGTGGGAACTCCGCTTTAAGGTAAATGCATATTCACTGCTCTCAGTACTACTCTTTAAGTTTTAATAAATACAAACAATGTAAACCATGGCTATTATCTGAATAAATAACCACAATATTTTATTTGCAGCAAAACAAATGCACATTTCAGTGATATGATAATGCACATCTGAAATGTTAAATCCTCTGACACTGCTCAGCCTACCTCAGAACACCTCCACGTTTTTATGCAAGACATCATTTGGTACTAGAGCAGAAAATAATTGGCTCTGCAGAGAAAGTTGATAAGGAATAGAATGAGATGGCTGCCAAAGCAAAACTCTGTCTGAAATGACACTGTCACCAAAGGTTTCTCTAACCTGATCTTCATTTTGGCTTATCATTTTCAGAAACTGTAAAATGGCTTTAGTGGTCTGAAAGCGAAGCCTGTGTTGCAAGGGATTGATTTGGTTGCCAAGCGAAAATGGCCTACATTAACCTGCCACCGATATCTAAATATGTTGATAGGAGTGTGCTGTGGAGAAAATTGTCTTAGAAAATTGTCTGATCTCTTATTTCTGAATCACCCTTTTCCTCAGTAATGTGCCTGGTGAGGTTTCTGTTTATTCCTGTTGGGTATATAACCTAGCTTGGTTGATTTCTCTGCTCAACAAACAACTAAATACAAATCACGGGACAATATGATGCTGATTGTACGTGCACTTTACAGCAAATGAAAACTGAACAAGTAGTGAGTTTAAGAAGAAAATGGATGCCTTAAAGAGCAATTTAGTCTTCTGTATTATTCTGCAATTTAAAAAAAAAACAAAAAAAAAAACAGGAGCTCAGAAAAGCAAGATTGTTTACAATTATGGAGAAAATATAGCTATGCTACATTATGCTTAGTGTGCAATGTTTTAATGCATACATTTACAGCATATATAAAATGTACATACACAGTATGCACAGACAAACATCTCAAATACATTTAAGGCAGTGGCTATGATTACCTTGCCAAAGAAGCTATGAACATTACAATGCCTCTGCACTGTCATGACATCTCAATAAATCCTCCCCTCCAGACAAAACTTTTTTCTGTTCAATCATTTTTATTATTAGAAGAAGGTTTTCAAAGTTACAAAAGTTGCCTGAATCATTTTGCAGAGTGAAAAGTAAATTATACAGCAAAAAAGGTTCAATTACTCATAGCATTGTGTTATTGCAACTTGAGGATGAAACATAGAATAAAAGTTTTTAAACTGCCTGCATGCTAAATGCTCCTTTTTAGTGTGGAAGCAGCTGTAAATTTTTGCCTGCAGTGAGCGTCTCTGGCAATACACCACTGTTTATTTTTTTCACACAAAGCCGATAATTCATTCATATGTGGAAAAGAAGTGCAATGCTAAAAATTGATCTCAAAGTGAACTGAAAACAATATGAAACAAATAAATATAAATATAAAAGGTGCACACAAATAGTCTGAGAGTGAATGCAAAAAAATATGTGAACAGTGTATAGATACACATAAGTATACATTAAAATATACAAATGTAATAAACCTTTAAAAGGAAGGTGATGAGCTAAAGCCTCATACACACCACGATCATATTTTCCGACAGGAAATGTATGATGACAGGCTGTTGGTGGAAAATCCGACCGTGTGTATGCTCCATGGGACAATTATTGGCCAATTTTCCGTTGACAAATGTTGGATAGCATGTTTTAAAATTTTCCGAGAACAGATGTCTGCTGTCGGATTTTTTGAGCGTGTGTACACAAGTCAGTCGGACAAAAGTCCATAGTACAAACACGCTTGCTGGAAGCAAGGACAAGCCTGAAGTGGTCGGGTTTGTAAACTAGAACAAAAAGAAATACCCCCTGAATGAGACTGAAAGACCACCAACTCTAAGGTAAAAATATATGCCTTTAAAATGGGTAAAAAGACGCATAGCGTCTGCACTAAACATACATACATTAAACAAAAAACCAAAACACAGAAAAAAATAATAATGTACAAAGTGACATCAATAATGTACAAAGTGACATCAGGCACTGACATAGAGGAATGACGCTCCACGCAGTATCTCAACTTTCACAGGAAGTATGAAACCAGGGGCCCTTGGATTCCATTCGCTTATTAATAGCTACATTTGAAGTTTTAATGATACTTTGTCCAGCTCTGACCGTCCATGGGTGGAGTTTGATCGCTGCCACCACACTCACTGCCATACATAGTTTGGAAACGCATTATATTTCAAGCATCCAGTTTTCCTGGTCTGGCATCCATCTTTGTGCCCACTGGAACAGTTGCCCATCATGCCTTTTTGAACATGGAATCATTCCAATTGAACTAAAATATATCTGACTATACCCCACTCTCTACCCCTGATGAAGGTGTTAAAAAACTGGAAACACGTCGGGTATCAGGGTACACTACCCATTGGAGAGTATTGATGTCACTTTGTACATTATTATTTTTTTCTGTGTTTTGGTTTTTTGTTTAATGTATGTATGTATTGTGCAGATGCTATACGTCTTTTTACCCATTTGTATACATTTACATATCATTATTAAAGGTCTTTTAAAGTCCCATTCAGGGGTATTTCTTTTTGTTCTACTGTACCAGGGATAGGACCACCATACTCTTTACCTGACATGGTAGAGGTCTCCTTTTCTTCTTTTTTGTCTTGTAAACTAGCGTTCGTAATGGAGAATTAACATTCGTGACGTGGCAAATTATGAAACCTCGAAATGCAGCGCATATTCTCTTCTTCTTTAATGGGATAATAAGCAGCTTGGGAAGTGACCAGGGGCTGCACAGGCTAAGTAACTAGGTACCATGTACCACTGAAATAGTACTTTATTATTGATTTCTGCAGCTGATGTATTGCAGAAGCAGGACCTAGTCATACTCTAAATTGTTCCCTTTTGGAGTACCCTAATTTGGTTTCTAGATCTATCTCCTTTTAGACATGTGCATGATGAAAAAATTAGTTTTGTTTCGTTTACATACGTTAATCTAGTTATTTTGTTTCATAAATTCAGTTGATTCATTCAATTCATATTGGGGATTTGTATTCGGAATTCATATTCAGAATTCATGTCTTTTTCAAATTTTAATTGAATCTACTTATTTTTCCGATTCGAAAAATTCAAATTGATAAATTTTGAATCCGCCGAATCGAAAACTTTAGTTTTTTTTTCTATTCGAATGTGACAAAGTGAACAAACAAAGAAAAAGAAAAGAAAAATCTTCATCAAATGATTACAATGACTCTTTAACCACTTCAATACAGGGCATTTTCACCCCCTTCCTGCCCAAGCTATTTTTCAGCTTTCAGTGCTGTCTCAATTTGAATGACAATTGTGCGGTCAAACAACACTGTACCCATATGAAATTGTTATCATTTTTTCCCACAAATAGAGCTTTCTTTTGGTGGTATTTGATCACCTCTGCGGTTTTTATTTTTTGCACTATAAACAAAAGAAGAGTGACAAGTTTGAAAAAAAAAACACAATATTTTTTACTTTTTGCGATAATAAATATCCAATTTTTTTTTCTTTAAAATAAATTTTTTCCTCAGTTTAGGCCGATATGTATTCTTCTACATATTTTTGGTAAAAAAAAAATCGCAATAAGCATATATTGATTGATTTGCGCAAAAGTTATAGTGTCTACAAAATAGGGGATAGATTTATAACATTTTTATTATTTTTTTTTTTATCTGGGATTTTTATTGTGGCTGTGATATTGCGGCGGACACATCGGACACTTTTGACACATTTTTGGGACCATTCACATTTATACAGCGATCCGTGCTATAAAAATGCACTGATTGCTGTATAAATGTGACTGGCAGGGAAGGGGTTAACACTAGGTGGTGATCGAGGGGTTAACTGTGTTGCTCGGGGAGTGTTTCTAACTGTAGGGGGAGGGGACTCACTAGGGGAGGAGACCGATTGGTGTTCCTCTGTACTGGGAACATACCATCGTCTCCTCTCACACAGATCCACGGTCGCGGGTGCCCGGCGGACATCGCGGCCGCCGTGCACGCGCACCAGGTGACACAGCGGGCACGCACGATCGCCGGCGGCGGTGCGCGCGCCCCCTGGTGGGCCGGGAAAGCGAGGCCTTCATATGACGCCCGCCCGCAATGAGAGCTGTGCCGCCTGCCTGTCAATTGACAGCCGGCGGTCAGCAAGCAGTTAAATAACCTTTGGCTTTACTAAAACAGCATTATTTCAAAATGGTACTCTAAAAGCACACACAGTGTTTGATTTCAGAAACACATTTACAGCTCAAATTCAACTGGAACTCAATGTAAAATTCGATTCAAATTTCAATTCAAATTTCGAAAATTTGGACGAATTTCGTTTTGTTATTCGGAGCATTCGGTAAACTTTGTTTATACTGTAATTCGGGTATTCAGATATATCCGAATAATGAAAAATTTGTCTGAATATTTATTCAGAATGAAATGAACCGCACGTCTATCTCCCATTTCTGTACATATCTGTGGGGTGTAACTTTGACAATAATGTACTGTAAGAAGGTGAGACTGGACCCTAGAATGCAGGTCATCTTTGCATAAACACAGGAAACATAATGCTTGATTCATCGGTAAGCAAAATTGTCCAAGTACAGTAAATGATGGTCTTTTTCATGGCAGGCAAGGTTTTAAGCCTGTCCAGTGCGAGTAAGTTAGTGGGTTATTACTGAGCATATCCAGTATTTAAAACTACCCGGTAAGTCATGGCCTTGGAGGGAAATGATGGGTTCTTAAGGATAGATAAGAGGGTTAGGTTTGGGAAGAGGAGGCAACTAGAGTATTTATTATCATTCCAAGGTCAGAGAGAATGGTGAGTGACAGGGTTGGCTAGACAGTTTCTGTTCCTCAGGTTGAGCCATAATAAGTTATGTATCAGTAAGAGATCTCAGTAAACTGCCTTCAAGGGAACCAAAAATTAGATTTCAGTGGTGGAATTTTATGAATTGGGCCAGCTTGGCTTCCTGGTAATAACATAGGAAAAATTTGGTACATCTACACTGCCATTTATTCTGGCTGGAAACATTGTATGTTTGAAAAGTCATGGTTTGTAATTTCGCCAGATAAAGAGCAGTAATTGAAACAATCCAGCCCTGGGCTCCCAATGCTTTATTGGAGCAGCTGTAAAAGTGAATACAAATATATCAAATCCTCCATGTTGTGTTTACAGTAGTGATGTCACATGCATTTCTTCAGAGTATGGAGACTGGGATAGAGCAATTACAGTTCTGCCTTGTCTCTCCCTGCAGCAGTAGATCACTGCTATAGTGATCTATTGCTGGCTTATTGCATCCAGCAATAGATCACTATGAGACGTTATCTGCTGCTTATTTATTTTTAGGAAATATATATATATATATATATATATATATATATATATATATATATATATATAGATAGATATCTATATAGCTATATAGATATCTATCTATATATCCATAGATATATATAGATATATATCTATATATATTGTAATATTCAGGGATATAGCTCCTCGGGAACACGTGCAAAGCCGTTTGTCTTAACAACAGTACAAAGAGCTTCCTGTTTTATGTGCTGCTTCTTGGAGGCTGTTTAACCCCAAAGAGACTGAAGACCCTGTAGTCAGGAGTGGAGGTTCTTTTCCCACCTGAATGTCACTCCAAACCTCCAAAATTCTGGGCCCCAATTAAGTTTCTATTACTACCGAGAGGACTGCAAGTCAGTCCTCACCTTTACATGACTATCCTGTAATTCCTCACTCATCACGGGTGAGACCCCTGAGTACACACACTTTTCCCTTAAAGGGACCATAACCCAAATATTGGTGCCACATAGCACTTGTCCATGACTCATCCTTGGCGTCCTGTACGTATATATATATATATATATATATATATATATATATATACATACACTGCAGCCCTCAAATTTTCCACTTGCAAAAATGGCTGTTGGCGAGCGTGGGGCAGCCTCAGAGTGGGGGGAGCACTAACAGCACGTTCTTCCAGCCAGGGGAAGAGAGATGAGAGGAAGAGGAGAGCTGTCCGAATCAGCAGACATCGGGATTGCCCACTGTAATAGCTTTTGTTGGAATTTCCCATGTTCCCAATGCTCACCATCACATAGCCCCACTTCTTGGCCCGGCGCCTTTGATAAACAGAACACTGGTCAAATGTGGGATGTGTGATGTCATCAATGGCTCGCCTCTTCCTCTGCACAGGTGAGGCTGCATTGAGCACAGGTAAGGCTGCATTGGGCACAGGTCACACTGCATTGGGCACAGGTCATGCTGTATTGGGCACAGGTGAGGCTACATTGGGCACAGGTGAGGCTGAATTGGGCAAAGGTGAGGCTACATTGGGCACAGGTCACACTGTATTGGGCACAGGTGAGGCTGCATTGGGCACAGGTGAGACTGCATTGGGCACAGATCACGCTGCTTTGGGCACAGGTGAGGCTGCATTGGGCACAGGTAACACTGCATTGGGCACAGGTCACAGTGTGTTGGGCACAGGTGGGGCTGCATTGATGGACACAGGTGGAACTGCACTGATGGGCACATGTGGGGCTGCACTGATGGGCACAGGTGAGGCTGCACTGATGGGCACAGGTGAGGCTGAACTGATGGGCACAGGCGAGTCTGCACTGATGGGCACTGGTGAGATTGCACTGATAGGCACTGGTGAGACTGCACTGATGGGCACTGATAAAGTTGTTAATATTTATTTTTGTAACTTAATTCTCCATAAAACATTTAAGTGACATTTCATGAGGGTGTGTTTAGGGATTAGAGACGGGGACTCATCAACTCAAGTTAACCTTATCTTACATAACAATTTACCATTTTTTTTCCTGTGTGTTTCAAAATTAAAAGAGTAATAAAGTCCCCATACAGTTGGAACACACTGAGGGAAAACACAATTAACCCCTTGATCGCCCCCTAGTGTTAACCCTTCCCTGCCAGTGACATTTACACAGTAATCAGTGCATTTTTATAGCACTGATCGCTGTATAAACGCCAATGGTCCCAAAAAAGTGTCAAAAGTGTGCGATCTGTCCATCGCAATGTTGCAGTGCTGCTAAAAATTGCAGATCATCACCATTACTAGTAAAAAATAAATAAATAAATAAAAATACCATAAATCTTTCCCATAATTTGTAGACACTATAACTTTTGCGCGAACCAATCAATATATGCTTATTGTAGAAGAATATATATTGGCCTAAACTGATGAAGAAACTTGTTTTTTAAAGAAAATTTGGGGATATTTATTATAGCAAAAAATATTGTTTTTTTTTTCAAAATTGTCAGTCTTTCTTTGTTTATAGCGCAAAAAATAAAAACCACAGAGGTGACCAAATACCACCAAAAGAAAGCTCTATTTATGGGAAAAAAAGGAAGCACATTTTGTTGGGATACAGCGTTGAACGACCACGCAATTATCCTTTAAAGCGACGCAGTGCCAAATTGTAAAAAGTGCTCTGGTCAGGAAGGGGATAAAATCTTCTGGGTCTGAAGTAGTTAAAATGCCATTGGTTAAGATTGAGCAGAAAAACTAATTTCATTGTTATGCCAGACAAACAACAAATAAGAGCAAATGGTACAACAAGTATGCATACAGCAGATTTAAGAATGTGGCTTGTACAGGAATTCTAGTGTTATCTTGTTACAGCCTGCGCTTGGAAACGTCCCTGTATTATAGAGGCTTATGTCTTCACGCTTTAAATTGACTGACACATTATTTTCTCTGCACCCCAATCTATTTTCTGCCTTGCTAAGCTTATAAAACTCTGCATAAATCCTTCTCTTATGCCGCTCTGTCATACTACAGTCTTCCTCTTCATTCTTGTTTCTCATGTACCCCAGTGGTTCTGTCCTATCTCCTAGTTTTAAAGTCTCAAATGATCACTGAAGGTTTAATGACCTGTCAATTGAATGGTACTGCCTTGTAGGTTGCGAGCTCGGCTCCAGTAGTAGAATGTTCCGAGCCTGGGCATATTTATTTTGAAGTCTTACTAGTTTTGGCAATAGATTTCAAGATTTAATCTAGGTTACAGAGGAGCATTGCTGACAGTAATACTGATGCAAACATGACAGATAGGAATCTTTTCCCAATGTCATCACTGGGAATGCATAAGCAAGGGGGATAACATTGGAAACGTAGGCAATATGCATATAGAACACTGTCATTGTGGAATATATTAAAAATAAAAAAACGCATTGATTAGGTTTGAGACTGAAAGAAGACAGCATTACAGAAAGTGTAGATTATTATTTGTTTTTTTGGCACAGATCACTATAAGAAACATGAGACTGTACCAGGGGTGTAGATAGGGGGTGGGGTCAGCGGTGTTCAAACCCCCCCAGAGCATCCTGGCAAAATGCCCAGTGTCCCTGTTGTTTAGCCTCAGCATCAGCACAGTAGAGGCAATCAGATTTTCGGAGTGCAGCAGCCAGCTCCCCTTCTATTGTGCCCAATCCCCTCAGTTTAATAAGGGGTCTCCCTGTAAAGCATGAAATTACTGCGAGGTCTCAGATGCCCGCAATTGACAGTGCACGGTTGAGGGAACTCCTAGACTCCTCCTCGAGGTATCATTTGACACAGCCGAAGGGAGGCTGGGGATGCAGAAGTTTTCCTGCTTCTGTGCCATGCTGAATCTGAGGTCTGGTAAGTGGGGAGGCATCAATTTTCTGTTTCTTTTGGTGGGGGGTTAAGGAAAGGGGGTGGGTTTGCATTTGGAGAAGGGGGGAGTTTCTTGTAGAGAAGTTTACAGGGGGTGGTTAATGGCAGGGATTTGCTTCTGGGAAGGGAGTTTGATTGGATGAAGGGAGATTTTCTTCATAATTAGGAATCTTTGCTGGGGGAGAGGGTGTTGACTGAGGGAGATATTTTTGCTTTGGGGAGTCGGTTTAGAGACAGGGGGATTTAATTTTTGGGGGATACTTGAGGGAGTGAGAGTGAGGGGAGTGAGGGAGTGGGGATCTTTGCTTGGGGAGGGAGTGTTCTTAGGAGGGAGAGGGGGATTTTTTTCCCTTTAAAAGAGATGTTTTTTTTTTTTTTAATTATACTTATCTAGGTGGACAGAGCATTGATCCAATGTTTCATCTGTCCCCAGTTGCTTCTAAGACCAACAACAGAGCGATCAAAGACCACTGATCACTCAGTTCTCAGCCTTCAGTGAGCAAAGAGTGGTGACTATGAGTCCCTGGCTCTGCCCCCCCACCCCCAAGCTCACTGGAATGCCAGGCTGTTGAGGGGGCAGGAGCGGCTGGCTCAGGGTCTCAGTGGCTCACTGAGAGGCTGAGTGAGCTGCTGATCCAGGCATCTGGATGAATCCTGACTTTAAAGTTAGGATCTTTCCACAGCCTGCTAAAATGGGTCTCAAAAGTGCAGAACGAACTGTACTCCTCCCAAAGAGAATTACAACCAAGAGGTATGGTGTCCCTTCAGATCGCATGCACTGGTGACATCACCGGCTGCTTTCCATATGAATATCTCCTAAACACCACATGTTTAGGAGATATTCACTGTACCTACAGGTAAGCGTTATTATAGGCTTACTTGTAAGTGCAAGTTCAAAAGCTGGGTTTATACTACATTTTAAGGCTGAATAAAAGCCAACCAGATTTACCAGGTGCACTATCCTGTGGTAGGCAGTGCACAATATATATATATTTTTTAATCTCTAAAATATTTCATAAAATATCTTAGGACACAGTTTTTTAAGGTTTAAATAATTTACTGCCTACCACAATATGTTGCCGCTTGCACCTGCTCAACTTGCACAGTAAGGTTAGCTAAAATCCAGTCTTGGGTCTCATTCATAGATCCTACATGACCATGGTGCAGCAAGTATTCTGCAAATACCTTCACCCGGGATCTCAGATGTTCCAATCTCTGCTCAGCCTGTACACCTGAGTGATGGGCTGAAAAGAGCCAAGGCTGTCTGCTGCTGTAAACATGTATCCACATGTATCTGCATATCCATACTGCAGATAGCGATACATTTTTGCCCTTGGATAAAATCTATCTGCATTCAGGGTCAGAAATTTGTCCCTAACAGCGGGTAACTACTGTGACCCACGGTTTGCTAGTGTGTCGCTCAGGCTCAATCGATGTGGGGAGTAATGTAGATGATACCGAATGTGCTGCAGGAGTGCTCATCCCAGCTCCTGTAGTCACTGAAGGGAAGAGAGAAAAAAACATCCCTGGTGCTACACAGCCAGGGAGTCCTATAGTAATGTAGTAGTGATGGGAGAGACTACCTTCCCACCAAGCCACACCCCAATGTGTTTTGCTTTGTCCCCCGGAGCTTAAACATGGGGACCACTGGATGTACAGATACATGTTAACAGCAGTGGCTCTTTTCAGCCCATCACTCAGGTGAACAGGCTGAGCAGCTGACAAAAATTGGAACATCTGGGATCCTGGCTGTAGCTATTGATGGTATATTTGCCATTCCATGGCCATTTAGAAGATATGAATGAGATCTAAAGCCTGGTTAACACAGTGAGTTTTTTTTAGCTCAACCCAGTGGGCTGAACGAAAAAAAAACTAGGGAACTTAGGAGGAGCTTGCTGTACTAATGAGTACACTACCGCACCACAACTACGTGCATTGCGTTCTATCCAGTTGAATGGAGATCATTTTTGCTGCGCTGCATTGCAAAGCCTCATGGCTCCACTCTGCTGTCACATGTTACCATACCTTCCCCAACATAAAAGTGTAAATGATGCCTTTGAGTTTGAAAGACTGGATCCTCCCCCAGGAAAAAAAATTATCTACGGCCCTGCTGTGTACCTCTCTAATGAATGAAACGGTATAAAGCAGGTGCTAACGCACTGGGAAAATGCTTACATAAAAATAAAGTAATAGGGCTCATTCAGATGGCAGATTTGACAGATTAGTGTGGTCCTGTGTGCAGAGCCACTGGCAGATGCATTTGCATCTACCTTGGATCTTTGTGCAGGCAGCCCATAGAGGTGGATGCACATGTAGCACTGGCACAGACACAATCGCATGTCAAAGTTTGACATGTGGGCAGGAGCGGGTAAACGGATCTGAAAACAAAGGCTTGGCAAGGAAGACTAATCTGTAATCCGAATGAGCCCATGAAGTTACTTAGATTCTCACTCAGAAAACAAATCCAATAATCACAAAGATGATTATTCATAATAAAACATAGCTTTTAATTTTGCAATGTAAAATAGTGAACATATCCAAAAATACTATGTGTGTGTGTGTTAATGCAAGTGATAGACTCCAGTGATGGATTGCTTCATCAAAAGCCTGTTTTTTTTATTGTATTTCCTTGTATACGATTGGGTATATAAAGTAAAAACAGCTACATTTGCATTGCTGGTGGGACTTGAATTGACTACAGTGTGGTCAGTTACTCAAAAAATAACTCATTAAACACTCCTAAATAGTTTCTTTTATTACCAGAAATGCTAGAATTAGATGTTGCATCAGCTTTTTAGTCAGCAGCAACATGCCAGATAAAGAAACCTAATGTGTTTTGAAAGCTTGAATCACTAAAAACTAAAGTTAACCAATAACGGATTTCACCTAATTACTGAACCTCCTGCATGGCTGGTTATATTACACACTACACACACATTACTACACACTCTTTTAATCAAGATATACATTGGTAATGTCATGTTTTCCACGTTATTTCATAAGCCATCACTTGTTGCCTAATAAAATGCTGTTAAGTTTTCATATTTCTCCATATTATATTATGTACAGATTATGACATTCTTCAGATCCGTCTAAGTTATGCATATGCATAACTCCTATTCAGTGCTTGTTAAGGATCTATCCATTGCTCCCAATAGATTGTACAGTGCAGAGAACTTCATCAGCAAAGAATATTTGAATATTGATCAAAATTTCCCATCTAACTGAATAATTTGAATGGCAATTGGTCTGAGCTCCACTACTGTGATTGTTTTATCCCAATCCCAGAGAGAATATTTGCCGATTGTGCTGAATTTGTTTGTATCATGTGATAATCTCTATCTTAAACTTTCAATGCAAGCATAAGACCTCAAACAATGCCACCAGAACTAAAGATATTTCAGAATGACTTTTATTCATAGTGAAGGCATTTTATTCTTATCATGTACATTATGTTTCCTGTCAGTAAGCCTATTAAAATACACTACAGGGAGTCTTTGCTGAAGATCTGCTTTCTGCACAGAGGACTGATTTAAATGCCTTGCAAAAGAATTTAACAACAGGAAAAATGCACTCATGCTTGGGTTTCTGGAACAGTCACAAACCAGAAGGATTAAGATGGTCATACGCATTAGATGGTCAACAATTGTTAGGTTATGTTTTGATGAAAAATCTTTTTGAACATAAACACACCCTTGCATGCTCGGGTTGGCTTCATGCACATTAACCAGGCTGTGAATCATTGAGCTAAGTTTATCCATATACCAACAGCAATGAATAGTAGAGTATCAGAAGGCATGGTGTAGCAGTGCTATTTATTGTGTTTGTTCTTAGCATATACACTGCCCATGTAACAGCCAAACCACAACTGTAAGTACTGATTATAACAGTGACATAAGGGTCATTTCAAAGTCTGTCTGGGTTCAAACCTAACTTTAGCCAAAGTATTTCTCGCTTTTGGATAGAGAGGGGAAGAGGCTACAACCTCTCAAAAGTTTTCATTGAGGTCTCTGCCCCCACCCCACTGGAGACATTTCTTCTTACTTGCAGACTAGGTGATAACATAGGACATTACAGACAACAGCAAAGATAGATTCTAAAGCCTACCTGCTCCATACAGGATGAAAACAAGTTTTTACTTGTAGTTGTATTTAGATGTTATGCTAATCATCCATAAATAATCATTATTTTCCTAAAAATTCTATAAGCAATACCCCATAATGACAATGTGAAAGAAGTTTGTTTGAAATATTTGCAAATTTATTAAAAATAAAAAATGAAAAAAATCACATGTACATAAATTTTATAAAAATCATAAAAATGTATGGCCTTTGCCACGACACTCAAAATTGATCCACTGATTTCTGCAACTTGATTCAAGTCCACCTGTGGTAAATTCAGTTGATTGGACATAATTTGGAAAGGCATACACCTGTCTATATAAGGTCCCACAGTTAACAGTGCATGTCAGAGCACAAACCAAGCCAAGAAGTCCAAGGAATTGTCTGTAGACCTCCGAGACAGGATTGTATAGAGGCACAGATCTGGGGAGGGGTACAGAAAAATTTATGCAGCATTGAAGGTCCCAATGAGTATAGTGGCCTCCATCATCCATACATGGAAGAAGTTTGGAACCACCAGGACTTTTTCTAGAGCGGGCCGCCCGGCCAAACTAAACAATTGGTGGGAGAAGGGACTTAGTAAGGAAGGTGACCAAGAACTCGATCACTGCAGCACTCCACTAATCAGGTCTGTATGGTAGAGTGGCCAGCGGAAGCCACTCCTCAGTAAAAAGCATATGACAGCCCACCTGAAGTTTACCAAAAGGCACCTGAAGGACCCTCAGAGAAACAAAATCATCTGGTCTGATGAAACAAAGATTGAACTCCTATGGCCTGAATGGCAAGTGTCACGTCTGGAGGAAACCAGGCAACGCTCATCACCTGGCCAATATCATCCCTACAGTGAAGCATGGTGGGGGCAGCATAATGCTGTGGGGATGTTTTTCATTGGCAGGAACTGGGAGTCAGGATCAAGGAAAAGATGAATACAGCAATATACAGAGACATCCTAGATGAAAACCTGCCCCAGAGCTCTCTGGACCTCAGACTGGGGCAAAGGTTCATCTTTCAACAGGACAACGACCATAAGCACACAGCCAAAATAACAATGTACTTGAGTGGCCCAACCAGAGCCCAGACTTGAACCCAATTGAACATCTCTGGAGAGATCTGAAAATGGCTGTGCACGACGCTCCCCATCCAACCTGATGGAGCTTTAGAGGTCCTGCAAAGAAGAATAGGAGAAACTGCCCAAAAATAGGTGTGCCAAGCTTGTATCATCAAATTAAAAAAGGCTCATGGCTGTAATTGGTGCCAAAGGTGCTTCAACAAAATATTTAGCAAAGATGGTAAATACTTATGTACATGTGATTTTTTAATTTTTAATTTTTTAATTAATTTGCAAAGATTTCAATCTTCTTTCACATTGTCGTTATTATGGTATTGTTTGTAGATTTTTGAGGAAAATAATTAATTTAATCCATTTTGGAATAAGGCTGTAACATAACATAATGTGGAAAAAGTGAAAACTGTGAATACTTTCCTGATGCACTGTATATATATTAGATAATTTGTCACATTACTCCAAAGCATCACAGAATTTTATCCTCAGCACCATGATAAGCAGTGGGTAGGTTCGTCTATAGTGTCAGCTTATTTGATAAGGGTGCAGCAGTATTGCAGCACAGCATTAGCATCAGTATCTTGGACTGGGTAGGAAAGCTGATGATGATTATTTAAGCAAAGATTTTGTTGATATGTATATATATATATATATATATATATATATCCACTAAAGGATCCAAAACAGTCAGCTGTAAGGTGACAAACTTTTAAGAACCTTCAAAGCCATCAGACAATATATTATTAAAAATTTAAAATGAATTAATTATGATGGTACTACAGCTGTATTTATTAGGTATGCCAACACTATAATAAATTACCATCATTAGCTAGCAAACTCTCGACTGGACTGGGAGGCAAAAAAGTTTTTTATGAGGTGAACAATGCCAGACAATGCAATGTCATGGATTTCCAACTTTAGAGGCAGAGAAAAAAATGCAAACAGATTTTTTTTTTGCAATGTCTTGCATCGGTGCAACAGCAAATAGTTATGAACATCCAGCCTAGAATGGTCAGGGAGGCCAATGTTTTGGAAATGGAAAAGGCTGTTAGTAATTTACTCTATAAACTGTACAACTCATTTGAAAAACAAACTGAGATCTTTTAGGGGGAAATGAAAATAAAAAAATAAAATAATGTGGTTGCATAAGTGTGCACACCCTCTTATAACTGGGGATGTAGCTGTGTTCAGAACTGAGCAATCACATTCAAACTCATGTTAAGTAGACGTCAGTACACACCTGCCATCATTTAAAGTGCCTCTGATTAACCCCAAATAAAGTTCAGCTGTTCTAGTAGATCTTTCCTGACATTTTCTTAGTCACATCCTAAAGCAAAAGCCACGGTCCGCATAGAGCTTCCAAAGCATCAGAGGGATCTCATTGTTAAAAGGTATCAGTCAGGAGAAGGGTACAAAAGAATTTCCAAGGCATTAGAAATACCATGGAACACAGTGAACACAATCATCATCAAGTGGAGAAAATATGGCACAACAGTGACATTACCAAGAACTGGACGTCCCTCCAAAATTGATGAAAAGACGAGAAGAAAACTGATCAAGGAGGCTGCCAAGAGGCCTAAAACATTAAATGAGCTGCAGGAATATCTGGCAAGTACTGGCTGTGTGGTACATGTGACAACAATCTCCCATATTCTTCATATGTCTGGGCTATGGGGTAGAGTGGCAAGACGGAAGCCTTTTCTTACGAAAAAAAAAAAGCGTGGCTAAATTTTGCAAAAGGACATCTGAAGTCTCCAAAAAGCATGTAGGAAAATATGTTATGGTCTGATGAAACTAAGGCTATAATTGCAAAAGATATGTTTGGCGCAAAAACAACACTGCACCAAAAGACCACGATACCTGGTCACCAAAAGACCACCATACCCATAGTGAAGCATGGTGGTGGCAGCATCATGCTTTGGGGCTGTTTTTCTTCAGCTTGAACAGAGGTCATGTCAAGGTAGAGGGAATTATGAACAATTCCAAATACCAGTCAATATTGGCACAAAACCTTCAGGCTTCTGCTAGAAAGCTGAACGCGAAGAGGAACTTAATTTTTCAGCATGATAACGACCCAAAGCACACATCCAAAACACCAAAAAATTGCTTCACCAGAAGAAGATTAAAGTTTTGGAATGGCCCAGCCAGAGCCCAGACCTGAATCCAATTGAGAATCTGTGGGGTGATCTGAAGAGGTC
Source organism: Aquarana catesbeiana (assembly GCF_042186555.1). NCBI lineage: Eukaryota > Metazoa > Chordata > Amphibia > Anura > Ranidae > Aquarana > Aquarana catesbeiana. Next base: position 411,549,916 of record NC_133324.1, read on the forward strand.
TGTGCACAGGAGATGCCCTCGCAATCTGACAGATTTGGAGTGTTTTTGCAAAGAAGAGTGGGCAAACATTTCCAAGTCAAGATGTGCCATGCTGATAGACTCATACACAAAAAGACTGAGTGCTGTAAAAAAATCAAAAGGTGCTTCAACAAAGTATTAGTTTAAGGGTGTGCACACTTATGCAACCACATTATTTTAGTTTTTTTATTTTTACTTTGCTCCAACTAAAATATTTCAGTGTCAGAAACCATTAATCAGACCGAGACAGTTGTTTATCACACTTGTTTAATAATAAAAGTAAATAGAGCAAATGTAGTCAAATTTTGTAACCAGAAACGGATAGTCAGACAAGCCAGAGAGTCAGGAAGCCAGAGATCAGCATAGTGGAACAGCAAGCAGGATCTAGAGCCAGAAGGAATGTCATCCAAGCAAGTCTTTAACAGGAATGCAGGAGATAGTCTCTGTGATGTTGACCGAGGCGAAGGCAGAGATCATCTGGGCTGGACGGCTTAAGGAGGCAGGACTGACGAGCAGGATATCATCAACAGGTGAGTCACCGTGGAGAGAAAGGAGCTGGCAATCAGCCGACAGCTGAGCGGCCAGCTCAGGGAAGGAAGGGCTGAACCCAGCCCTGACATTCAGTTTGTTGTTCACCTGAGTTGTACAGTTTATAGGTCACATTAAAGGTGGAAAAAGTTCTGAAATGATTTATCTTTGTCTCTTTTTTTACATTACAGAAACTTGATATTTTAACAGGGGTATGCAGACTTTTAATATCCATTGTATACTTATTAGTGTAGGACATGGTAGGACAAAAAGGATTATGCTTTTTTAGTGTACCAAGGTGGGACAAAAAAAGGATGACTTTTTTCAGTGTATTGCAGTGGAACAATAGGGATGTCAACCTAATTATAGTAGTGAGACAGAAAGGATGACATTTTTCAGTGTACAGTAGGGAGAAAAAAAGGATATGTATTATTGGTGTACAATGGGCAGACAAAAAGATTTCACTGTTTTAGTGTACAGTGGTGAGCGCATCAAAAAATTAGATAATTTTTACTTAACAGACAGCAACAATTACATAAGCTTTTATCAATAAGAATGTAAAGCAAAACATTTTAAGATCACTTTAGGCATTAATGGTACAATTATGAGAGAATCAAGCTTATCAAATAACTCAAACCGCTCTGAAAGACTATGTATTAATTGAAGACATGCCGTGATCTGAAAACATTGAAGTAGATAAATTAATTTTATTAACAAATTTTACTACATTACCCAGGCATATTTTAAGATTGCCTTTATTTCTCTGCATGCATTTTCTTTCAAAATTAAAATAATTATCATTCTCATAGATGGAGTTTTATAGACTTTCATTTCCATAAACAGTCATCCCATTACAAAACATCTAATTAATTTACATTAACACACTTTCCAGAACAATCATTTCTGAATGCACAGTAAATTACTAAACTAGCCTGTGGAGTTACTGGGGAGACTGGAAGAGACAGGACATAGATTAAAATGCAAGGCAAGATAAATGGTCTGTTTTAGTTACCAACATTCATAGTCATTTTTATTTTGGGGGAAAAAAACAAAACAAGAAACGTCTTTTATTTTAACTTTCAGCTCGTAAACAAGATCTTTGATATTTAATTGTGGAAAAAAATTTGATGTTAATATAGTTATATGTACATATAGTTCTATGGTCTACAACAGGGATCTCCAAACTATGGCCCTCCACATGTTCAAAACTACAATTCCCATCATGCCGCAACAGCTGGAAGGCTGTGGTTTGGAGATCCCTGGTCTACAATCCCTTTATTACAGTTGATTTCCTTTAAAGAATTAATTGGCAGAAACCCAAAAGCAACCCCTAAGGAAACTAGCACACATTTGTAAAAGGAAATGCTCTATGTATAAAAAGATACTGTGTATATCTATCCGCTTGTTATCTATGGATCTACATATACAAAAATAGCTATTATTGTATTTTATTGACTTGTATGGCTACTGCTGGATACTTAGAATAACCCAGCAGCAAAGTTGAAAGAGGAAGGGATGCAGGGATTGCAGAGAGAGGGCATAAGCCTGTGTGTCATAAAAAATGACTACATCAGACCAAGCAAGTATTAGAGAGAAATAAACACATGGACAGTAGATCATTGGAGGAAGATTTATTTGGCTCTTTTTTAACATTACAGTTCTAAATGATCAATACCCAAGCTATTTCATGGACGTCAAAATCTCATTTTATTGAGACTCAATCTCTACACATTAGGTGTCCTAACCAAGTGACAACTGACCACACAAAATCAAAAATTAACTTTTTAACGTATTTCCTAAATGGTTCATAGTATAGTAACAGTCAGATATGTCTTTACATTTTACTACTATAGATTACACATTATTTTCCAATAAGTAATGTGTTTAACAGTTTCCGCAATGGTGTCTTAGGTTGGTCTTGCCTCTATATATAATCAGCACAGGACCAGCCAAGAGTGTCCACTTACATTCTAGCACTATAAAGAAAAGAACCAGATTGCTGGCTATTATGAGACCTAAATATGGAGAAAAACTGCGCTTGGAAAGAAAGGGAAAAAAAGGGAACAAGCTGCGGTTATAAGTGTGGCACACCAAAATAAAATCAAAAAAAGCATAAAACCGCGCTAGAAGATGATGTGAACAATATTCCAACTATGAAGTCCCATACATAAAATAAATAGTCCAAAATGTGATCCAAAAAAGGAAGAAGGTAAGTATGTCTTAGGTGAATGACGTGAACTTCATCCAAAGAAAAAAACAGTGATGATAGACATATTTATCCGGAACACACCAATAAATATTGTGCTTACCAGAAGTAAGCCAAAAAAGGGGCGAGTGGCTTAAACCCAGCCTGGGCCTTTTGATGAACAATCCAGGTGAGGCAGGATGAATGCCCTCGTCCCGTAAATGCACAGAATATGATCCGAAAATATATGAGAAAAATATAGCGTAATACTGTTGACACAAAAACACTCCAAACCAAAAAAAGTGTGACACTCAACTAACCATAAATCATATGTGATCATATAAAATCCTGTGCCAATAGCCAGGGTAATGTAGTGAGTATCATGCAATCATGCAAACTATAAAGTGAAATGGGTAAAAGCTAAAACGACACCCAAAATCTGCTTACCAGATATAAATGGATAGTCAGCGTGTATCAATCACCCCAAAAAAGATGTGTGAAGGAAGATCTCACCAAGTGCTGTAAACTAATAGTGCAAACTGCTTACCAGATGAAAAACCCTTATGAGCAGATTCAGTATAGCCAGGGACCAAACACCAAGTAGGCAAACACTGATATTACCGAACCTTAGGGAATGTCCCCTTACCAGATATGCAAAACAAAGAGGGCAGATGTATTGGGGTACAAGCCGGACTCCAGACAGGAACGTTGTAAATACGTCTTGGCCACTCAACCCAAACATAGCGGTGCATATATGATGAAAGAGCCAATAGTGTAATACTGCATAATCTTAGTTTATTTGAAGAGTAACACTTACATATATTTGGAGATTAAAAGCTGAAGAAAATAAAACGAAGCCGGTCGGCCTCCGGACACACTCCCGTCCTCAACAGAACAATGTGGTGACGTCAGCACGCCCCTCCCAGACGCGTTTCATCATACATTGACGTTCTCAATGGTTCCCCAATTATGCAGTATTACACTATTGGCTCTTTCATCATATATGCACCGCTGAGTTTGGGTTGAGTGGCCAAGACGTATTTACACCGTTCCTGCCTGGAGTCCGGCTTGTACCCCAATACATCTGCCCTCTTTGTTTTGCATATCTGGTAAGGGGACATTCCCTAAGGTTCGGTAATATCAGTGTTTGCCCACTTGGTGTTTGGTCCCTGGCTATACTGAATCTGCTCATAAGGGTTTTTCATCTGGTAAGCAGTTTGCACTATTAGTTTACAGCACTTGGTGAGATCTTCCTTCACACATCTTTTTTGGGGTGATTGATACACGCTGACTATCCATTTATATCTGGTAAGCAGATTTTGGGTGTCGTTTTAGCTTTTACCCATTTCACTTTATAGTTTGCATGATTGCATGATACTCACTACATTACCCTGGCTATTGGCACAGGATTTTATATGATCACATATGATTTATGGTTAGTTGAGTGTCACACATTTTTTTGGTTTGGAGTGTTTTTGTGTCAACAGTATTACGCTATATTTTTGTCATATATTTTCGGATCATATTCTGTGGATTTACGGGATGAGGGCGTTCATCCTGCCTCACCTGGATTGTTCATCAAAAGGCCCAGGCTGGGTTTAAGCCACTCGCCCCTTTTTTGGCTTACTTCTGGTAAGCACAATATTTATTGGTGTGTTCCGGATAAATATGTCTATCATCACTGTTTTTTTCTTTGGATGAAGTTCACGTCATTCACCTAAGACATACTTACCTTCTTCCTTTTTTGGATCACATTTTTGACTATTTATTTTATGTATGGGACTTCATAGTTGGAATATTGTTCACATCATCTTCTAGCGCGGTTTTATGCTTTTATTATGAGACCTCAATATAAGGTAAGGTAAGATCTGTGTTTTTTGATCCCCTAGAAAGAAAAATCATTATCTCCTTTTTCAGAAGGGGTTGGATAATGGATGGAGTTAGACCTATTCAATTATTACTTTACTGTCCGGAGTTAGGCTACCTAATAATTTTGTCATTTAGTGCAAATTTTCAGCCGAATTTAATAACCGAAGTATCTCCAATTATATATAAAAAAATCCAAGGGCAACAACAGAATATCTAATATTCTCATGTAGGCCTATTTTTTGTGCCTATGTGGTGATATTTTAAGTTATTCCTCAAATTTCCTCTGTGTTGCTCTAACTTTAAGGTGTGTCAAGAATCCTTACTGTGAACTTTAGAACTATATGCATTTTTTTAAGTGCATGCCTGAACAATCTGCTGATGAAATAGGGACTGCTGTGCAGTAAGGTCAACTGGAGGAGTCTGGGCAAGGACCGATCACTCTTCAGTCAATGATGACTTAGGAAGCCTACACTTAATGGGGATCTATGAAATAGCCTAAATATCAATCAGATCATCAGCATAGCATTGTTAATATTTTTCATGCTTGTTGCTTAGTGCATAGAGCAGCAAACCATTAAAGTGGTTCTAAAAACGAAACATTGTTTACCTTAATGCATTCCTTTTACTTACCTGAGCCCTAAGTATAGACATTTTTATTTATTACTTTTACGATTGCTTTAAATAAATATGTTTGCAAAACTTGGAAATGTTACAGTGGAACTTCACTTTAAATAGCCTTAAAACAATGTTAAAATCATGCAGCTAGTTCTAAACCAGTCTTTAAAGTGACTCTTGCTTTACTTTTAGTTTGTACACATTATTACAGGATCTGTCTACATTTTTTTAAATGAGTTTTTTTTTTTAAATTTTTAATAGCTTGGTGTTCTATACTTTCATGTTACTATTTAGGCTGGGTTCACACTATTGCGAATTGGATGCGGATTTCTCCACATCCAATTCACATAGCAGAAGATCGTGACCGACTCTCTATGGAGCCAGTTTACATATCTCTGCAGCGGCTCCAGTGTGAATTGCACAGGAGTCCTGTGCGTCTTTTGATCCATTTCAGGTCCGAATTTAGCCCAAAAGTTGGACTGAAATCGGACCTGAAAAGATGAATGGAGGCGCACCGTACTCCTGCTGTGAGCTGCTGCATTCTCGTGTGAAGTGTGAACCCAGCCCTAATCTACAGACTTGTAGATTATCATTTTATATCTGCATGTCAAGCAACTGGATTCAGAACATTAGCTAGTTATGAACTTGACATGTGATCTCAGTAGAATGTGAAGATTGAAGATAAAAATATGTGTTTTAAATAAGAATTTCCTGCAACAGATTGCCAGAAAAAATCAACTGGAACTGGAATTTTCAAAATAATTAGCCTTTTTTTATGATATTTTGTTTAGAATACAATAGACATATATTTTTCCCTACCTGGAAATTTCATTTCATTATTGGCTGGCAATGTCTCATGTGTATTTTGAGAACACACAATTTTCTCTGTAAACAAAGTCATTAGTGTTTATGGAACAATGGTTTGTGCGAAACCGTACAACTGAGAAAAGAGCCACATGTCTAATGAGCACTGTATTATATCTGTGGATAGACTTGCTGAAGAACTGCTGATAAAAAGAATATAAGCAATAGATATTATGTGGAATCATTCTGAGCATTCTGAAATACTCGCATTAAAGAGAGGTGAACAAATAAAGTGGATTGAAGCCCAAGAACATATTACAATTACATATTACAATATGTTGGCTTACCAGTCCCTAGACTGTGTTTTCTTTTGAAGACTTTTTTCCTTTATTTTTTAATGTGTGATCTGGTTCGTAATATACCTTCTGTCTTAGGGTGGCTATGCTCATTCCTCCTCTATTATCATTCTGGGGTGAGCGCAGTGCTAGATGCACTGGCAGATTTAGATGTACTTAACTAACAAATTTAAGACTAACTCCAGCTAACACTTTTTCATCAGTTACAGGAAAAGGCTTTTTTTCTTTTGGGATTTTACATAATTGAATAAGACCTGATTCAAACCTATGCATTTTGGAACTCACAAAAACACCCTAGGCCATTAAAATCTGAGAATCCAATGAACCTGTTCACATCTGAGTTAAAGTGGTTGTAAAGGCAGAGTTTTTTTTTTCTTCTCCTAGTGCAGTCTATGCATTAAGATAAAAAAGCTTTCAGTGTGCAGCAGCCCCCCTCGGCCCCCATAATACTGCCCTGAGCCCCATTTCTATCCAGCGATGTTGCACGAGAAACTTGGCTGTCCAGGATTTTCCCTGCTGATTGGCTGAAACACAGCAGCGGGTGCCATTGGCTCCCACTGCTGTCAATCAGTGAGCTAATGAGGAGAGAGATAGGGGGTGGGGCCAATCCACGGCTCCCTGTATGAATGGACACAGAGCAGCAGCTCAGCTCGGGTGCCCCCATAGCAAGCTGCTTGCTGTGGGAGTACTCAGCAGGAGGGAGGGGCCAGGAGCGCTGGCAAGGGACCTGAGAAGAGGAGGATCCGGGCTTCTCTGTGCAAAACCACTGCACAGAGCAGGTAAGTATAACATGTTTGTTACTTAACCGCTTGCAGACCAGCCCCATCATTATACTGCGGCAGGTTGGCACATTCCAGCGCACCGTCATAGATGTACGTCGGCCCTTTAAGTGAGGATAGCAGGCGCGCACGTGCCGCTGCACTGCAGGGGTGCCGATGCATGTGTCCTGCGGTCGCAATGACTGCCGGCCACGAGCGATCGTGGGCACTAGAGCCAGAACAGGAACGTGTGTGTGTAAACACACAAATCCCTGTTCTGTGAGGAGAGGAGGAACAACGATCTGTCATCTCCTCTAGTCAGTCCCATCCCCCTACAGTTAGAACACACACAAGGGAACACAGTTAACCCTTTGATCGCCCCCTAGTGTTAACCCCTTCCCTGCCAGTGACATTTATACAGTAATCTGTGCATTTTTATAGCACTGATCGCTGTATAATTGTCAATGGTCCCAAAAATGTGTCAAAAGTGTCTGATCTGTCTGCCATAATGTCGCAGTCCTGATAAAAATCGCTGCTCACCGGCATTACTAGTAAACAATAATAATAAATAAAAATGCCATAAATCTTTCCCCTATTTTGTAGACGCTATAACTTTTGCATAAACCAATCAATATTCGCTTATTGCAATTTTTATTACCAAAAATATGTAGAAGAATACATATCGGCCTAAAATGAGGAAAAAATGTGCTTTTTTAAAAAAAAAAAAATTGGGGATATTATAGCAAAAAGTACAAAATATTGAGTTTTTTTCAAAACTGTCGCTCTTTTTTTGTATATAGCACAAAAAATAAAAACCACAGAGATGATCAAATACCACCAAAATAAAGCTCTATTTGTGGGAAAAAAAAGGATGTCAATTTTGTTTGAGTACAGCATCGCACAACCGCGCAATTGTCAGTTAAAATGACGCAGTTCCATATTGCAAAAAATGGCCTGGTCATTGAGCAGCCAAATCTTCCGGGTCTGAAGTGGTTAAAAAAAAACAAAAAACAAGACTTTAATATCACTTTAAACTGTGTCGGTAATGCTTAATTTTATGTTCACTTTCATGTGCTGTGATGTCCAAAAGAATAATGAAAACATGTGTAAAATACTCTGCAATGCATGGTAAAAAATGCACTAAAAAATGCACAAAAGTAGACATAGATGGATGTGAACAAAGCCTGCCCATTTTAAGCGCCCCAGTCTTAAATATTTTTCCTGAACACTTTAAATGCCATTTTTTTCTTGGTCTGGTAAGGGAAATTGAAATATAACAGAATTACTGGCAGGTGATAAAACTATATTGTGGAGGAACTCAGAAAACACAAAGACCACTATGTTAATGGTGTGACAGACTGCATCATATGTCATTTTTTATTTTGACCATAGTTTTGTGTTAAGCATAAGTACTGTATATCAGTACAAATCCCAGCTGCATGTACTAAATAATAAGTTAAGGTGACTCACCCCTAGGCATATATAATTATATAAATAGAAGCAAGAACTTTAATATGATTAATACAGTAACACTTTCACATGTACAGTATACCTAAATTCTTTACTTACATCATAGTTACACTTGATAGAATTTCATTTTACTCCCCTACTTTATTGGGGCTCTAAATAAGTTAATGCCTAATAGACTGTACTTACTAAGATATAACGGTCACACTTTTCCATTGATAAAAAAAAGGCATTCCATTATGCTGGCTTCATCAGATCTAGTGATTAGCAAAAACGAGTTTGGAGCTTCAGTCAAGTGTCAAAATATGTCAGCAGAATGACTTGTGTTACAATTACTCAGCTACTGTAATACATGTCTGTGTGATGTAAAAATAGAATAGTACTATGCAAAGTATACATTAGTGGGCTGTGTACTATCACTTGCATTTTTAACAGATGACAAATCATGGCATGCCCAGTCTTGAGAATCCTTAACAAGATTATTTTGTTCCGCTCTAAGTGAAGTCCTGTGTTTATAAATAGTTACCCGATCGCATCAAAGAGATGCCAAGTCTTTCTTCAAAACCTCAGGAAAATGCGAAACTCAAGTACTTACAATACATATATTTAAAGCGATTCTATTGCCTAAGTAAAATTCCCCAAAAACATGCTTGCATGGAAAGAACGTAGTTGACATGGGGGTAGGTGGGATGAACCACAGAGTGCATTGAAGACTTGGAGGTGAGGGGGATTTCTCTTTAATTGAATGGTGTTTAGTGGTTCAGTGGGAAAGGTAAATATAATATTCACTTTATTCTTTACAGTTAACAAGTGTATTTGAAATTTTAATTAAACCTTAGGCTGGGTTCACACTATTTGTGGAGTGGCTCTCAGCAGGGTGTCATCCCATTCACCATTTCGGGTCCGAATTAGGTCTGACTTTTTGCCTGAATTCGGACCTTAAACAGATCTAAAGACGCACAGGACCCTTCTGCAGTGCGCTCCGCACCCACACCCCCCCCCCCCCCCCCCGAAGATGTGTGAACTGGCTCTATTGGTCAGACTCTCCTGTCATGCGAATTGGATGTGGGGGAATAAGTGTGAACACAGCCTCAGAGTCAATTTAACAGGTAATATATAGTCAGATAAGCACCCCCCCCCCCCCGATTCAAAATCTAAATTAAATGTATTCACATAATATAAATAGGTCACTAAACACATATATAGAAGCTTACATGCAACTGGATCAGGTCACATGTTTATGAAGGCCAAGATGCTTGCTATAGGGGGGTCAAAGTGCAAACATGTGCAGCTACAAATGCACATATGCATATTAAAAATGAATTATTTTCTAGAATTATCAATCATATATTGTAAATGTTTCAAATGGAATGTGCATTTAGTTAATTTTTAATTTAGTAAAGTGCAACCTATTGTTTATGTCAATTATTTTTGGTAGGGGGAAAGAGGACAGTAGCAGGTTTCAGTGTTCCTTAGAGGCTAAGCTCTCCATTAAAAAAAAAAAAATAAATGCACATATTGTTTGCAGGTAAAAAATTAGAATTTATTTTTTTTCTCGGGAGCCTGCAAAACATCGCTCTCGGGATTAGCAGATCAGGGGTGCAATGTCAGGCTCCTGCAGACACTGCCTACACCTTTCTGCCTGTACTTCTGTACAAGCTTTCTGTTTGAAAGCTGTGGGAAGTGTCAATGAACTACGAGAGCAATCAGCAGTGCCCCCACCATTCATTAAGAACAACAAGCGCAACAATGAACTAGTTCATTCAATAAAAGATTCCTGTGAATGAAGACACAGCCATATGGGAGGAGCCCCGCATTACCATGCTGACTTTAATTTGTGAGAGTGGGTGCAGGGAGAAGAACCCCATCCACTGTCACGTGTTCGGGGGGTGCGGGCAGGTACTGTATAGTAAAATGTTTATACGGGTGTAACATGTTACTAAACGTAAACTTAGCCTTTAAAGCAGTGGTTCTCAACTCCTGTCCTCAGGACCCACTAACAGGCCAGGTTTGTAAGATAACTGAAATACATCACAGGTGATATAATTTGCTGCTCAGTGATTGCAGTATTCTAGTCTGTATCTCCCCAAGGTAATACTTAAAATCTGGCCTGTTAGTGGGTCCCGAGGACAGGAGTTGAGAACCACTGCTTTAAAGTATTAAGACATGTATATGTAAACAATGTTCCTGAAACATATATCTTTGAAATATCTTTTGTTTTGATAAACTACCCAAGTGTTTAAATATCTCAGTTACTGTACTGGCATTAGGATTTGTTTTATTACCCTTTTACCTAATATATCAGTCATCTAGAAAGAAAAGGGCAACCCTGCATCCAGTGGGTAAGGCCAAAAAGATATTACCATTACTAACTTCATTCTAACCTTACTACATTCTAATAACATTCTGTCTCAAAAATATGATTACCTCCAAACTATTCATAAAAGGTTCCAAAAGAAGTAGTATTTAGTAATAAATATAACAATTATGAAGGTAATCACAGGGCCATAATCACCATTCACACTTTTTTTTAAAGTATATCTAAAGCTAAAACTTTATTCTTCTTTTTGCATAGAGCATCATTCATGTACATTTCCTTTTTTTGATGTCTGTGTCCCATAATGTAGGTATCCCTTCAATTCCTGTCCCAGAGCCACAATTAGAAGTGACAGGAAGTTTCTCCAAATTAAGGGAAATTCAACATTTGGAGTCACTACTTGGCTGATGATTTTCCACCCAGTTTAATCATAGTTTATTACAGTTTGCCAACCCTGGTGGTACCAACAGGGCCACCCACAGCTCAACATTTCAGCAGATTTCAGCAGAAATCAGATGGGATTCAAGCCATGTATGGAAAGCATTAGACAGTTTTCAGCAGAACACCTGGCCTCATAAGATATTCCCTCAACTCCTGTTCCAGTGACAGATGTAAAATTCTTTGATTGCTCATAACTTTCTGTAACAGTGAAAAAAAGTCATTAGGACGAATAGACAGGATGAATCACCGCAATGGGACCGAGTTAGCATCAAAACCTGAAACATTCAACATTTCCAAAGTTTTGAAGTTATACAAATGCTTGTTTCTACTGGTTTGTACTGCCTCAATCAACCACTGTCCGAGTTTGGCTCCTTTTTCTAGCCAACAAATGGCTAATGATTCTTGCAGAGGACAGAATTTAATGAGGCTTTGTGCATTCAAAGCTGAATGTGCTTGTGTACAAAACAAAGTTCTCATACCTTTAAAATAAAGCTCATTGCTCTAACACATAAAAAAAAAAAAATCATAAGCCTGTATATAAAAGGTAGATTTGAGTTTACACAGTGCTGTTTCTTGGATTGGATTTGTCTTCCTTATGTTAAAATGTATTTCTAAATGCACCAGAAGGTATTTTTTATTCTAATACATGATCATCAGAATTGCAAAACACATCAATGCTCCATCATTTTATCAAAAACGATAACCATTTGTTTTTCAGCAGAATACATTCCTGTGTTCGTTATTATTTTTCATTTTACATACCTTTTAAAAGTTTATATTCTGATAACAGTTTCCTTTTCTCAGGTATATCAAACAAATCTAGTAACTTGGGAACTGGGTAAGTTATTACCACTATTCATATCCTCGTGGGTTCCAGTTACTTTGATACAAACGCAATGCTGACGCTTAACATTTATTCTGTCTGAAACACTGACTTGAATTAGAACTATTTTAACCTAGAGCTGGTTGATTAGTTTGTACAGAGGTTGGAAGCAATTTTCACAATTCGTAGATGTCAAGTTGTCAAATAGCAAATTGACAGAGTACTTTTAAAACATGTCTTGCAACAGGGAGCCTTGCATGTAAGAGGAAGTCATGCTGAGTATTTTCCTTCACCTCTTCCATGGAGAAACAGTAATGTCACCAAGATATTTTCTGCATTCTCTTTCCAGTCTTGATGTATTCCTGTTTTCAGATTTTTTTCCTTCCTTCCTTGTGTATTTGCAGCATGTTAAAGAACTCCAAGGCAAAATACCAGCAAAAACGGATTTACATAGAATTATACTTATGCTTATTCATCATAGATATACAGTTAGGTCAATATATATTTGGACACAGGCACAATTTTCATTTTTTTGGCTCTGTATGCCACCAGAATAAAATTGAAATGAAACAATCCAAATGAATTTGAAGTGCGGACTTTAAGCTTTAATTCAAGGGGTCGAACATAAATATCAAGTACAAATTTTAGGAACGGCAACCATTTTTATACACTGTCCCCCCATTTTCAGGGGCTCAAATGTAATTGGACAAATGAATATAATCATAAATAAAATGTTCATTTTTAATATTTTGTTGAGAATCCTTTACTGGCAGTGAATGCCTGAAGTCTGGAACCCATGGACATTACCAAAGACTAGGTTTCCTCCTTTCTGATGCTTTGACAGGCTCTAACTGCAGCTGTCTTCAGTTGTTTTTTGTTTGTGGGTCTTTTTGCCTTTAGTTTTGCCTCCAGCAAGTAAAGTGCATGCTCAATTGGATCAAGATCAGGTGATTGACTCGGCCATTGCAGAACATTCCACTTCTTTTGCTTCAAAAGCTCCTGGGTTGCTTTTGCAGTGTGTTTTGGATCATTGTCCATTTGTACTGTGAAGCGCCGTCCAATCAACTTTGCTGCATTTGGCTGAATCTGGGCTGACAGTATATCTCTAAACACTGCAGAATTCATCCGGCTGCTTCTGTCTTCTGTCACATCATCAATAGACACCAATGACCCAGTGTCACTGGAAGCTATGCATGCCCATGTCATCACACTGCCTCCACCAGGTTTTACAGATGACGTTGTGTGCTTTGGATCATGAGCTGTTCCAAGCCTTCTCCACACTTTTTTTTCTTCTCGTCATTCTGGTATAGATTAATATTAGTTTCATCCATCCAAAGAATGCTTTTCCAGAACTGGTCTGGCTTTTTTTAGATGTTTTTTGGCTAAATCTAATCTGGCTTTTCTATTCTTCAGGCTTATGAATGGTCTGCACCTTGTGATGAACCCTCTGTATTTGCTCTTGTGAAGTCTTCATTTGATTGTAGACTTTGACAATGATATGTCAACCTCCTGGAGAGTGTCCTTCACTTGTCTGTATGTTGTAAATGGGTTTTTCTTTACCATAGAGAGGATCCTGTGATCATCCACCACTGTTGTCCCCCATTGACGTCCAGGCCTTTTTATGTTGCTGAGCTCACCAGTGCGTTCTTCTTTCCTCATAATGGACCAAACTGTTGATTTGGCCACCCCTAATGTTGCTGCTATCTCTCTGTTGGATTTGTTTCGTTTTTGAAGCCTTACAATGGCCTGTTTCACTTGCATTGACAGCTCCTTTGAACGTATGATGTAGGTTCACAGCAATAGATTCCAAATGCAATTACCATACTTAGAATCAACTCCAGACCTTTTACCTGCTTAATGAAGAAATAACGAAGGAGTAGCCCACAGCTGGCCATGAAACAGCTTTTGATTAAATTGTCCAATTACTTTTGGTCTCTTGAAAAAGGGGCGATGGCTATTCTTAAGAGCTGTAATTCCTAAACCCTTCCTCCGATTTGGGTGTACATACCCTCAAATTATATCTGAGAGTGTACATTTTCAGCCCACATTCATTATATAGCTATGGCTTGAATATGTTTTTGTAAATACCTGAAAAACTAAAACTGTAGGTGTAGGTGTAAACCCAGTCATTAAAATTTCATATTTCATCTTTATCATGGTAATGTCATTTCAAAAGTCATTTTCAATTATTTCAAATCTGCAGCTTCTACTATAATATTACCTGGTGATAATGTGATTAAGGTTCAACGACAGGCACTTGCTCTCATAGGGTGAAAATGCTCTATCCCTGTATCTTAAATAATCTCTTGCATTGTCACCTGTCACACATGCCTCTGATGGAGACCACAAGGGGTCATTTCAAACACTCACTTTGCAGGGTTGTTTCCTTCTTGTCACTATCAAGAAACCCGGCCTAAGAAATAGCATGTACTCATTGCTGTAGTCCAATCATTCAGACAGTATGTGGCTGCAAAAAGGCTGCAGAAGACTAGCAGCACTGAGTTGCAACAAATTAAAGCACAGACCCCTTTAACTTCATATCCCACAGCTTCCTGGTTTCCTTAACATGCCCAAGGAGTAAAAATTCCTCATTTTCCCTCCCTCAGCAGCTCAGGAAGCCACACTTGATAAACTAAAGGTATCTGGGCAAATGATCTGTAGACAGGTGAGTTGCCCTCCACTGTCAGAACTGGTATGTGGGCAATTGGCCACCAGAGGACACCAGTTCTGTTGGCTTGGCCCTTTTTTCTTAGGTCCTGGATCCCTCCAGCTATTCACCTGTGTTACCAGAGCTACTCTGGACTTCGTTGGGAGGGCCAATGTATGTAAGGATAATTGAAGGTATCTGTCTATTTTCTGAACTGTTTTACTGAAGCAGTGATTCTCAGTTAAGACTTTATGGGTTTACAGTCATACTCAATATAATATAAGTGAAAAGGTTTTGATATATTCATACAATGACAAGTAAAAAAAAAAAGCAAATTACTCTTTAAGCCCAGGTTCACACTGAGCTTCGGGAATGAAGCCGTGCGAGTTCAGCTGAACTTGCATGATTTTACTCCTGCATGTCAGTCCTGATTTCAGCCGTGATCTCACAGACATCTGTGCGGGTTTCTGCACAGATTTCAATGGAAATCGCACCCTGAAATTGCATGAAATAGTACAGAAACTACTTTCTGAAATCGGTGCAGCACCGAAAATGTGGCATTGCACTGATTAGGATGGTGCCATTCCTGGCAATTGCCGCCGATTTGACATGCGATTTGACACGTCAAATCGCTTGCCCAACGCACCAGTGTTAACCAGGGCTTATGGTCGGTTTCAAAAGAGTAAGAAAAAAAAGAGTAAGAATGGGATTAGTCCCAATATTCTGGACTCCGAGCCTGGCATTGTTCAGTCTGTGTTTCTTTTTGAAGAAAAGGTTACACAGATGTAAAAGTATTTCAAAGGCTACAAAGATTGGTTTATACTCTTCCACAGGAAATACCTTATCTGTCATATTGATTCAATTTCTTGATTTTCAAACACTAATTGAACTTAAATTGATAATAATCTTGTATAAGACAACGACTATATGTTCTCTATATATTTCAAGATCTTATATTAGTATGTTTTTATTATAGTTATGATAATGGTAATTTTCACACACAGCTGATATCCTATTCATTTATCCAGATGAATGACCCTTTAGGCCCCATTCATACTAGCAGCATGTAACTGTATTAATGTGCAGAGTACTATAATAAGTGTAATGTTAATACCTTAGTTAGCAGCTTCTCAGCTTGATATTACTGAAAACATAAAACAATGTATTATAACTAATCCAAATTGTATTTTAGCTTTACTGGCCATTTAGTTATGTGATAGCCTAAAAAAAAACTGTACTGTATTGTAGGAATTATTGTAGGAATTATATGTTGCAGGGAATGTGTAGAGGATTTACATAAATTGTTATTAATATTTTTTTTATTATCATTATATATCATAGGGAAGACAAAAAAAATCGTATTTTTTAAAAAATATTTTACAGTATCTCACAAAAGTGAGTACACCCCCTCACATTTTTGTAAATATTTTATTATTTATTTTCATGTGACAACACTGAAGAAATTACACTTTGCTACAATGTAAAGTAGTGAGTGTACAGCTTGTATAACAGTGTAAATTTGCTGTCCCCTCAAAATAACTCAACACACAGCCATTAATGTCTAAACCGCTGGCAACAAAAGTGAGTACATCCCTAAGTGAAAATGTCCAAATTGGGTCCAAATAGCCATTTTCCCTCCATGGTGTCATGTGACTCATTAGTGTTACAAGGTCTCAGGTGTGAAAGGGGAGCAGGTGTGTTAAATTTGGTGTTATCGCTCTCACTCTCTCATACTGGTCACTGGAAGTTCAACATGACACCTCGTGGCAAAGAACTCTCTGAGGATCTGAAAAAAAGAATTGTTGCTCTACATGAAGATGGCCTAGGCTATAAGAAGATTGCTAAGACCCTGAAACTGAGCTGCAGCATGGTGGCCAAGACCATACAGTGGTTTAACAGGACAGGTTCCACTCAGAACTGGCCTTGCCATGGTCGACCAAAGAAGTTGAGTGCACGTGCTCAGCGTCATTTACAGAGATTGTCTTTCGGAAATAGAGGTATGAGTGCTGCCAGCATTGTTGCAGAGGTTGAAGGGGTGGGGGGTCAGCCTGTCAGTGCTCAGACCATACGCCGCACACTGCATCAAATTGGTCTGCATGGCTGTCGTCCCAGAAGGAAGCCTCTTCTACAGATGATGCACAAGAAAGCCTGCAAACAGTTTGCTGGAGAAAAATAGACTAAGGACATGGATGACTGGAACCATGTCCTGTGATCTGATGAGACCAAGATAAACTTATTTGGTTTAGATCAGAGGTCTCAAACTGGCGGCCCTCCAGCTGTTGGGAAACTACAAGTCCCATCATGCCTCTGCCTGTAGGAGTCATGCTTGTAACTGTCAGCCTTGCAATTCCTCATGGGACATGTAATTTTGCAATAGTTGGTGGGCCACCAGTTTAAGACCCCTGGTTTAGATGGTGTCAAGCGTGTGTGGCGGCAACCAGGTGAGGAGTACAGAGACAAGTGTGTCTTGCCTACAGTCAAGCATGGTGGTGGGAGTGTCATGGTCTGGGGCTGCATGAGTGCTGCTGGCACTGGGGAGCTACAGTTCATTGAGGGAACCATGAATGCAGCATGTACTGTGAAATACTGAAGCAGAGCATGATCTCCGCCCTTTGGAGGCTGGGGCGCAGGGCAGTATTCCAACATGATAAAACCCCAAACACACCTCCAAGACGACCACTGGTAAAGGTGATGGACTGGCCAAGCATGTCTCCAGACCTAAACCCTATTAAGGATCTGTGGGGCATCCTCAAACGGAAGGTGGAGGAGCGCAAGGTCTGTGAAACCCTGGTGAACTCCATGCCCAAGAGGATTAAGAAAATAATGGAAAATAATGGCGGCCACACAAAATATTGTGTGGCCACACAAATATTGACACTTTGGACCCAATTTGGACATTTTCACTTCGGGGTTTACTCACTTTTTGTTGCCAGTGGTTTAGACATTAATGGCTGCGTATGTGGACAAAAGGATAACTGGAAAGATTGACTTTATAGGCACCACTGTTAAAAAATAATACATTTTATTGAAACACACCACATACTGTACAATATAAAATCACAGCTTAAAAACAACATTACAAAAAAGACACAGTAGTCGAATATATGTCTCCAAAACAGCCGCCTATATTATAATAGTTGTATCACGGCTAAATACAGGATATAATTACAGGAAGCTTGACATGTTTCACCGGGAATCGCTTCTTTGGGAGCTTATATGTAATTTCTCTGACACTTATATATGATCAAACCAAAAACAGCTGACCACAGCATTGAAAATATAGTAGTATAGAACTCTCTTATGCAAATAATCAGTAGGGGCATAGATGAAATCTGTCATATAGACAGCCAGATGAAAAATCTCCAAGCTGAGATGCACATCAGTGCAGCATAGATAGTATCACAGATAAGTCGACCATATATAGCGGGTCGCTCTTCAGTGCTATATGGTAATGTCCACCAGCTAACTGCCCACTGCTAGTATCTGCTTCTACGGTTGTATATAAACACACTCTTATGCCCTGTACACATGATAGGATTTTCCGACAACAAATGTTTGATGGGAGCGTGTTGTAGGAAATTCCGACCGTGTGTAGGCTTCATCGGACATTTTCCGTCGGAATTTCCGACAAACAAAATTTGAGATCTGGATCTCAAATGTTCTGACAACAGAATTCCGATCATGTGTACACAATTCCGATGTACAAAATTCTACGCATGCTCGGAATCAAGCAGAAGAGCCGCACTGGCTATTGAAATTGTCTCATCTTGGCTCGTTGTACGTGTTGTACAACACCGCGTTCTTGACGTTCGGAATTTCCGATTTGTGTGACCGTGTGTATGCAAGACAAGTTTGAGCCAACATCCGTCGGAAAAAAATCCACGGTTTTGTTGTCGGAAAATCCTATCGTGTGTACAGGGCATAAGGTGTGTGGTAATACACCACAAGCCAGACCGCAGGAGCACACAGGGTGGAAGAGAGCAGCATCTCTGTATTATACCCTGTATTTAGCCGTGATACAACTATTGGGGGTGTCAGCTGTGCATCCCTAATATAGGAGGCTGTTTTGGAGACATGTATTCGACTACTGTGTGTTTTTTGTATTGTTGTTTTTAACCTGTGATTTTATATTCTATGCGGTGTGTTTAAAAAAAAGTATTATTTTTTAACAGTAGTGCCTATAAATTCCATCTTTCCAGTTATCCTTTTTTCCAAATTCATATTAATTAATGGCTGTGTATTGAGTTATTTTGAGGGGGACAGCAAATTTACACAGATATACAAGCTGTACACTCACTACTTTACATTGTAGCAAAGTGTAATTTCTTCAGTGTTGTCACATGAAAAGATAGAATAAAATATTTACAAAAATGTGAGGGGTGTACTCACTTTTGTGAGATACTGTAGTTAGGTTAATATACATTATTGCTTATGGATATTTTGTATTTTTCCTAACATTAAGTACAGCACTAGTCTGATTTTCACTGTTTTCCTTCAGGGCCCCAGTGCAAGAAACCATGATGGGCCCCCTGACCCCCTCTCTTATCCGAGCCCCGGGCTTTCAATTTTGGGAGGGCATCCATTTTTGGGAGGTTATTGGCAGCCCTTTCTCCCACGCTATGTCTTTGTGAGGAAAGAAGAGCTGTTAACCAGCAAGACTGTCAATATTTTGTTTACACTGATAATCAGTGCAGCCTATCAGTGCCACCAATCAGTGCTCATCAATGCCGCCTATCAGTGCCCATTGGTGCAGTCTATTGCCCCGTACACACGGTCGGATTTTCCGATGGACAATGTCCGATCGGAGCGTGTTGTCGGAAATTCCGACCGTGTGTGGGCGCCATCGGACATTTTCCATCGGATTTTCTGACACACAAAGTTGGAGAGCAGGAGATAAAATTTTCCGACAACAAAATCCGATCGCGTCAATTCCGACCGTGTGTGGCCTGATCCGACGCACAAAGTGCCACGCATGCTCAGAAGAAATTCCGACACGGGACAGCTCGTTCTGGTAAACTTAGCGTTCGCAATGGATACAGCACTTTGTCACGCTGCAATGTTCAAAATGGTTTAATATAGCGCACTCTCTTCTTCTTTATAATGTGACAAGAATTAAGTAGTTTTGCTGCTCATATTCACACACACTTCTCACAAAGTTTTATTTGTGTTTTTTTAGTGGGATTCCCTGAATATATTGTTATTAGTTGTCACATCTGACAGTTTTA
The DNA here is from genome assembly GCF_042186555.1 of Aquarana catesbeiana. Taxonomy (NCBI): domain Eukaryota; kingdom Metazoa; phylum Chordata; class Amphibia; order Anura; family Ranidae; genus Aquarana; species Aquarana catesbeiana. The sequence goes on from NC_133324.1 coordinate 411,569,969, forward strand.
TATTAGTTTTTTTTTTTTTTTTTGGATTTTAAGCCTTTTTTTTTTCTTTAATGTTTGGATTTTTTTCAAGGCTGATCTTTGTTCAATGTTATTTTTATTTTTACTCCAGAATATTTTTGTGTGTGTTTTGTGTGTCAAGTTACCCCAACACCATTGATATCTTTTATTATTTAATCTCCAGGAGATTGTTTGGTGTTGGTGTCCCTTGTTCATTTCACATTGTATATTTGAAATGTACCTGAATCCTCACAAACCAACTGTCATTTTTGAAGTAAAACACATAGGAGAGTATAATTCCAAACAAAAATCCTTTATTAAGGGATCAGAACCAAACAAAGAGGAAGGCAACACTGGATCCACAGGAGAAATTAGCGAAGCCTGGGACCCCCACGGCAGACATCAATTCTTCAACATCAAAATTGGTGGCCTGAGGAGTCCATATGTAAGGGAGGGCAGTCTGGTCCAGAATTCGCAGAGATCTGGAAAGCAGCAGATGACATCTGTGTCCCCAGGCTGTGGTACCACAAGAGGCTGCATTTTTTGGCCGACCAGACTGAACCCAGGGCAATCACTGTCTGGTCTTCCTTCCACGCTTCCTTCCGGGCTGTGGCTGTGCAGTTGGAGATGTGGCAGGAGGAGGAGTAGGACCTGGAGGAGGAGGAGGACTGGGAGGACCTGGAGGAGGACAGGGGGGACCTGGAGGAGGACTGGGAGGACCTGGAGGAGAGGGAGGATGAGGAGGAGGACCTGCAGGAGGAGGAGGAGGACCAACGCGAAGGTGTGTCTGAGGTGTAATTTGGCCCCTCATACCTTTCTCCAGAGCCTCCGATATGAGGGCCTCACACATGACTTTTTGGCCCTCCTCCATCCTCTGCATTTTATATGCTATGAAGGCAGCAATGTTCTCCTCCATGGTGTGGGGTGCTCCCAGGACCTCTGTAGCCCTCCAAAAGAATCCTATAGCAGCCTCCTCTAGGGTACTCCTCCTACTGCCACTTTCTGTTTTCAGGGGGGGGTGGAGGGACCTGCAGATCAGCCAGCCGGCTCGGCCCGGCCACCTCCTGGCTGAGACTTCCCTGTGTATGAAAAAGGGACATGGTTTTAGTTTTTGCTTCATCAATCACAATCCTAAATTAGTACTCCCAACTAACATCTAGTTAACATCATTGATTGGACAAGCAGAAATATTTAGAGGAATGCTATACCTGGCTCAATCTGGGCTCCTCCACATGTGGCCTGGAAGGCCCAGGTTGGGCGTCAGAAGCCTCAGCCGGGGGGGAAGGAAGCGTGGAAGGAAGACTTGAGAGGGATGGCCTGGGTTCAGTCTGGCCTGCCAGAAAGTGCAGCCTGTCATAGTACAACATCCTGGGGACATAGATGTCATCTGCTGCTCCGGATCTCTGCGAATCCAGGACTTTCTTGCGCTCCCTCAGATATGTGCTCCTCAGGCCACCAATGAAAATCTTTAAATAGGTGATGTCTGCCGTGGGGATCACCTGCTTCACAATTTCACACAATTGCTCCAGTGCTGCCTTCCTCTTTGCTTGGTTCTTGAAATGGGGGTGGGTAATCTCCCACAGACAGGGCAGCTCCCTTAGCATCTCTACGAATACTGACATGAAGTCATTATATTTTAATAAGATATCCATGTTCACTGCAAGACACAACACAAGACAAAGCCTAATGTCAGGCAAAACTCTCCTAATCTTGTTACAATATAGGCCTCAATCTAGAAGCAGTATAGGTACAAGTTTGTCTCTTACCTTCGTTCTTACGATCGGCGCGTCCAATGCTCCTTCCTCCGCTCACAGATCGTACGTAATACGCACGCGTGTTACGCTTTATACACACTGCGCATGCGTGTAACTCCGCCCGCCCCTGACGTTCTTTCTAGTCTATTCCCTGCCCCTTTTCGTTTGGCGCAGTGGGTGAAGAGCACATGGCGGAGTTACAGCAGGTGCATGCTAATTCTAGCAACGAGGAGGAGGAGGAGGAAAGCCTGGATCCAGGCACATCCCGATCCAGAAGGAGACGTTTTAAGGCCACAAATATGTCCTTTGGGGAGATGTTGGAGATGGTCGACATCATGAGAAAGTCCGACTATGACGGAAAATATGGGCCTTACCCACACCCCAACATCCGAAAGGCAAAAATCATTGCTAAAGTGATCAAAAGCCTTCACAGGAATTTTGGGGTACGAAGATCTAAAGATCAGCTCAGGAAGTGGTGGTCGGACCTGAAGTTGAGAGAGCCAGAGCAGTACCGAAAGATCCGGAGAGTGCTGCAAAAAAGTAAGTAGTTGTGCTGTGTTCCTATTCTTTCTGTCTTTATTCCGTTCGTTCTGCTCCATATGCTTTTATTAATTGTAACGTTTAAAAGGGCAACTTTAATGTTCATGGGCCCATTATTCGTTCGTATCAAACATTTTTCTTTCGGCCTCTAGAACACCATTGTTTAGGCCATATGCATTTTCACACATTTTTTGGGGCCTACTTGGATGCCAAATATTTGTTTGTGTAGATGGGTTTGTTACTAGAATGAAATGCCAACTAGATTGTGTGTAAGGAGAGGACACTGAGCAGCTGTTTTCACATCTGGACACTGGAGCACTAGTGTGGGACCCCAGAACACCATTTTTATTAGGGGGGGCACACAGGTGCTCCAGTGTATACTATAGGGGGGCTACATCTGTGAAGCTTGTACTCAACAGGTAAAGTATTGCAGCTTGACAAAGGGCAATAAAAAATATACATCTTGGAACTCGGCTAAAATAGATAATTGTACCCCACTTCCAAGCAATGTTTCCTATTTATAGTTCTGCCATCAAATATCTGTGTGCTAATTATACAATTTTTGTTTACTGATGTCTGTAATTTTGTTTACTGATGATTATACTGATGTCTGATATAGCCTTCAGGTTTTACCTAATGTGAACTTTGTAAGTTCAAGTTTTTTGGCTTTCTTGTTGGTTTTACACAGGCCTGTTTTATCTGAAATGGATATTTCGAGTTTTGATAATGCTACTGCAAAAATTGTTATACAACAAACATGTTGGTTTGTTTTAAAAACCTTTGGTAAATGCACATGTGATTGTGCAGGTATAAAAAAGTGGCTTACTCAAGAATGTGTTGATTATTGTCTCAACACTACAACACTTTTGGGGTGATGTAATTGCTGTTTTATGCAAAAATGGGGGTTATTTCCTAAGGGCAAATACACTTTGCACTACAAGTGCAGGTTCAGTGCAGTTGCAAGTGCACTTGTAGTGAAATGTGTTTTTGCATTTAGGAAGTACCAGCCAACACTGTTTTTTATAAGGTTACCCAATCATGACACATTTCTGTCAGGGTCAGATAAAACAAACACAAGCAGTAAATGTCCACAAAGAATTTCTTTTGGTTGTTTTTTATTTGAAAAAGGTTTCACAGATTGTCTGGCATATTGATAGCCCCCCTACCCGCAAAGAACTCCAGGTATCGTAACCGGACATCACGGGCACTCAGGGAGGGCAAGCCAGGACGGCCACTTTCAAGCGTCGTCAGTGTTGATGGATTTGGGATTCCGGCCTCAGGCCCAACTGAGCCAGCATAGTTGGCTGAATGTTTTCTTAAAAAATTATGGAGAACACAGCAGGCAAGTATTATATGGTTCAGTTTATACTCCGCCATATGGATGGGTGTCAGAAATAATCGGAACCGGCTGGCCAGGATTCCAAATATGTTCTCCACCACTCTTCGGGCTCTGGCCAGCCGGTAATTAAAAACCCTCTGTTCCGGGGTGAGGGTACTCATCGGGAATGGCCACATCAGGTGGTCCCCCAGCGCAAATGCTTCATCCGCAACGAACACAAATGGGAGACCTTCAACATTGTCCTCTGGAGGTGGCAAGTCCAAGCTGCCATTCTGGAGACGCCTGTAGAACTCCGTCTGGGCGATGACTCCACCATCGGACATCCAGCCATTCTTCCCCACGTCCACATACAGGAACTCGTAATTAGCCGACACCACCGCCAACATCACTATACTATTAAACCCCTTGTAATTATAATAGTACGACCCCGAGTTGGGTGGTGGGACGATGTGGACGTGTTTCCCATCAATTGCCCCTCCGCAGTTAGGAAAGTCCCACCGCTGGGCAAAGTGGGAGGCCACAGTCTGCCATTTCTGTGGCGTTGAAGGAAACTGTTGAGGAAAAAACAATAAACATTACTATTTTTTCACAGAAACATGGCAAGCAGATTAGACACAAACATTATGGGCCAACCTCCAGATAGCATTTATTAAGGGGAATTTAACAACAACAAAGTATAAGGTACACCTATCATATTCCCCCTCCCCCCCTCTCATGGGCCATTTCTAACATTATAGGGGGGGGGGGACTCTTGGACAGGTAACCCTCTTCACTTCATTGAGAGATGAATGCCTAAATAATGGGTATTACTTGGAACAGCCCCTCCTTAGTTACACTATTGGCAAACCACTGGACAGGTAAGAAGTGTCATAATACAAAGATATAAATACACACTGTACACATTTGAGCACATTTGAACATTCTGCTATTACCTATCAAGATAATAATAGGATACAAAAACTTTAAACAGTACCATTGGAAAGTATACAGGCAGGCCCTTGCACTACATGCTTTGGGGAATTCATCCATAAATTTGAGCACAAAAGAGATGGGTATAGTGTGTATGGGTTTGGCAAAGTCAGCAGATAGATGATTGAGGATAGAGAATTGTGATCAGCTGACTTAGCAGTTGGGGGAGGGAGGGTTACTAAAAATTATTTGGGGACACCACAAAAAAAAGCCTCTGGCACTCTGCCTGAATTTAAAACAAAAATAACATTACCAAACATTTTAGGGGGTGTTTGGGGTAAAGCACTACTATGGAGCTGATAAAATACATTGTTAAGTGACTACATGAGGTGAATATAGGGCAGGAGACACCATGCTGGGGAGGTTATTGAAGGGCAAATATGTATGAAGGACATAAAATAATAATTACATAAAAATCCAGCATGCATGAGGACAAAGGGGACATTCACAGCATATTACAATCATGGTAATTAGGGATTGAGGAAAGAAATACAATATATTAGCAAACATTCAATACAATAAAATGTGATATAAAAGAATAAAAATCTTACCTTCATATACTCCTTCTGTAGGACCTGGATGATGGCAGAACAGGTCTCTGGGATAATGATACCCAGAGCCTGGGGGGAGATGCCTGTCGAGAACTTTAAGTCCTGCAGACTTCTCCCTGTCGCCAAATACCGCAGGGTAGTGACCAACCTCTGCTCCGGAGTGATGGCTTGCCTCATGCAGGTATCCTGCCTGCTGATATAGGGGGTCAGCGAAGCCAACAGACGGTGAAAGTTCCTGAAATCATCAGGATTATTCTCACGGATCTCACGGAGCAAAGGCAGATGACAGAACTGGTCACGCTGAAGCAACCAATTCTTGGTCCATGAACTCCTCCCCACCCTGTTCATGGACTGGACTTGTGTTAAGGTCAGGACCCCAACACCAAGCCCCCGCACAGCACGAACTCTACGAGGAGTACGCATATGAAACATGGCTAGAAAACGGTCGGCTGCTCAGAACGGAGTAACAGAACACACTGAAGAACAGCAAGGCCTGTGAAGAGCGACCTGAAAAACAGCAACGAGCAGGCAAGATCACATAGAAAACTCTGATACGAACTGACTGCACGCACTGAAGAGCAGATACAAACCCACAAGCACAAACTGAACGGCAGAAAACGATCTGAAAGCCACGAGTCTGAAAAAGCGCGAATCGTCTCTCACCAAACTTTTACTAACACGAGATTAGCAAAAGGAGCCCAAAGGGTGCCGCGCTTGGTTCTGAATCGGCCTTTTCTAGTCTCGTCGTACGTGGTGTACGTGACCTCGTGGTTGTCGATCGGAAATTCCGACAACTTTGTGCGACCGTGTGTAGGCAAAACAAGTTTGAGCCAACATCCGTCGGAAAAAATCCTAGGATTTTGTTGTCGGAATGTCCGAACAAAGTCCGACCGTGTGTACGGGGCATATGAGTGCTGCCTATTAATCTTCATCAATGCTCATCAGTGTCGCCTATCAGTGCTCATCAATGCAACCTATCAGTGCCCATCCATGCCACCTATCAGTGTTCATCAATGCCACCTATCAGTGCCTACCCATGCCCCTTATCACTGCTCATCAATGCCACCTATCAGTGCTCATCAATGCCACCTTTCATTGCTCATCAATGCCGCCTATCAGTGCTCATCAATGCAACCTGTCAGTGCCCATCCATGCCACCTATCAGTGTTCATCAATGCCACCTATCAGTGCCTACCCATGCCCCTTATCACTGCTCATCAATGCCACCTATCAGTGCTCATCAATGCCGCCTATCAGTGCCCATCTGTGCCACCTATCAGTGCTCATCAATGCTGCCTATCAGTGCCCATCGGTGCAGCCCATGAGTGCTGCCTATCAATGCTCAATGCCCATCAGTGGCACCTATCAGTGTCATATATCATTGCTCATCAATGCCGCCTATCAGTGCTCATCAATATCACCTATCTGTGCTCATCAATGTCACCTATCAGTGCCCATGCGTGCCACCTATCGGTGATCATCAATGCCGCCTATCAGTGCCCATCGGTGCAGCCGATGAGTGCTGCCTATCAAGGCTCATCAATGCCCATCAGTGCCGCCTATCAGTGTCACCTATCATTGCTCATCAATGTCACCTATCAGTGCTCATCAGTGCCGCCTATTAGCGCCCATCAGTGTTACCTATCAGTCCTCATCAATGCTGCTTATCAGTGCCCATCAGTGCAACCTATCAGTGCTCATCGATGCTGCCTATCAGTGCCCATCCATGCCACCTATCAGTGCTCATCAATGCCGCCAAACAGTGCCTATCAGTGCAGCCTATGATGCTGCCTATCAATGCTCATCAATGCCCATCAGTGCCACCTATCAGTGCTACCTACCATTGCTCACCAGTGCCACCTATAATTGCTCATCATGGACGCCTATTAGTGCAGCTTATCAGTGCTGCCTATCAGTGCTCATCAGTGCCACCTATCAGTGATCAGCAATGGCACCTAATAGTGCTCATCAATGCCGCCTATACTTACAGTATACACAAACACTTTAGACAATTGTGCACTTCCAACCTTGTGGCAACAGCTTGGGGATAGGTGAGTTTGACAAGCTTGATGTAAAGCAATGTGAGTGTCCTGCACAGAACCCTGACCTCAGTCCTCCTTTTGAACACATTAAACTAGAACACAGACTGCAAGCCAAGTCGTCTTGCCAATTTCCACAGACACAATTTAGAAGAGTGGATTCTAATAGCTGCAAAAGGGAGGCTAGTGCATTACAATGCTATAGCTTTGGAATGGTATATCCAACAAGCTAAGGTGTCCACAAACTTTTGGCCTTAGTGTATGCTAAGTTAATGCATCTTGTTCTATTACAGCATTGTGCAAATTTCACATACACATTTTAAATATTTTTCATTCTTTTCGAATGTGATATTTTACCCCCTACTTTCTAGCGGTCTCCTTCTGCTGCCTACTCCTACTTTTTATTTGTGTTATTAATTAGCTACCAAGAGACCAATAAGAGGGAGAGGCATAAAAATGATGCATGTGTATTGCTTCACACTTTACGGGGTCTAATATGAGCCAACAGGTGAAATACCAAGGCAAAGGTGTCAATTATGATTGGCCCATGTGTCCTTATGGATCTGGGGACAGCTGCATTCTCTTCACCTCCTTTAGCTACATGCTAACATCTCATATCAAAAGAACATTTATTAAGAATCTTTTACATAAAAACAGCATACATTTTGCGCTCCTTGACATAAGATTTAAAAATAGCTTACTGTGATAAGAACAATGCCATCCAAGTAGTCTATTTTAAAAGCTTAATTCCTAATACTATGTTGAAAAGCCATACTAAATGGAAGATGTGGAGAAAAGCTGAACATCTCTCTCCTAGAGCTCAGGATGTAGCCATCTCACGAATATGATCTCATTTTGATAAGACGCATGAAGGAAGGAAAAGACTTTGGGATTGCTGAACTTTCTGACTTCTGTCTTACAACAGAAAAGGCTCACAGCTAGAGAACAGAAATAACTTCTTATGCATAACAACATAGCCTGTGTTAAAGAGGAACTGCAGTCTGCTCACATAAGTTGTAATAAAAATATCTTTGCCATTCTGAAGCTTCCCTTCAACCACTTTGCATATTATTTTATATATACTGTGATTCTGTACTTGCCAAATATGCTGCAGAAATCTCCCTCCACTGAGTCTGGCTGCATCCATTTTAACTGTGGGCAGCTGAAGCTGCTGCCTGTTCACTTCCTGGATTTACACAGACACACAGAGGCACACTTCCAGCTCTGCAGCTCTCATTGGTCCTCTTATGACCGCCCCTCCCTTCCTGGCAAACTCTCACGAGAGTTGGAGAGAGAGCTGTGCATGATGTCATAAGCCTAGGCCTTTTACCAGACAAAAAACAGGAAGTGGGCTGTATAAGGTATTTACTGGCAGAAAAAAAAAATGTTTTACTATCCAAAGTTAAAACAACAAGGATAGCAGATTTAATAGATAGAAAGATGAAAAAATGACTGGTCTGCTTTAATAAAATCTATTGACTATAGCAAAAGTGTGTATAGTAATAATGTAAATAACCAGAACAAATACTAACTATCAAAAACAATAATCATGAGCTTCAAAGTGCTAAATTTGGTTACAAAAATTGGTATGAATAAAAAGGGAGTTGAGATTCTATAGATTTTCATAATTCATAAATGCTCATCTATAAATGTTTGTCAGAGCCTATTCAAACCAGTGGATGTGTATTATGTGCTATATAATGTGTGCTCACTGGTGTGCTCTGCAAAGGGATTACAACACCATGTACAATTTTTTTTTTTAAGCTTAGTTGAAATGTCACAAAATGATATTTTATTTATTTCTGTGCACCGCAGCTTGTTGTGATGTGGTGTAGTGTGTGCTGCATTCTGTTAAAACGCAGCATTTCATACTTTTTTTCAGTGCACACCAGAACTGCAGATTGGTGGGAACTGAACCAATAAGACATAAGACAAATTGCAGCTTTGCCAAATGCAGCATGACACATATGGTGTGAATGGACCCTTATCCGTACATTATCAAATAAAGTTATTGAAAGTAACAAAGAAATAATTGAAGTGGCCATAACAAAAAGATATGTAGCTCATATACCAATGCCACAAACAGATAAAACGTAAAGTGATTGTAAACAATCACCTTGTAAAACCCATTCAGTTTAAAATAGAAATGAAAGGCAAAACATTTTTGCATAGATATTAAAAAAAAATGTAAATACTTTTTTCTCTTTTTTTTAATAAATGTTTACATTCCCTCAGTTCTCAGCTGCATAAGAGCTGGGGGGAAGAGAAGCACAGCACACTGAGCTTCCCAGTGAATGGCTGTGCAGTGTGGGGGGGGGGGGTCAGGACAAGTCTGATCCTTGGAGGAGAGTACACTGACTTCCCAGCAAAGCTAGAGAACTGAGCATGCTGTGCTCTTCTGCTTAGTGTGATCAGTTTTAATTGGAAAGCAAGGGGACTAGCAGGGACACCAGGGATTTCACATAAAGGAAGCAATACAAAGAGCACGGGATACTTTCTCTTACAAGTACATAGTGCAACAGGCACATATCAGGAATATGAAGTGTTGGGGTAACAAATGCTTCAACTTTTATTCAGCCAATAAAAGCAAACTGATCACATGACTCTACTCATGCTGTGATATACTAAAACTTTTGCTCCTGTCCTGCCTTAATCTGTTTTTAAGCTAGCAGGGAGAAACATAAGTGGGTAGGAGACAGAACAAAATGTCTTCTCTCAGACTGTTACTTTTGATACCCTGTACAACCACTTTTACCTACAGGTAAGCCTATAGTAAGGCTTACCTGTAGGTGCTTGAAATATCTCCTAAACCTCCACGGTTTAGGAGATATTTACTAAAAAGACGAGTGCCAATGACTACGGCGCTTTCACCGATATCATCGGTGCAGGTGCCCTTTAGAAAGGGCACATCGTGCCGTTTCTATTAGGGGTCATGCCGTGACTGGTGGCTCCTGCGTGCATGACATCACGTAACTCCGGCCAGTCACAGAGCCGGAGTTCGCGGTCCCAGAAAGAAGAGGGGCGAAGATAGAAGCTCCCTGCTCATAGGGGACAACGGTGAAAGCGCGGGCTTCTGTGTCTGTCAGGTAAGTGACACATAATGGGCTACTATGCGATGCATAGTAGCCCATTATGCTTTACCTTTGCAAGGAAATAGAGAGGAAGTAAAACCCACCAGGGTTTACTTCCTCTTTAAGGTCTCAATGCAGGAACTCCACTCAGAGTAAACAGTGAGCAAGTGTAGCTTTATCTTTACCAGCCCCCCTTCTCTTAAGGCAAGAAGGCCTACTGATACTAGTTTGCCCCAGGATCTAATACACAAACATATCTACTGTGGGTGTAGAATGTCCTTAGCAGACGTAAGATAGATAAGGGTAGGCGTACCATAGAGCGATGGAGGGAAACAAGGAGGTAGACTTTTTTGGTGCAGCAAGGACTGATTTCAGACAGCAAGCGAATTCATGAACATTAAAAAGGGGTCAGAATAGGTGGCAGACAGTAGAGGAATTTCTGAATGTAGAAGTAGTCAGGGCAGTCTGCCAGTAGTGGAGGAATCCTTGAGTACATCAGGGATCAGTGCAGGTGGCAGGCAGTTTACAAGGAATCTGTGTACATAGCAAAGGTCAGCAACAGGAGCAAACACATAAACTATAGGATACACTTGGTCAGCAGGTAATGCTAGCACAAACACCAAGGCACAGATTGATGATCCTTAAATAAGGAACCCCTGTGCCAGGGACCAATCCCAGTGCAGTGGGCAGGTGGCAATCCCCAGCAACTGAGAAAAAAACAGGAAAATACACAAAGGCATACTGTATCCCAACAACTGGGACGCAAGCTCCCACTGAGAAGCAAACAGTGAAGGCAATGAGTGAACAGGTAAGTATCTGGGCTGCCTGTCATCAGGGGTTAAAACAAAATGAATAAAGTTCCTAAAAATGTGAATGTGCACATCGGTGTTCAAACAGCAAATAAAAGTCATAATTTTCAAAATCTTTAAAATCTATGGTCAGACAGGAGAAGTATTTAACATTATTCTACAAAAATGCTGGGTGGCAAAACCCACAAAGTTTGTTATGTTTGTTAGAATAATTCAGCATTTTAAATGGAGAACCGGAACAACTCTTGCCTTTTGTAAAATTGCTTAAGATGGCAGAATAGGCAAATCTAACAGAAACATTACTCCAAGCATAGCAAGAAGTTGCAAGAACTTGCTGAAATATGTCCAGAATTAGAAAGTTCATCACAAGTACTTAGAAGTGTTTTATAAATCATTAATGCTTCACTGACAAAATATCGGCACTGCGGTCTTAAAGTTTTGGATGTAATACAGGTTTACTTAGCGCATACTATTTAAAACAAACAATACCTGTTTCCTAGCAGCATGTAAATGTCCTGCTCATGAATAAGTCACTTGCTGAGTTTCTCTGTAGGTGTCATAATTAGGTAGAAGTAGTATAAGCACAGTGGGGATCATTTTGGAATGTGATTTTCAGAAATCTACAAAAGCCAGGAATTATAATAAGCTATTAATGTGAACATTTTTGCTGTACATTATTAAATCAACTGCTAAAACTACATTGAATTCACATTTAAGTAGATACTGCTAAAACACATCTGTGCTTCCTGTTAGATGTTACAAGCATTATGCTTAGGAAGGAAGATATGTTATTTAATGAGATCTGTCTACTCAGCCATTACTGCCCCTTACACAGCACCTCTGTCATGTTTTTTAGGGTTGTCTGTGTCCCTGATGGGGAGATCTATGCTCTCTATTTGTCCTGGTGGCCATTGTCCCTGGGACAGATAGTGATAGGGATTACTAAATTATGAGCTGTCACCAGAAAAGGAATGGGGGGGGGGGTCTTCCAGTGAGGATAATTGTTCCTGCCTTCTTCTATGCAAACTAGCTATTATTCTTCTACCTCCTGTACCTCTAGTTCTGATCCCCTGTCAGTAACAGACCCTACTAGGGACCCTATCCCATATTATTGCTTGTTAATATGAAGTAGTAAAACATAAATTCTGTGTCGGCTAATATACCCATACCATTCTGAGTTAAAGTTAAATGAGGAATAATTTATGGCAGCTAGTAGTGTGGATTGATAATTATCAAATGCAATGTTGAGTAAGTGGAATACATGATGATGGTGACAACAACTTCAAGTTTACTGTGTTTATCATTGATAATAGGGCTGTGTGCACTGAGAAGTTTCCAACAACAGTGCACTCTGTGCACACTGTTATGCTATTGGAATGCTTTTTCATGAAGAATACCACTGATGACATAGCTGTGCAGGTTTGGCTCTGGAAAAAGGTAGTCGGGCACAAGAGAACAGGGTAGGGCATTATAGACAATGATATAATAATGCTACATGGGTTCCTAGACAGAGTAATAGTCTTACCTTATCCCCATCATTTCCTTACAGTTGTGCTATTAGAATGCTTTTTCATAAAGAATGCCACTGGTGACATAACTGTGCAGGTTTGGCTCTTAAAAAAGATAGTCAGAGAACAGGGTAAGGCATTATAGACAATGCCAGAATAATGCAAAAATGGGCTCCTAGACAGATTGATAGACTTACTTTATCCTCATCATTTACTGACTGTTAAACTATAAGCAGGTACCCTAAGAAGACCGTGAGTACCTTGTAGGCAGGGCCTAATTAGTCTACCCGAAGTCTACCCGAAGATTGGGAGGAATCACCACACAAAGTTATTTAAACATTGTATGTATTGTAGAAATTGAATAGGCACAAACACAGCAGTAATAGCAATGGTACTACATATATTGCAGACCATGCAGGTCTTCAGGCAGAGGAAATAATGTTTATCAGCAAGGTAGTTTCCCAGCAGTGAATGGTACATACTTACATATTACAAGATGCCAGAGAAGCTTTTCTCTTAGAGGGTTATGGTGTTACTGTGTCATACTGTGATTCCTGGAAGTCTCTGCAGATAACCAGCTGCCAGTGGAAGACTGTTCTGAGAAGCTGACAGAGGGCACACCCTATTCTTTTCCTCCTTGACAGGTACCTCTCCCTAATGTTACTCCAGCTCTCTCCCTATCCAGCAATGGGGCTTTGTACATATCTTACTCCCACACTGTGGGCATACCAAATGACACCAAATAACACAGAATTTCCTATTTAACAACTTCTGTATCAAGATGGCTTCCCAAATCTCACAGGAGTTTGATATCCAACAAAATATGCCTTCCTCCCCAAGCTTCTAAGGGCTTCTAAGTTGGGTGAGCTTAAACCCCAGTTTACCCTTCTAAATACTGTAAATTACACTAATGTAGTCAGAAAATGTATGCAATAAGTATGCTGCAATTGTAGGTTTTCTTTAGCTGCTATGTGTTGCAGCAAGGGTTAAAAAAGCAGCGGTTCTGGTCTCCAGTGGTGCAAAACATACTGCTGTACAATGCTACAAAAAACAGTGCTCTTGTTGGGTGCATCAGTGTGTGTGTGGGGAGAAGGGAGGTGGGGGAGAAACATGTTGGATCACTGGTGACGCAGGCAGATTCTTCCTATGTGAGATCTGCAGTTAGATTCTCACCAATATACTGCCAGAATAGGGTCTTTTAACCATTGTTTGCATCACTTAGCAACTAATGAACCCCAGAACCGCAGTAAATTTATAACTATTTACATTTATTACAATAATAAATTATAGAGGGTTTGATCGGGCTTTAAATCAGCACATTGAAAGAATTAGGAACTCATTAACCACCTCAATACAGGGCACTTACACCCCCTTCCTGCCCAAGCCAATTTTCAGCTTTCAGCACGGTCACTGTTTCAATGAAAATTGCGCGGTCATGCTACACTGTACTCAAACAGAATTTTTATCATTTTGTTCCCACAAATAGAGCTTTCTTTTGGTGGTATTTGATCACCTCTGCTTTTTTATTTTTTGCTAAACAAATAAAAAAAGACCTAAAATTTTGAAAAAAAAAAGTTTTTCTTTTGTTTCTGTTATAAAATTTGGTAAATAAGTACGTTTTCTCCTTCACTGATAAGGTGGCACAGATGAGGTGGCACTGATGGGCACTGAGTGGCACTGACGATGAGCACTGATAGACAGTTCTGATGGGCACGGGTAGGCGGCACTGATGGGTGGCACTGATATGCAGTACTGGAGGGCATTGATAGGTGGCACTGATGGGCACTCATGGGTGGCACTGGTGGGCACTGATGGGCACTGATAGGCGACACTGATGGGCACTGAAAGGCTGCACTGATGGGTACTTATGGGTGGCACTGATAGGCGGAACTGCTGGGCACTGATGGGCACTGATACATGGCACTGATGGGCACTGATAGATGGCATTGTTAGGCATCACTGATGGCACTGGCACTGGCAGGCACTGGGGATGGGCACTGATTGGCAGCTGCCTGGGCACTGATTGGCATTTCCCTGATGGTCTAGGGTGGCATACCTGGTGGTCCAGTGCGGTGGCCATCCCTGGTGGTCTTGGCGGCATCCTGGTGGTCCTAGGTGGGCATTCCAGAACATGAAATTAAAAGATAAGTATGGGGTTTCATTTTTTCTAGAATCATACTTACCTAGGTAGATGCAGCATCGGTCCAATGCTCCATCTTTCTCTTGCTGGCTCTAACACTGAGAATCGAGTGATCAAATACCGCCACACTGTCAGTCACCAGCTCTCTCCTCTGTCACCCCGCTCTTACTGTCAGGCTGTTAGTGGCTCACTGAGAGGCTGAGTAATATAGCAGTCCAGGCATGTGGGCAGATCCCGACCTCATTGTCGCGATCTTGCCCGAGCCTGGGGCGTCTCTGTGATATGCGCCAATAGCGGGCTTCAGGAGCTTCAAAACGAACTGCACTCTTGTGATGCACAGGAGAGGTACAGCCAAACGAGTCAATTACATTTGTTCTGCAAAAATGTAAGATAATAATGCTCTTCTAGACTGAGGAAGCCTTGTGATCAAACAAGGTAAGTAAAAGCAAAATAAGTTATCTTACTTAGTAAATCCATCCAAAACTCCAAGCTAGCACATTATTAGATGAATTCTTTTTTCATTAGAACGTAAATTCTTGGCAAAGTAATTTTCCGAGCCATCCCTCGCACTCTGCTCAGTTTTCATTCATGCAATCTAAACAACATATACTCACTACAGCTTTTCTATGTCCTTTTTATGTTACATCTCAGTTCTTTTTCTCCAAAAGGAAAACAAAGAAATCTGAGTACTTTTTCAGACTTTTTTTTACCACTTTATAAATCAAAAGTTTCATAGTGAATGAACACAAGAAATCTACCATGAGAACTTTTATTTTTCTCCCTGCCAGCTTTGTGAAGATTCATATTGTATAATGAATGCATAGCATATCATAGCACACATTCCAAATGCTAATGGAAGCAATATGCAATATATATTCTTTAGTAATAATGCGTTGGCATTGCTCGCTCCTTGAGGAAATGAACAGATCAGTAATTATAAGCTTGTTATTGTGCAGAGGAAAGGCATGTGCGGCTGCATTGTTTCCAAGATGCACACATCTGCAAGACATTATATTCACTCTGCCTAAGAGCAACAAGTACATCCTACAATTGGAGAATAAGAGCCAACAGAATCTATTGAGGCCAAACAAGTTTGAATGTGTTTAAAAAGCCAGTACACTAATCTTTGCTGGGCATATCTGTTGCATTTCACCTACCTGAACAAAAAACAAAAACAAAACACTCCTAAGCAAGAATATTACTTATATGTGACTTTATAGTGCACTTTTATTTCTTGCTTGCTTCTTACTGAACTCCCAATTTAGGTTTCAGGTACTTCCCAGTCACATGAATACTGTTTTTCTTAGTGTTTACTAGACTCCTCCATCTTGTGTTCATGTGTATGCAATTTTTTTTTATGTGTTGATGTCTTTATACCATGTTGCCAATTTCACCTTCTGCCTTTTAAAAACATAATCTGTATATCTGTATAGCTTAGATTCTCATAGCCTGAACCAAAGCAAGCACTGTCTGGTTTATTCAAAAGAGCAATCTGAAATCAAGTTGTTGATTACACTGACAGATGGGATTTCTAAAAAAACATATCAGCTAAAAGCATCTCAAGTTCTGCATATCCCTATAGCCCTAGAGAAAATAAAATAATCCACACATAGAATCATCCATAAGTATGTACAATATATATTCTATAGTCTTTTTGCCCTGATTATCTGATCGCATTGACCTGTTTTTTCAATATGTCTCCTTATAGATACACGCATGTTAACAGTATATAGATATAGTGATTCATTACTATTTGTTTCCATATGTGTATATATATATTGTATGTGTGTGTGTGTGTGTGTGTGTGTGTATGCACACGCACGTAGTATGAACATGTATGTGTATGTGTGTATACGCATGTGTATATACATCTCTATAATTTAATAATAATATCATTTAAACAATTTTAAAACAATTCATTTCATTAATTTTTCTTTCACTTCTCTTATTATTATTATTATTATTTTTTTTTAGCCAATATAACTCTTCAAATTTTTTATATATATACTATTATTTTTTTGTATTTTTTATTTTTATATATATTTTTTATTATTATTATTTTTCTTAGTATTATTTTCCTTCAACATCTCAGTTTTTTGTAGCTGATTAAAAATTCCAGAAAATTGATTGGTTAATTGGTACACCAGGTAGCTGTTGACTGATTAATTAAATAGGAATTCCCATAATTTCTATATATTTTATATATTATTGTCCATTTTGCGTCATTTAATTTTATTTAATTCTTAACCTCTATTGGTTATCTTTCCTAATGTTAATAGCTTGTCTTTTTCAATATCCAGTTTACATAGACTTTTGTGTCCAATACATGTTTCCCTCAGCCACACACCATTTAGAGATATCCTCTGTTCTGTCCAATCCCTCTGCACTTTTTGTTGTGATCATTGCAGCAGATGGGCGGGCTCAGTAATGTCACTGGCACGCCCCATATGGTCAGCTCCATATAACCACACTAAAAATGGCCGACGGTACTGTCTGAGGAAGGAGCATGCATGCTCCGAACGCATGCATCATCATGTTACCTCCCACCAGCAACCACCTGACACAGTGACGTCCGGCTGACAAAACTTCTCTGTGCCCTCCACATCAAGCCTGGGACACCGGAAGCCACCGGAAGCCACCGGTGCCACCGAGCTCGACAGGACCGCGCTATACCAAGACTCCCTGGACTCCCTTGGCACTCTCTGGCTGCTATCGTACGATGTGCTCATAAACCACTTCTTTCTAGTGAGTGCAACTACATGTGAATAAAATGTGTTTTTAAAAATTACTACACTCAGATTGCTCTTCTGTCTTTTATATCTCAAGTTCTGCAGCCTACCAGAAACTTGCCCACCCCATCTTTCTCTTTCTTGCTATTGCCAGCTATGCGGCTTTTAGACACAGATCTAGCACAGTTTGTTAAAAATTGTCTTGTGTAGAGTTATGGACAGGAGCTACACTGTAAAAAATATTGTGCTGGGTCTACTCAAACAAATTGAGGCAACTATTTGAATCAGCTTTTTAAGTACTGTCAACTAAACTTATTTTTGTCTGACTCATTAGACTTTTCATGTTTTCAACTTTGTTGTTTTAAATAAAGCCAACTCAATTTTTTTCAGTTTATAGACCATGGTGTCTTAAGTTAGGAATACATACCTTAACTTGTCTGGAACTATATTTTTAAGCAAAGCCCACTCAATTTTTCCAGTTTATAGACCATAGGTTCAAGTAAAGCCAATTCAATTTTTCCAGTTTATAGAAAAGTTTAAGTTAGGAACACATACATTAACTTGTTTATTTAAAGTACTTATATATCACCATCAATTTACAGAGCTCTTTACATATACATTGTACATTCACATCAGCCCCCGTCCTCAAGGAGCTTACAATCTAAGATTCCTAACTCACATTCATACATACACATACTAGGGCCAATTCCCCTACCAGCATGTCTTTGGAGAGTGGGAGGAAACCTATGCAGGCACAGGGTAGAACATGCAAACTGCAGGCAGGTAGTGTTATGGTCAGGATTTGAACCAGCAATCCCTTTGCTGCTAGGTGAAAGTGCTAACCACTACACCACTCTGCTTTTTTTTAAAAAAGGAATAGTCTCATGAAACAGACTTTCAAAACAAATTAACATTTATTACTTATAAGGTGTTACAAATGTAAAATTATTAAAGCAGCATTAAATGTAAATGTAAACATTTAAAAAAAAAGAGAAAAAATGCCTTGTTCAGCTAACAAATCAAACTGAAACACAAGTATATACAGTCTATCTGTAAAGAACACAGAATACGGAAAGTATTAACTTTTTTAAGCCGTTTAGGAAAGAAATTTGAACTTTAACCACTTCAGCCCCGGAAGGATTTGACCCCTTAATGACCAGACCATTTTTTGCGATACGGCACTGCGTCGCTTTAACTGGCAATTGTGCGGTTGTGCGACGCTGTACTCAAACAAAATTGACGTCCTTTTTTTCCCACAAATAGAGCTTTCTTTTGGTGGTATTTGATCACCTTTGCGGTTTTTATTTTTTGCGCTATAAAACAAAAAAGACCGACAATTTTGAAAAAAAACTATTTTCCTGGTGCCTCCATGGCAGCATACCTGTGATAAGCTCCGCCCCGGACTCCTCCCCTCAGGATAGTAAATATATTATATAAGTGACAACCATACCCCCCGATAGCATTCTCCTTTTTTTCCTTATACCTGATGGATAGTGTTAGTGCATGTCTTTTCCACTGCCATGTGCAGCTTCCGTCTGGGTTCAAGCTTCTCCCAGATGCGGTCCCCTTCCTTGGGCTGCTAAAAGCGCTGATAAGAGGGGGCCCCTTCTGAGGGTCTTTTGGGGCAGCAGCGGTTTCCAAACTTGGAAAGATAGTCCTGCAGGTTGTGCTTGGCTGATATCCTTTGTGTGGGCAGGTAAGGGCTTCCTTTCCATTAGCCTTAGTTTTAGCGTTTTGTATCTGTGTATTTCTTTTTATTTTTCTCTCCCGGTACACCTGTCCTCTCTCCTCACCAGGTTCACTGGCGTCCCTCGTGCGACGAGCGCCGAGGCATGAAAATGCCACTGATTGGTCCTTATTCTAGGTTCTTTGTGATCTCCGTGACGTTCCTGGCCGCCCGGCATATGCGCAGATGGATGGCGCTCCCAGCGCCATCTTACTTGTGGGTAAAGCCCTATGGCTTGCACTCACTTAGGATGGGAGCATCAGGAGGCAGATCGAGGGAGGAGGGACATGCAGGTCCCGCCTCCCCTTACTCTATTTATGAACTGAGGAGGTTTAGTTAGGCTCAGGCTTATCCCCTGCAGGTCCTTCTCCTGAGTGCTTTTAGGGCCGCAGTATTAGCTGTTTCATGGTAAGTACTATTTGGTTGTTTTAAAGGGGAAGTAATTTTTTTTTTCCTTATACCTGATGGATAGTGTTAGTGCGTGTCTTTTCCACTGCCATGTGCAGCTTCCGTCTGGGTTCAAGCTTCTCCCAGATGCGGTCCCCTTCCTTGGGCTGCTAAAAGTGCTGATAAGAGGGGGCCCCTTCTGAGGGTCTTTTGGGGCAGCAGCGGTTTCCAAACTTGGAAAGATAGTCCTGCAGGTTGTGCTTGGCTGATATCCTTTGTGTGGGCAGGTAAGGGCTTCCTTTCCTATAGCCTTAGTTTTAGCGTTTTGTATCTGTGTATTTCTTTTTATTTTTCTCTCCCTGTACACCTGTCCTCTCTCCTCACCAGGTTCACTGGTGTCCCTCATGCGGCGAGCGCCGAGGCACGAAAACGCCACTGATTGGTCCTTATTCTAGGTTCTTTGTGATCTCCGTGACGTTCCTGGCCGCCCGGCATATGCGCAGATGGATGGAGCTCCCAGCGCCATCTTACTTGTGGGTAAAGCCCTATGGCTTGCACTCACTTAGGATGGGAGCATCAGGAGGCAGATCGAGGGAGAAGGGACATGCAGGTCCCGCCTCCCCTTACTCTATTTATGAACTGAGGAGGTTTAGTTAGGCTCAGGCTTATCCCCTGCAGGTCCTTCTCCTGAGTGCTTTAAGGGCAGCAGTATTAGCTGTTTCATGGTAAGTACTATTTGGTTGTTTTAAAGGGGACGTCATTTTTTTTTTTGTTTATCTGCAAAAATAAAAAAAAAATGCTTTTATAAAAATATATATATATATTATAATTTTTCGCTATTTGGATGTTTCCTTTTTCTTTTGGTATATTAAAAAAAAATAACTTGGTTCTTAAGCAATTCCTAGTGTCAGAGGGTAAGGCTGTGGCCCCCTTTTTTATTATTATGGCTTTTCCTTTACCTTTTCCTCTACCTACCCCACAATTATGAGTCAGCCGCAGTCAGACCAAGACCCTCATTTTCTTAGGTAAGGACATGCACCTAATGCAATAAAAAAAAAGAAAATTTTTTTTGGATCAAAAGAGTGCCTTTACATTGTTACTCTCGTTTCAGCCCTATATGCCGAGACATGTCTAATAAGACTTCTGGCCGTCACAGTGGTCATTCCCAGCCAAGTTCTGATCACAGTCGTTCAACTAGTTCTCAACACCATTCCGATGGGAAGTCAGCTTCTAAAAGACATCGGGCATCTACCCCCCCAGGCGGGGGTTATGAAAGCTCCAAAAAATGTTGAGCATGTGGAGCCACCCCTATGGCAGATAAGCTGATCTGCAAAGACTGTCTTCGAGGTTATGCTGAACAAGAAAAAGCTGAAGTTCAGCTGGTGATGGATTTAATAAAAAAAGTCATCAGGGACTCATTAGCAGAGCTAATGGACTCATCTCCTTCGCAGCTCACGGCTAGTGGGCAGGTTCAACCTTTGGATTCAGCCCTTCCAGGCCCATCCACAGTGGGTCCTGCAGTGGCCACATCAGGGCCTCTTCCCCCAACCACAGGAGACAAGGACGAGTCAGATGATTCTATGGATGAATTGGAGCCCTCAGGGTTCAACTTTTCTTTAGTTCAACCCTTTGCTTCAGAGGTAAAACAAGCCATAGGCTGGGAGGAGATGAAAGAGCCGCCTAAGAAAGCCAAGTACTTTTTTCCATTTTTAAAGAAAAGACTCTCTTTTTTCCCCTTTATGGAGGAGTTAAAGGATCTTATAGAGGGGGAATGGAGGAAGACGTACAAACGTTTTTCCTTAAACCAACTTCAAAAACGTTACCCCTTAGCAGAGTCCGACTATTCTCTTGAACACTCCTCCGGTTGTCGATGCTGCAATGGTGCGCCTAGCTAAAAACATCACTCTGCCAAGGGAAGACTCAGCCTCCTTTAAGGATCCGTTGAATAGGCACATCGACTCGGACCTTAAAAAAGCCTACCAATTGGCAGGAGGAGCCTGCAGGCCAACCGTGGCATTGGCATCAATCTCTAATGCCATCAGGGTCTGGACAGAGAACATTGAGGTAGCCATTTGACAAGATGTACCTAAAGATGACATCATAAAAGTGCTGGAAGAGCTCAAGTTATCTGCAGACTTCGTAGGGGAAGCAGCAATTGATTCAATTAGGTATTCAGCTAGAGCGATGTTGCACACAACTATGGCCAAACGTGCTCTGTGGCTGAAGCCATGGAGGGCCGACTATCACATACCTGGTGGAGACTGGAATGTGATGGAGGCCTCCCTTGCTCCTCCCGCTTACACTCCTGAAGGTGGGGACAGAAAGTGTAAAAGCAAGGACTGGCACGAGTGCCGGATACCTGGCTGGTGATGTCCCCTCCGAAGGTGGGTAGAGCTGGCAGTCATGGTCCTTGGAGCAGGAAGTGAAAGCAGCTGGGCACCAGAGCATGGACAGGAGCAAAACCAGGAGAAGAGCAGTAGTCAGCAACAACAGGGCAGCAGGGTACCGAATCAGCAGGCAAAAGGAAGTCCAGAGGGCAGGCCAAGGTCGGGTAACAGCCGGGCAATGTGGTACCAAGTCAGCAGGCAGATCAAGTCCAATAAACAGGCCAAAGTCAGGATACCAGAAAACAAAGTAAAGGAGCAAGCAGAGGGGAAGTCCAAAGATGAGCCGGGTCATACATGAACAAACAGGAACAACAGATCAGGACTTGGTGATTCAGGAATGAGCTGAAGATCGTCCAGCACTTGTTTGCAGTAACAGAGCAGTTTAAATAGGCCACTGGGCACCAAGTGCTACATTGGTGTGTGTACACGCACACGCGCACACGCCATTGCACCTGCACACTTGTTCGCGCACCAGTGTGCGCACGTGCACATACCCGTGCGCGACGAACTGGCATTGCAGGAATTCTGTTGGTCCTTTGCTTATGAATATTAGCATGGGTGCAATGTGTGCGAGCATGAGCAGGTATCTGCACTGGCCTTTTGGTGGTGGAGGTCCGGTTTACCTTACTCCGACGCAGCCTCGAAGCAAAAGTGGTGCAAGATCCCTTTTGACGGGAAAGCTTTATTTGGGGATAGGCTGGAGAAGGCAATCTCTCGAGTGACTGGTGGAAAGTCGAGATTACTTCCCCAGGACAGGAGGGTTAGGCGCTCTTGAGTTTTTTCCTCTAAATTCCAATCCTTCAGGAACAAGAACTTCTCAAAGTTCTGTCAAAACAGAGACCTCAAGAAGAATTAGGGAAATCCTCAAGCTACTTTCTTGAAGTAAAACAAACAGAGGAGTCTCCCAAACCCCCAGGAGGGGACGAAAACTTTTTGACCACTCCAACTTCATCCAGTCGGGGCCAGGTTGAAGAGGTTTGCGGAGGTCTGGTCCAGATGGTGCAAGGATCCCTGGGTGGTATCCACCGTCCATTTTGGGCATTTTTGGACGTTCTTAGATCATCTCATTTGTTCTAACAAAACTACCAGCATCTCCACAGAAGGCCCTACAGAAATACCTTCATCTACTGCAGGTTCAGCAAGCAGTAATCCCTGTTCCTCCTTCCGAGAGATTCACAGGATTCTATTCTCCTTTCTTTCTTATCCCCAAAAACAGTGGAGAATGGAGACTAGTAGTGGATTTGAAATGATGAAATCATTTCATTCAATCAGACTGCTTGAAAATGGAATCCTTACAAACTATCATCCAAATGGTCCAACCGGGGGATTTTCACGTACCCATTCTCCCTGCCTTCCAGAAATATCTAAGAGTGGCGGCTGGCTTCACACACCTTCAGTTCTAGTGCCTTCCTTTCGGCCTGTGCACATCCTCAAGGATATTTTCGAAGGTACTAATCGCAGTCCTGGCACCCCTCAGGGAGAGAGGTCTGTGAGTTTTCCACTTTTGGATGACATCCTATTGCTAGCCTCCAACCCAGCGCAGCTTCTGGATCACAGAGAGATTCTCTTGTCCACCCTGAAGAAGTTTGGGTGGCTGGTGAATGCAGAAAAAAGTCTCCTAACCCCAACCCAGTCAATGGTCTACCTCGGCGCTCTTTTCAACACCTCAGCCGGAACAGTGTGTCTCCAATTCAGAAAGTAGTGGCTATTGTCCAAAAGATGTGTCACGTCAGATCACTTTCTCACCTGTCAGCGTAAAACTGTCTGAGTCTAATCGGCACCATGTCATCCTGTATCCCGATGCTACCATGGGCTCATTGGCATCTGAGGATGTTTCAAGTGGGCTTTCTGTCACAATGGAAGAGGCTCATTGGCATCTGAGGATGTTTCAAGTGGGCTTCCTGTCACAATGGAAGAGGCAGTCACTATGTCAGCAGATTTCTATCTCGGTTCCCATGAGGAGGGGTCTCCTCTGGTGGACGAAGAAGGAACTGATCTCAAAACCTTGTCTGCTTCAATGTCCCTCCTGGACCATCCATACCACCGATGCGAGTTTGATGGGTTGGGGAGCACACTGCGATCACCTTCCAGTTCAAGGGAGGTGGGACTTTCCCACAAAGGGGGTAGTCTCCAATGTCTTGGAGTTACGGATGGCCTATCAAGCCCTAGTGAGTCTGGGAGAACATCTACATCAGAAGCCAGTTCTATTATGCCGGGACAACAGGGCAGCAGTTTTGTATATCCAATGACAGGGGGGAACCCACAGTATCCCTTTGCTGAGAGAAGTGGAGCCCATTACGTTGTGGGCAGAGAGAAATCTGCTGGATCTGAAGGTGGTCTACCTTCCGGGTCGTCTGAATGAGGAGGCAGATCACCTGTCTCGGTATTTTCAAGACAACAATGAGTGGTCTCTTCACCCCTCAGTTTTCAGTTGGATCATGAATCTCTAGATTCCGCCAGAAATCTACCTTTTTGTCTCACCAATAAATGCCAAACTGCCAAGATTTCTCTCTTGCCTTCCTCATCCTCGGGCAGAGGCGGTAGATGCCCTCTCGAGCCCGTTTCATTGCAAAACAGCCTATGCATTTCCACCCAAGCCCCTAATCTTGAAGTTTCTGCTCAGATTGATGAAGGAGCTAGTCAGAGTGGTGGCAGTGCTACCATACTGGCCGAGGCGGCCGTGGTTTCCCTGGGCAATGTGCCTCATTACTTCTCGCCCTCTCAAAATTCCGATGCTACCTAAACTTCTCTCTCAAGGAAGATTTGTACATCCAGCTCCTCACAAATTGAATCTGCATGTTTGGATGTTGAAAGGGAGAAATTCCAATCCTTAGGTTGCTCTTCAAATGTGATTTCAACTCTTTTGAAAGCCAGAAAACCCTCCACGAATTATGTTTACTCAAAAGTCTGAAATAATTTCAAACTGTTTGTGGCAGACAAGTGCTCGGATCCCACAATTCCTTCCACTGCACTCGGGCAGAGGACTTGCTCATCATTCAAATCTTCAGGGCCGTCACAAAAATTCGGCCACCAGTAAGACGTTCTTTTCCTGGTTGGGGTCTGCCCTTTGTTCTGGACTGCCTGATGTCTCAGCCTTTCGCCCCAACAGAATCCGCTTCTCTATGGAACCTGACGCTCAAGACTGGCTTTCTAATTGCAGTGACTTCAGGAAAGAGGGCCTCGGAATTACAAGCTTTGGGGGCAGAAGATGAGCATATATCTTTCTTCCTGGATAGGGTAGAGCTACGGACAGTATATGGTTTTGTCTCTAAAGTTTCTTGTCGATCCACTCTCTCAGAAGCTTGGGCTCTTCCTACCTTTACAGATCCACACTCAAAGTTCACTGCAAGAATTGGACATCTTCAGAGTCTTGAGATGCTACTTACAAGCTACAAGCCCGTTTAGAGCATCAGACAAATTGTTCATACTCCCTTGGGGCAGGAACAGAGGGTAGGAAGCCACATCAAGAACTATTGCCTCCTGGATTTGTAAGCTAATCCAAAAAGATAATAGGGTTAGAGGGATGGATCCTCCAGCGGTAAAAGCCCACTGGACGAGGGCAGTCTCTTCATCTTGGATGGCAAGGGCTAGTGTCTCTCTAAAGACTATTTGCAAAGCGGCCACTTGGTCATCTCCAAACACATTCATGTGCCATTACAGAATTGATCCAGGGGCACTCACTTCAGTGGAATTTGGAAGAAGGGCAATTGAGTCAGCTCTATCATTTCCTTCATAAATTTTTCTTTATGAGCATTACCCACCCAGTTGTTAGCCTTTTTATTTTTTCACAGGTATGCTGCCAAGGAGGCACCAGGAAAATGGAAAATGTTATCACACTTATCGTAATTTTCCTTTCCTGGTGCCTATCCATGTCAGCATACATGCCCTCTCGTGGTATTGAATATAATAGAATGCTATCGTGGTGGTTTGGTTGTCACTTTTATAATATATTCACTATCCTGAGGGGAGGAGTCCGGGCGGAGTTTATCACAGGTATGCTGCCATGGATAGGCACCAGGAAAGGAAAATTACAGTAAGTATGATACAATTTTCCGTTTTTTTTTACTTTCTGCTATAATACATATCCCCCACAAAGAATATTAAAAAACTAATTTATTCATCAGTTTAGGCCAATATATATTCTTCTACATATTTTTGGTAAAAAAAATTGCAATAGGCGTATATTGATTGATTTACACAAAAGTTATTTCGTCTACAAACTATGGGATAGATTTAGAGACTTTTAGTTTTATAATTTTTTTATTGGTAATTGCGGCAATCTGTGATTTTTAGCGGGACTGCGACATTGCAGCAGACAAATCTGACCCCAAATGACACTTTTTGGGGACCAGTGACATTATTACATTGATCAGTGCTATAAAAATGCACTGGTTAATGTATAAATGACACTGGCAGGGAAGGGGTTAACACTAGGGGGTGATCAAGGGGTTAAGTGTTTTCCCTAGGTGTGTTCTAACTGTAGGGGGGATGGGCTACCAGGGACATGACAGAGATAGCTGTTCTCGATCACTGGGAACAGAAGATCTCTGACATATCATCTGGCAAAATGGGGTATCGCCTTGTTTACATAGGAAGATGCCCATTCTGCTTCTGTATACCACGATCGCGGGTCCCCGGGAGGACATTGAGTCTGCTGAACCCGTGGCATGATATCTCCTGTGCAAACACCAACGTACACCTACGGCGGTTTGTGCAGGAGAGCCGACCTGCCGCAGTATAATGACGGTGGCTGGTCGGCAAGCAGTTAAAGTGTGAACAGTTGTTTTGCCTTTGCTGAGGATGAACTTGGGAGCAGAACAAGAAGAGGTGTCCTCCCTTTCCAGCCTCCTCTCATCGCATGCAGCAAACAGCCAGCCGGTCGGATCGCCTGGACCCAGCAACCTGATAGACATCTGACTTGCCCCGTATTGTGCGATACGTGCTGGGGATTGGATGTGACATCTCCAGGGGGATTCTTGTCTATGTGTAGAAGTGGGGAGCAGGGACGGCTGTCACTCAGCAGCCTGCTGGATCACCTACCTGGAGATTATTTGTCCTGGAGCAGTATGACACCACTCATGTCCAATGCTTAATCATTGCCCAGACACTCCGATCTCCTGGCTGGATCACTTCTATCGGATTGGAGCTGGAGCCTGCTCTAAGCTAGGTGAGATCTCCACACCAACACTGCTCCCTGCAAGGGGGACACATGGCAGGGTGCACTGGGGGGCTTCACCATGGCTGCATGTGTAGTGCTGGGGGATCAGAGGTGGGGGACACCTTACATGTGTATTGCTGGGTGATCAGAGGCTGGGGACACCTTACATCATGTGTAGTGCTGGGTGATCAGAGGCTGGGAACACCTTTCATGTATATTGCTGGGTGATCAGAGGCTGGGGACACCTTACATCATGTGTACTGCAGGGTGACCAGAGGCTGGGGATACCTTACATGTGTATTGCTGGAAGATCAGAGACTGGGTACACCTTACATCATGTGAACTCCTGGGTGATCAGAGGCTGGGGATACCTTACATGTGTATTGCTGGGAGATCAGAGGCTGGGGACATCTTACATCATGTGTACTGCTGGGTGATCAGAGGCTGTCAGAGGGGATCTTGAAGGTGGGGGGATATTGAGACTGCATTTTAATAACCTGTAGTTCACTTTTTTTTAGATGCATGCTGTTTTAGCAATTACATTATTTAATATTTGCTTCAGGTACTAGCCTGCCCCATTGCACGTGTTATGTCTGAAAGGGCCTTCATCGCAGTGGGGTGAATTTGTGACTGCGAAGTTGCATTTGAAAACATAGAGTAAGAATGTGCAGTAGTAGAAAAAGTGTAGCACTAAAATGACAACTGATCATTAAAAGTTAACTTCTACATGCTACGAATGTTTCCATGCTATTTCCTTACCAGAATTTTGTAAGTGCATCCTTTTATCCTTTGCCAATAAATGTTTTATCGTACTGCACTATAGAGGCACCTTCTTTTCTTTTGTTTCCGAGAGTTGCTGGAGCAGTGTGAGCCATTAATGATCGGAGGGAGACCTACTTCCTCAATGCTCTGTTTGACCACCTGTGATCCAGTGGTCAATTTTGTCTAGTAAGCAGCTGATGTTATCTGTTTGGGGTATGGAGCATGACCTTTTTGACTGTGGACTTGAGCTAGCGTCACAGATTTTTTCACTTGTCTGTTACCTTATCACGGAGCACCGAGGAGAACTGTATCGTGATTTACTTGGACTTGGTTTAATTGAACTTTGTGTTTAACCATTTTTTTCATATGTATTATGTCTAAGTTATGCTTTCATTTTTTATGAACAGTGGTGAGATCATAACCTTTCTTATCCTATTATATGATCAGTTGTCATTTAATTAGCGCTGCACTTTTTCTACTATTGTATTTTTGGAGTGTGTATCCTTGGCTCTTAGTGCTGGCTGCTTTTTTACTGTAGCGCAGTGTTTTCTTCTGAAGAATGTGCTGTGTTTTGGGTGCACAGTGTTTTTACTTTTTTGGGGGGTGGATTGTACAAAAAATACAGTGAGGTAATGAGATGATAAAGGCAGGCCTTGAATAGCCTGTTAGAAACAACTACCGATGAGGTCTAATCAACACAAAGCTAAAAGTTATCAATAATTTATGGAGAAAAAAATTACACATAACAGTATATAAAAAATAAATTGCAAGTTATAAATAAAAATTACAGTGTATAGTTTCAGAGACAAAAACCAGGAATATTGTACAGACTCACTCAACAGTATGCAGGCACTTTTACAAAGGCCACAATTTAGGGAGAAACCTGACAGGTTTATAATAAGGACAATAAAATTAGAATGCATTATTTTACAGAAAAAGAAAATCCAGAAATGCTGTACAGACGTCATGGGGGTGATTTACTAAAACTGAAGAGTGCAAAATCTGCTGCAGGTGTGCATGGTAGCTGATCAGCTTCTAACTTCAGCTTGTTCAATTAAACTTTGACAAAAAACCTGGAAGCTGATTGGTTTCTATGCAGAGCTGCACCAGATTTTGCACTCTCCAGTTTTAGTAAGGCCTCGTGTATACTGCTGCTGGTAAACGGACGTTTAGGAGCAGTTGGCCTTTTATCTATGTTATCTTATCAGTACATGTACACAGGGTCGTTTCTAGGGAGTTGAGTTTAGAAGTATTTTTTGGAAAGCAAAAAAAAAAAAGCCTTCAGGATTAATGTTCAGAGGCATTTGAAACGCCAAATGATTGTAACAGCGTTGTAAACGTGGTAACTCACGTTTAGCTGCTTTTCGTTTAGCTGTGTTTCATTTACAGGTGTTTTTCATTTTTGACAGTTTTCCCAAAAAAAGCCACGGCTAAACGCAGCATGTAAACGCAGCAAAACGGACGTTTTTAAGCGTTGGCTACTTTCTGTCAAGTTAAACCGTTCAGCAGAGGTTTTAAAACGTGTACATTAAGCCTAAATGAACCTCACGTCTCCTCCAACACACTGAACAAAGGCTATTGTGTACAATAACTTTTAAAAAGAGGAAGCTGTCACATAGGAAATTTCCCATGACTGATCATTCTAAGCCACCTAGCCACAGTTCAAAGCAAGCATTGTTATTAACTGCTATAGACATGAACAGTCATATACGTTTGCCATTTTCTCAAAATGAGAAACAAGTCACATATGGGGATAAACTTCGGGTTCAGGTTGACCATGAGTTCAATTCGAACACAAAGCTCATCCCTATATGTGACTTTTGTGCTGCTCCATTTGGCATACCCTGCATTGACCTACGTTTGCTGCAGAACATATCATTCATAAGCATTGTACTAGTCAATAAAAGGGTGTTTGTATAAAGCAAAGGATCAATGAAGAGTTGCTGTTTTTCTTTTTTAAGAAAGCTTGAAATTCACTTTTACTTGAACAAGGAGAAATATTAACCAGAAGCTATGGTAGAGACAAAATGGGATCCTACTGTACCTGTTTTATGTGAGTGTATAGTTCTTCAGCCAAGGACATTGTATGTGTATATACCATTCAATTTCATATGAATGTACAAACTGCTTTTTTTCACACTGTATATGCTCCTTTATATTCTTCACCCCTTGTCACCCTGTGAGTCATCATGTGCTCAAACAAAAGAGGAAGACTTACAGGATATATGTCTTTTTTTAAATCAAAGTGTCTTAAAATGAAAAAAAGAGCCAAGAACCTGCTGCGTCTGGAATACTATACACTAATACTTCTAAAAATGTGTTTGGGAACTTTTCGAATATGTTTCTTTCTGTTCTGCTAGTCTCATCTGTCAGCATCTAAACACACACTGGCATTAACTATAGAAAAAACTGTCCTGCTGGGTCCTTTTCTGAAATGTACTTTGTGTTCATCTATTGTTAAAATGAGAATGAAAAGCTAGATAAAAAGCATTATCGCTCCAAGTCGGCTGTCCTAGTCATAAGAAGCTGCTCATAATGAAAATCTTCTTCTGATAGAGAAGAATTGTCTGTGTCCCTGTTTCTTCATCAAAAAAACAACGGCATTTGCTTGTATCACGTTTTAGCACTAGGAAACTTTTTATTTTTCCTTGGCCTATATAACCTTGTCTTTTTATAATACAGTTTACTAGTGGCTTCGATTTGACAGGGGTTCAGTGAATCTTGTAGGAAATTTGGTTAACCCAAACTTAGGGGCAAATCATATTGAAGTCTATAGGGGAGAATATTGGTGTTGAATATTGACTATTATTAATGCTAATGGTTAAAATACAATAAAAAAAAGTAATGAAAAGCTGAGCACTGCCATTGAGAATATGTACCAATGCAAAAAAGAATAAAAAAATGTAAAAAAATGCCATACAGCAGGGAAGAATGTTTCAAGGGTAACATTGAAAATAGACAAACTTTAAATGGCATGCATACACTCTGGAATTGAGATTTTTTTCTTTTTACGTCTAGCTTGGCTTTCATAGAGCAGTGGAACCCCAATCAGATAAATTTTAGTTGAAAAGAAAAAAGCTTTTTACAAGCAGAAATAGCAGCCACACATGCTTTTTTTAAATCAAACTGTATTAGGTCCACTTTGACCAGAAAATAAAAACTGGTCAGCAGTTCGTTATGGTTGTTCCTGTTCTCACAGTAGTAAACACTGCTTGCTCCCTCGTACTACAGGTAAGCTTATAATAAAGCTTACCTGTAGGTACAAGAAATATCTCCTTAAGTGCACCGTTTAGGAGATTTTCACTACTACTGCAACCGGTGACATCACCGGATCCTGCGCACTTCACTCTGAAGGAACGGCATGCCGTCCCTGCAGAGTGCTGTACCGTGGCTCCCGTAAGCATGCCGGAGCCCTGGAACCCGAAGGGAAGACTGGGTGAAGATGGAAGCCCTGTCACCAGTGACACTGGTGGGCTTTGTTTTAATGTAAGTCTCTCATAATGTGCTTTTATACGGTGCATACTAGCACATTATTACATTACCTTGCAGGGGAAAGTTTTTTTTCCAGCAAACATGTAAACCCTATCAATGTCTATGGGACACGAACATGAAAAATCAAAAGTCCTCATGTTAAAGGCTTATATGCAAGTTATTGCCAACAAAAGTGTATGGGGAGTGTAAGTTTTTAAAACGATCATTTTTAAAGAAGCAGTGATTTTAATGATGCTTAAAGTGAAA
Organism: Aquarana catesbeiana; assembly: GCF_042186555.1. NCBI lineage: Eukaryota > Metazoa > Chordata > Amphibia > Anura > Ranidae > Aquarana > Aquarana catesbeiana. The sequence goes on from NC_133324.1 coordinate 411,601,573, forward strand.
AAATAAAAAATAAATATTCCTTTAAATATCATGCCTGGGGGTCCCCTTAGTCTGCCTGTAAAGTGGCTTATCTGTGCGATGTATAGAACATGCCACAGCAATAATGACGTTTCATAAAAGAAAGTGCCAGTTAAACTTGCTCGCAGCTGTAATGTATTGCTGGCTCCCTGCAATATAGATAAAAAAAAAAATTGGCGTGGGCCCCCCAAAATCCATACCAGATCCTTATCTGAGCAAGCAGCCTGGCAGGCCAGGAAAGGGGGGGACAAGCGAGCACTTTCCCTCAACATGGGGAGGGTGCTTTGGGAAAGCACCTTGTCCCCATGTTGTTGGGGACAAGGGCCTCTTCCCGACAATCCTGGCTGGTGGTTGTCAGAGTCTGTGGGCGGGGGGCTTATTGGAATCTGGAAACCCCCTTTGACAAGGGGGCCCCCAAATCCTGGCCCCTACCCATTCACCAAAAAAAGTGTCAAAAAGTAAAAACCACAAGAGACAGTTTGTGACGAAACCTTTATTAAAAAAAATAAAAAATTGCCCCGCAATGTACACGCCACCCCACGGACCTGAAATATAGAAAAAACTGAAAAAGTTCCGCCTTGATGGGAGGTCTCCCAGCCACTCCTGTCTCTAGTGATTTTTTTTACATTTTTTTGGTGAATGGGTAGGGTACGATGTACCTCATACCCATTCACATAGAGGGGGGAAGGAACCTGGGGGGCCCCTTGTTAAAGGGGGCTTCCAGATTCCGATAAGCCCCTCGCCCGCAGACCCCGACAACCACCGGCTAGGCTTGTCAGGAAGAAGCCCTTGTCCCCATGCTGATGGGACAAGGTGCTTTGGGGTGCACCCTAAAGCACCCTCCCCATGTTGAGGACAAGCGGCCTGGTATCGTTCAGGAGGGGGGCGCTCGCTCGCCCTCCCTTTCCTGGCCTGCCAGGCTGCATGCTCAGGTAAAGGTCTGGTATGGATTTTGGGGGGCGCCACGCTATTTTTAAAAAAATGTTGCCATGGCATTCCCCTTAAAATCCATACCAGATCCAAAGGGCCTGGTATGGATTTTGGGGGGATCCCATGCCATTTTTTTATTAATTCTGTCTTAGGGTTCCCCTAACCACTTCAATACATTGTATTAAATACTCTGCACTGCACAATATACTCTGCACTGCGTTATATACGCTACGCTGACTGCACTATATACTCTGTACTGCGTTATATACACTACACCAGCCTTCAAAATTTTTACTTGCCTGCTCACATTTGGCGAGTACATATACAGTGATTGCGAGTAGCAGCAGCAGCCAGGATCCTTCTGTGACAGGAGAAGAGGCGCCCAATCCAATGGAACTACTGGCTTTCCCCTGTTGTCTCCCAAGTCCTGCCTGTGAAAGCGATTGGCTGCTAGCGTCCTAACAACCAACAGGGGGTTGGAGGACCCGGCATTCAGAGGAGAAAGATGTAACTTCCTCCTTCCCCCTGAAGTGCTGTACTTCCCAGCTTCCTGTTGACAATGGAAGGGGACAGGAGAGGACTTGCTGTCTGCACTGGGACACTGCTGAACTGACTGGCCAGGACTATGAGGGGTCCTGTGTGCTGCCTGGATCTGGATGCAGCTGATGATGTGAGTGAGGGTCCTGGGGAGAAAGTGAGCAGAGGAGTCCAGCACTCAGAGCAGGGGGAGGGGACAGGGATCACACTGAACATGTGTAGAGGGAGTACATGCTCCCCCAGGTCTTAGAGCCGTGTACAGTGATCTGCAACATCTCCCCCTCTACAGAGATGTGGAGGGAGGGGGGAGCCATCCATCACCACACCATCCACAGTACCTAACAGTGTTCCTGATTGCTAGCCAAACCAGTCCCAATGTTACCAGAGCCAGTGTAAGCCAGCCACAGTGCTCCTGATCACTATGTACCCCAGTCCCAGTGTCACCAGGCAATGTTAAATTCACAACAGCATGAAAGCATCTGCAGACTAATCTGAATCAACCAACTAGATTTTATTTTCATTTTTTTTAAGTTGTTCACACCACCTCCCATGGCATTCTAGGGGATTTTTCTAACGTTTTACCTATACTATTGAATGTTCTTCCCTGTATTATTAGGCTGCTCACTAGCAAATTAGGTTTAAGTGCTCTATGAAAATGCATAATTTTAGGGAAATAGTTTATATTCTTCATTCTCTCACTTTTCCACTAAAAGACATCTCAGTGTGTGGCCAATTAAAAGCAATTCCTAAGGCTAGCCATAGACAAAATACAGTGCTCACAGACTTGTAAAAGATATTTCATATGTAAAATCTTTCCAATGACAGTAATGATCTTATCTATAAACATATTTTTTTTTTAAAGCTACATACGCAATGCAAAAAGATTGGAAAAAAGTTTCAAAGTACAGAAAACATGTACTTAAATTATCTACAATTGTTTATTTATCTTAAAATGGATCCATCATGAGCTATATATTATTACCTATTAAGTGCATTAATTTTAAAATGTATGTCAAGCCTAACAATAAACTTAATTGCTCCTTTTTGTTCCACTAAATATACATTAAAAGAGTTTTGTCATATCTGTAAGTATAAAATACATACCTGTTGATAATTTCAGAAATTCAGAGCTGTCCTTCATTTTGTGCACACTTTTTGTGTAATTTCAAGGAGAGTAATTAGCCCTCCTACTTTTTATCTTGGACTGCAGAATGATTAGCCTTTATGTTAATTTGAGAGTTTTAAGAGTTAGAAAACTGGTCAGGCCTGACATCATTTAGGTCACAAATATTCTCCAGGGGGAATTCCTAAGGGGTATCATAGACACCCTTTAGAATTTCTTCAGGGTGCAGCGCCAAAAGTGGCAATGCTGATGTCTGACTTATGTATCTGTTGGTGTTGGCACTGAGGTTGGAGATTCCATAGTGTACATTACTTCCTCAGTGCACTCCTTAGCTCCTCAGTCACTGCACCTGTCACACTGACAGGCATATGGCTGCAGAGTTTTGTATTAGGGATGGGTTGAGCCTGATGTATAACTGAAAGAACAATTCCCTATATGGTCCACTTTACTTTTGATTGACAGCCCATGGCTGTCAATCAGTCCAATAGTGGCTTTCAAATATGCCCACTGCTGTGTGCCCATCCAGTGACATGTCATTCTCAAATATAGTCATTGCCATATTTGGGTAATGACATCACTACTATCCCTGACCCCTTTATTTACATTTATCTTTTGGCCATAAAGTCTCCCAGCTGACAACTGAATAGGGTCGGGGATACAGTACTGATATGTACACATGACAGTTTCCCAGCACAGACATGCCCCACTTTGAGCTCTGGCATAGCTCTTATTTACTGCCAGTTTGCTAATCTGAAAGCTAGAGGTAAGTATTTAAGAATCTTTCCATGTCTGGATTTGTCACACATTTCGATATTGTTAATGACACTGGGGCAAATGCTTGCCTTAATTAGGTATTTATATTTTATTGGGATTTTATGTGATAGACCAACACAAAGTGGCACATAATTGTGAAGTGGAAGGAAAATGATAAATGTTTTTCAACATTTTTTACATATAAATATCTGAAAAGTGTGGCGTGCTTTTGTATTCAGCCCCCTGAGTCAATACTTTGTAGAACCAACTTTCGCTGTAATTACAGCTGCAAGTCTTTTTGGGTATGTCTCTACCAGATTTTCACATCTAGAGAGTGATATTTTTGCCCATTCTTCTTTGCAAAAAGCTCAAGCGCTGTCAGATTGGATGGAGAGCGTCTGTGAACGGTAATTTTCAAGTCTTACCACAGATTCTCAATTGGATTTAGATCTCGACTTTGACTGGGCCATTCTAATACATGTATATGCTTTGATCTAAACCATTCCATTGTAGCTCTGGCTGTATGTTTAGCGTCATTGCCCTGCTGGAAGGTGAGCCTCCGCCCCAGTCTCAAGCCTTTGGCAGACTCTAATGCCCCGTACACACGAGCGGAATTTCCGTCGGAAAAAATCTTGGATGGTTTTTCCGATTGGAATTACGCTTAAGCTTGGCTTGCATACACACGGTCACACAAAAGTTCTCTGAACTTTCGACCGTCAAGAACGCGGTGACGTACAACACTACGATGAGCCAAGAAAATTAAGTTCAATGCTTCTGAGCATGCGTCGAATTGTTTCCAAGCATGCATAGGAATTTTGCGTGTCGGAATTGCTACAGATGATCGGAATTTCCAATCGGAACTTTTTCCGACCGAAAAATTGAGAACCTGCTCTCAATCTTTTTGCTGGCGGGAGTTCCGCCAGCAAAAGTCCAATGGAGCATACACACGGTCCGAATATCCGAATAAAAGCTCTCGGACTTTTGCTGGTGGGATTTCCGATCGTGTGTACGGGGCTTAATGGGTTTTCTTCTAAGATTGCCCTGTATTTGGCTCCATACATCTTCCCATTAACTCTGACCAGCTTCCCTGTCCCTGCTATAAAAAAGCATCTCCACAACATGATGCTGCCACCATCATATTTTACGGTGGGGATGGTGTGTTCAGGATGATGTACAGTGTTATTTTTCCACCACACATAGCGTTTTGCTTTTAGACTGAAAAGTTAAATTTGATCTCATCTGACCAGAGCACCTTCTTCCACATGTTTGCTGTGTCCCCCCTATGGCTTCTCGCAATCTGCAAATGGGGCTTCTTATGGCTTTGTTTCAACAATGGCTTTCTTCTTGCCACTCTTCCATAAAGGCCAGATTTGTGGAGTGCACGACTAATAGTTGTCCTGTGGACAGATTCTCCCACCTGAGCTGTGGATCTCTGCAGCTCCTCCAGAGTTACCATGGACCTTTTCGCTGCTTCTCTGATGAATGCTCTCCTTGGCCAGCCTGTCACTTTAGGTGGATGGCCATGTCTTGGTAGGTTTGCAGTTGTGCCGTACTCTTTCCATTTTTGCATGATGGTTTGAACAGTGCTCTGTAAGATGTTCAAAGCTTTGGATATATTTTTATTAAAAAAAATTTTGAGTCCATCAACGACAATACTTTCAATCTGCACTTTACCATGAATTATGATATGGATTCCATCACCTTTTTGGATGTCCAGATCCATAAGGATAGTGACGGCCTTTTAACCAGCAGTCTCTTTCGAAAACCTATGGCAGGCAACTGTATTCTACATGCCAATAGCTTCCATCCTCGACCTCTAGTTACCTCAATACCGTATAGTCAGTATCTGAGGATTAGACGCAATTGCACAAGGGATGCAGTCTTTAAAAGGGAGGCAGATGGATTAAAAAACAAGACTTCTGGCACAAGGCTATTCACATACTTGCTTAAAACAAGCTTTCAAGAGAACATGTGCCAATACACATCACTGTCTCCTATACAATAAAACCTATACGCCAAAAACCAGTGGTCCTATTCGAATTATTACTAGGTTTTCGAACCAGCACAAAGAAATTAGGAGGATTGTGAAAAAGTATTGGCACATGCTCACTATGGATCCAATTGCTGGTGCCTTAGTTTCTGAATCCAGCGAATTTAAGGGTGGTTCAGGCAAAAACCCTTGTAAAAGATGGGGTACCTTTAGATGTGGGGGTTGCAACTATTGCAGGTTTATGCACATAAACTATCTTACCATTCTACCAAATGGAGAAAAATATCAACCAAAACACTACGCCAACTCTAAAACAGAAGGCGTGGTGCACCTACTTCTCTGTGAGTGTTCCTGCTTCTATGTAGGCAAAACTAAAATGGAATTTTGGCAACGGGCCTATAGAAACATTAATGCTATGAGAACTTGCAATCCCGATCTCCCCCTGGGGAGATATGTCACTATAGTGCATGGGGATATTTTTACAAAAATATCCTTTCTAATTTTGGATCGGATTCATCCAGAGATACGTGGCAGCGATTGGAACAAGATTCTGCTCCAGCATGAGCAGAGGTGGATATTCCGCCTAAACGCCACGTCTCCCCCGGGATTAAATGAGTCTCTATCATTTAGACCCTTTTTAGAAGGATTCAAGTCAGGGGTCTCAGAAATGAAGCTATAATTCAATAACTGTCTCCTATTGTTGTTCCTCTTAATTCGTTGTGGTATCTCTCACTTTACTGCAATCATTGACAATCGGGTGCTTACTTGCTAATGGTGGCGATTCTTTCCCTCTAAATTTATGTCTTTATACACAGTCCCTATTATCTTAAATTTGGTGTTTCATTGTATTAATTTATCTGCTTTTTGTTTTTTTACCAACTTTAATCGGGATATTATTTTTGTATTCCGTCTTTATTGTATAATTACTTTTGTATTAATTTTGATGCTATTTTGCCCTTCTATGCTCCTTCTCTGTATTCTATGGCTGTGCCTGCCCTCTCCTTTCCACCCACTATATGGGGCTGGGTTCCTAGGCTTCTCTGTGGCTGCCATCCAGCGCACAAGGGCCGTCAGATGACTGTGTCATCACGCCGGCTTTTGTTTATTGGTTGCCATGCATCCGGATAGTTTTCCGGTCCTCATGGCAGCAACTTGCACTGGTGGGTGGGTGATGAGGGTCTCTGTCGCTCCAATTAGGGGTGGGGTTTCCACTCTTGGTGGACGGTGACCAGGCGCCTCATGTCTTTGGAGTCCTACACTATGTCCATCATGGCCAGTTGCCTGCGGCGGCTCTGCGTGCCGCTCGCTTGGAGGGGGGCACCCTGTGGATGCCCGAACTCCTGCTGATTACACCCACACCAACCTAGATGCTCCAGCTCTTTTTGTGGTTGCTCTCTTTCCCTATCCGGCCCCCTTCTCATTCAAAGCATATAAATTGCAGCTGGGGCAATCCTACACTCCTGCTGGCTCTCTGGTGAAAAAATTCTTCCAGACCTGGGACATATATATGAAAGTCCACTTATGTGGTAAGCTCTGCCTTTTGCTTAGTTTGAAGAGAGTGCACTTCCATCTAATTTATTCTGGCTTAGGGATGTCTTGTATATGCCGGTCTACGATCTTTCAAATCTGCTTGCCTCAGATGCCTTATGTGTATCTGTTGGATGCTTGTATGCATACCGATGGTCTTTTGTGCACATATGTTTATACAGACCATACTTTGTGTACAAAAGACACTCAATCGTAATAATTATCTATTGTCTTTCTCCTTTTCAGATACATTATCATTTAAAGATATAGATATATACAACAAAGGTGATCTTCCAGGCGCTTGCAGACAAAAAAAGCATATATATATATATATATATATATATATATATATATATATATATATATATATATATATACCAATATTCCATTATTTTTATGTATTCATTTATAGACAATATATACCAGCGGTAGGACTTTCGGTTCCTGGTTTGCAGATCACCCTGTTTGGAGTTATTCTATCTTTCACGTTGTATACCTATTGTTTGAGGTGGGTTGAGGAACACTCCTTGGAGTGACTATTTGGTTTTATATACATGTGTGTATGTTTGCATATGTTTTTTACATGTGCATATATACTGTTTATTAATTCACTTTTATGTTCACTTTTAGATTTTTGCCAAATGCCATCTTTAGGTGTGGACTGTTCAGCATTGGTTGGGTTGTCCTCTTCTTTGTCCCCCCCTTTTGGCCGTTACTCGGAGTGGCCTCACCTGCCTCTGTCTTCCATGAGCGTTGCAGGGCCAGCACAGTCATACTTCCTTGCTTTTAAAAATTCTTAAAAAATTCTTGATGTAACATACCGAGACACCTGCATCTACATGATCAGTAGATACTGGCCTTATTCAATGTATTGACTGTTTGTCTGCATATTGACTTATGTAGTGTTATCTGTATACTTATACCATATACCCTTTACTTATTGTTTTTCTTTTCTGCTTTACAAATTGTGGATACCATAGATACTTATACCACTTTTTCCTGATGAAGAGGAAAAATGCATGACCTCAAAACGCATTGAGTATCACTTTGTCCAAATGTACAAGAGTGATGTAAATTAGTGTTTTTTTATCTCATTATGAACAATATGTTTCATCATTTTCATACATTTTTGTAATTTTGTTTGATATAGCTAATGCTGTGTCTATATTTTTAGATTTTGTACTATTAAACTTGCACATTTTATATATATATTTGCATACGCCTTTTTGGAGTCATTGCCCTTTAAAGTCCCACTAGAGGGTTTTTCTTTGTTTCTGTGTTCCATATTTGGGATGTGGGCAATTTTTCCTATACCCCACTAGAATTGAACTATTCTATATATATATTTATAACATAACCCTGCTTTAAACTTCTCCACAACTTTATCCCTGACCTGTCTGGTGTGTTCCTTGGCCTTCATGATGCTCTTTGTGCACTAAGGTTCTCTAACAAATCTCTGAGGACTTCACAGAACAGTTGTATGTATACTGAGATTAAATTACACACAGGTGGACTCTATTTACTAATTAAGTGAATTCTGAAGACAATTGGTTCCACTATATTTTAGTTATGGGTATCAGAGTAAAGGGGGCTGAATACAAATGCACGCCACACTTTTCAAATATCTATTTGTAAAAAATGTTGAAAACCATTCATCATTTTTTTTCCATTTCACAATGATGTTACACTTTGTACTAGTGGGAGCCAATGGTGCCGCTGTTGTGTATCAGCCATCACTGGAGAGAGATGGGGCTCAGGTAAGTAATTAGGGGTTGCTAGGGAGGGTGCTACTCACAGAAGGTTTTTTATGTTAACGCATATAATGCATTAAGATAAAAAAAATGTTGCCTTTACAACTCCTTTAATGAAAGCGTTACAGTATTCTTATGCAAATCTACTGTTTTTGTATATTGTAAGGCGTTGAGAATTTATTTAAGTAGACATGTAAAATTAATGAAATGTCCACTTCAAGATGAAAAAAAAAAACAACACAAAAAGATTGTTTGCCCAATGGAAATGGCCACCATTTCCAACTTTTCATGATTTTTCAGGGGATGTTTTCTGTACCCTACTGTACATGTGGCTCATTAGCAACTACTGTACATCAAAGTTGCTGCATCTTTTGTGTCACATTTTACACACTTACACAATGTAAGCTCTATGTTAAAGCTCGGCATTTTGTTTTCTTTATAGCAATCAGCATCTTTATCCACTACTTGTGTATGGTTTCAGAATACATTGGCACATTGTATATGAGCTGTAGCAATAGAAAAGAAAACATATTATAGCTGACCCGCGTCCCTGTCTTTAATATTTGCTATGTTTCGCCAGCAAACACCATAAATTACAGTTATGTTTAACTGACATTTGGGAAGATTGTTGGTGATCAAATGCATCATTAATGATATTCAAATACCTCCTTTTACCCAGAAAAAACAGACACTTTCCATAATGACTGCAATAAGAGGATTAAATATGCCAAATCACAGTGATACATTCTACAGCATTTTACAGGACTAACAGGATGTCATTTATTTTTTTATTTTTGTTTTAGTGATCATGTGCTCTCTTAGAAATCATTAGACCCAGTTGTGACTATTTAAAGCAGTTTATATATATATATATATATATATATATATATATATATATATATATATATATATATATATATATATATACATAATATTGCTATTGCTATATAAATTTCAAAGTTTGTGTTTGTGTTTATTTTAAGACTACTTCATTCATTCATGTAAAACTGTACAGAGTAATAGTGATTTTAAACCATGTTTCTAACTTGTGCAATGGTGTCTTATTTATTAATGATTGTCCTACTTTCCAGAAATGACACGTTTTATTTATGGGATGCTAAGTACACTAGAATTTAAAGGAGAAGTCCTCAATAAACTCATGTGTCAGGTTCTGAGAGTGGAGAAGAGGAGACATATCAGCTGAGTTTAAGATCCAACTTGAAATGGGCCACTTTACGTCTGTGGATATCCTTTTTAGATTTCATGTGATTTATCATGGGTTCACGGGTGTTTTATCTTTGTTCAAAATTTTAAATACTGTATACAAAAATACAAAGCAGGACCTTCTGCTTTCTTAGAGACACAGGTCTTTCACACTAAGCCTATGGGCCAGTATCATATAGTAAGGTAGGTGCAGGCACTGTTAACCACTTGCCGACCGCTGCACGCTGATATACTTCGACACAATGGCAGCAGTGGGCAAATGGGTGTACCTGTACGTCCCCTTTAAGAGCCGGGGATAGCAGGCGCGCCCGCCGCATACAGCATGACTGTGCACGCGGGACCGGCGGACATCTCCCGGTGATCGTGTCATGGAGCCTCAGAATGGGGAATGTAAACAAGGCATTACCCCGTTCTGGCTTGTGTCATGACAGAGATCACCGCTCCCTGTCATCGGGAGCGGTGATCGCAGTCATGTGACTTGAAGCCCATCCCCCCACAGGTAGAATCACTGCCTAGGACACACTTAACCCCTTCATCACCCCCTAGTGGTTAACCCCTTCACTGCCAGTGTCATTTACAGAGTAATCAGTCCAATTTTTAGCACTGATCGCTGTATAAATGACAATGGTCCCAAAATAGTGTCAAAAGTGTCTGATGTGTCCGTCATAATGTTGCAGTCCTGATAAAAATCGCAGATCACCGCCATTACTAATGAAAAAAATTAATAATACAAATGCCATAAAACTATCCCCTATTTTGTAGACGCTATAACTTTTGCGCAAACCAATCAATGTACACTTATTGCGATTTTTTTTTACCAAAAATATGTAGAATACATATCGGCCTAAACTGAGGAAAAAAATAGTTTTTTTATATAATTTTGGGGGATATTTATTATAGCAAAAAGTAAAAAATAATGCTTTTTTTCGAAACTGTCACTCTTTTTTTCTTTATAACACAAAAAATAAAAATCGCAGAGGTGATCAAATACCACCAAAAGAAAGCTCTATTTGTGGGAAAAAAAGGACGTCAATTTTGTTTGGGTGCAACGTCGCACGACCGCGCAATTGCCAGTTAAAGCGACGCAGTGCCAAATCTCAAGAAGTGCTCTGGTCAGGAAGGGGGTAAAATCTTCTGGGGCTGAAGCGGTTAAACCAGCCTATATACACTAATGTTAGTGTAGGTACTTCACAGGGAAGCAAAAAGGGGAGCCTCTCTCAAAATACCCGATTGGTGCTAATGGATGTATTATTTTTTTTTAACCATTTGCTGGCCAGCTGCCGTCATTATGCTGCAGCAGGTTGACTCGTTCCCGCGAATCGCCATTGCTGTACGTCGGCCCTTTAAAGGGCTATAGCAGGCATGCGCGTGCGCCTGCTGCACAGTTGGGGAGCTGATGCTGGCGGCCACGTGCATCAGCTCTTTACTCCCCTGACAGAACGAGGATCTGTCAATGTAAACAAACAGATCCCCGTTTTGTCAGGGGAGTAGAGAGTGATCTTCTGTTCCTAGTGATTAAGAACAGCGATCACTCTCCTCCTCCAGTCAGTACACTGCCCCCACAGTTAGAAAAACCTCCCAGGGAACACATTTAACCCCCTGATCGTCCCTGCCACTGACATTTATACAGTAATTAGTGCATTTTTATAGCTCTGATCGCTGTATAAATGTCAATGGTCCCAAAAAAGTGTCAAAAGTGTCTGATCTGTCTGCTGCAATGTCGCAGTCCTTCTAAAAATCGCTGATCACCACCATTACTAGTAAAAAGAAATTTAAAGATGCCATAAATCTATTCCCTATTTAGTAGACACTATAACTTTTGTGAAAACCAATTAATATATGCTTACTGCGTTTTTTTTTAACCAAAATTTTGTAGAAGAATACATATTGGCCTAAACTGATGAAGACATTAAAAAAAAAAAATTTTTTTGGATATTTATTATATCAAAAAGTTACAAAAGTCAGTACAGCTATACATATACAGTTTTCTTTTTTTTTTTTTTTGTACATGGGTGAACACAACAAGAATTCAACCAATAACCAGCTGGTGCTTTGCTGCCCTTACTATAACAGAGTATAGATGTTAAATTCTTACAGGTAGAGAGACCTCCAGAAGGAGTAGACTGTATGTACAAAATAAACCAAACCCTTTAAACGAACACCAAATAGAGCACCTCAGTCAGACCCAGGGCCATTATGAGGATATAAAGGATGTATTATTGCCAGTGAAATGTCGAACGAGTTGGGTAATGTCCTGATAAACTCATAAAAATGTTCTTTGGATCCTTTACTTGTTCATTGTAACATTAGTAAAATAAAAAAAAAACACAGTCAGCTCTTAAAAGGAGTTTTGTTAGTAGGCATGTGATTCAGATTTACAGTAGGTTTAGCATTAGTTTTACCTGAACCCAGCTAATGGATTGAACCCAATTTATGGGTTGTCAAACTTCTGAACAGACTGTTCATATTTGGGCAGTTTACCAGCCCAAATCCCTGGTTGCTATAATGTAAACATACAGCTGTGGATCCCATGTGCAGTCATTTATCAAATATGGTCATGGCGATATTTGGTCAGTGCTGTCACTCAAAAGCCCAAGGGATCTTTACATTAAAGCAAAACTGGGGCAGGGAAGCAGATGGCAGGTGGTCGTGGCCAGGTGGTCGTGGGGTTGTCATGCATGACAATGAATTTAATTTACTGGAAAATATGATTGATGGTAGATTTACATTGGGGAATATTGTTTGCATTTTGGGGGCAATAAAGGATATTTTTAAGGTATCTGTGATTTTTGTTTACTTTGTACTTTTTCAGGAATGAGTAAAAAGGGGTAATAATGTACCCATACACATTTCCCTGGGAGGGTTTTGGTATCTGGAGGCCCTCTTATTCTAAACAGGTCTTCCAGAGTTCTATAAGTCCCCCACAAACCCCCACATCCCTTTTGGGCAGGATGTGAGGAAATGGCCCTTGTCCCACAAGATTGGAACAATGTGCTTTTCATGGGAGGGAGGCTTTGCTGCTCCCCTTTGAGAGATACCCTCCAATGTTGAAAGACATATGGCCTGGTGTGGTGAGGTGGGTAAAACGCTTGCTGCCCTCACTTTCCTGACCACCCAGGCTGCATGCAAGCCTGTATTTTGGGAGGTAACCCACATTTTTTTTCTTCCTTTTTTAAGGATATACAACAATACACATGTTTTTAAAGCTCTTTAAGCCACATAAAAAGACACTCTTCTTGCTGTACAGTATTTTTGAAAATGTATTTTGCATTGGTGCATGTTTCTGGTGCCTAGCTACCTATGTTCTTTTCCTAACAATAACTTTTAAAGGAAAAAAAAGGGGAGGAAAAGGTTTTTACCTTTTTACATCCATTGCTATATCTTACGTGTAGCAATGGTCCGCTTACTGACCATATAACCTAGATATACAGGGGCAAGGTAGCTCAGCTGCACCAGATCATGTACCTAGTACGTTAACCGACACTTCCAGGTAGGGGTGCACGTGTGCGCCACTGATGACCCGGCCATGCTCTGATTAAGCACAGCGGCCAATGGATTACCACCAATATCCAGTTATCATCCTGGATTTACACAGCACAGGGCTCTGCCTATATTAACAAGACAGAGCCCTGCGGGGAAGTAATAGACTTTCTTTCCCCACAAAGCAGGGAAAAAAATTGATTACTTCCCCTATTAAAAGCACCTCCCACAGTACACTAAAACACTGGCCGGGCACACATTTAACCCTTTCATTGGCTCAGATGTTTAACCCCTTCCTAGCCAGTGTCATTAGTACAGTGGCAGTACATATTTTTAGCACTGCACTGTATTAGTGTCATTGGTTCCCAAAAAGTGTCAAAAGTGTCAGTTAGTATCCGAATGTCCCCCCCGCAATATCATAGTCCCGCTAAAAGTCACTGATCATCGCCATTACTAGTTAAAAAAAAAAAAATTCCTGTATATATCCCATAGTTTGTAGACGCAATAACTTTTGTGCAAACCAATCAATATACCGTATGCTTATTGGAATTTTTTCCAAAAATATGTAGAAGAATACATATTGACCTAATTTTATCAAGAAATTAGGTTAGATAGTCCCTGCTCAGCTTGGCTATCCATCTCTCAGTCATGTTGCAGCTAATTAGAGTTGCACACTTCCCCTCTTTTCAGGTTGCACCCAATCAAAAAGGCTTCCTCCTCTTTCTTTGTCTATTTTAACTCAGTGCAGATCTTGGATCACTGTCCAAGCCATGCTTTTGTAAGTTAGCTGCTGAGCTCTGTACCTGTCTGCTGTCAACCCTGCTACCTACTCTGACCCCTGGCTTCTTTTTTGGCTAAATCTGCTACTTGCCTTGATCCTTGGTTTTGTTTCTTACTATCTGAGTCTGCTACCTGCTTTGACTTTTCACTTCAGTCCAGGCTATCCAAGACTGCTACCTGATTTGGTTTCCTTTTTGAGTTCACTATCTGACCTGAATTCTGACCTGTAACTTCCCTACTGTGTCTGCAACCAGCTCCATCCTCTACACTGTAGTGTACCTTCCTGTTTCAGACCTACCTCCTGATATCTCCTTGTCTCTGAGTCGCTGGTCTTAGATAAAATGAACTTTTGGGGTCGTGACCTGGGGTCAGCATGCAGAAAAATATATCTCCACTATCAAGAACTCTGGTGAATAAAATTTGGCCCTTGGACTCCACACACTGGGGGATTCCTCATTGCATGCTATAATTTGGAACCATTGCCTACTTCTGCAAGTCCCAATCCTTCTCTCAGGACTGCATTGTCTGTGGTACCATGTTTTAATGTGAATCGGCTGTCGGCCTACACCTCTATGAGGCATCCTAAAAAACAAGCTTTCACAGCCAAAACTATTTAAAACAGCCTTTTACTAAGTTGATATTATCAGATTGGAATTTTGCTGCTCTGTTTAAACCAAGCTAAATGTTAAAAAATTAATCCAAAATGTGTGATGCCAGAAAAGTGTCACCGATGCCATCCATGAAAATTGTGCTGTTCTCTAAAACCACAAAAAGCTTAAAAGCATCTCCCAAATATGTAATTTAAAAGATTGGTATTTTGTCATGTCTTCCTCGAAGTTGCATTGAAAGGATTTCTCTCTGCTGTATATTTTTGGCCTTGTTAAATGCCCCTCTTGGCAGTGCCCAGCTCTCATGTTATTTTTTAACAATAGCTTGCCTTTTGCCTTAAAAAAATATATCAGACTTTAGTATAAGAATCCCCCCTACCAAAGATTTCAATAGGGTTAGCCTATATCTTTGGGTTTAATGGATTCCAAGCAGGATTTGACAAACTAGCCCAAGCAGATTTGGTTATCCTTGGCTATAGCAAAGGAGCATGCTTTGCCTAGTGATTCTGAGTTAAAAGGTGCTCCTTTTTTCCATCTTAGAAGGTTGGGAGGTATGGGGATGTTGCAGCTTTTTGTGATCATTGTCATTGTTATTGTTAATTATGTAAGTCTTACAGTGCAGCAAATTAATTCTAGGATTTATTAAACATTGAAGCGTAAGCACCAAGAGAACCTGAAAAATTGCTACAATGATAACCAAGGAAAAAATCAGTTTGCTTCTATTGACAGTAAAATATGAAAATTGATCATAAACAGCTAACACCTTTACATATACTAGCAAACATACTTTATGTGCTTAAACGTCGGAAAATCATCATAATTTCCAACATGTTTTTAGGATTAAACAAACAAAAAAAAATAGTGCTGTCAATATTTTGTGTATGTTATCACTAAGAAACACTGTACAGCTACCATATTCATTGAATGATTGAATGAATTTTAAGCTTTGAGATCTGACATATTGCATACCATGCACAACATTTTTGCTGAAAATATTGTAAGCTCATATGTCAGTTTAAAAATGTTTTATGGTCCAAAAGGCAGATCTATTACAGTACACTTAACATAATTATATATGCAAATTACTTCAAAAACCAGCTCCAGCATAATTCATACAGTATTAATAGCTTCCTGGAAAAACAAAATCCCACGGCTGCAGGTTGACTCCACACCGGTGACAATTATGTTCAGTCTGGAGAAATGACAAATGGTCTTGCAGGGATGGGCCTGCCTTATTGATCAGTGCAGTTCTAGATCAATTGAAATAAATGCCAAATGATGCAAAACACCTACAGCACTTGCACTATAATATGTCACTTCTTGCTGCAATTAAGTGCTCTGAAGTCTGTTAAAGAGGTGCTGTTTATTGAGCAGGTTGATTATATAACATTATCACTGTTTCGATTATATAACCATTGCAGTTTTTCTCAGAAGCGCCTAGGATAACATAAATGGAGTGTAAATGGCTTCTGCCATTAAGTTTTTACCACGTTTAGAGTCATTTTTTCACGTGGGGCATTGTATGAGTCTACAAACCTCCTGCGACACCTGAAGTCATCATCTTAATATTGTGTATTGCTTTTATCAGCTTCTTGGCAGTAGGAGTAACCTTTATTGTCAGGTTTCACTGCTTTTTCTTCACTGCTAGTTTCTAAAGTAAAATTTGAGCTGCCTAATAATGTTAATAGAAGAGTAGATTTCATAGTTTTACTAATAAAGAAATACTGTATGTGGTACTGAAATGGGGGTCTTACTTGCAGACAACTCTACACTAATGCATCAGAAGATCTGGCAAAGCTGAGCTAAATATCTAAGCTATAGTAATATATGGGTTTTTCATTCCTGTTCACTTAAAGGTTAATTCCATTTTTTGTGGGA
This sequence comes from Aquarana catesbeiana, assembly GCF_042186555.1. Taxonomy (NCBI): domain Eukaryota; kingdom Metazoa; phylum Chordata; class Amphibia; order Anura; family Ranidae; genus Aquarana; species Aquarana catesbeiana. The sequence goes on from NC_133324.1 coordinate 411,618,172, forward strand.
AAAAATACACAGATGGTGTACAGAATGCCCCCCAGATATGTAATTTCCTGCTAGAGTGATTGGCTTACTGATTTTCCCAGAAGTCTGCACTAAGATACAAATCTGATTTTGGGCATCCCCTGCAACCAAAATGTAATATTTGGTGAGCTACCCCCAAAGGTATACCACGTCTAAAGGGATGCAGACCTTGCCACTTTCCTTATTATTATTCACTTTCCACATGGACACAGAGAAACAAATGGCTATTTCTTCAGAAAAACAAAAGGTAGGAATCTGAAACAACGTCCTGCAATATACACAGACCATCCAGAGTGATTTTTTTTTTCTCAACAAACGTGGGGTTACTCTTTAAATACTTTTTCCAAGCAGCATGTATTTCCCTTTCCTTCCATGTCATTTCATTCAGTTGCCAGGAGCAAATAGAGGAAACCCTGTGTAAGCCCCAATTTTCTAAGGGGAGCTTACACAGAAGTGAAGACTCTCTCTAAAATTCTGTATGACAGCGCTGGCCCAATCACCAAGCACCAGTACTGTCTAGTAGGAGGAAGGGTTGTGAGTCACACTTAGCTATACCTGGGAGCACTCAATTTTTTTATTCAATTTTGGAAACCAAACAGAGCAGTAGGTGAGTGAAAAGAAGTTGGGTTATAGTTCAAGTGACTTTAGGACCTGCTGCCTTCAGAACTTCGCTGTCTCTGGGGTCAAAGAATTTTACATCTCATGGCAGCTACAAGTCTCAGAAGTTCCTCATAGCCAGGTTTTAATTAACTGTTATACTACCCACACTTTACCCCTATTTTAATGATTCCTGATTAAAAGATACATATCAGGTGGAATTACTATTGAACTACTCCAAGATCTTGTACACATGTTGACCAACTCAATAAATGTTTGCAAATTATTAAACATTCTACAGTGTTAAATGCAATATAATAGTGTACAATGTGGATTGCTCAGAGCGGAGGTCCGCCCAAAAAAAAAAAAAAAATTAAAAACCATCAGCTACATATACTGCAGCTGCTGGCTTTTAATAGTAGGGCACTTACCTGTCCTGGAGTCCAGCGATGTTGGCACCGCAGCTGATGTTTCCATCAGCTGTTGGGTGCTGCCGCTGCCATTGCAGGTAAGGGTAAGCCTTTCGGCTTCACACCGGGAACCCCACTGTGCATGCGTGAGGCCTGCTCCTCTCTATTACTGGCCCAGTGACAGGGGAAGGAGGAGGGAGCACCAGCCGTGATGTCTATACCCGCGGCTGAGGCTCCCAGAAGTGGGTAAGGATACCTGTCAAAGACAGATATCCTGCCCCCCCCTGAAAGGTGCCAATTGTGGCACCGAAAGGGGGGGGGGTCAGATGAGCAGAAGTTCCACTTTTGGGTGGAACTCCGCTTTAAGCTCATGGTGGGCAGCAGGTCCTCTCTGCAATGGTGAGAAGCCATTGTGCTCTCAGATAGTTATCCCTAAAGTGGATGTAAACCCTCACATATACCCAGTGAAATGAATAGCCTCATGTATTACATGTATATCTGCTGTCTTCAGCTTGCTATATTCTTTAGAAAGTGAACATTGTGTTAGAAATGTTTTCTTCTTGTTCACCACTTGGTGTGGATTCTTGGCATACAGCCAAGACAGCTGATTGGAGGAAAGACACCTCCCCTTCCACCTAGGCAAAGGAAGGAATGTGCAGAGCTGTGCTGTGAATTGACCAGCTCTCTGCTAATCTATTTATAACACCCACCCCATTACAAATTTCAGGCTGGTTTTATCTCGGTTGTCGGAGAGCTTGTCAGAAGTTATCATGCTGATAACAGAAGAATGGAGCTGCAGAAACACACAGGACTTAGGGCTTTGAAGAGAGATAAGAAAACACTACAGATATATGTGCTTAGGTCAAATTTCATAAATCAGGTTTACATCCACTTTGAGTAAAAATATGCCTCCTCCATGTCTTTTTTTTTGTGTTTTATTTAAATGACACTGCTACTAAGAGACCTCAACATTCTCTCTGCATTATCTGTTGTCAGTGTATGGTAATAGCCAGGCCAAAGAAATGGTATACAAGTTACTGATGGGTGGAAAAATCCAACACTGTTGCTGATGATGGGGAATAATAAGCATGATCCCCCCTGTTCTCCAATACACCTACAATGTGTATCTGAGCATTTAGTTGGAAGACAGACATCTCCTGTGGTCTGTAATTATTTCATATATTTCACACTCTGTCAGTGTCCACTTTTACAAAGGGTAGGAAACAGAAGAATAGTTTACAGGTCATGCATGGACCATGGGGAACAATGGATTTTAAAGCAATGCACAGGAAGTGGGCAAGATAGCAAATAACTAAGCATGTGCTACCAAAAGTTTGTGAATTTCCACCTACAGTGAATCAGCGTGAATCTGGAAAATTTCCAGTTTGAGTGAATTTATTTGCTTATCGCTACCTACCATGTATAATCTGCTATTTCTGAAAAGCATTAAGCATCACTGTAAGCAACATAGGAAACTCCCTACCTGAAAAAAAACACTTCATTACTGATATAAGTGCATAGTACTTCAATATGCTAAGTTTATTTACCACTTCCAAGATTTATCTTTTATACTGGTGATCAGTTTTAGACTGGATTGTAAAACCTTTTCCACCCTTTCCTACATTAGTTAGTTATTGCATCTTTTAAACAAGTCAGTCGAGGACATCGCTGCATAAACACTTAACCATCCTATCACAGAAAAGGGAAATCCTCCCGGTTCTGTGCATAAAAATGAAATTGAATCAGTAAATTGTAGACCTCCCCCCTCTGCATTATTTCACACCCCATCTACCAGCTTGCGTACATTGTTTATTCAGTAGAGTTCATGAAATTCTGCTAACCAAAATGCTCTGTGATAATGCTATAGTCTGCAATGCAGATCATTTAGATCATTAATATTTAGTCCAACACAAATACAGAGATAAAGGCTTGAAATATAAGGGTGAGAAGTTTGTATCTTCTTTTATGTACATAACATTTTTCTAAATGGTTAACCTTTTGACATCATTTGTCCCTAAAGCTCAGTCACAGTTGGCTTTCCAATTTTTCTATATTTTTTTAATTCACATTAAACAGTCCGATGCTGGGCACATTTTGAAATTCCACAATACATTTACAGGATCAGAAAAAAAACTGGCAGCAATAACATGTGGTTAAAAACAGACACATTAATATAGGCCTGTGTCTGGGGATGGTAGAGGCTGGAATGGGCTGTTGTCCTGCAAAGATATGTACGTGTCTGCACAATATTCACTACAAGGGAATAGGTAGAAATGATGTCAGTTTCTGTGTCACCCACAGCTTGTCTCTTAAACATTGTGAAAACATTGGTTAGAGACTGGGGAAAGATGCAGGGAAGATCAGAACAGCATAGGGTAGAGCTGGTATTCCCACAGAGAATGCTATAAATGGACATCAAAACCTTATAGGAAAGTGAAGCATGCTGTGTCTCTCATCTCTCTTTTATTTCTTTTTATAACTAAAACATGATGAAGAAGAGACAGATTTGAAAAGCTTTTTAATGACCATGTCTACATATTTTTCTCATCAACCCAAATGGCAAAGGAGGGTCTCTATGCAATCACTGTAAGGGGAGAGACTGAAAAGAGCTGTTAGCCATGTCCCAGCTTTCTCCTGATTGAATGGCAGCCACGTAAGCATGGCTAAGTCCTAAACACAAGTTTTAATCCAAGTGACCTGGAACCTTCTGTGTTGCAGGTGCTGTCTAAAATAAACCATGATGAGTGTGTTTTCTGTTGCCATGTGGTACCTGGTATGGCATGGACTAGAGCTAGTATGTTGGCAATTGCAGCATTTTGACAGAAAGTCTGGGACGTTTGATAGCACTTATGAACCTGTATGAGCTCCTTAGGAGTGCTCAACTTGAATAAGTATTGTTCTCATAAAGCAACACCATTCTAGCCTATACAGACACGGTAAACATTTACTAGGTTTGCCCATTTTTAAAAAAAGGAAGACATGATGCATCTAGAACCTTTTTGGGAGGTACTGGCTGGCAGGATTGTGCAAGGTAAATGTGAGTGACATAGCTTTCTCACCTCCATAGGGTAATTGGCTCCAAGATTTATATATGTAGTAGAAAGTACAAGCTTTTTGTTTGCTTAAATCTTGGTAGGTTTGAGTCCTGGGTCTCAATGAACCAAGACAGATTGAGATAAGTTGTGTTACTCGGTATAATGCTGAAACCTCTGCATGGAAAAACCCTATTAAAAAATATTTTAATAAACATATAAAAGAAACCACAGGCGAAGACTGTGGACTGAACTGCACTCTCCCACAGGAAGGAATTGATTACAATCAATTAACCATGTGTCTCACTGGGAGGAGAATAGTTTAAAAAAAAAAACACAGTGTGAATAAATTGTCATGCACAAAAAACAACAATAGCATACACAAACCAAAGATTGGACATAGCCCAAAGTAGCTAAAGGAGTCTGGGTGGAAGTGTACGCTTGAAAAATATAATGATAAAAAAAAGTGATGGCTACTGCTGGAGATGCCAATGCAGCAGGAAAAGATGACAGGAGCCGCCGGGGTCCACGAACTGTCCAGAAAAGCACCTGTAGTACACTGCAGTACTTCCCTGGTAACAGGGACATGTTTTCAAACAATTCAGCTTCTTTATCAACCTTTTTGATAAAGAAGTTGAATTGCTTTGAAACTCCTCCCTGTTACCAGGGGAGTATTACAGTGTACTACAGGTGGTGTTTTGGATGGTTCCTGGACCCCGGCGGCTCCTGTCATCTTTTCCTGCAACATCGGTATCTCTAGCAGCAGCCATCACTTCCCCCCAGCCTGTGGCCAAAACAGAGAGTCAGACATTCCTTGGACAGACTTCACAGTGTAATATTTTGTTGGTTTTCATTATTAAATCTTGCTCACAGTACTGCACTATGAGATGTACGCTCTCTTATTTTCTTTTATCTTGTTCCACATAGGTTTTAAAAAACATAGACAGAAAAGCTCTTAAATGAATGTTGGTGAGTAGACCAAGTCCCTGAACTTGAATGAAATGTACTCACGGTACTTAACAAAATAGCCATTTTTTAAGAAGAAAAGCTAAGTTGTTTCTACCATTGTACAAACAGGACTACTTTTTGCTACATACGTATTCCACAAAGGTAATGAGTTCTTTCAACACACCATCACTAGTGCTCTATTAGAGCTGCTTAAGTCTGGGCAGATACAGAAATGCATTTAAGTAATTCCCTTTATTGGCTAACATAAGTTATTAAAGAGCTTTTGGGATAACTTAGATCCCTTTTTCTGACTTTACACATTTTTGAAAATGGTTCTGAAAGTCCATCTCCCTTACCCATCCCCAAAACCCTACCCTAGCCAACTTGCCCCACTCCCCCTCCCCCCATGTTTTTTCTTTAATGGGAATATAATTTGTTGTGGATTTTCATGTTCTAATCCTAATGAGCAACTTGCTACTATGTATAACTGAATGTAAATCCTGTCATCGATCTAAATAAATAAGGAATTAAAAAAATATCTCTGAAACTCGCCCTTAATACACAGAGTTACAAGGAGAGGCAATAAAATATGCACATTTAAGTTTGATCACAAAAGTGAGACAATTTCATGTATACTCTTTATGCCGTGTACACACAGCGGGACTTGCCAACGGACTAAACTCCGTCGGATTTAGAACAAGCTCTATATCTGAATCCGTTGGAAATGCCGACAGAAAAAGTCTGATGGGGCATACACACGGTCGGAATGTCCGACCGAAAGCTCCCATCTGACTTTTTCTGTCAGGAAGCATGGCCATGTGTACGCGGCATTAGATGTTTTTCTTGCCCACTCTAGCCTTGAATGTCACATTCTTTATCCCTTGCAGCCCTGGCTGTATTTAGACAACATGCTGTCCTTAAAGTATAAGTTCACTTTTTAAATAAAAAATAATAAATGCACATTTTTTTGCAGGTGAAAAAGCCAGGTTATGAGCCTGTAAAGCATTGCACCAACGATCAGCAGATCGCTGGTGCCCTGCAGGTCTCCTGCAGATCTGTCAGTGTATCTGTGTGCCCATACATCCCATATGGGCAAGCAGATACAATCTGTCAGGAATATAGAATAAACCACCAGCTTCATAACCATTCAATATTAAATAGTATCTATCAATTGATTCATCTCGTTTTGGTGTTGTGCTTCATATAAAGTCCCACCATTCCCCTTTCCCCTCCTTTCCCCTCCTTTCCCCTCTTTTTTCTATGATTCAGGGATGGAGACATACAAACTCTGTAGCAGTCGTTGTCTCATACAAAGTCCCAACAATTTTATTAATGAATGTATCTGTGTGCCCATACATCCCATACGGGCAAGCAGATACAATCTGGTAGGAATATAGAATGAACCACCACGGCTCTTCATAGCTCCGTGGTAGTTCATTGAGAACTACAAGCCGACAGCCACATAGACTGCCGGATCTTGTAGTTTTCCATTCACAGGAGACCGTGAATGAGTGACACGGCTGGGCAGGCGGAGTCCCACTTGGCCACATTTTTAGAAAATTGTGACAGCTAGTGGGGGGCAATTCCAGCTGGCTGTCAGATCGGGGGGGGGGGGGTGAGGTACAGGGATCGTAACATGTTACATCCTGAATATGGGTATAACATGTCACGAAAGGTGAACTTATCCTTTAAATTATGACACCTTATACTAACTCTGCCCTTTGTATCATGTGATTATTATAGTAAATAATATGCTATTGGAGTCAACAGGCAGTCTGCTTTTATTAATACAGAGCTACTTTTCAGCTGTACAGACCAAATAAGGAAAAAAATAGATGGTTTCATGTTTCCTTGATAACAAGCCTTTTGACTCCTCTGATTTTTTTGATGAACAGAAAAAAGAAAAAGTTATCACAATTTGTAGAGTTGAGGTTTGAACCTGTCCCCTCCAAATCTGCTACCCAAAACACTGGCCAACAATTGCCATCATTGTAAATACAGCCCTTTACGCAACAACATAGCACAGCAGGGGTTGTGCAGATTACAAGAGCATGCGAATATCATTTGTAAGATTTATTTCACATTCAGCAGCATTTAGCTAGAACTGGTGGGACAGTGCACTCTATGATACCAGTATAACAGATTCTAGAAGATGGAAGCATCTACTATATTTGAGCCCTTCTTAGCTCATACAATTGTCACTTGTCCAAAACATACAACAAAATGCACTTATTTTTACATTCAGCACACTCAAAACACATCAAGTAAAATTCAGTCAAGTAACCATTCAGAGCACAACACAAAAACAGACAGTCTTTAAAGAAAGGACCATAAACTAAAATAACCCTCCATGAACACAGTGCTTCTCTATAAATGAGAAATCAATGTATTGATGGCTTCTTGGCTGCAACTGTTACCAGAGACCAGTAGAGCAAGACCACCCTGATGGTTAATAAATTACGTATATATGATCTCTGGTGCATCCTTTTCATTAGGGATGGGCTTGCTAATACAAATGACATACACATGTTGCACAGATTTTGTCATGTAAATTTAGATCCGCTGTTTTCCATTTCCTAATCATGTATATTAAACAAGCGAATGTAAAAGGCAAATCATTATGCAACAACATACCTTTTATTAATTAAATGGTTTATTGTCGATGTTAAAGTCTGCTGCATGAAATGGCTAGATCAATATTTTACAGACTATTTGCTTGTGATGATGATAGAAGCTTAATGATTTTGTGTCTTTGCCCATAATATAGTATTGTGTATCCTGGTGTGATTTTGTTTAACCACTTGCCTACAGGGCAGTTAACCCCCTTCCTTCCCAAGCCATTTTTCAGCTTTCAGTGCTGTCGCACTTTGAATGACAATTGCGCGGACATGCTACACTGTACCATGATGAAATTTGTATAATTTTCTTCACACAAATACAGCTTTCTTTTGGTGGTATTTAATCACTGCTGGGTTTTTTGTTTTTTACTAAAAAAAAAAAAAAAAAGACCAACAAATTTGATTTATTTTACCTAGTTCCTGTCAGTAAATTTTGTAACTAAGTAATTTTTCTCCTTCACTGATGTGCACTAATGAGGCGGCACTGATGGGCACTGATAGGCTGAACTGGTGGGCATTGATGTGATGGCACTTATGGGCACTGATGAGGCAGCACTTAAGGGCACTGATTAGGTGGCACTGATGAGAAGGCACTAATATGCCGCACTTATGGGCACTGATAGGTGGCACTGATATGTGGCACTGATGAGCACTGATAGGCGGCACTGATGGGAACTGTTAGGTGGCACTGATGAGCACTAATATGTGGCACTGGTGGGCACTGACAGGCAGCACTGGTGGGCACTGATAGGCAGCACTGCTGGGCACATATAGGTGGCACTGGTGGGCACTGATAGGCAGCATGGATAGGCGGTACTGATGGGCACTGATCGGCATTGCTGGGTGGCACTGATGGGCGACACTGATGGGCATTGATGGACAGCAATGATGGGCATTGGTGGGCAGCACTGATAGGCTGCACTGATAGCCAGCACTGACTGGCATCGCTAATGGACACTGATTGGTGGCACTTGTGGGCAGTGGTGGGCACTGATTGCTGGCACTGGTGGGCACTGATTGCTGGCACTGGTGGGCAATGGTGGCCACTGATTGGTGCTATATTGTAATCAGGGCACTGATGATCAGTGCCCAGATTACATGCCTAGAAGTCCACCTGTGTGGAGATGCCGCTCATTGGCTCTCCTCGCCACACACTCTGTCAGTGTGAGGCGATGAGAGCCAATTACCGGCATCTCTGTCTTTACATGTGACCGGCTGTGATTGGACACAGCCGATCACAAGGTTAAAGAGCCGCGGACGTGGTTTTTCACAGAGATTGGGGTCACGCCGTGTCCTAGCAACACAGCGTGACCGCGATTGCCACGCTGCATGCCCCGTGGGCGCGCAACAGTGGCCGTTCTGGGACGCCGTCATATGACGCGTCCCTGAATGAGTGCTGCACCGCCCCACCGTCATTTGATGGCGGGGTGGGCGGCAACTGGTTAAGCAAGAATATTTTAACATATTTTACATTTTGAAGGCCAACTCCAGGAAAAGCAAAAATCCTCCTTTGTAGTAAAGCTTCCCCCGCATGGCAAGGGTTAAATGCTTGGTAAGGTCTAGGGGACAGGAAGATTAGTTTTACGTACCCAATCCTCCACTCCCCCAGTAGATGGTTCTTGCCTATGGTCCAGAGTTGCTTTGTTCCTCGGCCTCCCATGTCCAGTGCAGGGCTATGGTCCCTGCATTGATCTTGATGAAGTCAGGGACATTCGACCACCACAGCATAGGAGACTGTGGGGACTAGTATGGAGGAGGTTGCAGGAGTAGAGGATTGAGTAATTAAAACACCTTTCTTGCACCGTAGACTTAGACAAGCCTTTATCCTTTGCTGTTCGGGGGCAGCCCCATCAGGTTATGTTTTTCTATAAAGCTCCACTCAAGCTAAAACATTTTTAGATTTGTATAGAATGGGAAAGGGTTACAATGTCTGTTAACTATTTTATTTTTATCCATACCCTATTTGAGAGACTTCTACTTCCTTTCTGTTGCTTGGTAGAATAGGGTAAAGGGTAAAGTAAAGGGGGAATTCCCCATTAGGGATATAGAGAGCCATAAAGATATATTTCCTACCATTGCTTGCTAGAATGGATAGACATAAAAAAGAAATTCCCCATTTAGGCACACAGAAAGCCATAAAAACACATTTCCTGACATTGTTTGGTAGAATGGATAGAAGTAAAAAGGAAATTCCCCGTTTGGGTACACAGAAAGTCATAAAGACACATCTTCTAACATGGCTTGTTAGAATGGATAGAAATAAAGGGGAAATTCCCCTCCGAGGACACAGAAAATCATTGACACATTTCCTAACATTGCTTGGTAGAATAAGTAGAAGTAAAAAGAAAATTCCCCATTGATAACACAGAAAGCCATAAAGAAACATGCCATAACAGAGGAAGGGATGTATAGAATACCTGTTAGCATTGTATTAACATATGTGTCCCCATTAGGCAGATTTCCCCTCACCTTTTGCCAGAAGTTCCTGTCCAGGACACAACTGTCAAAGTAGGAAGTGATAAAAATGTCTGTGTCAAGGGAACTTTGTATTTAATCTATTTCAGAAAAATCTGCTCCATGGGTCATAGGCAACATTTTAAGACTGACCCTACCCTACTTTAATCAAAACTAATAAAAATATTGTCAACAGTTGATCAATATGCTATTTAATTACAGATACAGTGCATCATATTTTCCTATACAATATAAACTACCCTGGCATTTTTTTAAATTCACAACTACTTTTAGCGAAAATTGCTGCTGATACTAAAAGATGTAAATCAATATCATATAGGCCCCTTTAAACTAGCGGACCAATTGGGTCCGCCTGACGTTTTTCAGGCGGACCCGATCAGACCACCAATTGTTTTCTATGGAGCGGTGGATGTCAGCGGACATGTTTTCACCAACACCCGCCGCCATCTGATCCGATTCACTAAAAACAGATGGATGGGGATTCCCCATCCGTCCGGCAGATCAGATGACAGTCGGGTGGAAACAGACAGGCAGTCCATTTCCATTCCACCACCCCATAGAGAACAATGGGCTGTGTCCCTGTCTGCTCTGCAAAAGCGGAGTAGACACAAACCTGTTATCCGCCAGGGATTTGCAGAGAGATTCCCCACAGAACAGGCAGATCTGCTGGATGGCGTCCGCCCCGTCTGAAAGGGGCCATATTATACATTGTGACCAGAGATTAGTATTACAGTATTGTCAAAAATATTTGTGGTAATAAGTGATCATTTGTGATAGACTGTAGGACACATATATGTGTTCAACAAGTCTTACTGATTGATTGAGACAAATTTTTCCATCATGCAGTATCTCAATTGACAATGTATGGTTTTGCTCCCTATGTATGGGTGAGGTAAGACACAATTATATCAGCAAGCAAAATAAAATATCCACTAAAAACAACAAACTCTAAATAAACTTTGTTCCCAAAGGGAACAAAGAGACAAACAAATATTTTGCCACCAATGAAATTCATACAGACACATCCGCCCCTTTCTTCATTTGAACATACATGCTAAATGTGGTTGCCATGATTAATTCTGTGAATAAATAAAGCAGCCAAACTATTTGTGTGGCTTGTTGAACCACAAAGTAACTACAAAAAAACATAGTCTGGTGTCATTTTAATGAACTTTTTGTACTGTGTGTGATCTATAAAAGAAGCACATAGGAACATAAAGAATTTAAACCAGAAATGTTTTTTGTGTAAGAAATTAATTTCCCAACTTCAGACTTATTTTTGTAATTATGTTATTAAGGCCATTTATTTTAGAGGTTTTGTTCGTTGAAGCATGTCCCATTTTTTCAGCATCTGTTTTTTTTTTTTTTTCAAGGTTTAAAGCTTTTTTTGTTAAAGGTTTAAATACAGGGAATAAAATGCTGACCGCTGCACTATAGAATAAGTGTATTATGAGATGGCTCATAGGGTATGCACTAGTGGTGCACCGAATGGAAATTTTGGTGCTGAAACCAAAACCGAAAATGCAGGATGTACTTTGCCAAAAACCGAAACTGAAACCGAAAATGACAGTTTTTAAAAAATATTTAAATTTTTTATATAATTGTATTATATTCAACATTTTTGAATTAATATCATCAATTTAAATTAATATGAATTTATTCTTGGCCATTATTGGCACCTTTAGTGCAAGAAAAGCTAAAAAAAAATACAGTCTCCAGTCTCTAACCATCTTTTGTATCATGTCCACAGTCTCTAACCATCTATTGTATTGTGTCCTCAGTCTTTAACCATCTCTTGTATCACGTCTACAGTCTTTCACTTAAACTTAAACACACTGCTAATAGTATTAGCAAAATTTCCATTTGGTGCACCTCTAGCAGACAGGATACAGGAGATGGTCAGAGACTGCAGACATGATACAAGAGATCAATGCAGCCTCACCAGTGTTCATCAAATGCAGCCTCACCAGTGTCTGTCAGATGCAGCCTTGCCAGTGCATGTCAGATGCAGCCTTGCCAGTGCATGTCAGATGCAGCCTACCAGTGCATGTCAGTTGCAGCCTTGTCAGTGTCTGTGGGATGCAGCCTTGCAAGTGCCTGTGGAATGCAGCCTGCCTGTGCCCGTCAGATGCAGCCTCACCAGTGCCTGTGGATGCGGCCTGCCTGTGCCCGTCAGATGTAGCCTCACCAGTGCCTGTGGATGCAGCCTGCCTGTGAATGTCAGATGCAGCCTTACCAGTGTCTGTGGATGCAGCCTGCCTGTACCCATCAGATGCAGCCTCACCAGTGACTGTGGATGCAGCCTGCCTGTGCCCATAAAATGCAGCCTGCCTGTGCCCATAAGATGCAGCCTCTCACCAGAGCCTGTGGATGCAGCCTGCTTGTGCCCCTAAGATGCAGCCTCTCACCAGTGCCTGTCAGATGCAGCCTGCCTGTGCCCAGATTAGAGTGGTTATCTCCTGATGTGTCACAGACCTGGATTTGAATTGCCCGGGCCGCAGTAACACTGTCCTGCCTCCTGTGATCACGTCACACTGATTCACTGTCCCGGCATTGGATCAGTGTGCCGTCTATCACAGGAGGCAGGACATTGTTACTTTGGCCTGGGCAATTCAGCTTCCTGACACAGGAGATTGCGACTCTGCAAGCAGAGGAGGAGGGAGGGGAGGACAGGACAGGACATTGAGCCACCAGGATGACACCCCACAATGGGCGGCACCTAGTGGCATGGCCAATGCTACTGCGCATGTGCAATTATTGGTGCCTTATCTGCACTTTTTTTCTTTCGGCATTATGCCGAAAACACCATTTTCGACACATATGTTTCGGCAGCCAAAATTTCGGTGCATCCCTAGTATTCACATTAATATTTTTTCCAATGTTTTTCCCCTGTTCCCACTGCACATTTCTTCTCTTACATGCTACAAGAGGCCTTCTGAGTAACCAAAACAATGCTGTGCCATAGGAAGCAAAAAATAATGCTTAAAAACTACCATTTGTTGATCTTACAATTGGTGTATTTCTCTGAAGGTTTTAATTTTTCCATATCATGCTATAGATATTAACAGTAAGTACATAATACATATCAGGGTGTAGACCGATATGAACAAATCAAATATAACGCCATATTGGTAATCATGAAGAAGATTAGGGGTGCAGTCCTGTACCCTCTAGACACCCCCAACGGGTTCAAACTGTGTCGAGGATATAGACTACCCCCCCATCCTCCTCTCCTTTTTCATTTCTGGTTGCAAACTGTAAGCGCTCGTAGAATCAATATTACCCAAACAGCAAAAGTGAATCTGCACATCCTGTAACTCTTTGGGTGATAGCCTGGAGGAATCGCTAAAGAGATGAAATGAGAAGGGGATTAGGGGCTCCATTCTCCTCTGCTAGGGGGTGTTGGGGCTTCGATTCACGTAATTAGGCCGATAGTTGAGCAAATTCTTGTGTTTATTTCAACATTCCATGACATCACTGTGATTAAACTAAGGTGTTTGGGTCATCCCTGTGGTTATAAAGGCTGGAGTAAAATCCTGACACATTAGAACTAAGTAAGTCATTTGGATTAGTGGTAGGCCTTTAGTACATAAGAACAAGTACAGCTGAATGTGACTCAACTAATGCCGTGTACACACGGGTGGACTTTTCGGCATCAAAGGTCCGACGGTCTTTCTGACGGACGTTCGACTGATTTTTAAACAGACTTATGACAGACTTTCTAACGAACAGACTTGTCTACACAGGATCACACCAAAGTCTGATGGATTTGTATGTGATGACGTACGACCAGACTAAAATAAGGAAGTTCATAGCCAGTAGCCAATAGCTGCCCTAGCGTCTTTTTTCATCTGCCGGACTAGCATACAGACGAGCGGATTTCTCGATAGGAACTGGGTCCGGTGGAGTTCTGGCGGAAAGGTTTGAAACATGTTCCAAATCTAAAGTCCGTCTGATTTTCAACCGAAAAAAGCCACTGCAGGTCTGTCCGATGAAGCCCACACACGGTCGGATTGCCCTATGGATTTGTTCAGTCAGACTAGTCTGGTCGAAAAGTCCGCCCGTGTGTACACGACATTATACTAACCTTTTTAGCCATATCAGTATATTGGTAATTGACTGATACTTTGGTTAAGCCACTTTTGCAGCTCCAGATTGTTAGCTTGGAGTTGCAGAAGATAGAAACTAGAACAATCTGCCTTGGAATATCTTACTCTGGATCCTATGACATTTCTGGGTGCATAAAATCTGAGCAGCTGAGACTGGAACATATAAGTCTTCCAACCCAGAGCTTAGTTTGACCATGTTGAGAAGCCATAAAGTGGCAGGGTCAGCTGCTGATACTGATGTACATAGCCCTGATAAAGATGACACATGACAGAACCATATGGGCAAATTACCACTAGTGCTTAGAGAAAAGGATAAATGGCATGGTCAAAAATCAAGAGTGCCAGTAATATTGTGATTCCCCTGAGAAGCAAACCTAGAGAGAGCATAGATATCAAAGTCAGTAAGTATTTAGAAATCAGTATTTTGACAGATCATCTTATACACTATACACTTATACACTATCTTCCACTGGTGAACAGGTTAAAAATCAAAGTGTGGAATTATGAATACAGTTTCTTTGAAAGCTGAATCGTAAAGAAGATTGGAGTATACAAATTGTGAATAATAGCAAACTTAAAAACTAGAAAAGCCTGTGTGTGTCAAAAGACTAAAGATTAGTGACTCCTCAGGAAAACATTGCATAAGAAAGTTTAAAATATTACATTTATAAAAGGTACATTCTAAAATTATTAAAATAAGACTTAAAAGGAGTCCCGTCAGAGTATTAGAGAGGAAGTTATTAAGAGGATGCAGAGAAAATATCTTTCTAGTAAAAATGAAAGCGAGAGAGAGAAAGTGTGAGAGAGGCAAAGCTTGCAGAATAACTGAACTAGCAAAGTTCATATTTTCTACAGTTTGTTGACACAGATAATCATCATATCTGTGCAGCAAATATTCAAAAAGCGAAGAATCTACTCAGGCTTACTGACATCATTACGATCTTCAGCTGTGTTAAAAAAAAGCAAAATCAAAATTCTAAAACTGAACTGTGCATTTTCCTTAGCTCTGGTGCCCAGGAGGAGGTGCGGGATTTGGGGGGAAGTGGGTTGGGCTTCCAAAAAATATTAAGTAAACCATAGAAACTGCCATGGGGTGCTACGATCTGTGATGAAAGTGAGTTCTGATAAACTTCAAACCAGCAGCTGGGGGGGGTGGCAAAAACAGGTTGAGCCATGGTTTCACATATACTGCACTTCAGCAATATACCAGCAGCCAAAGACCCTGCCTTTTTTTCAAGACAAAGAACAGTGGGGCACAACAGGTCTCTGCACAGAGAAAGGCAGAATGGCTGACAAATGCACAGGTGACTAAGGTATGTTTCACTGCAAGACACATCTTGAGCAGGCACGACAGCCCATTCATTTGAATGGTCTTGCTGTGCCTCCTGAAAACGCAGGGAAAAGGTCCCTGTTCTATTTTTGAAATCACAGCCTGCACGGAAACCACAAATGCAATGCGGTTCCCAGTGTGGGAAGTGGCTGCTGCGATTTTAGGTGCGTGCAGATGTCATTAGGATTGCACCAAGCATCAGTCATTTGAAAAGTATTAGGGCTCATTTACATTTCGACATTGCTGTTATGTGCAACGATTTATTGTGTGTCACTGCAATGCACATTGACCTGTAGACTGCCATATGTTGTGGGGCTATTTACACTGAATGGTACCATAATTCACTATATGAGTAACAGGCAAGGAACCCATACTGCAGCTCACTATGATGCACATCCAGGTGCAGTTTTGAGTGTGTTAAGATGCTCTGCCATCCTATTTAAAATTTAAGTTAGTCACACAGTAGTGTGAATTTGCCTTTAAAGTGATCAAAACATCATTAGCTAAGCTAATAAGCATTTTAAGGGTAGTTGCTGACTGCACAATACACCTAGTACACAGGTTTCCCCTGTGAAAACCTTAAAGTAGCATTAGGCTGGATTAAATTACCTAGGGATGAGGTTTTTAGTTCAACGTTATCATGGGTTCAAGGTGAATTCTGTGTTTTTGAGATTCATACTCCCAGTGAATCTTATATCCAGATGGCCTTTGAAATATAGCTTAGAAAACCCTTTGGTTAAGCCAGCCCCTTAACTATAAAAGTGGGTAAGGCACATAAATGTGATAGTGTCAGCAAATTAACAGCTGTTGTAGAGGAAGCATAGGAATAGCTAATAAACCATATAGTAAGAAACAAGAGCAGTTAAAAAAACTGTACTTTAAATCTGATTGCTAGCTCTTTGGGCACTTAGTTCATTGGCTTCCTTTTTTAAAGTTCCTATTACTAGTTCCTTTTTATGTTTTATTTTGTTTTGTGGTTGATTTGAGGTCATCAGTCGCTTTTAGCCAAATATGCACTGTCAATGTAGGCTGTTGCTGAGACTGTCCAGAAAAGTTGCACTATTCATATATAACTAAGTCTGCATTGCATAAATCCAGATCAACTGTCTTTGCAAACATTCTGCAAGCCTGCTGAAAGTTCTGGTTCAGTTATGTTGTGTATGTAGTCATCCAATCACAGGGGTCACTGTGGCTGAATTTTCATGCTGTAGACTTGCAGAGCTCTTGCTGTAGACTTACCACTGCAACTTTGCTCTTGCTAGATACTTGCCATGCAAATTTGCTACAAATTGGAGAAGTGTCAACTAGAACTTACAGTTCAACACTGCCACAAATTTATGGCAAGTTTACCTTGCTATCTGGGAATGAATCACCTATGCATGATTGACAATTGTTTGATTATTAGCTCTGCAAATGTCCAGAATTTTACAATAGACTTTGATGGTATTTACCTCTAAGTTCTAAATTTCAAACAGTAGCAAGCAAGTAAGCAATGCCCTGTCTTTCTCTGAGCTCAGAAAATGCTTAGAGGATATTTAGAATGACTGATGGGCATCCTATTCACAATTTCTGATTCACAATTTAACATCATTTAGAAAGTTTCTTCTTTTCAGTTATTTCATCCTCACTTAAAGTGGAGTTCCACCTAAAAGTCGAACTTCTGCATAATTGCTTCCTCCCCCCTCTGGTGTCACAATTGGCACCTTTCAGGGGGGAGGGGGAAATGGGACCTGTTTTTGACAGGTCCCTTTCCCACTTCCAAGAGACCAAGCCACAGCTCGATTTCCTGGATGTTCAGCCCCCTCCTCCCTCCACTGCCGGGCCAATTAGAAAGCAGTGCGTGCTTCGCGCATGCGCAGCAGGGAACCGGGCGTGAAGCTGAAAGGCTTCATTGCTGTGTTCCCTTACCTGGAATGGGGGTGGCTGCACCCCACAGTCGATCTGAAGATTGGCTGGGGTGCCGACATTGCAGGCAGGTAAGTGTCCTGGGCAGGTAAGTGTCCATATAGTAAAAGTCAGCAGCTACAGTATTTGTAGCTGCTGACTTTTAATTTTTTTCCCCAAGTTAGAACACCGCTTTATTACGTTATAAATTCATTCATTTTTATTAATCATTTTATTTCTGCTGTCTATGTATATTTTTTGTCTTTAATATAAAGCATAGAGGATATATCATATTGTCTACCATTATAATGCTAGACTGTTATCTGTGCTATGACTATTACAGTAATGTTCTACGTCTGATGTCTCAGTGGAGAGTTGAAAGTGAATAATTGCTTCGATCATGATAGCATCAGTTTTTCTTACACCTGGGGCAGCCTGCATAAGTAAAAATATAGTATTTGATCTCTGACAATATAAAATAGGAATGCGTGTAAGAGAGGTATAAACAGAATGCATGAAGCAAGAAAAAAAAACGTTTGCGTGATGTTTTGTCAGGTATAGTCCACGACATGTTTAACTTTTATTAGTAAACTATATTACACAAGTTACATAACTTCAAACTTACGTATAGGTTTGTGCAGTACTCTTTAACTAAGATCCTTGATGATACAGAAAATGGCAGCACCCAATTAATTTAAAACTAGCATGGAACATTGACAACGGGAGGGATAGTTTCCTTTGTGCACAAAAAGAAATACAGACATCCCCAGCATTCAGCCCTAAACACTAATAAAGAGGGTCTATACCGCCAGTTTGTAGTTTAAAATGTAAAAATTTTTGGCACGTATATGTAAGGTTATTCCCTAGTAAAGTACATGAAGTACATTTACTCAAAAGGGTTTTCACCTATTTTTAATGCTGAAAATATTGTAAAAGTCCCTCTTAAAAAGTGTGATTGCCAACGTTTAGGAAAGTGTGCCTCATAATCCAGTGGGGCTGCCCACTCAGAAATGCCAAGTGTGACATGACCTTGCAATGTGACCCATGATACATTCTTAAGGGTCCCCACTCAAGCTATCAAGGTCCCATGAGTTGGATGCCGCTGACAGGTGAGGGTGCAGGCTGAGGAGAGGTCTGTTCAGACCCAAAGCACGCTACAGAAAAAAGATGAGATAGCCCGGCTGCCGCACATATCACCTGACTCGAGTAGTTAGCAGGTAAAAGCAGCATTAGCTCCATTCATCCAGGCCATGTCCTCAACATGTTTTACCCTGCCCCCGGAGCCTAATCATGGAGATGTGTGATGATTTAATTTATCCGCAATTACAGAGTGCACTAAAGAAAAACTAAAATGGTTTTAGGTCAGTTTTATTTTATTTTAATTTTTTTTATGTGTAATGTAAACCAATGTAACAAAATATTACAGCGCACACATGCAAAAAAGACATTTACCTCCAGCAAGGCTTGTTTAAAGCACCTAGACATTTTCGAAAAACATTATCAAAAAATATGGGGATTTGGTCACACCATATTGCTATATGATGCTTAAGCCCACTTACTGCGACAAAGTACCCCATGATTAGTGGGTCCTACACTATACATAAATTTGGAGATCCTGCTTTTCTGAACCATGGAAGAAATACACTCCTCTATATGGGAGAACTTGAGGTCTCCACCCATGACACAGGTGGACACCAATGAGGGGTACTTAATGAGGGAGTGGGGTACTCCTCACCCAAAAGGATCTATGGATAGTGTACGACTCACTAATCATGGGGTACTAATCATGGGGTACTTTGTTGCAGTAAGTGGGCTTAAGCACCATATAGCAATATGGTGTGACCAAATCCCCATATTTTTTGATAATGTTTTTTGAAAATGTCTAGGTGTTTTAAATAAGCCTTGCTGGAGGTAAATGTCTTTTTTGCATGTGTGCGCTGTAATATTTAGTTCTGTTGTATGGTCTTATGGCTGCACCATCTTTAATGCATCTTTTAGGGTGTGCCCCCCAAATATCTTCTTTGTGTATTGTATGGATTCTAACCAAATCCTTTTGGGTGAGGAGCACCCCACTCCCTCATTAAGTACCTCTCATTGGTGTCCACCTGTGTCATGGATGGAGACCTCAAGTTCTCCCATATAGAGGAGTGTACTGCTCCCATGGTTCAGAGAAGTAGAATCTCCCAATCTATGGATAGTGTAAGACCCACTAATCATTGGGTACTTTGTCGCAGTAAGTGGGCTTAAGCACCATATAGCAATATGGTGTGACCAAATCCCCATATATTTTTATAATGTTTTGAAAATGTTTAGGTGTTGTAAATATGCCTTGCTGGAGGTAAATGTCTTTTTTGCATGTGTGCGATGTAATATTTTGTTCTGTTGTATGGTCTTATGGCTGCACCATCTTTAATGCATCTTTTAGGGTGTGCCCCCAAATATCTTCTTTGTTTATGTAAACCAATGTTTCTCAACTCCAGCCCTCAAGTACCCCTAACAGGTCATGTTTTCAGGCTTCCCATTATTTTGCATAGATGATTTGATCAGTTTCACTGCCTTAGTAATTACCACAACTGATTCATCTGAGGGAAATCCTGAAAACATGACCTGTTGGGGGTACTTGAGAACTGGAGTTGAGAAACATTGATGACAACGATATGTCTCTGTCCACTATCTTAAAATGAGGAATACATCCATTATTTTTTGAATGTGTGATGGAAGTGAGACCCACATACACCTCTTTCTCAATAATAAAGAGGGGGCTTTTAAATTTATTTTAGCCCACCTCATCATAGCATGTCTGTTTACCCTACTCAATAGAAGCCAAGTTCTCCATACACTGATGCTAAAAACTAAAACCGGTGTTTGCAATTTGGAATGAATGTATCTATATTAGGTTCTATCTGAACTATAAAAAAGAGGTTCTGGATGTGCAGTTGGCCACAAAGGGGACATAGAGAAATTATTTACATGGCTCCACCTACTATCAGATGCATGGCATCCACGATGGAATTGAGACCTGCAAAAACCTTCATTTTTTTAAGAGGAACCTACTGTGTTTTTCAAGGATTCTATATGTTTTACTAGGAGTCACTAGTGGATTTTAAAACTACAGTTATCAGTTTGAAGAGATTTAAAGTGTTACTAAACCAGCAACAGTAAAATCAGTCTGTATATGCAGTAAAGCATGCTTGTTATACTCACTGTGGAACCTAAGGGGTTAATCCTCCACATTGTATGAAAAGGCTGTTTGATCCTGTCTCCTCTAGACATCCCCTTCTTCCACTGTCCCCAATTTATCTCCTGATAAGACAGAGCCTTTGGAGTCACTCTGCACATGCTCAGTTTGGTGAGTATTGCTAGAGAGATTTTTTTTTCTTGGGAGGGTGCATGTGATCAGCACAAGACCAATCAGCACTGTCCAGACAGAGGGTCAGGGGTCCTGCAGTCTCATAGGATGGTCAGAGGAGAATGAAAACTACAAGCTTTAACCAGACACTGATAGAAGTCACAAGACTGCTATGTACTGCTGATGAGAAAAAGTATTTAGCAGTTTATATTTACTAAAAATAATTGCATTTCCATGTTCTGTGTAGTGTGAGAGACCAGATATGGTGAATGAAGGGTCCTGGGTTTAGTAATGCCCTGTACACACGGTCGGACATTGATCGGACATTCCGACAACAAAATCCATGGACTTTTTCCGACTGATGTTGGCTCAAACTTGTCTTGCCTACACACGGTCACACAAAGTTGTCGGAAAATCTGATCGTTCCAAATGCAGTGACGTAAAACACGTATGTCTGGACTATAAACGGGGCAGTAGCCAATAGCTTTCATCTCTTAATGTATTCTGAGCATGTGTGGCACTTTGTGCGTCGGATTTGTGTACACACGATCGGAATTTCCAACAACGGATTTTGTTGTCGGAAAATTTTATATCCTGCTCTCAAACTTTGTGTGTCGGAAATTCCGATGGAAAATGTGTGATGGAGCCCACACACGGTCTGAATTACCGACAACAAGGTCCTATCACACATTTTCCACCGGAAAATTTGACCGTGTGTACAGGGCATAACACTTTAAATCAATCAGTAGCCCAGGACCATTTTTCAGGTTGCACACTGCAAACTTTATAAATTAGCCCCTTGGTGAAATTATTTAAACTTTGTTATCCCTGTGCTAAATTGGATCTGACTGAGCAGCTGTCATTTATTCCTTTTTGCGGTGTGTGTATGTTGAACACACCAGACAGAGGTCTTCAGCTGCTTTGTGTGACTGTAGATTTCTTGTGAGTTACTATACCATAAAAAGAAATTCAGTACCCACTAGGTAAGTCTGCTGTCAGTGTATTTAATCTACCATTGTTGGCACGCTTATTGATTAGCATAAGGTTGCAGGAGATGCCTAGAAGTTTCCACAATATATTTTCAGATGTATTTAATCTCACTCTATTTTTAAATGCAAAAAATAATTTAATATGACCTCTTTGCTGGCTAGTAGGACTCAGTGTGGGTATTATTGTATGTTGTATTTGGCTATGCAGGAAACAATAATATGTCCTGTAGGTGTAAAGGTGTATGAAGTAGTACCAATTCCATAGAGCCACAATATCTCACTAAACTGTATGTTAAAAAAAGCTGGAACACACTCCCAACTTCTTGGTGACCAAGTCCAATGGGAAGCAGGAGATGGTAATAAGCATGAAAACGCGTACCAGCATAGTTATCTTAATAACAATTTTCCTATAAATATATGAACACTTTCCTGATGTGTTTACCTGTAAAAACAAACTGCTACTACAGTGTCTAAAAACTCAGCACAGCATGTGCCATGTCCACTAATATCACCCTGAAAGAACTTTGTATTTGGTAGATTTTTGTTTCTTTTCAGTCGGTAAAACCTTTACTATACATGTTTTCTTTCCTTTTGTTAAAATGATGGAAATACTTAATTACATTAAACCCATTAAGCAATGCTCTAGCAGATTTAATTTCAGAGTAATTTTAAAAGTGTATTCATGGCTTGTACATAATTGAGGAATATTATGGGTTTAATTTGTTTCTACCTTTTATTTACTTGTTGCAAATTATTTAACCAGATCAAGAATAGTGTAGATTTAGGAGAAAGGTAATAAGTTCCTCTGTTCTGGTATTTACTATACTATACTATATTTCACAATATACAGTAAGGCACAAACAATTCTGATCTCCGTTAAGAAAAATTATATCATTGTTTGTTTAACCATTTCCCGACCACCACATAGCAGATATACGGCTACAAGGCTGCTGTTCTGTGCAGAATCACGTATAAATATACACTATATTGCCAAAAGTATTGGGACGCCTGCCTTTACATGCACATGAACTTTAATGGCATCCCCGGTCTTAAGCCCCATACACACTATCAGATTTTCTGCTGATTTTTTTTTCCTTCAGATTTACCAAAACCATATAATATGAGGTCAAACCTTAGGAGTTTCAATTTGTATGCAATCAGGCAGGCCCTTGCACTACATGGTTTTGGTAAATCTAAAGACAAAAATTAGCAGAGAATCTGATAGTGTGTATGGGGCTTTAGTCCATAAGGAAGTTGGGAGTGTGAAATTGTCCAAAATGTCTTGGCATGCTGACGCCTTAAGAGTTCCCTTCACTGGAACTAAGGGGCCAAGCCCAACCCCTGAAAAACAACCCCACACCATAATCCCCCCTCCACCAAATGATTTGGACGGGTGGCCCAATACTATTGGCAATATATTGTGGATGAGCGAGTATGGGGTCTAGGAAATTGACTGGCCTGACTTCAACCCGATAGAACACCTTTGGGATGAATTAGAACAGAGACTGCGAGCCAGACCTTCTTGTCCACATCAGTGCCTGACCTCACAAATGCGCTTCTGGAAGAATGGTCAAACATTCCCATAGACACACTCCTAAACTATGTGGACAGCCTTCCCAGATGAGTTGCAGCTTTTATAACTGCAAACTACTGATAACAATAGCTACTGATAGCTGCCTACTGCTGATAATTAACCCATATAAATTAAAATTGCATTTGGAGGATATCTTTTCAGATTCTGAACAAGCAGGTTCAAAAACATTTCTGTAAAATACTTTCACCAGTATTTGGCCATTATATAAATTATTTATATTGTAGCTTTGTGCATATATGTTTGACCTTATGCACCACAATAATAAAACAGTCAGATCAAGTACAGTACATGCATTGTTATTGTACATGGGCACTTTAGCTACTTCTAAGTTATGTTTGGTTTAAATTATAGGAGGCAGTACTTAAACTTTCATAGCCTGGGCTAATTTCTGTGGTTTGCTTTAAACAAGTATTTTTTTTCTAATGTTTTACCTCCTACATACCGTACATAACTGTACATTATAAATTATAAACATTTTTACTAACTTACACAAGCACAT
The DNA here is from genome assembly GCF_042186555.1 of Aquarana catesbeiana. Taxonomy (NCBI): domain Eukaryota; kingdom Metazoa; phylum Chordata; class Amphibia; order Anura; family Ranidae; genus Aquarana; species Aquarana catesbeiana. Next base: position 411,642,024 of record NC_133324.1, read on the forward strand.
AGAAAGAAAATGTTATTTTTAAAAAATAATGTATATTAGCCAAAAATGTGGATACACCAAACATACAAAATCTTTTGGAGGTTAAAATATGTTTGCTGTTTTTTGTTTTTTGACACATCTTAACACATCTTATAACAACTAAGTGTCTTGCATAGCAACAGAAGGCCTTCACATAATCTAACAATGGAATGTGAGCAATTGCATGTGAAGAAATAATTTGAGGATTAGAATCTTGGATATTTTATGGTATTTTGAATCATATAGGTATTTTTCAGTTCCAGTCCAGTAACATTATATGTTTTTTCATAAGCATAGTTATTATGAGATAACATTGTCAGTGGAGCCTACTGAAAAGATTTCATACATTTGTAAGTACTGACTCCTACTACATTCCATGGAAGCAGTGAAGTGTAGTGAAATTCGAAGTTTAAAGACTTACTATGACTTATTATAATTCTCAAAATGCCATAATAAAAGCTTATGCATTAAAATGCAGGAAAATAATAAAGTACAGAACGTGTGTAAACATCCGTTAATCTTAATAAGTCAGTATCTTTATGAGTTATGCCTTTGCTTAGGTTGTAAAAAGAACTGCTCTATGGCCACTTATTAAAAACTTACCTAAACTTACCTAAAAACTGGTTCTCACACCAGTAAAGTGAGGAAAAGTGAATGGATCTGCAACACTTAATCATAGGCATGGCAACTTTACAAAATAGAGCCTCTCTTATCCAAGATTGGAAGTGTATATGAAAACAAGTTTACTTCACTGAGCTTCAGCTCGTAGGCCCAAAGATCTCTCTTTCTTTTTGGCTGTGTACCTTGCAGCTTACCAATCCTTAAATGTGGTAGCTGCATTAATTTTATTTTTCTTCAGACTTTTTTCCTTTCATTTCAGTTGGTGTTCTGGCCAGTAAACCACTTCATGTCTTGGGGTGTCTCCACTCTGGAAGAGGAACAACAGAGATACCTTTGGGCAGCAGCACTGGAGCCAGTCTGGAGAGAGGGTGGTGTTAAATACACAAGAAGACTTACATGGACTTTACTAAAGCCATGGATTCATGGATCAAATTTTGATTCATGTATGGGCACCCTGGTTGTACCCTGGTTGTACAGAAGTTGATCAGTAAATCAACTTCTGTACAACCTGCCTGTTGGTGGTTTTTTCCCATCTAATCGCGCAGTGAATGAAAAAAAAAAGGCTACCTAACAAATTAAATTTGAACTCTAGCTAACACTTTTTAAGAACTTACAGCAAGAGTTTTTTTTTTTAAGTTTTACTAAACCCACAACAGTAAAATCAGTCTATATATGCAGTAAAGCATGCTTGTTTTACTCACTGTGGAACCTAAGGGGCTAATCATCTGCATTGTGTAAAAAGGCTGCTTGATCCTTTCTCCTCTGATCATCTCCTTCTTTCACTGACTCCAATATATTTCCTGATATTTACAGAGCCAGGGGACAGGCTGCACATGCTCAGTTTGGTGTGTATTGCTAGAGAGTTTTTTTTTTTTCTTTGGAGTGTGCATGTGATCAGAACAGGGCCAATCAGCACTGTCAGGGGCCCTGCATTCTCATGGGACAATCGTGAGAGAATGAAAACGCCTTCTACAAGCTTTAACCAGACACTCATAGATGTCACAAGGCTGCTATATGCTGCTGATGAGAAAAGGGATTTAGCAGTTTATATTTACTAAAATAATTGTATTTCCATGTTCTGTATGCTGTGGGGTACCAGATATAATGAATACAGTCTCCTGGGTTAAGTAACACTTTTGAGATAAAGATTTTATATAAATGGATAAAATGGTTTATCTCAACCCTCTAACTTCTGCTTTTGTCTGGACTGTTTGATCTGTTAAAGTAAGTTGCAAAATAACAGAATTACCGGCTGATCACCAGGTGAAAAGAAAGGAACAAAAATACCGAAACAAGAAAACAAATACAGCCCAGACATGAAGGAATTGGTAAGCTGCAATTTCATACTATTTTTTGGGGTTTAATACTGCATTATTCAACAGAGGATAACAGGAACACCCCTACTCTTTTCTAGCCTGCCTGACAAATAGTTCCATTTTCTGTTTGCTTGTTGCACTTGATTGCATAATTCCAAAATCAAACTGTAACAACTATAAATTTCATAACCTTTTAAACAATGTAAATTATATATCTTGTGGAGAAGTACTGGAGGAACCTGAATAAATGGCACTGGGATAGCCAGTTTAGGCAAGAAAAGTGTGCCTAAAATTCTGGAACAGGAAGCCCAATTGAGTAGTCAATTAGAGGACATGTTGGCTTGTCCAGAAAAACAAGAGCTGCTGAGGCAGCATGAAAGAAAGACCAGTGTGTGTCAGAAAGGACAAAAGCTCTGGCTGAGAGAGCCAGAGAGAGAAAGAGAGAGACTGAGAGTTTATCCGACAGAGATATTTGTTGGAGTACACAGATGGTTATAGACATAGCCAGAATATTTAACTTTAAGTTTGCTGCATCCTAATAAATATATTTCTGCAGTCAAAACTTGCATTCAGTTATACCATTTGCAAAACAAAATGGGCTGAATGCCCTGAAACTTATGCAGGCTAGTGACTAGACCTTCATGATGCTCTCCATTTTCTTGTCATTTATATTTTATGTGTAACACACTAGCCTGTTTAAAGTTTAGCCAAATCCAAAAACAAACATTTTATAGTTTACAGCTTAACAATCCTTGGATGTGGTAGCTGCATTAATTTTCTTTAGACTTTTTTTATTTGTTTTATTTTCACCTGGTGCTTTTACTAGTAACACACTTCCTATTTATGGAGAAGTAACGTAGCCACCAGAGCGGGCGCCGCCCCCCCGACACCTCCGCCGCCCTCCCTATTTATGTGCTCGGCCCCTTTCAGGATGCCGGACACATGAAATACAATGGCACTATGGCAGGGATAGGCAAGGGTATGTATTTTGAAGCACGTGATTAGAGCCAGAAACTCTAATAGGCTTCAAAATAGGGTGGGCTTGTTGCGCAGAGCACTGCATCCCGATCCCACCCTGTTGTGTGGCATAGCAAATGAATTTCATTATTTTCACACTAATGTTCCTCCCTGCCAATCAGCAGGCAGATCAGTGAGACCTGTCTCCTGATTGGCCAAAGCATTAGGCTTAGTGCTTTGGCGGAATAGGAGACACGGCGAAGGAAGCCTGAGGAGCCGAGCGGACACAGGAGCTACAGCCGCCACTTTCCGCCGAGGAGGAGAGCCACCAAGGGGAAGAGCCATTGCTTCCCCCTGAGGAGGAGAGCTACCGCTTCCCGCTGAGGAGGTGAGCCGCTGAGGAGGAGAGCCCGTCACTCCAGGAGAGGAGCAGAGCCCTGACACATGAGCAGTAAGTGCTGCCGGACCGGCCGTGGGGGGGTTAGTGAAGTGACAGCCGAGCCAGGGGACGCACCTGGCTGCATTTGATGGACACAAGTGGCTGCATATACTGGGCACAAGTGGCTGCATTTGATGGGCACAAGTGGCTGCATACGATGGGCACAAGTGGCTGCATTTGATGGGCACATGTGGCTGCATTTGACGGGCACAAATGGCTGCATATGATGGGCACAAGTGGCTGCATTTGATGGGCACAAGTGGCTGCATATGATGGGCACAAGTGGCTGCATTTGATTGGCACAAGTGGCTGCATATGATGGGCACAAGTGGCTGCATATGATGGGCACGAGTGGCTGCATTTGATGGGCACAAATGGCTGCATATGATGGGCACAAGTAGCTGCATTTGATGGGCACAAATGGCTGCATATGATGGGCATGCGTGGCTGCATTTGATTGGCACAAGTGGCTTCATATGATGGGCATAAGTGGCTGCATTTGATTGGCAAAGTGGCTGCATATGATGTGCACAAGTGGTTGCATATGATGGTCACAAGTGGCTGCATTTGGCAGGCACATATTACAACTTCAAAAAACTCACCATGCCTCTTACTAAATACCATGGAATGTCTACTTTCCAAAAAGGGGTCATTTGGGGGTTATTTGTACTTTCCTGGCTTCTTAGTGTCTCAAGAAAGGAGCTAGGCCACCAGTACATCAGATGTGATCACTTTTCAGAGATTGGCACCAAAGCTTGTAGACTCTCTAACTTTCACAAAGACCAAATAATATACACCGATTTGGGTTATTTTTATCAAAGATATGTAGCATTATAAATTTTGGCCAACATTTATGAAGAAAAATTACTACTTTGCAAAATTTTATAACGGAAACATGCATTTTTTTTAAAGAAAAATGCATTTTTTTAACAGAATTTTCGGTCTTTTTTCTTTTATAGTTCAAAAAATAAAAAACCCAGCAGTGATTAAATACCACCAAAAGAAAGCTCTATTTGTGTGAAAAAAAGGACAAAAATGTCATATGGGTACAGTGTTGTATGACTTAGTAATTGTCATTCAAAATGTGTGAGCACCGAAAGCTGAAAATTGGTCTGGTTAGGAAGGGGGTTTAAGTGCCCAGTGGTCAAGTGGTTAAAGCAGAAAAGTAACCTATGATTACAAGGATATAGTAGAACCTCTTCAGGACAACTTGACCTTTATTTCCTTGTTGCTTACACAACCTTATTTTATATCACAATAACACACTACATTTTATAACTGGGATCAATAAAACATGTCAGCACTAAACAGTCTGCTTTTTATTTTCCTGTTGAAAATAACATGTAAGATAAATAAAATGAGATGTTTCTAATAGTACAACTCCTTGTCGATACTTCTGAAATGTCAAGTACATCTATTCTAACCGCTAAAAGTCCGTTGTCATCAACAGCTGTAATCAAGTGTAAAAGATCAAACAACAGCAATTCTAATCAAGAACAAGAGGTTAAAATCACATGGGATAACAAAATAAAGCACTATTGGGGTATTTTAAGAATATACAATTTTGCTAGATTATTAATTAGTTGCTTTTGAGTAGGGTAAAATTAATTTCTGTTTTGGTACAAAAAGGTCTATGTACAATGTCTCAGCATTCACGTAAAAGTCATGAATAATACCAGTAATGCTTGTAATATGTGTGTAATTTCCATTTCTATTTGCTGCCAATAACCAGACAAATGTGACTTTCCCTAACATTTGGTCTTGAGAGAAAATAACCTTAAACGGTATCTCTACCTTTTATATCCAAGAAAAAAAAAAGATTACTTCCTAACAGCCTCCCTGCTCCTCCTGCCCCCACTGCACTTATCTGCATTTGCTTTTCATCATAATCTGTACACTTTTAAACTCTAAACACAGCCCTTGAAGCCGTGTAACAACATAATTTGCGCAACTGCTCACTGTCATTGGTCAGCACGGTCATTTGACAAAGGTGGTCAGTGAGGGTCTTTTCTTTCATCCCAAAAGTAAGCAGAGACTCTTATTGGTTAGCACTGTCACATGACCGCACTGATCAAAGACTGTGTATGAGATTTACAAGTGTACGTATCAGTACACCGACAGACACGGGCAGTGAATGATTTCAGACAAATGCAAGAAGGTGTAGTGAGGACAAGAGAAGCTGTGAGTTTGTTAGGAAGTAAGAATATTCGATGAGAGGAGTTAAAGTGGTTGTAAACCTCAGATATGAAATATGAACAAAGCATATCCCTCTATAGTGTGTGCTTTTCTCTATCTCTGCTGCTTCATTCCTCTGCTATCAGCAGAGTCACTTCTGACCAGTTTACCTGACACCAAGTGCAAAAAGGTGACAAGGGAGGGAGCTCCAGCACACAGTCTGTGATTGGCAGCCTCGGCTATGTTCCTGTGTATAGTGGGAAGGGGAATGTATTTCTTCTCTCCAATCAGCTCTCAGAACTCTCTTCACTGAGCTCTGGGGAGTGTAATTACAGCTATCCATCCCCTGGTTTCTGACAGCTCAGACAAGCTTTATAAATTCTGGACTTTGAATGAATTTAGAGAAGAGAAGAACGCAGATAAAGTGGTACAACTTATGTAGGATGATTTGTTTCATCTATGTTTATCACTTGAGGCCAGTCACTTCACTGGGTATAGGTAAGGGTTTACAACCACTTTAGAGAACGTTCAACCAATAGAGAAAGTAGCCTAATACTATGGGCGAAAAATGGCTAAAAAGAGGAAATTATATAAGGGAGAACTTGGCACTGTGTACCCAGTGTATGGAGATTCCCGTGCTCTGTTGGGAGGAGCTGCAGGTTTGTTCATTGTTTGGGAGGGTTGGTGGACATACAAAATAATGGGCGCATGGCCAAGCGAACCTCCAGCTGCAGTGGGAAGTGAAACATTTAGCAGCAATATTACTACAACAGCTTTCTGCTCAGGGCTCCTGGTTGTTAGGGAGGTGACATCTTCCAGCATTCTTACAATCAGTGACTAATCCCCACCCAGCACATTCAACTGTCTTCTGGGGATTTTCGGCCGACAGGTGAAAGTAAACAAAGAGGCAGGGAGACTGTAAAAAAAACAGAATGGGGTCCTCAAAAAATTCATACAAGGCCCTTATCCAAGCATTAAGCCTGACTGGCAAGGAAAGGGGGGACAAGTGTGTGGCCCCTTCCTGAACCATACCAATCCACATGCCCTCACCACGGGAAGGTACCTTGCCAGGGGGATCCCTTTAAAAAAAGTAATAAGTAATGAATGAGTAAAGAGCATAACAACCCTAACAACCAGAAACCCTGAGCATGAAGCTGTCACATTTGGCAGCGGTAGTAATATCACTGCTACATTTTTCACTCCCCACTGCAGCTGGTGGTTCGCTCAGCTGAACACCCATTCATTGGTCACTCACAGAACCTCTCAAACAACCAAAAAACCTTCAGCTCCTCCCTAGAGAACACAAGAGTCTCCATACACTTTGTACAAAGTGCAGAAGTCTCCCTCATATTATTTTCTCTTCTGGTCAAATGTTCTTAGCCTATAATGTTAGGCTATTTTCTCTATTGGTTGAATGTTCTTTAACTCTTCTGGTCAAATGTTCTAAAGGCTAATTTCTTTGTTAGGCAATGTTACATTCATCCGGGGAAAGGCAACAAATAGAAATTGACATTACACAGATATTTACAAACATTATGGGGTGATTTACGAAAACTGGAGAGTGCAAAATCTGGTGCAGCTGCGCATAGTAGCCAATCAACTTCTAACTTCAGCTGGTTAAGCTTTAACAAAAAACCTGGAAGCTGATTGGTTTCTATGCAGAGTTACACCAGATTTTGTACTTCCCAGTTTTAGGACCTCAACCCCTATGGGTATTACTTGTAACTTTGACATGAAAGCTGAGACATTCGCAAAGTGAAATTTTAATACATACCGGTAGATCCCTAGGGTTATGTCCAAAGTAGGCTGTAAGATAGATATTTAACGTGTGTGTATCCTACATATTTCATGTAAAAAAGTCAAATGTTACACCTCAGATAGACCATTGAACCGTTACAATTATGTTTGATGAATGTCCAGGAAAATAGACAGTGATACTCAACATGAACTATGGCCTTTTTTTTCCCCTATTTCTCAAAATATACCTTAACATATCTGAAGTATGAGGTGAGAAGAACATCTAATAGCACTAATTAATTAATGTCACATTGTTCTAACTACCTTTTCATTAGCCATCAATATATTATTTTATCCTTTCATTTCAGAATATATGTTCAGCACTGTTTTAGAAGCTTACATTATCAAAAGTCAAAAAAGGAAACATCTTAACTAATCTGCCTTAACTGATTTTAAATTCTAAATACCATTGTATCTAAAGAGGAAATGTGAAAAGTCAAATTGTTTTATGTTAAAGTATTCATTGGCTGAAACCTTCAGATATAAAACATCTGGATCCCCACAGATGGAGCTTCTTGCATGATCCAAGCAACTGCATTTATATTGTAGACTGAAAAAGAATAGTTTTGCATTTGGGAAATTAATGATAACAAAGGATATTTGGAGTGTCACATCATGATTAAAGGAAATCTGTTAGGCTGGAAAATTTGGTGACTCCCTGCCGTTCTGTGTTGGTTCTGCAGAGATAATCCTGTAGCATATGTTATTCACAATGTAGCGTCACAGGGAGCTTGCCCAGCATACTCTGAAAAGAGGATGCTTTTTTCAGGTAACAAGACGATTTTATGAGGGTCAGATCTGAGTTAAAGTTTGACTCATGTTTGGACAGTTATTGCCTCTCTATCTCTTTGAGTGCAGAGTTGAGTATTTCTTTCACAAACAAAAAAAAGAAAATGGAGCATATGTTAAAAAGTTGTCATTAAATATACAGATCAAGTCACCAAAAGATTTAGATAATCATATATGGATGCCAAATCCCACATATTGCATTGAGATCAATGGAAGCTGTTGTATGAGAACCTCATACATAAGCCAATGTGACCCTCATATGACTACAACTTGCATCCCTGTTGTTTATTATCTGCTTGGATATCGGTCAGCCTTGAAAGTCAGTTGACACGTCATACAAGGACATATTATTGGCAGAGAAGGCCTAGAGCTTTTTTATAATCTGCCTGTGCATGGGTACATTCAGAAATATCTTAAAGCGGTAGTATACCACACTGTGTGATTTTTACCTACAGGTAAGTCTATACCAGTAGGTAAAATGAATGTCTCCTAAACGTGCACTGTTCAGGAAATATTCACCCTGCATGCAGCCGCTAACATCAGCAGCGCATGCACTTTGAAGGTCCAGCATATCATGCCGGAACTTCAGAGATTCTTGCCGGAACTGAGGCCTCCCTTGCGCATGCACGAGAGTGGCCTTTATTGTGGCTACGGCCACTCACAGAACCGGAGCCCATAAACCTGGAAGAAACGCAGAGGGAATATGTCAGCCCCCTCAGCAGCAACCAGGTGTCACTGCAGGGCTTTGTTCTAAGGTAAGTATTTCATAATGTGCTGGTATGCAATGCACACTAGTGCACTATGCCATTGTCTTGCAGGTTTTTTTTTTTTTTTTTTTTTTGGGGGGGGGGGGGGGGTCAGTGGTTTACTACCACTTTAAGGGTCCATGTATAAAAACATTAATTGGGCAAATTTCACACACATTCTTGCAGATTGGACACATTTTCCCAGTATTGTCTGTAATGGGTTGTTTCTTATGGTTATCAACTCCATCTAGTGGCCAAATGCAGTATATTGTTTCGATAAGATAGTTGGAAAACGACACCACATTTTGGACAATGCATGGAGAGGATTATCATAGGAATTAGTGTATTACAAAACCTAGAAACAATTCAACCAGCCTGCATGAATGTGTGTGATATTCATCCAACAAATATTTTATAAATAAATCCTAAATTTGTATCTATACCCCAAACCTTTTTTTAGTTCTAGATAGAAAAAGGAAAGGTTAGAACCCTTGTCAGGTTTCCCAGGGCTCCATTTGATTCTCCCTTCAGTTTCTGTTCTGAGGACAACCTTTTACCAGACAGGCGGTGAGAGAAAATCTGTAACAGGGAAACAGACAATAGAAAAGTGACAGAGGTTCTAGTATTTCCCTATTTAACTTAACAAAAGTGTTATTATTTTTGCCTATGTTGCTGTTAGAGAGATTTTTTCCCTCACTTCCTGTAATGGGAACAACTTTTTACCAGACAAGGAGAGAAAGAATCTCTCCAACAGAGCCTCTGACGGCAGTAAAGTCTAATGGGAGTTCTAATCCTTTCTCCCTGAATCCAAAATAAAAAAGGAAAACATTTTGGGTGCAGATACATTTTAAATGTATTTTTTTAAAATATTGTACCTCAGTTGTCTTAATATTAGCCTCCTGTAATCATCTACACAGCAAAACACAGAATAGAAGAGGAAAAGACAGCACTGTAAACCAGTCAAGCTTTTTTGCATTGCGCTTAGTTACATAGTTACATAGTAGGTGAGGTTGAAAAAAGACACAAGTCTATCAAGTCCAACCTATGTGTGTGATTATATGTCAGTATTACATTGCATATCCCTGTATGTTTTGGTCATTCAGGTGCTTATCTAATAGTTTTTTTAAACTATCGATGCTCCCCGCTGAAACCACCGCCTGTGGAAGTGAATTCCACATCCTTGCCACTCTTACAGTAAAGAACCCTCTACGCAGTCTAAAGTTAAACCAAGCAAGGTTTCCACATCTTGCAAAGTTATTGCTCTGCTTAGCTTAGTATCATCCGCAAATACAGAGATTGAACTGTTTACCCCATCTTCCAGATCATTTATGAACAATTAAATAGGATTGGTCCCAGCACAGAACCCTGGGGGACCCTGCTTTCCACCCCTGAACATTCCGAGTACTCCCCATTTATCACCACCCTCTGAACTCGCCCTTGGAGTTTTCAATCCATGTAGTCACCCTATGGTCCATGCCAACGGACCTTACTTTGTACTTGTGTCAAATGCTTTTACAAAATCCAGATACACTACGTCTACGGGACTTCCTTTATTTAGATGGCAGCTCACCTCCTCATAGCATGTTAATAGATTGGTTTGGCAAGAACGATTCTTAATAAATCCATGCTGATTACTGCTAATCTATTGATGTTAGGCTAGCTGGTCTGTAATTCCCAGTTATGTATTTTGGCCCTTTTTTAAATATTGGAGCTACATTGGCTTTTCTCCAATCATCTGGTTTCATTCCAGTCAGTAGACTGTCAGTAAAAATGAGGAACAGTGGTCTGGCAATTACTTGACTGAGTTCCCCCAGGACCCTAGGGTGCAAGCCATCTGGTCCCAGTGACTTATTAATGTTAAGTTTTCCAAGTCTATTTCTAATTCTGTCCTTTGTTAGCCATGAGGGTGCTTCCTGTAATGTGCCATGAGGTTAGACACTGCAGTTTTGGTTACTGATTCCCTCGTGAAGACTGAGGAGAAGAATAAGTTCAATACCTTCGCCATCTCCCCATCCTTTGTAACCAGATTTCCTTCCTCATTCTGTATGGGGCCAATATGGTCTGTCCTCCCTTTTTTACTGTTTATATACTTAAAGAATTTGTTGGGATTTTTTTTGCTCTCCTCCACTATGTGCCTTTTGTGTTCTATCTTAGCCGCCCTAATTGCACCCTTACATTTCTTGTTGCATTCTTTGTAAAGTCTGAATGCTGATGATGATCCCTCAGCCTTGTATTTTTTGAAGGCCGTTTCCTTTGCTTTTATATGCATTTTTACATTGGAGTTAAGCCATCCAAGACTTTTGTTCGCTCTTTTAAATTTATTTCCCAATGGGATGCACTGGCTAATGCCCTTATTTAATATGCTCTTAAAGCAAACCCATCTTTCCTCCGTTTTCTTTGTTCCTAAGATTTTATCCCAATTTATATCTTCTAGCAAGGTTTGTAGTTTGGGGAAGTTTGCTCTATTGAAATTCAATGTCTTCGTATTCCCCTTATGTTTCCTATCTGTGTGATGTATACTGAAACTAATCTGTGATCACTGTTTCCTAAATTGCCCCTTATTTCCACATCCGTGATCAGGTCTGTATTGTTGGTAATGTATTGTTGGTAATCAGTAGGTCTAGTAAGGTATTTGTTTCTAGTTGGTGTGTCTACCATCTGACCCATGAAATTGTCCTGCAAGATATCTAGGAACTGGCGAGCCTTAGACTAATGCGCGGTTCCTTCCGCCCAGTCTATGTCTGGATAATTGAAATCCCCCATTATGATGACACTTCCCATACTTGCTGCTAATCCAAATTGTGATAGGAGGTCTCTCCCCCCCTCCTTCCTCAGGTTAGGGGGCATATAGCATACTCCCAGTATTATTTCCCATTAGTTTCATCCCTTTGGAGCTTTACCCATAAGGATTCCACCTCCTCCCTCGCTCCCTCAGTGATGTCATCTCTCACATTCACTTGTACATTATCCTTGATATACAGGCATAACCCTCCTCCTTTTACCCTCTCCATCCCTGCTATAAAGAGAATACCCTTGAATGGTTTCTAGCCAATCATGAGAGCTGTTGAACCAAGTCATTGAAATTCCCACAAAATCGAAATCCTCCTCGTACAACAGTATCTCTAGTTCTCCCATCTTATCCACCAGGCTCCTGGCATTGATGAACATGCCACACAGTTTAGACCAGTCGCATACTGTCCTCTTATTGGGTGTTCTGAGATTGCAAATAGGACTTGTTACTATACTTACCTCAGTTTATGTGCTTTAGTCAACCTACCACTAATGCCCCCAATACTACCCTCTGGAATATGCTCTGTGCTGACTATCTCTACCTCTGGACCCTCCCCCCATTGCCTAGTTTTAAAGCCCCTCTACCTTTTCGGCCATCTTCACTCCCAGCAGATCTGCACCCTCCTCATTTAGGTGCAGTCCATCCCTTCTATAGAACTGGTGACCGACTAAGAAGTCGGCCCAGTTCCCCAGAAGCCCAAACCCCTCCTTAATACACCAGCTCCTCAGCCACTTGTTTACTTCCCTAATCTCTCTCTACCTTTCTGATGTGGCTCGGGGTACAGGTAGTATTTCTGAGAATACTACCTTGGAGGTCCTTTTCCTCAATTTAGCTCCTAAGTCCCTGTAGTCATTCTTTAGGACACTCCATCTGCCTCTGGCTTTGTCATTGGTGCCAACGTGCACCAATGACGGGGTCTTCCCCAGCCCCTCCCAGTAATCTGTCCACCAGATCTGGGATGTGCCGAACCCGAGCACCCGGTAGACAGCATACAGTTCGGTGCTTCAGGTCTTTGTCACAGATTGCCCTCTCTGTCCTTCTAAGAATGGAGTCCCCTACCACCATAATCCTTCTTTCCTTTCCCTTAGCTGTCCATCTAACACAGGGGGGAATATTGACAAAAAACACAAGCATGGAGGTGACTTTATCAGTGTGCTGCTACTCTTTCATTGCCCAATTTCTATGAGACTCAGCATTATTACTTAAGCAGGCCATACCTGGTTCGAATCTAGGCTAATTGATTGATCCATGTCTTCTACTGCCCTCCCACCACCCCCATTCCCATGGGAGAAGACAATGGCTCGGCAGGAGGAATTCCCGCATCAGTGCCTGTTGTTGCAGGAAAGAAATTTGCTCCGTGTATGTCCGGCCTTAAGCTGCACCTAAATTCATAGCCACCTCAATGGGATGTCCCTCACCAATGCCTAGACCTTCTCTTGGTCTTCTTCCAGGTTTGGCATCTGCAGCCATTTTGATTGGCAGGGACATGATAATTTAACTCCCATAGGACTTAAAGTATAACTAAAGGCAAAACTTTTTTTTTAGTTTTGGATAGAGTGGAGTGGGATTAGAACACCTGTCAGTTTTATTGCTTTCTGTGCCCCCATTAAGGAAATTCACCCTCTCTGTCCTGTTTACCATTATTATTGAAAGCGAAAGTAAAAGAAAATCACACATTTTGGGTTGTCCCCAGAAAAGTAATAGAGGGGAAACCTTCCAATGGGGCCACTAGTTCTGGTGACCTGGGGGTCCCCAAGAAATGTCCTTAATTTGGAGGGATTTCCTCACACTTCCTGTTTGGCTATGGGACAGGAAGTGAAGGAAAATCTCCGCAATGACACACAGATGGTGAAAAAAATCTGACAGGGGTTATAACCCTCCCTTGCTCTATCCAAAATGAACAAAAAAGTTTTGCCTATATTTCTACTATAAATTATCACTACACCAAGGTGTGCAGGGAATGCAGAAAGCACATGCTCAGCTCAGTGTACATTGTACAGGAAGGTGTGAGAATGTAGGTAGGTAAGAAGCTTTTATTACACAAAAGACTTAATATGTCTTTTCTGCAGGTTCTACTTTAACTGCATTGTAGAAAATTGAAGTCACAGACCTGTCTATACTGTCTGACGGGGATGCCTGAAGCAACAATGGCTGATCTAAATTACATACATTTTGGCGGGTAATTTTTAGCTATGTGTGTAGCTGTGTGTTTGTAATTCCACTTTAATTTCTGCCTTGCAGAAGATTTTCATTATCCAAAGGCAGTTAACTGTTGTTTTTCCATTTGTTTATTGTATAATTGCACATGATTCCATTGCACATCTTGCTTTCATTTGCCATTACTAGAGCAGTATTTATAGGTAAACATGGAAATACAGTACTGAAAAGTTGATATATGGATGTGTAGATATAACTCAGCACAAAGTAAATGTTCCTCTTAGCAATGTTTATTCTGGAAATAGCCCAGCAGTTACTTAAACATGATTGTGCAGGTTGTGTCTGCTTTTATATGGGGGGGATTTAAATAAGAATCTCATGGTTGTATCCTTAGATACACAAACATACACATATGCATTGTAATGTGCTACCTTCATTTAATGTCTGTAGTTTTCAGGAACCACTCAAGACAAATAATCTGTCAAACTGTTAAGTAAGGGCTTGCAATGGTATCTACATAATTATGGAATAGTCACACATTTCACATATTTTCTAAGCTAGCTCAATGCATTTCAAATCATGAGTTTTTTTTTTCAATGTTTGAAGTCTTTTTATGATATCATGGCTTACAAATGTTGCCAAACAGTGCTGAGTTATGTTAAAGGAATGCAATTTGTGGTCACCATATGTACAAAGTAGAATAATTGCTGGATGGTGCTAAGAAGAGAATTGAAAGCAGTCCTGCTGATTATTTTAGTAAATTATTGTCTTTGCTTAACAGGGAAGTGTAATGTCAGCTCTGATTACGTTCAGCAAGGAATTTAAGACAAGTGATGAATACTAGCCTACCCAAGGGCTTTTCAGCTTCATGTACATTCTCTCTCGATGCATACTGACTACATTATTTATTTACATACAGAATCCCCTGGTTGTCTGTACTGTGCCCACCTTAGATGCAGAAACAAGACGTGTTCATCTGACCTGAAAACAGCTGCGTCTTCTTTCCTTGTAAAATAGTATTTAGTTCCTGTTATTCCTACATAACTTACACAATCAAGCTGTATTCCATAGCTTATTTAGATCTGAAAGGGTAAAGTCAAATTTAGACTGGACCTTAAATAATATGCTATTCTTGTTGCTTATTATTAAAAGTCATACACTGTTTCCTAAGGCTCCTAGAAAATCACTTGCATCTTTTCCCCTCTGTTACCATGTGAAAATATGATGGATTGTTCATTATCCGGTATTTGATTTTTCTAGAACGATAACTCAAGCTGGGTATGAAGTAATTCTGGTGGAAGAGATAGGCTGCTAAAGCTGTATGCTGGGATTTATAAGATGCCAATTTACTTAGATAGGTATAATTTGTAACATTTCCAACTTTATAATGTATTGTAATCTATTACACTGATATACTCAGTAGATGGATCATTTATGTCACATAGAATACGGTATAGAGCTACTTTTTTTTTTTAATGAGCAGCTCTTTAAAAAAAATGCTCTTTCTTTTGTAAGTCATGGAAAAACATGCCGTTGTTGACCTCCTACGTAATTGCTAGTAGCCTGGCTTTCACACTGACCTGATTGCTTCCATACTTCAGATCACTGAACCATAAGGACCATCTCACAATGGCAATTATGTGGCTGGTGAAAACTTTCCAGTGGCAAAAGTGCTTTGTTTTTTACAGCATGGAGTAAAACACTCGCCTGCTTGCATGTGTTGCTCCTTCACCGACCGGAGGAGTGAGGTGGTGCTTGCTCAGGTTTTGCTGCATTTCTGGCAGTAAGGGAGTGAGACCTCACTGTGAAAGCCAAGGAGGGATTAACACATACAAAACAGTTATGTGTCTTTCCTGTATTTACTAGAAAACTTGTCACGGGCAAATTCACTAGCAGCAGGATCACTAATGTGACATGGGGATCACTGAATCACTGAACCAGGACCTGGTCTTCTTACTTGTTCCAATTAGGTTATTCAGAAAGTAGTGATAGTAGTGAATCAGCATACCAGCATTGCAAGTTGTATTTTCAAAAAGACATTGGTGATGGCAGCCCATGTGTTTCTCTCAGGGGCAATTTACAGAAGTATTCAGATAATGCAACCAATTTACTGTATTTTTAGCATACATGCCTGAATCTGTCTTAAAATATACCTCCTGAGGGGGCGCATGCGTGGACTCTAACCAGAGTGGTAATGCGGTCTTAGAGCTCCGCTCCAGGGAGAGTGGCAGTGGGGGTCACAGCGCAGCTTAGGCTCCCAGGACACCACCCACTGATACCAGCTGCCTCGGAGTGCCCGTCGCTCATGACACCATGGTCCTCGGGGGCTCAAAAACGAAACTAAAGTCCAGAAACATCAGGGACCTGCTGGAACGCTCATCAGCCAAGATGGCGCCGACCCCCTCCTCACAGCAAAGCACGCTGCGCTCAGCCAAGACCCAGCGCCACACACAGTGTCTGCAGGAGGGTAACAGTGAGTCTGATTTGGATGGAGGCAACTCATACTCAGTGATACAGTCAGGTATGTTCAAACAGTTTGAACGTATGCTACAGAGAGCCCTGAAACAGACATCAGACCAAATAACTGATAAACTGATCCGTGAGATCAAGGAGCTGGGGCACAGAACTGCTGAACTGGAAGGGAAGGTGGATGAGCTGGAGAATCACACACAGGACTATACTGCTGAAATGGAGAATCTCAAGGAACAGAACCTAGTGCTACAGACCCAATTAGAAGACCAGGAGAATAGGGACAGGCGCTCTAATCTACGGATCAAGGGATCCCTAAAATGGTGCTTGATCTACAAGCCACTATGCTGACCCTGTTTCAGGAGCTGCAACCTGGTATCCCTGTTGAAAGATTAGAAATGGACAGGGTACACAAGGCAGGGTACGCTAACCTAACGATCTGCCATGGGACATTATAGGCAGGTTTCACTATTACCGCACGAAGGAGCAGCTACTTGTAGCAGCCAGGGGCAAAGACTCCCTGTCCTTTCAAGGTCACACATACCAGCTATTTGTGGACCTTTCCCCACTGACAGTCACAAAGAGACGTGCTCTCAAGCCTTACCTTCAGATTTTTCAAAATCACCAGATCACATACCACTGAGGTTTCCCCTTCTTGGTACGCTTTACCCACCTGGAAACCAAGTACGTTTATTGCACACCTGCTGAACTGCAGATTGCCCTGCAAGACCTAGGTTTGTTTGAACAGACACCACATAAGGATACATCCCGCAGGTGATCAGCCTCTCGCTCTTCCCAGAAATCGACAACAGCAAACAATGACCACACAGGTCACTCACATCCAAACCTTTACAAGTGCGGCCGTTTTGATAATCTTGCAACACCCTCCGAGGACTCGATGGACTGACTTTACCTGTATGTCTTCCACATGACATAATTCATCCCTCCTATTGTCCCTCTGGACAGATGTATATATGTTACAATGGCTTTGAACACTTTCTCCCATAAGACCTGGCTTTCCTGTGCCACTATCCAGGAGGGCCCAACTTGTTTGAGATAAACTGGCTCCAATGACTCCTCCATGCTTGGGTCTCAGTCTTTTGTAACATGTTACTATAATCCCTCTTGGGCCGCCTCTTGCAACTATAACTCAAGCCATTGACCAACTCCCTCTCCCCCTCTTTTTTTTAAATTTGTTTCTTTCTCCCTCTTCCTTAATTAAGCTACAGTTGCACCTAAGCGCCAATACAGAAGCGGCATTACTTGTATTTTGGTATACCCTGAGCATCTAGGCAACTCCCTCTGGTATGAGACATCGGGAGACAGCCCATTGCACAAAATCTAGATCTAAGCTTTACCCATGGTACAGCTTCTCAGGGGTGTTCAACTGTTGACCTTCAATTATTGCAATGCCAAGCTATTTATCCCCCGGTGTTGTTCCCCCATTCCCCCCGTTCACTCCTTGCTCCCCAATTTTCTGCTTTCAGACCCTTGCCCCTATTATGCAGGTTCCTGATGGTAGCCTCAGAGACTCTACAGGACCACTTGTCGCTCCCCTAGTACGCTCCTGCACCCTACTGTACTGCTCTAATTTAACATTACCACTTGCAACTAACAGGGTTGCTCGACTCTTATCTGTTCCCTCTCACAGTGTTCATCTTTCTTTCTTTCTTTCTTTCTTTCTTTCTTTCTTTCTTTCTTTCTTTCTTTCTTTCTTTCTTTCTTTCTTTCTTTCTTTCTTTCTTTCTTTCTTTCTCTCATACAAATGCACCAAGGCAATATGCTCCTTTGCAGCTATCAAAGCATAAGTTTGGAACGAGCAATCTCTGTGGGGACTCTAATCAAGTAATTTTCCGTTCCTAGATAAATTTCCACCAACCCCATCCTCTAGCCCAGTCAAGTTGACATTCCAACACCTACTTTCCACAACTTAATAGACACTTGGGTGTGATGCCAACCCAGCTCGTAAGCGTTATACACACTATTCTTAGCCACACAAATCTTTTTCCCGCATCAACCACTTTTTTTAGTGACCGGTATGATCCCAGAGATCCTATCCTCTGTCATCACCCCCTTTTTGTGGATGGATCACTGTGCAGTATACACCACAATAGCCTCCCCAATCCCCAGGACACAAGATACCTCTTGGTGTATTAACGATACCACTCTCACCCACCCCTCTTACCACTTAGACATTAAAACAGCTCTCAAAGACTATCTTTACAATAATGCTACAGATGATATTGCAGCACTGACACTGTGGGAGGCCCATAAATCTGTTATACGGTGTAGATTGATTCAACAGGTGATGACCCTTAAGCACAAACGCAAGACCCTCTTCCAAAAGCTAGAAGCTAACTTTCATGCTTGTCACACTGCTTTCCAATCCAACCCCAACTCCACTACTAATTCACGTCTTGATTTTAACTTGTTCCTTATCGATTCTGCTGACAAAATCACCCGCAAATGCCAACATATATTCTACTTCAAGGCTAATAAACCCGACACGCCTATGGCACAGACACTGCGGGCGATTCACCACCCCACGGCATCTGTGTGACTAAAAACTACCCGTTATACTTATACAAGTAACCCTATTAAAATCTTGGAAGTATTCCGTTCCAATCTTGCCAAACTCTATTCACCTTCCCAAAACTTCAACCTCGCTGGGGCTGATGATCTGTTCTCCCGTATTACCCTCCCCTCACTTAAACAAGAACAGCAGGATTCACTTGAGTGTCCTATCACAGACTTGGAAATGATGGAAGCCATTAAAGCATCGAAACCACATAAAACACTGTTCAACGCTGGGGCTTCGGGACTCATTTCCTGACTTGGGTCTCCTTCTTATATAATAACCCACGGGCATACATCCAATATACTGGCTACAAATCTGCAATGTTTGACATTAGGAGAGGCACTAGACAGGGCTGTCCCCTATCCCCACTGTTCTTTGCCTTAACCATTGAACCTTTGGCACAGCTGATCAGATTGGACCCTGATGTCAAGGGGATAGAATTGGGAGGACACCAACACAAAATTTGTCTCTTTGTGGACGATATACTAATGTTCTTATCTTATCCACAGATTTCTGCCCCCAAACTACTTTCTATATTAGGAAGCTTTGCCTACATCTCCGGCCTAATTGCTTACCCTAACAAATTGAAAGCGCTTAATATATCCTTAGCACCGACAGAACTCTGACAAGCCATGACATCTCTGCCGTTTGCATGGGTGTCACACCATCTTCCATACTTAGGGGTTCAACTCACTGCCTCTGCCATGAATCTATTTTCTGTCAATTACTTGCCCCTGTTAAAGCAGGTGACTAGCCTCATGGCTCAGTGGTCTTCTCTACCCCTAGCCTGGTTGGGTAGAGTTAATGCTACCAAAATGTCAATACTGCCCAAATTCCTATACCTATTTAGAGTACTTCCTATTCCTGTACCATCATATTTCCTACACCTTACACAAAGCAGAGTAATGACCCACATTTGGGCAGTGCTCAAACCTTGAATCCCCAAATCTTCCTTATTTCTTCCCAAACCTAGCGGGGGCCTTAGAATCCCACATTTTTCATCCTACTATTATGCAGCGCAACTTGCGCAATTACCTAAATATCATGCAGCAAAAGAGACACCACTATGGGTAGCTGTCGAATCTGTCGATTGTGATCCCATCTCTGTAGCCAATGTGTTATGGCTTCATCCCAAATAGGGATGGGCGAACGGTTCAGCCCAAGCATAAGTTCGGGGCTGAACTTTGGTTGTTCAGATGTTCTGCAGAACACCGAACCATATGCAGTGTTTGGGGCAAATTCGAAACCCGTTGGAACACCGTTACTGTCTATGGGACATTAACATGAAAAATCATAAGTGTTCATTTTAAAGGTTTATATGCAAGTATTAGTGTTTGGGGACCCGGGTCCTGCCCCAGGAGATGCAAAAAAAAGTTTTTCGGGAGCAGTGATTTTAATAATGTTTAAAGTGAAACAATAAAAGTGAAATATTCCTTTAAATTTCATACCTGGGGGTGTCTATAGTATGACTGTAAAGTGGTGTATTTTCCTGTGTTTAGAACAGTCCCTGCACAAAATGACATTTCTAAAGGAAAAAAAGTTATTTAAAAGTACCCACGGCTATAATGAATTGTTGGTCCCGGCAATACATATAAAAGTCATTGAAAAAATTGGCATGGGATCCCCCCAGTCCATTACCAGGTCCTTTAGGTCCGGTATGAATATTAAGGGGAACCCCGAACCAAATTTTTAAAAAAAAAATTGCGTGGGGGTCCCCCAAATTTCATACCAGGCCCTTCAGGTCTGGTATGGATATTAAAAGGAACCCTGCGCCAATTTAAAAAAAAAATGGCGTAGGGTTCCCCTTGAAATCCTTACCAGACCCTTATCCGAGCACTCAACCTGGCAGGCCGCAGGAAAAGAGGGGGGATGAGAGAGCGCCCCCCTCCTGAACCGTACCAGGCCACATGTCCTCAACAAGGGAAAGGTGCTTTGGGGTAGCCCCCCAAAAGCACCTTGTCCCCATGTTGATGGGGACAAGGGCCTCACCCCACAACCTTTGCCCAGTGGTTGTGGGGGTCTGTGGGCAGGGGGCTTATCAGAATCTGGAAGCCCCCTTTAACAAGGGGATCCCCAGATCCCGCCCCTCCTGTTTGAAATGGTAACGGGTACATTGTACCTGTACTATTTCACAAAAAAGTGTCAAAATGTTAAAAAAAAACACAAGAAACACTTTGGGACAAGTCCTTTATTAAAAAATAAAAAAATAAAAATGTCCCACGAAGTCCATTCATCTTCTTCTCTCGCTCCACCGACAGACTGAAAAAGAAAAAAAACAAAGCTGCGACCGACCCGCCTCCATGGGAGGCTCCTGCCATATGACGCGTCTTCGCTTAGACAGTTTTTATATAACTGAGGGCGGGGCCACCCGGTGACGTACCTGGGTGACCCCGCCCCCTCTGATGCACGGGACTTCCCAATGGCTTCCTCGTGGTGTCACGGGGGGAGGGCCACCCGATTACATAACGTTCAAAAATTTGTATATGTCATTTCTCAGAACGGGATCATTACTGAGACAAATGACAACAAGTCGAACAAATCTGTAAGAGTGACCCACACGTTCAAGGTCTCATTTCGATTCTATACCAACAACTGAACACCGTTCCAAATACATCACCACCATCATACACAGAGAAATGGGCATAGGATTTGGAGTGCACAATTAAGATCGCAGACTGGGCTAATAATTGGAAGGCAACCAAATCTTCATCACCGAATGTCTTAGCAATCGAAAATAACTACAAGGTCATAACACGCTGGTATCTTGTGCCTGCAAGGATAGCTAAATATGCCCCCTCATACTCAGGGACCTGCTTTGAAGGCTGCTCAGCTCAAGGCACACACATTCACATTTGGTGGCACTGCCCAGTTGTCCAAGAGTTCTGGAGGCATATCTTTGATATGGCCTCTAGAGCCCTAGAGACAGCTGTTCAACTTGACCTGGCGATGGCTCTTTTAAACCTTAAATCCACTGAGCTTACACATTCTCAGTTCCAATTACTCTTACAACAGCAGCTAAACATCCATAGCCAAGGCATGGAAGTCCCAGACTTTGGTTGTGGCTGACGTTAAACATGGAATGAATAGAGCCCTTTTGCTAAAATGTCAGCTATTGAAAACGACAAGATACAGAAATTTGAAAAGGTTTGGTAACCTTGGGTCAAACACTGCTTGCCCCTTGACTTCGACAAATCCTTATTATTGCCTTGGTAAATGAGAATTTGTTCTACTCGCTGGAATCATATCCTGCACGGAAGCTGCACTATCGTCCTGTGAGCCTTCTTCCCATCTACACTTGCTCTTTACCTTTTCTCTGTCTGTCCTTTGGGCTGTAAGTGTATAATGGTTATCACTCATTAACCACTTACGGACCACCCGCCGTCTATTTACGATGCTACTTTGAAGAGGAGTATCGCTGTTATGGCAGCAGCTAGCTGCCATATCCCCAGTATCCTCTTCTTCAGCGGGTGGTCCCCTTTCAGATAAAAGTGATCTCTGTGGCAGATTTACCGCAAGATTACTTTTAGCGGTAGCGGCGGAGGTGATCGGGTCCTGTGTCCTGTCAGGCATTGGGATGAGTGAGGGGAAGATGGCCCCCATCCGTCTCCATATCACTGCAGGGCGGAAGCAACATCAAAACGTCACTTCTGCCCATAGCTCTTAAAGGGACATTTTTTTTAAATGACATTTAATTTTTTTTTTATTGCATTTTAGTGTAAGTATGAGATCTGAGGTTTTTTTTGACCCTAGATCTCATATTTAAAAGGTCCTGTTGTGCTTTTTTTCTATTACAAGGATTGTTTAAATTATTACAGTGTAAAAATAAAAAATAAAAAGGTAAAATAAATAAGTAAAAAAAAAATGTAAACGTGCCCCATCCCGCCGAGCTCGCACGCAGAAGTGAGCGCATACGTGAGTAGCGCCTGCACATGAAAACGGTGATCAAACCACACATGTGTAGTATCATCATCGATCTAACGATCGTTAGAGCGAGAGCAATAATTATAGCCCTAGACCTCCTCTGTAACTCAAAACATGCAACCTGTAGAATTTTTTAAACGTTGCCTATGGAGATTTTTAAGGGTAAAAGTTTATGACATGTGACATGTTGGGTATCAATTTACTCAGCGTAACATTATCTTTCATAATATAAAAAAATTGGGCTAACTTTCCTGTTGTCCTTTTTTTAATTTAAAAAAAAGGTGTATTTTTTCCATAAGGAGGTTCTAAGTAATTTTCTAGCAAAAAAAAAACAGCTTTAAACTTGTAAATACCAAATCTCAGAAAGAGACTCGGTCCTTAAGTGGTTAAATACGTTACATCTTCGGACGTGAGACTAGCTCATACCCAAACTTCTCTCTTTCACTCCCCCTTTATTCTAATGGTGCGTTTCCAAGTATCTGTATCATCTAAATGGGACTTCGTCTTTCTCTTTAAAGCTACAATCTGAAAAAAGTTTTATACCTACGTACAACACCAGCGTACAATAGTTGTTCCTTTACGGTACTTTGCAAACTACACTGGTAATTGTATAGAAAGCATATTTTATAATGCTACATTCCTATTCATCTACTATGAGGTTGTGTATGTTTAGATGTTTGTTATCTCATTTACATGATTTATGACGACTCTCATGTGTTAATGTACCAAATGTATCTCCTCTGCTAAAAGTTAATAAAATCCTTTGACAAGAAAATCTGCCTCCTGAGATTCCCTGTACTGCAGCACACTAATGGGTGCAATCAAGCTCTGCTTCAGGCATATGTTCTGCCGGGGACTATGCGTATACAAGGGGATATCAAAGTGTGCAAAGTTGATAACTGAGCAGTGTTATGCTGCTCCTTCGCAGTCCAATCAGCAAAACACCTCTATATTGCTTGTGTTAACAGAAAATATGTGTCACCTTGGGTGTACTGGCCCGGAAGATTTTAACAAGTGGATCTGCAGCCGTATCAGTGATATTTAACTGGAATGGGAGCAGGTATGTATAAGACATGCAGGGGGTACTGAAGACAGAGTAAACTTCAGTATAAGTTGAATTGCAAAGGTGTCAGTGACTTTTAAATAGTAGTGCTTTGACTATGTTTAAGAGCCCTTTCACACTGCTAGCGTGGCCACGGGCAGGAGCGGGGTGCTTTTAACCCCAAAGAAGGGGTTAACAAGGGGTTAAAAGCACCCGCAAAGCACTGCTGTCGAAGCGCTTTGCAGGCGCTTCGGCAGCACTGCCCATTGATTTCAATGGCAGGGGTGGTGCGGGAGCGCTGTATACACTGCTCCCACACCACCCCAAAGATGCTGCTTGCAGGACATTTTTTTTGGACCTGCAAGCGCACCGCCCCAGTGTGAAAGCACTCGGGATTTCACACTGGGGAGGCTGGAGGCTTGAGAGGTGCTTTTCAGGCACTTTACAGTTGCTATTTTTAGCACTAAAATGCCAGAGGCTGCATTAGGTCAGTGTACAGGTATTTGTGTGACTTTGCAGGTGGGCTAAGAGAAAACTTTAAATGCAGATTCACTTGTAATTATGTGCTGTAGCATATGTTTATAATAGGCCAAATTAAAGTTTTTAGGGTAATAGATGATGACCTTTGAAAAATAAAAAAGCTAACTTTTTATTGTGCACTTGTGCATTTTTTTCAGTCTAATGCCCCGTACACACGATTGGATTTTCTGACAACAAATGTTGGATGTGAGCTTGTTGGCTGAAAATCCGACCGTGTGTATGCTCCATCGAAGATTTGTTGTCGGACTTTCTGCCAACAAATGTTCTCAAATTTTCCACCAACAAAACTTTGTTGTCGGAATTTCCAATCGTGTGTACACAAGTCTGACACACAAAAGTTCACGCATACTATTGATCTTTTTCTCGGCTCGTCGTACGTCTTGTATGGCGCCACATTCCCATGTTCGTAATTGTTGGCCAACATTTTTGTGACCGTGTGTATGCAAGACAAGTTGAAGCCAACAACCTTTGAACAAAGTTCCACGTTTTTTTTTTGGAAGATCCGATCGTTTGTATGGGGCATAACACTAATCTTTACACTGAATGGAAAAAGCTTAAAATAATCAAAAGAAATACAAGGAATAATTTCTTGAAAATTAACTTTGTACATGAACTTTTTGATTGCCTTAAGTCCCTAATTTATTAAATCTATTCTGAGATGACTAATTGTCTTCCTTTTTCCTTTGCCTCAAAATAAAAGCTGCAGTCATACACTTCAATGGCTTAACTGTCTCCACATATGCAGCAGATTATGAATAAAAAGTACAAATACACTAAAACGAAAATAGAAAATGTCTTTTTAGGGCATGTCCTCTTTTGCAAATCATGCATATTTTTAAAGAAAATTAGATAATTTACACTGATCATGCAGATTAACGTTAGATATTCATAGGTATAAACAAATTTCTGCTCGCTTTCATATGAATTGACAATATTTCAGAGGTAAGCTGATGTTTGGTTTCTTGTAAGTAAACACTTTTCAAATATTTTGAAATATATCAGTTATGACTATATCTGGTCAACGATGTCAGCCAGCATCCCCACTCTTTTGTTTATATTCAACTTTCAGGAATCTGTCAATTGTGATGAGAGTCCTTTGGGAGAACACACAAAAAAAGTTCAAAAGCTTGTAAGGAGGTAATTGTCAGAATTAGCACTCATCAAGACTGACATTCTACATCAGTGTTTCTCAACCTTTTTTTCAGTCAAGGCACCCTTAAAATTTTAGACACCCTCAAAGCACCTTTTGAAATTATGGACAGTTGTGAGGTACCCCAATATAAAATGTATACAAATATTCTAATAGTTTTACACTATGCAGCAACATCCAAACGTAGGACACCCAGCGTTAGAGGTGTTTGATTCTTCCAAAACAGATACACTTTTGAACACTGGTACTAACTAGTTTCTCTTCTCCCTTAATTTCTCTCCATCAGTAAGCTAATGTGACCCCAGTGCTGAGGTAGAGGGGCACAGGAGGGTCAAGCAATAATGATGTGGAGAGCAGGGCCAGATTAAGAGCATCATGGGCCTGGTGCTGAGAATTTCGGTGGGCCTTTTTATGGAAACAAAATGAAAATGCAAACAATTTTTCGCTAAAACGAATTAAATATACTCTCACCAGTAATACCAGCCGTGCAGCCTCTGAGCAGCAGCAACACCACCAATACCACCTGCTATGCGGTCTCTCACCAGCAGCAACATAGGGAGACCACATTTCCAAACTGTCATTTAGGGACATCCCCCTTTTCCCAAAAAAAGATGAGGGTGGAGGATGTAGTCTCGGGGTTGGCAGGGAAATCGGCAGTGGAGGTGATTTGTCAGGCAAATGGCTGGTGTCAGTACTTAAAATCAATCATCCTGACACCATGCTTGATATGGTGTCAGGATGATCAAATTCCATTATTTCAGTTACTACATTGTAATATATAGTGAAATAGTTCAACTCACCATCGTGCAGAATTAGTGGGACCTGAGCTTGTCACTTGCCACCAGATGCAGCTTGTCACTTGCCACCCATAGCCTGCCACCAGATGTAGCGTATCACTTTCCACATTTGCCTGCCGCTAGATGCAGCATGTCACTTGCCACCAGCAGCCTGCCACCAGATACAGTGTGCCACTTGCCACCAGATACAGTGTGCCACTTGCAACCAGATACAGTGTGCCACTTGCTACCCACAGCCTGCTACCAGATACAATGTGCCAATTGCCACCAGCAGCCTGCCACCAGATACAGTGTGCCACTTGCCACTAGCAGCCAGCCACCAGATACAGTGTGCCACTTGCCAACAGCAGCCTTTCACCAGATACAGTGCGCCACTTGCCAACCACAGCCTGTCACCAGATACAGTGTACCACTTGCTACCGACAGCCTGTCACCAGATACAGTGTGCCACTTGCCACCAGCAGCCTGCCACTAGATACAGTGTGCCACTTGCCACCAGATACATTGTGCCACTTGCCACCAGATACAGTGTGCCACTTGCCACCAGATACAGTGTGCCACCAGATACAGTGTGTCACTTGCCACCAGCAGCCTGTCACCAGATACATTGTGCCACTTGCCACCAGATACATTGTGCCAATTGCCACCAGATACAGTGTGCCACTTGCCACCAGCAGCCTGCCACCAGATACAGTGTGTCACTTGCCACCAGCAGCCTGTCACCAGATACATTGTGCCACTTGCCACCAGATACAGTGTACCACTTGCCACCAGCAGCCTGCCACCAGATACATTGTGCCACTTGCCACCAGATACAGTGTGCCACTTGCCACCAGCTCCCTGCCACCAGATACAGTGTGCCACTTGCCACCAGCAGCCTTCCATCAGATACAGTGTGCCACTTGCCAAACACAGCCTACCACCAGATACAGTGTGTCACTTACCACCAGCAGCCTTCCACCAGATAGTGTGCCACTTGCCACCAGCAGCCTGCCATCAGATACATTGTGCCACTTGCCAACCACAGCCTACCACCAGATACAGTGTGCCACTTGCCACCGGCAGCCTGCCACCAGATACAGTGTGCCACTTGCCACCAGCAGCCTGCCACCAGATACAGTGTGCCACTTGCCAACCACAGCCTACCACCAGATACAGTGTGCCACTTGCCACCAGCAGCCTTCCACCAGATAGTGTGCCACTTGCCACCAGCAGCTTGCCACCAGATACAGTGTGCCACTTGCCACCAGCAGCCTGCCACCAGATACAGTGTGCCACTTGCCACCAGATACAGTGTGCTACTTGCCACCAGCAGCCTGCCACCAGATAGTGTGCCACTTGCCAACCACAGCCTACCACCAGATACAGTGTGCCACTTGCCACCAGCAGCCTGCCACCAGATACAGTGTGCCACTTGCCACTAGAAGCCTGCCACCAGATACAGTGTGCCACTTGCCACCAGCAGCCTGCCACCAGATACAGTGTGCCACTTGCCAACCACAGCCTACCACCAGATACAGTGTGCCACTTGCCACCAGCAGCCTGCCACCAGATACAGTGTGCCACTTGCCACCAGCAGCCTGTCACCAGATACAGTGTGCCACTTGCCAACCACAGCCTACCACCAGATACAGTGTGTCACTTACCACCAGCAGCCTTCCACCAGATAGTGTGCCACTTGCCGCCAGCAGCTTGCCACCAGATACAGTGTGCCACTTGCCACCAGCAGCCTGCCACCAGATACAGTGTGCCACTTGCCACCAGATACAGTGTGCCACTTGCCACCAGCAGCCTTTCACCAGATACAGTGTGCCACTTGCCACCAGATACAGTGTGCCACTTGCCACCAGCAGCCTGCCACCAGATACAGTGTGCCACTTGCCACCAGCAGCCTGCCACCAGATACAGTGTGCCACTTGCCAACCACAGCCTACCACCAGATACAGTGTGTCACTTACCACCAGCAGCCTTCCACCAGATAGTGTGCCACTTGCCACCAGCAGCTTGCCACCAGATACAGTGTGCCACTTGCCACCAGCAGCCTGCCACCAGATACAGTGTGCCACTTGCCACCAGATAGTGTGCTACTTGCCACCAGCAGCCTGCCACCAGATAGTGTGTCACTTGCCAACCACAGCCTACCACCAGATACAGTGTGCCACTTGCCACCAGCAGCCTGTCACCAGATACAGTGTGCCACTTGCCAACCACAGCCTACCACCAGATACAGTGTGTCACTTACCACCAGCAGCCTTCCACCAGATAGTATGCCACTTGCCACCAGCAGCTTGCCACCAGATACAGTGTGCCACTTGCCACCAGATACAGTGTGCCACTTGCCACCAGCAGCCTGCCACCAGATACAGTGTGCCACTTGCCACCAGCAGCCTTTCACCAGATACAGTGTGCCACTTGCCACCAGATACAGTGTGCCACTTGCCACCAGCAGCCTGCCACCAGATACAGTGTGCCACTTGCCACCAGCAGTCTGCCACCAGATACAGTGTGCCACTTGCCAACCACAGCCTACCACCAGATACAGTGTGCCACTTGCCACCAGCAGCCTGCCACCAGATACAGTGTGCCACTTGCCACCAGCAGCCTGTCACCAGATACAGTGTGCCACTTGTCAACCACAGCCTACCACCAGATACAGTGTGTCACTTACCACCAGCAGCCTTCCACCAGATAGTGTGCCACTTGCCACCAGATACAGTGTGCCACTTGCCACCAGCAGCCTGCCAGATACAGTGTGCCACTTGCCACCAGATACAGTGTGCCACTTGCCACCAGCAGCCTGCCACCAGATACAGTGTGCCACTTGCCACCAGCAGCCTTTCACCAGATACAGTGTGCCACTTGCCACCAGATACAGTGTGCCACTTGCCACCAGCAGCCTGCCACTTCCTCCAGGACTCTTCCAGGATGGGTAGAAGGGACAGGGCCTGCATAGTCAAACAAATCCCTCAAGCCCCCACCCCTCCTGATCTGGGATGGTATGGCTGTGTGTAAAATGAATGCCAGGAGTATTGATCAGACCAAGTTGTATAGAGGGTTGTGTGTACAGCCTTTGGGCTCACACTGGTTTGCTGCAGTTTGGGCGCACTGCTTGTGTATCTGCAGTTTTAGCTTGCAGTCCTATTGATTTTGGTGCGCTTTCAGAAAAAACATGCAACCTAATAGAAATCAATAGGACTGTGGGTAAAACGCAGGAAAACTGTGGATACACCAGCAATGGGCCAAAACACAGCAAAGCAGTGTGAACCCACCTAAAAGCACAAGGAGCCGAGTCTACATATTGACTGCAGTTATAAGAGCCATTGCTGAAGATAAAGGTAAAAGAGGGGGAGAGAAGGGAGATAAGAGTCCACTGAGCTCACACTTGGATGGGAAGCTTATCACTCACATATCTGTTCACCTTCTATCTGCCGGCTGCTCTGTTCATAATTTCCCAGCCCACACAGCTCCTTCACTGCACACAGAGAGAAAGGGGAGAGGGGAGGGGGAAGGCAGAGCCATTTGTGTAGGGGGGAACTGTGCACTTTGACACTGTAATAAACACAGTGAGCCAACACAGATGCAGCCAGACACCCCTACATTTACACACAGCTTCTCCTGTCCCATAGAAGTTTATGGACAGGAGAAATCAGGCTTATACTGCTGACTGGGAGGGCCGATTTTAAGGCAGGGGCCTGGAGCTGCAGCTCCATCAGCCCCTATGTTAATCCGGCCCTGGTGGAGAGGACAACAGACATCCTCAATATCAACTGATGATGTCATTGGTTGTTAGGATGCCAGTGTCTAGAAAGTTGTAATGGTGCATAATGAAAACTAGTGGCTTTGTGTAACTAAAAGGCAGGCTTAATCCACCTGCTGGCTTGTATACAATTTTTGATTAATTTTTAGACATTTTGCCAAGGCACCCCTGAAGAAACCTCAAGGCACCCTGGTTGAAAAAGGCTGTTCTAGATCACTGGATGATATGATTGATGATGGGTTTACACCATTTTTTGGGAGGAGTTTTTTTTTCTTCATAAAGGACTATCACAGGGTGTGTGTGCTTATTTACTTCATAACTTTTTTGTAAATGAGTAGACAGGGTACGTTATAACCACTCATTCATGTAAGGGGAGGACCTGATATCTGGGGGCCTTCTTATCTTAACTTGGTCTTAGAGAGTCTGATAAGTCCCCTGTGACAGAACCTCACATCCACTGGGCCAAATGTGGGAATGAAGCCCTTGTTCCCATCAACATGGAGACATCATGCTTTGCCAGGGGCGTTCTTCTGCAAGGCACCCTTCCCCTGTTGAGGGCATGTGGTCTGTAATGCTTGGGCGTGTGCACACTCTCTGACCCCTTTCCTGACCTGTCAGGCTGCATGCTTGGATAAGGGTCCAGTATAGATATGGTGGAGGGCCTTCAATTTTTAGTTTTTTTGCATGGGTTTCCCCTTTGAAACCTACACCAGAAAATCATCAAGGATAAGGGTCTGGTATGAATTTGGGGGGGGGGGGGGGGGGGTCCACGCATTTAAAATAAAAAAAGAACAAGCTGGCAGAAAATTATTATTTAATTTCAAATGCGTTTTTTTTTTCTTTCTAAATCATTCTTTGTTTGCTGTATTACATTCTACAGGTGTGTGACTTCGCATGTAGGTTTAAGGCTCCTCCCCAGGCATTCTATTTAATTAAATGTTATATTTTTAATGTTTCACTTTAAGATTTATTAATAGAGCTGCTTCCCACTGAATTCTCCAAGTTCTAGATAAAGATCTTGCCAATAGCACCCAGCATATCTAAAGCAAAGCTGTAGCAGAGTAAGTGGGATCTGATATTTTATTTATTTATTTATTTTATTTATTTATTACACATGGTAACTTTGAATAGAAATTGAACAAAAATGAACTATGAAATATTTATAAAGTTTAGATTTGTCAATGCTCCTTTAGTCCAAGTTTTAAGTAGATGGATAGACGTAATAGGAGATTGACACATACAACAGTGCACACAACTGCTTCAAGATCCAAATCCAAAACCACTTTATACATAAACATTG
This sequence comes from Aquarana catesbeiana, assembly GCF_042186555.1. Taxonomy (NCBI): domain Eukaryota; kingdom Metazoa; phylum Chordata; class Amphibia; order Anura; family Ranidae; genus Aquarana; species Aquarana catesbeiana. The sequence goes on from NC_133324.1 coordinate 411,673,384, forward strand.
TTTGTTGGTGTATGCCCTGTTTAAATCCATGCAATAAATATACCCTGCATAAAAAGTGTTGATGCTAATTTTATCACTATTAATTATGTTTACATGGTATCGGATGCTCTTCTATCAAAAAATCAATCTAGATAATGTTTTATATTATAGAAAGGCCCATTTTCTCCCTTTCAATTTGTGAGCAATGGTAAAGTAATCTTTTATTTGTAATGTTGGTAATCTGAAGAACTGTCTGGCATTTTAATGAAAAATTAATATTAATCTCCTGGTGCTCGGGAGCCTAGAGGCACAATTTCAGCCTTCACTATTTCATTTAGTGTTATAGTGTAAGTAATTGACTGAGTCAAGAAGTCAGTGCTTGTGTAGTAGAAAGAGGCAGATGCATCACTCTGTGCTTATGCCTTCAGCCTCATTAAGAAATCTGATAACAAAACACTGCAATGAGGAAATTATATAACTAATTTAGAAACTGCGACGCTTCCACCTCTGTAAATCTATTCAGAAAAATAGCATGTGATGGAACATTTGTGCCCTGAATTATAGTCCATTATACTGCTTTTTCCCCTTGAGATGCAGAGCTTTAAAATGTAAAATTTCCATTTTAATGCTGGAAATAGCTTGCAAATTTGTATACACTATACCTTTGTATACAGCAAACAGTGGAATATTTATATTGGAATGAATGAATGTGCTATAGAGAAACTCTGCACAAAATTAATTTCTCCACTTCGAGTGAAGATGGGATGAATTGGGTTTAGAAACGTGCTTGGTCATGCTTTGGTTTAGAAAAATGCTTAGTCCTTATGGGCTCATTCATTATTGCACATGTGGTAACCTGTGCTATGGCTCACCTAAACATGACTTTAGCGCAGCCCATTCATTATAAATGGTCTGCCAATGTACCATAACAGATGAAAAAATGCCCTAAAAAGACCCCTTTTTTAAGTGCAGAACAACATTAGCTATGCGCATGGTATATAGGTTGTAGTGCGCTGCTGTACATTGTACATTGTATTCTAATGTAAAATGCATTGGGGTGCTATTGACAAAGAATGCCACAGCAATGTTCGTTAGTATGTGTGTTCATTAGTAAGTGTGTTTTAGCACGTTGAATAGTTCCTTAAAGATATCTTGCTATAAAATTATCATTCAGTTTATCCCACTCCCTGATCAAATGTCAGGTCACCTGACACCAGGTGACAGATGCACTGCATAGGACTCGGAAGTGCACCGCTAAGATAGTGGACCCTAGGACTGACTGCTGTGGATAGTGCCCAGGGAGGTTCAGGAAGCAGGTCTACTGGATCACTAACACAGATCCCAGTGGGAACTAGAGCATAGATTCCCCAGGGCGTGGAGTCTAAGAGCCAGCAGATATTCACCAGAGCCTCTGGTGTTGAGGATGGACTGCGCTGCAGTCTGGCTCCAGGTCACGGCCCCTAGGGTCTCACAGCTCACGCTCACGATAGACTACAGGAGAAGGAAGCAGCAGGCTGGAAGAACAAGGATAGTAAAGGGATAAGGCAGAGGTCAGGGCGACTAGCAGACAGGAACAACAGAGTACACACCAAAGGTTTAGGGTCACAGGCAAACAGGGATAGTCGGGGACATGCCAAAAGGTCAGGGTCACGAGCAGACAGGAATAGTCGAGAACACGCCAAGGTCGGTAACAGGGACAAACAAAGAGCACATGGTAAGCAGGAAACAGGAAGCCAAACACACAATGAATACACAATGGTTGATCAGCACTGCTGGCTTGCAGTGCACAGGTTTCCAGGCCTGGGGTGGAGCCATGTTTAGAGGAGAGATTATAAAAACAGCCAGGTGAGAGTGGCTGGCCTCTTAGTCTGAACACATGAGGAGAGGTAAGCTGACAAAGAAAGATTACTGCATAACCATGACATCAAACCCCTTCGCCAAAGTCTTAGGGCCAACTCACACTACAGTGGCTTGTGATACATTAGGCACCCCTTTTAAAATGAATGAGCTTCAAGCCACCTCAATGCACAACATTTTAGAGCAGGCTCAATTTTTTCACCATGTTTATCATGGTTTGCTCTGGTGTGCTGTAGTGCAGGTGCAATGTGAAAAGCACCACAGTACCTGTGTTGATGTGCTGCAGTGCTTTTCACAACATTAACCACTTGACCTCCGGAAGATTTACCCCCTTCATGATCAGGTGATTTTGTGTGATACGGCACAGCATTACTTTAACTGACAATTGCGCCTTCATGCAATGCTGTACCCAGATAAAAGGGTATGTCATTTTTTTCCCACAAATCGAGCTTTCTTTTGGTGGTATTTGATCACCACTGCGTTTTTTTATTTTTTACGCTATAAACAAAAAAAAAACTGACAATTTTGAAAAACAATATTTTTTTACTTTATGCAATGAAACATATCCAATTAAAATAAAAAAAAAATCGAATTTCTTCATAAATTTAGGCCAATATGTATTCTGCTACTAATTTTTAGTAAAAAAAAAATCCCAATAAGCGTATATTGATTGGTTTGCACAAAAGTTAAAGCGTCTGCAAACTATGGTATATACAGTATTTATGGATTTTTGTTATTTTTTTTTATAGTAGTTATGGCGCCGATCAGCGACTTATTGAGGGACTGCGATCTTGTGATGAACAATCGGACACCAACTGACACTTTTGACACTCTGTGGGAACCAGTGACACTAATACAGTAATCAGGGCTAAAATATGCACTGTCACTGTACTAATGACACTGGCTGGGAAGGGGTTCAAAATCTAGGGCGATCAAAGGGTTAACTGAGTGCCTAGCCAGTGTTTTTGCGTACTGTATGTGCTGCTTTTACTAGTGGAAGAGATTGATTTTCTTCCCTGATTCACAGGGACAAACAATCCATCCCTTCCCCCTTGTCAGTATGAAGATCTGCCTTGTTTACATAGATCTCCATTCTGTGTGTTTTGCCGATGATCAGTGGGTGCCGGTGGGCATCCAGTACTCGGCATCTGCAGATCGGGTTCTGCTGTGAATAATGTGTGAGCCCCCTGTAGGTGAAAGTGCAGAATCCCCATATGGGATTCTGCACAGGAGGGCCGTCCTGTAGCAGTAAATCTGCTATAGGATGGTCCAGAAGTGGTTAATGTACATTTCACAATTGTTAATGTGCTTTACAGGACATGCTAGCAACATGCACATCTAACCCTGCATCTCCCACCGCACTCCAGATCCATGCTGTTTGGCTATCTGAGTACCGCTATTGGTTGGTGCACTGTGCAGGTGGAACTGCTGCTGAGCCTCTGAAGGCCTGGACTCTATGTGAGAGCAGCATTCCAACTTTACAATTTACTGGCGACACAGACCAACTTTTACAGTACAGCGTATACACCTACTATAAAAGTAAAATTCTTCGCCATATCCTTTGTTTGTTATACAGCTTGACTGCTGAATTAATATAAAACACAAGGGGATAAGTTTATCATGGGATAGAGGATGATTTAGCATGTTTATTACATTTACAATGATTTGCACTGTCTGCAAGCTTGTAAATGATGGTCTTTATTTTCTGTTTGTGCACTTACCCTGTTAGAATATTTTAAATGTAAAAATAATCTCATCATCATTCTCTGAATAGTTTGCCCATGTACAGATGTGCAAAGCACTCTTTGTCAGGCACTTTATTTTGCTGGCAGCCTGGGCTGCTTCAGGACACCTATCAAATATTTATAGTGTATGCTCTATCTTAGGCTGTAAATTCATGATGTAAAATGTACAAGGGACACAGTAACTTACATAAGACATCAAAAGCCAGGTTGAATTAGCAACTAGTTTAATTAATCTTTTCCTACTTGACTACATGTTATGGTTTATAAAAGCGATGAAAAATAAAATGTCTTAAAGCGGCCCTATAAATTGATTTAGATAATGAGCCATAATGGGGAATGTATAGTATTTTTTAGATACATGCAGATTAGCTTGATGCAAATAGTGTTACTACTGCACGTTGATTTTCTAGAGACATGTTGTGTAGTTATGTACAGGGCAGGTGAGCAGCCATATTTGTTCCTAACCTACTGTTTCCTACTTTTCAGTGTAGCATAATACTTGTGCTTTACTGTTATTTCTTAAAATACAACTCATTGCAAATAATGTCCGCCTTATGTGGCTGATATCTTATCTCAACAACTGTTAATGCTCTCTCAGTATTTTTCTGTACTTGCAGCATTTCTAAAAAGGCATCACTTAGTAAATGTGCATGTAATGCAAAGATGTACTGAATATTATTTTTTTTGAATGGATAAAGGTAGTGATTGCAATTCAAGTATGTGATCTACAAGCTTGATTGCATGTCTACAGTAGAGCCTTGACTTAGAAAAGCATAGTACAACTGAAATTTATCTTTTCAATAAATCTTTCTTGTGGAAAAAAAAAAAAAAAAAAAAGCACGGCACTTTTAAAGGGCGTTGCTGTGCTATGCAAATTAAATACTTTTTTAATTACAGTGGGTCAGATTGGCAGCTATATTGCGGGGGGAAGATGGGGCTGGGCATGAGCTTTATCTATGCTGTGTTTGGGTTAAAACACTGAATCAGAAATTTGATAGTATGTTTGTTCTGCTTCCCTTAGTTGTTGATTGTCATAACAGCTTTATTGACATTTTTTACCTAGCCAGCATATACTGCCCCCTTATAATTTATGCTCTTAAAGAGGTTCTTCAGCCAGGTTCCAAAGATTAAAAGTCAGCAACTACAAAAGCTGTAGCTGCTGATTTTTAAACAGTCACTCACCTGTCCAGGGATCCAGCTCTGTCCTCAATTGGGCTGGTTATTTGCCAGTCTTCAACTCCCGGCACCGGCATGTTGACTGTTGGAAGCCAGCAGTGACTCCAAGTGACATCACAGCTGGCTTCCCATTGTACATGCGTAAGTCGTGCTGCACACTTTAAATGCTTCCAGAGCCTCCTGGGACCTCCTTGTTCCAGAAGGAAGGAAAGGGGCAAACTTTCACTCGGATTGCCTGTCAAAACTAGGTACCTGCTCCCTACAAAAAAATGATGTGCCAAAAGTTGAAGAAAAGGGGGAGAGGAGGAGTTTTGGTGTAGTCAGATGTCATATGCCGCTCATAGTTAGGAAAGCTATTCAGGGCTCATTCACATGGCTGTTTATGACTACAAACTACCCAAATTAGCTTATTACTGTGGAGGGTACAGCCAAATGTTCATCTGCAGTCGATCAGCTTGTACAAATCAATGGTAGGCTGAGAGGCTCTGCAGCTGTCCGCATGTAATGGCGCAAGGAGCAGTTATCTCAGGGACAGGTGAGCAGCCGTGAATGCAAACAGTATGGTACAGAGCTGCTCATCTGTCCCTAGCCGCATATAATCACTCCTGGGGAAATTATATGTGAACAGCCATAGACAGCCACCATGAACTGACTGTTTTTACTTCATACAGTCTTCTTGTCCATAGCTGAGCATAAATACCTGGCAATACCTACCACAGAAATATGATGTTCTGGCTGTTGTATGGCCTTAAATGGAACATGTGCTTGACACCTTAAACTATGTTAATGTTATCTTTTAGGTGTGTTCACAGTATTCCCATGTCAGGAAAAAGTTATTTTTGGAATGATTGATTCATTGTTCCAATTTTGGAATAATTATTCTTGTACTATTTCAATAAACCTATTTTTCCAATGTAACTTGTTTATGTGCCATGTTTAAGCAAGGTTATGTTTTATTTAGTGAATGGCTGTATCCAGACTTATGCTTCTCAGCATCGTGTTAAAATTTGAAAGTTTCAATCACATTTTTTATGTTTATTACTATATCTTTTATTTTCTTTTTCAACCTCACCTGTACTCTAAAGGTATGTAATTGCTATAATTACTGAGGCTGACAAATCAATAATAGAATAACGTTGCATATTCAGATAATGCAATGGATTAACTTATTCAATCCTGATCGATACATGAGACTAACAAAGGTTGCAATTTGAATCTATCATACATAGCATATGGTAGGACACAGAAATGGTTGGGGAGGGTGCCCCCCGGGTCCCGAAGCACAGTTTGTTCCCAACCGGGGTGCTCAGGAGGAGGGGACAGCACCCCCGACAAAGATGTATCCACTATATTGGTTAATTTATGGCTTTGCTGGTTCCAAATTCCCTATATATTGTATACCATACAAGGATTGAATGTATTTCCAATGATAAACATACATTACAGTTTATATTGTTTCTGTTATATAAACTCATTGTTTCTATGTGAAAAAACTCAATAAAAATTATTTGAAAGAAAGTCACATTAAAAACTACTTTGTGGTAAATATTGCACAATTAACCCGACATATTTATCCACTGAGAATACACTATGCTTTTCCTATGAAGCGGTTCTAAAAAAAATTTTATATAAGTACATAAAGATAATTGCAAAAACATTTTTCTTAACAATAACAATAGCCTTCTATAGTCTTATTGTAAATGATTTCAGTTACTAAATACTAGAGTTATATAAAGTGACTAAAGTGAGCATCACAGAAGAAAAGGTTCTCTGTGTGCTCATGTTATATGATCAATATTTTATCACAACTGGGGAATTTTTAACAAGACAGTCTCTGGTCTTCTCCTAGTTACAGAAACCTATTACTTTTTTATTAAAAAAATAGAAGATATACCTGAGTTCTATATTAATGGTCATTTAGATCCTACAAGGCTTCCGAGTCACAAGCAGAATTTACCAGAAATGTAAATGGAAGTGACCTGTCTCTAGGGACACGGCAATGTCAGCACCCATGTAGCAAGCCACATTCATTTACATTTACTGTAAATGTTGAATTAACTTAAAAAGAAAGTAGCTAGGTCTTCTTGAGGCATAATGCATTTATATTTCTTGAATGTATCAAGAATGCCACTAAATGTAAAGATTTTATTTTTCTGAAATGTGAGTCATATGTAATTGCTAACTTAAATAATTTATGAAAGGTACACGCCAAACTTTAAAATGCTACCTTGGGAAATACCCTGGGAGCACAGTGTACCTGCTCAATACTTTAGTTTTACATTCACTTCACTCCATACTCCTTTATCAGTAATCTTGTGATCTGGGACCGCCTGCTTGTAAAGCAGAAGATGAATTCCCAAACATACTCAATGAAAGTTCTTTTTTCTGTCTCATATAGAAAATATGGTGCCAATACTAGGACGTTTTTTTAATGCCACCACTCAGATTGAACCTTGCCTCTGAAGTCTGAATATTATTGGTGATACAGGAAGCAGAGTAGGAGGAGATGTTAAACAACACAGGATTCGGGTACATGTAAACCCAATCACTAAAATATCATACAATGACTTCTTAATGTAATTTCAAATGTCATTCTTAACCTTTAAACTTTACCTTCTTAACTCCAGCTTTCATTAAAATAATTTCAGCCATGCAATTTTTGGTTCAGGCACTTCCTGTTATGTGTTGAACACTGTCTTACAACTGTGCTTCTGCATTGTCACCCTTTCATAGGTGCCTTCAGGGAAGAATACAAGCAGTCGAGCCAGCACAAACTACACAAGCATGGTCCACTGTTGTCACCAACAGGAAGCCAACAAAGAACAATGACATGCAACTGCCACTGTGGTGAGTGCATGTAGACAGAAAGTGGTTGGATGAGATCAACAGCACTGAGATACAACAAATGATAAAAGAGAGAAATGTATTTTCTAAAAGAAAATGCATGTCAATTGTTATGATACATTGAGCCTGGGTTCACACTGATGCAAATTTACAGCGGGGTTGATGCGTTTAGGAACACACAGATTCGCAGGTCATGAAAAAAGCATAGTATTCCATGGCTTTGGTTCACATATATGCGTTGTGAATTTGGTGCGAGAAAAAAAAAAGGGTCCTGTGCATGTTGACTGCAGGTGCGATGCAAATTCCTATGGTGCAGTGCGAATTTTATCTACATAGGCTTTAATTAAACTCACAGTAAACTCGCAGCACACAGTTCACATCTCTGTGAATTGTTCGCTGTCTGCCTCCTGAAATTCCCGGTAAAATCACGGTAAATTCGCACCTGTCCACCTCAAAACGCAAGGCAAATTCACACCTCACACAGGACAAAAAAAAAGGATCAAATTTGCAGTACATTGTATCGCAGTAGTGTGAACCTAGGCTGAGGGACATTCACTAAAAATGGAGCAGACAGAATATGGAACAGCTGTGCATGGCAAGCAATCAGCTTGTAGCTTTGATTTTCAAAGCTTAACTGAACATAGAAGCTGATGCACAACCACTCCAAATTCTTTCTGTTCCAGTTTTAGCAAATTCCCTCCATTTTGTTTTAACTATCATCCAGTTAGTGTTTAGATCTACTTTTTAGAAAGCATAGTCCCCGTGATCAGATAAAAAGGTTTTAATTTCACCACAGGTTCGGCATTTGCTATAGTAGCTATCTAATTAATATCTATAGCTAAAAACATTTTTATACATTGTAAAATATAAATTCATCTTATTTGTCACAAGAAAAGCATTTTTAAGTTTAAAGGGAACCTCTCCAATGCCCATGCAGGAAGAAGTACAAGGGTCACTTAACCTCCCGCCATGCAACATATACTCACCTTTCCTCCTTTGCTTACATTTGCTTAGCTGACCGTGTTAGGACATGCAGAAAAGTCAATAGTAATTTGTTATATTTTCATCTATGGTCAATTAAAATTGGCTTTCCATGTCTAACTATTAGCCTTTAGATGTGTCTATATGTATAATCACTGTGTAATGGAAGGGTGCTCTATTTTTTTTTATTCTTGAAGGTTTACTATCTCTAATGCCCTGTACACACGGTCGGACATTAATCGGACATTCCGACAACAAAATCCATGGATTTTTTCCGACTGATGTTGGCTCAAACTTGTCTTGCATACACACGGTCACACAAAGTTGTCGGAAAATCGGATCGTTCTGAACACGGTGACGTAAAACACGTACGTGACTATAAACGGGGCAATAGCCAATAGCTTTCATCTCTTAATTTATTCTGAGCATGCGTGGCACTTTGTGCGTCGGATTTGTGTACACACAATTGGAATTTCCGACAACGGATTTTGTTGTCGGAAAATTTTATAGCAAGCTCTCAAACTTTGTGTGTCGGAAATTCCTATGGAAAATGTGTGATGGAGCGCACACACGGTTGGAATTTCCGACAACAAGGTCCTATCACACATTTTCCATCGGAAAATCCGAACATGTGTACAGGGCATTACAGTAAAGTTTAAGACTTGAATCATTAAGTGTGATTCTTAAAAGTTACAGTATAACCTTACTTGTACACCTGCAAAGTAATAGTATATATAAACAATCAAAGTAAACAACTCCAAGGGCGTGGCTTACACGACGCCGGAAGTGAGGTATGCTTTCCACCTCAGCCTGATCCACAAACCAGGAAGTGATCTGTTCCCCTGGATACTGAGTCGGCTGATCTTCTGAACGGTGATACGCGATACTCCTTTTTGCTTGATTGACTGCTTTTATTTTGTACGTATATTGGTTGAGGGGTGTTTTGTGAAGATTGTGGGGTTCATCTTAATAAACAGTATTACGCTATGTGCATACTTTCTTTTTTTGTCATCTATCTGTTTGGAGTTGTGACCCCCCCCTGAACCCCCTGGAGTGGTACTGAGAGAGATGTGCTAAGGAGTTCTTTTTCTCTTGGAGGCTTTTTTAACTTGCATATTTGGTGAGTTTGATCCCCTAGGGGGAGAGTGTCAACACAGGGTGAAGTCCTACTGACCGGTGGAAGGCGCACACTGTGATTCAGCTGTAATATCACCTATGGACATTTTCCTGATCACTTCACAGACTCTATACCTCTCTGTTTAATCACTTTTGTGCGTAGTTGGCTGCATGATTTTTATTTATATGTTTTTGCTCAACAATAGCGCTGTTTGTAGTGTATGTTTACTTTGATTGTTTATATATACTATTACTTTGCAATTTTATGTCTTTTTAAAACGGCTGCTGCTTTTTGGAACACTTAGTGTAGAAGCTGAGTGTTTATACTTCCCCCATTCTCTAGTTCTACTCTCTCACTTTTGGACATTAATCTATCCATTTGGCGCTGAGTGGTGTGCTGTAGGCCCGAGCAAACCCTTCCTTTTTTACTTGTACACCTGTCACTAATGGTATGACCATGATAAATGCATTTTTAGCTGCAGTGCTTTATTTATATCATTAATTTATATAGCACCAACAACATTTTAAACACAGAAAGAACTGAACAGTGGACGTTAGTCACTGCTTATGAATGAGCCCACGGTCTTCAGTGTCCAATTAACATGAACATGAATACTTGAAGGAAATACTATGCAAGAGCATTTTTGATTTCCATTCATATTTTCACCTAGCAGAGATCAACCTTAGCATTCTGGGTACTTCAGTGTCATCAATATTATTAAAGATGAACATTTTGATCTTTGCAAACCGGGATCTGCCCTAGTTGGAATGATTAATCCAACAAAGACATCCAAGACCTATTGGTGGCTTACAACAAAACTGTTTAACCGAATAACATCCACAATTTGAGAATTAAAATGGAACAAAATTTGCTTTGGTAAAAAGTGCTGACAGGTAGGCTTTTTTTATGACAGAAGCTATTGTGTATGTCTTTATGGCCATAGATATTTCTCCCTGTTTTCTTACACTTTTTCTGTAAAGGTACCCTGAGCTGCTCATGCACAACTCAGTTAACAGTCTTAGCACAATTCACACATTTGTCAGAGTTAGTCATCCCAGCACAGAGAGGCCAAATATCAAAGGGCCGGGGACTTCAAATCTGGAGGAAAGACTACGACAAGATGGAGGTGCCAACTATGGAGGGAATTGCTGATATCACGGCACTGGAGAGGATTGTTTTGTATGCTGTGCATACTAGTACATCACATTGTGGCAAAGGATGAGCTAAGCCAAACTGGCCAAATTTAGACAATTACATTGTCCAAATATGGCTAAGTGGCCATCTTATGTTAACAATGTCACCAGCATGTCTGCCCATTTGTTTTGTGTCACATTGGAGTCTGGAATTATGGCAAAAAGCTCCTGGGGGGGGGGGGGGGGGGGGTGGGCACAGCATTTATATTTGGTCTGGTGGTTTAATTGTACTTTAATCTTCCCCTTGCAAGTTCCAGGCAAGAGCACTTGTGATTATCATGATTAGCCAATTAGGCTAATCATTTTTAAAAGGGGAAAATTTGCTACTGTGAGATTATTATAACGAGTTGGGCTGCAGCATAGAAAGATGTTGGCATGTGTAGTATTATTAATCTTGTTTACACTGGCTTCAGCTTGTAAAAGGCCAATGTGAAAGACAAGCTTTTACAGAGAATTTGCAGAGCTTTTAGGTGGCTTTAAGGAACCTTTTAAAGCTCCAGTCTGGGATTGTTAAACACAGATCTTAATGGGAGTGCTGAATGTCACTTTAAGCAAGCAGCTAGCAGGCTTCAGCACAACTTGAAGCTTGTTGAAAGCCTGCTAAAGCATATTAGCAGCTGAACTGTTATTTACCCACCGACATTTAAAAAAGGTTACCGTAAACAGACAGCCATTGCATTCATCAATGGGTTTAAACTGAGCCATCATTGGACTCCTTGGTTCACAGTCTAAATGTATAGAGCTAATCCGAGTAGCTTTGTAGCATGTGGTCACTGTAAAAGTCAAGCAATCATATACTACTGTTTACATTGTTTTTTCCTCCCCTTCTCGTGAAACACAGGAAGGAGAGATACAGTGTCACTGTATATTAACCCCTAATCCCTGATCCCTTTGTGCATGACCTAATGTTCTGCATCTAGTGCACCATTACCAAGCTCCATGTTTTAAGCCTCCCAATACCAGCATGGTTCTTCATTTCCAAAAAAACTGTTGCAAAAAATTTGATCACTTTGGTGTATCTGCTTTCCAATAAAGGGGTCATTTTAAAGAGGGAAGGTTCATGCTGTCCTGTCATTGCTATTTTAACAGAAAAACAGGGAAACTGTTTCCCCCCACAATTCTTGATCTTTTTTAGTTTCTATAGCTAAAGAAAACAGCCATTATGAAATACCACCAACATAAAGTTCTATCTGTTCAAAACAATGATTTAAAATAAATTTGGATACTGTGTTGCATGACAGGATAATTGTCAGACAAACTAACGCAGCACTGACAAATGACCTGGTAAAGAAGGGGTAAAACAGGTAGGTGCTCAAGTAGTTCAAATTAAAGTAAAGACCTGTTGCATATGCATTAGCCCTCTGAAGAGCAACCTGCATAGAGCACTTAAAGCGGGGTTCCACCCAAATTTTGAACAATATCTGTATGTATTCTCTTCCTTGCCTAGATGCTGACATGCCGTTTAAAAAAATTTAAATCGCCGTAATTACCTTTTATTTTTCTATTCTTCTTTGCACTTCCTGGTTCTCCTCCCGTGGGAGTAGGCATGTTTCTAGCCTCTCCCAGACTCCTGGGAGCTAGTCTCAGGCTTCCCAGGATGCCACTGAGCATGTGCAGGAACAAGCGGTGAATGCTGGGAGCACAGCATTCACCGCATCCAGGAAATAAATGCTTGTGGGCTTCAAATGCCCACAATGAAGATGGAAACCGCCTGCAGTGAATAATATAAGTTATTCTTTCCGACGAAATCTGACACAGGTGGACATATTACACACAATATGTGAGTATGTATTGCTGAGAAGAAAAGTTTGTGAATGAACTAAAAAAAAACAAAACGATAGATAGGTGGACCCCCGCTTTAACAGGTGGTGAGAAGGCATTATGTCGCCTCCTTGCTGCCTGTTTTAACCCCTAAAAACCCTCGCCACCGCACGTCAACTGTGTGCATTGCAAGCATTTGCAGGGCAGTTGTCACAAGGCTGCATTCAATTGAACTGGTCACATTTGTCGGGTGTTACTGAATATGACAGGGGGATCTTATCATAGCTGCAGTATATGTACACCCCTGCCTGCTAGTTGAGCAGGTGGGGGTTGGGAGTAAAAACATGGTTCAACTGTGTGTCTTTTAACACACTCTCAACTGTAAGTATATATGACGTCTAGGAATTCTCATTAACATTCCCAAACTGGACCTGTGATATGCTTTAAAGGCTTTGAGAAAGCTACTTGAAACTTTCCAATAGTTTCCCAAATGCTTTTCAAATGTTTCCCAATAGCTTTACAAAAGCTTCAATACAGCCTGATGTCAGTGTGAACAAGATGAAAAATGCAGACTTTCTTCAATGGTAATCAGCCACAAAACGCATAGTTTAGATAAGCCTGCAGTATTGCTTGCAGTGGTTGTAAGTACGGTATATTCCTAATTTCTCTATAAAATCACATCATAATTAATATAAATATACCCCATGGTTTACTATTATTGATGGTCAGCAAATGCATTTTTTCCCCCAGATATTTTACTCAAATAACCCTGAAATCTTGCATCTTTAATAACTTGAGTTAGCCATTAAAAGCCAACCAAGCCCACACATAGACCCTTTTGGTTACAGTGAAAAATAATAATTGCTGTGTTTGGTATTTGAAACAAATGTAAAGAAGGACAGCAATTTCCAAGAAGAAAACAAATATGAATTGTTCAGATCTCCTTTTGAGTGTGGAGTACATATGTGATCACCAGCCCTCCTGAGACCCATAAATAAGGGTTTGAATGTGCAAACAGAGACCCTCGGTCACACCACTAGTGAGGCAGACATACTGGAGCCTTGAGATGTATGTAAAGAAAGCTGAGGGTGACAACAATAAATTGTATTGTTTATGAAAGCTTTATTTTGTTCAATACTTTCCGTGCTTACTTTCTGCCCACACATTCTATTGTAACTCATTTCAAATGAACATGTGTTTGCTGCATGGTTTTACTAATGTTCACTGTAGACATTGCGTGATTTACCCTCTATTATTAATACAGTGTGCTGTATGCTGAGCTCTCTAATTATACAATATAGAAGACCATTTTTGTTAGCAAAAAGAAATCCCCTCTAGAGGGACTTATACATTGTAAGAACTTTATTAAACCTTTATCTTTTCTCAAACTGACTTCTGAATGTGAGAGTCAGTCTTCCCTATCCCCAGGTGATCAGCTCCAGTTCTGTTACAGAAAAAGCTGCACTGCCTGCATTCCCTTAGATGTTCTTCACCAAAGTTTATCACCAAAAATGAAACCCTTTCTGTAGGGAAGTCTACACAGTGCAGATGTATGAATAAACAGTGAGCCAATCACACAAGCAGGACGTTTGTGTTTTGTTACACTTCAAGAAAATTGGCTGGGACACAGCGGCGGCACCACTGGCTCCTGCTGCTGTCAATCAAAGTTGGTTAGCCAATCAGGAGAGAGAGAGGGTCCGGGGCCGAACCTCAGCTCCGTGTCTGAATGGACACATGGAGCTGCAGCTCAGCTTGGGTGCCCCCATAGCAAGCTGCTTGCTGTGGGGCCACTCAACAGGAGGGAGGGGCCAGGAGCAAAGAAGAGGGACCTAAGATAAGGAGGATCTGGGCTGCTCTGTGCAAATCCACAGCACAGAGCAGGTAAGTATAACATGTTTGTTATTTTTATAGAAAAAAGAATGAGACTTTACAATCACTTTAAATTTTAGCCTTGTTACCATAGGTGGCTTAGAGGAAGTAAAAACAGGCAGTTGAGGTGCATTTTACTACTCTCTGACCACTGTGCCAAAATTTAACATGGCCAGTGGTGCAGTGAAGATGTTAAAACATGTTGCATTTGCCAGGCGGAACTGCCGCCACACGTGACTCATTCAAGCGCATGGGACCACACTGTAACCCGTCTGCAACAGTATTTAATGCATATGGTTGTTGTGCATTGGTACAGAATTTCAATAGTTAATAGACATGTGCAATTCGCTTTGGTCTGAATATAAATTCAGACACATTTTTGGTTATTTGGAGATTCTGATGTATCTGAATCCCCCAATAAATAGTAACAAATTTGTTTAATTTCATTTAGTATATTTGTTTTCTAATGAATTTCAAATTTTCGAAATGTTTTAAATTTGGATCGGTTGAAAAATGATCGGCCAGTTCGAGTACTGTGCGAAGAGTAGCTGGTTGTTAAGGAGTGGGACGAGAAGCAACCGATGACGCATGAGCTGTCAGTGAGCTTCTCCACTAATGTGAAATGTAAACAAAGGAATGCTGGCAATGAAAAATTCAGAAAGAAACTGAGTGTGTTCTCCCCCTAATCCATACTAAGCCCTTTGGGTCTAATATGGATTTTAAAGGGAACCCCACACCAAAAAAAAAAGCGGCGTGGTGTCCCCCAAAAATACATATCAGGCCCTTACCCGAGCATGCAGCCTAGCAGGCCAGGAAAGGGGGAGCAAACCCCTCCTGAACCATACCAGGCCACATGCCCTCAATGTAGGGGGGTGCCTTGGGGAAGAGAAGCTGATCAGAATATGGAAGGGGGCCCCCAGATCCCAGCCCTCCCTATGTGAACGAGAATGGGGTACATACTACCCCTATCCATTCACCAAAAAAGTGTAAAAAGTGAGTAAAGACACAGCACGAGTTTTCTTTATTAAAAAAAAGTCCCCTGGTGTAGATCCATCATCAATCATGATGCCCGCCGGACCACTGAACCCGAAAAAAGAAAAAAAAAGAAAACCTCCGGTATTGTCGAAAGCTCCTGCCATCTGCCTGCTCTGCCATCTGCCATTTCTTAAATAACTAAGGGACAGAGTCATCCAATGACATCATCGTGACCGCCCGTGACATCATCAACCCGGCATGCCCTGGTCGATGATGTCACAAAGGGGTGTGGCCAACTGGTGATATTGTCGGGTGGCCCCGCCCCTTAAATATTTAAAAACTGTCAGACAGCTGTCTTTTTCCCGGTCAGTAGTGGCAACGGGCATCATGTTGACAATGGATCTACACCAGGAGACATTTTTTTATTTTTTATTTTTTAACAAAGGACTTGTCAAAAACTTGTGTTGTGTTTTTATATACTTTTTACACTTTTTTGGTAAATGAGTAGGGGAACACATTCTCCATACTAATTCACATAGAGAGGGGCCACGATATGGGGCCCCTCTTGTTAAAGGGGGCTTCCAGATTCCAATAAGCCATCCACCCGCAGGCTCTCTTATTCCCATCTACACGAGGACAAGGTGCTTTGGGGTATGTGGAGGGGCCCAAAGCACCCCCCCATGTTGAGGGCATGTAGCCTGGTATGGTTCAGGAGGGGGAGCACTTGCTTGCCGCCTTTCCTAGCCTGCTGGGCTGCATGCTTGCATAAGGGTCTGGTATGGATTTTGGGGAGGACCTCACGCAGTTTACTTTTTATATTTTGGTGTGGGGTTCCCCTTAAATATCATACCAGACCCCAAGGGCCTCGTATGGGTTGTGGGGGTCCCCCATGCTGTATTTTTTTTAACTGGCATTTGTTTTGTTTACATTCTGCTGTCAGCAAGGAATTCTGCTGACAGCAGATGAGTCATGGTTGTTAAAGACGCAAGCTGCAGCCCACTCCTTAACAACCAGCTATTCTGATTTCTGAATATGCAAAATGAATGCCGAAGATACAAAACAAATTCCAAAATTTGAAAAACAAATTGGTCCAATATTATGTCAACTGACCATTTCATTTTCGGGATTTTGGAATTTGTTTTGTATTTTGAGCATTGTTTATGCAAAATAGCATTACATTTTTTTTTTTTTAATTGCATGGGGTCCCCCCAAAAATCCATATCAGATCCTTAGGTTTTTTTCTGAATTTTTCATTGCTGGCATTCTTTTGTTTACATTTCAGCTGTCAATGGGGAAGCCCACTGACATCTGATGAGTCATGAGTTGTTAAGAACGTGACACCCAGTTACCTGGCCTGCTGCTTAACAACCAGGTATTCTTCACACAGAATTTGAATGGGTCGATCCGAATTCGAATCGTTTTGAAAATTTGTAAACAAAATTAAACTAAATGAATTCAAAAACAAGTCAATGAAACAAAATTAGTAACACAACGAATTTATCCAAAAGAAAAAAAAAAATGTTCTGTTCTGCACATTTCCAAAACAGGCATTCAGTAAGTGACTATCGCCTAGAGCTGCCGGTCTAATGGCTCAAAAAAGTGATCGACTGTGGATAGTTTTTTCAGAGAAGGAGTTAAACACCACCACACACGTAAACAAGACCCAAGCTAGTTCTCAAAGTACAGAAACAGCAAAACACTTGCAACACTAGCATTTTTGCTTCATAATTGTCAACAATAGATATTGTTGTGTCAATGGGGTCAATTCACAAGAGTTAAATAACGTCCAAAAAAATGCGGAAAAATAACGATTGCCGTAAATCAGTTTTGAAAGTACAATTCACTAAGAATTCACTAAGAATATTGCGTTAAATACAGAATGTGGTGTTTGTTCAATTTAGCGGTAATTACTGCATTATTTAATATGGAAATTTATGGCTTTGAGTTGGTTACTAAGGAGCGGGCCAGGAAGCCAGCAGCTGCATCCTTAAAAACAGATGACTTATCAGCAGGTTCCCCTCTGACAGCTGAATGTAATAAAAAAATGCCGGCAATTAAAAATTATGCAAAAAAATAAATGGTGTGGGCCCCCCCCACAATCCATACCAGACCCTTATCCGAGCATGTAGCCTGGCAGGTCAGGAAAGGGAGGGGATGAGCGAGTGCCCCCCCTGAACCATACCAAGCCATCAACAAGGGGGGATGCTTTGAGGCAGGTGGTGGCTCATTCCACTGGGCCTCCCCCCCAGGGGCCTCTTCCCCACAACCCCGGCCGGTGGTTGTCAGAGTCTGCGGGCAGGGGGCTAATGGGAATCTGGAAGCCCCTTTAACAAGGGGGCCCCCAGATCCGGGCCTCTCCTACATTGTACCCCTGTCCATTCACCAAAAAAGTGAATAAAGTCAGGCAGCAGTTTTTGACAGTTCCTTTATTAAAAAACAAACAAACAGTGTCCCTAATGTAGATTTATTATCAATCACAATACCTGCTGTACTGCTGACCCAAAAAAAGAACAAAAAAAAAGGTTCGCCCCTGACGAACGCTCATGCGGTCTGCCTGGTCAGACATGTGACAGTTCTTATGTAGGGAAGTGGCTGGGCCACCCGACAATATCACCTGGGGGCCCCGCCCTCTTGTGACATCACCGACACCCAGCATGCACATGGTTTTTAAACAATATTTTCTGGCACATTTTTCATTTTGTGGTAAATACCGCATAATCATTATTATTATTTTTTGGGGGAATTGGACTTTATTTACCGCATGCGATAATTTATGAAAATTAGTCATGTGATGCATTATCGCATGCGGTAAATGTTAGTGACTTAACCCCAATGATATGTATAAGCAACAACTTTTCAATTCAGTTGCCAGGCTTAGCACAGGCCTCAGGGGAGCTGAAACATTGCTTTCTTTTCCCATTTATTAACATTAGTCCATTTTTCTGAACATTTTATTGAAGATTGTTGGCATTCATTGTGCTCTTATAGTATATGACTAATGATTGTGCTATATACAGTATTAAATATATGAAGAAGAGAAAAGTAAAATAAAACAAATTAAGAAATACAATAGTCTAATTTTCATTCACAAATATTTAAAGCTGAACTTCGGGTGTTTTTCTTTGGGACAACAAGGGTTAGCTGCTCACTAAAGCAGACATTCACTCAAATTAGTTAAATTTTCTTTCTTCTGGCTCCACACTCAGCCACCATTCTCACTAACCAGGAATGACATTTTACTCTCTTCCTGCTGCCTTCTGAAATACAAACATCAAATATCTCACAAGGCATTGCTTTCCATTCAAGTAAACAGAGGTGACATCAAATCTTGTGCACAGACAGAGATCTGGGGCCATGCTGTTTACAGATTGTTTTGTGTGAAGGATAGTAATGCTTCCTGTGACATCGGTATCGCAGAATGTTATACTATCCTCCATTCATAGAAAAGCATGTTAACAGACACAGTGCCAGACCCTCTGTTTGTGCATGTGCAAGATCTGATGCTGCATTATGGGGGGCCCTGCTTCAGGGCCCAGGAAGAGGCGACCTGGTGCTCCATATTGTAAACAAGGAAGATGTAGGCATAGGATACAACCTGTAGTAGGAGAGTGGTGCAAAAGAAAAAAAGTAAGTTTGTGAGTGGGTGAAAAAGACATCCTCATTGGGAGGCTGAAGTTTCTCTTCAGGTACTCTTCTGTCCGATGCTCCAGGCTGTGGATAGACGCCCACTGTCCTCACATACAATCCAGGACTACTGGACTACTGGTCCTTGTGATGATATGATGTAAGAGTGTGGTTGCCAGTGAACATGCTTTTGGGGGACCAGTCACACAGCCTGGTGGAAGCCTCTTGATGCACAGCTTATTACTAGTTACAGCTTATTACTCTACTCCATGACTTAACAGGCACTTAACTCTTGCAGTGTGTATGTGTGTGTGTGTGTGGGGGGGGGGGGGGGGGGGGCGCTACAAGTATTTAAAAAGATAATCCTGTAGTTAAGCTTTAATTTTGGTCCAGCATTAGCCAGCATGAGCCATATTATTCTTCGGTCATATCTTCTACCTTGCCAGAGGGACTAATAGTTCTCAAAGGAGCACAGTTGTATTCTGTTGACACTTCCTTCACTCTGTAACTGATGGTCTGTAGGCTCCTATACAAAAAACCCCAATAAATACACATTTTTTAAATTAGTTATTATGGGTGCATTTTTTTTCAAAGGGCAGCCTTAGCCTTAAACCTCTTAGGACCACATGCCCGCATTGTACTGTGGAGGGGTAGCTCCCACAGGCATAACGATGTATGTGTATGTCGCTAGCCTCTTCCAGGTACAGAGCACCCAGGGAGAAGGAACAAGTTTTTAGTAAAAAGCAGTACATAATACACACATTACCACTTTTAAGGCACACAATTAACCCCTTGATTACCCGAAGATGTTAACCCCTTCCCAGCCAATGTCATTAGTACAGTGACAGTGTATAGCATTATCACAGATCATTGTATTAGTGCCACTGGTGATGTCAGTAGTAGTTAGTCTGTTCCCACCCAGTGTCAGTTAGCATCAGATTGCACGCTGCACTATCACAGTCCTATTATAAGTAGCTGATCACTGCTATTACTACTATAAAAAATTTAAATAAACATTCCAGAATATATACCATAGTTTTTAGACTCTATAGCTTTCACACAAACCAATCAATATACACTTATTGGGATTTTTTTTTGTAGCTTAAAACATTTTGGCCTAAATTTATGAAGAAATTTTATTTTTTTACATTTTTTTATTGAATATGTTTTATAACAGAAAGTATTTTTTTTTCAAAACTGTTGGTCTTTTTTTGTATATATATATATATATATATATATATATATATATATATATATATATATATATATATATATGTATGTGTATTTATAAAAATAAAAAACCCCAGAGTTGATCAAATACTACCAAAAGAAAGCTGTATTTGTGTGAAAAATATGAAATAAATTTAATTTTGTACAGCGTTGCATGACCGCGCTAGTTAAAATAGCACAGTGCTAAATAACAAAAAATGGCCTGCTCATGAAGAGGGTAAAAGCTTTTGCAGTTAAAGTGGTTAAAACAGTATTAAATGCAAAAACAAACATTTATCATATTGCATCTTACCCATTCTTAGTTGTGATGGCTGAATTGGTTTCTATTTTTAGGCTTTCATTCTTCTATTTTCATGTGGTAATCCAGCCAGCAAGTGTGTTGTGTTTCACAAGCTCTCCAGCAGAATTTAACAGTTTACATGGATGAGACAAACCACTAAACACTAACAGGGGTGATTAAAATGATTCACTTTTATTTATTCATGCAAAACCTTGATCCCAAAAGGAAAAAACTGTTTGCTGTAACTAATTAAACAGTGTGAGCTGGAGAGCTGGAGTTTGGCTTCAATGTTCTGAATCTGTTAGTATGTTTAACACTCCCCTCCCCACAGACTGACAATGGTTCTGTCTGCTGTCCCTCCTATGCTCCAGAGTTGTGCCTCACTAATATAAGAAGGTGTGTTACAGACCAGGTGAAAACGAAGGGGAAAAAGCCAAAGAAAAGAATGAAAACTGATGCAGCCACCACATCTAAAGATTGGTAAGCTGCAATATATTACATTTTTTGCTTTTGGGTCTAATACCACTTTAAGAAAATGTATGTGCGTTTTCTTTTTTTTTTGTCATCCAGCATTTTTGTTTCCGTATGCACAACACCCAACTATTCAAAGATCTCTTGATGAACTGAAATTCACATACACTATAACATACACTTTACAGACCATCACATACAGTAAGCTGTGGACTACTACTTGTTGCTGCATCACATGAAAAGAACCATGGAGAATCAACTAACATTTTTTTTTATATTTACTGGGTTTTGCACAATACAATTGTATAGAGCAGAATAGCTATAAAGCATGTACAGGTATATATTCGATTCAACAAATGAGGGGAAGAAGACAGGTGAGTCATATTTACCTGCACAACAGTAATATAACAATGTAATGCATATAGAAGCGACATCTTATGCCATATTACCTTCAGAATTTGGATATGATTAACTAGTGATACTAATGCCCCATACACACGATCAGATTTTCCGACAACAAATGTTGGATGTGAGCTTGTTGGCGGAAAGTCTGACCGTGTGTATGCTCCATCGAACATTTGTTGTCGGACTTTCTGCCAACAAATGTTGGCTAGCAGGTTCTCAAATTTTCCACCAACAGAACTTTGTTGTTGGACTTTCCGATCATGTGTACACAAGTCCGTCGCACAAAAGTTCACGCATGCTCGGAATCAAGTTGTGTGACCTCGTGTATGCAAGACAAGTTGGAGCCAACAACCTTCGAACAAAAATCCATGGTTTTGTTGTCGGAAAGTCCGATCGTGTGTACGGGGCATAGCAGTTTTTATCTGACTGATGTTTTGTCAAACTGCTCAGTGGTCATCAGTTATGATTGTTGATGCCATAAACACTATAATTTGTTTTATGAAACAGGCCACCCAACTGGGAATAATACTGACATCTGGTGGTCGCTTTGGATATTGATGCAGATTTACTACTATTAATCAAGGCTTTTATTGATCTGATTTCTGGTGAGTGAGTTTTCATTGGGGACCCCAGCATGTGGTGTATCGCTTGGTGAAAGGATTACTACCCTCACAGAATACATCTTGATTATTTATTGGTGGGACTCTGGCTATCAGATCCGTGTTTGAACTTTCTGAATTAGATTAAGAAAGAGACCCTGTTCAATTGGGGCGCACAGTGCTGCTGCCATACTGAAGAGACACTTTATATATTTATATATTTATAATTGTGTATTTATATATTTAACTAATTTAATTGATTCATTATTGCCTATATACATGTTCTACTATTTAAGCAGCTGCTACTAGTCATATAATCATTTATGTACCGCACATACACCCCTAGAATATTGTACTAAGCGCAGAGCATTGTTGTTTTTTTGGGACGGGCATATACAACATACATTCACTCCTTCCCATGTGCATATGTGCGGGTCCATGCATCTACACAGACTGGCTTTCACCTTTCAAGGCTCTGATTTGGAGGATCTCAAGTGTTTTAGCTTAAAATGTGAACACTTTGAGAATTTGCAGAAATATGCTATCCTATAATATGCAGAGTCAATGTTTGATCCTGGTTTGGGTAAATCAATTCAATATCAGAAAGAAAATCTTTCTTGAGAGAAACTCTCTTCCAGAAAAGACTACTTCAATTACTTAGAAAGTACTGTACACAGGGGTTCAGAATGAGGGGGTTAACAATGGCAGCCATCAAAATATCTCTTATGAATGATTTACTTTAGCATGGTTAAGGTGACACGTGTGGTGAATGTTTGCCTTCTATATTGCAAGTGCTGTTGTGTAACTATTGACATTTTTCTGTCCAGTCATTTCATATTAAGGAGCTACCACATTGTACTGTAGAAAAACAAAATGTGATACATGACTTTTGCAGAAAGATAAGAGTAGCAGGGAGCATGATGTTGATAATGGGTTGCTATCCATAAGATCAAACTCAATGCAGTCCGTAATCAACATACTTGGCTACCGGCTTTCTGTGATGGACTCTAACTGTAGCTGTAGCAGATTAGAGTGTTTAGGAAAGTCAGGGATGCAAGAGTCTCTCCTGGTCCCCTGCCTTCAAGGTAGAGTCAGGTCAGTCTGAAATGTAGACTGCTTTTCAAGGAACATTGTTTTTGAGGGGATGCATTTGATCTCCTGATGGGAAATACTTGGAATTTTCCAGGCTCTGGCTATAATTCATTCTCTTTAGCACAAATGATTGTAAATAGCTTGAATTGGGCTGTGTTATGGCCTTCTATTTTTTTAAAGAGTGCCTCATATGGAATGCTGGCTAGGAAAAGCCTTAGGACTGTACATATCAAATTATATTTGGTTTTAAAAGGTTTGTACTATTGGGCATAGCCACCAAATTTGATCAAATATGTCTAAGTCAGGGCATCCTGTGACAGACATTTAAAAAATAAATACAATCATTAACCATACACGCCATAAAATGTTGCCCAATGAGCACAGGTTCATCATAAGTTTTTCAGAAAAAAAAGATATTATGTCAGAGTTTCTCTTTTACAGATAAATGAATCAAGCTTAGACATTTGAGAATACTGGTTTTGGTGAAGGCAGATCACACTCAGTGTGGAATTATAGGCAATTTTATGGTGACTGAGATTTCTCTGGCGTACAGGGAGAAGAAAGACACAGAAAAGAAAAGCAACTCTCGCTGCAGACCAATGGATCGTCAACAGCTGAAATCATTAAATACAAGAAACTGACAGATAAGGTCACACTGTGACTAGAGCTTGTGTAGAACTCTGGATAATGGTTTACAAGACACAGCCTAATGATTCTTGTGGTGGAATTAGAATTCAAATGCCAGGAACCGATTAGCAGCAATTTGTCACCTTTTGTAAATATTCCAAAATAGGCTTTTGACATTTATTAAAGAACTGCAAATAAATTTGAAAATGCTTCATTTGTTATGTCAACTGGAAGACATTAAGTGGTATCTAAAAATCAGTTAAAGATTTATTGATGTGAATTAAAATACCCTTTCATAGTAATTTTCAAGTAACTTACCCTTTCAAGTAATATTGTCATCAACTATCACAAGGAAACCTTTTAAATATCTCATAAAATACTATGAGTGTTATCTAAATAACATCTGCTTGTTTGAAAGTACAAAGATTTTAAACTCTACAGCATGTTACATGACCAATAATTAAACAACATAAATCAAGTGTCATTCTTTGCAATGGGAAAATTATGAAATAAACATTGTGTTTTTTTTTTTTCCTTATCAGAAATATAATTATATGATTTCTAAGAAATCTACTGGTTTTCCTGACCAGTTGGTTACCATGCTGAGCACAGGAGGTTTCATTGTTCTCAGAGGGCCTACACTCCTGGGAGGATGGAAGACCTTGGATAGCTCCTACCAAATTTGGTAGCATGTAAATATTATAATTTAAAACAGCCCATAAAGGCATTGTATGATGTGATGATGTCAACGTGTTTAATCACTGTATGTCTGTCGTCAATTTTTTCCCTGTACGCTCTGGAGCAGTTACCCTTGAATTAGTAAAGCTAAGTGCTGCCTCTAGAACCACTCAAGATCTACCTCAGCACTAGTGATGAGCGAATCTGCTTGAGTTTAGTTCAAGGGCATGTTGGCAATCATATCCAAAAATCCACAAACTTCAAACTTTATTGCAGACCAAATTGAAGTCAATGGGAAGCAATTTTTTTGTTCACTTTTTTTTCACCTTTTTTTCTCTTGGTATCATGATAACTTGTCAGAAGTGATTCATACTGATAGCAGAGGAATGATGCAGCAGACAGAAATTACACTTAGTGCTCTTAACTGAGACACGTACACACTATAGAAGGATATGCTGTGTTCATATTTCATGTCTGAGGTTAACAACCCCTTTAAATAACATGCTTGGGGAAGTTTTTAACTTGCCCATGAAGTGGTGCCTCTGCAGAATGTACTACAGCAAAAATCACATTTAAAAAATAAAACATTTGTTACTAAATGGCATTTACCTACCCCCAGAAAAAATAAAGGGTATGGGTAGCTGGCCACTGCCATTGCCTTGACATAAACCATGCAAAAAAATTTAGTAAAGATATACTGCTCAACTGTTGTGCAAATATGTAAAAAGGAAGCTGGTATCTTTTAAAACACCAGCTCTTTATAAAAGAATTAAAGGGCAACATTAAAAATACATAATGCCTTTGAAAAAAGGGCTTGGAAGATGCCTTAAACCTGCTTGTGAAGTGCACTTGTGTAATGTACTAAAGCAAAAGTGATATTTACAAAGAACAAAATACCATTTAAATTGCTGATCTCTAAATTACATTTAATTTGGCCTGGGTCTGGTGTGGTACCAAATTCAAAAATAATTTTAAAAAGTATGCCCCCCCAAACCTATACCAGAAACTTATCAAGCATGCAGCCTGGCTGGCCAGGAAAACAAGGGCAGTAAATATGTTAATGAGGACAGGGGCCAGTATCCCAACATTCCTGGCTCAGTGGATGTGGGGGTCTATGGGGAGGACTTATCAGAGCCCCTTTAAATAAAGAGGGGGCAGATATCTGCCCCCCCCCCCCCAAATGAGTAAGGTGTCCATGTAACTCCTGGTTACTCATTCACATGAAAAAACTTGCAAAGTACTGTAAATCAACTCAGTCTTTCATTTGATTCCCCTAAAATAAATGTCTTGCTAAACCTCAATCTCAATCATGTCGTCCAGCGATGTACATCCACATCAACCATGAAGAAAGACTGAAAAAATGCATGCTGGTCTACAAACATGATCCACTCCTAACTGAGCCCTTGTGGCAAAATATATTTCATATCCCCACAGCTGGTTGTAAACCAAGAGGTGGAGGATCCTTGGTGATACCATTGCCAAATTTTGGCTATGACCATCCCTCTTAGTGACATCAAGGGTTGCACTGGTAACATAGGTGAACATCTGTAGGGATCCGAGGCCCAAAGACAAAGGACCACCCCAGCAGAATTGGAATACTCTAAATTGGAAAGGGGCTGAATCTTCAGGAGATGATGATTACTATTAGGCTTAAAGTGTTACTAAACCCACAACAGTGAAATCAGTCTGTATATGCAGTAAAGCATGCTTGTTATACTCACTGCTGAACCCAAGGGGTTAATCCTCGACATTGTGTAAAAAGTCTGTTTGATCCTGTCTTCTCTGTTCCTTCCCTTCCTCCACAGTCCCCAATCCATCTTCTGATAAAACAGAGGCTAGGGGACAAGCTGCACATGCTCAGTTCAGTGTGTATTGCTAGAGAGTTTTTTTTTTGTTTTACTGGGAGAGTGCATGTGATCAACACAGGGCCAATCAGCACTGTCCAGGTAGAGGCCCAGGGGTCCTGCAGCCTGATAGGACAGTCAGAGCAGAATGAAATCTTCTACAAGCTTTAACCAGGCACTGATATAAGTCACAAGACTGCTCTAACTGCTGATGAAAAACGGTATTTAGCAGTTAATATTGACTAAAACTATTGCATTTCCATGTTCTGTGTACCGTGGGAGACCAGCTATAGTGAATGCTGGGTCCTGGGTTTAGTAACACTTTAAGCCTAGATGCCTGCATGCCAGTTCTGATGGTGTAGGGCCGCTCACCTGGCTGCAGATCACTTGCCCAGCTACCTCTGCCTCATTGGGTATGACCTCTGAGAGCTGCTATGGGAGAGAAGCTGATGAATTTATCTTCCCTGGGTATTTCCACAAACCCAGGGAGTTATGGATGTTGTAAAAAAATGATTCATCATAAAATTACAATATGCTGTACAGTATGTACTCTGCAGGTTAGTGTGGATGGGTTAGTAGTGACAGGTTCTTAATATTAAAGAATATTGTTAATAATTTTTCTGTATAATACTTATTGTAGTTTTTATGAAACAACAAGCTTTATTGAGCAATGTTGTGAAGCAGCTATCCACATTAATATGTTAGTTTAGCATATTATTACTTGAACATATCATTTTTTGCTTTATCCATAGTTTAAATGTATTAATAATTTAGTGGGCACACAAGGCCCACATCAGAAGTTAACCATTTTATTTATTACTGCATCTGACAGTGAAGCTCAGCATTGTTTCCTAGACATGTGCGGTTCGTTTCGTTCCGAATTAAAATTTGGATGAATTTTCATTATTCAGAAATTCAGATGTATCCAAATTTCCGAATTAGAATAGTACAGAATTTAAACAAATCCGAAATAACGAAAAAAAATTCGGACGCAATTCGAATTTGAATAGTTTTCAAATTTGAATAGTTTTCAATTTTGAATTTGAAAACTTTTTGAATTCAAATAGTTTTTTTAATTTCCAAACAGAATAAAATAGAATAGAAAATAAAGGAATAGAATATATATTTTTTTCTATTCTATTCCTTTATTTTCTATTCTATTTTATTCTTTTTGGAAACTGTTAAACTATTCGAATTAAAAAACTATTCAAATTCAATAACTATTCAAAATTGATTTGAAAACAAATAAACAAAACAAATTCCGAAAACGAATTAAACAAATGAAATTGATTTAACTAAACAAATTTATGTAAATAACGAATCAAAATGAAACAAAACAAATTTTTTCGTTCTGCACATGTCTATTGTTTCCTACTAGTAAGCTTAAAATAGCAGTTTTAAAGGGATTTGGAGAATACAGACACAAGTTGGAAGAAATGATATGACAGCAGGTATGTTGGGAACCGTTTGCCTAGGCTGGCAGAAAGACTGTATTTTCAGTTGAGTGAAGCAGGAATTTCCCTACAGGTGCCCCAGAGATAGAGAACACCTTGTTGTTTTTCACAATTGTAAAAAAGAAGCATGGAGAGTATCTAAAATGTATAAGCTTCATTTTGACTAATATTCTATGAAAAAATGCATAACTCATCCATCTAAATGAGTAGTGTGGCACGTTTTGAGGGGGTCACAGCCTCCATTATGCCAATGTATACACTTTCTGCTAGTAAATTTGATCTAAATTCCATAATATTATTACACGATGAACTGTGATTTTACATTTTTATAATGTAATTGATGATAATAATGCTAGTTCGACTAAAGAAAAGCAGCTCCTGGTAGTTATCGCCACTCAATGAAAAATGCTGAAAATAGGTGGCAAAGACTTTATTTAATGAAATAAACAATTGCATTATCTTTAAGTGGGAGTAAACTCCCTTTGTTGCTTTGTACCTACTGATTAGTCTATAATATGGCTTACCTGTAGGTACAGTAAATATCTCCCAAATGTGCACCATTTATGAGATTTTTACACCTGAAGTAGCTGGTCACTGACGCATGCACACTGCACTCTCAATGGACGGCATGAAAGCTCAAACAGCCAGAGCCATGAACCCAGAAGGAAGACTGGGTGAAGATGGATTCCCTATCGGCAGTGACAGCGTGCATACGTTTCACCGGTAAGTCTGTCATAATGTACTAGCATGCGGTATATATTAGCACAATATGACATTACCCTGCAGGGGGGGCGACAAGTTTTTTTTTTTTTTTTAACCACTTCAGCCTCAGAAGATTTGGCTGCTGAATGACCAGAGCATTTTTTGTGATTTGGCACTGCGTCGCTTTAACTGACAATTGCGCGGTCGTATGACGCTGTACCAACACAAAACCGAAAAAATTCAATATTTTTTACTTTTTGCTATAATAAATATCCCCCAAAAATATAAAAAAAAAACTTTTTTTCCTCAGTTTTGGCCGATATATATTCTTTTACATATTTTTGGTAAAAAAATTGCAATAAGTGTATATTGATTGGTTTGCGCAAAGGATAGTTTTATGGCATTTTTATTATTTTTTTTTTTTTTACTAGTAATGGCAGTGATCTGCGATTTATATCTGAACTGAGACATTATGGCGGACACATTGGACAATTTTGACACATTTTTGGGACCATTGGCATTTATACAGCGATCAGTGCTTTAAAAATGCATTGATTACTGTAAAAATGTCACTGGCAGTGAAGGGGTTAACACTAGGGGGCGATCATGGAGTTAACTGTGTTCCCTAGTGTGTGTTCTAACTGAAGGGGGATGGGACTAGCTAGGGGAAGAGATAGATCAGTGTTCATACTTTTTATGAACACACAATCAGTCTCTTGTACACTCAGAGAACCAGGATCTCTGTGTTTACACACAGAGATCCCGTTTTTCGCCATGTCATGAGCGATCACGGGAGCCTGGCGGTCATCGTGACCGCCTGGCACTCGTATCGGCTCTGGGGGTGAGCAACAGGCACGTGCCCCTAGTGGCCACGAATAGAGGCAACGTAACATGATGGTGATTCGGGCTGCCGAGCCATGCTGCCGCAGTGCAACTGCGGCGGCTGGTTGGAAAGCGGTTAAACACAGTTTACTACTGCTTTAAGGAAACTTGCCTTATACATTGAACTACAGAAGATATATTTGTCCATACTCGGACAGATTTCTTGTAGACTTCAATGAGAAACTGAAGTGTGCTACTATCTCAGTGATCCAGCATTGCAGAAAGGCAACAACACCACACAACATGGCTGGAAAAAATGTATATTATCCACTTCAGCCCTAGAAGGTTTACCTCCTTCCTGACCATGCCATTTTTTGCAATACGGCCCTGCATTACTTTAACTGACAATAGCACGGTTGTGCAACTCTGTACAAACTTATGGCATTTTTTCCCAGAAAAAGCTTTCTTTTGATGGTATTTGATCACTTCTGCATTTTTTATTTTTTTTGCGCTATAAACAAAGGACCAACAATTTGGGGAAAAAAAACTATTTTTTTTACTTTTTGCTCTAAAACGCATCCAAGAAAAAAATGAAAAAAATAAAAATTCTTCATCAATTTAGACCTATATGTATTCTGCTACTTTTTTCTGATAAAGTAAAGACCAAATTGTGCAAAAAATAAAGGATCTACAAATTTTGGGTTATTTTTATTTTTTCATTTTTTTTTTTACTGGTAATGGTGGTGCTGAGCAACTTATAGTGGGACTGCAATATTGCAGCAGAAAAACTGGTCACTAGCTGACACTTTTGACAGTTTTTGGGGACCAGTGACATTATTACAGTGATCATTGCTAAAAATATGCACTGTCACTGTTCTAATGACACTGACAGGGAAGGGGTTAACATCAGGGGCAATTAAAGGGTTAACTGTGTGCCTAGCTAAAGTTTCAGTGTAGTGGGGGGGGGCTTTTACTAGTGGAAGGCATGGATCTGTTTCTGCTTTACAGAAACACAGGATCCATGCCTTCTGTACTGATTGCCATTTTGTCAGAGTACCCAAAAAGATCAGCGGGAGCAGGCAGACAGTGGGTCCGCGGGACCAGCTGAACAGCTCCTGCAGTGTAAAATCACAGCAGGAGCGAGCCGCCGGCGGCATGCACTCACACCCAAAACCTGGCAGTGCAGGATTATGTATATGCGACAAACTATGGGATAGATTTAAGGACTTTTATTTTTTTTTATTGTTTTTACTGGTAATGGCGGTAATCTGCGATTTTTAGCAAGACTACAACATTGCGGTGGACAAATCTGACCCCAAATTACTCTTTGGGAGGACCAGATCACTGGTTAATGTAACAATGACACTGGCTGGGAGGGGGTTAACATTAGGCGTGATCAAGGGGTTAAGTGTGTTCCCTCAGTGTGTTCTAATGGTAGGGGGGATGGGCTTACTGAAACATGACAGCAATCACTGTTCCTGATCACCGGGAACAGTAGATCCCTGTCATGTCACTAGGCAGAACAGGGAAATGCATTGCTTGCAGCTCCCCGTTCTACCTCGCCTCACTGCGATCGCCGGCCACCAGGCAGACATCGAGTCTGTGGGAACTGCAGGCACACTCCCGTGGCATGTGCCCGCATGCCGCCGGCGGTGTGCGCTAGGGATGAGCCGAACACCCCCCTGTTCGGTTCGCACCAGAACATGTGAACAGGAAAAAAGTTTGTTCGAACACGCGAACACCGTTAAAGTCTATGGGACACGAACATGAATAATCTAACATGCTAATTTTAAAGGCTTATATGCAAGTTATTGTAATAAAAAGTGTTTGGGGACCTGGGTCCTGCCCCAGGGGACATGGATCAATGCAAAAAAAAGTTTTAAAAACGGCCATTTTTTCAGGAGCAGTGATTTTAATAATGCTTAAAGTCAAACAATAAAAGTGTAATATCCCTTTAAATTTCGTAGCTGGGGGGTGTCTATAGTATGCCTGTAAAGGGGCGCATGTTTCCCGTGTTTAGAACAGTCTGACAGCAAAATGACATTTCGAAGGAAAAAAGCCATTTAAAACTACTCGTGGCTATTGCATTGCCGGTCCGACAATACACATAGAAGTTCATTTATAAAAATGGCATGGGAATTCCCCAAAGGGGAACCCCGAACCAAAATTTAAAAAAAAATGACGTGGGGGTCCCCCTAAATTCCATACCAGGCCCTTCAGGTCTGGTATGGATATTAAGGGGAACCCAGGCCAAAAAAAAACGGCGTGGGGTCCCCCCAAAAATCCATACTAGACCCTTATCCGAGCATGCAACCTGGCAGGCCGCAGGAAAAGAGGGGGGAACAAGAGAACAGCCCCCCTCCTGAACCGTACCAGGCCACATGCCCTCAACATTGGGTGGGTGCTTTGGGGTAGCCCCCCAAAACACCTTGTCCCCATGTTGATGAGGACAAGGGCCTCATCCCCACAACCCTGGCCGGTGGTTGTGGGGGTCTGCGGGCGGGGGGCTTATCAGAATCTGGAAGCCCCCTTTAACAAGGGGACCCCCAGATCCCGGCCCCCTCGTGTGAAATGGTAAGGGGGTACTTTGTACCCCTACCATTTCACTAAAAAACTGTCAAAAATGTTAAAAATGACAAGAGACAGTTTTTGACAATTCCTTTATTTAAATGCTTCTTCTTTCTTTTTTCTTCTATCTTCCTCCATCTTCTTCTTCTTCTTCTTCTGGTTCTTCTGGCTCTTCTGGTTCTTCCTCCGTCGTTCTCGTCCAGCATCTCCTCCACGGCGTCTTCTGTCTTCTCCTCGGGCCGCTCTGCACCCATGGCATTGGGGGAGGCTCCCGCTCTTCTCTTCATCTTCTTCTCTTCTTCATCTTCTTCTTCATCTTCTTCTTTTCTTCTCTTGTTCTCTTCTTCATTTTCTTCTCCAGGGCCGCTCCGCATCCATGCTGGCATGGAGGGAGGCTCCTGCTGTGTGACAGCGTCTCCTCATCTGACGGTTCTTAAATAATGGGGGGGCCACCCGGTGACCCCGCCCCCTCTGACGCACGGTGACTTGACGGGACTTCCCTGTGACGTCACGGGGAATGCCAAAGGGAAGTCCCGTCATGTCCCGTGCGTCAGAGGGGGGCAGGGTCACCGGGTGGCCCCGCCCCGTTATTTAAGAACCGTCGGACGAGGAGATGCCGTCACACAGCAGGAGCCTCCCTCCATGCCTTCATGGATGCGGAGCGGCCCAGAGAAGAAGAGAAGAAGAGAAGAAGAGAAGAAGAGAAGAAGAAGATGAAGAAGAAGATGAAGAAGAAGATGAAGAAGAGAAGAAGATGAAGAGAAGAGCGGGAGCCTCCCTCCATGCCATGGGTACGGAGCGGCCCGAGGAGAAGAAGATAGAAGACGCCGCGGAGGAGATGCTGGACGAGAACGCCGGAGGAAGAACCAGAAGAGCCAGAAGAACCAGAAGAAGAAGAAGAAGAAGATGAAGGAAGATAGAAGAAAGAAGAAGCATTTAAATAAAGGAATTGTCAAAAACTGTCTCTTGTCATTTTTAACATTTTTGACAGTTTTTTAGTGAAATGGTAGGGGTACTTTTTTACCATTCACATGGGGGGGCGGGATCTGGGGGTCCCCTTGTTAAAGGGGGCTTTCAGATTCCGATAAGCCCCCCGCCCGCAGACCCCCACAACCACCGGCCAGGGTTGTGGGGATGAGGCTCTTGTCCTCATCAACATGGGGACAAGGTGTTTTGGGGGGCTACCCCAAAGCACCCTTCCAATGTTGAGGGCATATGGCCTGGTACGGTTCAGGAGGGGGGGTGCTCTCTTGTCCCCTCCTCTTCTCCTGTGGCCTGCCAGGTTGCATGCTCAGATAAGGGTCTGGTATGGATTTTTGGGGGGACCCCACGCCGTTTTTTTTTTTTTTTTGGTGCAGGGTTCCCCTTAAAATCCGTACCAGACCTGAAGGGCCTGGTATGGAATTTAGGGGGACCCCCACGTCATTTTTTTTTTACATTTTGGTTCGGGGTTCCCCTGTGGGGAATTCCCATGCCGTTTTTATAAATGAACTTTTATGTGTATTGTCGGACCGGCAATGCAATAGCCGCGAGTAGTTTTAAATGGCTTTTTTCCTTCGAAATGTCATTTTGCTGTCCGACTGTTCTAAACACGGGAAACATGCGCCCCTTTACAGGCATATTATAGACACCCCCCAGCTACAAAATTTAAAGGGATATTACACTTTTATTGTTTGACTTTAAGCATTATTAAAATCACTGCTCCCGAAAAAACGGCCGTTTTTAAAACTTTTTTTTTAATTGATCCATGTCCCCTGGGGCAGGACCCAGGTCCCCAAACACGTTTTATGACAATAACTTGCATATAAACCTTTAAAATTAGCACTTTTGATTTCTCCCATAGACTTTTAAAGGGTGTTCCGCGGCATTCGAATTTGCCGCGAACACCCCAAATTGTTCGCTGTTCGGCGAACTTGCGAACAGCCAATGTTCGAGTCGAACATGAGTTCAACTCGAACTCGAAGCTCATTCCTAGTGTGCGCATGCCCACTGGTCTGCTTTAGTGGAAGGACATACAGGTACGTCGATTTGCGCAACGGTGCCACTCTGCCGACGTATATCGGTATGAGCCGGTCGTCAAGTGGTTAAAGTGAACCTGCATGGCAATGCACCTAAGTAAAGATATAAACAATGAAGCTGTTGTTTCTAAATTGCAGGAATGAGCAAATCAGTTTAAAATCCATATAAACCAGCAAATTTGAAATGCTTTCATTATTCTGAGACTATAAAGGTATGCCCAGTTTGCAAACAATCATACAGTTTACGAAGCATAACTCAATTGTGTGATTCTCTGATCATACAAATCTATATACAGATCTTTAGGAGAATCAAAAAGTCATAAATTACATTATCTCCTGGTTTAATCTCCCTATGTGGCTTTTGATGAAGGATCCAGTATTGTCATTTTGAGCCTTATTATACAACATACTAAATGATTGACCAAGAACAAGCATGAAGTTTCTAAAACTAAATTCTTATTTTGCATGCTTTTTCGGTGACTCACTAGATAATGAGGCCAGGATGATAGACTCAAAGCCTATAAACAATGGCAGCTCTCATTTTTCTATTCTAAAAGGCATGTGACCAGCTCCAGTTAACATAATGTTTCTGTATCTTAAGAAAAAAAAAAAAAAGGAATTGATTCTGTTAACACCCAGTAATTAAATTTAGTGGTAACATTTCTAATATGATCTATTTTTATTTTTCAGACAAATAAATGCACTCACAATAAAAATAAAACTGTAGTAATATTATGTCTCTAATCTAACCAATTACTGCATATTTATTGCATAATAAACTTCCATTAATATTGTGTTGCTATTATTTCTCTGTGGTCATAAAGCAATGTCTAAGCATATACATGTGTTGTAAGGCTTAATGAAGTGGCAACGTGCACCACAGTGCTGCTTACCTTTTAGAATGGCATTTTTCCTTATTGCTTAAAACATAACTTGAAAATACAAAGTAATATTGTACAGACACTGAAACATACAAAGCATGTGCTCAATGCTCCGCTTATTTTGTGAGGCTTCAATAATTGTTCCGTGGGTGAGCACACAGCGGTGTTTCACTCTGGTGTAGGGTCAGTGGCAGACTATATGACTTATTGGATGTCTGCTTCCTTATTTTGAGCTCCAGTGGTTTCAGACAGTAGTGGAATCTACCTTTTTGAACTTTTTGAAAATTATTTATAAAATTTGTTCTCTCTCAGGTTGAGTGCTCACAAATCTAATTTTTTTTGTCCATGAACCAGAACAGCTATGTTAGACCCTGTGATAATCAGGTGACTGGAAGGATAATGTAAGATTTTAGCTTCCAGATATTAGATTTATAGTCACAGTATGTTCTGTTCTTTGCTGCCTAATACATTAGGAATAGAGGTGAAAAGAGAATTAAAAAAAAACAACATAAAGTTATTCTCTGGTGTTGAAACTGTAAATAATTCCTTTGCATCTCAAGGGATACCTGAAACGTATGTATAGGGACTGATTCTATGCTTATCACATATAATGGTCCATGTGCTGTCATTGGTAAATTTTAAATAAATTTTAAGCTGTATATTGTGTAATGGATAAATATTTACAAATATAAATTAAAAAACAGTAAGTGACAAAACTTGCATAAAAACTACACCACTAATAAAAAAAATATGTTTTGTTTTTCTTTACAGGTGTAGCCTACTTGTCCTAAACTGAGGCTACTAGCCTAAATTTATTTTTTGGCTATATGGTAGTCAGCCCAGACTTATTGTATAGTTGTATAGTTTTTTACCCCTGGTCTTCCCTAAACTCTGCGGGGTTGTGATTTCTCACTATTGCCAGTAGGTGTCACTGGTATCACTGGCCATAATATAAGTTATGACTATTTTTATTTCCTTCAGCCAATCTAGTAAGAGGTTTAGGCCACTGGTGCATGCTGGGGGATGATATAAATATTTTTGTTAAGGCCATGTGCTCACTCTCTTACCCTGGGTTGAGACCTAAGTAGGTGTTATTGGATGGAGCTCTGCTGTTAGGCCCAATAGCCTGTTTGGGGCATAATATGTGCTGAAATGGTCCTGAAGCTGTCCTGCTAGGTGTGGAGAAAGCCGTGTCAAAGAGAAGAGGTTTAATCCTGCCTTTGGAGTGTAAGGAGGGTGTTATATTTTGGTGCCTGGGGGAATATATTTGCCATTGCCCTTAGAAATCAACTGCAACGCAGTATTTTCATCATTGCACTGCAGGGATTGTGTACTGTAACACCAAGTGAAGCCCTAGAGACTGTTTCCACTGTGCTGTTCCATTCATTCCAGTGGGAAGAAACCCAAACTTCTGTGCCAGGAGTGCCTGAACTGTGTCACTTTATTCAGGAGTAGAGGGTTTAACTGCAGATCACATGACTGATCGCATGAGCTTGGGGGTGGGGAGACAGAGTTATGTGATTGGGAGAGCAAGTGGGAAGAGTTGTCGCTTGCTGGTGTGCCAGAGAATCACTGTGCTGGAGAAAGAGAAAGCCTGCTGCCACTGCATGAAGGAGAGAAGCCTGGGGACATGGCTGGATTTTTCCCCTTTGTCAGCTGATGTGGGGTCCATGATGTTTTCTGCCAGTTCCTCTGCAAGTGCCATGCTGTATGGAACCCTGCTAAGAGATACTGGCATCCAACTGAAGCCATGTGGTCAATTTGTGCTGTATATGGCTGAAGACCAGGAGGCGCTGGGTATGCTGCAAAACATCCTTCTGTGCCACCCCCACATATACAGAGTTAACTGAGCCACAGGGATTGCTACAGAGGAGGCCATCACTCCTGCTAGTGCAGTTAAAGCCGCATCTGCCACCGTCAGTGTCCCATCTGGATATGTCACTGCTGCTGCTACAAATGTGCCATCTGCAGACACCTGCATCTTTCCAGAAGTGGATTAGCTACAGTATGTAAAGACTTCCTGCAGTCGCAATCGAAGCCTGCCATGGAGACCGCCTGAGTCGGAATTCGAGTGAGCTGGTGAGAAATCTAAGACAGAGGGGGCAGACAGTTGTGGGATGGATGCAGTGGGACCAGGTTATTTGCCACACCTTTTCTTCTATTGCTGAACATGCTAAGGGACTTTTATTCCTAAATCGCAATACTAGCCTGTATTCTGGATTGCCAGTCTTGCTCCTATATGAGTTCAAGATGAGCCTTCAGTTCTTGGATCAGTGACTGGAAGAGTTGTGTTTGCATTAACTGGGCTATGGGGTTAGATAGTCAGTTAGTTGTTAGAATTGGAATCTTTGTGGTCAAGATTTCTACTGTGTGTAACTTCAGTACTTTGCCACAAAGGACTCAGGTCATACCCCTGCCTGTCACTAGGTGGTGGTTAAACAACTTTAAGTCAGGGATTGACTTTTAAGACAAGTTTCTTGTCTTAAAACACGCGGTGACATATAACACGTACGACGAGCCGAGAAAAAGGAAGTTCAATAGCCAGTGCAGCTCCTTCTGCTTGATTCTAAACCATGTGTGAACTTTTATGCGAAGGACTTGTGTACACACGATCGGACTTTCCGTCAACAAGTTTTGTTGTCTGAAAATTTGAGAACCTGCTCTCAAACATTTGTGTGCAGAAATTCTGACAACAAATGTTCGATGGAGCATACACACGGTCGGACTTTCCGACAACAAGCTCACATCGAACATTTCCCGTCGGAAAATCCAACCGAGTGCATACAAAGAAGTCAGCTGAGCAGACCAAAAGGGTGTTGTAACACATCTATGTAAATGTGAGCACATTTAAAGGTATTTTGAGCATTTTTTGGAGTGGAACATATTACACTATATGGTTTTTATTTTATTTTATTTTTTTTTAGACTGATTATCATGGAGATTTGATTCCATCATAAAATCTAAGAGAACAAGAGGCATTCAGGATTCTGATACATACTTTTTTGGATTTAAAGGTCAATGGGGGAACACTTCATGGATGAATCTAGGAACAATATTTGTCTATAAGCGCTGGTTTTAACACGTAGAGGATTCAAATACTCACTTAAACATTTGTTTTTTTTGTGGTTTCTCTCTTTTTTATAAATTTATAAAGATCTTGTGTCTCTCATTTTGAGAGACACGTTGTTTACACATCGTGGTCTTTCCTCATACCACATATGTGGTATAATGAAAAAACCCATTTGAGGAGTTACAGTTTTAAAAAATATCACTTTTAATATTGTATACTTTTTTACACCAGTGTTTACATACAGCTTATTTTACAGCAGTGTGGGGGGAGATTTAGTTTTTTATTATATTTACTCCTTAACCGTTTCAATACAGGGGAATTTCCCCCCTTCCTGCCCAGGCCAATTTTCAGCTTTCAGCACTGTTGCATTTTAAATGACAATTGCGCGGTCATGCAACACTGCACCAAAACACAATTTTTATTATTTTGTTCCCACAAATAGACCTTTCTTTTGGTGGTATTTGATCACCACTGGGGTTTTTATTTTTTGCTAAACAAATAAAAAAAGACTGACCATTTGGAAAAAAAAAAAAAAGTTTTTTTCGTTTATGTTATAAAATTTTGTAAATAAGTAACTTTTCTCATTCACTGATGGGCACTGATAAGCTGCACTGATGGGCACTGATAAGGCAACACTGATGGGCGCTGATGAGGTGGCACTGATGGACACTGATAATGAGGCAACAATAAGTAGCACTGATGGGCAGTGATAGGTGGTACTGATGGGCACTGATAGGTGGCATTGATAAACGGCACTTATGGGCACTCATAGGTGGCACTGATAGGCGACACTGATGGGCATGGAAAGGCCGCATTGATGGGCACTTATAGGTGGCACTGATGAGCACCTTATAGGCGGCACTGATGGACATTGATAAACGGCACTGATAGGCACTGATAAGCGGCACTGATGGGCACTGATAGGTGGCACTGTTCGGCACTGATACATGGCTCTGATAGGCAGCACTGATGAGGATGCACTGGCAGGCATTGCTGATGGGCACTGATTGGCACCTCTATTGGGCACTGATTGACACCTCTAATGGGCACTGATTGGCAACCCTGGTGGTCATGGGCAGGCATACCTGGTGGTCCTGGGTGAGCATCCCTGGTGGGCACGGTTGGGCATTCTCAGGGGGTTGCACTGTTAATCAGTGCAGACCCCCCTGTTAGGAGAGCTGCCAATCGGATCTCCTCTACTTGCATCTGTCAGTGCGAGTGGAGGAAAAGCAGATAAATGGCTCTTCCTGTTTACGCTGTGATCAACTGTGATTTGACACAGCTGATCACATGGTAAAGAGCCTACATCAGAGGCTCTTTACCAAAATCGGTGACGCAATGGGGGTTATTTACAAAAAGCAATCCACTTTGCACTACAAGTGCACTGCAAGTGCACTTGGAAGTGCAATCGCTGTAAATCTGAGGGGAAGATCTGAAATGAGGAGAAGCTCTGCTGATTTTACCATCGAATCATGTGCAAGCTAAAATGCTGTTTTTTATTTTCCTTGCATGTCCCCCTCGGATCTACAACGACACTTGTAGTGCAAAGTGGATTTGCCTTTCGTAAATAACCCCCAATGTGTCAGACTGTCACACCGCACCACTGATCACCATGCTGCGTGCCCCCACGGACGTGGCTTATCCTGCTGGATGTCATATGATATTCAGTCAGGATAACTTAACCACTTTGTGCACGTCATTCTGCTATATGGCGGACGGGAAGTGGTGAGCATATTTTCCTCTAAACTATGATTCTTTTAGTACAGTTATCCTTCAAATTACCTCCCCTCCCCACAAAACCCCTCAGTTTTATAACTATCTGTTCTCATTCCTCTAAGATCTTCACCCCGCGCACAGCCACAGCTGCAGAATTTTCTTACTGGGCTTTGCTTTTTTTTTTTCCATGCATGTTCGAAGAATTTCCATTCATTCCTATAGAAAGTCTGTCTATTATGCATCCCAAAGGTGTACAGCCTCTTTATAGAAATGAATGGGGATTTTTCTGAAATAAAATCAAGATTCCAGTGTGGAGAATGTGCAGCAGCAGCTGTTTGACTCTCAATGGTCCACAGAGCAAAAATCACAGAAGATCAGAGACAGATAAGTAAAACATCTAAGTTAATAAAATGTTAAAAAAAAATTTGACCACATCCAAAATAAATACTATTTAAACTAAACAAATATGGATTTGTTTTCATTTCATTCACTCATTTCTATAGACATGCATTGCTGTTAAACACCCATCAGTTTTTTTTTTTTTAACATTCAAACGGAATGCCTCAAACATAAATTCTATATGATGGTATATTTAGCTTACATTAGTGTTTGTACTGCTTGAAACACGTGTAGCAAAAAGATATCTACTAATAATTATGCCAAAACAAAGAGTGGGTACAATTCATTCCTGTTAAAGGCAGTAATAACTCAGAATGCCTCTTGACATCAATATCTGCTATGGACTGCCACTAGAGTTAATAATACAGCACACTACCAAGTCCTGCATCTTGATCCAAACTGAATAAAGCACATCAGCTATTAATAAGAATAAGGATAGTCCAGGATGAGTTTCAGCAAAAAAGCTTTCATTTTCTGTTGGAAAGGGAAAGCGGAGTCATGCTGCTGCATTTCCACATGACATGAATAGATTGTGATGCAAATTAATAGGAAAATAATATTACCAGTGTCTTATAATCAATATCTAATTTTGCTTACTGCAAAGTGAGGTTTATATTTATTGTAGTAAAATGATTAGCTGATACAACCAGTCAATTTGCTGGGCCCTTGAAATTATTTGTGCATTTAAATAGGTCTACATAAATGATGGTTTTGTTTATTGTTGTTATTATATTTTATATTTGTGTGACTACTGTTACGTGTCAATATGATTTTTGTTCACAACTTTAAGAAATTCAAGCAGTCAAAAAACTTTAATTTTCCAGAGGACCCTAAACTTTATGAGGCCTACCACTGCTAAGACATCAATATTGATGCATCTCAATTGCACTTTCAAAACCTTCCAGCGTCATGTGGATGTTCACTGAAAGAATATCCATAATCAGCTTGTTTCTTCTTGTTACTTATTACAATCCAAATTTCTCCCCAGTATTGCTCACTTTAGCTTTGTTGTCAATAACAATATAGATGCAACCACACTGTATATTGAAAATTAAAACATATCTTTACTCACACGTTAAAGTGGTAATAAACTCAAAAACAAAAATGTATTAAATTGCAACTTACCAATTCATAGATGTGGTTGCTGTATTCGTTTTCTTTTTATATTTTTCCCCCCTTATTTTATTTTATTTTATTTTTTATTTTATTTTATTTTATTCAGTCTGTTATT
Source organism: Aquarana catesbeiana (assembly GCF_042186555.1). Lineage (NCBI taxonomy): Eukaryota > Metazoa > Chordata > Amphibia > Anura > Ranidae > Aquarana > Aquarana catesbeiana. The sequence goes on from NC_133324.1 coordinate 411,714,592, forward strand.
TTTCATCTTCCTTTAACAGCCTAAGTGGTCCAGACAAAGTAGCAGTTATTTAACCTGACTAGGGTGGCTACAATGGTTAGGTTTCATTTATTTATGAAAAATCTTTATCCCAAATGGAAAAAAAAACCTGTTTGCTGTAACTGCTTATAAATTGTTAGCTGCAGTTCAGCTTCAATTTGTTTGTCAAGTCCATCTAAATCTGCTAGTCTAACAATATCTTCTACCTAGAATGACAATGCTGATGTCCAATAATGTCTGCTTTACTACTTCATCATGAATGCAGACACCCTAAGACTGGAAGTGTGTTACTGGCGTGATCACAAGGTGAAATAAAGAAAAGACCCCTAAAAACAGAAAACAATGCAGCCATCACATCTACAAATTGGTAAGCTGCAATATATTACATTTTGTTTTTGGGTTTAACACCTCTTTAAAACTATGCTAACAGTATTGGTGTGGTGTAAAAGTAGTAAAAAAATTAGGTGGCAGAGGGGCCCCCATGACATAATTTCTGACTAAACATGTCGGGTGGAGTCTACGTCTGTGATGTCACCACGTACACTGGATCTGTGAGATTTCCAATTATTTCCCGGGAACGACTATCTCTACTTTTATGCTAGATTTATTCATCTTAATGTGAGTTACTGGAAAGGTTTGCATTTTAATAAATGTTTATACAGTTTACACTATGTGAGTCTTTCTCCCTTCATTCTTCATGTCCGCTATGATGCAACATCCTACACCATGAGCTTTGCCAGTATCCCCTATTAATGCAAGGAGTGACAGCATTTGGATATCCTGTGTTTGGGTTTATTAAGCGTTTTTGATAATATAATAATATAATCTATAGTATAGTCCATTGTATCTGGTAGGGAGGCATTTTGTTTTTTTCCTTGGTGGCACATCCCGATAATCCACTCAGGGAGTAATCACGTCTATCTATATTGGATACACTTTTATGGAACTTTTGTGATTTGCATTTTACCCTTACCATTATGGACTATTTATGAACTTTCATTTTTCCATTGGTCATATATACATTTTTCCTGCCCCTTTTTTATTTGTATGTTTTAACATTCAGTGTGGCAACTTTATGTTTACATTTACTGTTCACAATCCATCCTATTGTGTTGTTGCCAGCAGCATTTTTTAGTTTCATCTGCGCAAAAATGTGGTGGTTTATTTTCTGATGGGAAGTCCATAGCCATGAGGGACATGTACCAATGGCAAAAATAAATAAATAAAATAAAAAACAGTACAACGCAGAGTTTGCCTTTTCAAGCAGCATTGAGGATTACACAAAAAGTACATACCCTTTAAATTAAGGGTTGCCTTAAAGCTGTATGTGATGTTACAGAACAGGAATATTTTTTTTTCTTGTCAACAAGCTTGATTGCGTACATCAGTAGCACCTTAATCTGATTAATTTCACTTAAAAAAAATGTTTAAGTTGTTTTAATAGCAGCACATGCTTTTTCATCAGGAGGTACTAAGCCTGATTTGACTGGTAGAAGTAGCAGCTGCAACTAAATAAAAAGCCATAAGAAAGTGTTTTTTTGAAAAAAGTACAGCTAAAGAAGGTTTATGAGTTCTTTTTTATCAGAGCACCACCCTGTATCATCTTCAAAGGTTAAAATGGCTCTCAGTTTAGGACTGCATGTCAGTGTATTTTTTAAATTTTTTGGAGGTGAATGAAATTTTGAATATGATATGTGGTACTTTAGTGCACACTAATTACCACACAGCAATGTGGTGGTATACTGTGAACAAAAAACAGCACCAAGGACAGATGGTCAGCTTTAGATTGTGAGCCCTTGTGAGCTGATGTTACACTCTCTCATGAACCTCTCTCCTGTATAGAATTGTATTGTAACTGCACTGTCTGCCTTTTTTTGTACATTATGCATGATCCTGTATAATAATCAGTTTATGATTATTATTTATGTATTTATTTATTACAGGTACTTATATAGTGCCATCAATTTATGCAGCACTTTTACATATATATTATTCATTCACATCAGTCACTGCTCACAAGGAGCTTACAGTCTAAGTTCCCACTGTGCTGCCCCCAATATAATTCACTTTGAGCACCTCAAATTTAATCAACATAAAGAAGCCATTCATGCCTATATTCATACATACTAAGGCCAATTTAGACAGGATCCAATTAATTTACCAGCATGTCTTTGGAGTGTGGGAGGAAACTGGAGCCTCGGAGTAAAACCCATGCAGGCGCAGGGAGAACATGCAAACTACAGGCAGGTGATGCTGTGGTTGGGATTCGAACCAACAATCCTAGTCCCGTCATGCAAAAGCACTAACCGATTGCCCACTGTGCTGCCCCAATATGATTCAATTTGAGCACCTCAAATTCAATCAACATAAAGAAGAACCAATATACCACCAAGAGCAATGAAAACCCCAAAAGAAGCACTCCTCTGAAACAAAAACTTGTTTTCAACTGAAAACCTTTTACCACCTTAAACCTAATGTGATTGTAAACCCTTACATATGCCCAGTAAAGTGGCTAGCATCAGGTGATACACAGAGATACAACAAATCCCCCTACATACATTGTACCTGTTTATCTGCACCCCTCCCTTCTCTACAACTGTTCATAGTCCTGAATTGATAGTTTGCCTGAGCTTTCAGAAAACAGGTGGTAGAAAGCTGAAGTTACACTCTGCAGAGTTCAGTGAGAGTTGATTGGAGGGAAGGGACACACCCCCTTCACACAGCACACAGGAATAGAGATGAGGCTGTCAGTCACAGGCTGTTTGCTGGAGTTACTTTCCCTGTCACCTTTTCTCTCTTGGTGTCAGGAAAACTTGCCAGAGGTGAAAGGAACGAGACAGCAGACAGAAATTACAATTAGTGCTCTGGATTGAAACAAGTACACACTATAGAGGAATATGCTTTGTTCATATTTCATGTTAGAGGTTTACAACATCAACATACAAAGAAACCAATATACCACCAAACAAATGAAAACCCCCAAAAAAACAAATACTTGCAACAAAGCAAACAAACAGAAGCCAAAACCAACTACTGCCCTTAAAGTGGAAGTCCATGCTAAAACTAAAATCCCTGCATCTATAGCCACCATCATTCTAACACTAACCTCTCTAACCCTGTAAAGTAAAGAAAAAATTAGTATACATACCTTTTCTGCAGGTGATTTGACCCGATCTCATGCTGAGCTGTCAGCCACAGTTTCACTGTGGAGGTGGGTGTAGAGGACACATCAGACGAAGGAAGCCCCATAGTAAGTCTATGGGTGATGTCACATCCCATTAATTTCACAGCCATTGTCTGTGTCCTCTGCAGAGTTTCCGCCACTGGAGATCGGGTCAGATCGCCTGCAGAAAAGGTATGTACAGAATCTCACAAAAGTGAGTACACCCCTCACATTTTTGTAAATATTTTATTCTATCTTTTCATGTGACAACACTGAAGAAATGACACTTTGCTACAATGTAAAGTAGTGAGTGTACAGCTTGTATAACAGTGTAAATTTGCTGTCCCCGTAAAATAACACACACAGCCATTAATGTCTAAACTGCTGGCAACAAAAGTGAGTATACCCCTAAGTGAAAGTGTCCAAATTGGGCCCAACGTTTCAATATTTTGTGTGGCCACCATTATTTTTTAACCCTTTTGGGCATGGAGTTCACTAGAGCTTCACAGGTTGCCACTTGAGTCCTCTTCCACTTGGGTTTTTTTTTTTACCAAAGAGATGTAGCAGTATACATTTTGGTCCAAAATTATGAACAAAAATGCAAAATTTAATCATAGAAACTAAACAAAAATCTTTTTTTCAAAATTTTCGCTATTTTTTCACTTATGTCGTAAAAAATAAAAACCCAGTGGTGATTAAATACCACCAAAAGAAAGCTCTATTTGTATGAAAAAAATGATAAAAATTTTGTTTGGGTACAGTTTGGGTACAGTGTTGCATGACTGAGTAATTGGCATTTAAAGTGTGAGAGCGCTGAAAGCTAAAAATTGATCTGAGAAGGAAGGGTGTATAAATGCCCTATATTGAAGTGGTTAAATCAACCACAAACAAAAGATCCCTCAAAAAAGAGAACAGTGCCCTTCTGTACACTGGTACAGTGAGTGAGGGAGCTGGCTTATCCTAAAACCCACTTTTTTGCCTTTCAAACTGGGCCATGGTTGAAAGAACATGTAATACATTATGGAAAAACAAAATGCCTGGGCAACTTTGTACATTAATTTACATTTGTACAAATTAAATTTGCAGATTAATTCACCATTATGCAGAGTTCAAAGTAAATATAAATCCATGATAGCAGTAAACCTGAACTTCAACTCTACTTCTATGCTCATAATATTATGAGGGGGTATTAACTACTACTATATACTGTATTTACATAGTCTCTAAGCAGTTAAAACACAGAATTTCAGAAATACATTTAGAATAACAAATCAATCGCTGTAAAATTCAGTAATTAAATTGCAGGCAATTCTAAACATTCTAGAATGTGCTCAGTATGTTCCATCACTTCAGCTCACCTAATTTCCTTTCAGCCTTAGGCAAACTGATATTGAAGGAAGCCATTTTTTTATGTACATTTTCTAAAAAACATAAGCTATGACAATAAGGAAGGCATTCAAAGTTTGTTACTGTTATGTTAGTTTTAGAAGAGCTCCAGATTTTAATGTTCTGATGCAAATTATTTTAGTGAAGCCCTTAAAAAAAAAAAGACATATTGGGGGAAATTTGGTAAGCCATCCTTCACACTGTTGAGGCCCCTTTATCCTGTGATTAACAGTGCAACTATGCAGTGCAACTTGCTTGCAACTCCACTGTGACTTTACTTACAGAAGTTGTATCAGCATAGATAAGGAGCATTCCTATGCGACTTTGATGGATGTGTGTTTTGTTTAAACCTCACCTCTCCTCCTTAGTCATCCTTGCTGCCTAAAAACTTCCTCCCAAGCACATTCCATGTACACCTGAGCATAGCGGAAATGCATGTTCCCGCTCACATTCTTTTCCGTGCTTTTCAAGTGTAAACGTGCCTTGCACGTAGGGCAGCCCATTCTCTTGAATCTCAACAAACACCCAAAAGTAGCTCAATAATGTTTTTGGTCTTGGAGTGTCACATGTTTTTTTCAATGTGTGTTTTGACGCATATGTAGCATGTTGTGTTGCACAGCAAAACATGATCACATTGTCATCAACAATTAGGCTCCATTCACATCTGCATCTTTCTGAGTGGGCAGCAACCTGCACAGAAACCACGTGCTGCAAACGCATATCGCACTTGCATCACCATAATGGCAATGCAAGTGTGATGCATGTTCCCAAAATGTGAGGTAAAGCACGTGTATTCTGTGTGGGTTGCAATGCATTTGGAAATGCGCAGATGCAAATGCAGCCTAAATGGCAACACAAGTGTGACATATGTTTGCCACACATTCGGGAACGCGCAAATGCGAAGGCAGCCTAAATGGAAACTCAAGAGCGACATGTTTGTTACGTATTTCTGCAGATTGTACAGCACCTTAACTGTGGTTCTACATATGTAATATACCTCATCCAGTGCAACTACTGTGTGCCTTCAGTACATCAGCAGTACCACCTGTGCACCAAGCACTCGCACAGGGGAACATTTCTGTGACAGCATAAATCCCTATAGAAATTTTTTTCAGGCCTCTAAACATTTCCATGTGGTACATGAAGGCAATATGACATATTTTACTTTTTTGGTCATTGAGCGGGTGGGAATAGGTAGAGGAAACTTCTGGAGTGTGAGGTCTAGTGGATTTTATTTTGGATTGTTCTTTGGTGGTAGACTTGGTAATAGCAAGAAATATACAGCTACATTTTGAAACATTATAGTTTTTTACAATTTCTTGTACAATTTTTTTTACAATTTCTTGTTTCCTTTTATAATAAAAAAAAAGAATCAGGAGATATCCATTACTATTTACAGCTAGATGACATTTTTTTTTCCTGAAAAAAACAAGGAATAATTTACCTGGATACACTAATGCCCTGTACACACGATCGGACTTTCCGATGGAAAATGTGCGATCGGAGCTTGTCAGAAATTCCGACCGTGTGTAGGCTCCATCGGACTTTTTCCATCAGAATTTTCAACACACTGGCTATTGAACTTCATTTTTCTCAGCTCATCATACGTGTTGTACGTCACCGCGTTCTTGACGATCGGAATTTCCGTCCAACTTTGTGTGACCGTGTGTATGCAAGACAAGACATCTGTCAGAAAAGATCCAATGAATTTTGTTGTCGGAATGTGCGATCGTATGTACAGGGCATTAGTGATTGTGATGATATGTTCAGTTTTAACCGCTTGCTGACCAGCCGCCATCATTTTACTGCGTCAGGTCGGCATGATCCCGCGAACCGTCGTAGGTATACATCGGCTCGCGGGATCGGGATAGCAGGAGCGCACATGCCTCTGCACTGTGGGGGTGCCGATGCTCGTGGCTGACAAACGTGATGACCGCAGGCCACGAGATGCAGAACAGGGAAGTGTGTGTGTAAACACACAAATCCCCTATTTTGTAGATGCTATAACTTTTGCGCAAACCAATCAATATACGCTTATTGCGATTTTTTTCACCAAAAATATGTAGAAGAATACATATTGGCCTAAATTGAGAAAAAATGCGCTTTTTTAAAAAAAAATGGGGATATTTATTATAGCAAAAAGTACAACATTTTGCGTTTTTTTTCAAAAATGTCGCTCTTTTTTTTGTTTATAGCGCAAAAAATAAAAACCACAGAGGCGATCAAATACCACCAAAAGAAAGCTCTATTAGTGGGAAAAAATGGACATCAAATTTGTTTGGGTGCAGCATCGCAGAACCGCGCAATTGTCAGTTAAAGCGACGCAGTGCCTAATCGCAAAAAATGGCCCAGTCATTCAACAGCCAAATCTGGGGCTGAAGTGGTTAAAGTTGTCAAAGTTGCAAAAATGTGTTCAGGTGTTAATCGTTATGAAGAGGTTAAAGATTGTGGACCTTTAACAGTTTATTTTCCAAGTAGCAAATCTGTACACATCAATTAAAGTGACAGTGCACCCAAATGTGATATTTAACGCTTACATCTAATTTTATGTTTTTTTTAAAGGTAGCCCACCAATGAAAGAAAAAATGCATCATTGGTTGCAATACTTACCTCCTCTCTGGAGCAGTTTCCCAAAGACTTATGCCGCGTACACACGATCGGAAATGCCGCCAGCAAAACTCCGATGAGAGCTTTTTGTCGGAAAATGTGACAGTGTGTATGCTCGATCGGTTTTTGGCTGGCAAAATTCCAGCCAGCAAAAGATTGAAAGCATGTTCTCTATTTTTCGGTCGGGAAAAGTTCCTATCCGAAAATGTGTTCATCTGTATGCAAAAAATCAGGCATGCTCGAAAACAATTTGACGCATGTTCGGAAGCATTAAACTTCATTTTCTTGGCTCGTCGAAGTGTTGTACGTCGCTGCGTTCTTGGCGGTTGAAAGTTCAGAGTGTGTGACCGTGTGTATGCAAGGCAAGCTTGAGCGGAATTCCGTCAGAAAAACCATCCAAGTTTTTTCTGACGGAAATTCCGATCGTGTGTACGCGGCATTACATGCTCTGTGATATAGCACTGGTCCTTTTCTAAATTGAAGGACACTCAGCATCATTTAACAAACTTCTTGTGAGTGTAAAGTGTCATAGGCCAGTTCCCCTGTGGACATTACCATGATGACCTTCATTTACACACAGCGTTGAAGATAAGGGCACTGATATCATCACATCAGCAACACTTTAAAAGAATATAGGAAGATTACACCATGCACTCTGTGTCCAACCTAAAGACATTACAAAAGGGTTATTATAAAATATAACTGTGGGGTTTCTAGATATATTATCAAAGGAATTTCTTAAATACATAGGGTGTTTTGGTTATGCTTCTTCAACCAAAAACTGGTGTCATTTTTGGTGAACTGATCATTTAGGTGTGTCTCTTTACTTTGCTCCTTTGCTGCTCTGGTCAGCCACTGTAAGTAATGGGCAATACTTGACTTGATGAGGTGCTTCCATGTATGGGTGAACACATGACTCACTCCCCCTATTCCGTGTGATAGTACTGGTAGCATACACTTTTAGATGGTTGATTTGATGCATACACCGGAATTTTTTTATTGGTTGTGGTACAGGTGTATGGAAAGGTGAGCATATGCATGGGCAAAGTAAAAATCACTTTAAAAAGGGGCATAAAATTTAGAGCACTATGAACATAGCTTTTAAAGAATGAGATATCAACAATTGATAGCCTCTTCAAAATCCCATGGCATACATATTTCAAATGTATTGTTACAATTTTAGGCACTTTTTTTTACCTAAAGCTCCCCTAATGATGATATAAGTTAGCTAAGTGAATTTTCACTCAGCTTAGTGAATAATAAAAAGTTGTGCTGACTCCCATCTTCTAAACATGTGTAGGCAATTTTTTTTTTCTTGCGCATAATTGAGTATTCTTTGCAAAGTGAATTTCCACTTACCTTCGCCTCATTAAGATAAGATAAGATAAGTAAAAATTCACTTAGCACAATGAAGTTTTATTTTGAAGGTGAACATGCTCTACTCCATTGGTCCCAAACTGTGGCCTATTGACCAGATGTCCTTTCTTTACTTTATCTGGTACTTCTGCACTATTCCTATGACATACATGATGGAGGACTATTCATCCCATTAACACCAGTGAAGAAGCATCATACATCACTCCAATACAGGCATATTTGCCAATGTTTTATCTTTTTAACAATGCCAACACACACTGCTATTTTTTTTTTTTTCGTTCAACCCAGTGGGTTGAGCGAAAAAAAACCCTCACAGCTCAGGTTGGAACCACAGTACTAACAATCTGATGTTAGTACAGCAATCTCCCCTGCTGTGCTATTGTGTTCTGACAGGGGGGCCCCCAGCCAGAACGTTCCTATCAGTGCTCTCAGCCATTGGCTAAGAGTGCTGATCGGGAGCGGATTGGCAGACCATTTTTGGTCATAATCCTTTGACAGAAGCCAGGTGAATGGACTGGCTGCCATACACACGGGCTGAATGTTGGCCGGTTTCTAATGAACCGGCCAATGTTGCCCAACATTCGGCCCATGTTTACTAGGCTTTAGGCAGTGTTATCTTCCCTGCCCAGTATGACTCTGTGGACTCCAACGTTTTGTAGATGAGAGAGAGTGTGGTGTTCTGTTGACCTAACAAAGTTCTTTTCACAAAATGGCAATGCTGCTCCTTCATAGATACAGTAAAATCACTGAACATTGTCACCCTAAGACAGGAAATGTTTTACTGGCAGGATCACTAGGTTAAATTAAAGAAAAAAAAATAGGTAATGTATGTTTTAAAAATCAATAATAAATCACTCACAAAAAGCTATTTTTTTATTTTCTTTACTGCCTGTTCAGTAAAATATCCATCATTTACAGCTGTTATAAAAGTATAAGAATTTTAGCCAGCAAAAAGAATGGAGGAAAAAAAACACTAGATCAACAGTTCAAATCTCTTCAATGAATGCAGAGTTTCAGTATCTGCAAAAATTTCTAGTCCATGCACTGATTTAGTTTCTTGCTTTGTTTCACTCATTAGCAACAGTAGTTTTGCTTCCAGAAGCACCAAAATAAAGGATGTGGCTGAGACAGCGGCCTAAGGCTAATAAATTTCATAACAGCAGTAGCAGCTAAATTCAGTCAACCTTGAGACCTATAGGCATCTGCTTCCTCATTGGAAAGCTTTAACTCTTCAGCTGTCTCTTCTTACAAAAAAAAAAAAAAATCTCATTATATCTTTATTAGATGTTCATGGTCGAGTTACACATTTTTTTTTACTAACAGCACCCTGCTCAGCATTATAAAACTCACTTTGTATAAAGAAGACATGGGAAATGTTATAAAGCATTTTCTCAACATACCAATGAGTCTGACTTATGTATGTAGGACTATAACTTATTGTTTATGGTAAAAGAACACTTTTCACTTTGAAATTAAATTCTAAATCAATACACAAGTAAAAAAGAGATGAAAAAATCTCAAACTGAAATTATACAAAACCACATGTAGCATATTATTACTGTTTGGTATTTCCAAACCCTTATACACTCAACTCATAATCATTTGTATTACAAAGTCGATATTTACAATCAAAAACACAATCTTCACAGAATGTTTAACATTTGTAGCTACAGGGGAAACTTGTATTGATATGGAAAAACAAAATCCTGATTTGCTAAGTGCTAAAGCAAGTTTTATATTAGAAAACACTCCAATTGATCCATAGAGGTGCAGGCTTGGCTGCTTTGCTGTAAACATATAAAAAATTTGTAACAGTAGTTGCTAGAACTTTAATCATAGCTAGAACTATATTGGTAATCACTGGCATGTCTGAACATTCCAAAACAAGAATACTTATATTGATGCTTAAAAGTACCACTGGCTTAGCAATAAAGTTTTGTGAAGGCCTTACCCCTGCCCTTAGCACTTCTGCTATTCTTTGTAGGTTTGCATAAGCAGCTGAATTGTTGTTCATTTCATTCATTCTAAAAATGGAAGCCCAAAAGCTTTGAATCCAAAAGATTAAAATTAAGGAACAAGACCAGTCTGCATGAACAGTGCAATAGTATGTTTCCTTTTGTATTATGACATTACTGGCATATACTGTATACAGTACAGTATATATAGTACAGTATGTTCAGTGTGCGTTGGTTTGCTTCAAACACTGATGTTTGTGTATGATTTGGCAATAAATTGGTAAAGGCTGTAATATGTCGTTTTTCTGATTTTTGACAGGGAAAGCCGGGTATAACGAGACATCTGTTGCTGCATGTAGGCGAGATGTTGTAAAACACATACTATACATTTGCAATACCATATGTTTTTCATTTTTAAAGAGGACTTTCCATTGTTGAACACTACATGTGGATTTTTAAGAACGACTGAGAATAAGAAACCATTTCCTGAAAAATATTTAAAGGTTTACAAACAAAGCTTTAGAGATACAAAATGATAAGCAGGATGTCCTATTGTTAAATTTGAACAAACAACTAAATGCACTGGGGGAATATTTATATTGGAACTGTTTTACCTAACAAAGGATTTATATTTCCAGTGGTTTCCAGTTGCTAGCACTGAGTGCTAATGTAATGAGATGCACAATGGAAGGAGCACACTGACCGCTATTATGGGGACACAATGACCAGCAATGTAAGGGGCATGCTTATAACCAATTTAAGAGCACACGATGACCACCAGTGTAAGGGGCACACTAACTAACATTGTAAGTGAACACAATGACCACCAATGTAAGGGGACACACTGACCATAAATGCAAGGAGGTACACAGAGCACTGATAACCAATGTAAGGGGCACAGTGAGCACTGGGCACCAGTGTGAGGGGGCACACTAAACACTAACTTAAGGGGGCACACTGAGCAATGATCAATAATTTAAGGGGGCACAGTGAGCATTGAGCACCAGTGTAAGAGGGCACACTATGCACTGACCACAACAAATGTAATGGGGGCATGCTGACCACCAATGTAACTAAGAACACTGACTAGCAAGACAACAGGCATACTTACTCCTGACTATTGCACTCTGATTGCTGTACATAACATAGTTCTGAGTGATGCACTGTATACACTACATAGTCATGATCCCAGTACTCTGTACACTACATTTTATGTTATATGGTCCTGATCACTGCACTTTTCATGCTACTTAGTCATGAAACCTGAACTTTATATGCTGTTTTGCATATAATATAATCATGACTCCTACACTCTATAAGCTTTGCTATATATTACATAACCCTGACCACTGCACTATTTATGATGTGTTGTAAATTGCATGGCCTTTATATCTCACTCCATATGCTATTAAATGTTGTATTAATTAAAGTGGTTGTTAACCCACTTCTATTGCATTATCCTATCCTCTCTACACCATTATCAGAAGTTCCCCTGTGCCTGTGTTCTGTAAAAAAAACTGCACAATTCTACCTGTATGAGCTCCGCTCCTGGCGCTCAGCTGATTCCTCTCCCCTGTTCTGTCTTCGGCTCATAGCTTCAGTGGGCGGGGCCAAGCTCTCCCGCTGACGTCAGCCGGGGAGGTGATGGAGAGAGGAGACACAGATCGCCGAGCCGCCTACAATCAGCTGAGTGCCCTGAGAGGAGCTCATACAGGTAGAATCATGCAGTATTTTTACAGAACACAGGCACAGGCAAACTTCTGATAATAGTGCAGAGAGGATGGGATGATGTATTAGAAGATATGAGAGCACGTAGAGCAGCAAGAATGGGGGGGGGGGCACATTGTACAAGCAGAGAGGGGAGGGAGGAGGAAGGGGGAGAAGGACACAGGAGACAGACACAGTGCAGACTTCGGCTGATGGAATCACAAAAATAGACCACAGTATCAGGGGCCATGATTATCGTGGTCTGTTTGCAGAGGGGAGGGCATAGCTAGGCAGGATCAGCCAGATATTTCAGGTGCAACAGAGGTTCAAATGACACAGCACAAGCACTGTGCTGTATAACATGCTTTACGGGAACAGGATCTGTATTTATTTTTTTTGGGTTAACAAACGCTTTAAGTTGAATGTTACATAGTCTAGACTTCTATACTCTATACCAGCCTTTTTCAAACCAGGGTTCCATGGAACCCTAAGGTTCTTCCAGATGATGTTGCTAGGGGTTCTTTGAGCAATGCACAATTTCTGGATAAAATACAATCAGCGCAAACTCAAATAACTAATAAATTGAAAAACTATGCCAGCTGAACACCTGGGAAATTCTGAGGCCCAATAGCAATCTAAATATCAAAAAGGTGCAGCGCATACAATTAAAAAAAATATATATATGTAAAATTCTCCATGTATGATGAATCAAAAAACAAAGGGGTATAAATATATGGTGTAAACAGTCCACAGCCAAGAAGAAATCCAGAAAGGGAAAAAAATCCAGATGAGTAACCCAAGGTGCAGGAAACGATAGACCATTGAGTGAATACAATCCACCACCACCATAAGGGTTGCTTCGCTCACCTCAAAGTCTGACCCCTGTACCACAGAAGGTTAGAATGCGCCTTTTTCCCACTATCCCGGGGAATTGGGTGTGAAAGGTTAAGACTTGTCTCAGCTACTAAGAGACCTTACCGACATCCAATTGGCAATTAAGAAACATGAGAAAAGAGAGAATCTAAGTGCTCACTGTATGTTAAGCAATTATCACGCTTTTATTGAATACAACTTGCAGGATTCCTCATCTTGTTTTAGCACATAAACAGCCAACAGCGGCTGAAGGAACACACGTTCCACTCAAATGGCAGCGGGTGACGTCAGAATGCGTGGCTCCTCCTCTGTACGCGTTACGTCCTACTGGAGTTTGTCAATGGGGGGGCCTCGGAGTCACCGAAGATTATTTAAAGGAGAGCGTTTCTATACCAACTCTGACGCCATATCAACAGTGAGTGTGCAGCTCGAGTGGAATCCAAACCAGAAACCAGAATCGGAAATCTCACCACAGAATGCCATGGGGGGTCACTTGTCACGGAGACAGAAGGCAATCAGTGAACCAAAAAGCAGTGTCAGCGCAACACTACGGCATTCAGTAAAACAACAAGCAGTGTCAGCGCAGCTGTATCACTACTGAAATATATAATTTAAGCATGAACATTTATAAATATCATAAATCATGTCACCCGCGGTCATCTAATACATTACATTAATACCTGTACATAAATGAATGGCATACATGATAAAAAGCATTCAAAAAGTAGGAAACAAAAAATACAAATGACCACTAATGTAAGAAGCATTTTTTCCCTCTGACCAATGTTAGGAACATTCTTCCCACTGACTACTAATGTAAGGGATATTTTTACCACTAACCACCAACATAAGGAGCATTCTTTCCACTTATCACTAGGGATGAGCTTCGAGTTCGAGTCGAACTCATGTTTAACATGAACAGTGAACAATTTGGGGTGTTCGTGGCAAATTCGAAAGCCGCAGAACACCCTTTAAAAGTCTATGGGAAAAATCAAAAGTGCTAATTTTAAAGGCTTATATGCAAGTTATTGTCACAAAAAGTGTTTGGGTACCTGGGTCCTGCCCCAGGGGACATGGATCAATGCAAAAAAAAGTTTTAAAAACGTCCGTTTTTTCAGGAGCAGTGATTTTAATAATGCTTAAAGTAAAACAATAATTGTATAATATCCCTTTAAATTTCGTACCTGGGGGGTGTCTATAGTATGCCTGTAAAGGGGCACATGTTTCCCGTGTTTAGAACAGTCTGACAGCAAAATTACATTTCAAAGGAAAAAAAGTCATTTAAAACTACTCGCGGCTATTAATGAATTGCCGGTCCGACAATACACATAAAAGTTCATTGATAAAAATGGCATGGAATTCCCCACAGGGGAACCCTGAACCAAAATTAAAAAAAAAATGACGTAGGGGGTCCCCCTAAATTCCATACCAGGCCCTTCAGGTCTGGTATGAATATTAAGGGGAACCCCGGCCAAATTTAAAAAAAAAAAATGGCGTGGGGTCCCCCTCAAAATCTATTCCAGACCGTTCAGGTCTGGTATGTATTTTAAGGGGAACCCTGCACCAAAATTAAAAAAATGGCGTGGGGTCTCCCCAAAAATAACATACCAGACCCTTATCCGAGCACGCAACCTGGCAGGCCGCAGGAAAAGAGGGGGGGACAAGAGAGCGCCCCCCCTTCTGAACCGTACCAGGCCACATGCCCTCAACATTGGGAGGGTGCTTTGGGGTAGCCCCCCAAAACACCTTGTCCCCATGTTGATGGGGACAAGGGCCTCATCCCACAACCCTTGCCCGGGAACACTGCATTTTATATGGTATGTTGAACATCACATAGTCCTAAATCCCATACTCTGTACACTATATTGTACATCATATAGTCCTGGCAGCTGCACTGTATATGCTGCACTGCATATTACATACACCTTACCTAGGTGTTTATTGTCTCACCAATTGCTAGTTGCAAAGTACTTTCTATTTATTTAAATAACATTTTTCTTTTTAACCCCTTCCCGCCGACCGTACGCACATATGCGTACTCGGCTTTCCGGGGTTATACCGGGATGATGCCCGCAGCTGCAGACATCATCCCGGTACCGTTGTTTCCAGCGGGCGATCGGCTACCCATGTATAACAACCGATGCGGCTAAAAGCCGCTCGGTTGTTATACCGGAGGAGCGGGAGGGGACATCCCCCCCCTCCCGCCGCTGTTACCGGGCCTCCCGTGCGATCGGGAGGCCCGGTGTCCAATCGGGAATCTTCGGCGGCTGGGGGCGGGCTGGAACGAAGCTGTGAGCGGCTTCATTCCAGCCTTCTTGTTGTAAACGCGGAAGCGACGTCATGACGTCACTTCCCGTTTATTTGGCTGCCAATGGCGCCGAATTTAAAAAAGTACACAGTATTCAGAATCGCCGTTTTCGGCGATCTGAATACTTTGAAGTGTAAAGGAGGGATGGGGGGTCTTTTAGACCCCCCATCCCTCCATAAAGAGGACCTGTCACCACCTATTACTGTCACAAGGGATGTTTACAAAAAAAAAAAAAAATTTTTAAACACAATTTTAAAGTAAAAAAATAAATAAAATAAATAAATAAATCTAAAAAAAAAAATTTTAAAGTGCCCCTGTCCCCGCGAGCTCGCGCAGCGAAGAAAACGCATACGGAATTTGCACCCGCATATGTAAACGGTGTTCAAACCACACATGTGAGGTATCGCCGCGATCGTCAGAGCGAGAGCAATAATTCTAGCCCTAGACCTCCTCTGTAGCTCAAACCTGGTAACCGTAAAAAATTTTTTAAAGCGTCGCCTATGGAAATTCATAGGTACCGTAGTTTGTCGCCATTCCACGAGTGCGTGCAATTATAAAGGGTGACATGTTTGGTATCTATTTACTCGGCGTAACATCATCTTTCACATTATACAAAAAAATTGGGGTAACTTTACTGTTTGGATTTTTTAAAATTCATGAAAGTGTCCCTTTTCCAAAAATTTGCGTTTAAAACACCGCTGCACAAATACCATGTGATAAAAAATATTGCAACAATCGCCATTTTATTCTCTAGATTCTCTGCTAAAAAATATATATATGTCTGGGAACTCTAAGTAATTTTCTAGCAAAAAATACGGATTTTAACTTGTAAACACCAAATTTCAAAAATAGGCTTAGTCATGAAAGGGTATGATCCTTTGTGACAAAGTTTATGAGTGTCTTTGAGACTTTTGCACACAGTAATACGTTTTTGTGTTGTGTATACAGTGAGTATGGTATGTGTGCAGTGTATACAGTGAATAGGCTTAGACTCTATTTAATCTATTCCTCTTAAGCCATTTCCTCTGGCATACATGATCTGTCCACACTGACTGTTCCCCACAGCATCCTAAACATGCTGTAGAATTCCTTTCTTCAGCGTGCCCTTTGGTACCCCAGACCTTTTGCAATCCTAGCAATTCCCCTGTGTATTTCTATCCATCCAGTCCTGGCCTTTTTACAGTCCGGCTAACAGAACAGCTAGATTAATGACACCGCATTCTCTTTTGGAGTTATAAGCATAAGCTGTAGGGGGCGTGGCTTGATGGTGGAGCGAAAGGACGCATAGAGACACAGCTCCGGCTCACGAACAGCATCCTACTGTGATCCTGGGTCCCATCTCCTCCGGACCGGCACAAACTACTCCCCACGGCCGTGGGTACATTTCAGGCTGGCGTCCATGATTAAATACGGGCCACCCTCGCCGACATCCATGGTGTCGCAACTCGCCCCATTCAGATGGCAAGATGGCGCCGGGGCACAGGCAGAGCAGCATGTCACACTGCAGCCATCCTCCTCTACTTCACACAAACAGCCTGCAGCCCTGGGGAGTGACTCTGCCCCCTGCCCTGTTTGATACACAACCTGACTCCATGCAACCCCAGGACTTCCCCCTGGATAGGATGACCAGGTCTCTGGTTTCCCATCTGCTGAGCCTACACTAGCCACTATCATGCTGGCTATACAGAACTGCAAGGCCTCCCTTTCTACACAGATTGCATCCATTCATATGGACTTTTCCCTATTGAAGCAAGATGTGCAAAACCTGAGAGATAGAACAGGGGCCAATGAAGAACATGTAAGCTCCCTAGATGATGTTGTACACCCCTTATCTGCCACTGTGCGGAATCACACAGGTGAAATGGCAGCTCTCCGTGTGAAAATTGATGATTTGGAAAATCATTCGCGCAGGAACAATCTCCGCTTTGTGGGGTTTCCGGAGCGAGCAGAAGGCTCTCACCCAGAAAAATTCTTGTATACCTGGCTAAGGGACACTTTTGGTATGGATGCACCCTCTTTTTCCTATGTTGATGGAATATTCCCCCCACTGCGGGAGCCCCCACGTTCCCTAATTGCACGGATCCTTAATTTTCAGGATAAGGTTGGCATTTTACATCTTCCCAGAGAGAAAGGCCCTATAAAATACAACGACAATACCATCTCAGTCTACCCTGACTTTTCAGCAGATGTCCAATGACAACGAATATCCTTTGTGGCTGTGAAAGCCCGCCTACGCACTGAGGGTCTCTCCTACGCCATGCTTTTCTCCACTAAGCTGCGTGTTATTCATGATGGCAAAGCTCACTTCTACACCAACCCTAAGGAAGCCATGGCATGGCTAAACGATCATTATGGAGCTCTGCCGTGGCGCAGGGCTGTTTAAGTACAGGTGACCAGGCTCCCTGCACACACCTCTAGGCTACCTCATTGCAATTCCACTACCCCTTGCCTCCATAGACAGATGGAGGGCATGCATACTTTGCCTTTAAATGTTGTCTATGCTCCTCAGAATGATTGTTGCCCTTCCCCCTGATGTTTACGGAACTGGTATCCTAACATTTTCAGCCTTCCCAGACTGGGCCACTTTATAATCCTCGTGGTCAAGCTCCCTCTACTGCGGATGGTATACTGTCACTCACACATCCTTCCAACTGCACATGTTAACTATCCTGAAGCTGGACCACTTTAATGCTGAAACATTTTTTTCTCCCTCCTGTTGTGTTGTTCGGGAGCCAAGCCAGACACCACAACACCCCCATACCAGTTGGTGGCGAGGCCAATGGACAATTCTCACTTCATTTGAGTAAAGGTTTTTCTCAGTTCAGGAATCCAAGGCAAGCTATGTTTGGGATGGTCGAGCAGGGAGGGTGGTACGGGATTTTTCATGGATTTCCTACCTTTTTTTTCTTTTTTTGGTTCTTCTAGTTGTTTTTGACATGTTGTTTCTTGTACTTTGGTTTTTCATGTGTATTTGTGCTTCCTTTACCCTGAATAGTGCCTTCACTTGATATTATATGACTATGCTCTTATATATCCTGGGTGACATGGCATGCAATGTTATGTCTCTGCCGTTTGCCCCCAATATATTCATTATGTACTGTTTGACTTACCATGGCCAGACTGCTAAAGATAATTTCCTAGAATACTAAAGGGATGAACTCACCTCAGAAACGATCCCTAATATTTTCGGTCCTGAAAAAACATTGCCCCCAAATTATTTGTCTATTTGTCGCCAGGAAACACACCTGGTTGACTCTAAAATAAGGTCCCTCAAGCGACCATGGTTAGCTCAATCCTATCATGCTACCCATACAACTTACTTTAAAGGCTTTCAAGGGGTCTCTGTTTTATTGGCCAAATCTCTCCATGCGAAGGTTTTGCAGATTAAAACAGACCCGGAAGGCAGATGTGTCGTACTTATAATACAAGTTGCCTCTGTGACACTCACCCTGGTGAATGGTTTTATACCCCCCATTTTCCACAGATGTGCTAGTAAAACTGTCACTTATGATATTATCTTGGCCCCCAGGCCCACTGCTGTATGTGGGTGATTTTAACGCTGTAATGAGCCCAGCCATGGACTGTCTAGGGGGAGGGGACAGATCCCTCACTTCCTTGGCCGACTGGGCCCAGGTTTATGGACTTACTGAGATATGGAGATGGAAACACCCGGATATGTGTCAATATTCTTGTCATTCGGATTCTTTCCACACCATGTCTCGCATAGACCTGGCATTTGGTACACAAGATATTCTCCCAGTGGTCTCTGACATATCCTACTTACCTAGGGGTGTATCGGATCATGCCCCCCTGGCGGTGGATCTCCTTTTTCTTCCAGGCTCAGGCCCGAGTGTGTGGCACCTGAATTCCCACTGGTTGGAGGATGATGAGTACAGGGGGAATGTAAAAAGGGTATAGTGGAAAATTGGAATAAGTACTCGGGCACGGTGGACCCACTTGCGGAATGGGAGTGTCAGGGCTGGGCTCAGCCCTTCCTTCTCTGAGCTGGCCGCTCAGCTGTCGGCTAATTGCCAGCTCCCATCTCTCTCCACAGTTACCCAGCTGTTGTTGATTCTGCTCGTCAGTCCTGCCTACCTAAAGCTGTCCAGCTCACTCGATCTCTGCCTTCGCCTTGGTCACATCACAAGAAACCATCTCCTGCATTCGTGTTTAAAGACTTGCTTTGCTGACATCCCTTCTGGCTCCTTATCCTGCTTACTGTTCCTTTACTTGGATCCCTGACTTCTGGCCTGGCTGATTGCCTGATCTGGTTACTGAACTCTGGCTTGGCTGACTACCTGATCCGGTTACTGGACTCTGGCTATGCTTTGACTGCACTTACTCTATTTACTTTTTTATTTTTATTAATAAACAAGTGTGATTTTACTGTACTTCTGTCTCGGTCTGGTTCATGGTTTGCGGGGTACTTTTATGTCCATTACTGGCATTCTACGTAAAAATACCCAGCAACACACTGTGGAATTGGAGACAGCTATGACCTCTGCTGAAACTGCTTATGCCTCTGACCCTACTTCAGCTAACAGGGATACTTGGTTGCAAAGTCGGAGGGGATATGAGCTCTGCTTACTGGACCTCACACAAAAACGCATGTTGGCCACCTCTTAGCTTATTTGAATAGACCTGAACATTCCCCTATTTCAATCCTGACTTCTTCACATCCTCCATTTCTATGCGAAGAAAGCCATTCTACTGTCCTGGAAAGGATCCCAGGTACCTCTAAAATCCCTCTGTTGAATATAATCAATGACTCACGTTTGAAGTTCAGAAAAGAACCAAAATCTTTCACTAAATATGGGGCAGATGGCTGGCAAGCCCTCTAACCCTTACTACAGGGTAGATACTCTGCGGTATACTGTTCCTAAAGGTGCAGTGCACCTTCCTATGTCAACCCCCCCGGTTGCTTCATGACTGGAGAAGTGCATGTTGACCATTCCCTGTACCTTTGTACTTAATAATCACAAGAGACATGTAAATTGAAATATGTTTATTGACCACCCAAGTGTATTTCTGTAAAATGCAATGCTATGGGTAACCAAAGTTTTTCTTTTGCATGTTGATGTACAAAATTCAATAAAAATATCTTTAAAAAAAAACAAAAAACAAAAAACATAAGCTGTAGAAAGGAAATTGTGGTGCTATCTCCTGACAATCAGTTTGTCGACTGGACAGTGAAAGAGCAGCAGCAGACCAATAAGATCATCTCTTTGCTCATTCTGTTCTCTCCTGCGACACACCTGATTGGCTGCCAATGCTACCCCTCTCTACTTCAGTCTGACCTTTGCTGTACAGAGACTGCAAGATATCAAGTCAAATTTGGGTACTTACGAAGCTGGAAAAAAAAGATACATTTAAAGTGTTACTAAACCCAGGACACTGCATTCACTATATCTGGTCTCCCACGGTACACAGAACATTGAAATGCAATAGCTTTAATAAAGTGCTAGATACCTTTTTTCATCAGGAGTATATAGCAGTCTTGTGACTTTTATCAGTGTCTGGTTAAAGCTTGTAGAAGGAGTTTTCATTCTACTCTGACTGTCCTAAAAGGCTACAGGGCCTCTGACCCTCTGTCTGGAAAGTGCTGAATGGCCATGTGCTAATCACATGCACTCTCCCAAGTAAATAAAAACTCTAGATATACACACCAAACTGAACATGTGCATCCTGTCCCCTAGCCTCTGTTCTATCAGGAGATGGTTTGGGGACGGTGGAAGAAAGGGGGGGGGGGGCAGAGTAGACAGGATCAAACAGCATGCTTTACTGCATATACAGACTGGTTTTACTGTTGTGGGTTTAATACCACTTTAAGGTTTATTATTGACTACAGAACTCCAATAATGTGTGTCTTTTATGTCTGTCTGGAGTTCAGCTATAAGTCCCAGAGGCCTAATAAAGTCTAGTAAACTGTTTATAAACTTAAAAAACAGTCTTAACTGGATGCTAAAACTGTTAAAAGTGGGTTCATTTTTTGCCTAGCTATTAATCTTTTTGTTAATGCTTTTTTTCTCATATTTATATTTAACAATTCAAAGAGTGCTCTGCAAAGCACAGGAAGCATATATACTAGTTACTTTAAATCAGTGAAACTGGACTGGCTTCTCAGGTTTTCAAACTGTATCATAATTTAACTATATAAAAATGGCATGTAGGAAATAGTACATTTTTATTTCAAATAAATGTCATTAAACAATTGTGCCTATGATATAACCAAAAGCTCAGCTAAGACTATTTTATTTTTTTTAAAGCTTCTTTCAACTGATTTCTTTTCCACAGAATTGGTTTTCAAATAGTACATCCGATAACATCTCAATTTCTTCCCCTCAGGATGCAGACTTGAAAGGATCTTAAATCTGTATTTCTTGTGATTTCCAAAGGTCTATTAGATTGACAATCTGTGTGCCAGACACAACCATGCTAGGGAGATAACTTGTTCCCAACTCCAAAACAATGGTCAATAGTACACTATCTTTCCATCTGTTGGTTGTATTAGCATTCCATTATTGGTTACAATCCGTAGGTAACAAAGTAGTAATAGTTAGCCTTTATTTTAAGCTAAGAAAAATATTTAGTGTGTCTATTTTGATGGAGAGCTATAACCCAGATAAGATTGTCAGGAAAAATTGAAAGCAGCAATATACTTAAAGGTTACAGAAGATGAATGCAGGATGCTTCTTGTTGTGTAACACAGGTTCAGAAATTATTTATGCTGTCCAGAGACTTTAGTGTCCCTATGTCCTTATATTAAAGAATTTACTAGTCGAATAAAATGCTTTTCAAATACTCAATCAGGTGCAGTGTAATTAAAAAAAATAATAATAGGGGTTCCCTTATTTGAGATTGGATGATTGAAGCAAAAATACCTTTACTGGATTAAAACATCATAAATACAGTGCCTTGCAAAAGTATTCACCCCCCTTGCCATTTATCTAATTTGTTACAATACAGCCTTTTGTGTTTTTTTAATCTGAATTATATGCGATGGATCAGAACACAATAGTCTAAGTTGGTGAAGTAAAATTAGAAAAATATATACATAAAACTATTTTTCAGAAATATAAAACTGATAATTGGCATGTGCGTGTGTATTCACCCCCTTTGTTATGAAGCCCATAAAAAGCTCTGGTGCAACCAATTACCTTCAGAAGTCACATAATTAGTGAAATGATGTCCACCTGTGTGCAATCTAAGTGTCACATGATCTGTCATTACATATACACACCTTTTTGAAAGGCCCCAGAGGCTGCAACACCTAAGCAAGAGGCACCACTAACCAAACACTGCCATGAAGACCAAGGAACTCTCCAAACAAGTAAGGGACAATGTTGTTGAGAAGCACAAGTCAGGATTAGGTTTTAAAAAAATATCCAAATCTTTGATGATCCCTAGGAGCACCAAAAAATCTACCATAACCAAATGGAAAGAACATGGCACAACAGCAAACCTGCTAAGAGACGGCCGCACACTAAAACTTACGGACCGGGTAAGGAGGGCATTAATCAGAGACCTAAGATAACCCTGGAGGAGCTGCAGAGTTCCACAGCAGAGACTGGAGTATCTGTACATAGGATGACAATAAGCCGAACGCTCCATAGAGTTGGGCTTTATAGCAAAGTGGCCAGAAGAAAGCCATTACTTTCAGCAAAAAACAAAATGGCACATTTTGAGTTTGCGAAAAGGCATGTGGGAGACTCCCAAAATGTATGGAGGAAGGTGCTCTGGTCTGAAGAGACTAAAATTGAACCTTTTGGCCATCAAAGAAAATGCTGTGTCTGGTGATAACCCAACATCACCTAAAGAACACCATCCCCAGCATCATACTGTGGGGAACAATTTTGCTCTTACATAAACTTTAAAGTGTGCCTGTCCAGATAACAATGGAAATAAATTTAGTTAAAGCAGACCTTTACTCAGATTTAAGATAATGCATAATTCTTACTCTTCCTTTTACACCTGTGGTACTTTTTTTGGTACTAAATACCTTTTCCAGCAGGTACTTTCTACCAATTCCTCATTCTTTGCCTAGGCAAGCATGATGTTCCCTTGGTCTAGCAGCCTCCTGGTATACATGTCATACATACTAGGAGGATTTAGGGCCAGTCTCTTCTCATGCCATGTTTTGTGCGTGCCCAGTATTCCTGAATCCAAGATGAAGGCACAGGATACTAATGAGCTGTTCAGGCCTTTCGGTTCTTGTAATACAGCACTGGATTTCATGGCTTAGTATGTTTGCATTTTCTTAAAAATCAACAGCTACATTACTTGTAGCCACTGAGTAGCTTTTTCAAAACCAGGTGAAGTTTCTCTTTAAATAAGATTTGTATCTCTGCATCTGCATATTATCTTTTGTGATCATTTGGAGTAGGGAATATATGAGATTATTTGTTGATGTTGATGCATTATTAATTTACACTGAAAGTTTTACTAAATCCAGCACCTTGCATTCACTATATCTGGTCTCATACAGTACACAGAACATGACATGCAATGATTGTAGTAAATATAAACCGATAACTACCTCAACAGCAAGCAGCAGTATATAGCAGTCTTATGACTACTATTAGTGTCCAGCTGATCACTGGTTAAAGCTTGTAGGAGGAGTTTTCATTCTCTTCTGACTGTCCTATGAGTCTGCATGATCCATAACACTCTGTCTGGACAGTACTGATTGGCCCTGTGCTGATCACATGCAGGACCCCCCCCCCCCCCCCCAAGAAAAAACTCCCTAGCAATACACACCAAATTGAGCATGTGCAGAGTGCCTCCAAGGCTATGGACTATCAGTGGATGGATTGGGGACAGTAAAAGAAGGAGAGGATCAGAGAAGACAGGATCAAACAGCCTTTTGCACAATGCAGAGGATTAACCCCTTCCACAGAGAGTATAACAAACCTGCTTTACTGCATATACACACTGATTTTACTGTTGTGAGTTTAGTATCACTTTAACCAGTTTAAAGAAAAGCAATGTACAAACAAAAGTATTCATCTTTAACTCACTGCACATATACACATTTATGTTTTTAACTTACATACTGTATACATGCCTACTGACAGCCATGTTTTTTTACAAAAGGAGCAAAAATATGGCTGTATGTGACAGGATCTTTCAGGAATGGGATAAAAAAACAATTTTTTTTGCAGGGTGCACAGGGACACCAACAAGGTTAGATTTTTGGAAATGGGGAAGATTATCCTATAAGGGAGTGTATTAATTACAACACCTGTTATGTGATGTATATGGTAGAAAGTCTCCTGTGTACCAGGTAATATGCAGGGTGTACTATTAGCACCTTTAATCAAAGGACCCCTTTCACACTGGGGTGTTTTGCAGGCACTATAGCGTTAAAAAATAGCGCCTGCAAACCGCCCTAAAACAGCTGCTCCATTCACTCCAGTGTGAAAGCCTGAGGGCTTTCACACTGGAGCAGTGCGCTGGCAGGGCCTCAGAAAAAGTCCTGCCAGCAGCTTCTTTTGAGCGGTGAACTCACCGCTCCTCCACCGCTGCTCCCCATTGAAATCAATGGGGCAGCGCTGCGATACCGCTGGCAAAATGCTGCTCCGGCAGCATTTTGTGGGCGGATTTAACCCCTTTTCGTCCGCTAGCGGGGGGGGGTTAAAAATGCCCCACTAGCAGCTGAATAGCACCGCTAAAACGATGGTAAAGCGGTGCTAAAAATAGCGCGGCTTTACCGCTGACACCAGTGGCGGCACAGTGTGAATGGGGTCTAAGAGTTGTGGAACACTACTGTGGTGTCGTATGTGGATGCTGTTTGGCCATCTAATGTACCTAACAATTTTTTATAGAAGCATGCTGGGAATATGGTACTTGTTTCTTTTTGTGGGGTGGAGCAATGTCATTTATAATTAAAGGGGGAGACTTACTAAAAACTCCTGAAATGGGAGGTTTTCTCAAACCATAGGTTAAGATCCAGGACACCTCTTGGGCTTACCCATCACTGGGATATAGATTTGTTCTAGCAGTGAAGTTCATATTACCATTGAATTATTGTTTTGGTATCTCTTTTCCATGATTTTATATCTCTGCCCTTGTGGTGGGGGAGGAGCAATGAGTTATATACTGTATATATGCACTCTTGTATGTACTGAGCAGATATGATTAGGGCTGTTTGCGTATATTGTTTGTGTATATTGTTGTGATACTTTTTTGGCTTATAATAATTACTGGAATTTATGTGCAGGACATTTTGTAAGACCCTAAAATCGGGCATCGAAAGCATAACATATTCCTACCAATTAGGAAACCTGACTACTGAAGCACAGAGGAGACATAACTAAAAGCTACCAGGCCCGAGTGCTAAATTTAAACTGAAGTTTCCCACATGCCCAAAAAAAAGTCTTTCAATGTCCTTTTTAGTACTTGAGGTGCAACCTTTTAATTAGATTGATTACCATTACTAATGCCCTGTACACACAACCAGTTTTCCCGTCGTATTAAACTCTGAAGGTTTTTCCGACGGAGTTCTGACGGAATTCCGCTCAAGCTGTCTTGCATACACACGGTCACACCAAATTCCGACCGTCCAGAACGCGGTGACATACAACACGTATGACGGGACTAGAAAATGGAAGTTTAATAGCCAGTAGCCAATAGCTTTCGTCTCGTACTTCAGAGCATGCGTCGTTTTTGGTACATCGGAACAGCATACAGACGAGCGGTTTTCCCGATAGGAATTGGTTCCGTTGGAAAAATTTAGAACATGTTCTCTTTCTAGGTCCGTCAGAATTTTCAACGTAAAAAGTCCAATGGGGCATACACACGATCGGAATATACGATGAAAAGCTCCCGCCTGATTTTTTCTGTCGGACATTCCGCTCGTGTGTACACACCATTACAGTATTGTCTTCCAGCAGCTTAACAGAAAAGAAGGGAAAAAGAAACTTGGGCAGAAAAATGTTGCTTTTTCTGTACATCACATAGCAGGAAAGCAATGGCAAGCAGCAATCATATTTAAATTCCTAACATCATCAGTAGAAGCTGCGTCCATTGTATCCCCCATATTTATGCTCCTGGTCTCAAGGTTAAAAATGCAGATTGATAATGTGTGTAATAAACATTAGTACTAATTAAATTTCATTTATGTGACATGAATTGTTTAACAGTTTTTTTCAAACACTACTTTTGTTTTATTTAAAGGCTAACCAGTTTTTTTGGCTGTGAACTTCATGGTCAGTGATACCAAATAACATCAGCTTGTTTACAAGATGCATTACCCTTTTATTTGTAATGCTATAGCACATAATTGGAGGAATGCATTTTGTTTTTAAACTCCAACTAGAATCCAGCATTTTCTGAGTATCGATTTGCTGAATAGATTCTCTCTTCCAAATCACTAAGCATACTGTAGCAGTTTGGATGCAATTTAATGTAACATCAGATCATATCTAATTGTTGGCCCTCTTAATCACCAGCAACAGTAATTTAACATTTTTTCATGCTGCATAGTCATGCAGATGTAGCGTTACAGTGGGTAAGAGTGCCTGTAATAAGTCTGCCAGTGAGATCTGGCCAGTTAATTGCCTCACAGATGCACGGGTACAAGCATGCAGTTAATATCTGTGATGTTATCAAACTGTAACTGAGCAGTGAGTAAGATGCTTGAAGACCTTTCAGACCTTAGATAGTCAGAGGTGCTTTTCTTTAATTAGCATTGATGGCAGAAAATAATCAGAGTGCTAATGAAATCTACAGGATATTATTAAACTTTTTGCTTTGTCCTGGATGTCATCCAGCAGCACCTGTTAATCAGATAAAATATGCACAATGTATTTCACAGTTATGACACAGTGAAAAAAAAGGAAATACATGTTCTTAATACAGTGTTTACATTGATATCTACTGTATATTGCCCTGTTATAATAAATGTCATTTTCATGCTGTTTTGGTAAATTTTCATCCCATTTAACTTAAACTTTTATCCAGTTTGTGTCTATTTCTTTATCTATTGTGGTCAAAATATTTTCTCACAAATAAGTTAAAGTGATATTAAACCTACAGCTTTTTAACCCCTTGCCGACCAGCCGCCGTCATTTTACTGCAGCAGGTCAGCACAATCCTGTGAACCGTCGTAAATATACGTCGGCTCGCGGGATCGGGATAGCAGGCGCGCACACACGCCCGCTGCACAGCGGGGGTGCTGATGCTCGTGGCCGACGGTCGCGATGACCCCTGACCACGAGCGATCGCGAGCGCGAGAGGCAGAACAGGGAAGTGTGTGTAAACACACAAATCCCTGTTCTGTTCTGAGAGGAGTGATAGATTGTGTGTTCCTATTAGCTAGGAACCACGATCCGTCACTTCCTTTAGTCAGTCCCCTCCCCCAGTAAGAAACACGTAGCAGGGAACACAGTTAACTTGATCGTCCCCTAGTGTTAACCCCTTCCCTACCAGTGACATTTTTACAGTAATCAGTGCATTTTTATATCACTGATCACTGTATAAATGCCAATGGTCCCAAAAATGTGTCAAAATTGTCTGATGTGTCCGCCACGATGTCTCAGTCCCGATAAAAATCTCAAATCGCTTTGCTGCAATTACTAGTAAAAAAAAAAAAAAAAAAAAAAAAAATAATAAAAATGCTATAAATCTTTCCCCTATTTTGTAGACGCTATAAATTTTGCGCAAACCAATCAATACACGCTTACAGATATTTTTTTTTTACCAAAAATGTGTAGAAGAATACATATCGGCCTAAACTGAGAAAAAAATTAGCTTTTTTTTAAAAAAATGGGGATAATTATTTTAGCAAAAAGTACAAAATATTGCGTTTTTTTCAAAATTGTTACTCTTTTTTTGTTCATAGCACAAAAAAGAAAAAATGCAGAGGCAATCAAATACCACCAAAAGAAAGCTCTATTTGTGGGGGAAAAAAAAGGAAATAAATTTTGTTTGGGTGCAAAGTCACACGACCGCACAATTGTCAGTTAAAGTGATGCAGTGCCGAATCGCAAAAAATTGCCCGGTCATTCAGCAGCTAAATCTTCCGGGGCTGAAGTGATTAAAGTAATATTAAAGTTTTTTTTTTTCTTTTTACAATATTTTTAGTAAAAGAAGTTTAGACAAAACATAAAAAACTGAGATATGGAAACAGACATCAAGCAATGGTGCGTAACCAAACAATGTCAAAATCTGGCACATCCCAGTCATGGCAAAAACTGACTATTTAGAAACATCAATACATGACAGAATAAGCCCAAATAAGTTGCACATTTGTCATCTGTAATTGAGAGCAAACATAAGTGCCCAAGTACATAAACACATAAAACAGTATATTTTCAAGACGTCACTATATCATGTTGTAGATCTGCTCCATATGTGTTATTCCAAATGGGTGATGACATAGGGTGCTATAAGAGCATGTAACACTTCAAATACCAAATAGTGAATATAAAAGTTTTTTTTTTCTTTTTGTTTTAAAATAATAAACATGTTATACTTACCTGCTCTGTGCAACAGTTTTGCACAGAGCATTCACAATCCTCCTCTTCTCGTGTCCCCCACCCGTTCTCCTGGCTCCTCCCCCCAATTAGTGCCCCCATAGCAAGCTTCTTGCTACGGGGGTACCTGCGCATGCTTGCTCCTTAGGCACCATGTGTCTAAAGAGGATCTATGTATTGGGCATCTGTGTGTTCATAAGACATACAGAGCGGGGCTCGGCATCACCCCCTGCTCCCTTGTCACTGGTTGTGATTGACAGCAGTGGGAGCCAATGGCTTCTGCTGCTGCATCTGAGCCAATAAGGAGTGAGAGAGCTGAGAGAGCCTCGGCTCTTGTGTACATTACTTGATCGAGATCGGGCTCAGGTATGTATTTAGGGGGGACTGCGGGGGAAGCTGCATGCAGAAGTTTTTTTTTTTACCTTACTGCATAGAATGCATTACTGTAAAAAACTCTCTTCCTTTAGAACCACATTAAGCACTTTTAGTAGCTGAGTTAATCACGTACTGGATATTAAGCTTCTATACCTTTTAATCCTTGCCTACATTTCAGTTTAAGCTGGTGCCATGACTGCTGCCCTAGGTTTCCTGTTTTAGGGTGGCTCTCTTCTCTTGCTGCATCTTATGGAGCCACCCTTGTATGCACGGTGTGAATCAATTGAAACACAGTCATGTAGCTTAGGATGGCAAGGCACTCCCTTGCTCCTCACTCCTCCTCTCTTCCCCCTAATCCAAGGTAGTAAACTGAGTCAAAACTGCACTGTCCACTGTTACCTCTTCCCTGTGAAGACCAGAAGTTCAGGGAAGCATCACTGAGACAGCAGGAGCCAGCAGCACTGAAATTTGTAAACTTCAAGTGCTGGGGTAAGAAGTTTATAGAATAAATTCCTGGGGAAAGTATTTTTAGTGTGCTGAATGTGTTAAACTAAAACACTAAAGGTTTCATACTACCTTTAACCTATAATGTATTTACCTTACATTTTGTAAAGGTTTTTTTTTTAAATGTACACTGAGTCACGCATGCTTAGTTCACTGTGCAATCCTGGCATCTGCCTGGTTCTGGGATAAATTAAATCCTGCATGCATGTGCTGAAGGTACTTTATCCTGGCCAATCAAGATGGCCAAAGACACCGAACCCAGAAGAAGACCAGACAAAGATGTCAGCAGCAGCATCAAAGAAACAAGGGAGATCATGGTGGGTGCAGTGCTGCAAATAAGTCTGCCACAATATGCCGATATGCTGTGCATACTTATACAGTATGTGATGGCAAAATCCCTGAGCACCAGCAGCAGAGTTTGATTTTGCTTTATTAAGCTGATGTATTTTACACGTTCATCTAATTATAAACTGAAAATGTGATTTAGAAGGTGCTTCAGACTCTGACTTAAACAGAGGTCCTTCTATGACATCATCCTTGTTTTACATTGACCAGGACCCATGCTTTAAATGTCAACTACAGTAAAGTATGTAGGTAAAATTTTATTTATTCGCATATGATGAAAACTTTTGAACCCAATCACAATTAAAGCAGTAAAATATAGCTTGTTATAGCCTGTTGTAAAAAATATTGTGTTTTTTCTCAAACTTGTCGCTTTTCTTTTGTTTATAGCGCAAAAAATAAAAACCGCAGGCATGATCAAATACCACCAAAAGAAATCTCTATTTATGGGGAAAAAATTATAAAAATTTAATTTGGGTACAGTGTTGCTTGACCGCGCAATTGTCATTCAAAGTGCGACAGCACTGAAAACTGAAAATTGGTCTGAGCAGGAAGGGGGAGAAAATGTCCTGTATTGAAGTGGTTAAAAAATGCCTGGATTCTTTCCTAAATGTACATAACATAACTGGGTACTAACATTTATAGGTAAAGGGAATCCAGGGAATATCCAATTGCCTCTCAGGGATCAGGAAGGAATGTTTTCCCTGCTGGAGCAAATTGGATCATGCTTTGCTTAGTTTTTTGCCTTCCTCTGGATCAACTGTGTATATAGGAGTGTACATTTTTTTCCCTTTTATTGGTTGAACTAGATTGACTTGTGCCTTTTTTCTAACAGACTAACTATGTAACAATGTAACTATGTAATATAAAGACACAATAGAAGCATTTTTCATGTCTAATAACTGTATATTTTTAATCATTCATAAAGTGTTCATTTGTGTGGCTTATGTTCTGGTTTATGCAATTTATTGAGTGTACAGTAGAATCCATCCAAGTGTTTTTAAGGTGCAACTTAAATGAAAGTTATTGTCTGTTTCTTGATTTCTGATAAATGTTTTGAATCAGTTTTGGGGGCGCATAAAAATATCAACTGTACAAAAATGTTCCTAGTAAATAGTTGAAACTGCACTCAAGTGACAAGATAAGCACCCAGCACAATATGCTTCTATTGCTGTAAAATGGCAATCATTTTTCTTACATGAAATGTTGATAAGATGTGCTTTTCTACTCCCCACTCACAGGCAATCATTTTATATTTTATTTTATTTGAAAAGAGCTTGATTATTTCTCTTTATATGGAACTAGATTGATTCACAGATACCTGTCAGCAAGCACTCTTCCCATATTATGGCTGCTACATGATCTAAATAATGAAAGTTTATTTTCAGTGTTCCATCAGGTGAAGTAGAGGCAAACATAATCATTATTCCAAATCATATTTTCTAGGTGACATGGTCATAATATTGTCCCTGGAATATGATGTTTCTAAAGACACAATAAACATGTTGGTTAAAAACAACAAAAAAAGAACAAAAAAAAAAACAAAAAACAAAAAAAAGCCACTCTATAAAATAAAAACAATACCAAAAAGACTGAAAGGGAAGTTCTCCCACACTGCTTTATTACTAAAACAAATAGCTTGGGAAAGAACAGATCAAAAAGGATTAATTAGGTAACCAAATTTCATTACCAACAGATTTGCATGATAAACTCCTTTTTATTAAGCAGGAAGTCTGAAATTGAATTTAGATTATCAATTTGCACCTTGGCAAATGGTCAGATTTTTTATTTTTTTATCCAATGCCACATTAACTCTTTTCGAAGTCGCATATAAGTGTGCCAAATCTGTGATCTACAAATGTACTGTATCTAAAGTGTATGTAAACTATTAGTGACCTTTTTCCAATAGATCTCTTTTTATATGTTAAAAAAAAACGAAAGTCTTTCAATTGCTTCTAGTAAATGTGCAGTAAATACTCATTGATCATGCCAGTTGTCCACCTATCACTGGAGCGGGGGAGAAGAGTGACAATCTCATCAGTCTGGGATGAGTCATAGACCAATCCGGGTTTCTAAATGCAGTGAAGTCGCCATATAGCTCTTTTGGAGACTTAGGACTTGACTGTTGGGAGCTGCTAGGGGTGCCAGGATCACAAAACTGATTCAACAGATTTATAAATCTTTTGGTTGGTTAAACAGTTCTATTTAATTTATTGAAATTATTTATTTATCTTCTACTTGATGTTCAGCTTTAAAACAGAACAAAACTCTTTGAATCAACATTAACTATTTTTAACTACTTAAGGACCGGAAGGTTTTACCCACTTCATGACCAGGCCATTTTTTTGCAATACAGCACTGTGTTACTTTAACCGACTGTGGGGGCGTGTGACACTGTACCCAAATAAAATTGTTGTCCTTTTTTTCCCACAAAATTTGTGCAAAAGTTAAAGAGTCTACAAAATAGGGGATAGATTTATGGCATTTTTACCAGTAATGGCAGTGATTAGCTATTTTTAGCATGACTGTGACATTGCGGAGGACAGATCGGACACTTTTGACACTTTTTTGGAACCATTGACATTATTGCAGTGGTCAGAGCTAAAAATATCCACTGATCACTGTATAAATGACACTGGCAGGGAAGAGGTTAACACTAGGGGGTGATCAAGGGGTTAAGTGTGTCCTAGGGAGGTGTTTCTAACTGTGGGGGGAGTGGACTGACTGGGAGTAGAGAGATCGCTGTTCCTGATCATTAGGAACAGACAATCTCACTCTACTCTCCTGTCAGAATGGGGATCTGCTTTGTTTACATTGGCAGATCCTCGTTTTGCCTTTCTGAGGATCAATCGCGGGTGGCCAGTGGATATCGCTGTCCACCCATGATCGATATAGCACACTGGTGTATTGCACAGTGGTGTAGTGGGCAGTACTCTCGCCTAGCAGTAAAAAGGGTTGCTGGTTCGAATCCCAACCATGACACTACCTGCCTGGAGTTTGCATGTTCTCCCTGTGCCTGCGTGCGTCTCCTCTGGGTAGGTTATTTGGTTTCTGTCCAAAATTGGCCCTGGTATGTGAGTTGGGGACCTTGGATTGTGGGCTCCTTGAGGGTAGGGACCGATGTGAATGTGTGATGTATGTGTGGAGCGCTGTGTAAATTGACGGCGTCATATGGGTATCTTAAATAAATAATAATATAATAGATGAGCATCTTATTGAGACACAATGTACAGGGATAGGGACAATTGTAGACATGCACCCACACTCACTCAGGTTGAACTGGATGGACTGGTGTCTTTAATCAACCTTACTAACTATGTAACTAGGGATAAGCCCAATGTTCGAGTCGAACACATCGGGTGTTCGTCTGTTCGCCGAATAGCGAACAATTTGGGGTGTTCGCGGCAAATTCGAAAGCTGCGGAACACCCTTTAAAAGTCTATGGGAGAAATCAAAAGTGCTAATTTTAAAGGCTTATATGCATGGTATTGTCATAAAAAGTGTTTGGGGACCTGAGTCCTGCCCCAGGGAACATGTATCAATGCAAAAACAAGTTTTAAAAACTGCAGTTTTTTCGGGAGCAGTGATTTTAATAATGCTTAAAGTGAAACAATAAAAGTGAAATATTCCTTTAAATTTCATACCTGGGGGTGTCTATAGTATGCCTGTAAAGTGGCGCATGTTTCCTGTGTTTAGAACAGTCTGAGAGCAAAATTACATTTCTAAAGGAAAAAAAGTCATTTAAAAGTACGCGTGGCTATAATGAATTGTCTATGGGAGAAATCAAAAGTGTTAATTTTAAAGGCTTATATGCATGGTATTGTCATAAAAAGTGTTTTGGGACCTGGGTCCTGCCCCAGGAGACATGTATCAATGCAAAAAAGTTTTAAAAACTGCAGTTTTTTCAGTAGCAGTGATTTTAATAATGCTTAAAGTGAAACAATAAAAGTGAAATATTCCTCTAAATTTCATACCTGGGGGGTGTCTATAGTATGCCTGTAAAGTGGCGCATATTTCCCGTGTTTAGAACAGTCCGAGAGCAAAATGACATTCTAAAGGAAAAAAAGTCATTTAAAAGTACTCACGGCTATAATGAATTATCGGTCCCGGCAATACACATAAAAGTCATTGAAAAAAACGGCATGGGATTCCCCCACAGTCCATTACCAGGCCCTGTGGGTCTGGTATGAATATTAAGGGAAACCCAGAACCAAAATTTAAAAAAAAATTGCGTGGGGGTCCCCTTAAATTCCATACCAGGCCCTTCAGGTCTGGTATGGATTTTAAGGGGAACCCTGTGCCAAAATTTAAAAAGAAAATGGCATGGGGTCCCCCCAAAAATCCATACCAGACCCTTATCTGAGCACGCAACCTGGCAGGCCACAGGAAAAGAGGGGGATGAGAGAGCGTCCCCCCTCCTGAACTGTACCAGGCCACATGCCCTCAACATGGGGAGGGTGCTTTAGGGTAGCCTCATCCCACAACCCTTGCCCGGTGGTTGTGGGGGTCTGAGGGCGGGGGGCTTATCAGAATCTGGAAGGCCCCTTTAACAAGGGGACCCCCAGATCTCAGCCTCCCCCCTGTGTGAAATGGTAACGGGGTACAAATGTACCCCTACCATTTCACAAAAAAAGTGTGAAAATGGTAAAAACAACAATACACGCCTTGGGACAAGACCTTTATTAAAAAATTAAAAAATAAAAGTGTCCCACAAAGTCAATTCATCTTCTGCTCTCGCTCCGATGGACCGAAAAAAGCAAAAAAAAAAAGCCGCACTCTGCCACTGATCTGCCTCTCAGGTGACAGCTCTCTTATAACTGAGGACAGGGCCACACGATGATGTCGCCAGGTGACCCCGCCCCCCCTCTGATGCACGGAGACATCCCTATGGCTTCCCCCTAGTGTCAGAGGGGGTGGGGTCACTCGGTTACGTCACTGCGCCACTTTACAGGCATACTATAGACACCCCCCAGGTACGAAATTTAAAGGAATATTTCACTTTTATTGTTTCACTTTAAGCATTATTAAAATCACTGCTCCTGAAAAAACGGCCATTTTTAAAACTTTTTTTGCATTGATACATGTACCTTGGGACAGGACCCAGGTCCCCAAACACTTTTTATGACAATAACTTGCATATAAGCCTTTAAAATGAGCACTTTTGATTATTCATGTTCATGTCCCATAGACTTTAATGGTGTTCACGTGTTCGAACAAATTTTTTGCCTGTTCGCATGTTCTGCTGCGAACCGAACCAAGGGGTGTTCGGATCATCCCTATATGTAACTATGTATATATGCGATGGGCAGTCCTTAAGTGGTTAATCCTCATTCTGCTAGCATTAATAAATTGATAGGAAGGTAAATTATACTTACTTGTTTTAAATACTCCTGCCAGCATGCTTGAGCTAGGGGTAGATGGATTCAAGGAAGTAAATGCTACATGAATCATCTGCCCTTACTCAAGATGGCTATGGCCAGGAATTCTAGGGGGCTGTTTATTCAAAGAGATTTCTCAACAAAATAAAACATAAATGGATGGGTAAGTCTGCGTTGCATTTTAATAATGAATTAAATAGTGTTTTCTGTCTGTGGTACTCAGATACAGTTGAGTTCTACTTTCAATACATTTTTAATACATTTTTAATAAAACAAGTGCATGATTGGTGTTTGCCTATGCAGTGCAGGTGGACAGATTTTTGAGTTTAGGAAGTTATAAAAATGGATAGTGCAAGTATAGCAGCGTGCAAAGAATAAATAGTTTTATACACAGTTTAATTGAACAGAAAGATGATGCTTGCATTATACAAACAATTTTGTACAGACCACCTGTATTTAATTCATATAACACATTGTAAGCCCAGAGAAAGACCCCCAGGGCTGAAGACACCCGCCTGTAGAAGGAAGCAGGAGCAGTCTCAATGGAAATGGCAAAATGTATTCAATTCCTGTTTTCAGTTCATTCAGGAGAATGGCACAGATATTTCAGCCAATAGACCTCGGCACTTTCTTTTGTGTAGGCATTCAAGAAGAGTATATAAACCAAACATTTCATATTACTGATATGTGCCTGCTGTATCATGTACTTTTATGAAAAAGTATCCTGTTCTCTTTGTATTGCTTCCTTTGTGTGAAATCTCTGGTGTTCTTGCTAGTCCCTCTGCTTTCCTATAAAAAAAAAAACTGACCACACTAAGCAGGTGAACACAACACAGTCAGTTCTCTAGCTATACTGGGAACTCAGCATGCAGTCGTTGCAATTTAAAAAAAAATGCTTTTTTTTGGAAAACATACACATGAATTTTAATGCAAAACAACAAAATACATAACCAAATTTTTGGGTAAAATACAGTATAACAGATGATGTCACACATGAGTAAATAGATGTCTAACATGTCACGCTTTAAACTTGCGTATGCTCATGGAATGGTGACAAACTACAATACTAAGAAATCTCCCTAGGCAACGCTTGAATTTTTTTACAGGTTACCATTTTAGAGGTAAAAAGGAGGTCTAAAGCTAGAATTATTGCTCTCACTATAATGTTTGAGGCAATACCTCACGCGTTTGGTACGTTTACATATGCGTGTGCTACCTACGTATGCGTTCACCTCTGCGTGCAAGCACGGGAGGGGGGACAGGGGCACTTTAACATTTTTTTTTTGATTATTTATTTTATTAAAAATAAGAGGATAGAAGCGGGACTTTGCATAAGGCATGTTGGTGAGTATATTAGCTCAGTGGTTTGTGCTAAGATGTAATATCTAAGGTGCGTCATATACATAGTTATATCTACAAAGGATTTACAAGTTAATGATGGTAAAACGATTTAATAGCGTAGATCGTAAAACTAGTACAATCATGAATGAAAACATCATAAGGCACAATTGAGCATATATAGACAGTGTATTAACAGGCATAATTCAAACACAGTTTGTACAGTTGCAAAAGGGGGTACATTGTACAGTAGGTTGATATGTGCATCAATAGTTATTAAATCAATGCGTTTCTTGGCTTATAACCAATCATCAGAAGTCCGATGCAATTTAGCTGCATTAAAACAATGAAACATACAGTATATTAGTATGTAGGCAGATATGTGGAGAGGGGATACTGTGAGAATCTAAGTTTCCATGATACTCACAAAAAGTGCATTGACCAATGCACTTTTTGTGAGTATCATGGAAACTTAGATTCTCACAGTATCCCCTCTCCACATATCTGCCTACATACTAATATATGTTTCATTGTTTTAATGCAGCTAAATTGCATTGGACTCCTGATGATTGGTTATAAGCCAAGAAACGCGTTGAGTTAATAACTATTGATGCACATATCAACCTACTGTACAATGTACCCCCTTTTGCAACTGTACAAACCGTGTTTGAATTATGCCTGTTAATACAATGTCTATATATGCTCAATTGTGCCTTATGATGTTTTCATTCATGATTGTACTAGTTTTACGATCTACGCTATTAAATCATTTTACCATCATTACCTTGTAAATCCTTTGTAGATATAACTATGTATATGACGCACCTTAGATATTACATCTTAGCACAAACCACCGAGCTAATATACTCACCAACATGCCTCATGCAAAGTCCCGCTTCTATCCTCTTATTTATTCTGTACCAATTGGGATGGAGGCATGTTGGTGCATCCTTTTAATATTGTGTGGACAGGTCACAATCCCATTTTTAGTCATTTTATTAAAAATGTTTGCACTGTCTGTTTACATTTGTTTATCACTTTTATTGCTATCACAAGAAATATAAACATCCCTTGTGATAACAATAAAGATTGGTCCTTTTTATGGAGACATCTAGACCCAAGATATCTCCCCTACCCTTGAAAGCATCATATAAAAAAAAACAACAAAACACATTGATCTGATGCTTTCTTCCCTCCAAAAATGCAGTGTTTACTGCCCTAGACCGGAAGTGATATCATGACAGCCTTCCAGCCACCTATATCATAGAGGTGAACAGAGATGATCTGGACTCTCTTCACCTCTATGTCCATCTGCGGAAACTGCTGGATCAGATTCTGGGTTTCTCAGTAAGCCTGAGAAACACTGGTAAGTGGCGGGAGGGGGGACGACCTAATATGTTAATACTAGGTTTGCGGCCGACAGCTGCCGCCATAACCCTGGTAAACAACTTAAAAACCACAACATATAAACAGTATGTGTATTGTAGTATTGCAGTGGTTAAAAAGTTTTCAGCTGCCACCCTCTGGAAAATATTACATTGCTTTAAGGAGGTGAATTTATTAGAAAAAGAAGCAACTATGCTTTGGGTTCTCTCTTATAAAGAAACTCTTTGAAGAGCTTTTTGAGAGGCATTGTAAAGAGTAGGGTTACTCTGAATGGTATATTCAACAGGCAAAAAAAATATCTTTACCCAGATCCAGGGACCAATTTATTGAGGGTAAGAAGGTTTCTAATATTTTGTCAAATAAGGAACATATAACTTTTGTTACAATGTTCTCAGCTGAGTTCCATTAGATTTCTGAGAAAAGATAAAATAAACACTCCAAGTGGATAACCAGCTTAAAAAAATCCTTAAAAATGGATGCTGTTTTTCTAGTTGAAGGTCTCTTTGCTGAGATCTTTATTAACCCCCAGTTACTATGAATAACCTGGTTATCTGTAATGGGTTTATATAGATGCAGGTATTACAGGTACTGCATAGTGCACAGTAAAAAGAAGGTGGTGAAATTGATGGTGATTACTCGTATTGTTTTTCCCTGCAGTATGTGGGGTACACTACCCTCTCAGAAATAGAGTCAGGTAGCATTACTATAGCGGATATAATGCCAATGGGTCACGAACCTCTAATGGATCAAAATACTAGAAGTACATGGAGGGTAATACTGCCTTGCGTGCTTTTAGTGGTGTTGAAAGAGTAATCCTGTCAGGCAAATCCAATGATCTACATAGGAAATGACTGAAGCAGAATGTATATTCGATATTTAAAGGGGTTGTAAACCCTTGTGTTTTTTCACCTTAATGCATCCTATGCATTAAGGTGAAAAAACTTCTGACAGTGACCAGCCCCCCAGCACCCACCCCTTTTAGTCACTTGAGCCTGTTCGTTCCCTTGGCGGAAACGTGATCACCTTCTCATGATTGGATAGATTGTTAACGCAACCATTGGCTCCCGCTGCTTTCAATCAAATCCAATGACGCGGGCACCGGGGGGCGGGGCCGAGTCCTGCATCCTGCGTCTATGGACGCAAATGCTGGACTCGGGAGAGCACCCGCAAGGTAACCCCCTGAGAGAGCGCTTCTCCTAGGAGGTTATATGATACAGGGAGGAGCTGATAGTGCCCCCGGGGGACCCCAGAAGAGGATGTTCAGGGCCACTCTGTGCAGAACGAACTGCACAGTGGAGGTAAATATGACATGTTTGTTATTTAAAAAAAAAAAAGGGTTTACACTCACTTTAAGTTATGTTCCTCTTGGTTGGAATCATCACTCGAATGTCAATCTACAGATGAAATTAAGATATTGTTTCTTTGACATCCTATCTAGCCCATTTGATTTTTATTTACAGCCATTCAGTAAGTAGATACTTATCTCTCCCACCTCTTATGGAGTTGGGTTTATTATTAGGGTTTGTAGCTACTGAAAGTCAGCTATGATTAACTGAACAATGCTATTGTAATGTTTGGAATTGTATGTGTTTCTAAGTCATACATTTTTTATGAATTTGCAGTTGAGTTCCAGTATTTTCCAACATTATTCTATGGTCTGCAATAAATCGAAATGGTTAATCTAATCAATGCGCCTTGTATATATTTCTCTGCTAAATCTCATTCTGTTCTCTTATTGCATGATAAGCCTCTGGCAATAACTAACTCAACCCACAGTGTGATTCAGTCCATCTGTATGGCAGCAAGAATAAATGTAGAGGAGGAAAATATAAAAAAAATCAGCATCATTGTAGAAACTGAAGGATAAAAATCAAACTTCAGAAATGTGCCCATTGTAGATTAGTTTGACTGGCCATTTTTAAATTGTATGTCCAGGCATTACACAAATGCACCCCAAAACCTCTCTTTCTTCCCATAGCGCATGTTCCAGCCTTATTTATTTCTTTACCTTGTCCCTGTAGCCAGGGAGAGCTTTTGTTACTTCCTGTAACATTATTACCTGGCTTGAAAAATTCTTGGAGGGGTGCCTGCAGGAAACTTAACTCCTATTGATGTCTTTTACTACACAGGTAGTGAGTAAGCAGGCTGTTTGAAGTCAAGTCAGCAGAATGGATTTGCTGAGAGAGAGACCAACGTATGCATGTGCAGTGGGACAGAGAGAGGTGGTATAGGTGGGGTTCTGTAGCCCAGCAGACAGGGCTGACAGTGCTGGCTGGTATTAGATTGCAGAAAAGGCACTGTGTTTTCAACTCAAACCGGAAGTAAGAATCTCTGGCAGATACACTGCATTTCTGTATATCAACTCTTATAATTTCGATCCCTTCACTGGCTTCCACTCAACCAATGACTTAAAGCAGAACTCCGGGATTTTCAAAAATTCCTCTATTAGTACACCCCCCACACAAAACATTAAACAGTTATTACATTTGTGAAATTTCTTACCGTTTAAGAGATATGACTGATTGCTTTTTCAGGAAGTCAGTTTTGTAAATCAAAAAATGCTTCCTCTTTTCTGGCAGGGAGGATCTCTTAGAATAGTGATTGCATCATATTCTCTTCTCTCTCTCTCTAACTGTAATCAGGCTACATTTCCCATGAATCCTTGGGGTGGGAGTGAATGTGGGAGGTACACTAGGCTTGTACATGTAAATTTGAACTCGCCCACTTCAACATAAATCACACCCCTCATTCTGCAGCCAGCAAGCCATACATAACACATGGTATGATAGGTTACAACCTTATAAATGCAAACCAGTGCAACGTGTCAGTGTCCACCAGTGCCAAATGTCAGAGACCACCAGAGCTGAATGTCAGGGACCACCAAAGCCAAATGTCAGGGACCTCCAGAGCCAAATGTCAGGGACCACCAGAGCCGAATGTCAGGGACCACCAGAGCCAAATGTCAGGGACCACTACCAGAGCCAAATGTCAGGGACCACCAGAGCTTAATGTCAGGGACCACCAGAGCTAAATATCAGGGACCACCAGAGCCAAATGTCAGGGACCTCCACCAGTGCCAAATGTCAGGGACCACCAGAGCCGAATGTCAGGGACCACCAAAGCCAAATGTCAAGGACCACCAGAGCCAAATGTCAGAGACCACCAGAGCCGAATGTCATGATTCACCAGAGCCAAATGTCAGTGACCACCACCAGAGCCAAATGTGAGGGACCACCAGAGCTGAATGTCAGGGACCACCAGAGTTAAATGTCAGGGACCACCAGAGCCAAATGTCAGGGACCTCCACCAGTGCCGAATGTCAGGGACCACCAGAGCTGAATGCCAGGGACCACCAGTGCTGAATGCCAGGGACCACCAGGGACCACCAGTGTCGAATGCCAGAGACCACCAGGGACCACCAGTGCCAAATGCCAGGGACCTCCAGGGATGACCGATGCCAAATGTCAGGGACCACCAGGGTTCACAAGTGCCGAATGCCAGAAACCACCAGGGACCACCAGTGCCGAAAGCCAGGGACCACCAGGGACCACAAGGGCCAAATGCCATGGACCACCAGGGACCACAAGTGCCGAATGCCAGGGACCACAAGTGCAGCATGTCTGTCCCACCAATGCAGAGTAGGGGTTATTATTAGAAATCAGTTGTATGACACAGCGGGGATCTTCAGCGGTGTCAGGTATTGTATATAAGAACACCGTATGCTGATGTCCTGCCTCCCGGTATTGTGATTGACAGTGCACTGTGCCAATACCAGAGGGAGGCAGAGATCAGTGCTCGGTGTTCTGATACAGTGGTCATCAACCCTGTCCTCAGGGCCCACTAATAGGCCAGGTTTGCAAGATAACTGAAGTAAATCACAGGTGATATCATTTGCTGCTCAGTGAATGCAATAATCCAGTCTGCATCTCCCCAAGGTAGTACATAAAACCTGGCCTGTTAGTGGGCCCTGAGGATAAGGTTGATGACCACTGTTCTGAGATCCTCACTGTCTCATACAACTGTTTTCTAATAATAACTTTCACACTGCAAAGATATAGCGATAGCGGGCGGGCGGTGGTGGGGGGGCTGTGAGGCGGGGATAGTGGAGGGGCTGATTGCTGGCAGGGAGGAGGACGAGGGAGGAGAGAACAGAATGAGGACACCTCCTCCATGGGCGGCACAGACCGGGGGCTGGGAGACCCCCTCCACCCACAACCTGTTTGCTTTCTTCCTGCTCGTTTTCAGAGGACTACAAGGGAGCATGTCAGACCACTGGCTGAGCTTAGGAGAGAGATAGAAGCCAGTGGTCTTACAAACAGGATGTCAGCAGGCAATAATGGTTTTTCTGCAAGTTTAGCAGCCAATTACAGAGGAACTACAGAGCTCAGAAGAACATGGATGGCAAAGTTGGTGAAGATAGGAGATCAGCAACAAGGACATTGAAAGCATTTTTGGGCCGGAGTTCTGCTGTAAATTCAAAATACTAACAACTAACAACCTACAAATGCATCCACAACTCTGCCCCTGGCTATATCACTAACCTAGTTTCAAAATGCCAACCTACTCGTTCTCTTAGTTCCTCTCAAGACCTCCTGCTTTCTAGCTCCCTTGTCACCTCCTCCCATGCTCACCTCCAGGACTTCTTCCAAGCCTCTCCCATCCTCTGAAACTCCTTAGCCCAATCTGTCCAGCTATCTCCTACTCTGTCCATTTTTAGATGAGCCCTGAAAACACATGTCTTCAGAGAGGCCTACCCTGCCCCACCTAACAACTGTGTTTCTACGTCCTCCATCAGTTTATCCCCCACAGTTAAGATCTTTTGTATCTGACCCTCCCTCTTAGATTGTAAGCTCTAACAAGCAGAGCCCTCTGAATCCTAATGTATTAAACTGTATTGTAATTGTACTGCCCTTATGTTGTAAATTTCTGAGTAAACTGTTGGCGCTATATAAAGCCTGTACAAGAATAACAATAGTTCTGTACTTTTTTAAAAAAAAGGATAAAATATGGGGAAAAGTGGATGCATAGGAGATGATCATCATGCTTTTTATTGCCCTGACATACATTTATACGACAAAGTTTATACGTTAAAGTCTATGGGACACGAACATGAATAATCAAATGTGCTAATTTTAAAGGCTTATATGCAAGTTATTGTCATAAAAAGTATTTGGGGACCTGGGTCCTGCCCCAGGGGACATGGATCAATGCAAAAAAAGGTTTTAAAAACGGCCGTTTTTTCAGGAGCATTGATGTTAATAATGCTTAAAGTGAAACAATAAAAGTGTAATATCCCTTTAAATTTCATACCTGGGGGTGTCTATAGTATGCCTGTAAAGGGGCGCATGTTTCCCATGTTTAGAACAGTCTGACAGCAAAATGACATTTCAAAGGAAAAAAAGTCATTTAAAACTACTCGCGGCTATTAATGAATTGCCGGTCCAACAATACACATAAAAGTTCATTGATAAAAATGGCATGGGAATTCCCCACAGGGGAACCCCGAACCAAAATTTAAAAAAAAAATGACGTGAGGGGTCCCCCTAAATTCCATACCAGGCCCTTCAGGTCTGGTATGGATATTAAAGGGAACCCCGGCCAAATTTTTTTTCAAAAAATGGCGTAGGGTCCCCCTCAAAATCTATACCAGACCCTTATCTGAGCATGCAACCTGGCAGGCCGCAGGAAAAGAGGGGGGATGAGAGAGCGCCCCCCTCCTGAACCGTACCAGGCCACATGCCCTCAACATTGGGAGGGTGCTTTGGGGTAGCCCCCCAAAACACCTTGTCCCCATGTTGATGGGGACAAGGGCCTCATCCCCACAACCCTTGCCCGGTGGTTTTGGGGGTCTGCAGGCGGGGGACTTATCAGAATCTGGAAGTCCCCTTTAACAAGGGGACCCCCAGATCCCTGCCCT
The DNA here is from genome assembly GCF_042186555.1 of Aquarana catesbeiana. NCBI lineage: Eukaryota > Metazoa > Chordata > Amphibia > Anura > Ranidae > Aquarana > Aquarana catesbeiana. The sequence continues at coordinate 411,758,701 of NC_133324.1, forward strand.
CCCCCCTGTGCGAAATGGTAAGGGTACCATTTCACAAAAAAAGTGTCAAAAATGTTAAAAATGACAAGAGACAGTTTTTGTGCAATGGTTCTTAAATAACAGTGGGTGGGGCCACCCGGTGACCCCGCCCCCCTCTGACGCACGGTAACTTCCCTGTCCGCCCCCTCTGACATCACTGGGAATGCCACAGGGGTATGCTGTTTTTATCAATGAACTTTTATGTGTATTGTTGGACCGGCAATTCATTAATAGCCGCGAATAGTTTTAAATGACTTTTTTTCCTTTGAAATGTCATTTTGCTGTCAGACTGTTCTAAACACAGGAAACATGCGCCCCTTTACAGCCATATTATAGACACCCCTCAGGTATGAAATTTAAAGGAATATTGCACTTTTATTGTTTCACTTTAAGCATTATTAAAATCACTGCTCCTGAAAAAACGGCCATTTTTAAAACTTTTTTTTGCATTGATCCATGTCCCCTGGGGCAGGACCCAGGTCCCCAAACACTTTTTATGACAACAACCTACATATAAGCCTTTAAAATTAGCACTTTTGATTTCTCCCATAGACTTTTAAAAGGTGTTCCGCGGCTTTCGAATTTGCCGACTCGAACTCGAAGCTCATCCCTATTCCTGGCCCACTTATACTCACCTTGACTGTGCTTCCCACCATTTCTTCCTCTGAAATAACCAGTATCAGTGACCAGGGGGATTCCCAGATAGCAAGCAATTGAGCTGCAAGTTTGAAAATCACTTGCTCAGCTATTGCTACTTGCCAGGCTTCACAAGTTTGTTGCACAATTCCAGCAAGTCCGCATTGCATGACTCCAGATCAACTTTCTTTGCAAACATTCTGCAAGTCTGCTGCAAGTTCAGGTTCAGTTATATTGTGCAATAGTAATCCCAACACAGGGGTCACTGTGACTTTTAGAGTTCTTGTTATAAACTCACCACTGCAACTTTGCTCTTGCAAATTTGCTACAAATTGGAAAAGTGTCAACTAGAACTTATGCTTCAAGTGCTCTGCAAGTGTATACCTTGCCAGTGAAATTGTGCAGCAAGCGAACAGACTTCATTTAGAATTCAACACTGCCACAAATTTGTGGCAAGTCATCCTTGCTATCTGAGTTGGTAAAGTCACTCTTTTGGTCATGTGACAGTACTTGGGCATAGTAATTGGATGCTAGACCTAGGCATTATCATAAGAGATGGGGTCCCATGGTTCCCCATACCTGGAAGTACTGGGTAGTTTTGCTGGCTGTGACAGAGGATCCTTCCTCTGTCACAGCATAGCACTGGAAAGATGAATATACAGTATCTCACAAAAGTGAGTACACCCCTCACATTTTGATGCTGAACACATGCACTCAACTTCTTTGGTCGACCATGGCGAGGCCTGTTCTGACTAGAACCTGTCCTGTTAAACCACTGTATGGTTTTGGCCACCATGCTGCAGCTGTTTCAGGGTCTTGGCAATCTTTTTATAGCCTAGGCCATCTTTATGTAGAGCAACAATTCTTTTTTTCAGATACTCAGAGAGTTCTTGGCCATGAGGTGCCATGTTTAACTTCCAGTGACCAGTATGAGAGAATGAGAGCGATAACACCAAATTTAACACACCTGCTCCCCATTCACACCTGAGACCTTGTCACATGACACCAGGGAGGGAAAATGGGCAATTGGGACCAATTTGGACATTTTTAACTTAGGGGTGTACTCACTTTTGTTGCCAGGGGTTTAGACATTAATGGCTGTGTGTTGAGTTATTTTGAGGGGACAGCAAATCCATACTGTTATACAAGCTGTACACTCACTACATTGTAGCAAAGTGTCATTTCTTCAGTGTTGTCACATAAAAAGATATAGTAAAATATTTACAAAAATGTGAGGGGTGTACTCACTTTTGTGAGATACTGTAAGTGTGTAAATTAGGTCTCCTAGGAGTGACACTGTAATTTTCCCTTGAACTGGGTAACGGGCCAGTGTATATTTAAAGTGTAACTGTGGTTTAGAGCTGCTGCACTAATTGGTTTTCAATGCCCATCCTCCACTTTCTCTACAAGTCTCATACGCTGGGTGCCTGCTTGACCACCATATCGTCAAATTCTTCCCTGCCGTATCCTGGTCCTTCTACACGTGATCTCAGCAAAATGATGACAGATAAGTATCAAGCTGGCCATAGATTGTTAGTATTTTTTCATTCAGCCAGTGGGCTAAATAAAAAAAAAAAACAGATTCCTCTATCCACACAAACAATGAAGGAATCCCCCCTGTTGGGACATTGTATTCTGACAGTGGGACTTTCCACTGTCAGAATACACTGTCAAATTCAATGCAATATAGCAACCTAGAGGCCTTCTGTTGGTATACAGACCTTCTCCCTTCTCCAGAAATTTAATTTCCTGTTTACCTGATTGGCTCACTGATTTTCCTAGAAATTGGCACTGAGATAAAGACAAGTAAAATTTTAAGCATCCTCTGCAATAGGAATTATATTTTTGGTGAGATACTCAATAAGGGTTAATTACTTCTAAAGGGATACAGACACTGCTGTTTTCCTCTTTAGGAGACTGCAAGTGCATCAACTGATTATATTGATCACAGACATACCCATTCAAAAATCAGTAATACAGCTGTTTTTTAACCCCTTCCCGCAGACAGCTGCCCGATCCGGGAGGCGGAGGTGGCATTTGAGTCATGTGACCGCTGTGATTGGCTGTCACAGTAGTCACATTATCAGAAAGCTCCCGATCACTAGTATGCTTTAGGAGCTTTCTGGTAACCGCCAGCTACCGTTCTGGAATAGCGCAGGGAGTGCGCTCTCAGTACGGTAAGTGGTTTACACAGGGCCGCATGTATGCGGCTGCTCAGTGTTAACGCCCACACAGAGAGAGACCTCTAATATGTGTGTGGCCAGCATGAAGAGGTTAAGAACAGAAACAGGAAGGACTCTTCTATAAAGTTTTTTAAAATCCTTGCAATGTACACTGATCACCCAAAGGGGGTTTTGTTTTCTAAACAAAAGTGGGGTTACTCTTTAAGTGTTATTGGCTACAATTGGCCAGCATGGTTTTTACATCTTCATGCTGCTTAGCTTATATGATACTTTTAATAAAATAGTAAAATTTGTTTTTGTTATGTTTACAAAGTGTATAAAGTAAAAAAAGAACAGTAACATAGCAAATGTCTGATTGGTGGTTATGCGAGATTCACACTTGTCACACTTATCACCGTCATTAAAAAGCCCACTGCATGAATATCAAGGATTAAATCACCAGAGAGGGTCCTTACATAGTTTGGATTGGTTACCACAGTCTATTATCACTCACAGTAAAGGCTCGTACACACTATAGGAAAATTGGGCCAACATTTCCGTCCAAAGAATTTTCGTACGATTTTCGCATAGTTTGTACATAACTTTCAACAGCCAATTCTGAATTTTCGTACAAAATTTCTCGAAGGAACAAACTCCAAAATTTTTCTTGTATGGGAACAGAATGAACAATTTTCGTTTAATGCGTACTGTTTTCCTACAATTTTTGTACAAGAAGAATCAGGATAAAAAGACTGCGCAAGATCAGAAACTAAGTTTATTTTATCGATTCTGATTTGCTGTGAAACATCGAGAAAAATCAGACGAACGTTCGCCCAATTTTCTTATAGTGTGTACCCCACTTAAGAATAGCTATGAACAAAAAATGGACTTTGGATTTTTTTATTTTTTTTTATTTATGAAAGACTTTGACAATGTGTTTGAGCCTTTTTAACAAATGTATCTTCTCCTTTGCAATTTTTGTACTGACTGCCAGCTGAAATATTTTTAGATGCAATTATTCCTTATAACAAGATTCAGTAGGTGACATTTGCATCGCTGCTTGATTATGCTGGCATGTGACTTCATAATATTAGAAAATAACAACATAGCTAATATACATGTGCTTTGGATGGAGAAATCATTGTGCTGACCTGTATTTTTATCTCTCAATCAATAGGATGTGACAGGCTGCATATTTTCACTAAATTAGCATTGGGTGGAACACAGATGTGGATATCTGATTAAGCATGCAGAAGGCCAGTCTACCATATTTTAAGGTGCAGCAGGGTTCACACTGTGGTTGTAAAAGCCCCAGCTGTTGAGCGAGAATAAAAGATTGTATTACTTAAAGGCAACTAAACAGATTTTTACTAAAAGGTGTATGAATAGCCTTGATTATTAACGTTACATTAATACAAATGTATAGTTAAATGATTTCATATTTTTAACAGTAGATAAAAGCAGCATTTTTATAAAACTTTGAGTGCAAAATGGAGGCTGTCATTGCTGACCTCTCCTTTTGAAAATCCCAGCTTGCTAACATGATGATCCTTTTGCCTCATTACTATGAATAGAGGCTTGATCACACCACAGCACATTATAACGTACATAACAGTGACATAACATTGACACACAGTAATGCACTGTATATTTGTGTCGTGCCTTCACACCAAGGCATATATATAGTGCACTTTTTGCTGCAGCACACCTGCACTATAGCACACTACAGTGAACAGATGCAATGCCTTTGTGCATGGTATTGTAGTGCACTGTGATTTGAAAAATAGAGCAGAACCAATTTTTTTTGTTGTGCATTGAGGTGTGCATTGTGGTGTGTTGAATAGGCTGCATATAATGTATGGAAGCTAACGGGTCTGTATACACAACTTAAATAATTAGACTGTAGATATCTATTTCACATTGTTTAGGGCTGTTTGACTCCATAAAGATGGTTTGTTTTTCCTCTGTATAAATCGTTTTATTTTTTTAATTGCAAACAAAAATGAATATTCTCAAATAAAAGCACATCTATAGACATTATCTTCGTTATTTAAAAAATCCAGAGCTATTAATCAAATAAAACTGAAGGTACATTTATTTATTCTGTTCAGGACTAAAAAAATGAAAATTTAATTTGTTTTAGTTAGGTTACTATGAAATATTTTATATTAAACACTTCAGCTCTCATACCTGTGTACCCCTTAGGAACCAGAGCAGTTTTTACATTTCCACTATAGGTCTATTTATTCAGCAAAAACATTGTCAATACCTAAGATAACAAAAAACATTGACAATTTTTTTTTCTTTTTTTTTAATTATTTTATGTTGTACAAGCATATGTTTATGTCTATACACAGAAAAAATAGAATGTGTTGTTTTTCTAGTTTAATCAGTCCTCAAAAATAAAAGTAGTTTTACTGTAAACAAAAACATATAAAATGTACTTTATAATTTGTTCAATTTAAAATATTTCAAAGCTTTAACCAAAGTTATTTGCACATGAAAAGAAGCTTTTTTCAATTTTGTGTATTTTCTTTTTGTATCACTCAATATATTCCTATTGCACACTTTCCTTAAGAAAGCCTGGAGTAGGGGGTGCTGTAGCAACAACCAGCTGGTTAACTGGTATTAGCACTGAAGAGAACATATGTTGCCAGCACATCATGAATCCTCAACATATAGTGCAAACATTTATTGAAGCGATTACATCACAATCAATGTAAGTACAACATTTCAAGGCAGCCAGGACCCCTTCATCAGGCATGAAATACTTGATAAATTGGTCCTGTGTGGCATTGAAATGCTGCACTGACACTGATTCTGATGTGATTGCTTCAATAAACGTTTGCACCATATGTTAGGAATTTATGGTGTGTTTGTGACATATGTTCTGTTTTCTTTTTATGTGACAGTGAAAAAAATAACAAACAAAATGAATCAATACAGAAAAAAATAACAATCAATGGTAAAAAAAAAGAAATAAAAAAAAAATCAGCAGAAAAAATTAACTAAGGGGAGAAAGGGAGGAATGAGTTAATTAGGGTAAACAGGGTTAACTATGTGATAATAAGGAGTTAAATCGGAATACATTTTATCTTAAAAAAAAGTTGTCTTTTGTTTTGGATATTACTGCTTGTAAATTCCCACAGCTAAAAAAACAAACAAACAAACTACTCTCTTGTAGCTCATTTTCAATGTCCTACACACAATACTATGCCTTTAGTGGACACACTATTTAAATTAAAAACAAAAATCTGTTGAACCTTTTCAACAAAACCAAGACCACACTCATTTGTTGTCTTTCCAATAAAACACATTTGCTCACCATACAGCACCCTCAAACACTGGTTAGAGAAAGCAATGAAGCTTGGTGAGCACAAAAGAAACAAATAAAAACATTAATATTCCCGCCAAGTTACTTCCTCCCCATTACATTGACCGGTTATAATGGTACTTCCAAAGTACTTTTTCAACTATGTTTACGGGATATTAAGCAGAACAAAATATGTGGTGTATCCTCCCTCCTTTTTAGAGTTAATCTAATACCCACTAATTAAAAAAAAAAAAAAAACCCTATATTTTTCCCTAGATAAACTTGTTGTGACCTCCAATCTCCAGGACAAACTGACTCAGTTTAAATTCCCCCCAATAACCTTAATCTGCATTACACAAATCTCAGTATTATATTAAATACTTTCAGTCTTGTACTGGACTTCCGTGGTTGCCAATTGTTACCCGTTTATTATATTTAAGATTTAATATCTCAAAGATCTGATGTGGGTTAAATGAGAGTTATTTGACCAAGAGTGAAAGCTTTAACACAATAACAACATTTGTTGGTAAGTATTTGAAAGTCTATCTAATACACAAGCATCTATCTAGTCCACACCAAGGAAGAAAATATTAGGTTAAAATAAAAGAATTACATGAAGGAATACAGAGTATATTCCTTAAAACATTCATCTACAAACATATTTAGTTACAAGTAAAGGGCATACCTTTCCCATAATTACCCTTTCTTACCAAGGTTCCATCCTGATGGCTGGTCTCCCCAAAAGAGAGAGTTTACTCCCGGCTAGTCTGTGTATATCAATGCAGGCTGATGCCTCGTTGGTTGGCATAGCATGACTTCTGATTGGTTAGCTTCCCTATACTTTGCCTAAGTCAGCCCCCTTAAATGCAAATCCTTGTGAGTCAGAGATTGACTTGAATTTTCCCAGGAAATTAAGTATTGGCCTCCCTTCATTGCATATCCCAGCATGGGATCCTTTGAAGTGAGTTTGTGTACAACAATGAGGTTTGAATTCCGTTGTTTGTACACAAAAGCCAGGGCCCTGTTTTGTCTGGTCTTCTCACAGATATAAGTGAAGATACTATCTTCCGGCCTGCATAGATACAAGCTAAATGATATATATTCCTAATTACAATATTTTACAGCTATCAATGGAGATTTCTCATAATCTCATATGGCAACAATGATGCCATATGCAAATCAAACATCACACCTTTGTATCAACATAGGAATGAAAAAGTAAGCAATACATAGTTATATTGTATTTACTTATTGACATTTGCAGAATATTTCCAAGTGTCAATTTATACACTGGTGGGTATGTAAAAAAATCAAATAATAATAAAATGTATTGGCAGTAATAGCTGTGGTAGTGATGGCAAGGGAACAGTAGCTGGACGTAAGAGTGACATACAATGTACAGTATCAAGGCGTGAGCCGAGTGATCTACCACTAAGAGTCTTAGCGGTAGATCACTCAGCTCGCACGTCAATGAAGAACGCAGCTAGTGAGAATTAGTGTGAATTGCAGGTCACATTTATCATCAATACTTCAAACGCACATTGTGGCCCCAGGTTCCTTCCAGGGCCGTGCCTGTCTGATGGTCACTTGTATATTTATCATGTGACCACGGAATAAAGCTTTGGACCCTTTTGAGGAATCACTGGTGTGCTGATGACATTTCTTCACTTCCCTATGAAGGCAAACACATCCCTCAAATGGGTGTAGGCTTAGGTAAGCCCACGTGAATGAGGCTTTAAAATGCCCATTTTATATAACTCACAAACTCCAGATGCAGTTTACACACACAAGTGAAGTCAGAGCAGTTACTCAATTCCTTATCAGAAAGCATATCTGAGGTTTCAGTAGGGCAAGTCCATCTTTTTAGCAAACCCCCATAGTGCTGTGGGAATCAGTTATCATAATGTACTGTACATATATGAAATACTAATTTGAAAATGTAAAGAAAAATAAAATTGACTTTAAAACTATTATAGTTTTCCTTTATATATTTATTTGTAATGTTGAATAAAAAATTGCATTGCTCCTGTTCTTGAACCAAGAGGATATTAGGAGAACATACTAGAGTTACTGAAATTTGTGGTTTTATTGACCATATGATTTAACGTTAATGTAATTTTGAGACCTTATAGAAGCAACCTATCAATAATCCATCCCTGCTTTAGACAGATAGAGGAAGTGCCAATCTTCTCCTTTATACAACTTCTTACCTATATAGTTAAAACACAGCCCTTTGCTATGGTGACATAGTGGGGTGAAAGGGTTAAAATTAGTGGAAAGCAGGACTGATTGACCGGTCGGTCAGTTCAACCGTTGTCCGAGGGCCTGGCCACTGAAGGGGGCCCACCAGTGCCACCTACTTGGACTCTCAGGTCACCCCCGGGCCCCCGGCGACCATCTTTCAGAGCCCACTAAGGCCCCAGCGCTGCCTCAGAGGGTAAGGGGGAGGACAAATGCCGCTGGAACAAACAGAGCTAGGATCTCCCACTTACCCAGGGACTGTTATCATCCGATGTCCCACCTACTGTCCTTTGAGAGACATCACACTGGTCCAATGCAGAGGGACGTGTGATGTCTATCATCGGATGACAGTGGCCACCAGGTGTCACATCGAGAGAGACCCACTCTGTGTGATCCAGCAGCATTAAAGCGCACAGTGAGGCTGCAATCATGGGCACAGTGAGGCTGTACATTGAAGCTACAATCATGGGCACAGTGGGGTTGCATTCATGGGCACAGTGAGGCTGCATTCATGGCACAGTGAGGCTACATTGAGGGGCACAGTGAGGCTGCATTCATGAGCACAGCGAGGTTGCCTTTATGGCCACAGTGATGCTCCATTCATGGGCACAGTGAGGCTACAATCATGGCTACAGAAAGGTTGCATTCATGGGCACAGTGGGGCTCTATTCATGGCACAGTGAGGCTGCAATCATGGGCACAGCGAGGCTGCAATCATGGGCACAGTGAGGCTCCAATCATTGGCACAGTGAGGCTGAATTCATGGTCATTGGTAAGGCTGCATTGAGGGGACACTGGTGAGGCTGCATTGATAGGCACTGGTGAGGCTGCATTGATGGGCATTGATGTGGCTGCATTGATGGGCACAGTGAGGCTCCATTCATGGGCACAGTGAGGCTCCAATCATTGAGACAGTGAGGCTCCAATCATTGGCACAGTGAGGCAGAATTCATGTAAGGCTGTATTGAGGGGACACTGGTGAGGCTGCATTGATGGGCATTGATGAGGCTGCATTAGAGAATATCTAATGGACACTGTTAGAGAGAGACCCCCTTCTAGGTCCCATTAAAAAAAAGGCAGAAGTTGTACTTTGTGCAAAATGTAGGGGCGGGTCAGGGGTAGGTCATGGATGGGCCAGGCAGGGGACCCTTGCTTTTTATGGTCCAGTGGCCCTGAGTGTTGTCAGTTGCCCCTGGTGGAAAGGGAGCAGTATTTGATCGGCTAAGTATCCAGTTCCTCCACTGCAGTTAGAGGCTGCCATATAGTCTAAGGCTAAATTCTGTATCCACAACTTGGCATGCCTACCACTGGTGGTCCAGTAATATGTGACTATTTTCTGAGTCATAGACATGACTAATATAGCAGAGCTCAGCCAGCAGTTCTCAGCCCATAATAAAAAAAACTGCAATGTATATTTTCTCACTGACATGTAAAATTTGCATAGAATTTATATAATCAGCATACTTCAAACATAATGTATGAAATCTGTCACTGGTGGACATTTGGTAAAATGAAAACTAAGGCATATGCCTAAAGAAGGAGACTTAGGTTCCTTGTAAACAAAAGTCTCTGAGGCATGCTAATATGTGGTACAACAAGGGCTTCTGGGACATTGTGTGCTACCCATGTTGCCTTTATTTGATATTTATCTTTAAAAATGTTTACAGTGTATTTACTCCTTTTCATCTAGAGTGAAGAATCTTAACTTCGTGGGGATGCTTGAGTGTAACCAACACAGTAGAAAGCCTCTCCTTATACAAAATATGTATTAATGCATTGAAACTGTTGAAAGATTTACTATATGGAATGAAAAAGAAACTTCACTGAGCTTGCATATAGATTTACATTAATTGGAAATGTAATTACAGTAATTAGATATAGAGAAAATGCTATTTCCCTAACTGCCTCTATAATTTGTGTGAAATCTATATATACCAATATAACAATTGGCAAAGAGGGACACTTCACATAGGGGCATAAATTAACATAAAACATAAAATGCAGGATTCAAGGTCACCCCGGCAGTGCTTACTATCTATCTATCTATCTATCTATCTATCTATCTATCTATCTATCTATCTATCTATCTATCTATCTATCTATCTATCTATCTATCTATCTATCTATCTATCTATCTATCTATCTATCTATCTTTCTATCTTTCTATCTATAATGTAGAACATTGATACAAATTTCATGCAAAGCTGATGGAACAGTAGATTAAAGTATCTTATCATCAGACTGAATCAACACATTTATGATGTTGCCAACACCAAAACAACACAATAACAAGAACTTGTAATTATCTAAGAGATCTACTTTTTGTTCAAGTAAGACTTTGAGACCAAGAGGCAATTAGTAAGTGATTTGATAGCAAATAGGAACTATGGATTTATTTAAAGAATAACTCTTCTAAGAAATTAAAGCCCCGTACACATGGGCAGAATGTCAAGATAAATATGTCAGACGTGCATATTGGAAAACCAGCAGCCAATGGCAGAGAGTGCTGATTGGAATGTTCTGGCAGGGGGGCTGTCCCCCTGTCAGAACACAACTGCTCAGTGGGTCAGATCGCTGGACTAATGGTTAGTACAATGTCTCCGACCGAAGCTGTCAGTTTTTTTTTTGTGCAACCTGTGCTGTTGCACAAAAAAAAACTGTAGCGTGTACCATGCTTAAGACTGAGTTGAGCACATGACACAATCCTTATGTAATCTGAGAGAAAAAAGTTCCCCCCAAACCCATCGCACACATGCTAAAACATTTACAAACTCCACAGTGGGTAAAACCATTACCAATACATGGGGTACATAAATTACACAAATGTTCCAATCAGAGTAAACTCCAAAGTGCCCTAATCAGAGTTAAGGACACAAAATGGAAAAATATTTCTTATACTGTCTTATAGAAGTAGTGCTTGTAAAACTTGCACAAGGGGATATAGTAATGGATGTGGTGATGGAAATGTGTTGCTAGAAAAGGTGTCTCCCCAAATTTGTACAATAATGGTTGAGTAGTATGACTGAACAGTCTACTAATTCATTAACCAATAAAGCATATAAAGAACACACTGGGGGTTATTTACGAAAGGCAAATCCACTTTGCACTGGAAGTGCAGTCGCTGTAAATCTAAGGGGTAGATCTGAAATGAGTGGAAGCTCTGCTGATTTTATAATCCAATCATGTGCAAGCTAAAATGCTGTTTTTTATTTTCCTTGCATGTCCCCCTCGGATCTACAGTGACTTTACTTCCAAGTGCACTTTTTAGTGCACTTTCAAGTGCACTTGCAGTGCAAAGTGAATTTTCCTTTAGTAAATAACCCCCACTGAGCCCAGTTACTCACCATGACCAGATGCAGGCTTAGACCCTTTTAATTCAATTTCCTCCCTAGGTTCCTGGATACTCACAGGGAAGATAAGTTCCTCACAATAATAAGCAAACAATTACAAGTTGCACTTCAAAGTTTATGAGCAATGTTGGCTTTAAAAATCACAATATTTCCAATCCTATAGGATCCTAAAATGCATTGATCATGCAGCCCTTTTTCTTCCTAATTGGAATAGGAATACTCACATGCTATAGAAGACATAAAGCAAGGGCCCAGGACAGACTTACCACTTATGCCGGGTACACACGAGCGGACTTTACGGCAGACTTTGTCCTGCGGACTTTTCGACAGACTTTACGACGGACTTTCCGAATGAACGGACTTGCCTACACAAGATCAACTAAAGTCCGAGAGATTCGTACGTGATGATGTACGACAGGACTAAAACAAGGAAGTTCATAGCCAGTAGCCAATAGCTGCCCTAGCGTCGGTTTTTGTCCGTCGGACTAGCATACAGACGAGCTGACTTTTCGACTGGACTCGAGTCCGTCAAAAAGATTTGAAACATGTTTCATTTCTAGGTGCGTCAAACTTTTGGGTAAAAAAAGTCAGCTGGAGCCCACACATGATCGAATTGTCTGACGGACTCCGGTTCGCCGGACCAAGTATGCCGTAAAGTCCGGTCGTGTGTACACGGCATAAGTCTCCCCTCTGGCTACAGAGGACTGTCCTCAGCTTCTCTCATTAAGCAGCTCAGAGAGGCCATGCTTGATGAGGCAGCAGAAGTTTGGCAAGTGATATTCAGTCAGGTGAGCAGCTCTCCGCTGTGAGGAGCAACAAACAGACAGCTGGGAAGGAGTCTAATGACACACAGCTTTTCAAGAAGAGTAAGCTACTTTAGGGAGTATCTCCCCTATTCCTGCCATATTACTACAGTTCCAGTGGGGTGGTCCTTTGTCTTTGATTCCTCCAGCTGTTTGCCTGTGTTACCAAAACTACCCTGGACTTCACTGAGGTGGGATGCTATTTATGAGGATAATCACAAGTAGATGTTTATAGTCTGAACTATTCTACTAAAGGAGTGTCTCAGCTAGAATCTTGGTTGATATAGCATCCTACAGAGACTATACTATGCAGCCACACGTCACCCTGTTGGAGCCACAGATACATTACTGTGAAAAGTCAACGTTTGTACAATGTTCATAATCTGTTTTGCATTATTCTCCATTGTATGCATACTCTTTGCCATCTTAAACCTGTCTGAACTATTCTACTAAAGTAGTGTCTCAGCTAGAATCTTGGTTGATATAGCATCCTACAGAGACTATACTATGCAGCCACATGTCACCCTGTTTGAGCCACAGATACATTACTGTGAAAAGTCAAAGTTTGTACAATGTTCATAATCTGTTTTGTATATTCTTCATTGTATGCATACTCTTTGCCATCTTAAACCTGTTTTGCATCATAATTTCTAGCTTTCCACCTGTTTAGTAAATTGCAAGGTATAGTTACTAGCAGTCAAATCATTTTTCCAATTACCTATTCTGGAAAAATACAGCATGGCTTGACAAACATATATACTATTTTATAATTCCACAGCCAGCAAATATAGATCATAGTAAAAAAAAATGTATAATAAGACATAAAAAAGTAATATTGTACTATAAAGAAATTTACTCAACATGATCACTTGTTGAATGTGTCTACAATATGCCTTACTTTGACCCTAGGTGTCCCTTTAAGGTCATGATGGTGTATTCATATGTCCTGTGGTGCTTGTCATTAAGATGTGATTTAAATGTTGCCATCACTTTAATGGATGGCAAATCCTCCATTCTCACTGGTTTGAGGCACATATTTCTTAGGAGGACATTGGAGAAGTGCACTATGGGTGATTACTGTTGGAGTAATGTGGGAGAATATAAGGGGACCATAAGAGCACAAATAGGGAAACTCTAAATATTTTTTTAGGTTTAATGTTTAGTGTTTGCATTAAAAATTGTTACTACAGTTTGCTTTTGGTTTTGTTGTTTACACATAATTTCAAATATAATATGATACAGCAAAACAGCAGTGACTTGAGGAGTGAGATAACAAAGGTATGTAGATAGATTGATGTTGGAGTACATAATGAGTTGATATAAAGGGCACTAGAAGTTTATAATAGGAGAATTACAGTGGGAAATTCAGGATGTGGATAAGAACAAGGAAATGCTGGAAGCCAATGGCAGCAGTATAGAGGAAGCTGGAAGCAGAGATGAGGAACACTACAGATGGTGAAAAGGTACTTGGGATGTTGGAGGCAGATATTAAGAACATTTCATGGAGACGTGGCAGACTAGAGCAGCTGTACAGAGTTGAAGCACAGATTCAGTACAGGAGATCGGTGCATAGGGAGAGCATTGGATGAGACACCAGACCTGTTGCTAAAATCTCTAAATGTCCAAAGATGCACATAAAGCCTAAGTGTGCCTAAGAATTAATCTATATATAGCTTAAACCAGGCTATATACATTAGTCACTCCAGAGGGCTTTTTCTGCTGTAATAACTTCTGCCAATCATCATATTTTAGATACTGACAACTCTGCTCACTAATACACAACAGTTCCAGCAGTTTCTCTGTCAGATAGAGAAGTGACAAAACTTCTCACTCAGTTGCAAATTGGTTACATGCCAGTAAGCAGGACCAGCAACTAGCATTTTCAGAGAAGGGGCTCAGCAATGGCAGCCCTCTTATTTTTTCTCAGAACAGGTGCTTTATAACATTATGGTCCTTGATAAATAAGCACACTGACGTGCTGCAAACATGTTGATATTGTAATAAGCTTGGGCAAACCTTGTTCTAGTTTTACTGTAGACACAATTTGCTTTCCAACAAAATGATCCCATATCCAAAAACGTTATTTAGATCAGCTTTCTTGTAATAATCAATAGGATTACAACATTAGATGATCAAATATGTGCTTTTGTGGGAAAAATGCTATTAACATCCTATTAAATGAATCACAAAGCTTGTCATTATTCAGATAAACCTTTAAACATAAAACGTATAAAGCCAAAAGCTGTAGTTGTATTGGAACTGTCGTGGTTGGACAATTAAAAGAAATCAGCTAGGACTGTACAATTCACCAATTAATACACAGTGGTTTTGCCTCTCATAGTAGGGGGTAATTTACTCTAATGGGAACTTAATATCTCTTATTAAACAGCTCACTAATATCTTATTTTGCTTACAGTAAATTGGAGCCAGTGAAATTCTTAATCACTTACTTAAAGATGAAAGAACTGAGAAGGAAAAAAAATCCAATTATTTTTTGAATGGATATCAGCTTGAAGATGAATTCTTGATGTGTTTCAAAATCCACATTTTGTTTTCCTGTTTGTGATTTAAACAGGAAACACGTTCTTGTATCTTTCAGCAAAAGGATGCATGCATTTAAACTTTATCACTATTTGTTAGAGGGGAAATTGAGATATCTGCTTCACTTCCTTCAATGGGCTCTATGAAGGGCAGTGATACCATTTGAAGCTTTGTATATTGATTAACATGACCATCAGGTTTACATACCCCATGGCTGAAATGGTGCAAAATAAAATTCTTCTATGCTACGCATAGAGTCCAATAAAATGCAATACAATTCAACCCTTTGAAATTCCAAGACAGATTGGATGATAAACACAAAAGGAACATTGGTTATTATGGGCAACACAGGCAGACATTTCTTCAGACATGTTTAAATACTTTTAACATTATAAAGAATAAGATATAGATGTCTGCAATCTAAAAAAATATGTTTTCAGAATACCGGCCAGTGGTTCATAATGATCATATTGTACCATGTTTTGGAACCATGCAGGACCTCTTTATAAGGGATGTGATACATACAATGAGAGATACAAAACTATGAAAAACAACTATTCGCCTAGACAAAAACACTCCTCTTTTGATGTAAAAAAATGTTAAGGCACAAAAAACTCTGACACAAAAAACCCATATAAACAGACAATTAAAAGTTAAACCTAGCCAATCCTCTCACGTTTAACAAAAAACAAACACCAAGAACAAATTCTTAACTAATTGTTAATGCCAGGAACTTTGTTCTCTGCTTGGTTATCTTTCCTGGTCAAAAATACTTTTGTAATGAAAATTTCCATAAAAACCTTTGTAAAAGAAAGGTATAGGTATTCTGTAGGTGTAAAAGTGAATATATCTGAATGTCACTGGGGTTGATTTACTAAAGGCAAATAAACTGTACACTTTTTAAGTGCAGTTGCACTCATTTTCCCCAAAGCTTAGTGAATGTGGTGAAGCTCTGCTGATTTCCATCATCCAATCAAGTAAAAATGCTGTTTTTTAAAATTTTTTCTTATACCTGATTGGGTATTCCTTACAAAGTGACGCTTCACCTCATTCTTTAATACATGAGTGCTCAACCTATGGCCTTGATGGGACTTGTAGTTCTGCAACAGCTGGAGGGCCACAGGTTGGGCACCCATACTGGAGAAAATCAGTTTAACTGCACTTGCAAAGTGAACAGTCTATTTCTCTTTAGTAAATCAACACCAATAATAACTTTAATTTCATTTAATGTAATTTAACTTTGTTGCTCCTATAATCTCCTGTTTTAGACCTTTACTTGGGAGATTGCATGCAATAAATCTTACAAGTGCATTGCAATCATGCTATCTATATAATCACATTATAATGAAATAATGTGTAATATATTGATTACAACAGAATTACTGTGGTGTGCTTCCTATATTTATTACATTCTTTTTGTTTTTCTAGACAGGATCATTTTATTAGCATGCATAAAGTTCCTATTGCTGCTTATTGTTGCATATGGTGTGCATGACCAATCTCAATGTTTCTGCAGAAGATTTCCCATAGACTGCAAGAGTCAGATCCTCACTACAGCAGTAGTAAAAGGTGGGTAAGCCTTGGATTTAGGTAGTGGTCTCATCTCTCTTCAAATACCCAAACTCATGCCAAGGTAGAGGATGTTCTTTTCAACTACTGTATAAGCTAATTTCATATCTGAAGGGTGACAAATATGAGGGCCAATTCAGTAAAATTTTCAGTTTAAAAACTTAACTAAACTAAAATGTATATGTGTGGAATTATTATTTTACTTGAATTGTATATATATATCTATTGAAGCCACCTCATAATAAAACTCATTAATTATTTAATGAAATTACATTTTATCTTCACATCAAAGGCCCCATTTCTTGCTCTCCTCAACAGACAACTCATAAAAGCTCATAATTACCATCATTTAGAAGCTATTGTTAATTTAACACCTTCCCACCCGGCCTATAGTAAAATGACAGACGAGCGGGACATTTGCCATTTGGGGTGGATATCATATGGTGTCCTCCCCAGAATGCACCTCATGCTCACCCAAGTAGTGCAATATGTCAGCTGTTGTGTCCTCTGGACACAGAGGATGGCGGATCAGTGTACGGGCCCGCTGTCAATACCATGTGATCGCTGCGACCAGTCACAGCAGATCACATGACAATTGTACACATTGGATGGATTCCACTCATGCCATTCATTGTTTACTATTCTGTTGATCTCTGTTATCAATATGTCACTGTGATCACATGGTACAGACAGGGCCAATAACAGCCCATCCGTGCCATGTGATTAGCTGTGACCAATGACACCTAATCACAATAGTAAACACTGAATGAAAAGATTTAATTCAGAAAAAAATAGTTGCTTATAACAGTGAAATTCAGCATTAACTTTAAATAAGGACCAAAAAATTATTTATTTATCTCACTCCAGCATGCTCAGTGATACATAATATGTGTGACTCAATTGTTTACATACACCCCATGTTCTATACATGTATTGCATTTGTATGTGTTTGTGGGGCAACAGAAGTGTGTTTATTTTCTTGAATACTGTATTTTATATTTTTAACACTTTTTACATTTTTGCACTCTTTATGGGGATATCAGAGGTCTATTAAATCCTTAATGTCTGCCCCATGCTTCAGCAGATCAAGCACGGGAGGACTGCACAAATGTTCCCTGAGCTCCTTCCACTTGCCATCCTGACAGCAGTTGTTGGGGATCTAGGGTCTCAAGAGCAGTGCCGGGACAAGGTCATCCAGCGCCCAGGGCAAAGATGTCAAACCGCGCCCCCCTCTCCTGTTCATGATGTGCAAGCTTAGGGAATCCTTTGCCCAGCAGTCACTTGCTTGACAAAATCACTGCCACTGTCTCTACTCCTGTCAGCCTTGTAACAGAAGTTACCATTGCACCCAAGGAAGCCACCCCTCTTGCCCCCCCCTTGTCCCGGCCCTGCCAAAGAGGAGTGAGAGGGCCCTGGTAACCACTGAGAGGAAGTATTGGTAGGAAGGGCACCCATGAGTCAGGTATAAGTGATCTGGCAGCTCTACAGACACCCAGATCACTTTTATGGCAAAGCCAGAAGACAGATGCATAAAATGGAAAAAAGTCCATGGCTGCTACAGGAGGTTTTACCCTCCTCAGACTTTGGATTTACTGGACATGGCCAAAAAGCTGAAAAGGTAATATCGATTTGTGTTGGGACAGTGGTTGTGGAAAAAAAATGGTCTTTTACATTTTACAATTGAACATTTTTATCTAGCAATAGGAATCATCTGCCAGTGGAGAGGTGGTTTCGTTTTACAGTTCATTGGCAAGATCCACTTTTAAAAAAGCATATTTAAATGACCCATGTTTACGTGAATCTTGTTTTCTATGCTATGCTAAGGTAATATGTATATCACATGTATTGAAATCATTTTTAAAAATTTTAAATGGTTGTAAACTCCATTCATGAAATTTGACCTAAGCATATATATCTGTATCTATGTTTACTTGTTTGACTCCAGAGCTCTAAGTGTCATTTCTCTCTGGTGCTCTGTTCCCCTGTTATCAGCAGAGTCACTTCTGTCAAGTTCTCCAACACATGAGATAACAGTAGCTGAAAATGTGTATTGGAAAGGGAGCTTAGAGGGAGATTAGCACACTGTGTATCATCTGAGGCTGTTCACTTCACTGGGTATATGTGAGGGTTTACAGCCACTTTAAGTCACAAGTCACGTGCAAAATACAAGATTTGGTCTTGTGGGCTATGCTGAATATCAAGATCAGTCAATCTGAACTCTACTTCCTTTCTTGAACAGGCAGCACATGACCAAAAGACCAAGCTTATAAACCAGAAGCAGTTTCTGATCTGGAAAGGTAAGAATTTCACATTTTTTAAAATTATTTATCTAGGTTTTTTTTTGTACATTTTAATAAATGGAACATATTAATTTAGCAGTCATATTTATTGCAATAATGTATATGTAAATTCATATTCTTCATAACAATTGTACAATAACTAACAAGTGTGCTCTTATGTTCCATACAATATTTTATTACATGATAATATCAATTTTGGCATGATTTATTTGCATTAAAATCACCTGGTAAACAAAAAAAAATCCTCTAACAAAATAGTGAAGACAGTGTTCATATAAACTGTTAGTTTTCTTCATTGTGTGGTACATGTTTTAAACAAGTACTTGGGACATATCTCAAGCTTTGGAAGGAAAATACACATTTTGAGTTATTTTATAAATTGTACCTGAACTGGAAGTGAAAAGCTGTGGGAATATAAAATGTAAAATATTTTTTGTATGTGTAGATAAAAAAGCAAACTTCAATCCAAAGCTGTGTGTAAATAATCTTATCAATGTTGTGGTGTTGGGGTAAATATGTGGTAGGCATTTTTTCAATGAGTTATGCCAGTCTAAACGAAATTTTAGGGCGTGGCAGCCAACTTTTATTAAATAGAACAGAATGGTTCATATAGAAATCAGTTGGAAATCCAGTGGAAACCCCATGCAGGGGTTTCCATCATCAACATCAACAGTCAACTGAAAATACCAAGCCACCTGGCTCCCTTGACAGCAGCACTGCTGTGCTTCTTACCACTCCCTCTGACTGTGTTGCCCAGCTCTTCTCGTTCACTCAGGGCTCATTTACACCTGCTTCGGCTTCAACACACATTAACGGCTAGTTTACATTTGCTTTAAAACAAGGCTTCAGACAGGCTTTGTTAAAGCTCTGTTTACAGTCCTGTTTACACCTTGCTTTTGCTTTGCTTAGGCTACACTTCAAAAATTATACCCATGTAGCTTTAGTGGTGCTTCAAAGCGTCTTCAAAGCCCCCATAGAAGTCTATGGCAAAACTTGCTTGAAGCCCCACCGAAGCCTCATCGAAGCCCCACAAAGCCTCACTGAAGCCCCACCAAAGCCCCACCAAAGGCTCATTGAGGCACCAAGCAAGGTGTAAACAGGACTGTAAGCTAACCATTTTATTTAGTGACAGGAGCTTTGACTGGCATTCAGAGTGCTTTAACAAAGCGTGTCTGAAGCCATGTTTTAAAGCAAGTGTAAACTAGCCCTTAGGGCTCATTAACACTGGCTTTGACTTCAACACACATTAAGGGCTAGTTTACACTTGCTTCAAAGCAAGGCTTCGAACACGCTTTGTTAAAGCTGTCTGAACGCTAGTCAAAGCTCCTGTCACTAAATAAAATGGTTAGCTTACAGTCCTGTTTACACCTTGCTTTTGCTTGGTGCTTTAACAAAGCTTGTCTGAAGCCATGTTTTGAAGCAAGTATAAACTAGCCCTTAGTCTTTAGTCACAGCATCCTCTTGCATGGCCCACTCCTGGCCTCTGGATAGGGGATCTTCTCACACCCTGGTTGGAGCCGACCTGACTCCTGCGGTGAGACCACTGTCTCTTGACTACTGGCTGGGGCACCTCTGACCCCTGGTTGAAACCTCATGTCTCTTGACTTCTGATCGGGGCACCTACAGCCCCTGGGTGAGACATCCTGTCTCCAATATGGAAGCCGTCTTCAAACTGGGAGTCCTGAGCTATCCTCTGGCTTAAGTATATGACAACTCTGCACACCTGTGTACTCGCATAGGCAGCAGACATCAAGTAAAATCCGGACATAGGATTAAAGGCTGTGTCCCACCCAAGACACTTTGGAACCTTCAAGCTCCAGGCCCCAATTCGGAACTACAAAATCTAGAGAGAACCAAAATCACAGCTTTCCTCAGAAAAGACAGTCTGGAACTTTGCATTAAGGCTTAATACGAATCCTGCGTCATTTTCCACAGTTGCAGGGCTTCGCACTGTCACAATGTTTATAAATCTTTTTAGAATATTGTTCTCACCTATACCTATATACTTATATATCTACATTGTGGCAGTCATATTTGCTTATTTTGCTCATTTTGTACTGTACTTCACTGTCTGCCTCACAGTATTTTGCAATGTTTACACTTTACTGCTGTTTGTCACAATGCAAACCTATGAAACAGCTGCCTCATAAAAAACAATCTACTCATAATGTAGTTTATATCTTATCTCAGAAGTTCTCAATAGGAATACACATTGCACACAAAAGCTCCCTCTAGTTTCTCATCTGCAAATCTTTATATGTAAATCTCATGTAAACTTTCAGTTTAAAATGAACTAAATACATTCTGGGTGCAACATAACAAAAGATGTTCAATATCTTACAGCGATTGGGCTTTAAATAACAAAAAGCATGCTTGTAAAATCTGTGCAGTGCACATTGTAATTTGTAATATACTCTGAAGGGCCGTTCACACTGGTGCTTTGTAAAACATGAGATTTTTGAAAACACATTTAATGTTTTAATGCATTTTGCTAAAATTTAACCCAACACACACGCATTTTAGATGCATTTTGCATGCATTTTCATTCCTGGTCACATAGGAAAAAATTAACATGTGACTAAAAAAAAACACTTTGAAAAATGTGTGGAGCATTTTTGATGCGTTTTTGGTGTATTTCTATTGACCACAATGGAAGGTGCATTTTTGGTGCATTTTTCAAACAGAGCTCCTAAGATGAAGAGAGCAGGACTTTTCAGAAGAATATTGCTTTTTAAAAACAAAGCGAGGAAAAGTGAACAGATAAAATTTAAAGGAATCTATTTTGCATGTGCTTTTGTTTTGCTGGAAAGGTGCCTTTTAGTGTGAACAAGACCTAAATGTTATGTTTACCTTTAAGGCCTCATGCACACTGGATGTTTTTGGATGTTTTTACAGCTGCTGTTTTTGGCTTCAGACTTTTTTTCTACAGTCAATAAACTCTCCAGCATGTTATCCTATGTGTCCATGCAGCTCACCGGCGTTTTTTTACGTTTTTATTCCCTATAGCAGAGAGGTGGTTCCTGTCTAAGAATGCTAAAGAATGATAAAGAATGCTAAAAAAACATGAGAAATGCTAAAGAATATGAAAAAACACTATTGCAAAAATTGCTGACAAATGTTGAAAAACTCACTACAAAGCTACTGCCATTTTTATAACGTTTTTGGAACATCCAGTGTGCATGAGACCTTAAAGCTAAAAGTAGCATATTTCATGCAAGCTTTTGAGGCACAAGGCTCTTTTGTTGGAATGTTAACCAACTATCAAGCTGATGATGCTTATATATTGTTTGAATGTTTAATGTGAAATACTGTACATTTTTAAAATATTTCTGAATATATTATTTAATTGAGAAAGTGTGTTTTTAAGCACATATTGTGCCCTTGATTGGTAATGGATAGGAAAACTAATTATATTCAATGTGCTACCCTTGCTTTTTCTATTTTCCCTGTTTACCTTATTCATTGCTAATGCTAATTGTTCATTGGAAATATGTCTCTTTTTATAGTTCCCTGTACCTTATAGAAAAAGTACTGCAGACCTCTTGCACTTTAACACTGCTGTAATCTAAACATAATGGCAGCTCTGGGAAAAGCTATCAAGTATCAAAGATCAATTACATTCTGAGCAATACAGACAAGCTTGTAAGCTGCTTTCATTTACAAAAAGCAACGCAAGTGATTTGTATATGTATGATGGATGTGAACTGGATACATGTAAGGTCCAAAGTGTGTGTGTATGTGTGTGTGTGTGTGTGTGTGTATATATATATATATATATATATATATATATATATATATATATATATATATGTATATCCTATATTACCAAAAGTATTGGGACGCCTACTTTTACATGCACATGAACTTCTTTAATGGTGACCCAGTCTTAGTCCATAGGGTTCAATATTAAGTTGGCTCACCCTTTGCAACTATAACAGCTTTGACTCTTCTGGAAGGCTGTCCACAAGGTTTAGGAGTGTGTCTATGGGAATGTTTGACCATTCTTCCAAAAGAGCATTCATGAGGTCAGGCACTGATGTGGAGGAGAAGGCCTGGCTCGCAGTCTCCACTCGAATTCATCCCAAAGGTGTTCTACCGGGTTGAGGTGCAGGCCAGTCAAGTTCCTCCACCCCAAACTTGTTCATCCATGTCTTTGTGGACCTTGAATTCTGACCTCAACCCAATAGAACACTTATGAGATGAATTAGTGTGGAGACTGCAAGCCAGGCCTTCTCATTCAACATCAATGCCTGACCTCACAAATGTGCTTCTGGAAGATAGGTCAAACATTTCCATAGACACACTCCTAAACCTTGTGGACAACCTTCCCAGAAAAGTTGAAGCTGTTATATCTGCCAATGGTGGGCCAACTCAATATTGAACCTTACGGACTAAGACTGGGATATATATATATGTATATATGTGTGTGTGTATGTACAGTATATACAGTATGTGAAACTGCAAGCATGAAATCATCTATGAATATGTGACATCGAATGCAACATAACAAAACACTATGTTCAGGGTTCATAATTTAAAAAATATGTGCACCCCCAGCATCTGTAAAAATCAAGGCAAATCAAGAAAGTTTGCCTTTGAGAGCTTTTGAGAGCCATACTGGGATCATCATACCACATGAAAAGACAATTTTACAATCTTTGGGTGCCATGCTCCTGAAACCAAGTTCTTAGAGTTCAACAAGAACCAAAAAGGAATACTCTTGTTTGAAGGAGTTCCAGGGATACTGTCATATATAGCATGACAGCATGAATGGAGAACATTGCTTTTTCCCTCTCCTCTTGGCACACTTGTTTTATACTTGTTTCCAGATATTGAATGTATGTGTTGTACACTAAATACACTAAATATGATTTTAATGTGAGAAGTGAATCAGCCAGATATGAAGATACATGAGCAAACTGATATATATATGTGTGTATATATATATATATGTATATATATATATATATATATATATATATATATATATATATATGAATATCCACATATATTTAAAGAATTTCTACAAAGTGGTATATTATCAGTGGTTATTAGGATGGTTTATATAATTAGGTTAGCAACATGTTGGTGGTATCATAGAGAAAAAGGTATTGTGGCTTGACTCAGATTTTAAGTCTAGACATTCTTCACTTTTACAGCTTATAACACATCTGATATTATGACATCTAAATTGGTGTTTAAAACTTTTGTTTCATCTTCCAGTCGATGACAATAAAGTGATCAAATCATTTATCTCTGCCAGATAGCAGCATTATGTGTTAGTGAGTAAGGAAAGTTCTGGCGTTGTTGACTTTACCATATTTCATTTCAATAAACTCAAAAATAAAATTTTAAGCAAACATAAACCAGCAATGGATAGAAAAAAGGATCCCTTATATGGGTGTCACTTACGTATTGTTGGATGCTCCTCAACTATTACAGGATCTAGAATGAAACAAACATATTGCAATCAATGTAAATTTGTGCAAACACTTTAGGAGCTAATGCACAGTCTTTTATCAGTTTCCAATGAGGACAGAGAAACAACATTTTGAAACATTATGAAAAAAACATTCTATCTTCTAAATAGACCAAATAAAAAGATCCAGTCAACGGATTACAATGCAGACATTTTGCTTTTACTAGGACACTCTCTGCTTTATATAAATTGAATGTTGCTATGCTGGGTGACACACTGTAATACATTTTAATTATTGAAGTTGAATACATTTTTTACTTGCTTTATACTACCCGAATACATTTATATGCAACTGTATAAAAATTATTTTCTCTGCCTTCCCATTTTCTATACTGCTGTATAAATTAATTTACCATTGTGAACTACAGTGAAAACTTAAGCAGGACATAGAAAATTCATGTCACTTGAAAATAAACTCATTTTCAGCATAACAGGTTTTGGGAGCCCCCTGCTGAGGAGAACAGTGTTAGATAACCATGATATTTGTTGATAGACGTCATGCCAGTCCAGCTGTCAGGAACACAGCTGTTGTGTTTCCTTCTGAGTGATCAGTACTGCCAGTACCCTCCAGCTACTGTGTTTTCTGATAAGGTCCAGTGGAGAGTTGAAAAGGAACTGAACACTTGGCTTCTAATGGTAAAACAAAGATTTCAGAACAAAATTGCATTTTTGTCATTGCCCCATGTCGTACAGTGGAATTGGCTGCATTGATTCAAGTACACTGGCTGAGAGGAAATCACAAAGGAACTGCTCCTCCTGGTGACTGTTAACCTAGAATTTTTCACTTTATTGGAGAAGTGCATGTCGTGCAGACATTCCCTTGCATAATTTATCAGAGCACAAAAAAAATAGACTGAAAAACCTCAGAGCAATGCGTCTGCTTATTTTTTTATTTTTATTTTTTTAGAAAAGCATGTTTATTAAAAAATGCAGAGGATGCAAATTCTTTCTGCTCTGGTTCCGTGCACATTCCAGCTGAAAATGTGATCATCAGGTTGATTAATGCCAAACAAAACATAAGGATGATATGAATGTATTCAAACATCTTCATTTTGGTGTTTATTGATTGGTTTTAATGTAGAACTGTGAGTTAAAATGAATAGAACAAGCCAGAAACACATATAACTTTGTTACTTTGCATATTTGTATTATAATAAAGATAGTTATTCTAGAACAATCAGAGCAAAATATCAGAATTCAGTTGTTATCCATTTAGAAAAGTTATGTCAGTGCAATTAATATCTCATTGGCCACCTATTAAAGGAAAATATTACAGATAAGCAGATGGGATCTGATCAACCAAGAGCCAGCCCAGGTCATTTATTTCTGTCCACATCCAGATGACTATGGATTAGTATCAAATGTTTAGCCAACTTTTATAACTCATGACAAGTTGACAACCTATAGCATGAATCAATTTGTCTTACAATATAAATGCAACACTTAGAGATGACCAAACCATATCAGATGTTTTAAGGTCAGGTGTATGATCTCTTACCCACATTTAGATTTTGGAATATAACTAATATAGATGTGCAAAGATATTAGATGACAGTCACCTGGTCAGACTGTTTTCGGATGAATGTCCACAGAACACCTATAGGCCTCCCCAGCCCACGTTTTTGGGGGGAGGAACAGTTGGATTTGTTGGAAATCTTCTCAGATGGCCTATGATTACTCCCAATAAACTTGCACTAGAGGTATCTGCAGAACTCATTCTCCTCCATGCTACATAGGCTAAATATAAAAGATCACACCATATAACCATGTTAGAATGGCTGGATTTGCACAGACTGCCATTCTGTAATACAGTATGTATGGTGCCCTAACATGTGCCAATTAAGCATTTTGCTTGCTTCTTGCATCTTGCAACTTGCCTACTAACATTTGTCAATCATAGATTATGCTAGTTCTGCCCACAAAAATGCAATTTCAAGCATAGTTATGCAAGCCAAATGCTATGGTATCCAGGTTGTATCTTTCTATATACAGTATAGTAGTCACTAATAAAGTGCCAGTGGTAGGCTGGTGCCTTCCCTCCTGAAAGTATACATTTTATAAGAGTCACTGGACTTTTCCAGTGACTCTGAAGAATGGGTGCAGTTGTAAGCCAGAACTAGCAACAGTGACACTTAGCTGAATTATAACATTAAAGCTTTTTTGCTAATGATGAATTATGGAAAGTGTACTAAACTAATAAACTTAAAAGAGCAGTAATGTGTATATATATATATATATATATATATATATATATATATATATATATATATATATATATGTATATATGTGGAGGGACTGTGTTTTTCTGAAAAGGGAGAGCTTGCCAGGAAGCACGGAGGGGTATTTTGCAAATAAAGTGCACCTGGCCTTCCATTGCTAAAGGAGTCTATATTATCTGGTGTGTGTCTGACAGGTATTAGGGTAGTTAGAAGAAAGATAAATCACAGAGGAACTAAAAGTGGACTTTAAGGAAACAAGCATTTTCACATATAAGTTATATATACACTATCGTACCAAAAGTATTGGGACACCTGCCTTTACACACTCACGAACATTAAATGCATCCCAGTCTTAGTCCGTAGGGTTCAACATTGAGTGTTTGATCATTCTTCCAGAAGAGCATTTGTGAGATCAGGCACTGACCCGATTCAACACCTTTGGGATAAATTAGTGTGGAGATTGCGAGCTAGGCCTTCTCCTCCAACATCAGTGCCTGACCTCATGAATGCACAAACATTCCCATAGGCACACTCCTAAACCTTGTGGACAGCCTTCCCAGAAGAGTTGAAGCTGTTATAACTGCAAAGGCTGGGCGACTCAATATTGAACTCTAAAGACTAAGACTGGGATGCCATTAAAGTTCATATCAGTGTAGAGGCAGGCGTCCCAATACATTTGGTAATATAGTGTGTATGATACACAGAGATTTGGTTGTTCATTGTTTTATAATTATTTATTTCTTTGTTAATTTACCTTGTTTTTTATTAGTGGCATTATTTACTATATGTAAACAAGTATATGTAGATACTGGGGGGGATTATTTCATCTTTACCCACAAAACCTGCTATACTTCTTATGTAACTTATTCAAAATTCACTGATACTGCATACTGATTGATTGGTATTGGCTACTAAATTTAAGAATTAAGACGTAGGATATCTTAAAGCAAATAATCATAATTCAATGTGTGCTAAAGTCAGACCACTATTACACGGATACCCATTGGTTTCTACGAGTTACTACACTTACAAATTAGCAATATGGAAAATCATTCTTTATTGAATAAAGCTTAAAGGTATATTTGCTCTTTTTGCAACTATTTAAACATCATCAAGACTCTATGGAAACTCAATGACCACCAGTGATAATATTCCCAACTGGGTTTCCTGTTGCTTTTCATTTAAAAATACTGCTGATGACACTTCTTATATTGGTGGTTCATACTGTGATTTATGATAAATGTGGCTTTGTGACAAGATAAGACTTCACATATGTATGCCTAAATAAAGAATAATGGGTTCCTTTCACTTGTGAATTACTCAGAGTTGGCATTATGCAGAAAGTGGAGATTGAACATTCAGGCATACATATACAGTGCTAAAACTGTGACAAGAAAAATGACTTAAAACAATGCTCATACTGTTACAGAGAAGAAAAGAAAAGCCCAGTTGCTCAGCATGACATGAAAACAATATTGTGTATGGCATATTATTATCAGCATGGAAGCATGGTTATCTGTTGTATGTGGATGCCCTTTAAAAGTGACAGTCACCAATAACGCTGCATGGGAATGTTCAAGGATACCTCAGCTCTAATAAGGGTGAGGGTATGTGTCAGAGAGGACTCAACCGAGGCACATGTTTTCAGAGTATACAGTAGATCAAGATAAATATCATTTTACCACAAGTGACAGCAAAGAGTTTCAAACAATCCTGTTGCACACTAACAGATAATATATTTATGGCATGACTCACAACTGAGCAGTGACATGGACATTCAATGTAGCCATTTATTATTTACTGATCACTAAAATTAGATTGAAACAAAAACAATGTCACAGCTTTATTAATTCCTCTTTTTAAACAGACGAATTGCTCATGTTATTTTGAATATTAACTGAATTTCAGGTTAATAAAATAGGACTGAAGAAAGTATAAAAGTAAACCTGTTACGAGTCATTTTTTCTTATTAATTATTTGTTAATTTAGATAAGTAAATAAATACATATCTCAATATTTAATGATTGTGATTAATTGAGAGGACTAATGTCAAGCCAAATCATTGTAGGTTCATCTTTTATATATTCAAAATGTTCAATTTTCCCTCTATGCTATGTCCCCTTAAAAGGAATACAAAACAATGCTGGAAGGAGAATGAAATGATAAAATGCACTCCATTTACCACTAAAGGATTTTAAAAAAAGCTGTTTCTCATTTCTGACAGTTGTTCATATACTTTCCAATATATTTTGCAATATTGTGTATAAACATCGAATGAAATATTTATGGAGATACAAATGTAATTGCCATTTTGCCAAAGGCTTTATAGATAAAAATATTTCACTTCAATATAAATATGAGAAACTATTAAAAACTAAATGAGGTTAAATATATGCTAAAGTTTGCAGATGCAATGCTTGTGAAATTATGCATTTTTTTCATCTCGATCTTTGATATCTAGTTTATTATTGATTTTTGTAAATGAAAGTGCTTTCAGAGCATAGTACCCAGACATACAACTAAAAATCTGGGTTTATTTTTCCTAAAAAGTACAATAGTGGCTTATTATGCCAACAGCCTCAATATATTAGGACACACAATGTACAAAGTGCGCTTTCAAGTGGTTAATCAAAATAGTGCACACATGATTGTGTCAATCCAAAATTATATATGTGAAGCTGCTACTGTATGTGTTCCTGCGTAGAGCTCAAGTATAGTGTAACATATGTATGATACTGCGCTGATGTATTCTAATACTAGGGTGCCTATAACTATCAATACTGTATAATAATAAGTGTACTGTGATTCTTAAATGCTCCATGCATATAAATAAACCATCAAATAAACCGTGAATCCTAATGCCTACAATACATAAAATTGATTACCACCTGTGCAACATAAAACAAAATAGTCCCATTGTTTAAAAAACACAACAATAAGTCAGTGCAGTATTTACCACCACTTCACTAATGGTGTAAATCTTGTTTCAAAAAATAACCAGCACCCCAATCTCTCAATGCTTTCTGTGCCTTTAAATTCCTCACATTGTGTGTCACCATAGTGATCTGTGTTCATAGAACTCTCACCTCCAGGTTGATGTTATAGAGCCTGTATATTAAAATCCTCCAAGATAATGCTAAAGACCAGCTCCTCTTCCTCCTCTATACCTCTCGGGGCTCTCTGTTTGGCCTTCCTGTGGGTTTCAATATAGGGGTATGTGGTACCTTTAAGGATCTATTTATTCATACTGCCATAGTGCCTTTCCCATATGTGGGGAGAATACCAGAAAGCCTCTTATGATGTAGTATGTTGGTAAGATTTTATTTAAAATCAATATCCACTTACATTTAAAATTCTTTAAAAACACTCCCTGATGAAGTCACATGGTCGTGACGTATTGAGTAGGTCGCAAGCAGAGGCAGATGCGGGCCAGAAGTGACATCATGTGCAAGTGAAGCCAGGGATTTTTGACATATGAAGCATTTATAAAGAATTTTAAAGTAAAAACCCTCCCCTAAGACAGGAAGTATGCTACAGGCAGGGTCCCCGATTAAATAGAGGAAAAATGTCTAAAAATAAAATCAATACAGCCCCACATCTAATGTCTGAATGCTATATATATATTTTAAAGGTCTTTTGTAAAAAGCTGAGATTGACCAGCCCCCTCCTGGTCCTCTCTTTTTGTTGGTGAAACCAGTCATCACATTACAATATCGATAGAGGATAATGGAGGACCAGGCTAGAATTTTATAGGCAAGGCATAGATTTTTATATCATTTCACTACTGATTGCTTTGTCAGGTGGCTTAACCTCTGCTTTTGTTTTATTTGCTCAGTTTTAATATTCCATTTTACAGCTTTAAGGTAATAAAAATATTGTTCTAAAATAGTTGGTTAATAACTTGCCAAATTTTGAGTGTAATTGTGTAGTGCTGCAACTTATAAACACAAGAGTTGACAGAGGAAATCTTCCAGTACTTGCTTCTTCTGTGGCTCTGAATGATGACTAATGAAGGAAATGGTGGAAGATTTCCTCTGCTGGCTTCTGTGTTTACAAGAGGCAGGGGCAAGTCAGGGAGCTGTCACAGCTGTGCTCTGAGTACATGACCAGTGTCTGGAGGTGTTGTGATCACAGTACTGGTGCTTTCTCACACAAAAAGTCCTAGCTTTAACATGTTAATGATATTTAAAAATGTGTTCTTAATATTTTTAAATCTATAGCTCTCATTAAAATATTACCTGGTGATTCTTGTCCCTGTTCAGACACTTTCTGTTGTGGGATAACTGTCTCCCAATTGTGCTTCTGTGTTGTCAGTTCTTTGGCTCTATTTCTAATTTTTTTATTTACTTTGGAATGGAGGTGTAGGGAATGTGGGGTGATGGTGGTAAAGGATAAATGCACCCAAACACTAAAATCTCTACATCTACAGACATCCACGATCTAACACTAACCTATCTGACCTTGTAAAGAAGAAATCAGTATACATACCTTTTTTGAAACTGATCCGACCCAAAC
Source organism: Aquarana catesbeiana (assembly GCF_042186555.1). NCBI lineage: Eukaryota > Metazoa > Chordata > Amphibia > Anura > Ranidae > Aquarana > Aquarana catesbeiana. The sequence continues at coordinate 411,789,847 of NC_133324.1, forward strand.
CCATGCTGAGCTGTTAGAGGCAGATGCAGAGGACACAGCCGACAACGGAAGCCCCATAGTAAGTCTATGGGTGACTTTACTCCCCATTCATTTCACAGCCATTGTCGGCCGTGTCCTCTGCAGAGCTTCCGCTGATGGAGACTGGACTGGATCTGCTTAAAAAAAGGTATGTATATCTTCTTTATAAGGCTAGATAGGTTAGGCTTATATCATGGATGTAGATGTAGAGATTTTAGTGTTAGGGTGGACTTATCCTTTAACTTTTTTATGCACACTGTCTCTACACTGTTTTTTACCTTTTAAAATGATGCAGTTGGGTAATGTGGAAAAAGTAGCTGATTAAAGGATGTTGAGAAACAACTGAACTGCACATTCAAGATTTAGTCTTACTAATGCTTTCTATGGGGGTAAGATTATGTCTCAAGTCCTAGGCTTCAGAGCGCAGAAGATTTCATTCTGGCCTAGACCAGAAAAGGCAGTCAGGGAGTGGAGCCTGCCTAAAATATTAAAAAAGGTAAACAAACAAAATTATTATTATTTTTTTTTACATTGAGGAGGAGGGTAGAAATGATCCCTAGTGCATCAGGGGAGTGACATTCCACTTTAAATTATGAGTAAGGGATAGAAGTTCATCCTTACTTCTATCTTCAGTGAGATTAAGAATAGATCTAAATAGATCATTGATGTCATGCTGTTGGCTTTGCCAAATGACTATGCAGGCACCACCAGGTGGGAGGTCAATCCACCACTTCTCAATGAACCCTTTGAAACCTCTGGAGGAACTCTAGGGTTCCGCAGAACCAGGCTTGAGAATAGTTTCTTTAGAAGCTGCTTTTGGCACTGCATGCTGTTGTCTATTGTCTATCAAGTAGGGATGGGTGAACGGTGTTCATCCAAATTTTTTGCCTGTTCGCAAGTTCTGGTGCGAACCGAACCGGGGAGTGTTCGGCTCATCCTTACTATTAAGATGTCTGGATTCTTCTTCACTTTTGATTCACCTAGATTTACATCCCCTGGATCAGGCATGTCAAACTGAATGAAATAGTGGTAAACCGAGCAAAGCAATAAATCTGGGAATTTTAGGTCCCAAGTGCAAAAATTTACATTTATCAGTATTTACTCAACATTAACATAATTTTCCATGTACAATATAGTTACGCAATAAACTAGTGAATTCAGGTTAGCTTATAGGTTAGAGACTTTTAAGGTTTTTAGTACCTATTGACATGAATAACGTATGATGTTTTAGCAAAATGGGCTTTCTAAGGTCTATAAATACAATGTACCTAGGGCCTACAAGCACAAAGATCTGACCTCATTTCTACCATTTACTGATTTTATTTATTTTTAAATTTTCTGTTTACTCACAAATATAGTTATAAAATTCCCAACCTTTTTGGTAAATATCTTTAAGATACTTAAACGCCATGCTGTGGCATTAACAGCTAAAGGTTTGTAACTTCCCAAAACCTTACCCAGCATTTACACTTAAGTGTGTCATTTCCATTTTCTGCAGCGAATCTCTTTTCCTTTGCTCTTTTGACTTCCTGTCCTGGAACAAAGCCTTCTCCTGTGTATTTCAATACTTTTATATTGTACAGCGATTGTGAAACACAGCAAGATGCCTCCCTGAATGTTCATGAAGTTAGGAATTCAAAGGAAAATTACTTTCTTTCAAGTAGTGCATGTAGCTCACGCAATTATCATATGTATGTGCAATTGCTAAAAGGTGCTATACATACTGCTTGCTGAAGGTTCTGATTTCAACTAAAGTTTTCTTATAATTCATTATCTGAAGCTGTGATAGTTTACGAGTAAAGAAAAAAGAAGAATCAACATCATGAAACGAGGAATCTGATCTGAAATAAATTATCTCCCCTGCTGGAGTCTCTTTACAGAAAGGTTATCCTCAGTTCATGCATAGTTACACCTTAGGAATGGACACAAATAGAAAGTTTGGTCTTAAAAAAGCTCCTCTCACACTGTGCATATATAAATACAGATTCTTGAAGTCTGGCCTCCAAGTTTCCATCTCAGCAGGTATTAAAGTTTGAATAGTGGAAATAAATCGGCTGATCCAACCTAAAATTGATAGGATTCTGTTTGTGTATACTGTAGTTTGACATGTATGTTGGATACCTAAAGTGCTTTCATTGGAATAAAATATTACTTTTTTGCCTGTTACATAAGATAGATGATATAAGCTAACTTATGTCAAAAACTCATCCCTTGTATGGTTAAAAAATAATTCCAACAAGAATGAATATTTACCCAAGCAATATTTGTCAAAATGTTAAATTGGTGGCTTCACTTTGCATGTGCAGCTAGAACACAGTGTTGTTTGAGGTCAGTCAAGTTCCTCCAACCTGGCCTTGTAATATAGTATATATATATATATATATATATATATATATATATATATATATATACACACATATACAGTAGCCAAAACAATTATCAAATGTGATATCAAATATTACTGCTACATATTAATTTCATAAGGGTTTGCATTTTTGGACAGTCATTTTTGTGATATATATACTGTTGTTAGCCAAAAAAAAACACTGTGTCCCTTTTTGGTTGAGCCCTCCCTCATTCCGTGCACAGATATCTATTGAAATCACCCCCAAAGTCACCAAAAGAAGTGCAAGAACTACTTTTGGAAATCGCTGTGGTGCTGCAAAATCAGCATGGGACCGATTGGGACAGTGCCATTGCCGGCAATAGGCTGTGATTTGGCATGCAATTTGACATGTCAAATCATATGTCAAATGGCATCAATGTGAACGGGGGCTTAATATTACTGCTTCCTGGTCAGCTTTACTGCTCCACATATCAGCTCTCTGCTCACTGGACAGGTGAGGTGATGAAGCCAATTAATTGTCCATCAGCAAGTTGGGGGTGGACAGGTGATATACAGTGCCTTGAAAAAGTATTCCTACCCCTTGAAATGTTCCACATTTTGTTATGTTACAACCAAAAAGAAAAAAGTATTTTATTGGGATTTTATGTGATAGAGCAACACAAAGTTGCATATATTTGTGAAGTGGAAGGAAAATCATAAATGTTTTTTTTAACATTTTTTACAAATAAATATCTGAAAAGTGTGGCAAAAAGAAGTGTGAAAAATCTAGTGGAACCAGTTGCCTTCAGAAGTTCCCTAATTAGTAAATAGAGTCCACCTGTGTGTAATTTAATCTCAGTCTAAATACAGCTGTTCTGTGAAGCCCTCAGAGGTTTGTTAGAGAACCTTAGTGAACAAACAGCATAATCAAGGAAGCAGCCAAGAAGCCCATGGTAACTCTGGAGGAGCTGCAGAGATTCACTGCTCAGGTAGGAGAATCTGTCCACAGGACAACTATTAGTCATGCAGTCCACAAATCTGGCCTTTATGGAAGAGTGGCAAGAAGAAAGCCATTGTTGAAAGAAAGCCATAAGAAGTTCCGTTTGCAGTTTGCAAGAAGCCATGTGGGGGACACAGCAAACATGTGGAAGAAGGTGCTCCGGTCAGATGAGACCAACATTTAACTTTTTGGCCTAAAAGCAAATGCTATGTGTGGTGGAAAACTAACACTGCACATCACCCTGAACATACCATCCCCACCGTAAAACATGGTGGTGGCAGCATCATGTTGTGAGGATGCTTTTCTTCAGCAGGGACAGTGAAGCTGGTCAGAGTTGATGGGAAGATGGATGGAGCCAAATACAGACTGTTATGCCCCGTACACACGGTCGGACATTGATCGGGCATTCCGAGAACAAAATCCTAGGATTTTTTCCGACAGATTTTGGCTCAAACTTGTTTTGCGTACACACGGTCGCACAAAGTTGTCGGAATTTCTGATCGCCAAGAACTCGGTGATGTCAACCACGTACGACGAGACTAGAAAAGGCCATTTCAGAACCAAGTGCAGCACCCTTTGGGCTCCTTTTGCTAATCTCGTGTTAGTAAAAGAACTTTCTCCGGATGACGCACCCCGTATTTCACCTTTTGTTGGCTTCGCTGACCCCCTATATCAGCAGGCAGGATACCTGCATGAGGCAAGCCATCACTCCGGAGCAGAGGCTCGTCGCTACCCTGCGGTACTTGGCGACAGGGAGAAGCCTGCAGGACTTGAAGTTCTTGACAGGCATCTCCCTCCAGGCTCTGGGTATCATTATCCCAGAGACCTGTTCTGCCATCATCCAGGTCCTGCAGAAGGAGTATATGAAGGTAAGATTTTTATCCTTTAATATCACATTTTATTGTATTGAATGTTTGATAATATATTGTATTTCTTTCCTCATCCCCTAATTACCATGATTGGAATATGCTGTGAATGTCCCCTTTGTCCTCATGTATGCTGGAATTTTATTTATTTTTTTTTAGTCCTTCATACATATTTGCCTTCACTTACCTCCCCAGCATGCTCTCCTGGCCCTATATTCACCTCATGTAGTCACTTAACAATGTATTTTATCAGCTCTATAGTAGTGCTTTACCCCAAACACCCCTAAAATGTTTAGAAATGTGATTTGTGCTTTAAATTCAGGCAGAGTGCCAGAGGCTTTTTTTGTAGTGAACCCTCCCTCCCCCCAAGTGCTAAGTCAGCTGATCGCAATTCTCTATCTATCCTCAATCATCTATCTGCTGACTTTGCCAAACCCATACACACTCTACCCATCTCTTCTGTGCTCAGATTTATGGATGAATTCCCGAAAGCATGTATTGCAAGGGCCTGCCTGTATACTTTCAAATGGTACTGTTTAAAGTTTTTGTATCCTATTATTATCTTGATAGGTAATAGTAGAATTTCCAAATGTGCTCAAATGTGTACAATGTGTATTTATATCTTTGTATTATGACACTTCTTACCTGTCCAGTGGGCTGCCAATAGTGTAACTAAAGAGGGGCTGTTCCAAGTAATACCCATTATTTAGGTATTCATCTCTCAATGAAATGGAGAGGGTTACCTGTCCATGATTAGCCCCTATAATGTTAGAAATTGCTGATGAGAGGGGGGAGGGGGAATATGATAGGTGTACCTTATACTTTGGTGTTGTAAAATTCCCCTTAATAAATGTTATCTGGATGTTGGCCAAGAATGTTTGTGTCTAATCTGCTTTCATTGTTTATGTGCAAAAATAATAATTATTTTTTGGTTTTCCTCAACAGTTTCCTTCCACGCCACAGGAATGGCAGACTGTGGCCTCCCACTTTGCCCAGAGGTGGGACTTTCCTAACTGCGGAGGGGCAATTGATGAGAAACGCATCCACATCATCCCACCGCCCAACTCGGGGTCGTACTATTATAATTACAAGGGGTTCAATAGTATTGTGATGTTGGCGGTGGTGTCGGCTAATTACGAGTTGCTGTATGTGGACGTGGGGAAGAATGGCCGGATGTCCGATGGTGGAGCCATCACCCAGACAGAGTTTTACAGGCGTCTCCAGAATGGCAGCTTGGACTTGCCACCTCCAGAAGAGAATGTGGAAGGACTCCCATTCGTCTTCGTTGCAGATGAAGCCTTTGCGCTGGGGGACCACCTTATGTGGCAATTCCCGATGAGGACCCTCACCCCGGAACAGAGGGTTTTTAATTACCGGCTGGCCAGAGCCAGAAGAGTGGTGGAGAACACATTTGGAATCATGGCCAGCCGGGTCCACCTATTTCTTACACCCATCCATATGGCGGAGTATAAACTGAATCATATAATCCTGGCGTGCTGTGTTCTACATAACTTTTTATGGCAACATTCTGCCAACTATGCTGGCTCAGTTGGGCCTGAAGCCGGAATTCAAAATGAACCAACCTTGACGGCGCTTGAAAGTGGCCATCCTGGCTTGCCCTCCCTGAGTGCCCGTGATGTCCGGTTAAGATACCTTGAGTTCTTTGCGGGTAGGGGGGCCATCAATATGCCAGACAATTTGTGAAACCTTGATCCAATAAAAGAAAAATTAAGCAAATCTTTAGTGACATTTACTGCTTGTGTTTGTTTTAGCTGACCCTGACAGAAATGTGGTGAGTCCTGAAAATGGCGTGATTGTGTAACCTTATACAAAGCACTGTTGGTTGTTATTTACTAAAGGCAAATACACTTTGCACTACAAGTGCACTTGAAAATGCACTGAAACTGCACTTGTAGTGCAAAGTGGATTTGCCCTTAGGAAATAACACCCATTGTCACAGAAAGCAGCAATTACATCACCACAAAAGTGTTGTAGCGTTGAGACAATAATCCACAAATTCTTGATTAACAATCTTTTTAATACCTGCACAATCACATGTGCATTTAGAAAAGGTTTTTAAAACAAACCAACATGTTTGTTGTATAACAATTTTTGGGGTGGCATTATCAAAAATAGAAATGTCCATTTAAGATAAAACAGGCATGTGTAAAACCAACAAGAAAGACACAAATCTTGAACTTACAAAGTTCACATATGGTAAAACTTGAAGGCAATATCAGACATGAGTATTTAGGAACTGTGTTTGATATTGCGTTCAGATGGGGTGAAGTCACCCCTGGAAAAGCCAAATTTTGAAGATGCACACCAATTTACGAATGTCAACATGTGCTAGCTGCCATCACGGGGGATCAAGGGACGTGTTTTTGGGGAGCAACCCCTTCCTCTCAGCTAGTTTATTATTGAGGAAGGGGTTGCACCCCCAAAACGCGTCCATTGATCTCCCGTGATGGCAGATAGCACATGTTGACACACTGTGTGCATCCTCAAAATTTGGCTTTTCTAAAAATCGCTAAAACATTTTTAACATTGTAGCGTACAAAAAAACAAAGGGATTTGGAGGGGTTTTAAACTCTCCCCAAAACATCAATGATGTTATTATTTTTTTGAATAACATCATTGAAGTTTTTCTTGATGTTTTCCAAAGCTCAATTACACCCCATGTTCTCCCCAATGAGGATCTGTGCACTTTCCGAGGTGAAAAGCCCTGGATCCACAACATCACGATCACCTTAAAAGAGAGAAAACCAAAAAAAACAGGTATTATAAATATGCCGGCATCCATCTCTTACCTGAGCCTGTGGTCGCAGACACTCACCTGTTGTGGTGACTAGTTCCACCACGTCTTCTTCCTCCTCCTGCTCTTCTTGGGTTGGGGGTATTTCCCCTTCTTCCTGAGGTGGGGGGTCTCTGGACTCCTCGGATGAGGGGTGTCCTCCGAGTCTTTGCTTCCCTATGTAAAACAAAAATGGTATAATTAGCACACAGATATTTGATGGCCGAAATATAAAGATGAAACATTGCTTGGAAGTGTGGTACAATTGTCTATTTTGGCAGAGTTCCAAGATGTAGCATTTTTATTGTCCTTTGTCAAGACCCCCCTATAGTATACACTGGAGCACCTGTGTGGGGCCCCCTAATAAAAAGGGTGTTCTGGTGTCCCACACTAGTCCCACACTAGTGCTCCAGCGTCCAGATGTGAAAACAGCTGCTGAGTGTCCTCTCCTTACACAGAATCTAGTTTGCATTTCATTCTAGTCACAAACCAATCTACACAACCAAATATTTTTCATACAAGTAGGCACTAAAAAATGTGGGCAAATGCATATGGCCTAAACAATGGTGTTTTGTAGGCCGAAAGAAAAATGTTTGATACGAACGAATAATGGGCCCATGAACATGAAAGTTGCCATTTTAAACTGTACAAAACTTAAGAAAAGTACATGGAGCAGCACGAACTTAATAAAGACAAAAAGAATAGGAACACAGCACTACTTACTTTTTTGCAGCACTCTCTGGATCTTTCTGTATTGCTCGGGCTCTCTTAATTTCAGGTTCGACCACCACTTCCTGAGCTGATCTTTCGATCGTCGTACCCCGAAATTCTGGTGCAGACTTTTGACCACTTTCGCCATGATCTTGGCCTTTCTGATATTGGGGTTGGGGTAAGGTCCATACTTCCTGTCATAGTCGGCCTTCTTCATTATGTCGACCATCTCCAACATCTCCCCAAAGGACATATTTGAGGCCTTAAATCATCTCCTTCTGGATCTGGACGTTTCCGGATCCGGGATTTCCTCCTCCTCGTTGCTATAATTAGCAGGCACCTGCTCTGACTCCGCCATGTGCTCTTCACCCACTGCGCCAAATGAAAATGGGCGGGGAATAGACTAGAAAGAACGTCAGGGGCAGGCGGAGTTCCACGCATGCGCAGTGTGTATAAAGCGTAACATGTGTGCGTAGTACGTACGATCTGTGAGCGTACAATCGTGATAACGAAGGTAAGAGCCAAACTTGGGCCTATACTGCTTCTAGATTGAGGCCTATATTGTAACTAGATTAGGAGAGTTTTGCCTGACATTAGGGTTTGTCTTGTGTTGTGTCTTGCAGTGAAAATGGATATCTTGAACGATACCGACTTCATGGCAATCTTCATTGACATGTTCAGGGAGCTGCCTTGTCTGTGGGAGATAAACCACCCACATTATAAGAACCAAACAAAGAGGAAGGCAGCGCTGGATCAATTGCTGGAAATTGTGAAGCAGGTGATCCCCACGGCAGACATCACCTATTTGAAGATCCTAATTGGTGGCCTGTGGAGCACATATCTAAGGGAGCACAAGAAGGTCCAGGATTCGCAGAGATCTGGAGCAGCAGATGACATCTATGTCCCCAGGATGTGGTACTATGACAAGCTGCATTTTCTGGCAGGTCAGACTGAACCCAGGTCATCACTCTCCAGTCTTCCTTCCACGCTTCCTTCCCCCCCAGCTGAGGCTTCTGACGCCCAACCTGGGCCTTCCAGGCAGCAACATGTGGAGGAGCCCAGCTTGAGCCAGGTATAGCATTCTTCTAAATATTTCAGGTTGTCCAATCAATGATGTTAACTACATGTGATTATGATTGTGATTGATGATGCAAAAACTAAAACCATGTCCCTTTTTCATACACAGGGAAGTCTCAGCCAGGAGGTGGCCGGGCCGAGCAGGCTGCCTGATATGCAGGTCCCTCCCCTACACCCACAAAGAGAAAGTGGCAGGAAGAGGAGTACCCTAGAGGAGGCTGCCATAGGCCTCTTTTGGAAGGCTACAGAGGCCCTGGGAGCCCCCCACACTGTGGAGGAGGACTTTGCTGGCATAATTGCCTGTAAAATGCAGCGGATGGAGGAGGGCCAACAACTCATGTGTGAGTCATTAATGTTGGAAGCTCTCAATAAGGGGTTGAGGGCCCAAATAACATCTGCTACCCACATTTGTAACCTCACACATGGTCCTCCTCCTCCTCCTCCAGGTCCTACTACTCCTCCTCCTCCTCCTCCAGGTCCTATTAGTCCTCCTCCTCCTCCAGGTCATACTCCTCCTCCTGCCACATCTCCAACAGCAGAGCCACAGCCAGGAAGGAAGCATGGAAGGAAGACCAGAAAGTGATGACCCTGGATCCAGTCTGGTCTGGCAAAAGATGCAGCCTCTTGTGGTACCACAGCCTGGGGACACAGATGTCATCTGCTGCTTTCCGGATCTCTGGGACTTCTGGACCAGACTGCACTCCCTTACATATGGACTCCTCAGGCCACCAATTTTGATGTTCAAGAATTGATGTCTGCCCTGGGGATCCAAGGCTTCGCTAATTTCTGCTGTTTCTCCAGCGTTGCCTGCCTCTTTGTTTGGTTCTGAGCCCTTAATAAAGGATTTTTGGTTTCAATTATACTCTCCTATGTGTTTTTTACTTCAAAAAGGACAGTTTGTTTGTGAGGATTCAGGTACATTTCTAAAGTACAATGTGAAATTAACAAGGGACACCAACACCAAACAATCTCCTTGAGATTAAATAATACAAGATATCAATGGTGTGGTGGTAACTTGACACACAAAACACACACAAAAATATTCTGGAGTAAAACAAAAAATAAAATAAAACAAAGACCAGCCTTGGAACAAATACAAACCTAAAATTAAAAAAAAATCTGCCTTTAAAAAATACAAAAATATTTTTGTCAGATGTGACACATCAAAATATATTAAGGGAATCCCCAAAAATAATAAAGAAAGAAGTTTGTGAGAAGTCTGTGTGAATATGAGCAGCAAAACTACTTCATTCTTCTCACATTATAAAGAAGAAGAGAGTGCGCTGTATTAAACCATTTTTAACATTGCACCGTGACGAAAGTGTTGTATCCATTGCGAACGCTAAGTTTACCAGACCGAGCTGTTCCATCTCAGAATTTCTTCTGAGCATGCGTAGCACTTTGTGTGTTGGAACAGGCCACACATGGTTGGAATTGATGCGATCGGATTTTGTTGTCAGAAAATTTTATAGCCTGCTCTCAAACTTTGTGTCGGAAAATCCGATGGAAAATGTCCGATGGAGCCCACACATGGTCGGAATTTCCGACAACACGCTCCGATCGGACATTTTCCATTGGAAAATCCAACCGCGTATACGGGGCATTAGAGTCTCTAAAAGACTTGAGACTGGGGCATAGGTTCACTTTCCAGCAGGACAATGACCCTAAACATACAGCCAGAGCTACAATAGAATGGTTTAGTTTAAAGCATATTCATGTGTTAGAATGGCCCAGTCAAAGTCCAGACCTAAATCCAATTGAGAATCATTGGCAAAGGCTTGAAAATTGCTGTTTACAGATGCTCTCCATCCAGTCTGACAGAGCTTTAGCTATTTTACAAAGAAGAATGGGCAAAAATGTAACTCTCTAGATGTGCAAAGCTGGTAGAAAAAAACCCCAAAAAGACTTGCAGCTGTAATTGCCGGGAAAGGTGGTTCTATGAAGTATTGACTCAGGGGCGCTGAATACAAATGCACGCCACACTTTTTAGATATTTATTTGTAAAATATTTTGAAAACCATTTATCATTTTTCTTCCACTTCACAATTGTGTGCCACTTTGCGTTGGCCTCTCACATAAAATCCCAATAAAACACATTTATGTTTTTGGTTGTAACATGACAAAATGTGGAAAATTTCAAGGGGGGTTCTCTTTAATTCAGCAATGATTTGAATGGCTGTCACTTCTAGGAGTGGTGGAATGGGGTCCCCCTAGATTGGATGGGAAAGCCCCTAACAAAACAACTACTTTAGATGCATTCCCCAGGAAGAATGGAAGGAACAGAAGTTCCCACTCTTCTTCTGTGATGTCAGAAACCGGACGCAATGATTATTTTGTCACTTCTGGTTTTGGTTTGTTTGTTGACTATTACCAGCTTGTGCATCATCTGATCAAACAGATCTTGGTTTGAGCAGATGTTTTGGAGGCCATAATAGAGATCTGAGGTCTAAAAGATCAAAGATCTCTCCATAAAGAGGACCTGATGTTGTTCATTCCTTGTGATAGCAATAAAGTTGAACAAAAAATAAATAAATACATAAATAAATATAGGTACAGTGTTAAAAAGTACATTTAATAAATAATAAAATGTTAAAATATTTTAAGCACCCCCACCCCCTGTGCTCATGAACGCACACTTAGGTCCCACATATATATTTAAAAGGGTAATTGCACCACACAAGTATAACCATGAACGTCAGTGCAAAAGTAACAATTTTAGCACCAGACGTCCCGTGCAATTCTAAACAGGTAATCTGTAAAGACTTTTAAAGCGTTGCCTATGGAGATTTTTAGTTGGTGTTGTTTGGCGCTGTTGCAATTTTAAAGCATGACATGTTAGGTATCTATTTACTTGGTGTGATATCATCTTTTATATTTTACCAAAAAAAAGGTAAAGCCCTGAATGTATAAACAAGGTGTCTGAATAAAATATTTTGTGTACATCACCTAAAAGGGTCACCTTTTTGATTGTCATCAGTGGAAAGCAAGCTGAAATATGAAAGGGGACACCAAAATAGCAATTTTAACTCAACTTTTGTCTGGAGTGCACTCTGATTCCTTTTCCAGCCCTCTTAAGGCACTGGACCTATCAACATTGGGCACTACCTCTTTGCGTTTTCTGCATCTTTTACTCCCCCACTTCGATGTTGAAGTGTATAAGAACTGGTATTTAGATGTATAAGGAACCACATGCTACCATCTAGACATGGTAACGTCTACCAGTATGCTTTGTGTGCAGGGTTGAAAACCTTTGAGGTGAATCCCACACATTTTTAACTTTATAAGAACTACAAAAAATCTAACAAAAAAGTTAAGCTACAGAAGTTTTTAAAAATCAGCTGGCAAATTCAATTAATCTACTGACTATCAGCTACTTTCAATTTTAAAATTCTGGGAAATCCAAAACATTTATAGTTAGTGGGGGCCCCCCTTGTGCTTAAATTTAAAACGTTGTGATGGCTTATTATTGAACATTCCTACGTCTATATAACATAAGTAGAACACTGTTAGTTTCTATTTATTTTTATTGTTATTTTTTCTCCCAGGAAAAATACAATTATAATGTGCGATCTTTTGAGGGCTGCCTCCAAGACCCCAAAAGCATGGTTGATTGACCACCATGGATTATAGATAACATAACTATATCAGGTACAACATTAGACTGAAGATACCTTATAAACAAGTGGCTTATTAAATAAGCCTTAGATCCCAACAAGCAGAGCATTAAAAAAGCTCCTCATTACTTCACAGTAAGTTATACATTTATATCAAACAAATTGCAATGTTCCTTAATTTTCCTTTAATGAATAATATAAGATTCCAAATAATGAATGTATTATTATCATTTGTTTCCCGTATTGCATTCCTATTAAGCAAAATTGGAAACAATCTATTTTTTAAGAAAAATGAAAGGAATAAAGTACTAATAAGCATAAACCCCTAGGTTAAAAAAAATGGAAAATGCAATGTTATCACAACTAGTTCATATAACCATTCACTTTTTATCTTCTAAAGCAAGAAACAGTTATTAACATAGAGCCATTTTAAAATTGTGCCTTTTGGCTACAATTCAAAATCCTCTCCAATGCAGGATGCTTTTTGATCTTAGAGGATTTACCAAGCAATCTCAATGATGGTAATAATAATACAAATAATGATAACAATAATGATAATTAATATGTATAATACCTGCCAATGTGTTTTTATAGCTTAATGTAAGAAAAAGAACAATTATGCTTAGGTCTATTATGTACAGGCATAGCACAAGATAATGAACATATTTTAAATAGATGATTCATGTGAAAATTTGCTGGCCACATTTACATAAAAAACATTTTTAATGGCAGCATACAGAAACATAATTTTTTTTCTATGGAACTGTAAATTACATCTCTAAAACTAAATAGCTCATGGGGTGGGAGAACTCCCAAAATATTTGTTAAATCCTAATGTAAATACTCTAAATATTCACCTAAATATGTAGTTATGTGATGTAGCTATCCCAAGTCTCCGGTCTTTCCCACTTCAGATTGGGGGCCCTTCGTCTAGAATCCATGTTGCTGTCTGGTGACATGGACCCTTCCCACTTCCTTTTCAGGAACAGGGGTTCTCATAAGTTATAGAGATTCCAACAGGGACATGATGACATTATAAAGTGAGACAGTGACAAGACCAGTTGGCATCGAGCCAGGACTGCACTGCTGGATTATTAGTCCAAACTAAGGAAAGGGACTCTTATGGCACAGTCAGATAAGTGAAAAAGGAGCTTTGGAGGCTTTTAAAAAATTGCACATGTGAGGTAGAAAGAATGTTTTTTTTGGGCCACAAATGTGCTTTCTGGGCTTAAAATCTGCCAAAATCTTCAATTACTCTCTTATTTCAAACTCATTGTGCATGCCACAACCCAAATACCAACTTAGTAGTTTTAAGCCAATAGTATTGCCTGAATTCCAGTGCTCTATGGACTTAGCAAAGTTGTGTAAAGTTAGAAAAATGTGGCACATGAAGAAAATTAAAATATGGTAATATAGGAATATGCTCTTGCCTATTGGGGTTCATTGTAACACATACTTACCTACTGTAGGTCATTTACTCTGTGACTGAAGGTCAGTTTTTGGAGGCACCTACAGTCTCTGGTAAATGAGTTGGTAAGGAATGCAAGGGACATTTTACCAGTTCATTGAGTGAGTAGTTTGCCATAAGTATAACGTCTGTCTGTGATCTGTCTACCTGTTGAACTTATAGCTGCAAATCGTAGTTTAAGTAAATAGATTTGAACATGAATTATCCACTCAATACTGTTCCAGTTTTTAGTGGATGCTATATTATTACGGAATTGTTTGATTTTTTTTCAAAATCATATATTAGATAACAAAGAATGCAAAAAAATAAAAACAAAAACAGGGTAAAAAGTAGCATATCATGCCATATGGTTCTATAATTTAAAGTGCACAGCAAACTTAAATTCATACAGCAGTTCAGCAGTGAGCTATCAGGCTGCTCATGATACTGAAGGTAAGCAAACTACTATTGTTTGTTCGATTGATTACCCCACTAAGACAGGGTTTGCAAACTGCTCTGATTGTATGCAGAGTTTCACACAAGTGCTGGATTCACTTCTATATTCAACACGGTGTATAGTACGCATTACAGCAGCTGCTCTGAAAACCAATAATAATAAAATAAAATAAAATAAAAATGTCTCATCTATAGTCCAGATGGCAAACCATTTCCTCCAACAATTATTGCTAGGATCGCTGCTAATAATACACGTACTACTATGGCCATTGAAGAAGACTAAACTATCATAGTGTAAAGCAATTTAAATATATTGAACAATTATATTTGCAAATAATCTAAAAGACAGATCATACTGGATTTACGAGTGGTGTGATATGGGTAGCATACAGGACAACATTGCTGCAGTTTCTGTGTCTTTAAACAGTCAACTTTCATTATTATTTTTTTTTAATAAAACAGCATTTGAAGCTTGTTTTATACCTTCGTACCTTAGGCAAGCTGTATCTGATTTAAGCTTGGAGTTGACATTGCTCTTGGCACATTTACCCACGATTCTAAGCCAGCAATAAAATTTCAACCAGTTGTAGTTTTCACTCAATTTAATTGCTAATTGTTTCTGTCCATCTTCACTCAGTCTGGGAATGTGGACATAGCTACAGCACATCTAATTCTGTATTAAATTTGATTACATGCATAAAGACATATATCTTAAATGACAGCATTAGGAATACTTGAAGGAATATGTCTTGCTTAGAATATCATGATTATCCAAGCTACTAGTCAAACTATTTATTTGGATAATAATATGTGTGAATGCATTAGTGCTCTTTATTATATGTGTTCCTAATAGGAAGATTCACCCTCTCTGTTTTACATTGTGACCACTGAAAGTTCAACATTTCAACATCTTCGGTTGTCACCAGCATAGGAAGAGAGTTCCAATGGGGGCACTTATTCCAGTGACAACTGTTTTAGAAGGGATTTCCCTTACTGTAGAGATATTTCCCTCACTTCCTGTTGTGCCTACAGGACAGGAAGTGAACAATACTCTCCCCAATGCGTGGCCAAAAAATCTAACAGGGATTTAGGCCTTTCCAAACCTGTCAAAATGAGAAAATTAATTTTGGCTTTAGATATTCTTTATCTAGCTGTAAAATTATCATCAGTCTGGAAACTGAATTATTTGGGGGGGTGTAGGAGGGGCAGTCAAAATTACAACAGTCCCTCATGATAGTTCCATAGTTTGTAAGACCGGTCATAGACAGGTAACTCTTCCTGTTCAGCAGAAACTGACCGAATTGCAATCCATCTATGAGCAGGCTGGTTGTACTAAAGTTGATCTGTCAATTGAGCGGTGCTGCATGCTGACGTCATTGCGTCCATACTTATCTTCCCGGGTGTACAGATTGACATGTATATTATTTACATATGTAAGTGCAATTTTAATAAAGCGGTTGAACGATTTTATACTTTTGGAGCGGCAGGTTGGCTCCCCTGTGTGAGCCGTTGTAGCTTTACGTCGGCTCTTTAAGATGCTGAAGCAGGCGCACGCGCCACCAGAAGTGCCTGCAGCGTGTCCTCAGAGCCAATGCGCATTCCTGGCGGGCACGATGACTGCCGGGCACCCGCGATCGCTCGTGACAAAGAGCGAAACCTGGGGTCTGTGTTTGTAAACACACAAATCCCGGTTCTGTAACAGAAGAGGAGACAGATTGTGTGTTCCTACTAAGTAGGAACAACAATCTCTCTTCTCTAGTCAGCCACATTCCCCCCACAGTTAGAACACACATAGGGAACACAGTTAAAAATCGCAGATCTCAAACAATAAAACAAATTTCTATCACCAAATATTAATAACCTTAATCACGATGTAGTGATATGAATAATAGGTGATATAACAAAATCCCACAAAAAAAAAAAGAAAAATACTCCCCCACACACCTGGCTGCTGCACACAGAAAATGAGCAAAGGATAATAACCTTAATCACTATGTAGTGATATGTGTAGTAGGTGATGTGACAAAATCCCACCACAAACCAAAAATTGAAAAATACCCCCCCACCTGGCCGCTGCACACACAGAAAATGCGTTCACTTCACATATAGAATATACATAACAAAACAGTGTTGCGCTTCCCAAATAACTACCAATAAATCCTTAAAGAGAATAGATGATTAACTTGCAATAAGGCAAGATACTTAGTGCACAATCAAATATTCCTGTTCCCTGACTGGGAATCGTCAACAATATACAATAATAAAGTATACGTGTTCCTTATATGGGAATAATGAACAATAAACAATAAAGATAAAGTCCACACGCTCAAAAAAAAAAAGGAATTTAAAAAAAATAAGAGTCCAAATGCACAAAAATAATCCTGAGTCTTCTGCACAAAAACAAACAACACACCACTAGTGCATAAACGTTGAAAATGCAAGTGCTTTTCTCCCTCTCAATATCCTAGCCGGTCACCTCACGTTCTGACCCCTGTGTCACCAGAAGGTCAGAAAAATCAGGTTCCCTCTCAGGGATATAAATGAATCAGCTAGTCATGGAGCTCCTATTCCGTCCGTGCTGCCTCCGACTGATTAGATGGATACCAGCCAATAGGGATGAGCTGAACACCCCCCTCTTCGGTTCGCACCAGAACTTGCGAGCAGGCAAAAAATTTGTTCGAACACGCGAACACCGTTAAAGTCTATGGGACATGAACATGAATAATCAAAAGTGCTAATTTTAAAGGCTTATATGCAAGTTATTGTCATAAAAAGTGTTTGGGGACCTGGGTCCTGCCCAAGGGAACATGGATCAATGCAAAAAAAAGTTTTAAAAACAGGCGTTTTTTCAGGAGCAGTGATTTTAATAATGCTTAAAGTGAAACAATAAAAGTGTAATATTCCTTTAAATTTCATACCTGGGGGGTGTCTATAGTATGCCTGTAAAGGGGCGCATGTTTCTCGTGTTTAGAACAGTCTGACAGCAAAATGACATTTTAAAGGAAAAAAAGTCATTTAAAACTACTCGCGGCTATTAATGAATTGTAGGTCCGACAATACACATAAAAGTTCATTGATAAAAAGGGCATGGGAATTCCCCACAGGGGAACACCGAACCAAAATTTTTTTTAAAAATCACGTGGGGGTCCCCCTAAATTCCATACCAGGCCCTTCAGGTCTTGCATGGATATTAAGGGAAACCCCGGCCAAAATTTTTTTTAAAAAATGGTGTGGGGTCCCCCTCAAAATCTATACCAGACCTTTCAGGTCTGGTATGGATTTTAAGGGGAACCCCGCGCAAAATTTAAAAAAAAATGGCGTGGGGTCCCCCCAAAAATCCATACCAGGCCCTTATCTGAGCACGCAACCTGGCAGGCCGCAGGAAAAGATGGGGGGCTGAGAGAGCGCCCTCCTGAATCGTACCAGGCCACATGCCCTCAACATTGGGAGGGTGCTTTGGGGTAGCCCGGTGGTTGTGGGGGTCTGCGGGCAGGGGGTTTATCGGAATCTGGAAGCCCCCTTTAACAAGGGGACCCCCAGACCCCGGCACTCTCCCCTGTGTGAAATGGTAAGGGGGTACAAAAGTACCCCTACCATTTCACAAAAATCTGTCAAAAATATTAAAAATGACAAGAGACAGTTTTTGACAATTCCTTTATTTAAATGCTTCTTCTTTCTTCTATCTTCTTTCTTCTATCTTTTATCTTCTATCCTCCTTCGGTTTCTTCCTCCATCTTCTTCTTCTTCTGGTTCTTCTGGTTCTTCCTCCGTGGCGCCGGCATCTTCTTTCCTTCTTCTCCTGGGGCCACTCCGCATACATGATGGCATGATGGGAGGCTCCCGCCGTGTGACGCTTCTCCTCTTCCAACGGTTCTTAGATAACAGGGGGCGGGGTCACCAGGTGGCCCCGGTGACCTCGCCCCCCTCTGACACACGGGGACTTGACGGGGACTTCCCTGTGGCATTCCCCGTGATGTAAGAAGGGGGCGGGGTTATGACATCATGGGGAATGCCACAGGGAAGTCCCCGTCAAGTCCCCGTGCATCAAAGGGGGGTGGGCTCAACGGGTGGCCCCACCCCCGTTATTTAAGAACCGTCAGAATAGGAGAAGCGTCACACAGTGGGAGCCTCCCATCATGCCATCATGTATGCGGAGCGGCCAGAGGAGAAGAAGGGAAGAAGACGCCGGCGCCAAGGAGGAAGATGCCGGACTAGAACACCGGAGGAAGAACCAGAAGAACCAGAAGAAGAAGAAGATGGAGGAAGAAACTGAAGGAAGATAGACGATAAAAGATAGAAGAAAGAAGATAGAAGATAGAAGAAAGAAGAAGCATTTAAATAAAGGAATTGTCAAAAACTGTTTCTTGTCATTTTTAAAATTTTTGACAGTTTTTTGTGAAATGGTAGAGGTACTTTTGTACCCCCTTACCATTTCAAACAGGGGGGAGGGTCGGGATCTAGGGGTCCCCTTGTTAAAGGGGGCTTCCAGATTCCGATAAGCCCCCCGCCCACAGACCCCCACAACCACCGGACAAGGGTTGTGGGGATGAGGCCCTTGTCCCCATCAACATGGGGACAAGGTGTTTTGGGGGGCTACCCCAAAGCACCCTCCCAATGTTGAGGAATGTGGCCTGGTACGTTTCAGGAGGGGGGAGGGTGCTCTCTCGTCCCCCCCTCTTTTCCTGTGGCCTGCCAGGTTGTGTGCTTGGATAGGGGTCTGGTATGGATTTTTGGGGGGACCCCACGCCATTTTTTTTAAATTTTGGCGCGGGGTTCCCCTTAAAATCCATACCAGACCTGAAGGGTCTGGTATAGATTTTAAGGGGGACCCCACGCCATTTTTTTTTTAAATTCTGGCTGAGGTTCCCCTTAATATCCATACCAGACCTGAAGGACCTAGTATGGAATTTAGGGGGACCCCCACGTCATTTTTTTAAATTTTGGTTCAGGGTTCCCCTGTGAGGAATTCCCATGCCGTTTTTATCAATGAACTTTTATGTGTATTGTCGGATCGTCAATTCATTAATAGCCACGAGTAGTTTTAAATTACTTTTTTCCTTTGAAATGTCATTTTGCTGTCAGACTGTTCTAAACACGGGAAACATGCGTTCCTTTACAGGCATACTATAGACACCCCCCAGGTACGAAATTTAAAGGAATATTACACTTTTATTGTTTCACTTTAAGCATTATAAAAATCACTGGTCCCGAAAAAAACGGACGTTTTTAAAACTTTTTTTTGCATTGATACATATCCCCTGGGGCAGGACCCATGTCCCCAAACACTTTTTATGACAATATCATGCATATAAGCCTTTAAAATTAGCACTTTTGATTTCTCACATAGACTTTTAAAGGGTGTTCCGCGGCATTCGAATTTGCCGCGTACACCCCAAATTGTTCGCTGTTCGGCGAACTGGCGAACAGCCGATGTTCGAGTCGAACATGAGTTTGACTCGGGCTCGAAGCTCATCCCTACCAGCCAATACAAATTCCCTCAAAGTCCCTATGTCCGGTGCACATAGGAACAGAAAAGGCAAAATCTAGTGCTCTCTGTATATCAAAGCGGTTTATTTCCTCATAAAAACATTACTCACAAACACAACACTTGAGCAGTGCGGGCTCAGGATGCATAGAAACGACAAAATGCTTGCGGGAAGACGTTGCCACTGCGACTTCTTCCCCCTATATGCGTTACGTGAAATGGGCTACTATACCACTGTGACTTCTTCAGTAAGGGTTTTTGAATGTGTTTGGATTGGTTCTTTTCTTATTTATAGTGAATTGGTAAGATGCCCGCCACCAAACTTTATGTTCTATATGTATCACCAGGTGTTGAAACCTTATAAAATGCACTTTTTTTTGTTTATTGTAGTCTAAATTTATATACATTGATCTACATGTCTGATTTATCTATCAAGGTGTGGTAACATATTCCTCCTGAAGAAGCCTATAAATTGGCAAAACATGTTGTGATTGCTACACCATGACAACCAATTGTAGATAATATTATTATGGACTTAGAATCTGAAATGATAAAATGTTTTAAATATTTTATTCAATGCTTTTAACATGAATTTAATAAACTATATACATTTTATTTGATGTTGTAGCATGAGTTATGCAGCGTACACACAGGCGGATTTTTCCACCGGACTGGTCCGACAGTCTATTCGACGGACTTTCGGCGGACTTCCAACGGACTTTCCCAATGAACGGACCTACACACGATCACACCAAAGTCCGACGGATTCGTATGTGATGACGTACGACCGGACTAAATCGGTTTTTGTCCGTCAGACTAGCATACAGACAAGCAGACTTTTCGACCGGACTTGAGTCCGTCGGAAAGATTTGAAACATGTTCCAAATCTAAAGTCCATCCGAAAAAGTCCGCTGCAGGTCCGATGAAGCCCACACATGATCGAATTGTCCACCGGACTCGGTCCGTTGGACCAGTCCGGTCGAATAGTCCGCTCATGTGTACGCGGCCTTACTAGCACCTGAAAAATTCCAGCTCTTTTTGAGCGCACTCCTTCGTGTCTTGTTGTATATCATATGGGATACGTGGCCAAAGAGATTTCCTCTGACCAACTTAATCCTGTTTTTATATAAGTGAGTAAAATAAATCTGATTGACAACACAAATAGTTCCTGTTTTTGACACTTTACTTATACAACTATGCAGTTCTGATGTGTTATCTGTAAATATTATATACTAGCTTCAGAAAAATCACATTGATATCATTTTCATAGGGTACAATGAATACAAACATCAAGAGGCTATACAGACAAAAAGGAACATGAAGCATTAAGAATGCAATATTTTATCATCATACAAAAAAATCTGCCAACAATTAGGAAAAAAGTGATTGTGGATATCTTAGGTTATGGTAGAATGTCTGTCATAGCTGAGCTGTTCCCTTCATGCATTTAGCAGTATTGCAGTACCATCAGTAATAATTAGCAATGTTGTGAATCATGCAGTGAAAATAATTGTGGGTGGCACTTCATGATTATGCAGGCAGAACAATTTCATTAATTCAAGATTCTGAACTAACAAGAATGAATGGTAAACTTTTTATCTTGTGTCCTTTCTACTAAAAAAACATACACTTACATTTTTATGAAATTTAATTTATCATAGACTAGTTCACTTTTGCTGGCCAGTGCTGTGGGATTGTCAGGATGTGTTCTTGCTGGCACGTTTCCATGTAACTACTCCATAAATCATATTTTGGTATGTAGGTCATTTACTAGTGAGAATAATGGATTTTAAAGGAAGACTAAAATCCAAACTCTGTTCCACCAGGGATCAAGATGATTAATAACGTATGCTTTCAGAAATAATTCAAGAATTAGGAAAAAATATGAAAAATGCATTTGTTTCAATAGATAAATGTCAGCTAAAAGACCATTATGAAGTTAACCATTTACCGAACATCTTGTATGCTTGAAGAAATATATGCATTATCACAGGAAAGATAATGAGGGACATTTTCATTTTCTCTTTTTATTGGTTGTGCACGTAATCTTAGTCTATGATAAACTGTCTAGTATCTACTCACATACAAGGCCTTTATTTATAATATACATGAAAACATTGAGAGCTCCATCTAGTGCA
Source organism: Aquarana catesbeiana (assembly GCF_042186555.1). Lineage (NCBI taxonomy): Eukaryota > Metazoa > Chordata > Amphibia > Anura > Ranidae > Aquarana > Aquarana catesbeiana. The sequence continues at coordinate 411,811,779 of NC_133324.1, forward strand.
CAAATATGATATTACATTAGGAGACTGATTAACTGAGTTTATTTGTATAGTGTATGGCAGAGGTAAGCAGCCTTGGAGAGGTGGGGATCTACTTTAAGAAGCCACAGTTTCAATAATAAGAGATAGTCTCTGAGTTTGGGTTCTAGACTATTTGGAATTGGTCACTTAAGTGGAGAAGGAAAGAAGGCAGAAAAACTTTTAGGCTTCATTATCTACAGTATTTTTTATCTGAAAACAAATGCTTTGATATTAAGTGTTTTTTAAGTGGGTTTAGATGGACAGTTTTCCTGACACGTTTTAGGTGCACTGTGGCACTTTTTGGGTGACTATTTTACTACACATGTATTTTAGCATGTGAGTGTTCAATCAGGTAAAAAAATGTACCTAAAAGCAATACAAGAAATATATGTAAATGCAACATTAAGGTACAGGAATGTATTAAAGCCAATATGAACTTTTATTTAAAATCAGCTAAAAATGTTCCAGGTGCATTAAAACAAAAGGTGTGCTAAGTCTTACAGTTCACTTTCTTTAGCCAAAAACCCATAGCTTGAGTAGAAAAGTATTTTACCAGTCTACATGCTCCAAAGAATTACATTTGCTCTCTGTGTGGAAGCAGTGCTCCCTCTGCAGAAATCTGGCATGTCTCCTGGCTGAGTCAAACTTATAGCATTGCAATCAGAAAAGCATATGCTTAGGGATGAACAAACCCAGCACATAGTGCTGGGTAATATTGAAGTCTATGGGAGCTGAATCTTTTCTGGCATTTTTCAAGGCTAATTTGCAAGCTGTTGTTCTAAAAAATGGCATAACTAACTGGCCACTGCTGTAAAGTAAATATACCACTGCAAAGAAAGAAAGGAAGAAATAATACTGCCACTAAATGACAAGTCCCCAACTGGCTTTTGTTTGTAAACAAAAGCCGTCGTATTCACGTCACCTCCCACCGATGTTGTGATACCAGCAGGACTGGCTGTCTGTGAGCATCCGGCCGGTGCTCCAGACTTCTTTCCACAGGCGCTCATTTTCGATTTTACATGTGAGTGTATATTTTATTTGTGTCTTTAATAAAGCCTTAAGATTTTACACTATTGGAGCCCCCCGTTTTTTTCCATACATGGTCACATCACTCTGCTGAGAGCTTGACTCCCCGCTGATCCATCCATCTATACCAAGGTCCCTGATGTTCCATCCCAGTGTTTAACCTCGGTTTTTCGGTGGTCCGGAGCGATTAGATCTAACAGCTCACCCAGACCCTCTGTAATGGGGGGGTCATGGGTTTCTGGTAAGAGGCCAGTCACTCTATATGTGGTGGTGGACCCAAGCACTTTGTCCTAATCCAACAGGACCTTCATTCCTATTGAATTCAACACTCGGGTGTTCTAATTTTTCACATTTGGACTCACATTAATTATTAATTATATATTTTCTTTATTGCTGCACACGAAGACTGCACTTTTGATGATAGATTCATTGATTATTTATACATGCCAATTTATATGTGATATGATTTTTATATCTATACACTTATTTGGACTTTATCTTAAAGGCGATTTGATTATCACTTTTATGCACATTTGTTTTTCAATAGCGCGATTCAATAGTTTTATAATATTCATGTTTTGTGTTTGTGTCACATATAGGAATCCGCAGCTCTTATAATATTTCATCAATTTTTCATTCATTTTTAATTGATTCTTTTTTTGATTAGACAATTTTACATATGCGCAGTTAAGCCCCCCCCTTTTTGTTTAAGAGAACAAAGGCCTCACTCCCACATTGGATCCCCCAAGAAGGTGTGGGGTTTTATGGGGAGGAAAATTATGAGAATAATAAAAGGCCCCAGATACCCCCCTCCCCAACAAACTGTAAAAGTAGAAAAATGCACAAATGAAATATACTCACCAGTTTAATTAGGCACAGATTTTTCTATTTTATGATCCTACCTTCAAGGAGGGTACAATCTAAGGTCTAATATCTCACATACACACATACTAGGGGCAATTTAGATGCCAGTTAACCTACCAGGATGTCTTTAGAGTGTGGGGAAAAAAATGGAGAACTGAAGACGCTAGTACTGCAAGAAGTGCTAACCACTATGCCACAGTGTTGCCCAATCATGACCATATTTGGTCAATGAGATCAGCCCCTGGGCAACCGGAAGCTTCATTTAGTATTTTCGTCACTAAATGAATGACTTTTGCCAATTGCATCTAGAGTTTTGGTTGAACAAAGTAGCCAAATCTAGGAGTTTAGTTTGCCTTTTTGGCAAACTGTGAACAGCATGAGTTTGTGTTGAACACATGATTAACCTGAATCCGAAGCTCATGCCTAGTTAGGAGTGGTTCTAGATCTTAAGGACCATTGAATTCCTGTCAGACCAAACTGATGAGTTTATAAGAAGGTCAGATGTCAGTTATTTTTTTACTGCATTTACTAGAGGTTAACATCCAATACATTTTTATGATTTTGCAAATCTCCTTTCTTTAGAGCTAATGGTTGCAACAAAAGAAATAAACAATATGCATTTATCAAGTGCTATGTTGTTATTTTTTAACTCCTGCTTTTAAAATTTCCAGTATAACAGTATTGTCCAACCTACAGTAGTCAAAATATCTGAGGTTACGTTTACACATTATTCTTGAAACTTTGGCTCCCAATGGTTTACAATAGATGATCATAACATTAATGAATAGCATTCTTTGAAACATCTTCTTTACTTTTTAAATATATCCCTAACTTCTCCATAACCAAACCAGAATTTCAGTATTTCAAGCTTTGCTTGTTTGACACATGCTGTGATGTTATTAATAGTTTGAAAGCTGTTTGCCCTGGGGCTCAGAATGAGATAATCCTGTGGTGACAGAACATCATATTGACATTTTACAAGATGCATAATTTACAGAATTGCTCATTGTTACCATTACATGGGGTAAAAGATATCCATTGAGCTTACTTAATAAGCCAATGCAAAGAGCAATAATGATCTACCAACTACAATTATGCATATAAAGAATTTTCATTTTTTTCTCTCTCTCTCTACAACAGTTAGAACACTTAACAATAATTGCTGAGTGATTACCATAGGTTACTACATTTACCCTATTAAATTAGCTTATATTTCTATAATTATGTGTAATGCTTATGCTGGGTCTTAGGACCTGAAAACAAGCTTTGGGGTTTTGGTAATGGGAACACAAGAGGGCACCAGACTAAGTGTAGCAATAAGAAATCTTTAGCAGATTAAAAGACTATTGGCAACTGACTGAAAAGGTTGACTTTCTTTCCATTTCCCAGCTGGTGAAGATGATAGAACACTCTTGCCTGGAATAACAGGCCCCTGGGGGACATCTGAGCTGGCAGCTTAATAATATTCATGATAAGCACTGACTGTCATCCTTTTGAGTGAGTTGTCATTGTCTTTTTATCTAATAGAAGTTTCCTTTTGTTACACTTAGTTTGATGTCCTCTTGTATTCCCATTAACAAAAGCCCAAAGCTTGTTTTCAGGTCCTAGGACCCAACATAAGCACTACACATAATTATAGAAATATATGCTAATTTTCCAATGGTAATCAATCAGCAATTATTGTTAATTGTTCTAACTGTTGTAGAGAGAGATAAAAAATGAAAATTCTTTGTATGCATAATTATATTTGGTAGATCATTATTGCTCTTTGAATTGGCTTAATAAATAGGCTCAATGGTGACAGTTTACTCCGTGTAATGGTAATGGTAACAATGAGCAATTCTGTAAATGCCAATTGATGGATACCCTAACTAGAAAAAATGCATTGGTAGATCTAATAATTACAAATAACTCAGATCTGGTTGCAGCTGTGGAATACGAGACAACTTAGGAACCAAAAATCACAGGATAAATACATTCTGCATAAATCATAGGAAAAGGAAGCACAAGGGTAGTACAAAAACACTAAGGGTTTGATTTACTAAAATTGGAGAGTGCAAAATCTGGTGCAGTTGTGCATGATAGAGTTGAGACAAAAACCTGGAAACTAAGAGCTGAACCACATTTTGCACTCTCCAGTTTTAGTAAATCAACTCCTAAGATATTAAATGGGAACAAATCCTAGAAATATTGAATGCTGAAGAAAAATGAGACTACTTTAGGAACATAATAAATAAAGGTATTGTCCAGTGTATTCCAATGGGCAATAAATATAAAAGAATGAAGGTTAAACCATAACCTAAAAGTCATATTAAAGGGAAAAAAAGGCAGAGGGGTCATTGTCAGCATTCCAGCATTGTCAGCATTACAACACTACAAGGAATGCAATAGGAAGTGTAAGAGTGCAATCAGGGTAGCTTAAAAAGACTGTGAGAGACACAAAGTGGAGGAGAGTAAAAAAAATTCCCAATCTTTTTTTTGAATGTATTACCAGTAAAAAGTGAGGTCAGAGCATATTGGCCCCATAAAGGATGATAAAGGGAAGTTGGTTACAAATGACAAGGAGAAGACAATTGTATTAAATGCTTTCTTTTCCTCCGTTTTTACACAGGAAAAGGAGGGGTATAGTAATCAAGGCTATCATTAGTAATGCATCACAGTATGTACCCTTGTGGCGAACAAAAGCCAGTGTCTGAAAAAGACTAGAAAAGATTACCACAAATAAATCACCAGGGCTAGATAGATTACGCCCAAGAGTCCTCAAAGAACGTATTCAAGTTATAGCAAGAGTGCTATTTTTATAGCCAGCATACTGACAGTTGTGGAACCAGCTAATTGGTGAAAAGCCAACATGGTACCAATATTCAAAAAAGGGTAGAGATAAATCCCTGAAGACTACAGGCCAGTCAGTCTAACATCGATAGTATGTAAACTATAGGAGGGGATGATAAGGGACTATATCCAAGAGCTTGCTGATGAACAGTATCAGTAGTAGTAAGCAGCATAGGTTTAGGAAATGTCAGTCTTGCCAAACCAATCTATGAACATTCTACGAGGAAGTAAGCTGTCATCTAGATAAAGGAAGGCCTGTGAATGTGGTGAAAAAGGGGATGATTAGTGCGCTACCCAAGAGAAATGACAGCAGCTGCTACAAAACCATGTGACAAAAGGGAAAACGAATTTAAAATAAATTGTAGCGCTAAAAACACACAAAAAAATAAATAAATATGAAGTTCAAAGTGCATATAAACATAATGTCCCAGGAACAGCAATGCGTGATCCAGAAGAACAAAAAATCTGGATTTTGCACAAGCATTTGATACAGTTGGCCATAAACGCTTAATTTACTAATTGACATCTGTAGGCATGGACCATAGAGTTTGTTCACAAAAAGGGAATTTGTCCCCCAAGAACAACAAGGGTTTTTAGGCAGCACAATAATGTAACAAAATATTGTATTAAAAATATTAAATTTTATTAAATGTGTGACAATAGAGTAAAAACCATGAACTGTGTATGGCACAATATAAAAGCGCAGATACATGTACAGGGCTACATATAAATGTTATACATAACAGGTGCTTTGATGGTCCTGACGCGTTTCGACCCCATCGGGTCTTCTTCAGAGGAAAAAAATGCACTGTTGAAAAATTACATATATAAAAATAATAACAATACAGGAATGTACAAATGTGTATAGGAATTATCAAGGTTCTAAACATAGTTACCCAAAGTATTCGTGTAGCCGGGTCTCCTGAATCTAAGGCTTTCAAAAGGGGGCCTCCATCAATTCGGTCCCCACCCGGAATCCCCCGGACGGTCAGCACCCCGATAGGGGGGAAATCAAGCAGCAATGGCGTAACTTACGGTGAACTACACAGTGGAAATACCCCACATCCGGCACGTGGCACGTGTGGGTCAGCAGCACCTATGATCCAAACATCGTGCAATAACATCAATCAGGGTTTAAAAAGGATGTAATGAATTTTCCCATTTTCTATAAACTTATGTGAGTTATCGGTTACTGATACTCCTAATTTTATCGCGTTTTTTGTATGGGGTACTATGCCCAAGTATAGGAATAGTTCAAATAGTCGAATATGTATCAAAGAATTATTAAGGTATATAAATATGTATTGCAAAATGACTGGGGAGACAGATAGGGAGGGGGGGAGGGGGAAGAAAAAAAAAAAAAAAAAAAAGGAGGGAAGAGGGGGGAGGGAAAAGGGTGAGTGAGGGGGAAGTAGGAAAAGGGAGGAAAGACATGAGGGGAGGGTGGGGAAATGCAAGGGAGAAAAAGTGAGGGAGGGGATGTGCAGGGTAGGGAAGGATATGGGGAGGGAAAATGGTGAGGAAACCAGGAGGGGACAGGGTAAAGGAAGGGTGGGAAAAAAAAAAAACACGAAAGGAAGGGAATGGCAACTAGATGAGAGAGTGGTGTGATAGTGGAAAAGTGGGAACCCCATATGGGGGGGTGGGAGTGATGAGGTGGTTGGAAGAGGTGAAAGTGATGAACGTGATAAATTACTGAAAAGTGAGCAAGGAACGAATGAAAGTGACAAAGTGAATGAAAATAATAAATTATAACTGTGTGGTGAATGGCGGTGAAGGGCTAAAAAAGGCAGTGAAGCCCGGTAGTGAAACAAGTCATAGTAGTGTTACCTTATATGCCCAGCATATGAGCAGCCATGTACAAGTGGGCAGTGAAACTTGTACAGGGGATATGTGCAGTGAGCTGTTGAAAAAATAAATAAGTATGAAGCAAATGCAATAATGTGTAAGGTGATGGTGATGTCGTGAAGAGTACAGAGTTACCTGAAATGAAGTAGCACGAGTGTGGCTGTATTTCCTGTGAAGGTAATGGGGGTCAGAGAGAGGATTCTAAGTGAGTCCACTCACCTTTAAATGTAAAACATATGATGCTGATTGGTTGCCAATGAAGGACCACAGGTGCACGCCGCCCCCCCGCCCCCACCCATCAGCGCAGGGACATTGCTGACATAGTCAGCACTCCAGTGTAGTTCCCCCGGCGTTCCGAGGGACAAGTCCTGGCACCGCCGTCCCTTCCGACGCAAGGACGTGGCGTCATGACATCACGTGTGTGCGTGCGCCCCAGACACGGAAGTAACACCCGGAAGGATTCGGGACGCTGCTGGCAGGGAGAGATCACGTCCCAGGGGGAGCCACTCCCCTGATGGACGTGTGTATAGGCGCTGATCATGCGCCTGTCTCACCCTGCCAGGAAGAGACACCAAGGGCTGACAAACCACTCAGAGGGAGAAGATGGCCGGACCGGGAGCCCGGGTTAGAATCCACATGAGAGAAAGCCCGGCAATAGTATTGAATTCACTAGGTATATGGCATCAAACAGTGAGCAGAGCATATATGAAATTATCTCATTTTGGATAGTAGGAAGAAAGTGAACATGTTATTAATAAAAATTGATTATACAATAAAGATATACAAAAAACTGGAATTAAATGGAATTCGCTCATAGAGTTCATATAGTACCATCACACTAATCCTTCCCAATACAAAGCAAGATCTAATTTCTACATGCATTATCAGTATTTGCAATAAAAAGTTGCATATAGGATCATATCCATAAATGGGGGAACATATTTTTCATATACAGTGGTGCATAGGAGAAAAAGGGCAACACTGCATATGAAATATGGCACATATAACAGAAAGGAAGTGATTGTAGGATAATGTGTCTGCTGGCATCTCATTTAATGCGTTTTGCCAGAGACAAAACCTCGGAGAAAAGGGGCAAAGGAAATTGATTCATTAAGTCCCGGAGGCGATGTAGCCTGTAACTGGAAGATCCATTTTTGCTCGTTTTGGAGCAGGACCTTATTCCAGTCACCGCCTCTGTGTGGTATTTTTGCCTTGTAAAGCACAGTGAAAGTTACCTTGGGCACTTCATAGTTGTGTTCGAAGACAGCATGTCTTCCAATGGGAAGATATCTGTTTCCGATTTCCATGCTGTACATGTGTTTGGATATTCGTTGCCCCAGTTCTTGCTTGGTTTTGCCAATGTAATAGGCGCCACAGTCACACTCCATCAGGTATACCACCCCCCGGGTTTCGCAATTAGCAAAATGCGTTGGTTTAAAAAATTCTCCATTGGGGAGACGGAAAGATTTGGCTTTCTTTATGAGTGGGCAATGACCACATGGGAATGATCCAGTAATGTGATGTTGTTTAAATCTTTTTTGTTGATCTTTAAATTCACTTTGGACAAGCATGTCTTTAAGGGAAGTAGCCCTCCTGAAGGTTATTGAGGGTTGTTTTGGAAGGAGAGTTTTTAGTGTGGGGTCATCGGTTAAAATGCTCCAATGTTTCTGCAGGATATTTTTGATAGTGGTGTGTTGGCGTGAAAAGCGCATAATTATGCGGGTGGAATTTGAGAGATTCCATGGTTTTGATTTGTATAGCAAGGATGCCCGAGATTGTTGTATTGCTCTATTGTATGCCTTTTTCAAGCAGGATCTGCTATATCCGCGTGACAGGAGGCGGTCTTGAAGGAGTCCGGCCTCTTCTTTGAAAAGTACATCCGTGGAGCAGTTGCGCCGAAGGCGCAAATATTGCCCATAGGGGATGGAATTCTTCAATGCTGTCGGGTGAAAGCTCAAGGCTTCGAGCATCGTATTGCCAGCGGTGCTCTTGCGATACAAGGTTGTGATGAGTTTCTTTTCGGGGGTTGTCCTTACCAGGACATCCAGAAAGGTAACATTTTTACGACTGTGGGACATTGTGAATTTCAGGCCGTAATTATTGACGTTCATTCGGTTAAAAAAGTCCATAAGTTTAGCCTCTGGTCCCTCCCAGACGACGAAGATGTCGTCGATGTACCGTTGCCACCGGGAAATGTGGCCAGTGTACTCGACGAGTCCCTCGTCACCTAGGAGGGACTTTTCCCACTCCCCCAGGTACAAGTTCGCATATGAGGGGGCACAACAGGTCCCCATTGCTACACCCTGCACCTGGAGGTAGTGGGAATGGTTGAAGCTGAAAAAATTGTGATACAAAATGTATCGAAGGCCAGTGAGAATGAAATCCTTGATGTCTGGATCAAAAAGTGGACTTAGTTGGAGAGTTCTGTGTATAGCAGCTAACCCCAAACTATGGGGGATGCTGCTATACAAGGCCTCGACGTCAATAGTGACAAGGATAGAATTGTCAGAGATGTCGAGATTATCAAGAATCTGCAGGAAGTGTATTGTGTCCTTAACAAAGGAGGGCAGGGAATGGACAAGGGGTTGAAGGTAGGCGTCAATAACCCGGCTCAAATTCTCAGATATCGTTACCGGAGACGATAGGACGGCCGGGTGGATCGACTTGATTTTTATGGATTTTTGGTAAGCTGTAAAAAGTAGCTACTTTGGGATGTTTTGTGCGAATATATTCATATGTGTCTTTGGTGATCGATCCTTTGTTAAAGGCATGATCCACCATTTGGTAAAACGTTGTGTAGTATTGATTGATACACAAGATGGAAATTTGTTTATACCAATCACGATTTTTTAGAATACTTAGGCACATATTTATGTAATTCTGGTTGTCCATGATGACCACATTGCCTCCCTTGTCTGAGGGTTTTATGACAATATTTGGATTCTTTTTTAACGAACGAAGGGCCTCATATTCATCAAAAGATAGATTGTGCGGGTTGCTTTTTGTGCGTGGAATTTTACATATGTCCCGAATAGTTTGTTGGAGAAAGATTTTTATGTTAGGATTGGTGCTGGCGGGGGAAATTTAGTAGACGCCTTCTTGAACATGGTGGCTGGGTTATATGAGGGTGGGTCAACACCCCGTAACAGGGCATCTAAGTCGATTTGATCAATAAGATCAATGGTATTGTTTTCTTCATACAGAAGTGTTAGCTCTTTAAGGGCCCATGCTGTGTTGTTATTAATAGTTTGAAAGCTGTTTGCCCTGGGGCTCAGAATGAGATAATCCTGTGGTGACAGAACATCATATTGACATTTTACAAGATGCATAATTTACAGAATTGCTCATTGTTACCATTACATGGGGTAAAAGATATCCATTGAGCTTACTTAATAAGCCAATGCAAAGAGCAATAATGATCTACCAACTACAATTATGCATATAAAGAATTTTCATTTTTTCTCTCTCTCTACAACAGTTAGAACACTTAACAATAATTGCTGAGTGATTACCATAGGTTACTACATTTACCCTATTAAATTAGCTTATATTTCTATAATTATGTGTAATGCTTATGCTGGGTCTTAGGACCTGAAAACAAGCTTTGGGGTTTTGGTAATGGGAACACAAGAGGGCACCAGACTAAGTGTAGCAATAAGAAATCTTTAGCAGATTAAAAGACTATTGGCAACTGACTGAAAAGGTTGACTTTTTTTCCATTTCCCAGCTGGTGAAGATGATAGAACACTCTTGCCTGGAATAACAGGCCCCTGGGGGACATCTGAGCTGGCAGCTTAATAATATTCATGATAAGCACTGACTGTCATCCTTTTGAGTGAGTTGCCACTGTCTTTTTATCTAATAGAAGTTTCCTTTTGTTACACTTAGTTTGATGTCCTCTTGTATTCCCATTAACAAAAGCCCAAAGCTTGTTTTCAGGTCCTAGGACCCAACATAAGCACTACACATAATTATAGAAATATATGCTAATTTTCCAATGGTAATCAATCAGCAATTATTGTTAATTGTTCTAACTGTTGTAGAGAGAGATAAAAAATGAAAATTCTTTGTATGCATAATTATATTTGGTAGATCATTATTGCTCTTTGAATTGGCTTAATAAATAGGCTCAATGGTGACAGTTTACTCCGTGTAATGGTAATGGTAACAATGAGCAATTCTGTAAATGCCAATTGATGGATACCCTAACTAGAAAAAATGCATTGGTAGATCTAATAATTACAAATAACTCAGATCTGGTTGCAGCTGTGGAATACGAGACAACTTAGGAACCAAAAATCACAGGATAAATACATTCAGCATAAATCATAGAAAAAGGAAGCACAAGGGTAGTACAAAAACACTAAGGGTTTGATTTACTAAAATTGGAGAGTGCAAAATCTGGTGCAGTTGTGCATGATAGAGTTGAGACAAAAACCTGGAAACTAAGAGCTGAACCACATTTTGCACTCTCCAGTTTTAGTAAATCAACTCCTAAGATATTAAATGGGAACAAATCCTAGAAATATTGAATGCTGAAGAAAAATGAGACTACTTTAGGAACATAATAAATAAAGGTATTGTCCAGTGTATTCCAATGGACAATAAATATAAAAGAATGAAGGTTAAACCATAACCTAAAAGTCATATTAAAGGGAAAAAAGGCAGAGGGGTCATTGTCAGCATTCCAGCATTGTCAGCATTACAACACTACAAGGAATGCAATAGGAAGTGTAAGAGTGCAATCAGGGTAGCTTAAAAAGACTATGAGAGACACAAAGTGGAGGAGAGTAAAAAAAATTCCCAATCTTTTTTTTGAATGTATTGCCAGTAAAAAGTGAGGTCAGAGCATATTGGCCCAATAAAGGATGATAAAGGGAAGTTGGTTACAAATGACAAGGAGAAGACAATTGTATTAAATGCTTTCTTTTCCTCCGTTTTTACACAGGAAAAGGAGGGGTATAGTAATCAAGGCTATCATTAGTAATGCATCACAGTATGTACCCTTGTGGCGAACAAAAGCCAGTGTCTGAAAAAGACTAGAAAAGATTACCACAAATAAATCACCAGGGCTAGATAGATTACACCCAAGAGTCCTCAAAGAACGTATTCAGGTTATAGCAAGAGTGCTATTTTTATAGCCAGCATACTGACAGTTGTGGAACCAGCTAATTGGTGAAAAGCCAACATGGTACCAATATTCAAAAAAGGGTAGAGATAAATCCCTGAAGACTACAGGCCAGTCAGTCTAACATCGATAGTATGTAAACTATTGGAGGGGATGATAAGGGACTATATCCAAGAGCTTGCTGATGAACAGTATCAGTAGTAGTAAGCAGCATAGGTTTAGGAAATGTCAGTCTTGCCAAACCAATCTATGAACATTCTATGAGGAAGTAAGCTGTCATCTAGATAAAGGAAGGCCTGTGAATGTGGTGAAAAAGGGGATGATTAATGCGCTACCCAAGAGAAATGACAGCAGCTGCTACAAAACCATGTGACAAAAGGGAAAACGAATTTAAAATAAATTGTAGCGCTAAAAACACACAAAAAAATAATAATAAATATGAAGTTCAAAGTGCATATAAATGTAATGTCCCAGGAACAGCAATGCGTGATCCAGAAGAACAAAAAATCTGGATTTTGCACAAGCATTTGATACAGTTGGCCATAAACGCTTAATTTACTAACTGGCATCTGTAGGCATGGACCATAGAGTTTGTTCATGGGTAAAAAACTGGTTACAGGGGCCTGTCCAAAAGGTGGTGATAAATAATGTGTACTCAGACAGGTCTGGAGTGGTAAGTATTGTACCCCGAAACTATCCTGGGACCAATTCTGTTTGATTTATTTTTATAAATGATATAGAGGGTGGTATAAATAGCTCAACATCGGTGTCTACTGATGATACAAAAATAAGTAGGGCAATAACTTCACAGCAAGATATACAAGAAGACCTCAATAACATCAAGGGGTGGGCAACCACATGGTAAATTAGGTTTAATGTTGAAGAATGTAAAGTAATGCACTTGGGGGCCAAAAATATGAATGTAAGTAGAGGTAAGGGGAGAACCTCTGGGGGATTCTAAGATGAGAGAGAGCTGGGGGTCCTAGTAGAAGACAGACTGAACAATAGCATGAATGTCAAGCTACAACAAGCAAAGCAAGCAGACTATTAGCATGCATTAAAAGGAATTTACTCCAGAGATAAAACTATAATCCTGCCACTTTTGGAGTATTCCATCCAGTTCTGGTCGCCAATTCTCAGGGAGGATGTGCTGGAACTGGAGAGAGTCCAGAGAAGGGCAACAAAATTATTAAGGGAACTGGAGGACCCCAGGTATGAAGAACAACTACAAGCACTAAACTTATTCTCCCTGGAGAAGAGGCGCTTGAGTGGAGTTATGATTCCAGCATAGGAAAACCACTATTCCGTCTCAGGGAGTGTAAGATAAGACAGGGCCACTCAATGAAATTGGAGGAGAAGTGGTTTAACCTTAAGCTGCGTAGGGGTTTTTTCACTGTCATGGTGGAAAGGGTGTGGAACTTCCTTCCAAAATTGGTGGTATCAGCAGGAAGTATTGATAGTTTAAAAAATACTATTGGAACTTGCATCTTTGGGAATACAGTGTACAGGGATTTGGGAAATGATTTTCGACATGAACATACACACACACACACACAGGTTGAACTGGATGGACTAATGTCTTTATTCAACCTTACCGCATATGTGAATTTTGCATCTCATAAATAGTCAGTATGATGTTCTGTAACCCTCTTGTGATCTCTTTTTCCTTAAACAGAGGATCTTCAGTGTGTGAGGTGCTGCAGCTAAAGTACACTGGAATTATTATTTCATGGACTATGAAGGACTGTGTTATCCCTACCCATAGTTTTATACGTAGTCCCATGATTGCTTCACCTCTACCTCTTGTTTATTATGCCATTTTTTAGAATGTATTTTACATTTTTTATTTATCAGATTTTACATCATACAGGCATTATCGAGGCCTACAGGCTCCCACAAAACAACAAACAGCATGTGCGAGGAACAAGGTTCACATAGAGAAATATGGTCAACAGTAGAATCACTGCAGATAGACCAGCAGATACAGGGTCATCCAAACAGTAGCCATAGAGTTCCTTTCACCCAAGGAACTTTGACAAGTTTATATCCCATATAACTTTTTCAGTACAAATGGAAAAACAAGACAAACAAGAAAGAAAAAGGGGTAAGCAGGAATGAAAGAGCCAGAGAAAGTGAGTGTGCTACCCAAGTGGAGCTGGCTCAGGGAAGTCTGCTGGGGTCAAAGGCATCACCCCAAAAGGAATGCTCAAGGGTGTTATGGTTGAGAGCCCAGAATATCCCAATATTCAGATGCGAAAGTAAATTCCGTCCACTAAAACCATGTTTAACGAACACGTTCCTCTCTATTGATTGTGTGGCAGCCATGGGATCTCCCATTAATTGAACTTATTTTTTCTTGACAAACCATATCTTAATGGAAGGAGGTGTGGTTTGTTTCCAGAATAGTGGGATACATGCCTTTGCAGTGCATTTGTTTAGCAAATGGAGTAAGAGGGAGCACTTGTAACGGTTCAAGGACATGGGGGTCAAATGCAACAGAAAAGCAACTGTATAATCTGACATCTGGATATCAGTAAATTGATTGATTGTGACCAGAAATCTTTAAGACCCTCACAGGACCAGAAAACATGGAGCATGGAACCTACCTCCCTTTGACATCTCCAACATAACAAGGAGCTCTGAGGGAACAATTGATGCAAGATTTTGTGGACTCTGTTAGGATTTGTATCCAGTTTCTTGAATCTTACTAGAGATGATTGCCTTATGAGTCATCTGTATAGTCCTATCCCTCTGATGTTCTGTAAAAGTAATACCTAAATCATGTTCCCATTTGAAAAGGTACTCTGCAAATGTGATAATATTCTATATGACTGTGAACTCAATGTGGAACCGCTTCCTGTGATAAACATAGAGTTTCAAACTCAGTAGGGGTCGCAAATAAAGTACTTTTCCCCAGTGGTGAGTTAGAAAATTTACACAGTTGCAGCGCCTTCCACAGAGGGAGAGGAAGTGCATACATAGCTTGGATGTCAGAGTGCCTCCTGTGTGGAAATGTCGCAACCCGAATTAGCTATCTTTCAGGGTGGCAAGAAATGCACCATCATGTAATTCCAGTGTAAGCTTGGATGAGATATGACAGGGGTCAAGCTAGAAGGAGATAATGTTGATAAAATTTAATTTTTGTCCTTCTGCATGAGTGTAAGCATAGCCCTATGGTTGGGTGGGCGTATAAGTGTCGGGGTACCTCTCAAGCAAGCCATGGGAGACCCCCTAGTAAGTATTCCAAGAAAGACTGTTCCAAACTTACCCACTGTTTGCTGTTTGCTTCCGGAAAGCACCAGCTCAGAATGCGAGCCATATGTGCCGCTCTATAGTATTTGTGGACATCTAGAAGGCCAATGCCTCCTAGAGACTTAGGTTGTGTCAAAAGAGAGGCCAAGTGAGATTCTTAGATTCCATTTTTGCCAGTTGATTTTAAAATTCAAAAGGATGCCATATTCCCTGAATTCAGAGAGTAAGTTGGGAAGGGGTAGGCTGGGTAAGGAAAAATATTAAGTCGTCCGCATAACTCGCAAATTCATGTTCACCCTGTTTCATGGGGATACTCTTGATACCCTTGATATCCCACATCCACCTAAGAACTGTACCCGAGCCACCTCTATCAAATTATCCCCCGCAGCTATTACCTTTTTTTACCACTCACCCCTTTAGACTGCCCTCCTGTCCCTTTTGTATTGAACTGTATTGTAATTGTACTGTCCCCCTCTACATTGTAAAGCTCTGCACAAACTGTTGGGGCTATATAAATCCTGAATAATAATAATAATATTGGGATTATCTCTAATGCGACATAACAGGGGTTCTAGGGTTAAAATGAAAATGAGTGATGATAGAGGACAACCTTGCCTCGTACCATTACAAAGTTTAATAGATTCTGACAAGAGTTGTTTATTTTAATTGCTGCCGTTGGACGCAAATAAATTGCGGTTATCCATTTGAGGAAGTTGTCACCCACCCCAAGATGAGTAAGGACCACTGTCATGAAGGTCCAATCAACACGATCAAATGCCTTTTTGGCTTCGGTCGAAAGTAACATAGTTGGTACAGCTTTCTGATGCGCCCAGTAGACTGCATTGATGGCACTTGTGGTGTTATCCTTTTTCTGGTTCTAATGAACACATTTATGTACTATGGGTAGTAATCACGTCCCACCAAGATTTTTGTGAACAACTTTAAGTCCACTTTTAATCAGGAAATTGGACGGTAGTTGCTACAGTGAATGGCATTTTTCCCTTCTTATGCCCTGTACACACAGTCGGATTTTCCGACGGAAAATGTGCAACCGGAGCTTGTTGTGGGAAATTCCAACCGTGTGTGGGCTCCATCAGACTTTTTCCATCGGAATTTCCGACACACAAAGTTTGAGAGCAGGCTATAAAATTTTCAGACAACAAAATCCGTTTGCGTCAATTCCGAACGTGTGTGGACAATTCCGACGCACAAAGTGCCACGCATGCTCCGAATAAATTCCGATACGGAACTGCTCGGTCTGGTAAAATTAGCATTCGTAATGGATATAGCACTTTTGTCACACTGCAATGTTTTAAATTGTTTAATGCAGCACACTCTCTTCTTCTTTATAATGCTAGAAGAATGAAGTTGTTTTGCTGCTCATATTCACACAGATTTTCCACAAACTTCTTTCTTTATTATTTATCGTGATTTCATCAATATAATATTTTGATTAGTCACATCTCCCGAAAATAATTTCATTTTTGGATGTTTTTATTATTATTTTTTTTTTTTGGAAATCCTGATCTCCTGTTATTTTTAGTCAAATTTTTTTTTTTTTTACTCCAGAATATTTTTGGGTGTGTTTTGTGTGTCAAGTTACCACAACACCATTATTATTATCTTGTATTATTTAATCTTAAGGAGATTGGTTGGTGTTGGTGTCCCTTGTTAATTTGACATTCTATTTTTGAAATGTACCTGCCTCCTCACAATCAAACTGTCCTTTTTGAAGGAAAACACACATAGGTGAGTATAATTGAAAAAAAATACCTTTATTAAGGGGTCATAACCAAACAAAGAGCGAGGCAACGCTGAATAAACTGCAGAAATTGGTGAAGCCTTTGGCCCCCAGGACACACATCAACTATTTTAATGCCAAATTGGTGGCCTGAGGAGTCCATATATAAGGGAGTACAATCTGGTCCAGAAGTCTAAGAGATCATGAACAGCAGCAGATGACATACATGTCCCCAGGCTGTGGTCATACAACAGCCTGCATCTTTTGTCAGACCAGACTGAACCCAGGCCATCACTCTCTGGTCTTACTTAGATGCTTCCTTCCAGGCTGTGGCTCTGGTGTTGGAGGTGTGGCAGGAGGAGGAGGACCTGGAGGAGGAGGAGGAGGACCATGGTTGAGTTCACAAACGTGGCTTTGGCTTGTGAGTAGGCCCCTCAACCCCTTATTTAGGGCTTGGAAGATGAGATACTCACATATTAGGCGTTGGCCCTCCTCCATTTCCAGCATTTTGCAGGCTGTTATGTATGCAAAGTCCTCTTGAACACTGTGGGGGGTTCTGAGGGCCGCAGTAGCCTTCCAAAATAGGCCAATTGCTGCCTCCTTCATGTTACTCCTCTTCCTGCCACTTTTTGGTTGAAGGCAGAGGGGAGGGACCTGGGTATCGGGCAGGCTACTGGGACCCGTCCACCTCCTGGCTGAGACTTTCCTGTGTATGAAAAAGGGACATTGTTTTAGTTTTTGGTTCATCAATCACAATCAGAAATTAGTTATCAAAACTAACATAGATTTAACATCATTAATTTGACCAACAGAAATATTTTGAAGAATGCTATACCTGGCACAAGCTGGGCTCCTCCACGTGTTGCTGCCTGGAAGGCCCAGGTTGGGCGTCAGAAGCCTCAGCTGAGGGGGAAGGAAGCGTGGAAGGAAGACTGGAGAGTGCTGGCCTGGGTTCAGTCTGACCTGCCAGAAAATGCAGTCTGTCATAGTACCACAGCCTGGGGACATAAATGTCATTTTCTGCAGCTCCTGAACTCAAGGAATCCTGGACCTTCTTGTGCTCCCTTAGATAAGTGCTCATCATGCCACCAATTGGGGCCTTCAAATAGGTAATGTCTGCCGTTGGGATCACCGGCTTCACAAATTCCAGCAATTTATCCAGAGCTGCCTTCCTCTTTGTTTGATTCTTATAATGTTGGTGGTTTACCTGCCACAGACAGGGCAGCTCCCTGAACATATAATTGAATATGGGGATAAAGTCCTGATCATTCAATATATCCATTTTCTCTGCAAGACACAACACAAGTCAAACCCTAATGTCAGGCTAAAGTCTCCTAATCTTGTCCCAATATAGGGGGATCATTATCATGATCGGCGCTTCCTATACTCCTTCCTCCGCTCACAGATTGTACGTACGACGCACGCGTGTTACACTTTAGATACACCGCGCATGCGTGAAACTCCGCCCGCCCCTGACGTTCCTTCTAGTCTATTCCCCGCCCCTTCTTGTTCTGCGCAGTGGGGAAGAGCACATGGCAGAGACAGAGCAGGTGTGTGATAATTACAGCAATGAGGGGAAGGAGGAGGAAAGGCCAGAGCCAGAGCAAGATTTAAGGCCTCAAATATGTCCTTTGTGGAGATGGTGGAGATGGTCGACATACTGAAGAGGGCCAACTATGACGGGAAGTATGGACCTTACCCCAACCCCAATGTCAGAAAGGCCAAGATCATGGCGAAAGTTGTGAAGAGTCTGCACTTTTTTGCACTTTGAAATTTTGGGGTACGTCGATCCAAGGATCAACTGAAGAAGAGGTGGTCGGACCTCAAAATGAGGGAGCACGATCAGTATAGAAGGATCAGGAGAGTGCTGCAAAAAAGTAAGTAGTTGTCCTGTGTCCTATTCTTTATTTTTAGAACATTCATGCTGCTCCATGTGCTTTTTTTTACTGTTTTACAGTTTAAAATGGCAACTTTCATGTTCATGGACACATTATTCGTTCATAGGAAACATTGTTCGCTTGGCCAATAAAACACCATGTTTTGTCCAGATGCATTTCAATACATTTTTTCTGGCCTACTTCTCTTAAAATAAGTTTGTTGTCTAGATGGGTTTGTAACTAGAATGAAATGAAAACTAGATTCTGTGTAAGGAGAGGACACTCAGCAGCTGTTTACACATCTGGACGCTGGAGCACTAGTGTGGGACACCAGAACAAACTTTTTATTAGGCGGCCCACACAGGTGCTTCAGTGAATAATATAGGGTTGACTTCATCTGTGAAGCTTGTACAAAACAGGTAAGTATTCAAACTTGACAAAGGACAAAAATATTTCTTCATCTTGGAACTCTGCCAAAACAGACAATTGTACCCCACTTCCAAGCAATGTTTCATATTCCTATTTCTGCCATCAAATATCTGTGTGCTAAGTATACCTATTTTTTTTAACGAAGACTCGGAGGACACCACTCATCAGAGGAGACAACAGACCTCCCACCTCATGAAGAAGTGGAAATCCCCCAAACCCAACCAGAGGAGGAGGAGGGAGGAGGAGGGAGACGTGGTGGAAATAGTCACCACAACAGGTGAGAGTCCGCGACCACAGGCTCAGGTAAGAGATGGATGCCTGCATATTTATAATACATGGTGTGGTTTTTTTTGTATATTTTTAGGTGATCGTGATGTTGTGGAAGAAGGTCATTTCACCAGTGAAAGTGCCCAGATCCTCATTGGGGAGATAATGGGGTGAAATAGGGACTTGAAAAAAATCAAGCAAAACATCAATGATGTTCAAAACAAAATGAAGAACATCATTGATGTTTTAGGGAGAATTTAAAACCCCTAGAAATCCCTAAGTTATTTGTGCTTTGTGTTTTTGCTTTTCTGACAATTTTTTGAAAATTTTGTGACATATTTGCAAAAAACCAAATTTTGAAGATGCACACAGTGTGTCAACATGTGCTATCTGCCATCACTGGAGATCAATGTACGTGTTTTGTGGGTGCAACCCCTTCCTCAATAATAAAGTAGCTGAGAGGAAGGGGTTGCACCCACAAAACACGTCCCTTGATCCCCGTGATGGCAGCTAGCACATGTTGACATTCGCCAATTTGTGTGCATCTTCAAAATTTGGCTTTTCCAGGGGTGACTTCACCCCATCTGCTGAACGCAATATCAAACACAGTTTATAAATACTCATGTCTGATATTGCCTTCACTTTCTATAAAAGTTGAACTTTGTAAGTTCCAGAGTTGTGTATTTCTTTTTGCTTTTAAACATGCCTGTTTTACCTTAAAAGACAATTTCTACTTTTTAATGTGAACTAAAAAATTGTTATACAACAAACATGTTGGTTTGTTTTAAAAACCTTTTATAAATGCACATGTGATTGTGCTTGGATTAAAAAGATTGAGAATCAACAATGTGTGGCTTCTTCTTTCAATGCTCAAAAGCATCTTTTGTGGTAAAGTTGGTGTTTTCAGTGACAATGGGGTTATTTACTAAAGGCAACTCCACTTTGCACTACAAGTGCAGTTTCAGGGCAGTCTCAAGTGCACTTGTAGTGCAAAGTGTATTTTCCTTTAGTAAATAACACCCAACAGTGCTTTATAATTTTACACAATCATACCATTTTCAGGACTCCCCAAATTTCAGTCATGGTCAGCTAAAAGAAAGCCAAGCAGTAAATCTAAGCAAATATTTGTTCAGTTTAAAATATATTTTTATTTAAAAAATGTCTCAGACATTGTCTGGCATATCGATGGCCCCCCCTACCCGCAAAGTATTTCATGTATCTTAGACGGACCTCGCAAGCACTCTGGGGGGGCAAGCCAGGATGGCCAGCTTCAAGTTTGATTCATTCATATTAATTCCGGCTTCAGGCCCAACTAAGGCAGCATAGTTCACAGAATTTCTCCTTAAAAAGTTGTGGAGAACACAGCAAGCCAGGATGATGTGATTGAGTTTATATTCCGCCATGTGTATCGGTGTAAGAAATAGGCGGAACCGGCTGGTCATTGTTCCAAACGTGTTCTCCACCACTCTTCTGGCTCTGGCCAGCCGGTAATTAAAAACCCTCTGGTCCGGGGTGAGGGTCCTCATAGGGAATGGCCGCATAAGATGGTCCCCAGCGCAAACACTTCATCCGCAACGAAGACGAATGAGAGTCCTTCCGCATTGTCTTCTGGATGTAGCAAGCCCAAGCTGCCATTCTGGAGACGCCTGTAGAACTCCGTGTGGGCAATGACTCCACCATCTTACATCCGGCCATTCTTCCCCACGTCCACATACAGGAACTCGTAAGTAGCCGACACCACCACCAACATCACAATACTATTGAACCCCTTGTAGTTGTAATAGTATGACCCCGAGTTGGGTGGTGGGACGATGTGGACGTGTTTCTCATAAATTGCCCCGACGCAGTTAGGAAAGTCCCACCGCTGGGCAAAGTGGGAGGCCACAGTCTGCCATTCCTGTGGGTTGGAAGGAAACTGTGGAGTCAAACAAGAAAAATAAATTAATCATTATGCACATAAACATGGAAAGCAGATTAGACACAAACACTCTTGGCCAACATCAGTATAACATTTATTTTAGGGAGTATTTAAAGACAAAGGTATAAGGTCCACCTATCAGTTTCCTCCCCCCCTCTCATGGGCCATTTAAAAAATTTTAGGGGGGGAGATGTTTTGACCAGGTAACCCTCGCCACTTCATTGAGAGATGAATGCCTAAATAATGTGTATTACTTTGACCAGTCCCTCCTTACACTATTGGCAGCCCACTGGACAGGTAAGAAGCGTCATAATACAAAGAGATAAATACACACTGTACACATTTTAGCACATTTTTACATTCTGCTATTACCTATCAAGATAATAATAGGGTACAAAAACTTTTAACATTACCATTTGAAAATATTCAGGCAGGCCCTTGCACTACATGC
Organism: Aquarana catesbeiana; assembly: GCF_042186555.1. Classification (NCBI taxonomy): domain Eukaryota; kingdom Metazoa; phylum Chordata; class Amphibia; order Anura; family Ranidae; genus Aquarana; species Aquarana catesbeiana. Next base: position 411,833,430 of record NC_133324.1, read on the forward strand.
TTTGGTGAATTCATCCATAAATCTGACCACAAAAGAGGTGGGTATAGTGTGTATGGGTTTGGCAAAGTCAGCAGATAGAGGATTGGTATCAGCTGAGTTAGCAGTTGGGGGGAGGGAGGGTTCCAAATGATTTGGGGACCCAAAAAAAACCTCTGGCACTCTGCCAGAATTTAAAGCACAAATCACAATTTTAAACATTTTAGTGGGTATTTAGGGTAAAGCACTACTATGGAGCTGACAAAATACATTGTTAATTGAATAGACAAGGTGGATATAGGCCCAGGAGAGCATGCTGGGGAGGTAAGTGAAGGCAAATATGTATGAAGGACAAAAAAAATTAAATAAAAAATCCAGCATGCATGAGGACAAAGGAGACATTCACAGCATATTACAATCATGGTGATTAGGGAATGAGGAAAGAAATATAATATATCAAACATTAAATACAATAAAATGTGATGTAAAAGGATAAAAATCTTACCTTAATATACTCTTTCTGCAGGACCTGGATGATGGCAGAACAGGACTCTGGGATAATGATCCCCAGAGCCTGGGGGGAGATGCCTGTTGAGAACTTGAGGTCCTGCAGGCTTCTCCATGTCGCCAAGTACCGCAGGGTGGCGACTAACCTAAGGGGTCAGCAAAGCCAACAAACGGCAAAGCCAACAAACGGTGAAATACGGGGTCTGTCATCCGGAGAAAGTTCCTGAAATCGTCAGGATTATTCTCACGGATCTCACAGAGCAAAGGCATGTGACAGAATTGGTCACGCTGGAGCAACCAAATCTTGGTCCATGAACTCCTCCTCGCCATGTTCATGGACTGGGCTTGTGTCAAAATAAGGACCCCAACACCAAGCCCCCGCACAGCACGAACTCTACGATGAGTACGTACATGCAACATGGTTAGAAAACGGTCAGCTGCTCAGATCGAAGTAACAGAATGCACTGAAGAACAGCAAGGCCTGTGAAGAGCGACCTGAAAATCAGTAACGAACAGACAAGAACACAATGACAAGTCAATGGTAACGCGCTGCATGCACTGAAGACCAGATACAAACTCACAAGCACAAACTGAACAGCAGAAATACGATCTGAAAACCACGAGTCTGAAAAAGCGTGAATCGTCTCTTACCAAACTTTTACTAACACGAGATTAGCAAAAGGAGCCCAAAGGGTGCCGTGCTTGGTACTGCACTGCCCTTTTATAGTCTCGTTGTACGTGGTGTAGGTCACCGCGTTCTTGGCGTTTGGAAATTCCGACAACTTTGTGCGACCGTGTGTATGCAAGAAAAGTTTGAGCCAACATCCGTCGGAATGTCCGATCAATGTCTGACCGTGTGTACAGGGCATTAGAGATTACAGTAATATTGCCCCAATGGTGTCTGCTGGTAATGATCCCTCCTCTAAGATAGAGTTAAAGCCTTCTGTGAATGGTTTGGCAAGCAGTTGCGAAAATTCCTTATAATATGTGAGGGAAACCCCATCTGGGCCAAGGGCCCTGTGAGGCATAATGCATTTTTTTTCTTTGGGCTTTTGTCAATGACATCATTTTGAGATGCTACTGTGATCATTCAGAATTTATTGACAGGTGCATTTCACGTCATATTAAACTCCTTCTCACCTGCTTTTAATCTACTTCAAGGAAATGCCCTTCAACACAGGCTCTTAGGGTGCCCATACATGTTTTAACTACTGTCAAATATAGGACATGTGAAATCTAACTTGCTGATACATGTGTAAAAGGTATGCTAGACGTTGCTGCTTTTATTGTGAGCCAGCCATATGGCATTTAGGTGTTATTATTTAAAAAAAGGTCTCACAGTGGCCACATTTAAATTTGGGTTCAGTAATTTGGCACTTGTCCTATATGCAAATCAGTGGAGACCCATCCATTAGGGGTGCCAGGGCGCTGCCCCCTCTCTCCTTGCCACCCCCTATATGCATTGGATAGATTAATGCATAGCATGAATTTATCCATGGCCGCCCCCTATTCATGTGTCTGGACCCTTTCAGGGCACAGGGCGCATGACTTACAGCAGCCAGGGTTTTTTTGAAGCACCTGATTAGACCCAGAGGCTCTAATAGGCTTTAAAATAGGTCACAGAGGATGCGACTGGAGCCCACCCAGGTGTGTTGCAACAGCGAATTAATATTCACTGTTGCAACACTGATCCTCCTCCTGGCCAATAAGAAAGCAGGTATGAAACCCGTTTCCTGATTGGCCAAAATGTCAGGCAATCCTATTGGATGCCTAGTTCCGGGAGGAGCAGAGAGGAGACGCACCGTAGAGGTGAGAGGAGAGGACACCGGAGGAACTTTCCCGAGCCCGCCACAGTTAAGGACAGGGCTGGAAGATGGTTGCATCAGGTCCAACCGCTGCTCTCACTGCCCGCATCCAAGGTAAGGATATTGGATGGTGGGGGGGGTTCTGGGGGCATTAGTGCTGTGCGTGGGGGGGGGTTGTGCTAGTGCCACTCCACCAGTGGCCCAGGGGGTTGTTTTCCACCCCCCAAAAAACCACCACCAGTCGCCGCTGATGCAAATGAAAATGTATGAATGAAACTAAAACATATAAATGCATGGCTACACCTGTAAAAAGACAGTGAGTGAGAGGCTAAGTCTGTTATGGTAGCTCCATATTTCTTTATATGGCCAACATTTTAGTAGATTTTAGTTGCATCGCATATACAGTATTTATCTAAATCCTTCCAAGAGGAAACTAAAGAGACTGTTATAGTCTTACAGTTCAAGTAGGAATCGCATTCATTACTATATGGTCATATTACATTTATATTTTAGCTCAGTGCAATTAAAAACAAAAGGACATGCAAAACCCCTTACCAGTTTACCTCATATATAAAGTGTAAACCCCCAATGTGGTCGTTTTTCTAAAAAGAGCTGCAAGGATCAGTGGCCGGTCCACAAGAGGCACAGAGGCACCACCCCCCAGCCCATGGCGCCACCCCCCAGCTCGCACCATCTGTGTGACTGTACACTTTGCAGGGCGCCAGACCAATAGGTTTCTACCACATCCGTCACCCACTCACATCACAGGCACGTGACCACATCCCGAGGCCTCAATTGGCCAGTTTTTTATTGTCCTCGGGGCGCAGAGAATTAAGCCCCGAGCTCTCCCACTCTGCGATGTCAGCGAATCGGCATCTGCTTCCGGCTTCCTGGCCATTCAGAACCTGGAAAGAAGACCAGGTGAAGACAGAAGCTGCGGCCTTGGACAGTCCAGGGGAGCTCAGCTGTAGGGTGAGTGCAGACCTGGAGGGGGTGCCCGTGCCCCCCCAAAATCCTCCAGCCGCCAGTGGCCAGCTTTATGAAACATACTGTATATGTTATGTACATGGATGCTTTCTATTGATGATCAATAAACTACATAGTCACAATGATTGATAAACACTTTATACAATGGATATCTCAAGTTCTGTGGAGGAACTAACCTGTGCCTTATAGCTCATAAAAACCCTTGATTGTCTATAGAGCTGCTCTACTACTTGTTATAACAAAGATTCAGAAGTTTAGGAGAAAAATTAAGAAAAGTGCATCTAAGAGTAAACAGCTGTAAATTACACATTTGTGTCATAGAGTAAGTGGTTTCTAGCTAAGGGAAATCACTGTATACTAACCTTGGATATAGATATAGATAAACATCAATTCAGACACATTTCAAAGATAAGTGTGGGTATGTGTATTGGTGGATTGTTGGTTGCTTTGAAACTTGCACGACACCTGCTTAACTGCTGCTTAAGTTTTATGTGCATAACACAAAAATAAAGTAAATTATATTATGTACCATGTGTCAACTTCATATTAAATGTCAGAACCTAAAGGTGATAAAACAGTGGGACTGAAATAATGCATTTCCTTTATCTCTATGGTAAAATATCTGTGAAATAATTATGTATCTTTGCAAAGGTTGGATTGAATACCTATTTGATGCAGTCTCAGATACAATGTCAGTTTTATGAATTAATGTACTTCCTTTGATAATGAGAAAAGAAGAAATAAAATGAAGCTAGTTTTGAATCTTGTGAGGATGAACTCCAATAAAATAGGGAGAATATAGAGCTGTGTTGATGCTTTTAAACTCTCATATAAACAAAACACCCATATGCATTATGCTTCTAACAGCTGCTGCAAGCATGAATCTATCATGGCAGTTGGCCAATAATCCACAACACAGCACCAGCTAATTTACATTTTAGTGCAATTAGATCCAGCATGATCGCTCAGCTTTCAGGCAGCAACACAATGAAATTTGTTGTTGAAGATTATGACATCATCCTAAACACTATGATACAAGTTTTAAAATAACATTAGGACAGGGACCTTCTGCAAGAGTAGGATCTGTTTTTATAACAGCTATAAAGTAGTTGAATTTCTGGTACAAACAATATTATTGGGAAATGAAATAAAAATGTGTTGATTTTAAAGTGAACCTGTGTTTTTCAAATTCACTTTCTAACTGAATCAGTAGGACAGTTGTCAGCCCTGTCAGCCTTGACAAAATGCATAAATAATGTGAGGGGAAAAAGTACCCCTTTATTGCCATGAGTAAAGATACTAATACTCTAGAGAGTTTTGGCTGTCATCATGCGCACCTATAATTAAAAACTTGTCAAATTGATCAGAAGATGATATAAACTGCTGAACGTATATATGCTAATTTTGACTCATCAGACTTGGTTCCCCCCCCCCCGCCCATGCCCCCATATTGATTTAATAAGTATGAGGTTGCCAATCATATCAAACAATCAATAGGGGGTTGAAAGATGGAAGGAGTCAGGGTCAATCTCAACATTTGAAAAAAAAGTATGATTTGCAGATAACTTCAGCTGCCTATTTCCTTCCTTCAACTGTTTATTTTTTTCATTGTATGCTTAGGTTGAACTTTTTTACAAAAAGAAAGCTATAGTTCCTCAAAAGCAGTCATAACTGTGCCCAGTGACTATGGGTCTGAATAATAATGAAAGAAAATTTGATTCAGATGAAATTTTAAACTGAAAATATTTTTTTTTCCTATTTCAGATGAGGTATGGCACTGATTTTCAACCAGGTTAGTACAAATTTATCACAGTAGCATAAAGTAGCATATATAAATTGTATGTTACTAAGTAAAATCATTCTGTTAGCAATATGTTTCAGGAAACACAAGCAATTTGAGTTCTATTAACTAGCATTACTCCACACTGAGGTTCTTAGCCCTCCAAAAGGAATGTTCTAGTGGCCTCAGATGGAGTATGAGCACTTAATACATATGTTTGTACTTACCCTTACATTCAGTTAAATTGAACTGAAAAGCCAATTTATGAAACCTTGGACAAAATGGCAATAGACCTGGGAAAGAGCATTTGCAATCTAATGCACTCTTCAAGGTTTATGCACCACTGTGAATTTGAAACCACCTAGTGGTCCTAGAGTTCTTGTCTTTATTTTGTGCCACATAGAGGGGGGAACAAGGTCTGACACCAACTTGAAGGGTGGGTCCAGCAAGTAGTATTAGAGCAAGCTCTTGGCTCAAGTACAAGTCAAGGTGCTCTTCTCCCCCTACTAACTGGAGCAATCATTTTTCCAGTATTAGCTCTGAAGGATCCATTTGCACCAAGATCTCTTGGGGCTATGAGGACTAATTCCTGGAACAAAGCCTTCTTCAACTGGCAGAATGCCGTTTCTGCTGTTTTTGCTTCAGGACTCAAATAAATTACATTGGAGGTTTTCCAGTTTGTGAGGTCTGGCAAAGGTGTGGTCAAGCAGGTAAATATGGGGGATACATCTCCAATAATACCTTACAATGCCAAGAAAAGACCGTATCTGCTTTTTTGGTAGAGGATAGGGACACTTTTAGATGGCTTCACCTTGTTCAGCTGGGGTTTGATCATACCTCTGACCACAACGTATCGTAAAATGGCAGGTCTCCTCTAATCCAATTATTATTTTCTCAAGGTTTACTGTGAATTCTACCTTCCCTAGTGCATCCAAAATTAACTAAACCTTTTTTAACAAACCTTTCCCAGTTCCAGCTAAAGATGACAATGGTGACAATGGGGTCTCTGGACACAACCCCCCTGGTGTGATAAATGCTGTTTTTCTGTAGTCTTTTTGGCAAGTGAGATCTTCCAGTAACCCTTTGTTAAATCAGTAGTAGTATGTACCTGGCTGGATCTAATATCTCAATTAATTAATCGACTCAAATCATGGAATGTACTGTACATGCAGTTTGAAGACTTCATTTAATTTTCAAAATCATTTCAGGACCACCAAGTTCCATTTGACTTGGGCACTAGGACTATAGGGCTTTACTAATTACTGAAGGGCTCCTCAGTAATTCCAAGGTCCTACAAATTTTTAAGCTCCACTGATACAATATCACAGTGGGCTTTGGGAATTTGGTATAGTCAAACATTCACACAGGTGCTATGGCTTGTGAGAATATCATGTTCAATTACATTAGTTAAGCTCAGCAGGTTTGAGACCATTTCTTAATGTCTCTGAATAAATTCCAAGGAGAGCTGTTTTTTAGAAGGTTGAATCTCTCAGACCTTGGTGGATCTGTTGTAAAACCAACTTTTGCGCAGCCCACAAATGACTATGGGCATCGTATCCACCATTTATTTGTTCCTAGATTTCCTTAACCACATCCAGTAATCCATGGGGGTGTCTCCCAGAAACCAACTCAAAGGCCAAGAACCCCTGGAATTCTGAGATGCTTCATGTATGAAAAACAACAAATGAGACAGTAAACAATCCCAATGGATTTATGACCATCTTTTTTAAACCACTTTCCTGAGTATCCCCTAGGGTTTTGTTGAATTGTTCCTCTAAGTCATCAGTTTGCAAATTATAAAGTGGTTTATTGTAAGTAATTTGCAGAGTTCCTAATATCCTTAGACAAAAATGGGATGCCTTGGTCCATCAGATAGAAGAAATAACTGATGATGATTTATTTCTTAAAGGGACCTCCTCTAGTTATCTTGTGGCATAGTCAAGGGCCACTAAAATGTACTGGTGTACCCTAGCTTACTTGACTAAGAGGCCCACCAAGTGCATGGCTATACGATCAAAGGGTACTTTTTGTTGCAGTTCTAGCAAACTCCAAAATTGAGGTGTTGGGACAGTTATTTGACAGGTCAGACAAGACTCACAGAAGTCATTGTTTTCCCTGTATACCTCAGGCCAATAAAATCATTGCAAAACCCGCTCCTGAAATTTAGCAGGCCTGAGCATGAGCCAAGCACATGAGCATGAGCCAAATGTAACATTTTGTGTCTAAAAGGTTGACGTACTACTAAACCATCATTCTATTTGGTTACTCTGTACAACATGTCATCATTCACAGCTAACTGGGGGAACTGCACTTCCACTCCAGGTTGCTCTGGCTCACTGTTTAAAATTATTACTTAGAGTGGAGTACTTCTCCGATCGATAACAAAAATGTCTCAAAAGATCCCAAAATTGGACAAATCTGGCTCAGAGGAGGGAGCCTTCACTTCTAATCCTGCAAACACATCCAGGGGACCCAGGTCAGTCAATGCAGGTTCACATTTCTATTCTGACAAAAATCATTCTTGTGGTATTAGTTACTTCAACAGAGGGTTACACTTTTTATTTTTAGGGAGGGTTCTGGTTCCTTCAATTTCTGTTAATATAAGACCCAAAATATGGGCAATCTCATACTATCAACAGGTCATGTTGCAACCATGGAATGACCCCAACCTTTAGTGAAGTAGTTCCCACTAAGGTGGACAGGGTTACACAGGCCACAGGATAGTCTTTCAAATTGCCATGCACACAGATGACACCCACTTGATTTCCAGGCATTACCTTTCCCTGAAATTTGTTGAATAAGGACAGGGTAGCAACCTCCTGTGTGAAAATCTCATTTACTTGCACCACGCTCTTGTACAAATTTACACTCTTAGTAGTACAGGTCACCTACACATACAAAAGGTGGTGCTGGCTGCTTGACCTGCTTTGGGGACTGGGTAATCTAGTTGGTGGAAGTTCCAGCAATGTACCCCACATGGTCCTCAATCAACCTGCCAGCTCTTCAAAGAGTTTGATGCTGGGGTGCTCTTGGCAGAAATAATTACAGTATGTACCTGGGCTGATACATTGCAGCCATCTGCTGACATCTTGACACCAAAATGCATCTCTTTACTCCTGAGCATCTCTCTTGCTGATGAAGGGCCCCCCAATGAAGCGCCCTGCACAGTTGTATCAATCAACTCCAGTGACCTATTCATCCAGGGATTTAGATTAAGGCTGCGCCACCCAATGGTATAGTTCCTTGGGAAGACTGCACACAAAATGGTCCAGGGCGACAAGCTCCACAATCTTAGTGGGGTCAGCTCCTCCTATCTGATTGCAGCCAGTTACAGAGCAGGTACATTAGACTACACAAATGTGCATGGGCAAATGTAGCCTTGTCAAAGCATCAGGTACAGACACAGTTCACTCTCATAGTAAGAGTAGTAGTCAAGTGCTAATTCCAGGGCCAAGTCAAAGTATGCTTGCTGCTTTTCTGCAATCAGAAAAGGTGCCATCACACCCACCCAGTCTGCCTCAGGCAGCCCCTTTCTAGTGGCAATCCACTCAAAAAGCACCAGATACACTACAACACTGTCTGGTATCACCTTTTAAAAACAACCTGCATGAGCTTCAAGACTCATGCAGGGCTAAGCAAAGGGTTCACTTTAAATTAACCCTCCCCAGCAGCATATACCTCTCTTCCTCAGACTGACCCACTTGTTAAACTGGAAAAGAAGGAAAGTTGCATTTAACTGTATTCATAGCATACAAAGGGTGTATGAACTCCCTATGTGACAGCATTCCACCTTAGGGTACCTATTAACAAACACTGTGCATAGCAATTTACAGTAATATTTAGAAACATAGTATATTTATACTGATTGTTTCTGAATATTATCAGCATACTCACATGGAAATGTGTACAGTATCTTACTTTTTTCTAATCTGATTACCCAACTATTGTTCCAAGCATTATTTTTCATAGTTGTTTTTCAAAGACTATTTTTTATAGTCTTTGGCAGAAAGGAAATTGTAAGTTCCCTTATGACTTATAAATGACAAGTCATTCTTCACATATTTATAAAACACACAATCAGCATGCCTGGATGTTTGCTGGCATGTGAAGAAATATAATTGTGATGTTCATATTTTTAAGCAGTAGATACAGTATATAGTAAAGCACTGATGGCATAGAGATGGTGTACATATATTCACTTACGAGCTATCAATTTTGGAATTATTTATGCCTTTTGGACACCTGAATTGATGGTACAGTGCTTCCCACTAGGTTAATGGAGCACAAGAAAACAGCTTCAAATACAACTGGAATCATAAAGATAAAACAATTCAGAATGTACATTGTGTGCCGTTACAAGCTTAGGTCATTATAAGGTACATAGCCACTGCAGAATCTGTCCTAGGGCTATGAGGACATAATATTATACGTGTCACTGGTTGAAGTGAAATAATGTAAGTAGCATTAGAAAAGTCAGTCAGCATGTCTTCATTTATTTCACTTGCCACTAATAAAATGACCTTTGTGGTACTCATCCCCAGAATAACTTTGTTTCCTCTGTTACTACAATTTAGCTACATTGTGTCTCGTTTGATAATGTCACAAAATATCTGAGTAGCTCAAAGCAATCAGAGGTGAGTAATCTTCTAACTATCTTCTTCACACATGGTTTGTCTGGTTCACTTTTGCTGTCCAGTTTATCACTTCCAACAATTAAAAAGATTTTATTATTCCAAACACATCTTTCTGACCTGGACAAATTACTCAAAATGTTTACAGCTGAAATTAATATGGGCAAAACCATTTTGTGCTCTTTGTAAAATAACTGTTTCTGTGATTTGTTGTCTTTTTTTGTTGGGGTGGACAATTGAGGAGAGACTGAACATGCAAACATGTGAACATTATCATTCATCATCATATTAAAGATAAATATCATACATGTGAGTCATGCACATATTAATATTACAATGGGTAATACTTTTTTTTTCCAAAAAACCTTAATGTCAAAAGATATATGCATAAATAAGATTGTTTATATTGGTGATACATTTAGAGAAAAAAGGACTCAGCATCCAATACAATTTCTGGGTAGCAATATATTGCTTTTTAAATGTATGGGAGTGCACATGAACATGTGGGTGAAACAATGAAGCATATTTTAAAGCTAATTGCAAGAAAAATAGTCTTTCTTTTTGGCCTTTTTTTATATGGGTTTACATTACAAAAAAAACTGCAAGACAAAGGCATAATGAGCTAGTATGCATCCCATACTAGCTCATTATGACATACTTACCTTAGATCAAGGCTGTTGCAGTGGTCCCTGTACACCACTGTGACCAGCAACATGTCTCCCGGAGTTATTTCTGGGTTTGCGGCTCTGGCGCTGTGATTGGCCAGAGCAGCATTGACGTCACTCCTGCACATGTGTACGGGAGCCGCCGGTCATGGCACAAGCCCTTTAGAATTGGCATGATCGAGCCGTTTCTTCTGTGCGCAGGCGTCAATGATGTCAGCACAAGCATGCATGGTAAATATCTCCTAAACCGCACAGTGCCTATGTGTGGCACTCCAACTCCCAAGTAATACAAAACCCAATACCTAAAAAAATCCTAGAGGGTCACTTAACCGATTACTTTCAGATCAATTCCTCTTCTACTGACAACAATTTGTACTGTGGAATGCCCACAAGGCGTACATCAGGTGTATGTTTCTTCAACTAGGCACTAGGATCAAAAAGCAGAGACAGCAGTGACTCAATACCTTACTCTCAGAAATTGACACCCTAGAAGCTCAAAACAAAAAAACCCTACCCCTCCCATCAGCGCAAAACTTACTATCTTGAGACATTCTTTCAATACTAGAGTCCCCACCTTTTCTGCACAATTGCAGTCAGGTTTATCACATCGAACCAACTTTACAAGTCAAATACAATCCTCAGCCTACACGAACTACAACATTGATAAGGTAAACTACTTTTTACTAATCACATCATTCCACATGGCACATCACCATACGCACACACTTTTACACTTTGGTTGGCCTTTACCCATCTTTTAGATTTTATCACCTTCCAGTCTACACTTGTTGTCTTTGTTCCTCACACTGCCGGCGCTAGGCCAGCACCACATCATGCTTTTTATCACGTCATGCACCATTCAAGCCACATCATCCTTCTGCACACAGCGCACCCTTTTTTTGACTAAATTAATTGTCGTTTTTTGCACACACATCTGTTTCTTTCTTTTTACCTATCTTACTCATTTTACTTACTTAGTATGAATTACAAAGACATACTTCACCACCACATCATTGGATTATATCACCATTCAACCTTGTTGGTTATATTATGGGACGAAAACAATACTGTAATACATTGACACAGTAATAATCCAATCCAACGTCAGTCTCTACACATACATATTTAGAAACACTCACCCCATTATTAGGCTAACTACCAAACTTCTTTAAACTAATATATGGCTACTCTTGGGTATCTGTTGCAGGTGTGCGCTCCTCCCTCCCCCCCGGGGGCCCGTAAAGTGTGGCTCCTTGCAAGCTCCTTGGGGCTGGCTTCCCTGGGGAATTGAGGGTGGCCTCCTGAGCCCTCCAGTGTCTTTAACGGTCCCCACTATTCATCTTGGATCATAGAACACTCATTCCACCGTTGAGCGGTAAAAACATATTATTTTGGTCTAATCAAAGTGATGCATAATGACATATTTATTTATTTATTTATTCATTTTAATCTTTAATTTTAAATTTTGAATTTATGCAACTATTCTTTAGATCCAAACTGTCCCTCTGAAGAGACCGCATACAGGTCGAAACGCGCCGGTGCTCGCTATCCATGTAACATTATGTAATGTAACAATGTGTACCAATATGTGTTTGTTACTGCACTGGGGAATATGAATTGTGTTACTGTACTGGATTTTTTCTATATATCGTATTTCAATAAACCATGATATTTTGACAAAATTATTTTATATATTCATTAAGAGCTTCTTTTTTGATCCTGTACATTGCTGTTTTAAAGCCCCATGGGGGAAAACTATTCTTCTATAACCTAATTTCGGGGTGTGCAGCTCTTTTCATCTCTTTTATATGTGTCCTTCCTTTCTTGAGACATGACCTTAGACTAGCTTTACTTCAGTCCTTTGAACAAACCGAAAAAAGGATGAAAATGTCCTTCTAGTCTACCAGTAATAAAGTAGGGAAATCACTGACTCACAAATTGCAAGGACAACGCTTTAAAACTAAAATAGCACATCTTATTAACTCTAAATCTAAACAAAAAGGTGTTTGACCCTCAAAGCATTGTGGATGCCTTTAGTAATTATTATGGGTCTCTCTATAATTTAAACCAAGACAACCTCATTGCACAACCCTCTCAGACAGACGTAGAAAATTTTCTGATAGATATCAAACTGCCTCAACTTTCCCCGTTAAACTCCCCCTTCTCCCTGACTGAAATATTGAACGTTATAGACACACTCCCAAGTAACAAATCCCAAGGACTGGATGGACTCAAAGAATTTTAAAATAAACCTAGGACCATAACTCCTGCTGAGGCTGCGGCTGCGACTGCCTCTGCTTCCTTTCCACCTGAGATGTTAGAAGCGCTGATAGTAACATTGTCTAAACCATATAAGACACGGGATGTAACCCCAGCATTTTAGGCCTATATCCTTATTAAACAATGACCTAGTAAACAATGATTAGTAGACATCTTACCCACTCTAATTGACCCAGATCGATCTGAATTCACCAAGGGCAGGCAAACTTTGGATACCACCAGACAATTAATAGATATAATCCATCTTGCTATAAAAGGGCTGATGCCTTCTCTGCTTCTTTCTTTGGATGCAGAGAAGGCGTTTGACAGAGTGCACTGGTTGTACCTGACAAATGCTCTGGAGAAATTTGACTTTACAGGACATTTGCTTTCTGCAATTCTTGCCCTATATACTTCCCCATCACTTTGAGTATATACATCAGGTATGTTGTCCAAACCCTTTGGAATTACAAACGGTACCCGACAGGGATGCCCACTATCTGCCCTTATTTTTAATCTTCTAATGGAACCATTAGCTGCCACCATTAGACAAAACCCTGAAATACATGGCTTTATGATCAATAACCGTAAACACGTCATAAGCCTTTTCGCAGATAAGGTAATTTAATGCTCACAAATCCGGTGTCTTCCCTGGAGCATGTATCTCCTCTACTTCAAAGGTACGGTATGGTGTCATACTATAGAGTAAACGATATCAAATCTTATATTTTAGATCTGGGTGTATACCCACAAGAAAAACTGAATCTGCAAGCTAGATTCCCATACGTGTGGAATGACCATGAAATAACCTACCTAGGGATAAGTTTCACTTCCCAACTTGAACAACTATTCAAGCCTAATTACCTCCCTGAGAGAAAGTTAAAAGAAGGATTACGAACCTTAAGCAAACATATATTATCATGGTCAGGAAGGTTGGCAGCCTTCAAAATGCAACTTTTTCCTCAATTACTTTACATATACCGCACAATACCTATCCCCCAAAAATTCTCTCACGCTTTACAAACAATAGTATCTAGATTCCTCTGGGAAGGTGAAAAAGCTAGAAGTGCTTTCTCCAAGCTTAGTAGGACAAGAAGAGCAGGAGGAGTAGGTTTACCAGTCCTCGCTGACTATCATATAGCTGCAATATTAGCACAACTTGAAGGATGGTTCCCCAGCCAATCCACACCACTATGGGGGATCATTGAACAAGCTCTAATACCAGGAGGTAGCTTACATGATTATATCTTAGCTTATCCTCACCTTAAATCCAATGACTTCCTAATCCCAGTCTTAGCAACTTTGAACACTGGGAAAATCTTGGTGTCATCCAAATCTCTATCAACCCCTACTATTCCCATATCAATACCCACATCCACACTAGCATTGATTATTCCAAAATTAAACCTGAACAAGTGGACAACACGGGGAATAAAATGGGTTTCAGATCTATATGCGGACAAAATTATGAAGTCATTCGCAGCTTTACAACTAGAGTACAGCCTACCAACTTCAGAACAATTTAATTACATCCACGTAGCAAACTATCTTAAAAGCAATAACGCTTTCAAATATATCTTATTCTGGCAAATCCATACCCATCTCACTGCTAGGTAAAGTTGTAAGGGGGCATATCACTATTCTACAATTTCCTCAAGTCTATACTTGTGAAAACAAATTCCATGCTAGCTTGGTAGAGGGACCTCAATGACTCCTTCACGGAAGAACAATGGCACAAAGCTCTACAACACAATCACTTCGCCACTAAATGCACTAATCTCTGGGAACTCTCCCATAAGGTCACACAAAGATGGTACCTAACACCATATAGGATCGCCAAATTTGACTCCTCCACACCCCTTTGTATTTGAGGAACTGTACACAGCTAGGCACCATCTTTCATATTCTATGGACCTGCAGGAGACTGGCTAAATTTTGGTCCAGCATATTTACAATCCTCCACCAAGTGACAGGCCTACCCTAGCCCTCTTAAATGTGGGCATTGAAGGCATACCACCATAGGAAATTCACCACCCACCTATTTCTAGCTGCTAAACTAGTGATACTCAGACTATGGAGATCCCCGAACACTGCAGAGGCAAAAGAGGCCATTCGTATACTATCAATTCACTACACTTATGAGCGTATGCTGGCGACAATAGAGGGAAAATATTCAAAGTTCCTTCCCCACTGGCAACCATGGATAGGATGGTATAATGCTCACAAGGCATAACAATGCTAAAAACAATCCCCATGACCCTGAGCTCATAAAACATTTATTTAGATTTTTTTCAGCGGAGTCCTGAGTAATTGTGGCCTACCTAGGTTTCAAGTTCTTTCTTTCTTTTCTAAGTTTATTCCTTGCTTATTTTACTTTTAGTTAGAGCTACAAGCTCTCGGTGAATGTTTGCTAATAAAACCAGACCTATTCAACCTATTATAAAACAGTAGAGAACAATTGATCACATCTCCCACCTGTGATTGATATAATAGTGAAGTGTGCCTGCAGGTGCTGCCCCTCCTCCAGAACACAGTAAGCTCCCAGTGGTATGACAGGGGGAGTGTGATAGCACCTCTCGCACTACAAGTTTCACTTGATATCTATACTAATGTTAAAGTAGATCTAAGACTTTGTTATCTATGGTCATCTGTGTCAACGTCTGTAGTGTATATCAATATATGGCAAATAAAGTTCACCTTTTGTATTTTGACAAAACTGAATACAAATTATTGATAAAAAAAGTGAAACTCATATATTTTATATAGATGCCTTACACACAGCATGATATATTTCAAGAATGTATTTCTTTTAAGTTTTATGGTTATGGCTTACAGCCAGTGAAAACCCCAGATTCAGTATCTCAGAAAATTTGAATATTACATAGGACCAATAAAAAAAGGAATTTTAATACAAAAAAGTTGGATTACTGAAAAGTATGTCCATGTACAGTATAGTATGCAGGCAATACTTGGTTGGGGGCTCCTTTTACATGAATTACTGCATCAATAAGGTGTGGCATGGAGGCGATCAGCCTGTGGCATTGCTGAGGAGTTATAGAAGCCAAGGGTTGCTTTGATAGCGGCCTTCAGCTCATCTGTATTGTCGGGTCTGGTGTCTCTCATTTTCCTCTTGACAATACCCTACAGATTCTCTATGGGGTTTAGACCTAGACCCAGACCTAGCCTAGCCTGGGCGTCACTGTGAGGGATTCTGTATATGAGGAGAAGATCAAGTCATTTTGTGTTCTGTAATGCTTATGGAAGTGGTGATTTTTCACTACTGCCACCTAGTGTCCTTATTAAGTTACAAAGACATTGCTTTGAGGAACTCCTGTTTGCACACATTCATAATATATTAACATTGCTGTGTACTGTATGTACAGCCGACCAAAGGCCAGCTTCTGTCAGACAGACCGACATACACAAGGGCCAAATGTCGGACGTTTTTTTGAAATCGGCAAATGTCTCTCGACATTTGGCTTGTGTATACCCGGCTTAGGAGTCAACTGTTGTAGATTACAGAATAGGTAGAATAGAAAAAGCTCTGTGATTTCTACATCTTATAGTAAGGGAACATTTGTCATGTGAGAAAGCAGCTAAAATCAATAACGTTGATAAAATAATGATGTATAATTAGATCAAATATGGCTCCAATGTTTATCATGTTACAAAAAACAAACAAACACATATTTAATCCAAAGACAGACAATGAATGCAGACAAATACACACTTCGTAGCCAGCATAAAGTGTTTTCCCACCTCTTTAGCATAAATATAACTAGCTTAAAATTATGACAGGGTAAATAACATTTTTCCTTTTTTTTACTATATGAGAGTGTTAACTTTGGAATCATTTTCCCTATTATCTGAATTATAACGTTAAAATAATGTGCTTATTCCTGGAATGACTCCTGCCTCTCAGGAAATGTCTTTCTGATAGATGGAAGGGCCATCAGTGAGGGAAACAGACATATAATCATCATTTTGCATCATTTTGCACATCAAAATTTTAATTCAAGATTGAAAAAGAAGACTGATAGAAAAAATGTGATCAGGTAGGCCTCTAAATAGTACAAAGTGGGACTTTCATAAATACTCCTTCACGGCATAATGTTAAATATACATGAGATTATCATTTCTACATTATTCTAGAACCTTTTTAAGAAGAATACATAGACAATATGTGTATAATATAGAGGGAATGTAGAGAGAGGGAAATTATGAAATTCACTGATTTTATAGACTCTCTTAATGTCAGCTCTACTGATCACTTTAATTGTCTGCAGAAGTTCCCAGACATTTTAATAACTAACAAATTGAAAATCATGTAATTTTATTCTGCATGTAAGAAATGAAAACATAATGTGATTACTCAAAACAAATTCATCACTCACATTTAATTTTTTTTTTTGGATTTCTTATTTTATTTATGCACTTTACACCCTTATTGCTGTAGCTTTGAATATATGGTATGGAAGCTTGAAGCTACAATTATGAAAGCCTACCAGAAGCATCTTTGCCACATTTACTGAATTTGGATTCTTGAGCATTGTAGAACATCTGGCTATTAAGATATGAGGGTATGTATGTGCCATTTGAATGCTTACCGTATATACTCGAGTATAAGTCGTTCCGAGTATAAGTCAAGGCCCCTAATTTACAACAAAAAACTGGGAAAAATGTATTGACCCGAGTATAAGACGAGGGTGAGAAATGCAGAGGGTCAACAATGCCCATCTGCAGCTGCCTGCCTCCCTGTGTCCTGTGCAGCCTACCTGTACCCTGTGCATGTGTCCTGTGTCCTGTACATGTGTATCCTGTACATGTGTGTCCTGTACATGTGTGTCCTGTACATGTGTCCTGTGTCCCTGTGTTCCTGTGTCCCTGTGTGCATGTGTCCTGTACATGTCCTGTGTGCATGTGTCCTGTGTGAATGTGCAGCCTACCTGTGTCCTGTGCAGCCTCCCTGTGGCGATCTCCAGCCTCCCTGTGGTGATCTCTATCCTCAAACGGAGGCCGGCGTGTGATGATAGTGTTCGGCGGCCATTCCACAGTTCAAAAGCCGCGCCTCCTCCTCGTCTGTGATAGGCTGACCGCTGACTGCCTATCACGGACATTCTCTCATTCTCATACCACGGACAAGGATGAGAGAATGTCCGTGATAGACTGTACACTGACAGCTTTTCAGCCTATCACAGACGAGCAGGAGGCGCGGCTTTTGAATGCTGGAATAGCCGCCGAACACTATAATCACACGCCGGCCGCCGTCTGCCTGCATGACACGCTGATCATGCAGACAGACGGCGGTGACTCGAGTATAAGTCGAAGGGGACACTTTCAGCCCAAAAATAGGGCTGAAAAATTCGACTTATACTCGAGTATATACGGTAGTTAAGCTCAGTGCAAAGCAAATTGAATAACTCTGTAAAAAATACCCTATTTACTTTTTTTTCACATTCTTCATCCCCTCTATCCCCATTGATTGGACTTATTTATTTTTATGCGGTTGGCCACAAAGTTAACAGTTCTAGACAACTGAGAAAGGAGGGGATTATGTCATGTATCCAGCCAGACTGTGTAAACATCAGCTTTATGCTATCTAGGTACCGTTAGATGGAAAAGCAAGAGATATAAATGGGTTTGCTTTCAACTAATTAGATATTTGACTTGATTTTTGAGGGTCTCTGTAGAAATTATCGCTATAAGTGGTGTAACGAGCCCCTTGCTCGCTCGGTTCCACCCTCCCGACACTCCTCTGCAGCTATAGAATCAGATTGCAGATCGCAACATCTGATTGTTCGGTCATCCAATGTTCCGGGATTAGAACTACAGCTATGTTCTAACCCAGTTGTGATAGCTCAGAACAAACACCAGGCAGGCTGTATGTAAGTTCAACTAGGAATCTCTCTTTATTGCAAAATACAGGCTTTTATACACTAAAAGTGGAGGTGCAGACCTCCTGCTCATATTACTCTAACAATACAGCTGTAACCTAATTAACCTAATTAAAATGAGCTAATTAACTAATCCCTTTAGACAGCCTAGATGACTCAGACATGACTTTTAGGCCAGACTGGCCGTCTTGTAGTTCAGAAAATCCAATCAACATTATCACAATCAACATAGACTCTTCTTCACACAATAGCAGAGTTAATTAACACAAACAACAATGGGGATCTAATGACTCTTAGATCCCATACTAGAGACTTATTTACAATACACATTTTAGCAGACAACAGACAGACAGGTTCTGGAATTTACATCAGCATCTCCTAACAGTATCTGTCTTAGCATTATGAATCAGCCACTATTCCAATATGGCAAATCCAGTGTCCCCAGAGTCTGTGTGTCCTGGGGGACCAGGACCCGAATCCACAGTAATACCACCTCAAGGGTCCCCAGGCATACAGCTCACAAAGAGCACCGTTCCCCCAAATGCAAGGGCCCCCGATCGATCGGCAAGAGGCTAGCATACAGTCCCCTCCAAAAGTCTCTCTCCCGGCTAGGTCTGTCACATTTCCCCCCTTTCAGCAGGAGACTAACACAGGAAGAGACCCCAGACGGGTTGACTCCGAAGTTAGTCAGTAGTTCCAGTCCTCTAATGCCTGTACCCACACAGTACCCCAAACAAATTGTTCCAAACAAAGTATTACTCACCCAGCCAACCTCTGCCTCTCTCAGAGAACATATCTGCCGCTGGGGACAGGCCTGGACTGGCCCTTCTCCCTGGAGTCCTTTCTGCCGCTGGAGAGAAGACAGGTTGTCTGGGCTCACTCCGTCATGCTATTGGGGATCTGGGCCGACTGCCCAGCATCCCTGGGGTATACAGGTGGAGACTGAAGTCCCATCCACCTTCACAGGAAATCCATCCTCTGTTAGTTGAGGGCAGAGTCCAGCAGTGCTCGGCCCTCTTGCCAGCCCTTCTGCTGGAAACCCCACACCATCTGCTCCGGCTAACTGTTGGGGAGGGACAACACACACCTCCTCTCCCTTCTCCCCCTGTATCTGCTGCTGGGAAGTGATTACCCTGAGCCTCCTAAACTGCCACAGGTGTGGGGCAGAGGTCTTGGACCCTCTGTCTGGTTGCCAGCGCTTCAGCTGGGGAAGTTCCTTGTAACTTCACAGATACTTCTGTTGGTGCTGGGCAGAGCACAGTGAAGTTTGGCCCTAATAGCAGCTCTTCTTCTGCTGGAGGCTCACCAGGTTGTTCTTCCTCAGTAGAAAAGTCTATCAAATCCCCTGTCTCTGCAACTGGTGTCTGGGGATAAAGGTTCACCATCTCCTCTCCGTGGAACCCAGAAGATGCTATCATGGCTGGGCAGAGCACATTGAAGTTTGGCCCTAATAACAGCTCCTCTTCTGCTGGAGTCTCACCAGGTTGTTCTTCCTCAGCAGAAAAGTCTATCAAATCTCCTGTCTCTGCAACTGGTGTCTGGGAATAAAGGTTCACCATCTCCTCTCCGTGGAACCCAGAAGATGCTATCAGTGCTGGGCAGAGGTTAGCAGAGCTCTGCCCTGTTGTCAGCACTTCAGGTTTGGGAACGGCAATCTTCAGATTTTCCACTGCCGATTCTCTGGCATTCTGATGGACAGGCACATTCCTCCATCCAAGATCATCCAATGCAGAAACAGGTTCATCAAGGTCAGTCATCACTTGCTGCATCCGCCATAAGACCTCCCCCTCCATAGCTGCGGGTGCAGGTTGGCAAAGCACACCGTTACTCTGCCACATTGTCAACTCTTCAGCCAGGATTTCAGAGTTGTCAACTGGTATTTCATGATAGTCCCAGGCAAAGGGAGCACCACCCTGCTGCTGAGCAGAGTCCAACAGCTGTTTGTAGGTGATCTCCAACTCCCATTCCTGAACGGCCAGAAACTCCAAATCTTCCAGTGCCCAGTGCACTTCTTAGACATTCAGTCTCCGCTCTCTGTGCTCCATTATTTCCTCCAAACGCCACTCCCGATCACTTCCAAAGTCAGGGTCCCTGGACAGACTCCAGTATAACAATCCCAGGCCATCGTAGTCAAAGCCTTCCGTGGGGCTGTCATCCACTGTCCATGGGCACACTTGGGCTACATACCACTGGAGGGCTCTGTAGCTCTCGTCCAACCGCATTTCTGCCCGGATCAGCCTGCTTAACTCAGCTGTCCACTCCTGGTTCGGCTGTTCCCCCAAAAACAGCATTCGCACTTCATACTGCGACCAGTACCTCACATGGATGGAGGGGAGAACTTTTCCCTGGTGTCGCTGCTCACGGGCTAGCACTTCCTTCCAGAGTTCACAGCGGATAGAATCAAACCATCCTAGCAGGACCTGCTCTGATACTGGTCCTCTGTGCTGTATCTCCTTCTCTCTCTGGTTTGGATGTGTTCACGGCAAGGAAGCACGATCCCACCATTCCCTCCACGGCTCTCAAGTAAGTCTCTCCCGACACTCCTCTGCAGCTATAGAATCAGATTGCAGATCGCAACATCTGATTGTTCGATCATCCAAGGTTCCGGGATTAGAACTACAGCTATGTGCCATTCTAACCCAGTTGTGATAGCTCAGAACAAACACCAGGCAGGCTGTATGTAAGTTCAACTAGGAATCTCTCTTTATTGCAAAATACAGGCTTTTATACACTAAAAGTGGAGGTGCAGACCTCCTGCTCATATTACTCTAACAATACAGCTGTAACCTAATTAACCTAATTAACATGAGCTAATTAACTAATCCCTTTAGACAGCCTAGATGACTCAGACATGACTTTTAGGCCAGACTGGCCGTCTTGTAGTTCAGAAAATCCAATCAACATTATCACAATCAACATAGACTCTTCTTCACACAATAGCAGAGTTAATTAACACAAACAACAATGGGGATCTAATGACTCTTAGATCCCATACTAGAGACTTATTTACAATACACATTTTAGCAGACAACAGACAGACAGGTGCTGGAATTTACATCAGCATCTCCTAACAGTATCTGTCTTAGCATTATGAATCAGCCACTATTCCCATATGGCAAATCCAGTGTCCCCAGAGTCTGTGTGTCCTGGAGGACCAGGACCCGAATCCACAGTAATACCACCTCAAGGGTCCCCAGGCATACAGCTCACAAAGAGCACCGTTCCCCCAAATGCAAGGGCCCCCGATCGATCGGCAAGAGGCTAGCATACAGTCCCCTCCAAAAGTCTCTCTGCCGGCTAGGTCTGTCACAAGTGGTATAGCTCAATTTTTTCTAATCTGTTTTTAATTCTCTTTATTATTATTTTTCTATTTTACATATAAAAAAATACAACCAAAAATATTACAATTACAATCAAATATATCACAATCTCTCACCGGAGTTGCATACCATCTTACCAGTAGCTTTAAAGACATTTCTGTAATTTTCAAGTCAACTGTAGAGAAACACGCCAGTTTTATTATTTTTGTCCTCTGGGACGTGCTTAATTCTATGCCCAAGTCATACTTCCACTTCCCTAAATACAGGGAGATTTTACAGGTTCCGCCTCTTTTACCAGAATACAGTACACCTAAGATATACTATGGGACTTGCCAGCAGGGGAGCAAAATTGCTTTTCTATGGTTAACAAATTGTCCCCATCCCATAATGGCTGCGGAAGTGCAGTTACAAAGTGCTGAATTTGTGCATACCTTCATTTATCTAGAGGCATTGTAACCCATTTTTGCCTTAATTCCTTAATTCCTGCCATAATTTCATCCCTCAGCTGCAGTGTTTCCTTTTTCACCCAGCTAATAAAATCCATGTAGACATCTTTCCTCTGTGAAAAATAATTTGTATTATTCAAAGAAATCAAAGGTGAGTTACATATTCAATGAAACTGCCTACACATCCTGTCCCATATCTTAAACACATTTTTAGTTATTGGATAAGTGATTCTTTTTAACCCTCTGAAACTTTGTAGAATCCATATCATCTTCTCTAGATCTGCTTTACTCTATGCCACCTCAATCCCAACCCAACTTTTATTTGTTTTATTGTGAACCCAATCATCATCCGTGAAATATTTACTTATGTATAAAATCTGGCAAACCTATTTCTCCTTCTTCTTTTTCCTTAATCATCACAGCATAAGGGATCATCGGGCACTTATGTGGCCATAAAATTTTAAATATAATTGATTTCCTAAAATAAATCTGTAGTAACGCTATCGGAAGCATCTGGAATTTAAAAAGTATCTTATAAAGCACCCCCCCCTCAAACCACCACGCCTCCTATTTTGATATATTTAGATCAGCATCTCTAAAAAAGGGGAAAAAAACTGCAAATACTTATTAACATCCTTACAGACTTTCAGTAAAGTAGTATTTTTGTAAAATAGTATTTAATATCCGTTGCTTTATCCTAGGTAGGGAAATGTTTAGCTTGTGTTCTTTAAGATTCAAAAGATCTTGAAAAGTCTCTGAACCCCAATCCAGGAGTAACAAAACCCAGAAATAAACCAAAAGACCAATTTTCTCCACTCTGAAAAGATCTTCTAGAGCCCCACACTTTGTGTTTGTGAGAACCTTGTGTACTCTTTACCTATATTTACGCATATCACACTACATTTAAACTTAATTCTTTGAGGGCAATGGTTACTGAAAAATTAAGTGCTGCCATATAGAAAAAAATATATAATAAATACTACACACAAACACAACAATGATTTTTTTCACAGCTCTCCAGTACATTATTAAAACTTGTCAGAGGGACAAATATTTTAAATATCAAGGGACCTTACACAGATCAGATGTAAAATAGCAGTAGTAGTACAAACACCTCTGAAAATGTTTTGCAAAGTAATTTGTCACATTAGTCAGTTATATAACTATTTTACATTTCTCTATGTCTTAGATTTTAGTTTTAATTTGCTACAACTTTAATAAACAACTTTGAGGGTGAAAGATCAGAAGAATTTGGTGAACATTTTAGGACCAAGAGTATAGGAAATTTACCAAATGACCTTAATGGTGTAAATAAGTACCTACAAAGTGCATCTGATAAAATGACAGTTCCAAGAAACAAAACAAATTATTTAGTAAACTACTAATGTATTCTTAAATAAAAAAGGGGTTTTTGGGACTTTGATTGAGACACTTTGGCTTTACTCCTTACATATACAAATCATGTCTCAGAGCATTTCTCTGTGCAATGTCACCAGACATATTTGAATTTTTTCACCCTTGCCTATTACATTTAGAGGGTACTCCTGGGGTGTGTCAGGGCGCACGCTTCTTCCTTGGGTTCATTCCCTCAGCTCCCGGGACAGACTTGCATCGCAAATCCTGACTCGCAACACTGATTATTTAGAACAATTTATACATATGCTATGCAATTGCTCCTAATTAGTGGCAACTGGCCACAAAATGCCTATCAATGTCATCATGTTCCCAACACAGAGCTGGATCTCAATAGATTCATTTGTATCCCACAACCCATTTGTACCCATTACCCAAAAGCATTTGGCTTTTTACACTAATTACTTCCATGGGATACTAAGTGATTCCAGATGTGTGCATGTGTATATATATATATATATATATATATATATATATATATATATATATATATATATTCTTCTTCTTTGTATGCCATCCCCATGTATATAGATAAAAATACTCATGTTCAACCATGTATCATAGGTTTATGAGGTATGCTTTGTTTATATGTCAATTAAACAGTTTTACAATTTCTCCTACCACGTATCTTGTGCCTCACTCAAAGTCCCAAAAAACCCTTTCTTATTTCTGATTTAGGGATGGAGGTGCATGTTATCATGCACCTCATTTAAAGTAAAAAAAAAAACATCCTTTTTGCTTTCTATACTAATGTTTTCTATCACGTTTTATAATGGTTTAGTACTCTTATAATGCGAGCTGGGTATATCTTTTTTCTGAAGCTTGTATTGTACAACTATCTCTCTCATTGTTAGTGTTTCATCAAACATCCACAGCAGACATGAATCATGTTATTGGCTATAGAAATCATCTTAGACCTGTAACTTTTATACATCAGACAGATTAGTGTAATGAAGTGATGCGTGGATGAAATACTGATGCCATGAACAGATAGACCATCCTTCCTGTATGTCTTAATGCTTTGCATTCAGTTTTGTTCCTCTATCCACATATCTATTGCATCTATTACATTAACTAAAGTGTATGTTCCCTCTAGAAGTACTATTTCAACTAGTAGTATTATTCCAAGATAGAAATTTCTTTCATATCTATTGAACCAAAGATAATACACAGACTTCATGCAAGCAAACTAAATGCCCCCCCCCCCCCCCAATATTATGTTTATATATACATGCCAGATCTGCTTTTTTTTATTATCCATTAAATGAAGCCTAGTTAGGGTGAAGAAGGAATGGGTGGGTCAGGTTTGCCTGATTTCATCACTTAGGAAATAGGCTGTAAAACAACACGATGCCTGAAACTCAGTCTGACTTTACCAAAAATAAATGGAGATGCCCCCTAATCAGTAGATTAATAATAAGTAGAAAGTACTGAGATTGGGCACACTACATAGAATAATGTGGTTTCCTTCATTTGCCCATACCAACTGAAGAGCCAGTGAAAACATATCCAAGGCAATAAATGATAAAGTATTTTTACATACTCTCTGTCTAGAGCTGGCATTTTATTTTTATGGCTTTTGTTGATAAAATTAGCATGTATAAAGTAAGTTTGTTGATTAATTGGTCTATCCTGCATATGGCATTTTTTAGGGAAAGGCTGCAAAACTTATTTCAATTATGATGCCACCAACATGCATGCAATCTGTTCACAATGGCTGTTTACGAATGGCTGCCTTGGATAATGGCTGTTTTCTTAGTATAGGAAATGAAATATAATATTATTAAAGAGAGATATTGTGCTAGATGTGTCAACGTATCCATCTTTGTGATGTTCACTGAGTTTATTGCTCTGCAGTATTTTTCATAAATGTAAAGGCTAAAAAAAAACTTTCAGACTTCAACATTTCTACCTTCTGTGTTTTGAAGAGAACATGAACAGGAAAATCGCACAGGTGTTTTTTTATGTAATTCATCCAGTATAATTCTTTGTGCAGAAAAAGCATAAAAACAATAACAGGATTTTTTAGGAGTAAGTAAAGGAGCTTTTATTTAGCCACAAAGTAAATCATTTCACAATTGTCTTACTGCTTTTATAGGATCACACCTTGTAAAACCAGGGATATTTTTCAAACAAATGATAAAAAAAAAAACAATTGAAATAAAGTAAATTCAAAACATAAAAAATACATTTAAATGAGAAGGGCTTCACAAGGGAACACAGATACAGTGCCTTGCAAAAGTATTCACCCCCTTGGATTTTTACCTATTTTGTTACATTACAGCCTTTAGTTCAGTGTTTTTTTAATCTGAATTATATGTGATGGATCAGAACACAAGTTGGTGAACTAAGTTGGTGAAGTAAAATTAGGAAAATATATACATAAAACTATTTTTCAGAAATAAAAAATGATAATTAGCATGTGCTTATGTATTCACCCCCTTTGTTATGAAGCCCATAAAAAGCTCTGGTGCAACCAATTACCTTCAGAAGTCACATAATTAGTCAAATGATGTCCACCTGTGTGCAATCTAAGTGTCACATGATCTGTCATTACATATACACACCTTTATGAAAGGCCCCAGAGGCTGCAACACCTAACCAAGAGGCAACACTAACCAAACACTGCCATGAAGACCCAGGAACTCTCCAAACAAGTAAGGGACAATGTTGTTGAGAAGTACAAGTCAGGGTTAGGTTATAAAAAATATCCAAATCTTTGATTATCCCTATGAGCACCATCAAATCTATCATAACCAAATGGAATGAACATGGCACAACAGCAAACCTGCCAAGAGATGGCAGCACACCAAAACTCATGGACCGGGCAAGGAGGGCATTAATCAGAGAGGCAGCACAGAGACCTAAGGTAACCCTGGATGAGCTGCAGAGTTCCACAGCAGAGACAGGAGTATCTGTACATAGGACGACAATAAGCCGTATGCTCCATAGACTTGGGCTTTATGGCAGAGTGGCCAGAAGAAAGCCATTACTTTCAGAAAGAAACAAAATGGCACATTTTGAGTTTGCGAAAAGGCATGTAGGAGACTCCCAAAATGTATGGAGGAAGGTGCTCTGGTCTGATGAGACTAAAATTGAACTTTTTGGCCATCAAAGAAAACGCTATGTCTGGCGCAAACCCAACACATCACATCACCCAAAGAACACCATCCCCACAGTGAAACATGGTGGTGGTGGCAGCATCATGCTGTGGGGATGTTTTTCAGCAGTCGGGACTGGAAAACTGGTCAGAGTTGAGGGAAAGATGGATGGTGCTAAATACAGGGATATGCTTGAGCAAAACCTGTACCACTCTGTGTGTGATTTGAGGCTAGGACGGAGGTTCACCTTCCAGCAGGTTCTTACATTCCTGTCTCTCTTAGGTGAATCACTCTTTTTCTCTATGGATACCGCTGCCCCAGCAGGTCACCATCAGCCTAATAGGTAAGGGGGGAGGATCTTTTGGTAAGTAGTGACGATAAGTAGTGAAGATTGAAAAAGAGAGCAGGATTCCACTAGTGCTGCCTAAATTGGTCAGCCCTATCAGGTCCTCAAGATCGTCCATCAAGACGAAGAGAGACCTCACACAGGAGAAGCCACTCCGGCCACAGACGAAGTCGCTCAGGCCACAGGGGAAGTCACAGAAGGAGTCGATCCAGATCCTACTCAAGACATAGCCGCTCTTATCGCAGAAGATCCCCTGCACGCAGACACCAGTCACCAGTGCACCCCTCCCGTTCTGTCGGGAATGCTTTCTGGGTTTGCGGGGCCACCGCCCTACCAGATAAACTGGCTTGTCGCAGATGCATCGACTAAGCCACCAAAGGGAAAAAGCCAGACGCCATAGAACTCTCCAGAGTCTCAACCCACAAAAGTCTCAACTCCTGATGCGGAGTTTACAGCCCAAAGCGCCTCACCCACTCAGGCAATAGTGGAGGTTCCGCTAACACAAAGAGGCAAAGGCTTCTACTCCCCGCTTTTCTTCAAAAAGAAGTCAGGGGATTTGCGTCCGGTCTTGGACCTGAAAAACCTCAACCGATCAATCCGGATAGAGTCGTTCAAAATGGAAAGCCTACAATCGATCCTCCAAGCAATAAACCTTGGAGATTGGATGCTTTCAATCGACCTCCAGGACGCATATCTGCATATCCCTATCCACGCCACATTCCAGAAATTCCTTCGTTTCACCTTAAACCATTGGCACTTCCAATTCTGAAGCCTCCCGTTCAGGATTTCTACCTCACCCAGGACATTTACGAAGGTCCTGTTACCCGTAATAGCTTACTTGAGGGAGAAAGGACTAAGGGTCCACCATAACCTGGACAATATCCTGCTTCTCTCAGATGACCAGGAGTCTTTCATCCAACATCGGGCAATTCTAGTCTCCACACTGCAGGGTCTAGGGTGGCTAATAAATTGGAAGAAAAGCAATATCCAGCCCACCCAGAGAATGGTCTTCCTGGGTGCAGAACTGGACACCAGGGCGAATACAGTGGAGCTCCCTCCAGAAAAAATACCTCTCCTAATCCAGAGAGCGAGGAAGTCAATCTCAACCACAACATTACCAGCCAGAGCATGCCTCAGTATCTTAGGCTCACTATCAGCGACCATTCCAATGGTCCAATGGGCACAATGGAACTCAAGACCCCTCCAAATCTCCTTTCTGCGCCAGTGGGATGGCACGTCTATGTCCCAGCCGATCTCCATCTCAGAGGAGGTCAAGCAATCACTGCGATGGTGGACATAGCCTCACAACTTGAAGAGATGCAAGCACATAGTCACACCTCTGCAGGAGACAGTGACCTCAGATGCCAGCATGGAGGGGTGGGGGGCACACTATTAGAATTACGCGGCTCAGGGCCACTGGCCATTCAGGTCACAGGATTCAGTTTCGAACGTGCTGGAAATGAAGGCAGCATTCCAAGCTCTCCTGGCCTTCAGCCCTCACCTGAGGGGGAAGCAGGTCCTTCTGAGAATGGACAACAGAGTGGCTGTCACCTACATCAACAGGCAGGGGGCCACCAGAAGCAGCTCCATGATGCAGGAGGTCCGTCCTGTTATAGAATGGGCACAGCTGAACCTGTCAGACTTGAGGGCGGTTTACGTCCCAGGATCCCAGAACCTCTTGGCCGACTCACTGAGCAGGAGCTTCATCTCCAACAACGAGTGGTCCCTGAGTCCCCAGGCGTTCACTCTCATATCTCGGACCTGGGGATCACGGGATAGACATCTTGCAGCAACACCAGCAAATAAGAAATGCCAGAGATTCTTGTCAAGAATTCCCTTTCCTACAGCAAAGGGAATGGATTGCCTCCAACACCCCTGGAGTTTTCGCATGGGCTACATCTTTCCCCCGACTCCCCTCATAGCGAGATTCCTTCTAAGGCTCAAGAAATCAACAGCATTAGTATTTGCAGTTAACCACTTTTGGCTGAGGAGGCCATGGTTCACCACTCTCCTGCAACTAAACACGACAGACCTCTCCCATTATCGGCGGACCTGCTCTCCCAGGACCATCTACTTCACCCGAACCCGGAAAAGCTACATTTGATGGCCTGGAGACTAAAAGGGCTAGCTATTTAGATCAAAGCTGTTCCCAAAAGGTGGTGGACACCTTACTCCAGGCCAGAAGATCTACCACCAACAACACCTACAGAAGGGTCTAGGAAAAATTTGTCGCCTTTACTCAGCAGCAAGGCTGGGACTCATCCTCCCCTTCGGTATCACAAATTATAGAATTTCTACAGTCGGGCCTAGAAAAAGGCCTTAGGTCAAGCACCCTGAAGGTCCAAGTGTCGGCCCTATCCACCTTGACAGGAGTTAAATGGGCACAAGATCCCCTTATTATCCAGTTTCAAAGGGCCTGCCTAAAACTAAGGCCCCCTAGAAAACCTTCCTTCCCAGTCTGGGACCTCTCAGTTGTTCTGGAAGCCCTCTCCAAGGAACCTTTCTTCCCGCTCGAGAACATCTCCCTCTGGGACCTAACACTAAAGGTTTCATTCCTGATAGCCATAACATCGGCTAAAAGGGTGTCAGAGATGCAAGCTTTACTGGCTAATGAACCGTACCTGATCGTTTACCCAGACAGATTAGTCCTGAGGCCTTCAGATCGCTTCAACCCCAAAGTATCCTCATCATTCCATTTCAACCAAGAGATTAATCTCCCAGCACTTGTCACCGATCAGGGTAACCCTCATCCATTAGACATCAAGGGCAACATCTTAGAGTACCTCTAGGCAACCAGATCCATCAGAAAAACATAGAGCCTTCTAATTATCCTGCATGGATTCAAGAGAGGTCAGGCGGCATCTTCACGCACCATTGCGTCATGGCTAGTAAAAGCCATCAAGAAGTCTTATTCACTAAGTAACCATCAGATACCTGAGGGCTTAAAGGCACATTCCACCAGGGCAGTGGCAACTTCCTGGGTGGCCTACTGTAGAATCTCAGTGGAAACCATTTGCAGAGCGGCCACCTGGTCTTCCAGGAACACCTTTAAATCTCATTATAAGGTGGATTCCGCTCGCTTATCCACAGTGGATTTCGGAAGAACCGTTATCCAGGCCAACTCTTCTATTCTTTGTTAATAAACTTAATTTGCATTCTCACCCAGTTGTGAGTTATTCCCCAAAGTGTATACTGCCATGATGTGACAGGAAAACGGAAAGTTGCATACTCACCTTTCCGTAATTTTCCTTTCCTGTCGCATCTTCATGGCAGAATACAATTGCCCACCCTTCTGAGGTGATGTGTATATATACAGAGAATACTGGGGCAGGGGGCCCTTTCTGCAACTTATAGTTATGTGGTCCTATCAGGTTGTGGGGGTGGAGTCACAATCCAAAGTGTATGCTGCCATGAAGATGCGACAGGAAAGGAAAATTACGGAAAGATGAGTATACAATTTTCTGTTTTCTATAGCTACTGTCACACTGGGGCATTGGGGGCTTTGGCAGTAAATAGGGATGAGCCGAACACCCCCCGGTTCGGTTCGCACCAGAACCCGCGAACGGACCGAAAGTTCGCACGAACGTTAGAACCCCATTGACGTCTATGGGACTCGAACGTTCGAAATCAAAAGTGCTCATTTTAAAGGCTAATTTGCATGGTATTGTCCTAAAAAGGGTTTGGGGACCCGGGTCCTACCCCAGGGGACATGTATCAATGCAAAAAAAACTTTTAAAAACGGCCGTTTTT
This sequence comes from Aquarana catesbeiana, assembly GCF_042186555.1. Taxonomy (NCBI): domain Eukaryota; kingdom Metazoa; phylum Chordata; class Amphibia; order Anura; family Ranidae; genus Aquarana; species Aquarana catesbeiana. The sequence goes on from NC_133324.1 coordinate 411,864,310, forward strand.
TCGGGAGCAGTGATTTTAATGATGCTTAAAGTAAAAAAAAAAAAGTGAAATATTCCTTTAAATATCGTACCTGGGGGGTGTCTATAGTATGCCTGTAAAGTGACGCGTGTTTCCCATGTTTAGAACAGTCCCTGCACCAAATGTCATTTTTAAAGGAAAAAATCTCATTTAAAACTGCTTGCGGGTTTAATGTCATGTCGGGTCATGGCAATATGGATGAAAATCAGTGAGACAAACGGCATGGGTACCCCCCAGTCCATTACCAGGCCCTTTGGGTCTTGTATGGATATTAAGGGGAACCCCGCACCCAAATTAAAATAAGGAAAGGTGTGGGGCCACCAGGCCCTATATACTCTGAACAGCAGTATACAGGCGGTGCAAACAAGACAGGGACTGTAGGTTTGTTGTTAAGTAGAATCTGTTTGTAATTTTGAACATTTTTAACGTGTTTAGCTCCAGCCAAAAAATCTTTTCTAAGCTTTTTGGAAAACATAGGGAAGGGTTATCACCCCTGTGACATTTGTTTTGCTGTCTTTCCTCCTCTTCAGAAGATTTCACCTCACTTTTTTGTCCCAATGAAAAATGTTTTTTGAAAATTTGGGTTTTTTTGTGGAACAAGGATTGGAAAGCATCAGTGGAAAGGAGAAATTGTTTTCCCATATTAACTCTTACAGGAGAGAATTTCCCTTCCTAGGGGTAGATTTCATCTCACTTCCTGTTGTCTCCTTCCGTTTGCAAGTAGGAGTCGTTTGTAAGTTAGATGTTTGAAAGTAGGGTCCTGCCCTATATACTCAGCAGAAATTTGGGCCTTAGGTGTTGCTGTGGCCACAACACTGTAAGCCCTCACAGGGCCCTGCTGTGAAATATTAGATCAAGAATTGTAATTACATGCCCCTGTTGAACAGGAGCTGAAAAATTAGGCCTTAGGCACTGGTGCTGGTGCCACAACACTGCAACCCCTCACAGACACTCTAGTTGGAACGCAGGAACGAGCCCTGCTGCAAATTATTGCTTCAAAAATTGTAATTACACGCCCCTGTTAGACAGGGGCAGAAAAATTGGGCCTTAGGCACTGGTGCTGGTGCCACAACACTGCAACCCCTCACAGACACTCTAGTTGGAACGCAGGAACGAGCCCTGCTGCAAAGTATTGCATCAAAAATTGTAATTACACGCCCCTGTTAGACAGGGGCAGAAAAATTGGGCCCTAGGCACTGGTGCTGGTGCCACAACACTGCAACCCCTCACAGACACTCTAGTTGGAATGCAGGAACGAGCCCTGCTGCAAAGTATTACATCAAAAATTGTAATTACACGCCCCTGTTAAACAGGGGCTGAAAAATTGTGCCTTAGGCACTGGTGGTGGCGCCCAGAACCAAAAATGTTCTTACAAGCTATCAGCGTGATGATTGAGGAGGAAGAGGATAATTACTCAGGGATAGTCACTCAGCATCAGCATAGGCAGTCTTTGAAGGGATCTGAGATTTCAAAAAAAATTATTCGGTTACATCAGCATCAGGTGCTTGGTAGCTGGTGGTGATCCAAGACTCATTCATTTTTATGAAGGTCAGCCGATCGACCGAGTCGGTGGACAGACGCACCCTGTGATCGGTTACCACGCCTCCAGCAGCACTGAATGTGCGTTCCGAAAGAACGCTGGATGCAGGACAGGCCAGTAGCTCAATTGCATACTGTGCAAGCTCTGGCCAGTGATCCATCCTCAAGACCCAGTAACCCAGAGGATTTTCGGTGGGAAAGGTGTCCAAGTCTGATCTTGCCCCTAGGTATTCCTGCACCATGTAAAACAGACGCTGGCGATGGTTGCTGGAACCGATCATACCTTGGGGCTGCGGACCAAAAAATTGTCTGAACGCATCGGTCAGACGGCCACCTTCTCCACCGCTCCTTCTTTGACTGACCGAAGCCTCAGCAACACGTTGTCCAGAAACAGGAGTTTGTAACCTCCCAGTCTCTGGGAACGCGTTGCACAGACCTTTCTGCAAGGCCTCCCGAAGATGTTTCATCCTCTGCTCCCTCTGCGATGGCAAGATAAGGTCCGCAACCTTACCCTTGTAACGTGGATCAAGGAGGGTTGCCAGCCAGTATTGGTCCTTCTCCTTGATACCACGAATACGAGGATCCTTACGCAGGCTTTGCAGGATCAGGGAGGCCATGCAGCGTAGGTTTGCTGAGGCATTCGGTCCGGAGTCCTGTGGGTCACTAAGAACGACATGGTCCACAGCCACCTCCTCCCAGCCACGTACAAGTCCATGTGTTTCTTGGGACTGATCCCTTAAAGACTGCTGCTGATGCTGAGTGCCAGGCTCCACCTCCATACTGACACAATCTTCCTCCTCCTCCTCTTCCTCCTCGTCCTCTTCCTGTGTGATCGGCGGGCACGCAGGAACACTGTCTGGATAAAGGGGGCCTTGAGAGCTAAGGAAGTCCTCCTCTTCCTGCCTCTGTTCTGCCTCAAGTGCCCTGTCCATTATTCCACGCAGCGTGTGCTCCAACAGGTGGACAAGGGGGACAGTGTCACTGATGCATGCACTGTCACTGCTCACCATCCTCGTGGCCTCCTCGAATGGTGACAGGACAGTGCATGCATCCCTGATCATAGCCCACTGGCGTGGGGAAAAAAAACCAAGCTCCCCTGACCCTGTCCTGGTGCCATAGTCGCACAGGTACTCATTGATGGCCCTCTGCTGCGTGTGCAGCCGCTGCAGCATGGCCAACGTTGAGTTCCACCTGGTGGGCATGTCACAGATTAGGCGGTTCTTGGGCAGGTTAAACTCCTTTTGGAGGTCCGTCAGCCGAGCACTGGCATTATATGACCGGCGGAAATGCACACAGACTTTCCTGGCCTGCCTCAGGACATCCTGTAAGCCCGGGTACCTGCCCAAGAACCGCTGCACCACCAAGTTAAGGACGTGAGCCAAACAGGGCACATGGGTCATTTGTCCCTGTCGGAGGGCAGAGAGGAGGTTGGTGCCATTGTCGCAAACCACCATTCCTGCCTTAAGTTGGCGTGGCGTCAACCACCTCTGAACCTGCCCCTGCAGAGCTGACAGAACCTCTGCCCCAGTGTGGCTCCTGTCCCCCAAGCACACCAGCTCAAGCACCGCATGGCATCTTTTGGCCTGCGTACTTGCGTAGCCCCTTGAACGCCTACGGAGCACCGCTGGTTCCGAGGAAGAGGCCATGGAGGAAGAAGAAGAGGAGGGGGTGGAGGAGAGAGGTGTGTCACAATCAGCATTTTGGAGGCGTGGTGGCGGAACAACCTCCAACACTACTGCACCTTGTCCTGCATCCTTCCCAGCTGCCAGCAGAGTCACCCAATGCGCCGTGAAACTTAGGTAACGTCCCTGTCCATGCCTGCTGGACCATGAGTCAGCGGTAATATGCACCTGACCGCCCTGTCCAGCGAGGCATGGACATTGCCTTCCACATGCCGGTAGAGAGCCGGAATCGCCTTCCGTGAGAAAAAGTGGCGTTTGGGTACCTGCCACTGAGGAACCGCACATTCCACAAACTCACGGAAGGGGGCAGAGTCTACCAACTGAAAAGGCAGCAGTTGAAGTGCTAGCAATTTTGCCAAGCTAGCATTCAACCGCTGGGCATGTGGATGGCTGGGAGCAAACTTCTTTCGGCGGTGCAGCAGCTGGGGCAGGGAAATTTGCCTGGTACAATCTGACGTCGGTGTACCAAAAGCAGATTGCCCACAAGTACTTGGCTGTGACACACCTAATTCTACACCTTCATTCCTCTCACTGCAGGTCTCAGAGAGGACTGAAGGTCTAGTGGGGTTGGAAATCTCAGCTGATGAGGAGCAAGGAGAGATCCTCTTTGTTCTTTGGTGTGGGTCTTTTAGATACGCTTGCCAACGAACTGCATGGCAGGTCAACATATGTCTGGTCAAGCATGTGGTACCCAAGCGGGAGATATTTTGGCCACGCGAGATACGCTTGAGACATATGTTGCAAATAGCAGCGGTGCGATCTGATGCACTCGTCTCAAAAAAGGCCCACACCAAAGAACTTTTTGAATAACGCGCAGAGACTGCAGCGCCCTGCACATGTGGAGCTTTGGGGTGTGATGCAGTCAATGTGCTGCCCTTAGGCTGGCCCCTGGAGGGCATCCTGCCTCGTTGGTGATGTGCTGCCGCCTCCTCCTCCTCCTCCTCCTCCTCCTCCTCCTCCTCCTCCTCTCTCCTATCAGGCACCCACGTTGAGTCAGTGACCTCATCATCCCCTCCCTCCTCATCACTGGAGCAAACCTGGCAGTATGCTGCAGCAGGGGGAGCATGACTGCCAGATTGCTGTCCTTCTTGGGCACCCCCTCTGTCCGCGCTCATGTTACTGCCTTCATCGAGCTCAGTATCGTCATCAGAGCCTTCCAAACGCTGGGCATCCTCCTGGAGCATGTACCCAACACTGTGGTCAAACAGTTCGAGGGAATCCTCATGAGGACATGGTGGAGCTAGGGAAGGAGTCACTGATGACATTGAGCTGAGGGAAGAGGCCGCTGCTTTGCCAGACAAAGCACCCTGGGCATGGGTGAGAGAGGATGAGGAGGATGAGGACGGCTTGGTCATCCACTCGACCAAGTCTTCCGCATGTTGCGGCTCAACATGGCCAGCTGCCGAAAAAAAGGCCAAGCGTGTCCCATGGCCACGTGCTGATGAGGATGCACCGTCTCCACGACCAGCACTAGACACAGAGCCTGCTTGCCCTCTCTTATTGGCTTGTGACTGTCTGCCTCTCCTTCTTGGCCTTCCAGACATACTAATGGCCTGTAGCTGCACTAAGCTGGGATAGAACACCTGTAATTTTCTTCAAGTAGCTTTATATACTGTAACCAGACAAGCCTGCCTGTCAGTAGGAAGATAACAGGAACGGATCTAGCTGAACACTGTGAGCAGGACGCACTGTACTAAATGTAAATAGTCTAGCTGCCTGACCGTGGTACTAATAGGATCAAATAGAACACCTGTAATTTTCTTCAGGTAGCTTTATATACTGTAACCAGACAAGCCTGCCTGTCAGTAGGAAGATAACAGGAACGGATCTAGCTGTACACTGTGAGCAGGACGCACTGTACTAAATGTAAATAGTCTAGCTGCCTGACCGTGGTACTAATAGGATCAAATAGAACACCTGTAATTTTCTTCAGGTAGCTTTATATACTGTAACCAGACAAGCCTGCCTGTCAGTAGGAAGATAACAGGAACGGATCTAGCTGAACACTGTGAGCAGGACGCACTGTACTAAATGTAAATAGTCTAGCTGCCTGACCGTGGTACTAATAGGATCAAATAGAACACCTGTAATTTTCTTCAGGTAGCTTTATATACTGTAACCAGACAAGCCTGCCGGTCAGTAGGAATTTAACAGGAACGGATCTAGCTGAACACTGTGAGCAGGACGCACTGCACTAAATGTAAATAGCAGGAACGGATCTAGCTGAACACTGTGAGCAGGACGCACTGCACTAAATGTAAATAGCAGGAACGGATCTAGCTGAACACTGTGAGCAGGACGCACTGCACTAAATGTAAATAGCAGGAACGGATCTAGCTGAACACTGTGAGCAGGACGCACTGCACTAAATGTAAATAGCAGGAACGGATCTAGCTGAACACTGTGAGCAGGACGCACTGCACTAAATGTAAATTGCAGGAACGGATCTAGCTGAACACTGTGAGCAGGACGCACTGCACTAAATGTAAATAGTCTAGAAGATAACAGGAACGGATCTAGCTGAACACTGTGAGCAGGACGCACTGCACTAAATGTAAATAGCAGGAACGGATCTAGCTGAACACTGTGAGCAGGACGCACTGCACTAAATGTAAATAGCAGGAACGGATCTAGCTGAACACTGTGAGCAGGACGCACTGCACTAAATGTAAATAGCAGGAACGGATCTAGCTGAACACTGTGAGCAGGACGCACTGCACTAAATGTAAATTGCAGGAACGGATCTAGCTGAACACTGTGAGCAGGACGCACTGCACTAAATGTAAATAGTCTAGAAGATAACAGGAACGGATCTAGCTGAACACTGTGAGCAGGACGCACTGCACTAAATGTAAATAGCAGGAACGGATCTAGCTGAACACTGTGAGCAGGACGCACTGCATTAAATGTAAATAGTCTAGATAGAAGATAACAGGAACGGATCTAGCTAAACTGAATACAGTGTATATATATATATGCAACACCTGGGATGCATATATATACACAATACACTGTAAGTGCAGCTAACTGACTGACTGTTCTGCCTAATCTATCTAACTCAAATCAAATGACACTGTCTCTCTCTCTCTCTGTCTCTCAGCACACCGGAACACACACTACACAGGGCCGCCGTGCAGGCGGCCTTATATAGTGTGGGGTGTGTACTAAATCCCCTGAGCCATAATTGGCCAAAGCCACCCTGGCTTTGGCCAATTACAGCTCTCTCTACTGACGGCGCTGTGATTGGCCAAGCATGCGGGTCATAGTGCATGCTTGGCCAATCATCAGCCAGCAATGCACTGCGATGCCGCAGTGAATTATGGGCCGTGACGCGCCACACGAATTTAGCGCGAACGGCCCATAACGTTCGCAATTCGGCGAACGATCGAACAGCCGATGTTCGAGTCGAACATGGGTTCGACTCGAACACGAAGCTCATCCCTAGCAGTAAAGGCGAGATATTTTTAGCTGCGCTTTACTGTAGTTTTTGCAGAGGTTTTTCGGTCACTAGCGGGGCACTTTTAACCCCTGCTAGCAGCCGAAAAAGTGTTAAAACTGCCGGAAAAGCACCGCAAAGCGGCAGTTTGGCAGCACTGCCCATTGATTTCAATGGGCAGCTGCGCTTTAGGAGTGCCCTTGCTTAGTTAGATGCTTAGTTATATACTGCTAGGAATGGGGGTAGGGTGCTTCAATTGCTATAGCGCCTGTAAAGCGCCGCAGTGTGAAAGCAATCAATACGATATTCCAATCGCACACGTTCCCGGTTAAAAGGCACAAAAATATTGGGTGCTGCAGTGATTACCAGTTGGGTTCTGGAAACATCAAGCAAACGTATATTTTCACCAGCACACGATGGATCAGCAAAAAGTTGTCCAGAAAGGTTTTTAATGGAAAAAAGGTCACATCACAAAAGGGGTGCAACGTTTCGGGGCCACGCAAGACCCCTTTGTCAGGCAAGTGATGGGGTGCATAGTGTCAAACACAATATATTTACAGTGGTCACCAACTGAGAAAAGACATGTGAAGAATGAGAAGAAATGAGAAGAAAAGTGCACTCCCCCTCCCTCTGACGTCAGATTGACGTCAGAATCCCACCTAAAACGTTAAAAACTGCAGTATGGAAAGGTAATACAAATGGTTAAGAGCAATGGCGTGTGAAAAATACTGTGATGCGGATCGCCAATTGCAAGAATGTATATAGGTCATAGATTGGCTTTAAATGCCGAGTGTGCCCGCTCGGGGCACAGTGCTGGCTAGGACCCAGCGACTACTCGTCAGCTGGAGGTCCAGATAGCCAATCACACAGCACCACGTACGTCGCTCATGCGCAAAACTCTATGGAGACGGATTATTGGGAGGGACGCCTGGCTGCGGGGCCGCCGTCGTCACGGCAACCTGTGACTTGTGGCCGGCACCGCGTCAGGTAACCAAGGAGGGGTGCGAGCGAATGCAAATGAGGAAAGGAAAAGTGACAGAGCGGAGAAGAGTGAAAAAGGGTGAAAGGAAACCGTGGTGCAAAAAGCAAAAAGAGACAAAGGGAAAGAGTGAAAGAGGAACTGCAGAAGGGAAGGGGGAAGAAAATAGAAATAGACAAGGGAAGAGAAACTGGAACTGAGGTGAAAAATCTATGTCACAGCAGATGAAAAAGAAGAAGAAAAAGAAGAGGGGGATAAAAAAAGGAAGAGAAGTGTGCAAAAGTGAAATGACAAAAGGGAAAGTATGTGTGCATAAAAGGCACATGAGAAAGGCAAAGTGAAAGGACGACACAGAAGAGAAAAGAGAAATGGATAAATAAATAAAGGGAGGTGGAGAAGGGGAAGGAAAAAGGGGAAGGGAAGAGAAGAAGGAGGAGGGAGGGGGGGAGAAGGAAGGAAGAAAAGGAAAGGAGAGGAAGGGAGAGGAGAAGGGAAGAGAGAAAGAAAAAGGAAAAAGAAAATCTGGGGATACCATGTGCATCGCAGTGTAAACCCAGGGGCTGTAGAACTAAAAAAGCGCAGGACATAGGAATATGTCATTAACATGCAGGCTCATTAATGCAAAAAAAGGGGTTACCATTAGTGTGCCCACTGCATGGGTATCGCAGGTAGATGCCAGATAAGGAAAACAAACAGTAGAGATTAAAGGTCGACTTCCGGGATGTAAGAGAGCGAGAGGACGCGTGCAGGCTGAGCTCCGCTCCAACATCCATCCTGAATATCCTCCAGCGCTGACAGGGCTGACTTCCAGCGCCGATTCTCCCTAGACTCGGCTGTACCTAGGCACCCTGGGAAAGAAAAAGGCCCTCGGTGCACCGCGAGGTCCTACCATATCTCCGGGCAAGCTCCGGTCCTCCACTGCCCCCACCGCATCCAGCACCGCTAAGCCTGCTGTTGCCGACGCCACGATACTACCCACGAGGCTCTTCACAGGGAACATGTCGGTCAGCACACAGACGCTCTCTGATCCTGCTTCCTCATCTGCAGCCTCCCATGCAGCCTCTCATGCCGAGCTGCTGGCAGCAATTAAAGCAGGGAATGACCAAGTAATGGTCAAAATAGATCATTTGGCTTCTGATATCAGCTTAGTTCGGCACGATATGGATAAATTTAGATCCCGCTTTGCAGAGGCTGAGAGTCGGATTTCACAGCTAGAGGATGATACCAGAGCAGATTCCAGGAACCTTCGTGCTCTGCAATTGCAGGTAAAGGCTTTACAGGAGAAGTCGGTGGACACAGAAAATCGCATGAGGAGAAACAACCTAAGGATCATAGGTCTTCCTGAAAAAATAGAAGGTAATAAACCCGCTGAATTTGCGGAATCCTTCCTCATATCATTGTTAGATCTACCTGCCATGCCTCCTACATTTGTGGTAGAAAGGGCACACAGAATCCCACCAACCCCTCCAATTCCTGGCAACCCTCCCAGGCCGCTTTTATTAAGGCTTTTGAATTCCAGGGACAGAGATAGGATACTGGCTGCAGCTAGAGCCAAACAAGAACTGCGGTTCAACAATGCAAAAATTATGTTGTTTCCTGATTATTCCCCTGAAGTTCAGCAGCGACGCCGGGCCTTTACTGAGGTCAGAAGACGTCTAAAAGATAAGGGCCTCAAGTTTAGTTTATTATATCCCAGCAAGCTCCAAGTTGTAGATGGTGACCGAGCACATTTTTTTACTGATCCGGAGGCCGCTACATCCTGGCTAGATGGTCGTGGGTGATATATGGGCTGTGGGTAATATTCCCACCATTATAGTTCCTCTACATAAGTCCGAAATCCTTTTTTTTTTTTTTTCTGTGGACTTAATGAATGCCTAAATGAATGCACTTTATCTGGAGTTGGACTGCTCAGCCTCTCGGATTTGGACTGCCTCTTACACCGAGAGTCAAGTCATAACCCAAATCCTTTACTCATTATTTTTTGACTTATTGACTTATTTGAACTTTCCCCCCCCCCCCTCCCCTGCCTTTTTTTTTTTTTTTTTTGTGGTGGATGGGTCTATACCCACACCCATTTAGCTGCAAGGTGCTTGAACAAATTGTAGTACGATATCCCCTCTTAGGGGTATATCTATAATCTATAGTTGTAGTTTGTTTTTTCTTCTTTTTTTTTTTTGGGGTAAAACTATTCCTAATTCTCCTCCCTTTTTCTTTTTTGGGAGAGGAGATGGGATTTAGTAGGATAAGCACTTTGTGCTTGGGTATTTTTTGTTTTATTTTGTTTTTTGTTGTGGTCTTAGTTTGTATAAATTTGCTTCAAAAATCTAACATTGCTGGTACATGTTGGTATAATTTAGAGATTTTGCTGCTTGTGAGTTAGCCTAAATTGTGTACCTCCTGTCATTTTATTTGGTCATGGTCCCTTAAACCTATATGGCTACTCCCCTAGTTGAAAAATTTTCGGTCCTTTTGTGGAACGTCAGAGGCCTTAATTCCAAATTCAAACGGGCACTGTTGATAAGATATTTAAAAACCCATTCCCCACACCTCATTCTCTTACAGGAAACTCACCTCACAGGCAGCAAGGTTTTAACCCTTAAAAAACCCTGGATCCAGAGGGCTATCCATGCTACTTACTCCTCTTATGCTAGAGGGGTCTCAATTCTAATACATAAGAAATTTTCCTGTGTGGTTGAGGATGTGTGTACAGACCCCCAGGGCAAGTTTGCAATTGTGGTATTCTCACACTGGTCTCAACGATACATAATTATAAATATTTATATTCCCCCGCCCTTTTCACATGATTTGTTATATAAGGTCTTGGAAAAAGCTGCTTCCTTTTATCCGGCAAAATTACTGGTGATAGGTGACTGCAACTCTACTATCTCCCCAGACTTGGATAGACCTGTCCCATTTAAGAACTATAGTTCTGAGCTATCTACTTGGGCTCAGGCAATGGGGCTGCAGGAGATATGGAGATGGAAACACCCGGCCACAAGGGCATACTCATGCTTTTCGGCCTCCCACAGGACTGCCTCACGAATTGACCTGGCTTTCTCTAATCCGGCTTTGCTGACAGATGTAATAGGGGCCAAGTACTTACCTAGCGGGCTGTCTGATCATAGCCCATTGGTAATCGAGTTTCGCTCGTCTGCATTTCGTGATGCGGCCTTGTGGAGGCTGGGGGCACAGTGGATTTCCCACCCTGAGGTGGCTGACATTATCCCACCTAGATTAGCGGAGTTTTGGGATCTTAATGAAGGCTCCTCAACTCCACAGATGGTTTGGGACACATTCAAGGCTTATACTAGAGGGCAATATATTTCAATCATCGCAAGTGTCAAGAGGCAGCAAGGCCTGGAAACTCATAGGTTACAACAGATGGTAGAGGATCAAACAGTAATCTACAGTGCAGATCCCACAATAGCTCGTTTTGATGCATTAAGTGCTGCCCGGAGTTCACTAAATTTACATTTGACGGAGGTTACGCGATTGGATATGCACAAAGGAAGGCAGCGGCTCTTCGAACAGGGAGACAAAAATGGTCGTTTCCTGGCTATGCTGGCGCAGCATGAATACCCACTTACAGTGGTCTCTGGTCTGCGGTCTCCAACTGTGGATACGGTGACCTCTCAGGTAGAAATTCTACAAATGTTTAAAGCCTTCTATCAAACACTTTGGCACTTGGTTGGTTGTCGGACGAGGAACGAGAGTCGTTGGTACGCCCTTTTACGGCCTCAGAGGTTTTAAAGGTCATACGGTCCTTCCCGATGGGAAAGGCGCCAGGGCCTGATGGCCTTCCAATAGATTTCTATAGAGCACACGCAGCACTTTTAGCACCCATATTAGCCCAATTGTATACTATCTGTTTATTGAAGGGTGATTTGCCCCCTTCAATGCATCGGGCCTATCTTACTCTGATCCATAAGGACCTCAAGGATCCAGAGCTATGTGCCTCATATAGACCAATAGCCTTATTAAATAATGACTTCAAAATTTTAACCAAACTGTTGGCTACCCGTTTATACCCACTACTACCTGCGGTTATTGACCCTGATCAAACAGGATTTATGCCCAAAAGGTCCACTGATGTCAATCTTAGGAGACTCTTCACCAATATACATGCTCAACACAACAACTCTGGTACAAGGGCTATTGCCCTATTAGATATAGAAAAGGCGTTTGATACAGTAGAGTGGCCCTTCTTGTGGGAGACTCTACGTAGAATGGGTTTTCCACTACGGTTTATATCATGGTTGCAGGTGATCTATAGGTGTCCTACTTCATCGATTCGCTTAGGTCCCAGACTCTCAACTCCATTTCGACTTTTCCGGGGAACTAGACAGGGTTGCCCTCTCTCCCCGGCTTTATTTGCTTTAGCCATGGAGCCAGTTGCAGAGGCCCTTCGCACATCGCCTCATATTAAGGGGCTCCGTATTGGCATGCTAGAGGAGAGGGTAGCCCTGTACGCAGACGATATGGTTCTGTTTCTCGGGGATGCGGGTTCATCACTTCAGGGTGCTTTGTCACTCCTCAATACATTCTCCACAGTAACGGGCCTTCGGGTTAACTGGTCAAAATCTACTTTATTTCCAATAGATCAGGCAGCAAAAGCCACATCCTCCCCAGACAGCCCATTGAAGTGGGTTGACTCCTTTAAATATCTTGGGGTTTATGTCTCCGCACAAGCCTCAGATTTTCTTAAACTAAATTTAGAGCCGGTAGTGGGGGATATGAAAGTTAAACTCAAGGCATGGAATAACCTGCCCCTGTCAGTTTGGGGAAGGGTTAACTTGCTCAAAATGAAGGTCATTCCCAAATTCATTCCCCGCAGTGGTTTCCTAAATCCTTTTTCACTAAATTAAACCAACGTTTCTCGGAGTTTCTCTGGGGCCCCTCACCACCCAGATATAAGCTATCGACATTGATGAGGCCACTGTCACGGGGTGGCATGGCTTTTCCGGATTGCTATAAGTATTTCTTGGCGACACAGCTTGTGACAGTGGCCTGGTGGTTAAATCCCGATAAAACCAATGTGGCCTCCGCTCTGGAGGCCACGGTGGCGGGCTCCTGGGAATCCCTTCGACATTTAATTTATAGAGGTCCATGTGCCCCATACCTATTAACCCCTTCCATGCTTACTACCCTACGGGCCTGGAAAATGGGTTTAGTCATTGAAAAATACACTCAGACTGAAATTTCCCCTAATGCCCCCCTATGGCTAAACCCTAATTTACCACATTTTTATAAATCTATAGACCCTCAGGCATGGACTAGATATGGTATAAAACTAATCTCGCAAGTGGTGTCTTCCACTTCATTGCTTCCTTTTCGCCAGCTTTCCTCTTAGTATAACCTACCGCAACATTATCAGTTCCGCTATTTTCAACTTTTGCACGCATTTGAAGCCCAATTCCCACGTTCCTCCTGTACTCTAACACAGTCTAAGCTGGAGAACATACTTGGATCCGGTTGTACTAAGAAACATACATCGCGCTTATATGCGCATCTAATCTATGTGTCCTTGCCACCGTTGGACGGCCTTTTGTCCCGTTGGCAGCGTGACATTCCTGCTTTGAATAGCGACGATTGGGATAATGTTTGGGACTTCCCTTTTAGCTCGCTAGTCTCTATACGTGACAAATTAGTGCAATTTAAAATAGTACATCGTGCGTATTTCACCCCACACAGACTTCATTTGATAAATTCCGCCCATGCTCCTGAGTGTTGGAGATGTGGCTCCACCCCAGGAGATTTTTCTCACATTTTCTGGCATTGCCCAAAGATACAACAATTCTGGTCCTTGCCCTAATCAATAAAATTGCATCGACCAATTTACCACCGTCAAGGGAGATCTGTATGTTCCTGTTACAGCTAAACGCACGATGATTGGTTTGCTTTTATTTTATGCTAGGAAAATCATAGCACTTCAATGGAAAAAATCCTATCCCCCTCAAGTGCTCAGTGGAAACGTTTGGTTAACGATAGCCTTCCATTATATAAAGATACTTATCTTAATAGAGGTTGCCAGTTGAAATTTGATAGAGTTTGGAGTGGGTGGCTGGAGGAAATGAATATTGCCTATTGATGATTGATTATTCTCAGTCACTACACCATAGAATTGACGAATAACTGTAGCCTTCAGTTAATAGGTATTGGCCTCCACAGGCTTTGGTTTCTTTTTTTTTTTTTTTTTTTAACTCCAACCAAAGCCTACCTTCTGCCAGGAGGAAAGTGTTACTTGCACTTCATACTTATATCTCACATTTGTATTTCATGTATGTATCATAGCGGCTACCCACTCTGATTACCCGATGTACCTGCTGTTACACTTGTACAAACTAACCAATTAATTTGTATATGTTTATATGTTTTCTTTCTTAAAATTTGAATAAAAAAATATTTAAAAAAAAAAAGAGATTAAAGGTCATTGAAGAGAAAGAGATTAAAGGTCATCATAAATGTGCATAATATGTACAAGGTTTGTTATATATCCGATGAGATATAGCCCAGACAATGCGTAAATAGTCAAAATTACACTTTCAACATCATATAAAAAAAAACATCATAGCGAAAAAAACAAGCCGTGGATTGAAAAGAAAATATACACAGGAAATCATCATCTATCATCAATAAAGCATGTGAGAGATAATGAGTTCCCCAGGGTGTACTGTGCCTAAGGTATGTATCCAGTAGGCCTCATGGCAGAGAAGTAACCGGTCACGGTCCCCTCCTCTGTGGGGTGGTTTGATGTGCTCAATCACCTTCCCACGTAGCTCATGGGTCTGGTGCTTGGCCGTTACAGAGTGCATCGCTACAGGTTTGTTGGGGTCAGCATGTTCACCCTTCTCGGTCTTGGCCAGGGCGACCCTAATATCACTCCTGTGTTTCTGGAATTGTTTCTTAAACGGACCGACGGTTTTACCCACATATGCCAATGTACAGGGGCATTTTAACATATATACGCAGAAGTCAGTGTTGCAATTGAAATAATCACGTATTGGCCTTCACGGTGGGTCCCAGGGCTTTGTCAGATAGTAAAATATTCCGGTTGGTTTCAATAGCGTGTTTAATCGCACCCGATTCCTGATTAAACCTGTGTACAAACAATGGGCAGGTAATAGGGTCGGGGGTTCTGAACTGTCTATTCTGGGCTTTGCCAAGAGCTTGGTCAAGTACCACTGTGGGATACCCACGCTCCAGGAATTTGTTGTACATGACCTCTAGTTGTTTCTTTTTATCGTTTTCATCAGAACAGATACATAGTACCCTAGCAAATTGTGAAATAGGTAGATTTCTGCGTAGATGCTCAGGATGTGCACTCTGAAAATGGGACAAGGTGTTTCTGTCGGTAGGTTTAGTGTATAGGGATGTAGTGATGGTGCCCTGGTTAAATACCGTTCAAAAAACCAACAAACAGGTTAAACTCATCCTTGCTACCTGACCAGATGAGGAAAATGTCATCAATGTACCTCATCCATTTTATAACATACTTGTGAAAAAGAGGGGATGGGTAGATGTGTTGTTCTTCAAGGTGGCCAACAAATAAGTTGGCAAACGAGGGTGCTGCTGAGCTCCCCATGGCTGTGCCACGTATTTGTGTGTATGTCCTTCCCTCAAACATAAAGTGGTTATTGGTGAGGATAAACTCAAGACATTCAAGAATATAACCACAAGGTACCCCGGAAAAGTCTTGTTTCTTACAGAAATGTTCAACGGCCCGTAAGCCGTCAAAGTTTGGTATGCAGGTGTATAAGGACGATATGTCCATTGTGGCAAATCTCCAGTCATTCTGAAGGGTCTGGAAGGTTTTCAGTTTCTCTAAAAAATCACTTGTATCCCGTATATAGGCAAGTAGATTTTTTACGAGGGGCTGCAGATAGAAATCGATAACCTGGGCTAACCGTTGAGTAATGGCACCTGTACCAGACACTATGGGTTGGAGCTTAAGTGGTGCGGTGATCTTATGGATTTTAGGTAGTCCGTAGATGACAGGCATGTGGGGATGGTCATTATATAGAAAATTGGCCACTTCATCGGTCAGCCAACTGCCTGATTGCCCCAAATTAATCAAGTGAGATAAAATATTCTTGGTGCCTTGTGATGGATCCCTATCCAGTGTTCCGTAGCTGGTGGAGTCTGCTAATAAGGAGAGCATACCATTCCTGTACTCACTGTAGTCCGTAATCACAATGCCCCCGCCTTTGTCGGTGGGTTTAATGATGATGTTTTTATCGTCTTTGAGTGATCTAAGTGCAGCAAAATCCTCTGGGTTCAAGATAGTGTATGTTCTGTTTGAGGCCTTGTGAGATACCTCATGTTTGATTGTTCTGGTATAGTTCTCAATAGAGTGAAATTGTCCTGGGGGTATAAATTTACTTCTCAAGTGGGTATCCCAGGTTGTGTGTGTAAGAATTGTTTTATTTTAAGTGCACGCTCAAATTTGAACATTTCAACTTCGAAGTCAAACAGATTCAGTCTATTGGTAGGGCAAAATGACAGGCCTTTAGATAAAAGTTTGGACTCACCGTTGATGATAGTTCATGATGAGAGGTCGATCACCGGGCACGTCTGGATCCCCGCCGTCCGCTGCTGCGAAGTGGTGGCACTGTCTGTTCTCTTGATGCCCCTCCTGGATATGCGCTTCCACTGGCAACTGGAAAAAGGGTCTGGTGAGCTGCGCTCCCAGAGGCGGTGACGCCTGTCGATGTCCCGGCCTCACTGTCAGATGATGGATTTTCAGTGGGGCGATCACTCTCTGATGTGGGAGGTTGACTGTGTCTCCATATTGTATCTGTGCATGGGCGGAGCCTCCTCCTGGGGCGTGTGGCTCCTGTGACCCAGGGAGAAACACGGCCCTCCTGATAGTTCTGATTAACAAGTCTTAGCTTGTCTCGTTTGACCTGTTTCTGTTTTTTGGCGTATACCAGTATCTCGCTGACAATATTGCGCAATGCATTTGTTAGTGCGTCGTTATCCCAGACAGGTGCTATAAGTGTTGATTGTTTTCTGTTAACTTGGCACAGTTTAACATTGACTTCCTCTATCACAATAAACATATAATTGAGTGAATTTTGTGTGGAGACCTCACACCACTTTTCACAGAACTCACATTTGTGGCATCCTATAGTGGGTTGGTTCTTGATGCGGATGTCTCTTGGGATCCTCTTTGTCCTGTAGTATTCGGATAGCATCTGTCCATGTAATTCAAGATCGACTTGTCTTTTCTTTAATCGTTTGATCTCATGGTTGATATCCGTGGCAGTGTCAGTTCCAAACGCCTTGTTCTCATCAGGAGGAAACAAAATAGCATCTATCTCTTCTTGGCTATAGATGCAGTCGGGGGCTCTGCTGAACTGGAGGACCCTGCGTCATCGGATGCCATCAGTCTCCAGGCAAGTTTCTCAATGGGATAAAATTGGTGTCAGCCTTGTCCCATATATAACGGGCACAGATGGTAATGAACCCCACGTTTGGTGGCCGCCAGGGGTGCGTAATGGAAACCCAGTTAGAAGTCAATACGATATTCCAATCGCACACGTTCCCGGTTAAAAGGCACAAAAATATTGGGTGCTGCAGCGATTACCAGTTGGGTTCTGGAAACATCAAGCAAACGTACATTTTCGCCAGCACACCATGGATCAGCAAAAAGTTGTCCAGAAAGGTTTTTAATGGAAAAAAGGTCACATCACAAAAGGGGTGCAACGTTTCGGGGCCGCGCAGGACCCCTTCGTCAGGCAAGTGATGGGGTGCATAGTGTCAAACACAATATATATACAGTGGTCATCAACTGACAAAAGACATGTGAAGAATGAAAAGAAATGAGAAAAAAAATGCACTCCCCCTCCCTCTGACATCAGATTGACGTCAGAATCCCGCCTAAAACGTTAAAAACTGCAGTATGGAAAGGTAATACAAATGGTTAAGAGCAATGGCATGTGAAAAATACTGTGATGCGGATGGCCAATTGCAAGAATGTATATAGGTCATAGATCGGCTTTAAATGCCGAGTGTGCCCGCTCGGGGCACAGTGCTGGGTAGGACCCAGCGACTACTCGTCAGCTGGAGGTCCAGATAGCCAATCACACAGCACCACGTACGTCGCGCATGCGCAAAACTCTATGGAGACGGATTATCGGGAGGGACGCCTGGCTGCAGGGCCGCCCTCGTCACGGCAACCTGTGACGTGTGGCCGGCACCGCGTCAGGTAACCAAGGAGGGGTGCGAGCGAACGGAAAATGAGGAAAGGAAAAGCGACAAAGCGGAGAAGAGTGAAAAAGGGTGAAGGGAAACCGTGGTGCAAAAAGAGACAAAGGGAAAGAGTGAAGGAGGAATTGCAGAAGGGAGCAGTGTGAAAGCAGCCTAAAGGTGAAAGTGAAAATAATTTTATTGACTGTAATTGTAATGCACGGAGCTTTGGATTCTGTGAATTCTTCATATACAGTGAAAATTTATCAGGATATAGCAAACTAAAACTATTAAAATGCAGACATTAAAGTTTTTGTGGAAACAAAATATGCAGACATGAAATGAAATTATTGCAAATTTGAGATGAACAATTTAAATGTATAAAAAGTGAAATTTATCAAACTGAATGTGAAATATATAAATAGATTGTGTGAAAATCTTAAAGTATAACTAAAGGCAAAACTTTTTTTGTTTTTGTTTTGGATAGAGTGGAGAGGGATTATAACGCTTGTCAGTTTTTATTGCTGTCTGTACCCCCGTTTAGGAGAGTTACCCTCTCTATTTGTCCTGTTTACCATTATTATTGAAAGTGAAAGTAAAAGAAAATCACAAACTTTGGGTTGTCCCCAGAAAAGTAACAGAGGATAAATCTTCCAATGGGGACACTAGTTCTGGTGACCTGTATTCCTCAAGGAATACCCTTAATTTACAGGAATTTCCTCTCACTTCTTGTTTGGCCATGGGTCAGGAAAGGGAAATCTCAGCGATGGGACACAGATGATGAAACAAAATCTGACATGGGTTATAACCCTCTCTTGCTCTATCCAAAGTGAAAAAAAGGTTTTGCCTATAGTTCTACTTTAATATTAGAGTCTGAATAACTCGTGATCAAGAACATAGAATTAATAATGAAAAATCATCTGTGCTCGGTCTGTGGATATTAAATTATTAACATTTGCAATAAAGGAGATTTAAAACAAGATATAACTGACCTCCCTAGGTGCTTTTAATGTGAAGTAATTAATTCACAAAGATCACAAGGACTTTAGAGAAGGAGTCTCCAAACTTTTTAAACAAAGGACCAGTTTATTGTCCTTCAGGCTCTAGGGGGGCCGGACTGTGGCCAGTGGGAGTGGAATTTAGCTGGGAGTAAACATTGCCACATTTGGTATTAGTGGGAAGAATAATTCTCCATCGTTGGTGGGAGAACTGGTGCCCCGTTGTTGTCAGTTGGCAGAATAGTGTCTTATATCAGTGGGAGGAATTGTGCCTTAAGGGCCAGATAAAGGCAAGCAAATGGCCACATCCGACCCCTGGGCCACAGTTTGGAGACCACTGCTCCAGAGTCTGATTTCAGTCATTTTCAGCTTAGAAACACCTGGTAGTTGTTTACACTAAAAAAGCAATATTTCAATGACATATTATATTTTTACATGTTAAATTCATTTTTCCATAATGCTTATAGATACAGAGATGAATGAGGATTTGCTTACAAATATTTTTCTTTTGTTCAGCTCTTGCTATATTGCAATTAACAGCAATTAGTTTCTTTGCTTCTTGTCAAAATGTAGCCAAAGGCACACCAGACATGCTGTGTTTTTGATAAGCACCTTGCTAATGTTAGCCCTCAAACTAATATGCATGAAAAGCGTTAAAGTGGATATAAACCCTCACATATACCCAGTAAAGGGAACAGCCTCAGATTATACACAGGGATGAAACAAATCTCCCTACATAAGTTTTACATGTATATCTGCTGTCTTCAGTCTATATTCTTTAGAAAGTGCACATCATGTTCAATTTTTTTTCCCTGTTCAGCACTTGGCATACATTTTGTGACAGCTGATTGGAGGAAAGGCACACACCCCCTTCACATAGGCAGAGGAAGGAAGGAATATGCAGAGCTGTGCTGTGAATAGACCAGCTCTTTGCTAATCTATTTATAGCACCACCCGACACAAATTTCAGGCTGGTTTTATCTCGGTTGTCGGAGAACTTGTAAGATTTTATCATGCTGATAACACTAGAACAGAGCAGCAGAAAGACATGGGACTTAGGGCTTTGGAGAGCCATAAGAAAAAACTACAGATATATGTGCTTAGGTCAAATTTCATGAATCAGGTTTACATCCACTTAAAGGTGGGTATACACATACCAAAAGTTGGCTAGTTCAGCAAGAACCAGACAACATTTGGTACGTGTATACTTCTCTTGTGTATTCTCAATGTGTATTCTATGCTTTAGAGTCTTTATGAGAGTAGTAATCTGATGAAATTACACACTGACATATAATGGTGAAATTACACACTGACATATAATGGTTTGTGCTTTGCCATGTTGTAGTTGTTGATAAAGACTGCTGGTTAAAGGATTCCCCAAAGCAAATATGGTTCTAAATAAGAGGGCAGATGATCCCCAGGAATCTCCAGAATTGTCATAATTTTTAATGTGAATTTATTGCTTCAGGTGACAATCAGAGTTTGCTCAGTTTATGTAGGTGACTATGGGATTTAGTGCAATGGTTTCTACACAACGATACAAATTTCAATGCTTCCATAATATTTATAAGGAAGCGGGGTGGGATGAGCAGTAATAGTTCTTATTTATGTTGTTAAGTTAACGGAATCCATTTAGAAAAGGGTAATAAAATACAAGAGCACAATTTTGAGTGCATATATAGTTTTAAAATATATGCTATGAAGAAGAGAGAAGCAAAAACAGCATTTGGTAAAAATTGTTGCTACAAGGTTTTGCAGTATTACATTGATTACTCATTTATAATGTTATAGCAAACTGAGCAGAAAAGTTTGATAGAAAATGCATTTTAAACATGCAGCCTGTTAAATTAATGAAATCTACTGGGTGAAACAATTTAATGGACCAAAAATAATGCTAATTAAATTATTAGAATCTTGATTGCAAGAAGTAATTAAGAATGCTGTCATTATGCAATGAGAATAAATGCTATTAAGAGTGGAAAACTGTATTTATAAACGATGATGTTTTTTGCCCTGACCTTTGATAATCTTGCACCTGTCTGAGTCATCTGCAAATGAATTTTCACTGAATGACAACCTCATAGACACAGAATGTCAGTAGTGAGTTTGCTTTCTTTGATTTCAGTATTGATTAGAAATGTATTTAAAGGTTATGTATAAAAAGATCAGTTTATAAAAATGTTAGCTTGGGAATGCAGGTAGCTCAACCCAAAGAAAACATTAATTGTTTTAATCTCAAAAAGAAAACATACATAATCACCCAGTCCTATGGTGATTTTAGCATTCACAAATGATCGCATAATTTATTATCTTTGAAGAAACTCTGCACTTTTAAAATACCTCAACTCTTTTTAAAGTACATCTGCAAAATATGGGACTACCATTTCTGATCTCCTTCTTAAAAGGTAAGTTGCCTGGCTGTTATGCTGGCCTACTCGCTTTAATATTGTCTGAGTCACTGACCTTTGGATAGTCGTCAGAAGAGCCCCTTATCTACATATACACTATATCACCAAAAGTATTGCGATGCCTGCCTTTACATGCACATGAACGTTAATGGCATCCCAGTCTTAGTCCATTGGGTTCAATATTGAGTTGACCCACCCTTTGCAGCTATAACAGCTTCAACTATTCTGGGAAGGCTGTCCACAAGGTTTAGGAGTATGGGAATGTTTGACCATTCTTCCAGAAGCGCATTTGTAAGGTCAGGCAATGATGTGGATAAGAAGGCCTGGCTCACAGTCTCTGCTCTAATTCATCCCAAAGGTGTTTTATTGGGTTGAGATAAGAACTCTGTGCAGGCCAGTCAAGTTCCTCCACCCCAAACTTGCTCATCCAAGTCTTTATGGACCTTATTTGTGCACTGGTGCGCAGTCATGTTGGAACAGGAAGGGGCCATCTCTAAACTGTTCCCACAAAGTTGGGAGCATGAAATTGTCCAAAATGTCTTAATATGCTGACGCCTTAGGAGTTCCCTTCACTTGAACTAAGGGGCCAAGCCCAACCCCTGAAAAACAATCCCACACCATAATCGCCCCTCTACCAAATGATTTGGACCAGTGCACAAAGCAATATTCATAAAGACGTGGATGAGCACGTTTGGGGTGGAAGACCTTGACTAGCCTGCATCTCAACCAAATAAAATACCTTTGGGATGAATTAGAGCGGAGACTGCGAGCCAGACATTCTCATCCACATCAATGCCTGACCTCACAAATGTGCTTCTGGAAGAATGGTCTAACATTCCCATAGACACACTCATAAATCTTGAGGACAGCCTTCCCAGAAGAGTTGAAGCTGTTATAGCTGCAAAAGGTGGGCCAACTCAATAATGAGGTTGAATACAAAGGGCTGCGCTTAGGACAGTAGTTTAGGTGTGCTGCCTCCCTTAAAAGAGCTTCCCTAGGGATTCTCTGCTGACTAAAAATATGTTACCAAGGGTAGTGGCGCTTCCTATAGGGTAATAAATGGGAGGGGTGGTTACCCAGATGGTTTCTATCAGTAGATCCCTAATGGAGGTAGCTGGTACCTACCAGGGAGAAAAAACCTTTAATTATCGTGAGGGTATGTATGTCTGTACCTACACACACATATATCCCCATACACCCGTGTATATCAGCAGGTATAAATGAATAAATAGATGAGCAATGTCTTCAGAGGGTCTGGCCTGAGGCCCCTAATAATGTGGTAAATTTACACCATATGCCACCACTAGGTGAAAATATCAATATCATATATACATACTACTGATCTAAAATAATTAAACCATCAAAATAAACCTTTGCTCATCGTGCAGAAAAAACATGTGTAAGTATGAGTAAAAGACATTACATAATATCGAATTAGTGCAAATAAACGTAGTAAAATCACTTATGTCCAAAGAAACAATTATATCCAAAAAAACAATTTTGCAGTGATTAAAGTCCTTAAAGTGAAAAAAATCCTTAGAATGAAAAGGCTTATGTGAAAAAACTTTTTAGTGAAACAATTTTTTGTTCAAATCCAACGTTTCAACAATTCCGTGACTTGAGTGCTCTCGGAAAATTCCTGTGACTTTTGTGCACCCCCTTCGGGTCCCCACTCACCAGATCCAACAGCCCCAAAAGGGGCGACCAGCATAAGATATCTCAATCACGGTCTCCTTTCCACGATAGTTATACGGGCTCTCCAAGGTGGTTTCCGTGCCTCTGGTTTTCCCAATGGATTCCTCCAATCTCAGATGGAGCAGGCTGCAAGGGGAGTTGCGGTCCCAATATTCCTACCGACCATCCAAATAGTTTCCCACTATTGGTTTCAATGTACGCAGTGGCTCCCTCATAGAAAGAAAAGATAGGAAGCTCCCATGGTGTAGTATAAATAAAAAAACGCTTTTATTCAAAAAAGCTCCATCAGCTTACAGCGGAGTAAAAAATGGTAAATATACCATAAAATTAACTAAATAAAACAACCAGTGAAAAAACAGATTAGTGAATAAAAACAAATTAGCTCACTCAGAGATACCCTGAGAACAGGCCCGTAGCGGTAAAAAATATATTGGAATTACGTGCCGCTGGTTAGAGCTATTGCGCTCCACCTGCGTTCCAGCTAGGGCCCGTACCCGGAAGTGACGTAGCGTGCGTGGCGTCGTTGTACGCGTTTCGTCATAGGACGTCTTTAGCAACGATGCCACCACGCCACGCGCTACGTTCTTTAATAGGAAGCCATCAGGTTAGATCCGCCCCATGCTTCTGGCAATCCAATCCAACCGTGACAAGGGCGGGGTGATATTCCCACCTTGTCTGGGGTGTCAGCAGAGGTGGTCTAACTGCTTTCCTCGTAGCTAGCCCAACTGCTAGCATTACAAACTATATTGCCATCCTGTATTTTACACATTGTCCTAGGGTAAATAAGTAATAAAAATCCATTGCCTAAGACAATACAATAACATAGGGCAAATAGATGATAAAAATGATGAAGAATCTACCCCAAATGAAATGAAAAAATAAATAAAAATAATAATAAAAATAAAAATAAAAAATAAAAAATAAAATAAAAATAAAATAAAAATAAAAATAAAAATAAAAATAAAAATAAAAATAAAAATAAAAATAAAAATAAAAATAAAAATAAAAATAAAAATAACAAATGAAATAAAATAAAAATAAAAATAAGAATACAAATGGGGAATGTTCAGAGGGACAATATATAGAGAGAAAAAACCCCTTGACATTTATTATGGACCCTATGTGTAGAGGAGGAAAAAACTTTTCCATCGGCTTAAATTAGCCTTAATCTCAACCACTTTCTAAACTCCCCCTGTGCCCTCATGTTGTGTCATCAAGCGATCACCCTAACATAAGTCCTACTGGGGAAAAAAGGGGGTTATTTACCAATAATGCATCAAGGGGCTTGAGCACAGACTAATAGGGAGTATTTTTGAGCCCCATTTTTTACTTAAAGGAGGTCCTAGGGGGTGCTATTACCCATGTTGTTACAGATTGAAAATAACAGATCAAAAATAACAGTAGTAATTCTAGTAAAGGCATGCAGAAATTAACTGTATTACAAAATTAGGGGGTATGGGCTTTTTGAGTTTTGCCATTAGGCCTAATCAATTCTAGAAAGAGGTTTGGGGGCACCCCCATATTCTTAGTGTGAGTGGTCAGGGGGCTAGATGTCCACTCCCTAACAACTTAAGTCCATAAAAGGACCAGCAATAGGTAAAATATTAAAATATTACCAAATTTGAATATATGTACCCCTGTGTCTTACGGGTTGGCCAGGAAACAATTTAAATCGATATCCAGGTTGAGGCCCCTGGGGGCAAGGGACCCCAACCTGTATATCCATGCGGTTTCATTTTGGGATATAAGTGTGGTTTTATTACCCCCTCGCCAGTGATCCTTCACACAGTCGATCCCATAAAAGATCATTCCTGTGGGGTCCCGATTGTGTACTGTGTCAAAGTGGCGGGAAAGATGGTGTTTTGGGAACCCTTTTTTGATGTTTTTAATATGTTCCCGTATTCTCACATAAAGGGGTCGGGTAGTTCTGCCCACATATTGCATTTGGCACGGACATTCGATGACATAGGTCACGTGCGTACTTTGACATGTGATAAGTTCCCTGATCTGATATTGTTTGTAATCTGATCTTGATTTGAAGGTTTCCCTTTTCCGGGGTTGCTTTTTGGTAACCCTGCATGGTAAGCATTTTTGGCACTTATAAAACCCTTTCATGTCTGGAAAAATTCGAGTCGTCTTAGGGGGATTAATAACATTGTGTACTAGAAGATGTCGTAGATTGGGCGCTTTTCGATATATTATCTTGGGTTTCTTGGGTAATATACCTGCTAATGTTCTGTCCTCTTTTAAGATAGGCCAGTACTTCTTGTTTCCTGGCCAACCCGTAAGACACAGGGGTACATATATTCAAATTTGGTAATATTTTAATATTTTACCTATTGCTGGTCCTTTTATGGACTTAAGTTGTTAGGGAGTGGACATCTAGCCCCCTGACCACTCACACTAAGAATATGGGGGTGCCCCCAAACCTCTTTCTAGAATTGATTAGGCTTAATGGCAAAACTCAAAAAGCCCATACCCCCTAATTTTGTAATACAGTTAATTTCTGCATGCCTTTACTAGAATTACTACTGTTATTTTTGATCTGTTATTTTCAATCTGTAACAACATGGGTAATAGCACCCCCTAGGACCTCCTTTAAGTAAAAAATGGGGCTCAAAAATACTCCCTATTAGTCTGTGCTCAAGCCCCTTGATGCATTATTGGTAAATAACCCCCTTTTTTCCCCAGTAGGACTTATGTTAGGGTGATCGCTTGATGACACAACATGAGGGCACAGGGGGAGTTTAGAAAGTGGTTGAGATTAAGGCTAATTTAAGCCGATGGAAAAGTTTTTTCCTCCTCTACACATAGGGTCCATAATAAATGTCAAGGGGTTTTTTCTCTCTATATATTGTCCCTCTGAACATTCCCCATTTGTATTCTTATTTTTATTTTTATTTTATTTCATTTGTTATTTTTATTTTTATTTTTATTTTTATTTTTATTTTTATTTTTATTTTTATTTTTATTTTTATTTTATTTTTATTTTTATTTTATTTTTTATTTATTTTTTATTTTTATTTTTATTATTATTTTTATTTATTTTTTCATTTCATTTGGGGTAGATTCTTCATCATTTTTATCATCTATTTGCCCTATGTTATTGTATTGTCTTAGGCAATGGATTTTTATTACTTATTTACCCTAGGACAATGTGTAAAATACAGGATGGCAATATAGTTTGTAATGCTAGCAGTTGGGCTAGCTACGAGGAAAGCAGTTAGACCACCTCTGCTGACACCCCAGACAAGGTGGGAATATCACCCCGCCCTTGTCACGGTTGGATTGGATTGCCAGAAGCATGGGGCGGATCTAACCTGATGGCTTCCTATTAAAGAACGTAGCGCGTGGCGTGGTGGCATCGTTGCTAAAGACGTCCTATGACGAAACGCGTACAACGACGCCACGCACGCTACGTCACTTCCGGGTACGGGCCCTAGCTGGAACGCAGGTGGAGCGCAATAGCTCTAACCAGCGGCACGTAATTCCAATATATTTTTTACCGCTACGGGCCTGTTCTCAGGGTATCTCTGAGTGAGCTAATTTGTTTTTATTCACTAATCTGTTTTTTCACTGGTTGTTTTATTTAGTTAATTTTATGGTATATTTACCATTTTTTACTCCGCTGTAAGCTGATGGAGCTTTTTTGAATAAAAGCGTTTTTTTATTTATACTACACCATGGGAGCTTCCTATCTTTTCTTTCTATGAGGGAGCCACTGCGTACATTGAAACCAATAGTGGGAAACTATTTGGATGGTCGGTAGGAATATTGGGACCGCAACTCCCCTTGCAGCCTGCTCCATCTGAGATTGGAGGAATCCATTGGGAAAACCAGAGGCACGGAAACCACCTTGGAGAGCCCGTATAACTATCGTGGAAAGGAGACCGTGATTGAGATATCTTATGCTGGTCGCCCCTTTTGGGGCTGTTGGATCTGGTGAGTGGGGACCCGAAGGGGGTGCACAAAAGTCACAGGAATTTTCCGAGAGCACTCAAGTCACGGAATTGTTGAAACGTTGGATTTGAACAAAAAATTGTTTCACTAAAAAGTTTTTTCACATAAGCCTTTTCATTCTAAGGATTTTTTTCACTTTAAGGACTTTAATCACTGCAAAATTGTTTTTTTGGATATAATTGTTTCTTTGGACATAAGTGATTTTACTACGTTTATTTGCACTAATTCGATATTATGTAATGTCTTTTACTCATACTTACACATGTTTTTTCTGCACGATGAGCAAAGGTTTATTTTGATGGTTTAATTATTTTAGATCAGTAGTATGTATATATGATATTGATATTTTCACCTAGTGGTGGCATATGGTGTAAATTTACCACATTATTAGGGGCCTCAGGCCAGACCCTCTGAAGACATTGCTCATCTATTTATTCATTTATACCTGCTGATATACACGGGTGTATGGGGATATATGTGTGTGTAGGTACAGACATACATACCCTCACGATAATTAAAGGTTTTTTCTCCCTGGTAGGTACCAGCTACCTCCATTAGGGATCTACTGATAGAAACCATCTGGGTAACCACCCCTCCCATTTATTACCCTATAGGAAGCGCCACTACCCTTGGTAACATATTTTTTTTTCAACTCAATAATGAACCCTACGGACAAAGACTGGGACCATTAAAGTTCATGTGAGTGTAAAAGCAGGTGCCCCATACTTTTGTCAATATAGTGTATATTACCGACTCAATATACTGAAGCAGGAGGGTCAGCATAATAACCAGGCAACTAGCATTTTCAGAAAGAGAGGCCAGCAATGAAAACCTCCATGCTTCTCTAATTAAAGGTTTTCTAACCACTTCGCAACTAGTGTACACAAATATGCAGCCTCACAGAAGTGGGTTTTCTTTCATGGTGCTGCATATATGCACCACTGTGTTTGTGCTGAGAATGCACTGCACAGCACACTCCCAGCACAAAGACTGAACTCTCATCAAGAGCCCTGCCTCTTGTACTAATGATTGGGAAATTGGGAGGCTCGGTGCCCAAACATCTGATTGATGTGATAGTCTCTGATTGATCAGCCACTGTACAGCTGGCCTTGGTGTTTTTTCTCCTCTTGACTGGAGAAAAAGATGCACTGTATCTTTTTCTCCTTGTTAAAGGAGAAAAATATAAATATGTAAAAAATGTGAATACAAAAGTGTGTGTAAGAACAACAACAAAAAAAGATCTAGGTTTGATCTAAGTCGATATCAGGGTTAGAGTTAGGGTCAAGGTTAGGTTTAAAGGTCATTGTCAGAGTCAAAGGCCTAAGTTAAAGGCTGGGGTCAAAGGTCAGAGTTAGTGTATTTTATGAAGGGTTTCAAAAATTTGATTTAGTTTCAGTGTCAGAGTAATTGTGTTTTACGTAGTATGAAAAACAAACAAACCGCACACTATTATTTCTGAGCCCCAGTACAGGTACAAGCTACAAATAATATACACATATGTGGTATCACTGCAATCATATGCAGTAGGGGAACTTTTTTGGGGTGTTTTTTGGTGGTGGGTTATATTAATAACAAGAAATTTAAAGCTACATTTCAAAAATATATCTATTTTAATACTTTGTTTTTTTAGATATTAAAAGAAAAGAAAAATCTGCAGATATCCATTACCATTTACCACACAATAAAAGCCCAATTTGCCCAGAAAACACAAAAATGAATAATATAATTCACCTGGATGAGTAGTTGCAATAAGATGTACAGTTTTACAAACTGTTTACAAATGCCAAAGTTGCAAAACTGTTTTCGGGTATTAAGATTTGTTTAACTTTTCATTATGAAGGGGTTAATACATCTAGACAAATCATGAGTATTTGCAAATATTGTTGCTGATTATTTTTCTTCTGCTGCATTCTGAGAGCTCTGTTGGGGTCCTCAGCCATCCCACAAGTTCATGGGTTAATGTTTTATTTTTACTATACAGAAAGTCATATTATTACAGATTTCTGCCTCATTATTAGATCATTTAAGTTTTATCAACTTCACTATGCAAAATATCCTATACAATATTCTGAACTTGAAGCTAACAGATCCCTGTGTGATATTGTCACACTGACTGTTCCACAGACACAAAAAACATTCACACTTACATTTAGTGACTGAAACTAGTATCTTAGTAGATAAAGGCTTCTAAAATTGGTGCAATCAGATATGGAGTTGATTTACTAGTATTGATTTCATAAATTTTCCCTTAGCTTAGTGAATGTTGTGAAAATTCCCTTTGCAAAGGATACCCAATTATGTGCAAGGAAAGTAAAAAGAAAAGAAAAAAAACAGCATTTATTTATGCGCATGATTGAATGATTGAATGATGGAAGTCAGCAGATTCATTTTTTTGTACTAAAATCTGCATGTTTTCCTAGAAACTACTGTAACCCCCCCCCCCACCCCCAACAAAAAAAAAGTATAAATTCCTTGGGGACCCTGGAGAAAAAATGGTGGTATTTGTAATTTTTTATGTTCAAACACATCAAACACATATTTTCAGGAACAATACATTCAAATGAATTTTAGTACAAAAAACACTATATTATACCTAATTTGTTGGTAAAATATAAAAGAGGGGTTGCGTTGAGCAAATAGCTACCAAACATGTCAAGTTTTACTATTGTGCACTCCTATAAAATTACAAAAAACTATTATACCCAAAGTTCTCCTAAGGCTACACTTTAAAAACCTTTACAGGTCATCATTTTAGTGGTAACCATGAACTATGACCCTAGAATTATTGCTCTCATACTGACATTTGTGATGATACCTGATACCATGTGGCACAAAAACAAAGGTTTGAATAGCTGCATTCTCGATTTCACAAGCCAAGGAATGACAGCTGTGACCCTAGAAGTTATGTAATACATGTCCCTTCTGGGGTCATAAGTCGCAGGAGAGATTGAGGAATAGATGTTTCCTGAATTCCTCCTGTTTTTAACTGGGGAAGCAGTTTTGCATGGTCCCTGGCTATCCAGAGGAACGGGAGTGCCCAGCAACCACTGTGGGAGCCCCTTAAAAGTAATTGGGCAGCTCTAAATAACTTTTATCGGAAAGCCCTTCACTGGTTCTTAAAGCCAATATCAAGCTCACAGCTTGATACCTTGGTAGACAAGTGATCAATCAACCCCCCTGTATTCATGACCCCTGATTTCCCTCATTACTACTCATATAAAGATAAGGTTCTTTGTGCTTTCTTTTACGCTTGCAGGAAATGACAAGGACTCTGCATTTTGAACATAATCACATCATCAGGTATTTTCTTTTTCTTGCTGAAAATGACTATGTGACTCCAGGTACTCAAAACCATATTCCAATTAGCAAGATATTGCTGCATTTGGTTATCGATCTCTCTCTCACACTCTCTGTAGTATTAACAGTGAATGTGAATACATTTTCAACTGCAACTAACACAGAAAAAAAGGCATTCTGCATTACTGAAACAGTGTCAGGCATGTACAGCATCCACATGTTTGGTCAGCAGTTTCACTGAGTTTTTGAATCCTGTTGAAAGGAGTAAGTCTGTCCTTATCTATCATTCATCTTTCAGACTCGGAAAGCAACAGCTATTGCTATGGATTAAGAAACTCTCTAATACACAAACTACTCACTGTACAGGATTAGGTGTCGTAATCTCTATTCAGCATTCTCTCGCCTCATTTATTTCTAGAGGAAGAAACTATTTATTTATTTTTATTTCTGTGTAGGTTTTTTTGCTGTTAAAAATAAGCTGCAAACTACTGTTTCCAAAACTCTAAGCAAAAAACTGAAGAGTACTATAGATAGTATTAATGAGAAAGACTAGGCTACAAAAATGTATTTATGAAACATCTTCAGGTTTATATATTTTTATCAAAAGATACATACATTTTAAGCTATTTTCATTATGGATCTATGACATTTTATAGGGTACTGGTGTGAAAAGAAATTCAAATATTTATTGTGTTATTTTTTATTTAGTTTTTACGAAAAAATGTCACTAGGCAAAAAGGATGATGTTGATCTCCAATGACATATTTGGAGCCTCTAGCTCAATACCAGAGTTTATTAAACCACCAATCTTGGCTGGTTAATGGAGTTTGGAGTCGCGGAACAGTAAGACTTTTGTGATTAACACAGGGACTATAAAATGTTGTTCACAGTGAACTTGTATGAATATTAAGCTTTATGATTATGTTTGCAGTTCAATTTATTTACTGTATGTCTAGCTGGAGGGAGACTGTTTTTTGACCTTTGACTTCAATAGTCCTTGCAAAACATAGAAGTTTCTTGTAGCCTAGTTACTATTTAATTGAAAAAAACATAAGACATTTCACTTACTTAGTAACACATGCACAGAGTTGTAATTAAAAAGATCATATACTATAAACAAGTACAATTATCTGCATTGCTTTTTCTCTAATGTGCCTTTTATGCTTTTAGTCTATTATTATGTACAATAAGGCTTCTAAATGGTAGTGTTCTATTCATACGCAACCAAAATAGTTTGCTAATGATATCCTAGTAATTACCGTAATTGGTTGCATTTTATTATGTACTCTATTTATTATCTAATGTCTAAATTTGAAATATATCAAAAGATATAAGCAATAAACCCACTGGGCCCACAGCATGAAGGAATAGGAAACACAATTGCTCAGTTTTGCTGTTGTTTTAATGCTTATGCATTATTTGTTTTATCACCAAGGAAATTCACTGTAACAGGCCAACATTTTGCAGATATTTGCCTTGCAATTTCTGCATGCATGTTTACCTACTAATCCAGGTATTATTTCTTGTCAAAAGAAGTTTATTGAGTATACAATGTTATAAAGATACATAAATATAGATAAAGTAAGTTTACAAGGATCTATAAAGTAAGCTCATTGTTTTACAGTAGGGTTTATATAGGTAAATATCATGAAATTTCAAATATTAAACATTGGGTTCACGTAAACCTAAATTAAAGATATATATAATTTCCTTAGTTACTTTTGTAGGTATTTAAATGATTTATACCTACTATACATATTGTTTACAAGTAGAGTGTATATAGGTCAAATAAGTTCTGATAATGAGCTTTAATCGTAAGGTGGAGAAAAGGAAAGAGAAAGAAGAAAAAGGGTTGAAAGGTAGAGGTATGGTCCACAAGGTTGTCCCGCTCGTCAGTTTATTATTCTTTTTAGTTCTCTTTGAAGCCTTAGAATGGGTGTCTCTGTAAGTCATTTAATCTGTTACCATGGCAACAGGACAGAGTCATTGAAATTTGACAGGAACTGTTGTTTTATCCAAGGATGCCAAAGTTTTTCAAATTTTGGAATTTGATTTTGATCGATGGCTACCATCTTAGCATGGGACATTGTATTATTCATTCTGTGAATTGTTTCTGCTAGTACCAATGTAGGAGATTTCCATGCCTTGGCCACTGTTTGTTTTGCAGCCGTTATTAGTTGGATCATAAGTTTGAATTGAGAGAGTGTTAACCATTCCGGTTTTAGATTAAGTAAAGTTAAATATGGATCTGGTTGTATTATTTTTTTAAATATTTTAGATGCAATCACGAAGACTTCCTTCCAGAAGGTTTGGATTACTGGGCACGTCCACCATATGTGTAAATATGTGCCTATTTCTGGGCATCCTCGAAAACAAAGAGTTGAGGTATTAGGTGAATATTTTGCCACTCTAGCGGGTACAAGGTACCAGCGAGTTAGGACTTTATAATTTGTCTCTAGTGCCAAGATGTTGGGTGAAGATGACTTAGATGTGAGCCATATATTAGACCAGTCCGTGTCTTCTAAAGTTCGTCCCAGGTCCTCCTCCCACCTCTGAACGTAAGAGGGTCTATTAAGATTTGCTACTCCATATAATTGATTATAAAGTGATGAAATTGTACCTTTAGCAAATGGATCTTTTTTACAGATTGATTCAAAAATGGATAATTGGGATAATGGTGTATCCCCCTTTAGGAATGGTGTATAGAAATTTTTGATTTGGAGATATCTAAATATCTCAGAGTTTGGTAGATCATATTTTTCTCTAAGCGATGGGAATGAAAGGAATGATTTAGATGCTATGAAGTCATTTAGTGTCTGAATGCCTGATGTTGTCCAAGCTTTAAAAGAATTTGGGTAGATCCATGCCGGATAAAAGGCCGGATTTCTGATAAAAGAAAGGAGAGGATTGTGTGGAGATTGTAACTGATATTTGGTTTTTAGTTTATCCCAGAGAGATAAGAAGTGTTTAGTTATGGGATTATGAATTTTAAAGCGGTCTTTAGGATCAAGCCATAATAAATTTGATATTAATAGAGGGTCATTTTCTGAAGCCTCTATAAATACCCATAATGGGATTTCCTGTTTTGCATGGTATTTGGACAGACTGGCCAAATGTGCTGCTCTGTAGTAGTTAGTAAAATTAGGGTATCCCAGGCCTCCTTTATTTTTGGGAAGATGTAGTGTGTGTATAGGTATACGTGGTTTAGAAGAGCCCCATATAAACGAAGTTGCTCTTTTTTGTACTATTCTCAAAAAATAGGAAGGAATTGGAATAGGGAGGACTCTGAATAGATAAAGCAATTTGGGTAGAATAGTCATTTTGATTGCATTAATCTTCCCTATCCAGGATAAAGGAAGTTGCGACCATTGTTTTATTAGATTTGTGATCTGTCTTAATACAGGAGGATAATTGGTTGAGAATAAGTCAGAATGAGATGCTGTTAAATGAATTCCAAGATATGGGATTGATTTTTCTGCCCATGTGAATGGGAGTGCAGTCCTAGCCGGGATCAATTCCATGTTTGTGAGTGAAATATTAAGCACTAGGCATTTCTTAGGATTAATCATAAGGCCGGATAGGGCTGCAAATCCATCAAGAGCTGGTATTAAGTTAGGACCAGAGACCTGTGGTGATGATAGAAAAAGTAATATATCATCTGCAAATATACATAATTTGTGTGTAATACCTCCTACTTCAATGCCAGTTATAGTTTGGTTTGTTCTGATGTATTGGGCCATGGGTTCGAGTATAAGGGCAAATAATAAGGGAGATAATGGGCAACCCTGTCGGGTACCTCTTTCGATATTAAAGGCTTCAGATTTGTATCCAGCATATTTTATATAGGCTTTGGGTTTATTATATAATGCTTTGATCCATGTTAAAAAGTGGGGTCCAAAACCCCATTTTTGTAATGAATATTGCATATATTGCCAGGATACTGTGTCAAATGCCCTCTTAATATCGAGAGATAGAAAACATAAAGGGATTTTCCGTTTTTTAGCAATATGTGCCAATAACACTGCCCTGCGTATATTATCGCCTGCCTGTCTATTTGGCATGAAGCCTACTTGATCTCTATGTATTAATTTTCCTATAATGCTATTGAGGCGTTTTGCTATTATTTTTGCTAATAATTTAATATCGAGGTTTAACAGAGAGATAGGCCGATAATTCACACAGGAAGTATCATCAGAAAGGGGTTTTGGGATCATACAAACAATTGCCATTAGTGTTTCTTGCCGAAAAGAATGTCCATCTAGAAGTTTGTTAAAAGTTTCAGTGAGAATGGGAGAGAGTATTTCTGAGAATGTTTTATAGTATAAAGCCGAGTAGCCGTCTGGGCCTGGTCTTTTGTTAAGTTTTAGGTCTTTTATGGCGTTAGCAACTTCATCTATAGTTATAGGCTCATCCAAACTGCTTTTTTGATTCTGAGATAACTCAGGTAAGGTTATTTTTGAGAAGAAGGATTCAGCTTCTGTAGGATTAAATTCATTGTTTGTCTTGTATAAAGTTGCGAGATGTGAGTGAAATTTATGGACTATTTTAACTGGATTACAAGTGTAAACATTTTTTGATAATTTCAAACGTATTGGTTTGAAAGATTTGTTAGTTGAATTTAATGCCCGAGCCAAATATGTACCTGGTTTGTTTGTATTCATGTAGAAATTGTGTTTGGAGCGTTTGAGGGATTTATCAACTGACTCAGTGAGAAATAGATCGTATTCCAATCTAGATTTTTCCAGATGAGATTTTGTACTCTGAGATGGATTATCTTGAAATGATATGTAGGCTGCATTAAAATTGAGCTCTAGTTTTTTTGCTAGATTTTTGCGTTCCCGTTTAAATAGTGCCATTTGTCTTTGTATTGTACCACGCAAGACAGGCTTATGAGCTTCCCACAGTGTTATTGGGGAGATGTCTGTTGTATTATTAATTGGTATGTATTCCTTTAAAGCTTGTTCAATGGCCATCTGATGTAGTGGGTGTTTGAGCATTATGTCCGGTAAGTACCACGTTGGGTCATGCGCTTTTGGTATGGCTGAGGCTATAGTAGTGTATACTGCATTATGGTCAGACCACGGAATCGGAATTATATCTGATGCAATAATTTCTGGTATCATTCCTATTGTTAGAAAAATATGATCTATTCTGGTGAAGGTTTGATGAGGGTGCGAGAAATAAGTGAATTTCTTTTTCATTGGGTTACTTTCTCTCCATGAATCTACTAGATTGTATTTGGAAAGAAGTTGAGAAAAAGGTAATCTAGAGGTTATTTTGGATGGTGTAAAAGGTGATTTATCTAGAAATGGGAGGAGGACCTGGTTCGAATCCCCACACATTATCACTGTTCCTATTTTGTGTATATTAATCACTTGTAATATATATGAGAGGAATGGTGTAGGTTGTTTGTTAGGAGCGTAGTAGGAAATCACCGTGATTGCTGTATCCATTATATAACCCATGAGTATCAGGTATCTACCTTCTGGGTCTTTAATTTCTGATGATAAGGTGAATGGTGTGGATCGGTGAAATGCAATTAGAGTTCCCCTTTGCTTGGTACAGGCAGAAGCCGTGTAAATTTGTTGATAAAAAGGAGAAATATATTTTGGAGTAGAATCTTTGGTGAAGTGTGTTTCTTGGAGGCATACTATGTGAGCCTTCTTGTTATGGAAAGTACGGAAGGCTTTGGTCCTTTTTTGAGGGACATTTATTCCCTGAACGTTCAGGGAAAGTATATTCAGTGGTGCCATGGCAATAGATCAAATAGTTTTGACTTACTTTTTGTTATGCAGAGCTGACTGCGCAGATCAACCTGTGTGGACTGAAGAGATGAATAGATAGAAAAGAAACCAGTGAATTCTGGAGTAAAGAGTAAACAAAAAACATATGAGATTAGATGATACATTGTATAAATTATTTTTTGCAAGTAATCACAATTAACCCGTGAAAGAGAATAAATATCTCTCTCAGGGGAATAAGTGCCTTCGTCACACTCCCACATAATATGGTTGGGAGAATGAGGAGGGCTAATGGGGGTACACGGATCTTCCGCTTACAGGAGAGAAGTGCTATGTCAAAAGACATCAAAATGATGTTTCATTAATTGGAGTGCAGAATATAGTTTTTGTTGAAATTATTTATTCCAGGGTGGTTGTATATGGTTAGTCTTGCCCTAGGCTAAATAATTCAGTTAGAAAGGTACTGTTAATAACTTTGGTATTGATGAAGATAGTTTGAATTATTTTGGGATTTTAACCCTTTTAGAGTAAACAATTACATATTTTATTCATGTTACCTGATAATATATAACTGAACAAGAATTTCCTTATTTCACTTATATATTCTAAGGCTATATGAATCAGAAGTAATAAGAAATATAACTGGAATGTAACATGATCCCATACAGTGTGTGACTATCAGAATGCAGTTACATTCAGTTATAAATATAGGTTTTTTATAGAGAACCATCTCTTAGTATAATAAATGAAGAGATATCAGGAATTAGGATGTCAGTCCATTGAATCTTCTTGGTCCATGGATGATGTGGCATAACGGCCTCTTTTGTGAGAATGATGATTCCCATTTTGTTCTGAAATTTTCTGGGTGCTGCCTGAAGGTGAAGATGACGCCATTCTTCTGCGTGTGGGAGTGTTGCTGCTTGTGGGTTCTGTCAGATTTAATTTTAAAAGGGTTTGTTGTAGTTCATCTGCTGATCTGCTTCTGTAAATTGTACCTTGGTAGTTAAATCTGACTGAAAAGGAGAAGCCCCATTGATACATAATGTTGTGGCGTTGCAGTTCCATTAGTTGGGGTTTCATGGATCGTCTTTTAGTAATAGTAAGTTGGGATAGGTCAGCAAAAATTTGATAATTGTGTCCTTGAAAATTAAGTTCTTTTTTTTCTCTTGCAGCAATTAGTATTTGTTCTTTCGTTCTGTAATAATGAAATTTTGTGATTATATCACGTGGGGGTCCATCTTTCTTTTTGGCTGTGAAGGCTCTGTGTACTCTGTCCAGTTCTAAACGTTCAATAGGGATATCTGGCTTTAGTTCTTGTAATAGAGCAGTAATAGTAGATTGCAGGTCTGTCACAGTTTCAGGTATTCCCCTTATGCGCAAGTTTGAACGTCTGGCTCTATTTTCGTAATCTTCGAGCTTAGTTTGAAGTATTAAATTCTCTTTTTTTAATTGTTCCAATTCTGTTATATTTTCTTGGGTTGTAATTTCAATTTCATCCATTTTTATTTCTAAGGCTGCGGTGCGGTTTCCCAGCTGTCTTATTTCTTTGGTTAGGCTTTTTGTTATTTGGTCTGAGGTTTGTTTTAAAGCCTTATGAAGCATCTTTTCAAATTGTAATAATATTACTGGGGATACTGAGGAGGCTTGTGGAGAAGTTTGTGAGAGGATTTGTTCTGTATCTGACTCAAATGGAGAGTCTTGCTGTGACATTTTCTGTCTGTGAGAGCGCCCTGATGCTGTAT
This sequence comes from Aquarana catesbeiana, assembly GCF_042186555.1. Classification (NCBI taxonomy): domain Eukaryota; kingdom Metazoa; phylum Chordata; class Amphibia; order Anura; family Ranidae; genus Aquarana; species Aquarana catesbeiana. The sequence continues at coordinate 411,901,993 of NC_133324.1, forward strand.
CTTGTGAGGTGACTGGAGCTGCTTCAGCTGCAGTGAGTGCCTGTGAGCTCTTTGTGAGGTGATTTTTATTTCTGCCACGGTTTCCTCCCAGTACCATATTTCCTGCCCAAACTTTCACAGTTTGTTCCCTGGGGCAAAAAGGTTCAAATGGATACCTTTTGAGCCTGCAGGCTCCGCTTTGTTCTTCTCTTCTCTCCTCAGCGGTGTGGAGCTCTAACAATGCATGTCTGCTCTGCTAGGCTCCGCCTCCTGCCCCTCCATCCAGGTATTATTTCAAATAGCACAATTTAGGGAGGTAATTTTGAAAGCACATTCAGCAGACATTAAATCCCAATTCCAGTTTGGGCATCTTACAGAATTTTGGCTCCACTAGCATTCTATGAGAACAAATAGAGAACAGCTGATTTACTTACTCAATTCCATCATACGCCATGCACCGCTTCCTTGTCACTGCTACATTTCTGGGTTGAATGAGTATGAGTCTAGGGTATCAAGATTCCACCCCTGTCCTGAACTCATAGAATGAATGCTGCAAAAAGTGGTGCCATGTGATTACTTAATACATTGCTCATTTGCAGCATTTAGGATCTACCCACTGCTGCAGTAGGCCTTGGGTGAAGAGGACCTGTGACACAATTGTTCTCAGCTGAAGACAAAAAGAAAAAGGGTAAGTATATTTATATAGTAGATTTTTGTGTCAGAGGATGCTCAAATGGTGGGCTGCCTGGTGAGCCATAAGTTGGGATTAAAAGAAATAAAATCCTGAGTGGGCATAGCAACAAGTCCACTTTCAACTCCCACCCCCTCCCCCCAGCATGTATAATTACCTTTTCTTAATTTGTTCATTAACATCAGGAGGCAGAGGAAATACCCGTTATTTCTGGGTATCAATGAACATGTGACTTCATGAGGCCAATCATCACTTAAATTAGGAAGTCCATAGCCCTATGTAAGTCTATCACTTACCACTGCCATCGCTTGTCTTGGCTTGCCCAGGGATTCCCTATACTTCTTGCACCTTGACTAAGCAGTGGGTGAGAAAAAAAGGAAGGTATGTATATGTTGCTAGTAAATAGAGTATATAGGGTGACATAAAGTGGTATGTTGTTTGAATACTAGCATTACCTTCAGTTTTCCCTTTTTTAAATTCCTTCAATTTCAGTTTTGAGCGACTAAGTTTAAACCACCTTGCTTATAATTCCCAATAATGACTTTTTAACATGTGTACTTTTTACCTTCTTTTATATTTATCTGTAAGTTACATTGTGGGGATTTAATGAAGACCATAGTTCAAAAAAAATCACAGTATTTAATCATTTTTTTATTTAGATATTTGAGGCAATTCATTTATAGTATTTATTATGTAGAATTGCTATATTGCTTAGGAATGGGTGTTTAAGCAAAGCTACTTCCCTATTTTTTTAAAAAAAAGGATCTGCAGTGAGTATTACAATTTTTAGTTAACTGTTTAAAGCTACAAAATCTTTATTTAAATATATTCATCAATAAGAATAAAGGATATTGGGGGCATGGCTTGGATGGCTTCCGGATCGGACGTGTATCCCTGAAGCTCCCGGCCAGGCCTGCCTGCACATCGCTACAAATTGCACAAAAGCACCGGCATCATGGGCAAACCTCGCAAGACTAAAGAAGCAGACCCCAGGGGACACGCTATGAGGTCTTACTTGGCTCCCCCACCACTCATCACTTTGGGCACGGAGCTCCGGCGGGACAACACGAGGCCAAGATGGTTGCGGCGCTAGCTCCAGCTTCATACGCAGTGGCCCTCTCCTCTCCTCCACCGTGGATCTCCCCAGGACATAGGACCGACAGGTATGCCTCTGAGGGGGACCTGCTGCCAGCTCGCCCCCCAGCCCCACCAGCCACCATCCTGATCGGTCCCCCTGCTCCCTCTGGGGAACACATGCTGGGAAGCCTGTCACAGCCATTCCCCCCTACCTCGTGGATCCCCCACCATCAGCACTTACCTGCCAGGCATCTCCCTCCTGGGACTCTTCTTCCCTTGATTGGGACCTCCGGTCCCTTCCACAAAGACCCCAGGTTTCCAGTGACAGACTCACCTCTCTCTCTCCACAGCATAGAGATTCATACCAGGCCTCAGTGCCTCCCCAAGCTTCACAGCTAACAGAGCTTCAGGGGGCTCATTCACATAATGATCACCTGCATGGAGCAACCAAAGCAATGAAGCTTAAAACCACTGCTCCTCCACAAACACCCCAGGGAGGCTATCCCCTACCAACCGCCCATTCTGCCACAACGCAGGACTTTTATGCCCACACTGCAATGGACTCTGATCCTGAACCTGAGGCATGCACGTCCTGGCAAGATTATGTTCGCTGTATGCCCACAAAACAGGATTTTTGCATGCTTATCCAAGAAGTGCACGATACATGCAGATCTGAGATCAGTATGCTACGCACCGATCTACACCAATTATTTACCAAAGTCACATCTCTAGAGGAGGATGCATGTGACACAAAGCTTGAACTCTCGCAAATACACGACTGCCTGACCTCACAAGCTTCTGCTCCCAGAGACTTTCAACGCCACCTTGAAGACCTCAACAACAGAGGCAGGCGCAACAATATCAGGGTCCGTGGCCTACCAGAGGCCACCCAGGATGAGGATTTGCAAGTAACCCTGCAAGCTATTTTCAATAATATACTGGGTCACCCAGAAAACCAAAGAGTTAAATCGGATCGTGCCCACCGTGCTCTCCGCCCCCCGGGAACCGGGACCCAGACCATGCAATGTGATTTGCAGGGTTCACACCTATGCCCTGAAAGAAAACATAATGAGAAAAGCGTGCAACATGCACACCACTGACTTTGATGGCGCCTCCATACAGCTCTTTCCGGACCTGTCATGGATCACCCTACAGCAACGTCGCTCACTACAACCGCTCCTCACCTCCCTGAAGGAACATGACTTCCACTACCATTGGGGTTTTCCTTTCAGCCTCACAGCAAAGAAAGATGGGAGGTCCACCACCCTACGGTATCCTGAAGACCTCCACTCTTTCTGCAGAGAGCTGGATATCCCAGTACCACCCACCCCTGGTTGGGACCCTCTCCCGGCCCCTCCATCACGCCCGGAACCATGCAAGAAATGGAAGAAAATGCCCGAATCCGCATCCCACTGGCCCTACCCTCGACCTCTTACCAGAGATAAATCTCCGCTTCTTTGAGACCCTTAACTACATTGATGCTCAGTTACCTGGTTCTTTTCATTCGACTACCTTTGTAGAGCTCCTGGATGAGCCCTGTTAGTCCCCTTACCTAACTGCATGGATATACTAACAAGAATATAGGTTTATAGTTTCAATCTGTAAACTGTTATGATTACACCTACTTGATAGAATTTTTTCAAACTACAGATGTACCCCCCTCCCCCTCCCTATCCATCTTTCCCCCCTACTTTACCCCCTCCTTCCCTTCCCCCCCTCTCCCCTCTCCCTTCCTCATTCCCTCCTTCCCCCTTCCCTTCTTATATCAGGGCAATATACTATACCTGGGAGGACCTCTACACCCCTCTGGGGTCCCTTCATGGGGTGCTAAGAGACCTCTAGACTATTCTCTTCTCCTGAGCAAATAGTCATATCAGTTTTCCCTCTCTGGGGTTATAGTTATTGTTATTGATATACCGGTTAACAGTTGATAAACACAGGTTTTCTGTTGTGCTGCATACTCAACTAAACACCTGGGAGAGGGTCTATCCTGGGTCTATCCTATCCTCCCTCGGGGGATCTTCGAAAGGCTTCCTACTCCATCCTCTTTGGCGGTATCTCCCCTACCCCCTCTGTAACAGGGGGCCCTTCGGAGATCTCCAACCCACCACCTTTTTTAGGTGGGTTAAACTGTGAATGGTTAATACCTGATTTTGTACTAAATTTTGTTTTTTTCTCTACTGCTTCTCTCTTCTTTTCTCTTCCACTGGAACTTCTCTTCCTCTCTCTTTCCCTCTCTACAATCTCATGGACTCCCCCTGCCTCTGGAGCCCGGACTTCACTCATAGAATCATAAATCTTCGATATGTAACTCCCCCGGGGATTCGACCAATCAACTTCCTAAACATCAGGATTCCATCAAGCCGGCTGGGTAAACTACTGTCTCCCCTTCCTACCCGTCCACCATGATTGACATACTATCACTGAATGTGAAAGGCCTCAATTCCAACATTAAACAGAGACTAGCACTACGAGAATTTAAGCGGTCCAAAGCTGACATAATCTTTATCCAGGAGACACATCTCACTAAAACTGGCACCATGACATTCGCATCCAAACACTACCCCCAAATATATCTGGCCTCTAACCCACGTAAACGAGCAGGGGTGGCAATTCTTTTCAAATAAGGTTCACCTTTCCAGTTACAATCCATATATTCAGACCCACTAGGGCACTATCTCATTCTTAGAGGTACATGGAAAAGTGCCAATCTCACTTTATGCAACATCTATGCCTCGAACACTAACCAAAACTCTTTTTTATCCAAAGTGTATAAATGATTATTTGCATCCCCCCACCAATATTTGGTCATCGGAGGGGACTTCAATTTGACATACTCTCCATGCCTGGACAGACACTCCCTAGGGCGTGGGCAAACTCCCAAGGCCCTTGATAGAAAATCCACTCTCTTCCATCAACTAACTAGGAAATATGCCCTGTTTGATTCCTGGCGCACTACCTACCCATCGGCTAAACAATTCACCTTCTACTCTCACCCTCATAAATCCCACTCACGTTTAGATTACTTTTTTGTCAATGCTCCGACCCTGAGAGGCTGTACAGGCTCAGACATTCAGGCTATCTCATGGTCGGACCATTCCCCGATCAAACTCTCTCTTGCACTCTCTCCGGGAACCTTTCGCACATGTCATTGGCGCTTAAATGACTTTCTCCTCAAACATGACCCCTCCAGAGTGGAACAAACCCTGAAGCTGTACTTTGCAGAAAACAGCTCTCCTGAGGTCTCTACCTCCTCTATATGGGAGGGTCATAAAGCAGTCTTTAGAGGCCAGTGCATCTCACTCTCCACTGCTCTTAAAAGAAAGGCTAACACAACTCGCCAAGCTCTATTAGATAAGCTCAAGCACTTGGAAGCATGATTGCTTTCTTCCCCGTCCCTAAACATCCTCAGAGAACTTGTAGGCATTAGGGTCGGACTAAAGGATGTAGACTTGGGTAAGATCGAAAAAGCGCTACTTCGGTTAAGACAGACCTACTACGACAAGGCCAATAAACCACATACGCTTTTAGCAAGACAACTCCGCGAGCGAGTAGCGATCACCTCAACTTCCCATCTTAGAGATGAGAGAGGCGCCCTTCTCACCAAAATTGCCCAGATCTTCCATGATTATTATTCGACATTATATAACGATCCGACTGTCCCATATAACCCCCCTCCACCTGACCTATCTCAAGCGATCCACTCCTACCTAGCGGACTACGAATTACCTCAGCTCTCCCCTTCTGCCCTAACGACCCTTAACTCCTCCATTACAGAGGAGGAAGTCACTGCTACGATCAAATCTTTGCCGAATAGCAAAGCCCCAGGACCCGACGGACAGCTTTACTTTTACTACAAAACATTTTTACCGCATTTACGTCCCCATATGACAATTCTGTTTAATTCATTTCTATCTGACACACCAGTCCCGAGGGATATGCAAACTTCCTTTCTCACGTTGATTCCCAAACCAGGAAAAGATCACATTCTACCATCCAATTACAGACCTATAGCACTCCTCAATACAGACTTAAACATTTTTACGAAATTATTAGCAAATAGATGAAACAATTTCATGCTGTCACTGATCCATAAGGATCAAGTGGGATTTATTCCCTTTCGCCAAGCAGGGGACAATACCCGAAGGGTCATTGACCTTGTGGAGGTTGCCAACAGGACCAAATTAGAGGCACAATTGCTCAGTCTTGACGCTGAAAAAGCTTTTGATAGGCTGAGCTGGCCCTTCCTGTTTGCAACTCTCCATTGGGCTGGAATTGAAGGCCCTTTTCTCCGAGCCATTTCCCACTTATACTCGTCCCCCTCGGCTCTGGTCTGTACACAATTCGCCTCTTCCTCCACCTTCCCGATATCCAATAAGACTCGACAGGGCTGCCCACTCTCCCCTCTTCTTTATGCCTTGTGTATTGAACCCCTAGCAGCCCATATAAAAAAGAACCCAAACATTAACAGTATCCCAGTTCGTATCAGAGACTTTAAGATTTCACTATATGCAGATGATTTCCTCCTCACCCTCACACAACCCCATATCTCTCTCCCAAACCTACATGCAGAGCTAGACCGATACAGTGCCCTTTCAGGGTATAAAATTAATAAATCTAAAATGGAAGCCCTCCCCCTTAATATACCTCATCGGACACTAACGGCTCTTACACAAACATTTAACTATTCCTGGAAGAGCTCCTCCTTAAAATACCTTGGGGTCCACCTCACTCCCATATACGATACCCTTTATAAAGCCAACTTTCCCCAACTATACTCCTCCATCAGAGCCTCCTTGGCCAAGTGGAAGTCCCTAAAGTTGTCTCTTTTTGGCCACCTAGCGACCTTAAAGATGACAATTCTGCCTCAACTCATATATCTTTTTGAGACGCTTCCTATTCCCATCCCATCCTCACACCTTAAGAGGCTCCAGGACGACTTAATAAACTTCTTCTTGAATTATAAGAAACACCGGATCACTAGATCGGTTCTATACGCTTCCCCCAACCAAGGCGGCCTAGCATTTCCTAATATAGCCAAAAATTACTTGGCTGCCCAGCTATACCCTGTAGCCTCTTGGTGCACTCTTCACGCCTTCAAATTGAGAAGTTGTGGCTAGCCCCTGCACACCCGAACTCCATATTATGGAGCTCTGAAGTATCCACTGACAGCTTACATTTATTAGGGCCAATGACCCTCCTGCGTTTGTTGTGGCGACGAGCCAAATCAACATACACGCTTACCATCTCCTCTTCGCTGGTCACTTCCTTCTTATTCACACCTAATATCCCAGACAGCTTGACCTCGCAGATGTCACACTTCTGGATAAGGCCTTACTTCGATATGGCTAGTTGATAGACCCTAGAACCAGATCGTTAAGATCTTTCCAAGATCTGTAAAACAACTTTGATATTCCCAGACAGGCTTTTTTTAGCTACTTGCAAATACGACATTATGCACAATCTTTGGTACCGAATCTTCAATTCTCCCCTTTAACTGAATTCGAAAAACTATGCTTGGAGGGCTCGTCCCCTAAGGGTATGATTTTGTGTACCTATCAGCTTCTGACCATGGATTTATCACCAACCGGTCTGCGACATGCCTATATGGGTAAGTGGGAGCGGGCCCTGGGTGTAGACATACCTCTGCACACATGGCAGCTCATATGATCTCAGGCATCTAAAGGCTTCATTTGCATGCTCTATAAAAAGAACTAATATAAAAAAAAAACACTCCATATACCCTTCGGCCGATTCTCGCTGTTGGCGATGCTGTAAAGATAGGGGGGCGCTATTTCATATCTATTGGACCTGCCCTCTAATCATCCCCTATTGGCGAATGGTGCATTCCTTGCTCCAGTCCATATTTGATGCTGAAGTGCCCTTTGATCCGAAGGCCTTTCTGTTAGGTCTCCCACTGACCTCTCTCTCTAAAGTGTCCAAAAAACTCATGTCTGGTGACCCTAAAGTGGAAACAGAAGGACCCTCCCTCATTATCTGAGTTGCACTCCAGGATCAGAGATGTCAAAAGAATGGAATCTCTGACAGCCTATCTGAATGACACTCTTGAGAAGCATAGACGAATATGGGAACTTTGGGTCCTCTTGGAGAACCCCATAACTTAACGCTTTGTATCCCTCCACTGCCTTTGATTGTTTTTTCTTTCTTTCCCTTTTTTTCTTTTTTGTCAAGAGATTCCGGGTTCTGGGGGCGGATGGTTGTCCTTTCTTCTTCTTCACTCTCTACTGCTTTCCTATCCTTCTTATTCTTTCTGTTTTACTCTTCCCATCTTCCATTTATTTTTGTTTCTTTATAAAAGGTAAAAATGCTGTACTATCTGAGTAACGTAATGACTTTGTAGTCACTCGACGGTTGTTAGTCAAGCTAGTTATGCACCGATCTGTACCATTAATCATCTGTTTGTTGATTTTATACCAGAAGTACCTATGCTGCTACAAACTGTATTTCCTTATATTGTCAATTCCTTTTTTTTTTTTTTTTTTTTTTGGAAAATCAATAAAAATTGTCAATTTTCAAAGAATAAAGGATATGAATCCACTATTCTAAAAATCCACAAAGGACACCAGGAATAAAGTAAGAATAAACATACCTCTAGTATTTAGGCCATATTTTTTACCCAGTGTTTACCTACATGTAAAAAAAACTAAAAATACCAAATAGATAGACTGAACTCTGAATGTGATTGCATACTCTTGCAAGTCATTCTACACTGTTAAACATCTTTATTTCCTGGAAATGGAAGTAAGGGAGCAGTAAGCATATAAAATGTTTTTTTCATAATGGAGAAATATAATTAGAATGATGAATTATGTCCTCCTCATGTTTTCATGTAACAGAGACTCATGACTCCCAAACATGCATATGAGTAGGCCAAAGAGCAGAGAGTTCCAGATAAGTTAACAGCAAATGCAAAATTATTAAAAGCCTGTGGCCTGGTGCATGGAATCCTTGCTAAAATAAAAATCTGGCTTGATTTAGCTTGATTGCATGTTTAATGTGGTTGTGTTGTTGCTTTCCTAATACTGTATATCTGTTGGGAACTACAGTTGTAAATCTTCCACATCACAATACCCACTTCTTTTTTTTTTAATTCAAATTTTTATTGTAAGTTTTCCAGAATACAAAATGTAAATTAGTACCATGGTTAGACATGAATACAGTTTGTAAATAAAACAAGATAACATAAAAGGTACATAGGTCATGCAGTTACAATACGGCAGCACAATACTCACTTTTTATCCACTGTCATGACCATTGTTCAAAATCAGAACTAGTCCATGTAAAGTATAAAGTCGACATGACAGCTGGGTAATCCATCTAAAAGAAAGTGACCCAGTGCTCTCAATGGCTCCTCCCACTGACCTCAACCTTACGACTGTCCTTTAAAATGACATGGAGATTAGCAGAAATACCCAGTGAGAGATGCAGGGGACCAACGAGAATGACACTCCTAGAAATGTTGTTTTCTCTTGAGACTTCAGGAGATGATTTCCACTAAATGGACTTGTGTTCAACTGTGGGGGTGGTAGGAAAGGTAAGTATATACTGTTATCTTTTACAAGTTTAGCTTTGCTGAGTACATTTAGCATGGTAGCCGTGTAACTTTCTGGTATCCCTAGAAGGTGTAAAAGCCAGGTGATGTTTCAAACTGCCCCCCCCTCCTCGTACCAAACCACAGCTAAAAATAACCATAATTAGTTGAACAGGCCTACAACTGTAACAAATTGTTTAGAATGGCAATGTTTACATGTATGGGTGGGTAGCAAACCAATGAGTTGTGAAACTTTACCAATCACAGATTCATCATATCTATTACTAATTGCAAATGAATTATTAGTAATAAACTAGTTTATCATATTCATTCAACCTACAGACTACAGTATTATTGCCAGATACCTCTTAAAAGCAGGAACAAAAAAAGATGAAATTGATGTAAAAATTGTTTTAGGTAATTTTGGTATTTATACTGTACATATGGTTGGCATTAATCATATTACTTCTAAGAGGTCACATTCCAGTGACACACTTTAATGAATTTCAGTTAACCAATTTTAAAGATGTGAAGAAGAAAGGTCTAGAAAAAATGCCTGCATAGAAAAATAAAATGTATATTCTCATATTATAAAACTACACATACTGTAGGTAGAAAGGGATATTGTTACCGGGTATTATAGAGCAATGGCAGCTTACAGTATGTAATACTATAGTGAGATAAGTGCGCTAAATAAACCATCTAATGTGTACTATTAATTAATTAAGGCAGATAACAGAGCCACACCATTTAGACCTTAAACAGTATTAATTATATAATACGAAAGGGCAAGTGATAGTCCTAGATGGATATATACATTAAGTCCAAATATTGTACTGACCTAAATGAAAGAAACTGATGTAAATGAAAAAACGTCACAGAGTGATTATCTTCCTCACTGAACTTCGTTCGATTGATGTTATAACTTCACCCTGGGTTTGTTCACTGTTTCACCGTATGATCAGTTTATGCACTTCTCCAGTGTTTAGTTTCATTCATGCAATCAAAAGAAAGGATATCATTGTGCAATGAACCATACCATTCTAATAATCTCCTTACTGGATGTAAATAAATGCACTCACTTGTATGCTACACAACATTAGAGCAGTCAGACGCTCACTACGATCTCTCTCCTCGCACCGTGCTGTGTGTACCAATCAGGCACATCGGATGACATCACTAGATCCTCCCGACGCATTGCGTCACATGTCATGTGACTTTATCAAGGGTAGCCATGTGACAGCCAGAATCCATACTTATAGTGGTTATAGCGTGCCGGTTGCCATAGTGACTTCGGTGGTCCTTGGAACATCATACTGATTCTGCACTTTTACTTTATTACATAAAACAACTCACATCAAGTATATTTAATAATCATTTAGGGCAATAACCACGAAACATCTTTTACAGGGAAAAAATCATTTTCCCTGAAAAAAAGATAATTCATTTGATCTTTTTGGGGGGTCCATGATGTTTTGGGCTATCTTGTCCCTAAGGGTAGGTGCCTTTCTGTAAACAAAATAAGGCCTATCAGGTAATATAGTATTCAGATGTTTATCCACCTTATTATCTTTTTTTCAGGGAAAAGGATTTTTTCCCTGTAAAAGATGTTTCGTGTGTCAAAATACAAACTTCAGAGGTCAGAAATGTACCAGTTTTGTATCTACTAGTACAGATATGGAGTACAAGATTCAAGATTTTATTTCCTGCAGAACTGAAGGGGTTGTATATATGTTACAATGTTACAATGTTACAATGACGGCCAAACCCTCCCTCCAGCATACAGCAGGTGATTTACAGTCTCAGCTGTGCATGTTTCCCCATGCACAGCTGGGGAAAGTATGTGTTAAACTCTTCAGTGAAATTATGTATTTTCAGGGAAAACTAAAGTCTACTTTAGCCTACTACAAGAGGAAAATAATTTTCTTCCCCAGACCAAACATTAACTAATATTTATGATAGAAATATTATCCTGGAGTAATAGTTTTGATTTAGGATCTTATAGTGAATTAAAAATGACTGAGAGGTAAGTTTACCTTTATTTTCTAAAAATATATTTTTAAAACCCTCTGTTTATCTTCATTACAACTTAATCCTATTTTGGATGAACTGGTGAGTGATTAGCCCTTAAAGGATAAGTTCACCTAAAAAAAAATAAAAATAAATGCACAGGTAAAAAAATATGTATTTCCTTTTTTTTGTAGGAGCCTGGAAAGCATTGGGTGCCATGCAGGACCCCTACAGACTGTCAGTGTAAGGTGTCTGCCCGTACATCATACAAGCAGGCAGTTTCACACTGATAGAAAGACTCAATGAACTACTTGAGCATGCAACAGTGCTGTGGTAGTTCATTGGGAACTACAAGCCAACAGCTGCAAAGGCTGTACTTGTAGTGATTCACAGGGATATGTGAATAAATAATGCAGCCGTGTGTTCGGAGCCCCACATTACCACGTTCTTTTCAAATAGGGACAGCAGATCAGGGAGAGATCAGCAGATCAGGGAGAGGATCGCCGCCTGCTCTCACAGTGAGTGCAGAGATCATGGAGCAGCTACAGGATCAGGAACATGTTACATGTTCCACCTTAAATACGAGTGTAACGTGTAACATGCTCCTGAAAGTAAACTTATGTGTTAACAATTATTTAACAGTTCACTAGAGTGGAGTAGTAACTTAAATAATATTTACAAGTTCCACACCTTTATTTGGCATAACATAGGTGAGTAATGGTAGGCATACTGTAATTTTACCCATCTGTAGTTTGAATGAATTAGTGATATATAATGTCTGGTCATAAAGATTACATGTATTGCCATGTGTAATTCAAATTCAAAAAGGGGTAATATTACATGAAGTGTATGTATGACATCATATATACAGATACTATACCATGGCTTTTAAAGTCATGCTTCTGCAGCAGATCATTTACTATTATTGTAATACAGAACTTTATTGTAATAAAGTGGATTGTGGATTGTAATACTCTCACTCTACTTATGCCCCATACACGTGGCTCAAATGTTTGGAGACAACAGCCATTTAAAAAAAAAAGTCTGACATTTGGCTTCTGTTGGAAGAGCATGCTGGAAAACTGGCAGCTGGCGGAATCCCGATCAGCGCTCTCCGCTAATGGTGAAGAGAGCTGATCAAAGTGTTCTGGCAGGGGTCATCCCCCTGTCAAAACACAACAGCTCAGCAGGGGAGATCACTATACTAACTTTGCATAGTTAGTACAGTTGCTCTGACCGAAGCTAACAGTTATTTTCGCTCAACCCAGCGGGTCGAACGAAAAAAAAACCCATAGTGTGTGCAAGGCTTATTAAATTGTTTAGGTATAATATTTCTTTAACTAATTTAAAAGAGACCAGGCAGAGCAATAAGAACTGCTGATAGAACAAACAGTAATGTTTTCTTGATAAATGTGCTGGTAGACATACCTGTTCTTAGTTGCCCAGTACTGCCTCTTGCAGAATGAAACAATTTTGTCTTTAAGCCATGAGATGCTACAATACAACTTTAGTAGGTTTAACCAGCAAAACCCACTTGCCAGTCGTAAACCCTGTAATGTTTCAACTGGTAGGTGCTCAGTCTACAGTAACTACACAAGCTCCACTACTAAAATAGGGTACCCTTGAAGCGAAAATGATAAAGCTATACAATTTACATTGTAAACTATTTTTTTACTTTTTTTTTTTACATTTCCCTTTTAGTTGATGTATTAAATATTAGGTAAATGTATTTTTATATAGTTGGACCCCTAAAAGAGTTCCTCGGAGTATGTTGAAAAATAAATGCAGTTTCCACTCCTTTAAATTTGTTCTTTTATTATATAAACTCAAAAGTCATGGTTTGATTTGAATGCCCCCTGTATATACACTATATTACCAAAAATATTGGAACACCTGCCTTTACACACAAACATGAACTTCAGTGGCATCCCAGGCTTAGTCGGTAGGGTTCAATATGGAGTTGGCCCACCCTTTGTAGCTATAACAGCTTCAACTCTTCAAGGAGGCTGTCCATAAGGTTTAGGAGTGTATCTATGGGAATGTTTGCCCATTCTTCCAGGAGTGCATTTGTGAAGTCAGGCACTGATGTGGACAAGAAAGCCTGGCTCACATTCTCCTCTCTAATTTATCCCAAAAGGTGTTCTATCGGGTTGAGGTCAGGACTCTGTGCAGGTCAGTCAAGTTCCTCCACCCCAAACTCGCTCATCCATGACTTTATGGACCTTGCTTTGTGCACTGGTCCAAATCATTTGGTAGAGGGTGGATTATGGTGTGGGGCTGTTCTTCAGTCGTTGGGCTTAGCCTGGTAGTTCCAGTGAAGGGAACTCTTAATGTGTCAGCATACCAAGACATCTTGGACAATTCCATGCTCCCAACTTTGTAGGAAAAGTTTGGGGATGGCCCCTTCCTGTTTCAAAATGACTGTGAACCAGTGCACAAAGCAAGGTCCATAAAGACATGGATGAGCGAGTTTGGGGTGGAGGACCTTGACTGGCCTTGAGTCCTGTCCTCAACCCGATAGAACACCTTTGGGATGAATTAGAGCAGAGACTGCAAGCCAGGCCTTCTCGCTACATCAGTGCCTGACCTCACAAATGCGCTTCTGGAAGAATGGTCAAACATTCCCATAGACACACTCCAAAACCTAGCTGCAAAGGGTGGGCCAACTCAATATTAAACCCTACGGACTAAGACTGGGATGTCATTAAAGTTCATGTGCATGTAAAGGCAGGTGTCCCAATACTGGGATATATATATATATATATATATATATATATATATATATATATATATATATATATATATATTTAATTTCTTGTAATTTTCATAACAAATATTATAAGCTGTAAATAACTGCAAACAACCCTTTCCATTTATACTTAAAACTGTACTGTTAAAACGTCAAACACTCACACAAAAGAATAGGTTACCAACTGCATTGTCAGCAAGACAACACAAGTAATTCTAAAGGCCATTGATCAAATGATCTAGATGTAGGCAACAGTATTATTTCATTTGATCAATAAAGTACCAACCACACACATTCAACTTAATTAAAAAGTGTTCAATTATTTTGCCACATGCTACCTGGCTGTATTTGTGAATATATATAGCTGTGTGATGTTAATCAATTTGTGAATGGATACTTATGTGCAATTAGTGTCATCTAGTGCAATAAATACCAAGGATTGTCCACTAGTTATTTATTTTGCAAATGACTAAATTTAGGAGCTCTTCTTCCAATTATTGTGTTATACCTGTCTTTATATATATTTGTACCTAGTCTTATATTTAATTGTATATTGTATATTATCTAATTTATGTTTTCTATAACCAAGCAATCCCCTTGGATAGATTGGGGTCAGGAAGTCATAAGAGTGTAATTAAATCATCAGACTAATTAAAAGGAAAAACAGATGGCATTCATTATCATTAATGTTATTGTACTGTTAAAAGCTTGGCTCAGGTCAGCTATGAGAGTACCTCCTAAGAAGAATAGTTTAGCATCTTCAGAAAGGGAATAGGACAATAGACTGTGGGAATAAATAGTTGGTTTGTAAGATCCATAAAAAGAAACAGAAGAGTAACAATGGGTTTTAAACAAACAACATTTGTGCGAAAGATACTAATTATTTCCATTAACAAAATACATTTATTAGTTAAACTAAAATCCAGGTACACAAATTAAATCAAAATAGCTGACAATATGCATTTGCCCTGTTTTACGATTAAGTAATCTGCAAATACAGAACGTGCTCCATATTTTGATCAAATGTATATAAGTAGAAACACTAATTGAAAATTGTAAATGGTAGATTTTACATATTTGTTTACAATTTTAGTTTTTGCAAAATATTAGTTTTGAGTGGATGAAGGCGCGTTAAATCACTTACAGTATATTTGTTTCAGTCTCCTCTGGGACTTTGGTGGCTCTTGTACATTACCTTTTTACATGGTTTAGTAATGGTTGGCATAGATTTTTCATAGTTTCTAATACTGTAGCCTTTACTAGTAAGCACTTTGAAATTAAATTCCCAGATCTAGACATCTGCTATGGTCATTATGAGAAGGTACCATTCTCCATGTTGATTTTATAATAAACAAAGGTGGGTAGGAAAAGCCCAAACTGCCAGGTAGGCCAAACAGAGTCAAGGAATCTTGTTTAATAAAGACAGATAATACAATTTGCCTTTAATAAATTAGATAATCAATTTTGTTAATCAAAGACCGAAGTGCTTATCTAGAGATTGAGCTCAACAAATTAGCCTATGACTTGAGGTACAAAGGTGCAATGGAAAGCTACCAAAAATAGGCATAATTAAAATTTCACATTATGTTTTTTTTTTAAATAGTATAACATAAAATTCATACTCTGGCATTTAATATTAATTATGTAGATATCACAATTCTACATTCTACATTTGCATACATTTATTATAATGATGCAATATAGAATATGGATCATATTACCAATAATGATGTCAGCATACTAATGACACTGTGCATAGTTAATGTACAACATACAGTATATGCAACAGTTTGTTTGCATGCATTACCTTTTTAGTGATGTAACAGACAAATAAACTGAACAAAAAAATCATCAGAGATCTGAACTGAGTGGACTTATAATAAAACAAATTACTTTTCTGTTAATCGGCTTATTTAAGTGCTCTAGGACAACATTGCAATGCAGATAATTAGACAAAAAGAATGTAAAATCCAATAATCAGCTCTTATTATTTTGGTGTCTATCACCCCACCTGCTGCTTCCTGATAGGCATGCTGATTTGTTACAACAGGAATATTATGACTATTTGTGAAGATGTATGAATTTGCTACCATTACCCACCATATACATACTGTCTGGATTATTATGTGAAATGTGAGAAAGAAAAAAGCTTTCTCAAGCACCATTGATTGCTTTTGGTTTCTGTTTCTCTAAATAAGGGATGCAAAGCCTAATTTTCTCCCATTGTGCTTAACCAAAGAGTTTTACTGCACAAATATAGCTGTTGAAGTACCTGGGGAAAAAGTAATTGTGAGTGATCTAAATATCGATCTTCAATAAGCAGTGCAAAACACAACAGCATGTGCAGTAGTCTAACAGAATAGACCGCAGAAGGATTAAAGCAACTGCCTGTTTATTTTTTGTTGTACTTGTACCATTGGGAAAATTTCTTCCAGATGTGCAACAGCAAGTTAAAGGAAATCTCCCAAAGTGATTCAAATTCCCCAGTACAGGTGTTGCCACTGGAAGGTTATTCTTGTTCTAGGGACAACTTTCTTTGTAACAATTCAAACAGAGAGGCCAATCCTCAACAGGGACATAGAAAGCAATAAAAAATGTTTTAAATGTAATAAATAATATAAACATTTTACAGTTTCCACTGATTATAACACAAATCAAAATTCTACTTATTAAAAGCCTTAAAGTGATATTAAAGCCATTTTTAAAAAACAACAAACATGTTATACTTACCTGCTCTGTGCAGTGGTTTTGCACAAGTTAGCCCAGATCCTCTTCTTCTCAGGTCCCCTGCCGGTGCCCCTGCCGCTCCCTCCTGTCAAGTTCCCCCAGAGCAAGCAGCTTGCAATTTGTGACACCCGAGCAGACTCACTCCTGAACCACGGTTCTGCATGTCCATTCACACACAGAGCCGTGGCTTGGCCCTGCCCCCTCTCTCTCCTCATTGGCTCACTGGCTGTAAATGACAGCAGTGGGAGCCAATGTCTTCTGCTGCTGTGTTAGCCAATGAAAAAGGGGAGTCCCCTTAGAGCTATGGATTTTGTGCACATTTGTGGAAGGAGATCGGGCTCAGGCAAGTATTGGGGAGCAGGGGGGGCTGCTACAAAGAGGTTTTTTACCCTCATACATAGAATGCATGAGGGTAAAAAAGCTTCAGCCTTTACAAGCACTTTAAGCTAAAAAAACTCAAGAATTTGAACAAGCATATGCATAATAGATCAAATATATTAAATCAGTGTGTAATGTGGTAGTTATATACAAATTTAGAAAAGTCTCTTTAAAGACAATGTATACAAAAGAGTAACAATAGTCTGCATGAAGTAAACTTTCTCTACAATGTAATTTCTCATGCAGGTGGTATGATGGAAAGAACCCCACAACAGGGCAAAGATTAGTGATACTGCTTTAATCTGCCATACATCACTATTATAAGAATAATAAGCACAAAATTAAAAAGACTACTGGATTGTGTAATAATTGGTGGGAACAAAAAAAACTTTGTATACTATATGTAGCATTTCCTTTTTATAGTTCTCTCCTAAAGGTATTAGTTCCCATTGATATTTATTCACTGGTTTTGAAAGTGTAATATTTCTACCACATCTAGGCAAGTTGTCATATTTTTTCCTTATCATAGCAATAAAAGCTTGACAGCAGATCTTGCTTAGGGGTACACTTTAACCAATAAGATTTATGCTTTTTAAAGTTGAATTAATAGCAACCACTAGCTATGGTGGCTGCACTTTTCTCACTGTTGGCTTTCAGGCAGTATTGTTGCATGTAGTGTAATAACAAATTTGAACCAATCAGAAATAACCATTTATTTTATCAAGCTAATCATTTTAGGGGAAAGCATTGATGACTGCTGTCACTGTACAACTCACATGTTATAGTACAGTAGTTCTAGGGCACTGAAACTCATATACATAGAATGCAGAGCAGAAATCATTGACCAACACTGTCTATTAGAGGCGTGTCAGTTATTTAGCTTTATGACAAATCCTCCTACAATTTTCCATATATGGGCTGATATTGCCTCGCATAGGAGTCAGTAGCGTGACAATAGCTCTTTGTATTGGCATATGCAATCAAGTTAAAGAGAAATGTCTGCTTGATGAGAGGCTGAGTGACATTAAATTGTAGCTCAGTTTAATTATATATTTATCTCTGTTTCACAGGCAGGAATGGGGAGACAGTTGACTGCACTAAATTTTGGTTGTGAATATTACCAAAGGTCAGGACCCCTGAACAAGGGTTTGTTTTTTGGTTCTGAACCTCTTGCAAATGATCAGCTTTACTGGCTAAACCCTGTTTATTTTATGATTGTGTATTTATTATGTGCACCTTAAATTAAAAACATTACAGTCTTGCTTCCTGAGAATTTTGGAGTCTCCTAGTAGCACATTTCTTGGCATTTCTCTTTAAAGTCTG
Source organism: Aquarana catesbeiana (assembly GCF_042186555.1). Classification (NCBI taxonomy): domain Eukaryota; kingdom Metazoa; phylum Chordata; class Amphibia; order Anura; family Ranidae; genus Aquarana; species Aquarana catesbeiana. The sequence goes on from NC_133324.1 coordinate 411,920,479, forward strand.
TGAAGAGAAATTAGTTACCATAGTGTTGCTAACTCATGCGTTCAATCCTATTAATTTCAGCTTCTGTGGCATTTAATGGCTGAGTTAAAACCCGTGAAATCCTACATAAACTCACATCTTGTGCTTACTTGTAAGGATGTGCTAATCCACTCTCTTCATTTTCCTCAACACGGTATTATAAACTTCATCAAAATAATATTAAACACAGCTGTAGATATTATAGTCACAGAGGAACAGAGTATGAATGAATTGATAAAAAAATAGAAACAATACCAATGTGAAACAGAACAAAAAAGGGAAGACTAGAGCTGTAGTTGTTGCTGAATCACTTTTCCCAAGATGCTCAGTTAGTGTCTAGAGTCCTGGAGGTCCTCACTCCCTACAACAGTTATAGCTCAGCTTAGGCAAAGGTAACAGTATGCTTTAATATTTGTTTTCATAGGTTGAATATGTTAGCATAAATCCTTTGTGGAAATGGTTTAAACGGATTACTGCTTAGTTTTTATCTTCACACAGAAAAGCTCATCTTATTATGAGCAAGAAGAAGTTCATGCAGAACATAACATCGCTCTGAAATTTAAGTGTGTGTATGATTATTACCTGATAGGACATAAAGAAGACGAAAAGGCTAGCTACTAAAAAAGCTTTAAATGCTGTCTTCCCTTTGTCTTTTACTAATGCCGAAGACTGTTTGTAATAGCAGTGATGTGACTGTATAGTTCCAGGTCCTGGACTGCTTGGTGAGTGCTGATGACAGAGGGAAATTTCCAGTAGAGTGATATCAGCCCACTGGTGCCATTGCTCTTGGCATTGTCGGTGACTCCTCCCACCAGCCACAGAAACCACCCAGGACCCAGATTTGTATGGTCACATGGCAGTGTTTGCTGTGAAAAATGATATTCAGCATTGGTAAAGGCAGAGTGCATTCAACATTTATAGCTTACTTAGTAGATAGCCTTTCCGTCTTCTTTAAAAAAAGTCAGCAATAACTGAACTAAGCCCACTGTCCATGCATAGTTACTTTTACTAAGAGTCTTACACCATACGTTCCATTGTAACAAAATATTGTTTGCTATTTGCTTTTTTTTCAACAAATATAGTAATTTAAAGGTAGGTATTAATGAGTCTCCTTTACATGTTCATCATTGTCTTTTGAAATAATAGATCAAAACATTATATTTGAAGAGAACTCTGACATCCATATGAGATATAAAAATTATCATCACATTTGGGAGTTTGTTGCAGTGTGTAATGTGACCAGGCATGATGTTATTGTTGGTGTGACCTAAATGTCTTAAATAGTAATGTAGCATATTCTAAAAAGAGGAGAGAAAAAGGAAACAGTTACAAGGTATGAATATATGTAAGTCAAAGTATCCTGTAGAGCCTTGTAGTGATGTAGGGGTTGGTGGGAGGCACAACATGAAAACAGTGGGGAACACTGTTGACACTCCTGGAAGTATCCGTTTTTAAAGAGACTTCATTGTGTTTGACAGCAAGGGCTAGGTAAATTTGTACTATATATTAGCAAATAAGGTGTATTTTAGTTTAGTTTAATGCCAAACTACTATTTAGTTAAAGTAGGGAGGAGTTAGAACCAGTAGAGTTGACTTCCTAAAGTAGAGCAGATTCATGTTGTTGGTGACAATCGGTAACAGCTCAGACCTTTATATTTCTGCCCAAAAATGCTCAGTGCTGAGTCAAGCAAGTCTCAACTTCATCTCTGAAGTCAAGTTCTGACCTACCAACTCATTGTTGATCAATGAGGTCATGTATGACATTGTGGGACCAAAGTGAAGGTAGGATTGGGCAAGCCAAAACTTAAGCCAAAGTTAGGCAACTGCAGTAACTTGGAAACTTTGATTTAAGTACGTGTTTAAAGTATTTTATTTATACGGGAGCATAATCTTGTATATATGTGGAAATGTGAATATGTTTTTACATACACACTATATGTTTAGGAATCAGAAATAATACTGGAAAATTCAGCATCAATATCTAAATTCACCAGCTGCCACCACTTATGTTCAGTAATCCGAACTCTTGTAATAGTTTTTAGAAGCAGAGAAACGTTCAGTATGAAAACATTAATCCCTTTCCTGAGAAAATACGATGAACACAAATAAATAATTATGCATCAGGCAAGAGCGGAAAAGTAATATAACGGAAATGAAAATCTCAAAATGCCATGAATAAGCAGTTTTGGTAGAAGAAATTTATAAGTTATTTGTAAGTATTTTTTTCTTTCTGGAATATATATTTGCAGTGCTCTTCCATGGAAATATTCCAGATACTTACAGTATGAACAATGAGATTTTGTTAGTGGCACATGCTAGTAGAAAGTCAGAGATTGACTACTTCTACTCTAGAACATTTTTATTTCTAATTGATGTGTGTAATTATTTGAGAAAGTCTTACTTTACATGTGTTTTTCTATATTTGCAAAGGCAAAGGGTTATAAGTTGCTAAGAACTGTTCATGCAATGACAACCACTGATGCATTCTTAAAGTACAGTATATAAAATAGGACATGCAACATACTCTGACATAGGGGTTGATTTACTAGTGCAAAATTTGGTGCAGCTGTGCATGGTAGCCAATCAGCTTCTAACTTCAGCTTATTCAATTAAGCTTTTACAAAAAAACCCCAAAAAAACAAAACTAGAAGCTGATTGGTTTCTATGCAGAGCTGTGCTCAATTTTGAACTCTCTAGTTTTAGACTTCTTGGCTAAAAGTCAAGCCAAAATTCCAAGTTATAGATAAACTTTCACATTTTTTATTATAGACTTTTAGCATTTATTTGAATGGATTTCCCACAGAAGCTCCAGTGGTTTCCCTTTATTAAGAAAACAAGGCATGCTTACACCAAACATATTGTTTGGAGATTGTAACTTTGTTCTATACATAGTTCCAGTTAGTGTCAATATATACATGTAATATGTCTTGTATAAATGCAATGAATATATGTGAACATCTTTAATAATGAATTAATAAATAATTCAATAAGAGAAAAAAAAAGTTAACTCTTTATAATGATTATAATGTTTATTACTTTACCTAAAGAATTCTCTTTAACCGTTTAGCGACTGCGTACATTTACTGCGGCAGGGTGATCGCTCTGTATCAGATCATGTACCTAGTATATGATATGGCACTTATGGGTCTAGGGGGTGCAATATATACACAGCGGGGGGTCAGTGGTGGGTACTGTGGACTTGATGTCCACCGGCACCCACCAATTAGACAGTAAAGGGGCAGAACGACAATCTGCCTGTGTAAAAGTGGGGAAGGTACCGATCCTGTGTTTCTGCTTCCCCTAGTCAAAGCACCTCCTCAGTTAGTAAGCACAACTTAGGCATACATCTAACCCTGTTATCACCCCTGGTGTTAACCCCTTCCCTGACAGTGTCATTAGTACAGTGACAGTGCATATTTTTAGCACTGATCACTGTATTAGTGTCACTGGTCCCTAAAAAGTGTCAAAAGTATCAGTTAGGTTTCCAATTTGTCCACTGCAATTTCACAGTCCTGCTATAAGTCGCTGATCACCGCCATTACTAGCAAAAAAGAAATAAAAATATCCCATAGTTTTTAGACGCTATAACTTTTGCGCAAACCAGTCAATATACGCTTATTGGGATTTTTTTTACCAAGAAAATGTAGTAGAATACTTATTGGCCTAAATTGATGAAGAACTTTAAGTTTATTACATTTTTTTATTGGGTATATTTTATAGCAGAAAGTAAAAAATATATATTTTTTTCAAAATTGCTGGTCTTTTTTTGTTTATAGCACATAAAATAAAAACCACAGAGGTGATCAAATACCACCAAAAGAAAGCTCTATTTGTGGGAAAAAGGGACAACATTTTTATTTGGGTACAGTGTCGCACGACCACACAATTGTCACTTAAAGTACCGCAGGGCCGTATTGCAAAAAATGGCCTGGTCATGAAGGGGGGGTAAACCTTCCAGAGCTGAAGTGGTTAAAATAATTACCTTGAAACAGAGCTAAAACAATTTATATAGTTTTTGTGTAGGTGCCTAGAATTACGCACCTCATCCCAGGAAATTATTTATTCAAAAAAGAGAGGGTTTGGGAAGGGACTACAGTGGTGCTTTACAGATAATAATGGAAACCAAACAGGTATATATAAAAAAGTACAAAATATTTTTATTACGGACAAATATTAAAACCAGTAGCAGGACATGATGAGTCGTTGGGTTTTATAAAATATTTCCATTATGGTGGTTAACCTCTTCCCATCCCATGTATAGTCAAATAACAGCCACGCGGTGGCTCTCTCATCCTGGGCGGTCATAATATGAGGTCCTCGGCTACCCGGCCGTCGGGAAGCGTGCACACATGCCGCATCACTCGGGAACCGTTGTGCATGCCTGACAGCCGCAATGTCCACCAGGCACCCACGATTGCCAGTCACAGAGCAAGGACGTGGATCTGTGTGTGTAAACACTATATAAATGTGAATGGTCCCGAAATAGTGTCGAAACTGTCTGATCTGTCCACCGCAATATCGCAGTCCTGAAAAAAATTGCAGATCACCGCCATTACTAGTAAAAATAATAAAAAATAAAAATGCCATAAATCTATCCCCTATTTTGTAAGTGCTATAATTTTTGCGCAAACCAATCAATATCCGCTTATTGCAATTTTTTTTAACCAAAAATATGTAGAAGAATACATATCAGCCTAAACTGAGGAAAAAATATATTTTTTTTTAAATTGGGATATTTATTATAGCAAAAAGTAAAAAATATTGTGTTTTTTTCAAAATTCTCAGTTTTTTTTCATCTATAGCGCAAAAAATAAAAACCGCAGAGGTGATCAAATACCACCAAAAGAAAGCTCTATTTGTGGGAAAAAAAATTTCAAACTGTCATATGGGTATAGTGTTGTTTGACCGCGCAATTGTCATTCAAAGTGTGACAGCGCTGAAAGCTGAAAATTGGCCTGGGCAGAAAGGGGATGAAAATGCCCTGTATTGAAGTAGTTAAGCATAGAGGTTTTTCAGTTCAAAAAAGGTTGAGTAGTCATGTGTTATCCTGACATGTTTTGCCTTATGACTTCATCAGTGGACAAACGCATCAACTATGGATTAACGAACAGGCTATGCAGAAACAGAGAAATGTTGCATGAGAAAAATACATGACACATCAAAATTACACAAAGAAACATAGAAGCACATTTGCCAAAGTTCACCAAGAGACCAAGAGACCAAAAGTCACCACCTCAAAGCCCCCCAAGACAAGAGGGGAAGAGAGGGGTCAACCATGATACATAGATCACCACGAATGAAGGACACTATGCGACCATAGTGAGCACACACAATGACCAAGCTAACAAAAAATATAAATAAAGTGACTCTTAACTGCTTTAGCCCTGGAAGGTTTTACCCCCTTCCTGACCAGAGCACGTTTTGCGATTCAGCACTGCGTCATTTTAACTGACAAATGTGCGGTTGTGCAATGTTGCACCCAAACAAAATTGACGTCCTTTTTTCCCACAAATAGAGCTTTCTTTTGGTGGTATCTGATCACCTCTGCAATTTTTATTTTTTGCTCTTTAAACAAAAAAAGAGCGACAATTTTAAAAAAAAGCAATATTTTTTACTTTTTGCTAAAATAAATATCCCCCAAAAATATATTAAAAAAATTTTCCTCAGTTTAGGCCGATATGTATTCTTCTACATATTTTTGGTAAAAAAAATTGCAAAAAGGGTATATTGATTGGTTTGCGCAAAAGTTATAGCATCTACAAAATAGGGGACAGTTTTATGCCATTTTTATCATTATTTTTTTTTATTAGACGATTTGCAATTTTTATCATGACTGCAACATTATGGCGGACACATTGGACACTTTTGACACTATTTTGGGACCATTGTCATTTATACAGCGATCAGTGCAATCAGTAAAAATGCACTGATTACTGTGTAAATTAAACTGGCAGGAAAAGGGTCAATGGCAAGGAGCAGTGATATCTGTCATGTCACAAGGCAGAACAGGGAAATTCCTTGTTTACACTTCCCTGTTCTGTGGTTCTGTGACACGATTGGCGGGACACCGGCGGACATCGAGTCCACGAGTCCTGCGGCCACGGTCACGCTGCACACGGCGCGCGCATGTGCCTGCTAGCCCCTCAAATTAAAGGGGATGTACAGGTACGCCCATTCGCCCATTTGCCCACCGCTGCCATCGTGCCTACGTATATCAGCGTGCAGCGGTCGGCAAGTGGTTAATAGATCTAAATCTTCTCTTTCTTCCTTTTCTTTCCCCTTGCCCTTCCGTTTGCAACTCATAAAAAGCTGCATAAAGAGTAAGCCTTAATAATATAGTTCAAGAGTTCCCGAAAGAAATACTTACTAAAAGCAAGAAAACTCAGAGCTTAAAGATGAGGGAGGAGGGTGCCCGTGTATAGAGAATCGTGGGTCCAGTAAGAAAATGACTGTTAACAAGACGGTCTTTAAGGGAAGGTGCTCGTGTATATGTGATTTCGGGGTAGTCCCTAACATATTTTTTTCTTTTTTTGCTATGGCCAGCTTTTGTGGGGAGGCTTGGGAAGGTCTTATGACCAAAATTCAGGAATCTCAAAATACAGCAGGAATCTCAGAAGTGGACCTTGACAGGGCATTTCTTAGATTACAACAACTGTTGAAAATTAGTTAGAATATTATGGCACAAGAAGTATTTTGAAAAATATATTGAAAATAGAATTTTCCTGTGGGGACTAAGAATCCAGATATTCCCCAATTTGAGAAAAATGTATGAAGCTTTAAGGAAGGTTTGGGAACACAATTTACAGAGTTGTTTGAAATGATTTTGATTCTTTGCGGCCAGTATGAGAAAGAAATTTTAACCCTGGATGGGCAAATACAAACATGGTACATCATCAATTGGAATTAATTCAAGAATACGCCTTTGCCCTTGCATTTGCAGTTTTGCATTCATTTAATTAGAACTCATTGCTATATGATATTGCAGTGCAGTTATGAATGTGTAGCTTTATTCAAACAAAATGTTAGGATTCTAAAGTTATTGTCATATTAATTTTCCCTTTTTCCTTATATTTATTTATCTATTGTAGAGCACCTAACTTTAGAAACAAAATAGCTCCCAATATCCATGACCCCCCCAAAAAAGAAATTTACCTTCCTAGATCAAAAAGGTTTTTTCTACTGTCGGAGGTGTAAAGCATGTAAGACCACAAGGAAAACCATTAGGAAAATAAATAAATTTAAATCTTTCAGCACTGGTAGAGAGTTTAGCATAAAAACATTCATTACATGTAATTGCACACATGTCACATATGTTGTGGCATGTCCTTGTGGGTTACAGTATATTGGACGAACCACGAGGTCTTTGAGCATCAGAATTAATGAACACCTCAATAATATTAGAAAAGGGTTTCCCAAACACAGTCTCTCAAATCATTTTAGATTGCATCATAATAGAAACCCAAGTTTGGCTATTTTCTTTGGGATAGATAAAATCAAGCCCAATTGGAGAGGAGGAAATATGACTCAGAGGATTTCAAAGAATGAAACTGAGTGGATTTTTAAAATTAACACACTCAATCCTGCAGGTAGAGTTTTTATCAAATTTATGGTGTTATTTGATATTTCTGTAAAAAGTGTCCTATCCAATTCAAACTTTCTATTTAGGAAAGTTCACTTAAGTTGCCACATGATGGCGACATTTTTATTTGTTGTTATTAATGAGATTAAATCCCTTTGGTTGCCACATGATGGCGCTATTAAATGAGGTCCCTTCCTCTTTGGCCACCATGAGATGGCGATATTTCAATCTAAATTTAAATCTGGATTAGTTATTTTTGGTTGCCTCATGGTGGCGTTATTCCTTTGATATAGGGTGTTATCCACAATATGTGCCTCTTCTCCACCACTAGGTGGTGTGTGTGACGCACTTCTATTATGAAGTCAATTTCTTATTGTAGTAATAATATTAAGCCACAAGATGGCACTGTGTCTTTTGAATAATATATAGCATGAATTTTTAATTTTAAACCAATTTAAATTCAATATTTTTAGGTAATATAGTTAATTATTTACTCATTAATATATACATTTACCATTTGTTAGTCCAAATCCAATGAATTTGGCATCATTGGGAAGGATTGCATTGGATTGGATATTTTGTATTGGGCTGCAGTATATAAATATGGAGGTGATGTATCCAGTCATGTGACCCCTGAAGATGTCAGACGCATTGACGAAACACAAAGGGTGTGGTCAAACGTGATATGTCACTTCCACCCATAGTGGTACGCAGGTGGAGTGCATTACGGCATCCCCGTGTCCACTTGTCTGTTTTAACTTAACCATGCCAGTTGGCGTTTAGCACCATTTTTATAGCAATAAACTACATTTGTGTGACATACTTCACTATGGGAGATTGCTCTTTACCCTATGTCTAACCTGGTTATGTGTGGCTTCCCTATACTGGAGACACCATTTGGACCTGCAGTGACAGATCTCTGGAAGCAGCTCTGACAATCTACAGGTGTTGTGATCTCTGTAATGGGGACTATGTCCATTTGACACCATCTGAACCTGCAGTGACGGATTTCTAGAAGCAGTTTGATTATCTAAAGGCTGTTTGTGATCTCTGTCATGGGAATCATCTTCATCTGGTGAGTAGGCTGTTTGCTCGGTGTTGGTGGAGGATTTTCCTATTTCACTGAAGCATTGGAAAGTCACCTTTGCACTTGAATATATTGGATGATCCTTGTTCTTGGACTTTAGTTTTCCGATAAAGATTTTGATAAGGACTTTTTCATTCAATTGCACTTATAGATAATTTTCACTTTACAGCATATGTTATGTTTTGTACTTTTTTGTTTGTTGCATATGCCCCATTGGAGGAAATCTGGTGGTTTGCAATTTGCACTGTCTGCACTTTATTGGATTGATAGATTATAAGCGCGGTTCACCACATACACTTTCATTATATTGGTTTTATAACTTTTTGAATGAGCAGTTGTTTTATAATTAGCACTTTATAATTTTATTTTGTGCGGGTAGGAAGCTGCTGTTCTCCTATTTTTACACTTTTTTATATATACCTGTCTGGTTTCCATTATTTCCTGTAAAGCACCGCTATACTCCTAAACCCTCTCTTTTTTGAAGAGCTAAAACAAATGTGTATGGGCTGGCTAGTCATTCTATGGTATGAGATTGAAAAGATAATATCTACATTACCATAAACATAATCTTGGGAAATGTAAAGATTTCAATGTATGAATTAATGAAAGTACATTTTTTTCAGGTACATTGTATACGAATATTCATAATCTTAGATCTACAAAATGTGGAATATTCCCAAAAGTACAATGGGGCAGTTTTTTTTGTCAGTGCTTAATTGAACAAGCTAAAGTTAGAAGCTAATTGGCTAGCATGCACACCTGCATGCAAAGTTTTTGTAAAACAACCCCAGTGTCTATTAATAGTCAAAGCATGATAAATCAAGTATAAAATTGGGAAGAATACATAATTCTAAATTACTGTATACAGTAGATAATTTTTATTGTTCACTAAGTTGAAAAAAAATGCTTAGGTAAATCTCAGTCTTCTTAAAGTGGAGTTCCCACTCGCTTGTAAGTTTATTAAAAGTCAGCAGCTACAAAAAGTGTAGCTGCTGACTTTTAATAAACAGACACTCACCTGTCCCACAGCCCAGAAATGTGACCACCCAAAGCCTCACTCCTCTCTCCCCTCCTCTCCACGGTGCTGTCATTGCAAGTGTGGGCACCCAGCTGTGACAGCTTGTGGCTTCACAGCCAGGTGCGCACTGCGCATGCGCACCTGGCTGGCTCCTCCCAGAACATTGCAGGGAGGGAGGGGCTGCCTAGGGGGAGAGGAGGAGTTGCCTAGGTGGCAAGACGACAAAAGCAGGAAGTGGGACAGGAAGTACCTGTCTAAACCAGGTACCCACCCCCCAAAAAAATGACATGCCAAAGGTTGCATGTAAGGGGGCAACTCCGCTTTAAGACCAATATTTCTTTTGTGAATGAATATAATACTTCCAGTTGTACTTTCTTCAAATATTGGGAAACATATTCTAAAAGAACTTAGGTTAATTGTGACTATATGAAAGTACAACAAATGCAAATATGATAATTTAACTTCCTTCTAAAAAAAAATCACCTTGAGAATGTTTCAATAGTGATACAATGGTGGTGAGCTAAAGCTTACACTGATCAAATTACCACAAAAAACCCCAATAAATAAATTGTCCTACTTCTGATGTTTGTAGTAATACCACACATGTGTAGATTATGTGTTGCTTGTACCCATAGTAGAGCCAAGAACCAACAATGCACATTTTGATTTTCCCTAAACACATGGACACTGATATTCAATAAAAAAAATTAAAAATAATTAATTCTACCTAAAACACAGTGACCCTGACCTTGACTTTAACCCTGACCCTGACTCTGGCACTGGCACTAACCTAGATCAAACCATGATCTAGCTATTTTATATTTATTTATTTATGCATATGTTTATTTATTTTAACAGATTTTTTTGTTTGTTTACATTCTTCTTCTCTAGCGAGAAAAAAAGATGCAATGTACCCTTTTCTACATTCAAGAAAAGAAAGAGTACAGGGGAGTGTTTTAAAGAGAGTGATAATTGTGATAGCCAACAACAGGCATTTAAGGCTGGGTTCACACTAGTGCAAATTGGATGCGGGTCTCCCCGCATCTAATTCGCACAGCAGGAGATTGTGACCGGCTCTCATATCTCCGCAGCGGCTCCAGAGTGATTTGCACAGTAGCCCTGTGTGGCTTTTGGTCCTTTTCAGGTCCGAATTCAGCCAAAAATTTGTGCTGAAATCGGACCTGAAACGGTGAACAAGGATGCACCGGACTCCTGCTGTGAGCACCTGCGTGCTCATATGTGAACCCAGCCTAAAGCAATCAAGTGAATGGGAGCTGGTACTCCGATTATTGTTACAATACCAGAAACTATCGGTGACAGCTAGTTCACCATGCTGGGAGATTGTTATGAAGTGCACTTCCAGCACAAACACATTTGCGCTTTTAAGGGACACCATGGAAGAAGGCCCACCTTCATGACAATGCATATATGTGTGAAGCTGGTGGGAACTGGTTAAATAATGGGTAAAATTAATGTCTGATATTACCATTTACTACACAAATAAGGAGAGTACTTTTACAAGATGATGGTGTGTGCTTGTCAAAGATACACTGCTGGCAATCTGCCCTATTATGAGCTATATAATCCTAATGGCTCCGCTAACAAAATAATAATATAAAAAACATTGCACAATGGACAATATATAAGACCTCAGTGAGTAAGTAGATTACTGAATTGATTGCTGCTAGCATTGACATATGTTCCTACACATAGTACATGTGACTCATGTGTAATACCACTTAAGATACCACTAATAAAAATAAAATGACAAATAAAGCAAATTAGTGTATATGAAGTATCTAAACACTGCTTAATCCACTATTGCAACACAGAATGTTATGCCTTTAGGACCCCAATGTTAAATGCTCAGTGCAATTGTACAATGACAATAGTATATGAACAGTGATGATACACCCAATAATGACACCTTCTGTTATGCAGGGTATGTCTAAACACCACTAAATCAATAATACAACAAAGAATGTTATACCTCTAGAAACACTTGTTAGAAATACACTGCAATCTTAATGGAAACAGTATTTGAACAATGGTGACACCCCCCAATGAAATTATGTCTGGTAAGTTACACACTTGATATGAAAAGAACTAAATATAATGTCCAGTCTACACCTCCATGTGTGCTAATTATTGAATGAATGTCCACTAAGATATTATTCCACAATCAGCCATGCTGTGCCTTAGTTCACCACGTGCAATCCTACACCAGCTGCACAATCTGCTCACCTTTATTATAAGATCTGCATCTAGTATAGATCAATAAATGCTTTATGCAGACAATTTCACTTCAGATTTCACTCCACATGCATCAAGATTAGTATGGCAGTCTTCCAGATTTTTCAAGAAATACGCTTAAAAAGATAAAGACAAAAGCTTGATCGTGCATATTGTTTAACCTGTTCAATACAGGGCATTTTCACCCCCTTCCTTCCCAGACTAATTTTTAGTTTTCAGCGCTGTCGCATTTTAAACAACAATTGCGCAGTCGTGCGACATTGTACCCAAACAAAATTGATGTCCTTTTTTCCCCACAAATAGAGCTTTCTTTTGGTGGTATTTGATCACCTCTGCGGTTTTTATTTTTTGCGCTATAAACAAAAGAAGAGCGACAATTTTGAAAAAAACACAATATTTTTTACTTTTTGCTATAATAAATATCCCAATTTTAAAAAAAAAAACAAATTTTTTCCTCAGTTTCAGCCGATACGTATTCTTCTACATATTTTTGGTAAAAAAAATAAGCGAAAATTGATTGGTTTGCGCAAAAGTTATAGCGTCTACAAAATACGGGATAGATTTATGGCATTTAAAAAAAAAAAATATTTATTTATTTTTTTTTACTAGTAATAGCGGTGATCGTGATTTTTTTTCATGACTGCGACATTATGGCGGACACATTGGACACTTTTGACACATTTTTGGGACCATTCACATTTATACAGCGATCAATGCTATAAAATTGCATTGATTACTGTGTAAATGTGACAGGCAGTGAAGGGGTTAACCACTAGGGGGACACAAGGGGTTAAATGTGTTTCCTAGGGAATGCTTGTAACTGTAGGGGGTGGGGACGTACAAGGGGAGGAGACCGATCAGTGTTCCGCTGTACTGGGAACACAGATCGCTCTCCTCTCACCTGACAGGATGTGGATCTGTGTGTTTACACACACAGATCCACGGTCCGGCCCAGTTAATGGGCAATCGCGGGTGCCCGGCGGACATCGTAGTCAGCGGGCACACGCATCGGGTCCCGAGCAACGCGGCGGGCGCGCGCGCGCCCCCTAGATGGCCGGGAACCCGAGGCCATCATATGACGTCCACCCAGGATGGGAGATCCCATCTGTGGACGTCATATGTACATACGCGGGTAGGGAAGTGGTTAAACTAAGGTGAGAGTAATACATTTCTTACTACTATGCACTCACATGCTATTGTGCACTATAACTTGGTGCACATCAGAAACACATATATAAAAACCATGCTGTGCCTTTAAATTTTCCACTGTATGCACCCTTCACCAGCTGCACCATCTGCTCACCTTTCCAATGTGATCCACACAGTGTAGATCAATCAGCATTTTTTTTGCAGATCATTTTCCTCCAGGTAAGGTTTTACTTCAGATGCATCAAAGAAGATGTATGACAGTATACCAGGCTTTCCAAAACATGCAAAGCATTTGTGCACTGAAAGCTGATGCAATCAGAATTTAACACATACTGTACAAAAGCCATGCATTCCCCCTAAGGAGCTGAAACATTGATCTCTGTTGTCATCAAGTCCAGTTGCATACAGACGTCATTGGCCTTGTTCTGACATGTTTCATCATTACCACATGAGGACATCCATTCTCTGCTTTATATATGCTATTAATTGCCAGATTATGCCCACCATTTTGTTGCCTACTACTGGGCACTGCAATTTAATAGCCAGTACCCAGCAGTAGCCAACAAAATAGTGGATGTACAAAATGGTGCTCACATACTGTTGCCATTAAGATTGCACCGTGTGGAGTATTTATAACAGGTGTTTCTAAAGACATAACATTCTTTATTGTATTATTGATTTAGTGGTGTTTAGACATACCCATAGCAGAAGGTGTCATTATTGGGGTTGTCACTACTGTCCTTATACTGTTGTTATTGTACAATTGCACTGAGTAATTAAAATAGGAGCTCCTATGTTACAATATTGGATTGAGAAGTGTTTAGATACACCCTGCTCAGCAGAAGGTGTCACCGCCATTAATATGCAGTGATTTGTTTTATTTGTATTGTAATTTTATTTTTGTTAGTGGTAACTTAAGTGGTCTTACAAATGATTCATATGCACTTACAATATTGTTTTTTAGAGGCTTGTGCTGCATTTTATTTCACTTTATTCATGACTCCCCTGCTATTCCTGTGTAGAAGGCATTGCACCAGCAATTTCTTTGTCCTGATGTTAGGGGACATGCCCTCACCACCAGCTGGCAATGAAGTATACAGTTTGTTACAGTACTCCAGCCAAGATTTTCATTTGGTTGTTTGTTCAATTTTCTCCTTAGTGTACCTGTGTTTTTATCTTCTGCTGCTGCTGGAGATTTCAACTAAGAATGACACCTTTTTATCCTGATTTGCCTAAGACTCAGCTTTACTTCTGGTTTCTGCTTTTGGTTATATAGTGCCTTTACTTCTCATTCCTCATCCCTGTGCATCCAGATAATCCCACTTAAATTCATGATACTCAATCTTTTAGGCTGGGTTTACACCTAATATCGATGCGGCTCCCAGCAGGGGTCTGGTGTGTCCCTGTTCACCATTTCAGGTCCAATTACAGCCTAAAATTTTGGCTGAATTCGGACCTGAAATGGAACAAAAGACGCACAGGGCTCCTGTACAAATTTGCACCGGAGCTGCAGCGGAGATACGTGAACCGACTCGATAGAGAGCCAGTCAAAATCTCCTACTATTTTGTACCCAATGTGCAATGGAACCTGCATCCAATTCGCAATGGTTTGAACCCAGCCTTAAAAGCTGCAGCTATGTATATGTAACAATTAGTATTCTAAGATCTCATTGGTAAGTGCTTTAACAATGTACTTATCCTATTTGCTCATTTTGGTGTGTTAAATAAATAACAGGGGAGTAATCGTGTTGTATCTGCTCAAAAAGTGTAGAAAAAAATCTCATCTTGTTGAATCACATGTATTGCAGAGATATACTGCATGTTTTTTTTTGTTTTGTTTTATTTTGCCATGACATACTCTTTAGAGGGGAATAAAATCTACATTTTAAAAAATTGCGAGCATGTCATATATGTACGTGATCCCACATGCCAGCGATTCTACTCAGCGAGAGCTGATCAGTGGGTCCCACAGGTTTGATGTCTGCCGGCACCTGCTGATCATTCAGTACACAGGCAGAACAGCATTCTGCCTATTTAAACACAGCAGATTGCCGTTCTGTCAGTAAGGAAGGCATGGATCCTGTATTCCTGCAATCCACGGACATCGATCAATGCCTTCCCCTTGTAAAAGCACCTCCCACACTACACTAAAACACAAGCTAGTCACACAGTGAGTGAACCCTTTGATTGGCAAGTGACAATGCATATTTTTAGGACTGATCACTGTATTAGTGTCACTGGTCCCCAAAAAAGTGTCAAAAGTGTCAGTTAGTGTTCAATTTTTCCGACGCAATATGGCAATATGGCTGTCCCGCTATAAGTTGCTGATCACCGCCATTACTAGTAAAAAATAAATACAATTTCCATAATTCTATCACATAGTTTGTAGACGATATAACTTTTGTGCAAACACAGTTAACCCTTTGATTGCCCCTGATGTTAGCCCCTTCCCAGCCAGTGTCATTAGTACAGTGATAATGCATATTTTTAGCACTGATCACTGTATTAGTGTCACTGGTCCCCAAAAAAGTGTCAAAAGTGTCAGTTAGTATCCAATTTGTCTGCCACAATATCACAGTCCCACTATAGGTCATTGATCGCCCCCATTACTAGTAAAAAATAAATAAAAATTCCATAACTCTATCCCATAGTTTTTAGACGCTATAACTTTTGTGCAAACCAATCAATATAGGCTTATTGCCAAAAATATGTAGCAGAATACAAATTGGCCTAAATTGATGAAATTGGATTTTTTACATTTTTTTTATTGGATATGTTTTAAAGCAGAAGGTAATAAATATTGTTTTTTTTTCAAACATTTGTGTTTTAAAAACTGCAGAGGTGATCAAATATCACCAAAATAAAACTATTTGTGGGAAAAAATGAGAAAAATGTATTTGGGTACAGTGTCGCACGACGGTGCAATTGTCAGTTAAAGTAACGCAGTGCCACATTGCAAAAAATGGCCTATTTAGGAAGGGGGTAAATCTTCTGGAGCTGAAGTGGTTAAAACTAACCTACCTGCCTGGTTGTAATTTTCTATTGCATGTACATTAAGCTGTGCATACATGGCTCTGCATACATTCTCAGCCAGGTGCCTATGTGCCAGGATAAATGACTCTCATCAGGCATCCAGAACAGGCCCATAGAGAATACATCAGCAGCACTCTGTGAGGGAGCTAATGGTCTCTTGCTGGAATGAAGGTGATTATCTGTGGATTTTAGTTCCACTTTAAAGTGGATGTAAAGTAAAAAAAATGTAACTAAAATAAAAAAGATGTTACACTTACCTGCTCTGTTCAAGGGTATTGCACAGAGTGACCCTGAACCTCCTATTCTGGGGTCCCCTGCTCTGCACTCCCCCTCTTCTCTGTACACCACCATAGGAAGCCACTTCCTATGGAGGTACACATGTGGCTGTGTGCATCCATGGCTCGGTCCCACCCCCCCTCCCCCCTCACTGGATTTGATTGACAGTGGCATGAGCCAATGGCTCCCACTGCTCTCAGTCAAGCTTGTGAGAGTGGGGAGAGAGGAGAAAAGACCTGCAGATGGGCACAGCACTGGACTTATTCAAGAATCAAGTATTTAGGGAAAGGGGTGGGGGGCAGCAATTGAATCTTTTTGTTTTCCTAATGCAGAGAATGCATTAGGATTAAAGAAAAAAAAAACTGACTTTAGGACCACTTGAAGTGTGGTTTATTTTTAAATTCTTGAAAAACACTAAAAAAAATATTCTGTGCAGCAGTAAACTGTTAAATGCTGTGACTAATATTTTCTCCAGATCAGTATTGTTTTGGATAGTATTTTTTTTTTCTTTTACTTACCATGCAGTGAAAACATTAGACTTTAAATATAAACATTTCTTTGCACAGCTAGTAATATAACCAAAATTTCACGCAAATGCATATAAAAAGTGGCACCCGTGTTCTTATAATGCATTTGTGTATTCTGTTGCTATAGTAAATATGCAACACTGTAAAGGAGCCCTCTATGAGGTTGATTTAGTTAAGGATTTGAGAATGTTCACGCAATAAATTGTGTGGAGATTCACTTCAATTATGCAATTGTGTGCAGGTCAAATAAGCAATCAGAAATTTGCTTTTAATATGAGATAATTAAAGTGAATCGTCACACAATTTATTGTGTGAGCACTCTCAAATCCTTTAGTAAATTAACCTTTATATGTCATACCAGTATAAAAGTGGAAGTAAACTTTTTTTTTACAAAAACCATGGGTCTGACAAATGTCCACAAATTAACCTCATGAAAATAACTTAATCCAGCTCAAATCTATAACTTGTAAAATAGATTTACTCATCCTACAATGCAAACATTGGTTTTAAAAATTAAAAACAGACTGAGAAATATTTACATAAAACCCACAGCTTTGCATAAAGATGACACTAACCACTTTCAAACTCCAATGCATTTTTGTCTCTTTTTGATTTAAAAACGATTCGTTTTTTATTTATGTAGCAAGCTGCTAATCTTTTAATTCATATTATACTACAAATTACACTACTGCAAAAAAAAACAAAGCATTCACACATCAAAATGTTTTCTGTGAAATATTATAGCACAAAAACAAGGTGTGCATATAATATAATAGGTATTTGTAGAAGCAACCTAGAACCTAATTTTCAGTATCCGTCATTATGAAAACATCCAATAATCATTTTCTAGCATAACAAACTTGAGCTTTGAGGAGTCACAAATTAAGCAAAAGGAAATCATGAGTAATTAATAGAAAGGCAATATGTGCAAATCATAGGCAGCATATTACCATATTAATTAGAAAAATAGTAATCTTATTAAACAAATCCGTACCGTGATTATCAGTTTACATTTGACAAATAAACCCAAGATGGAAAACATCATTTTTAGCCAATATAATTAAGATAAAAATGATATTACACTTTTTTTTAAACCAGCATTTCACATTTTTTTCTGTTTGTTGAAATAAGGACACATGAACCAAGGAATATCTGTAATTAGTATCCTAAACCATCCTGTATAAAACATTAATGGTGCATATTTGCTTTATAATAGTAGTAAATCTCTTTCAAGAAAAAATCAGCTGTGTGTATTAACTGAAGCAATAATATAAATTATTTGAAACTGTGAGGAACCTGCCTGCCACTTGCCTGTTGGCTGATACCCCTGCAGGCACTTACAGGAGGGTTGTCCACTTGTGATCACTTGTGAGTTTGGAATCCACTAGGCAACCTGTCAAAATTTGCTAGCGTTAAAACTCTCCATATGCGCATCCATATTCAGAGGCAGACTGAAAACACTCTTAATACACATCTGACACTATGATGGAGCATAATGGAGTTAATTTAATAAAAGATTAGGCATGTTCCCTTTTTCAAAGTGAATTCTTACTTTGCAAGGGAATTTTCACTTAACACAGTGAATGTGTTTAAACAAATCTATTTTTGCTAGCATATGCTAGATGATGGAAGTCAGCAGAGCTTCGCCTTATTTACTAATCTATGTGAAAATTCCATTGCAAAGGGAAAATTCACTTTGCTTAGTTAACAGCGTACATGTCTTTAGTAAATCAACATTTTCACATCTCCTACTGTAGTTTGTAGACAACACTAGCGTATTACTCTTGACTTTTCAGAATTAAAATTCATTGATATGAACATAAAAGGAAGGATAACAACAAGGCTTCAGCTGCAGGTCACATACATAGTAACCTTTGGCAGCTTAATATAACACTGTGTTGTGGGGGCAAGCCCAAGATGGTGATGAGAGCAGATACATAAGCAAGGAGCTCTGCTGCCTAACCTGCTTTCAATCACTTTGCTTTACCTCACCTTCACTCCATAGACATTTGTATAATCACTCTTGACCACTTAGAGATGACATAACAGAACATACCTGATTGAGATAATTGACTGGAGAAGAGTCCTCCATAGATAAAATGGTGTGAAAACAAGCCTCGCCTCTATGCAGTATGGAGACGCAGATAGAGGAGGCCCCTGAACAACCTGACCTCAAATCTGTTATGTCAGAGATTATAAGTTACCAATTGCCACTAGCATTTAAAATCGATAATCTTCAAACTGACATTGGACTGCACAGTCAGAACCTTGACAATATTCAGGACCATATTGCCACTGCAGAGACCATGATAGACATGAAGAAGGACATTACAGTGTCCCAAACTGTTGCTATCTGCACTTTGGTTACTAAAGCAGAGTACATAGAGAACCATAACCATAAAAACAACCTAATGATTATTGGCCACCTAATAATCATTGGCAAACATTGGCTCTGACCCTAGTGCATTTACTGAGAGACAACTTTGTGCCTTGCTTCTTACAGCTCTTCCCCAATTTCTTTTTGGTGGAACAGGTGATTTAAATGCCAACAAAACTGGACCTACCTAGAGCACCTCCAAGCACCTTTTTTAAATTACTAAATTTCCAAGTCAGAGATCTCATCCTGTGTGAAACTAGGGTCTTGTGTGAACTTACATAAGAAAACTCCAAACTACTGCTGTTCTCAGACTTCTCCATGAAAACACAAAGGCTCCATAGATCATTTGCCCAGATCTGTCTTTTATGCGAAAGAAATATATTTTTTCTTCACTACATGAGTAGTACCAGTATTTTATTCTCTTTTGCTTTACCCCTTTGTGGCATGCATGGCTTCATCCTTATGTGGTATTATTTTTTCTCCATTGCATCAGAGTTCCCCCTTTTTCTAATTGTTCAATAGAGGGTGGAAGACTTAGGTCTTTGCCCACTTTGCATTTAATCTGTAACTGTTCCTCTGTAGACATTGTCTCTGCTTCCTTGATTGACGACAAACTGTTGTGGATCTGTATTGGTGCTAAGTGTTGGTGCTAATTATCATTTGGCAAATTCTCTGGCTTTGCAAATCCCATTCAATTGACACTGTTATGTTGGTTTTGGTCTTGTCAACCCTTTTCCTCTGTTTGGGTGAATAGACCAAATGAGAACCCTTTTCCCCTCCAGGCTTCTCATTTCATATTCACTAATGTTTCAATGCTTACATTAATTAATCCCCCACATCTGTGTACTCCAGGAGCCTTACATAGTTACATAGTTAGTAAGGTTGAATAAAGACACCAGTCCATCCAGTTCAACCTGAGTGAGTGTGTGTCTACAACCCTGACCCTTGACCCTAACCCTGTACATCGCACACTCACATCAGTCCCTCCCCTCAATCCAATGTCCCCATTCATATACTAGGGCCAATTTTGGACAGAAGCCAACTAACCTACCAGCATGTCTTTGGAGTGTGGGAGGAAACCGGAGCACCCAGAGGAAACCCACGCAGGCACAGGGAGAACATGCAAACTCCAGGCAGGTAGTGCGTGGTTGGGATTCGAACCAGCGACCCTTTTTACTGCTAGGCGAGAGTGCTAACCACTACACCACTGTGCCGCCCTACTTACCCTACTAGCAGTAGGAATTTAAGTCTTTGAAAGGCTTGAGTGGGGCACATTTGTAATGCAAAATTTTCAGATTATGTAGAAGTGTTCATGTCCTGGTCTATAAATCCTTGCCTTCCAATTTCTTGATCACAAGCTAGACCCAAGGGGCAGAGTTGTCATTTTGCATGCTTTGGTGAATTGGAGATTTTCTAGCCTTTAGCTGCCTCCTCTGGCTAGCAAATAGTTTCTCCATAAAATGGCTGCTTTGGTGGCCCAGTACCTTACTGATAATGTTACCTTGGAGAATTTAATATGGCCCCATGTTGCCAGATTGATAGACTGACTCCAGGTGAAACCGTCAGCATACCAATATCTGGAGGTAAAAACCTCTAATTATAGAGAATTTACTTGCCACTCTGCTTTGCATACAACTATGTCTGGAATAGATCTCATCTATGCTTCTGATACACTGCTATCTAGGGTACATTCCATACAAATATTTTCTTGAGGTTTCTCAGATCAAGTCACCTTACAATTCTAATTGTTCACCTCTTCCAGACCATGTGTGTAACTGTGTAACCCTGTACTGAATGTAACATTAATTCTCATCATCTCTGTGACTCTGAAGTAAAAAATTCAATTCACCTTTAAGGCTGCATACAAATAACCATTTTGTGTATTTTTGGCAAGGTAACACTGAGCTTCGTGTAAAAGTGAGATAAAATAGCTAAAGGCTGTGATCTGCAACCTCAAAACTCTTGTTTTGGCATAGAATGAATGAAAATAAGAACAGTAGTATCCTAGCAGTTAGTACTACAAATGGTGATTTGAATATGCCACCATGTCTAACACCATTATGTCATTGGTTGCAATGTGCCCTTTTGCAACCACTGCAACTTAAAATCAAGCTATCACTAAAATTATCCATCTCCTTAAAGAAAAGGTTATACACCTACTTCTAAGCATATTAGCTGTCTAGGTGCTGTTTTAGTAGAGGTGACAATAACCAAAAGATGACACATATTTTTTAAAGAATGCTCTCTGTATCTTTTAATCCTAAGAAAATGAACAAATATTATGTATCTTGTCCTTGTGACATCAGCACTGTCTGTCACTGTGAAAATGCAGTAAATTACAGGAAGAGAGCCTGTTTGGGCAAAGTGAAAAGTAGGCCTGAACAATCAAAAGAAGTGTCCCAGGGCTGATTGGAGACAAGTGGGTTTTGTCCACAAATGGGGGAGGGAGTATTTAATCAGTAATGCTTCTCTCGGCAACCAGCGCTACAAGGGCGGTGACTGAAAAAAACACCCTTTGAGTCAATGTCCGGGCCAGAACTGCCGTGTCAGCCACAGCTGAGAAGTCAGTATTTCAGAAGTAACCAAAATAGTGTATGTCGATCTGTATGGAAACAGTGTGAGAGCTGATCACACAATCAGGTGGGAATAAATAGCCAGGATGGTGAATCTTTGTCTTGCTTTACTGTGTGGAAATAACTTTTTGTAAGGGTAAAACCCTATGTTTGCAATACTTTTTTGAGGAATAAACACTGCCAGGTGGCCATAAAATTCACTCTGGTATATGGAACAGCTCATAATTATGGAAGAAAATGTCAGAAACATGTAAAATACATCCTTTAACGATCTGGACTGTTAAAATGTTCTTTTACCAGAAAAAAAAAATTTGAAAAGATTTAGAAAACTAACACTTAGAAGTTAGACCTGAAAAATAGTAAATATTCAAGGCATTTGATTTCAGTCCTTGCTGTTTTCTCCTGCTAACACTTATAAAGGAGTTGATTGTAATTCTTTCAACGTAAAATTGGTTTGTACTAACCCAAACTGCTGTTACCATACCAATAAGGAGCTTCTCAAGTAGGATTTTTTTTAAAAGAACCTGTTGAGAATTGCTTCCATTTCAATCAATTTCAAACTTCTTGATTAATCCCCTACCTTTTTTTTAGGTTTGGAGTACCAATCATTAGTGTCATTAAGTTTCTTGTTCCTTAATTGCATTCTTAAACAAAGAGCACAGTGCTGCAATGAAGTAACCCAGAAAAGCTCACAATCAATCTGATTGTGTCCAACATTGCCCCTGCACCTCTATTAACCTACATGGTGTGTTGCCATTAAAGCATGTCAAGAAAAAAATGACTTCACTCTGCTTTCATTTAATATGAATTAAAAGAAAAAGAAAAATGAAGTGATTTTAACAAAACCTGTCATGAGCTCAAATTTTCACTGTGACTCTCCAAATCAACAGTCATTGACCCCATGACAAAAAATGTGCTTAGTTAGGATTATAGCCTTAACATAGCAAAGACTGATAATATTTGATTATGAATTGAGAAGTTGATGGAAAGATACAAATTCAACTGTTTTAGGTAAATGAGAGATTTTGGCTGTGTATTGCTGATCTTTCCCATAACAATATTTAGACTATATTTAAATATTTTTTTAGATACATAGACATTAAAGCAGTATTAAACCGAAAAGCAAACATTTATTTTATTGCAGCTTACCAATTCTTAGATGTGATGGCTGGATTTGTTTCCTTTTTTAGACTTCCTTTCCTCTAATTTCATCTTTTTTCAAAAGCTCAAGATCTCCGGTAGAATCTATCAGTTTACATAAACACTGACGTGGGTGATTAAAATGATCAGTTTCTATTTATTCATACAAGACCTTTATCCAAATGGAAAGCTTATTATAAAGTGTGAGCTGGAGTTACTTTATAGACTTTGCTCTTTCCAAGTGCAGCAGTACAGCAGTGCAGCAGGACAAAAGTGCATAGTTTTGAACAGCAGTAGCTGGATACAGTAAGTTTAAATTATTTCTAATTTCCTTAAAGTATTTCTAATTGCTTTCCTGAAATTGTTTACTTTGTTAACCTTGTTAACCAATGGTGATTGTTTGCTAAGTACTGGAGTAATTGTTATTGTGCTGCTGAGGTGTTGAGTACTGGGTGTTGTCAACTAGCATATGTAAGAGGTGGACTGTTGTCCAAATTGGTGCCTAATTAGTGTTGTATTTAAGAAGGGTAGCAGTTTTACTTTATAGACTTTGCTCTTTCCAAGTGCAGCAGTAACAGAAGAGCATAGTTTTGAACAGCAGTAGTATGAAAACAGCAGGAGTTTGGATACAGTCAACTATCTTTGGTTAGTACCTGGGTTTGAATATGTCTGGTTTATTTCAGTGCAATACTTGTTTGGCATTTGTTTTTCGTGGTACTTTTTGGAAGTTGGAATGCTGTCCCATTTGTATGCAGATTTCTAGTCTACGTGATGACATTGCCTGCCTAAATTCATTGGCTTGTGCCCTGCAATCTGAGATCAGGATCAGGAGATCAGGAAGATTGTTCTGTTGAGCTGCACTGAAAAAAGCCACCTCTTCCCTCAAAGACTGCACAGGAGAAGGGTAGTATGAACAACTGTAGGGTCTGGAAGAGTAAGGCATGTGGACCATAAACATGTAGCTTTAGATTTGATACTGCATAACTCCTATAGTGTTCTTTCTGAGCTAGAAGTAGATACAAAGGTTGCAAACATAGCTGCTTGTGAAATTGGCAACCTTTCTCTGCACAGAAAGGAGGAGCTTGAGAAAAAAATTGCAAGTCCAAAAGTAACTGTTTATCTGAGGTTGCAAACCAGGCGAGTGTTGTGGATAAAGTCATCTTGTTGGTGATTCAATTATAAGAGATGTTTCTTTAGGAAATCATGTGGAAGTGTCAAATGAAGTTAGGTGTTTCCCTGGTGCTACTGTTAGGAGAGGCGCATTTTAAAAATTGTCAAAAAAGCTTGTGAAGAGTGCAATGTTGATTTTCTTGTGCACCTTAGCACAAATGATTTGTTCCAGAATGATGTGCATTCTGTACAGAAGGATTTTCAGAATTTGGGCCAGGATCGTCAACAGTTAGGGTGTACTGTTACATTTTCAGAGGTTTTATCTGTGCATAATGGACAACACGAAAAAGGACTTTGTATAGCAGAGTTCAAAGTTTGGTTAAAGTATTGGTGCACAGCTAAAGGTTTTGGTTATGTTAGTCATGATGCTATTCAGTGGTCTGACATTGAGCTGTACAAGAGAGATGGCCTGCATCCCTCACACAAGGGCACTGAGTTTCTTGGTATAGAATTTAGGAACTTTTTGGACATGCATTTAAACTGAGAAATGGGGGTAGAAATTTAATTAATGATGAGCATTTCTGTCCCCAGCAGGTTGAAACAAATGTGAGAGTTTGTGTCGCTAACGACTAGGCTGATGGGGTGGTCACTTCAGTTGAAGTTTCTGGTGGTAAAACTAAAGCAGTTGATAGTAGTGTTTGTCATGTCATGTGCATAATGTTCATAGTTTAGGCAGCAAGCTCTGTGAGCTGATAGCTCTTATATCTAGGGACAGCTTGGACCTTGTTGCAAGCGATTCAAGGATGACGTGATCAGATGACTGGGAAATAACAATACCAGGGTATACACTATACAGGATTGACAGAGTAGGGAAGAGAGGAGGTGGAGTTGCCATATACTGTATATCAAGAACAGCATAACACTAATATTAATTCAAAAAACAAATGAAATATTCAAAACCTTCTGGGTCTGTCTTCCAACCAGAGAGGGATCTTCCCTTGGAATTGGTGTAGGATACAGACCCTCAGGACAGACTAAAGATTGTGATGAATTCTTAATTGATGTGATAACTCAATTGGCAATGAAGGGAGAGGTTTTGATTATAGATGACTTTAACATGCCTGACATTAATATTATTATTATTATTATACGCAATTTATATAGCACCAACAGTTTATGCAGCACTTTACAATGTAGAGGGGGGACAGCACAATTAAAGTACAGTTCAATACAGAAGTGACAGGAGGGCCCTGATCGTAAAGCTTACATTCTAAAGGGAGGGGGTGGTGGTACAAAATATAATAGATGCAGGGAAATATTTGATGGGGCTGGCTCGGGGACAGTTGTTAGGTGGGTGTGGGATAGGCTTCCCTGAATAAGTGAGTTTTCAGGGATCTCACAAAGGTGGACAGGTTAGGGGCTGATCGGATATACCGGGGCAGGGAGTTCAAGAGAATGGTAGAGGCTCTGGAGAAGTCCTGAAGGCGAGCATGAGAGGAGGTAACAAGGGAGCTAGAGAGCAGGAGGTCCTGGGAGGAGCGGATAGGTACGATTTGGGCGATATCTGCAGATGAGGTTGGTGACATTAACTGGAATTCTCAAACTGCTATTACAAACAGGAGCAGGGATGTAATGGAAGCACTAAATGGGGTTTCTCTAATATAGTTAGTAAAAAGCCCAACCCGAGGTGACCATATTCTAGACCTAGTACTGACAAATGGGGATTGAGTGTCTGAGGTGGGAGAGAATTTGGATTCTAGTGATCACCAACGTCTTTGGTTTGATATTAAAACAAGAACTAAAAAATCATATACAAAAACAAAAGTTTTAGATTTTAAAAGAACAAATTTTGCTGAAATGGGGACATTTCTAAAAAATTAATTGAAAGGTTGGAGTAAAATGACACGTGTAAGTAATGAGTGGGCACTATTAAAGTCTACCATCCTAGAGGCAATTAGATTATATGTCAGACAAGTCAGTAAGAATAAATGGAAGAAAAAAAACAATATGGTTCATTAAACAGGCAAGTAGGATAGTAAAGGAAAAAAATAGCATATAGAAGAGTCAAGGAAACAGGAGCTGTAGCTGAAAGATAGGAGTATAAAATAGATAAAAGGAGGCCAAACACATTATCATTGCTGCCAAAGCACAGAAAGAGGAGGAAATTGCAAAATCTATTAAGAAAGGAGATAAAACCTTTTTAGGTACGTTAGTGACAGAAGGAAAAAATGTAGAAAACCATTGAAACAATTACTTCTGTTCAGTCTTCACAGAAATAAATTGCACTAACAATAGCAAGTTGGGGAATCATATAGTAATGGCTGTTCATTTTTAGGATTTCTAGAGGTAGCAGAGGAACTGGGCCAGTTAAAGTTTAAAAAAGCAATGGGTCCTCATGGTATTCATCCCAGAGTTCTAAGAGAATTACGAGGTATAGTTGTTGGACCATTAACAGATCTTTTTAATCAATCTCTTCTAACAGAAAAAGTTCCTCATGGCTGGCAAACCGCTAATATTGTACCTATCCACATTAAGGGCAGCAAGGTAGATTATTATTGGCAATTATAGGCCAGTGAGTTTAACATCAATTGTAGTCAAGTTAATCAATCATTGATCACCTAAAAATACAAAATTTGCTGGACCAAAAGCAGTATACGAAGGGCAGATCATGTCAGACTAATCTGATTTAATTCTTTGTCTATATTACCAATATTTTGGACCAGGGTGGTGCTGTGGACATAGCATATCTTGATTTCAGCAAGGCATTTGATACGATTCCACATACTGATCCAATACAAACGTTGTACAAGCTAGGGGTGGATAGAGACCAGAGTGTGGTTGTAAATGGGACTTACTCAGAACAGAGACCAGTCACTAGTGGTGTACCACAAGGCTCTGTACTGGGTTCTGTTATATTTAATCTATATGTAAGTGATATATCTAAAGGTTTGTAGGATAAGGTATGCATTTTTTCTAATGATACAAAGGTTTTTAATAGAGTTAATATCCCAGGAGGTGTCTGTAACATGGTAATGCTGGAAGATTGGTAAAAGCAGGGCAATGTTTCTAAATGTACAATAATGCACCTAGGGAAAAATAAAATCCCCTGAGAGAGTATAACATTGGGGGTACAGTGTTAGCCAGCACTACAGAATACTATATTTTAGATGATGACAAAATGAGCAAACAGTGTGACCAGACAGCATGAAAAGCAAATAGAATTCTAGGTTGCTTTGCTAGAGGGATCACCAGAAGAAGGAGGTCCTGATTCCCCTAAATAGATCTTTAGTGAGACCTCATTTAGAATACTGTGTCCAGTTCTGGAGACCTCACTTACAAAAAGATATTGATAAGAATGGGTCCAGAGATGGGTAACAAAAATGGTGAACGGTTTGGGGGAGGAGGTGTGTTAGTGGCCCAATTACTAGGTGAAAACAGAGGGAAAAAGCTGAACAAAAGAAAACTGATGCAACCACCACATCCAATGGCTGTTAAGCTACAATATATTACATTTTTGGTTTTGGGTTTAATACCGCTTTAACCGGTTCCCGACCAGCGCACGCCGATGTACGTCGGCAGAATGGCACGGCTGGGCAAATGGGCGTACCTGTACGTCCATTTGAATTCCCCGCCGTGCCATTGCGTGCATGCCGCCGGCGGCACGCACGCGCGCCAGCCGGGAGCTCTGTGAGTCGGGTCATGGGTCCCGCAGACTCGATCGCCGCGGGGATACCCGTGATCGCCTCATGGAGAGGACAAATGGGGAGATGCTGATGTAAACAGCATCTACCCGTTCTGCCTAGTGACAAGTGTCACTCGATCTCTGCTCCCTGTCATTGGGAGCAGAGATCAGTGACGTTATATACCAGCCCATCCCCCTGACAGTTAGAAATCACTCCCCTAGGACACACTTAACCCCTCCCCGCCCCTAGTGGTTAACCCCTTCACTGCCAGTGTCATTTACACAGTAATCAATGTATTTTTAATCGCACTGATCGCTGTATAAATGACAATGGTCCCAAAAATGTGTCAAAAATGTCCGACATGTCTGCCATAATGTCACAGTCACAATAAAAATCGCTGATTGCCGCCATTTCTAGTAAAAAACATTTTTTAAATAAAAATGCTATAAAACTATCCCCTATTTAGTAAACGCTATAACTTTTGCGCAAACCAATCAATCAACGCTTATTGCGATTTTTTTTTAACAAAAATATGTAGAAGAATACGATAGGCCTAAACTGAGGAAAAAAATGTTTTTTTATATATTTTTGGGGGATATTTATTATAGCAAAATGTAAAAAATAATGCGTTTTTTTCAAAATTGTCGTTCTTATATTGTTTATAGCGCAAAAAATAAAAATCGCAGAGGCAATCAAATACCACCAAAAGAAAGCTCTATTTGTGGGAAAAAAAGGACGTCAATTTTGTGTGGGAGCAATTATCAGTTAAAGCAACGCAGTGCCGAATCGCAAAAAATGCTCTGGTCAGGAAGGGGGTAAAATCTTCCGGGGCTGAAGCGGTTAGGCTGAACTCCAAGCAGATATAAATTGTCATAATCTAATCCAGTTATGGATTATTAGGAAACAATGAAATGCAGTTTTGAGTGTAGCCAGCAAAAGTACTTAAATCTCTCTTGATATCAAGCTCCTTGTAACTTGTGAATAGCAGATTGAGGTAAGAAGGAGCAGCACTGTAAGCTGATAATCCTTAATTGCTCAATCACAAGCTTGGGAGAATCATAACTCATAACTGTTCTGCTCAACTGCATTGTGGTCTTAGTGAGTGTAGAACCTGTCTGGCGGTTTACTGGATCACAAGACTGGTTGCACAGTGTTAAAAAAATATTTTGGCAGATATAAATGTCCCCACCACATATCATATTTTAATTTTGTATTTAATGGTTTGCATGGAGTTCAGCTCGAAGAGGCCAGAAACAAATGCATCTTATAATGAAATCATATACTATTTTCTTCTCAAGTACAAAATTATCTGTTTATGATTTCATTCTTTAGAAAGATACCATATTGTATGTTTGCACGTTATTGCGTTTGAGTTTTGCACCAGTTAAAATAAAATGGTGTTGCCCTGTAGGGCTATTAGCTACAACAATTTTATATTGTTGGTAGTGAATAGGTCTGAATTTGGTTAGTGAATTCCGAAAATTGCAAACTTTAATCCAAACTCTACTGTAGTATATGCGAGGTGCATCTTCAAAATAAATTGTGACCACTTTGGAAGTAATTCATTCTGACCACTTCCAAAGAGCATGGGGAGCTGGGCAATGCCATGTAGGACATTCAAACACAAACATTTCAAATAAAAAATTGAAAAAAATGTAGAGTGGGAAAAAGTCATGGGAAAACACCATACGTTTCTATAGAGGTGCTTTTAACCGCATTGGCAGTATGATTATGTCAGATTTTTGATGCTGAAAGCGGTACATTGTTTTGCATAGGAATTTGGTGTTTTATATTGTAGGCCTGTGATTCTTAGTAATAACACACTTAAATCTGTCTAAATAAGAGTCTAGTAGGCATCCCGGGTATGATAAAGCTTAATTTTTCATTGTTCTATTGTATCATATCAGGATTACATTGAGAAAATTAAGCTGCATACATTCACAGCAAAATAAATGGATGGTATGGTCAGTTAATGTACACATTTTGTTGAGGCAAATACGCTTTAATTGAATACAGTCAGTTGTACTCCTGTATAGTCCTTCTGATTACATGTAAGGGTGTCTATGCATATATGTCTTCCATCGTTTTGCCATTTGGGCAGAGTTCCTCTTTTAACACCATTTGGCGATTGTTAACCACATATAATGTGTATATTTGTTTTTTTAGATTTCCACATATTTGTAATGATGCATTTATGTTCATGTGCACATATGTATATTTAATTTTCACTAAATGTTTTTATTAGGTGTTTATTAGATACATAGGCATGGTGTGTCATATTTTGGTATATAAATGCATCATATACAATTTGGAGTGGGATGGCAAGTGATCTTTTTTAGTTTACGTATTGGACCCTAGATTTATGAAGTATCTTTAATTTCTGTTCTTCTCTTTATGGGTTAATTTTCTAAACACATTGTTTGCTCTAAACACCTCCACACCCATCCCCCCTTATTTTCATGTGTGTGAAAGCTTTAGAGGATTGCACTTGATCGCAATCTGGATTAGACACGATTGGTCAGGTTACCAATGGTTTATATGTATAAAAAACAGATTGGGGTCGGTGGTCCTACAACTATGACTAAGCACCACTAACGGTGTGAAACGCATCAGCTATCATCTGTACCTGTGCCTCTGTTGGTGTATCGATCAGTTTATATCAACAAAGGTATTATATTGGAGTGCGGCCGTCCAATTTAATTTTTTCTGATAATTACTTTCTTTTAGAGTGCTGCTAATGCACCATTTTCCACTTCCTCCTGCCGAGCGCCACATAACAGCAACTTTCTCTTCAAGTGCTGCTAGTGAACCTGATACAAGGGAAAAATCATGTGGTGATCCATGCCTCTAACCACTAGGGAGAACAACGTACCCCACTCTAAAGGTAAGTGGTAAAGAAGCTCTTTGCTTCATTTGCTTATCATGACTGGGTCCACTGCATGGTAGGCATTGCTCAAGGGGAACAACCTAAAAGCTGGCCACCCTACCATTGAGTAGCTTTGGTTTGATGCATTTATTGCTGAATCAGGCAAAGCTTCTTTTTTGTGCTGACCACTTCAGCACACACTTGTGCTCAACTGCTGTATGCTCCAAAGCACTCCCTACTTTTCCCCCTGTTTGCCATAGCTGCCATTAAATTTATTAAATCTAATGCCTGGCTCTACCACATTGATGACATATCTGCAGGGGGAAACCAAAGGGCATAGGCTGGATGCCCTCACACAAGGTGGCCTTTGTTTCACACTTAATGATCCCTGGCACAAGCAAAGCTGCCCCTTTTGAGGCAGTATGTCACTGCTTAATTATAGTGTATCAAGGCATCCCCTATTTTTTTTCCACCTGTTTGCCATAGCTCACATGACATTTAGTGAATCTCCTCTAATAAAAAAACAAGATATACCAAGCCTAAAGTAAGAGGCAAAAGTTCTGCACTCAGAGGCAGTAGGGTATTTTTTGCATTCTTTTCTCTAAACAGTATTTTGTATTTAGATATTTAAATTTTTTATTTAACTTGCCAGGAAGACACCAGGCAGGCTTTAATCAAGAAATCGGAATTAGAACATACAATTTCACTGAAAAAGCCATAAATATTGTACTAATTCTATGCCCACTATGTAAACAATTTTACTAGGTGGCAGTTTCACAGGGAGAGACAAGACAGGTTTTAATTTAAGCAATCAAATTCAGAGTGTACTGTTTCAGTAAGTAAGAAACATTGTACAGACTCCACGCACAGTATGTAAGCAGCTTTTACTAGGTCACAGTTTAACAGGGGATAACAGGTAGGTTTATAATCAAGAAATTAGCATTAGAGTGTATTATTTCTCAGAGAAAAAAAAACATTTTAATGACCGCAAACACAATATTTAAGTAACTAGGCCACAGTTTCGCAAGGAGACACAAGAAGGTTTGAATAAAGAAATTCAAGTTAGAGTGTACTATTTGGCACACTACATAATTAGCTTTTACTAGGCCACAGTTTCACAGGGTGACACCAGGGAGAATTATAATTAGTGATGACCATGAGTTTGACCTGAACCCAAGTTGTTCATAGTTAGACAAATGGACAGATTATATGGCCAGATTTGACCCGTTCACACCCTGATCCAAACCTCTGGATTCTGTAGCCAAAAATAATTAATTTAATGGCAACATTACTATCATCACTAAATTACAGCTTCCGGATGTCCACCTGGCACCTTGTTTGTAATTTTAAACAGGTAATTGGGAATTTGGAGTGATGTTGGCCAAATATGAGGCGGTTTGTTGATGTTCTGTAGTAAGCCAGGGAGCTGTCATTTGTAACAGGCATGTGATGGGAGAAGATTATCTTGGCAAAGGTAGTTTGTGTCTCTGGGTGATCAGGGTATTGCTTATTATGATTAATGATGGCTTTACATAGCATGACAAAGTGAATCTTGTTGGATTTATTTAAAAACTTTTTCTACACTGTATGTGTGTTTACTTACTTATTCACATGAAGGGAGCCAGATATCTGACCCTTATCCTAGATAGGTGTATAGGATAGATTTTTAAGGGGGGCTCAATGAAAAGAGAAATAAAAAAAATGCCATCCCCAAAATTCATACCAGACCCTAATCTAGGCGTGCAGCTTGGCTGGCTTGAAAAACAGAAGAGCAAACAGCCCTCCTGAAATATACCAGTCACATAGCCTCAGCATTGAGAAGGTACCTTGCCAAGGGGCCCCCATGGCAAGGCATTTAGTCCCCAAGGTGGGGGCAAAAGCCTCACCCCTGCATCTGTGGGGCAGTGGATGTGAGGGTCTCTATGGGATCTACTGGAAACAGAAAGCCCCCTTTCAAATAAGAGAGGCCCCAGATATTCAGTACCATCCTCTTCATGAATGAGTAAAGTATACTTAGTACAACAGGGGTACAGCTAAATAGCAACTGAAGTTGTTGCAGACACACACAAAAAAGTAGTCCTAGAATGGACTGTTAGATTTGTGTACCATGAATGCAGAGGGAACATACAAATTACTATGCAGGCCACCACTCTGCAATTTAGTAATGTGACGCAATAGAGCACTGAGTATAGCACTTTTCAGCAGAACTGTATAACATAGCAGCAACTATGACTTCCGACAAAGACTGTGTGACCCCTCCTTATTCTCTCTAAGTTTCCAACACATATTGTCTGTGTATATGGCTAACTGTAAACATAGCATATAGTTTTTTGGAGCAGAACTGTATAATAGTAGCAAAGCAGCAACTACCTCTCCCAGTGAAGACTGTGTGATCTCTCCTACTCAACTTAAAGTCTCCGATGTACACTGACCATGTATATGATGGCATTTAAACAGGACAGTTTTTAGCGGCAATACATTTTAGTGGTAGTATAACATTAAATATCTCTCTTTGCAAACACTCCCTATTTGCTCCAGGTCTCTCCAACACACACAATGAAAAAAAGGTGGCTGGGAACCCGGACTTTAATAGGGAGGTGGGCTTGGAGATCCGAAAACCCCATGATTTTCCCTAAGCCATCTGACTGCAGATAAGATGCCAGGGAGTGCATTATTGGTAGCTGTTTGCCATAGATGCAAATAGCCACAATAATTCACCATTTACTTGAACTTTGAAGGATTTGGGTTTGGGTCAAACTCATGTTCAATCTAAACCAGAACTTTATTCCTAATTGTTGGTATAATTTTTTTATTGTAATCTGTCACAGATATAAGCCTATAAGTTCATAATTTAGAGGTTAGATTTCATTGCGCTTAAATATATTTTGATTTGGTTTTATTAATCTGTCAGTTAAGAAATGTTTAAATATGCACATGCTTGTACACATGTTTGTGTATCTGTAGAGAAAGCAGAATTCTTGGTGTGAATAGGTTTTTATGAAACAAAAAAAAACTTGAAAAAAGACTGGAAATTTCATGCCAATCTATTAGATGCTTACTTTCTTTTCTGACACTGGAAAAGAACTTGATGACTAAAATCTGTTTTTCAAAAAAAACTTTTGTTTATTAGGCCCTGTACACACGGTCGGACATTGATCAGACATTCCGACAACAAAATCCATGGATTTTTTCCGACAAATGTTGGCTCAAACTTGTCTTGCATACACACGGTCACACAGAGTTGTTGGAAAATCCAATCATTATGAACTCAGTGACGTAAAACATGTATGTCGGGACTATAAATGGGGCAATAGCCAATAGCTTTCGTTTCTTAATTTATTCTGAGCATGCGTGGCACTTTGTGCGTCAGATTTGTATACACACGATCGGAATTTCCGACAACGGATTTTGTTGTGGGAACATTTTATAGCAAGCTCTCAAACTTTGTGTGTCAGAAATTCCTATGGAAAATGTGTGATGGAGCCCACACACGGTTGGAATTTCCGACAACAAGGTCCTATCACACATTTTCCTTGGAAAATCCTATCGTGTGTACAGGGCATTATTGTGTATAAATGCCCTAACACACTTCAGATAAGGCTTTAGGCTGTTTATAGTAGTTAACTGATTCCACCATCCCTCACTGGAAACTCTCATGCATGCCTCCCCACTGGCCACACTGTCAGCTGAACACCTAAAGTCCCAATCTGTAACATGGAATTCATTATAGTGACTCCTAATTGAAAGATCACTGCAACTGTAATTTTATCATACAAATTTGTTTGAAGCATACCTTTTGTAGTTTATATTTTATTTTTTTTTATTCATTTAGTTTATATTTTCTTTGCCATACATTGTTTGAGTAACATAACTTTGGTGTTGTAATAAATGGGAAAAGTATCAGAATTGAATTTCTATTTTGCATCAATGTCAATGTTAAAATGTAACTTTACAAAGCCACATTAATTTGGTTCACTATTTTGTTTGATCTTTTATGCATCTGTAATTACCTCATGCCATTAAAGGGTTAACCCATGTTTACTTTAAATGCTAGTTAATAAAAGTGTTACTGTCAATGTGTGGGCATACAGCTGAGCAAAAAAACACCTGTCTGGTCTATATGGGGGTTAAATAAGCATTGGTTCTGAAGGAGGTAACAAACCTGCATATTTATTTAGCACTACCAACTGCTTTACATTTAGCTACAATACAGAAAACAAATAACCAGTAATGCTAGTTGAATTCATACTGGTTCTACAAAATGATTTGTTGAAAGATGTAAAACAATCACTGTTGGTATGTTCTTCTATGAAACAATTCACAGAACTGACACATTAGCGAGTTGCTATAAATGAAACATGCATATGAGAGCATGATATTGATTAAGCTCGTACACTGTATCTCTAGACCAGTATTCCACATAAAATGTCTCATGAGAAAAACAAAACTATTTATTTTACAATGTATCCAAATGTCAACCAGTAATTTACTGGGATTGATTTATTTGAAAAATACTTAGATGCTCCATTGGCCAAGCATTCATGTGGAACATATGAGTCCATATTCAGAATAAAATAACTACAACATGAGTACAGTGTTACAAAAATCTCATACTTTTTCTAAAAATATTGATACTATTTTGTGCTCAGTTTTGCAATTTTTCCTTTGTAGCTTAGAAGTGACACAAAGTCGAAAAACATAACAACATTCTAGAGACCCTTTCTGTGAGAAGTCAGAAATTTGACTTTTAAATCTCTGCTTATGAAAAATGTTAGGTTAATTATATCAACAATAAAGAAAATCTGCAGTGGTGCATTGATGTAGAAAGCATTTGCAAGTATAGCAGAACTTTGGGGTTGATTCACAAAAGCAGTAGAGAATGTTAACTTAGTACTTACTAAAGCTAGTGCTACACTGGTAAATTTTAATATCTTGTTGCATAGAAGGTGAACCATGTGCTGTCAGTCAACTGAATAGGCTAGAGGTACAAAGATTAATAGTAACTCAACCCTACTACTAGGGATGAGCCGAACACCACCCGGTTCGGTTCGCAGCAGAGCATGCGAACAGGCAAAAAATTTGTTCGAACACGCAAACACCGTTAAAGTCTATGGGACACAAACATGAACAATCAAAAGTGCTAATTTTAAAGGCTTATATGCAAGTTATTGCCATAAAAAGTGTTTGGGGGCCCGGATCCTGCCCCAGGGGACATGTATCAATGCAAAAAAAGTTTTAAAGACTGCCATTTTTACGGGAGCAGTGATTTTAATAATGCTTAAAGTGAAACAATAAAAATATTCCTTTAAATATTGTGCCTAGGGGGTGTCCTTAGTATGCTTGTAAAGTAACGCATTTTTCCCATGTTTAGAACAATACCACAGCAAAATGAAATTTCTAAAGGAAAAAATGTCATTTAAAACCACTCGCAGCTGTAATGTACCGTATTTTGCCGGCGTATAAGACGACCGGTCTATAAGACCCCCCCTAATTTTCAATTTTTTTCCCAGTTTTTGCCTATACTCACCATATAAGAAAACCCCCATTCCAAGGCGTCATATTTCCTTCTTCTTGATGGAGCTGGAGCCAAACCGCACTGAGCCAATAACAGCAAGCGATGTATTCTATTAGTAAATACAAAGCCTGCTCGGATTGGCAGAGGCTGTAACAGCCCGTGCCTCTCTGACTCTGAAAGCCAATCCGAGCAGGCTATTGTGTGTAGCCTGCTTGGATTGGCAGAGGTTGTTACTCCAATCTGAACAGGCTCTGAATTCATTAATAGAATACATCACACGCTGGGATTGGCTCAGCGGTGTATACTGTATGTAGCTGAAGCTACATACAGTATTACCGCACATCTACCATTCGGCGGGCTGACATCCAGCGGGCAGCATTTTGTACCTGGCGCATAAGACCCTTGCTTTTTGGCCTTTTTTTAAGTGTAAAAGGTCATCTTATACTCCAAAAAATATGGTATTGTTGGGTACCAGCAATATAGATGAAAATCATTGAAAAATACAGCATGGTTCCCTCTCAGTCCATTACCAGGCCCTTTGGGTCTGGTATGGATATTATGGGGAACCCATCACCCAAATTAAAAAAAATATAGCGTGGGGTCCCCCTGGCCCCCAGGCACTATATGCTCTGAACAGCAGTATATATACTATACGGCCTTCCCTATATACTCTGCAGAAAATTGGGCCTTAGGTGTTGGTGGTACCAGAACACTATAAGCCCTCACAGTTACTCTTGGTGAGCCCAGGAATGGGCCCTGCTGTGAAATACTATATCAAAAATTGTTATTACATGCCCCTGTTAAACAGGGGAAGAAAAATTGGGCCTTTAGTGGTGGTGGTACCAGAACACTGTAAGCCCTCACAGTTAATCTTGTTGAGCACAGGAACGGAGCCTGCTGTGAAATATTATATCAAGAATTGTAATTACATGCCCCTGTTAAACAGAGGCAGAAACATTGGGCCTTGGGTGGTGATGGTGGTGCCACAACACTGTAAGCCCTCACAGTTACTCTTGTTGGGTGCAGGAATGGGCCCTGCGTTGAAATATTATATCAGAAATTGTAATTACATACCCCTGTTAAACAGGGGCAGAAAAATTGGGCCTTGGGTGGTGGTGCCATAACACTGTAAGACCTCACAGTTACTCTTGTTGGGCGCAGTAATGGGCCCTGCATTGAAATATTATATCAAAAATTGTAATTACATGCCCCTGTTGAACAGGGGCAGAAAAATTGGGCCTTGGGTGGTGGTAGTGCCACAACACTGTTACCCCTCACAGATACTCTTTTTGGGTGCAGGAACGAGGTCTGCTGTGAAATATTAGACCAAAAATGTAATTACCTGCCCCTGTTAAACAGGGGCAGAAAAATTGGGCCTTAGGTGGTGGTGATGCCCTAAACCAAAATATTGTTGGAAGCTAGCATCATCAAGATTGAGGAGGAATAAGATAGCTGCTGATCCAAGACTGATTCATTTTTATGATGTGAGCCTATCAACGGAGTCTGTGGACAGGTGCACTATATGATCCATTACAAACCCTCCAGCAGCACTGAATGTGCGTTCAGAAAGAACGATGGATGCAGGACAGGCCAGTAGCTCAATTGCATATTGAGCAAGTTCTGGCCAGTGGTCCATCCTCAAGACCCAGTAACCCAGTGGATGCTCTGTTGGAAAGGTCTCCAAGTCTGCTCTTGCCCCTATTCCTTCACCATGTAATACAGACGCTGGTGATGGTTGTTTGAACCGATCAGACCTTGGCGCTGAGGACTGAAAAATTGTTCAAAGGCATCGGTCAGCCGGCCACCTTCTCCACCGCTCTTCCTCGGATTGAACGAAGCCTCAGCAACACGTTGTCCAGCACCAGGAAATTGTAACCTCCCAGGGTCTGGAAATGCATTGCACAAACCTTTCTTCAAGGCCTCCTGAAGATGGTTCATCCTCTGCTCCCTCTGCGAAGGCAGGATGAGTTCTGCAACTTTACCCTTGTAACATGAATCAAGAAGGGTTGCCAGCTAGTAATGATCCCTCTCCTTGATACCATAAATCCGAGGGTCCTTTCGCAGGCTTTGCAGAATCAGAGAGGCCATGCAGCGTAAGTTTGCAGAGGCATTCGATTCTGAGTCCTCTGGGTCACTAAGGATCACATGATCCGTAACTACCTCCTCCCAGCCACATACAACTCCTTGGGTTTCTGGGGACTGAAAACCACCCCTTGAAGACTGCTGCTGAGTGTTATCCTCTACATCCATGCTGACACAATCCTCCTCCTCCTCCTCTTCTTCCTGTGTGTTCAGTGGGCCCGCAGGAATGCTATCTGGATAAAGGGGGCCTTGAGAGGTAAGGAAGTCCTCCTCTTCCTCCCGTTGTTCTGCCTCAAGTGCCCTGTCCATTATTCCACAAAGTGTGTGCTCCAACAGAAAGACTAGAGGGACAGTGTCACTGATGCATGCATTGTCGCTGCTCACCATCCTTGTGGCCTCCTCAAATGGTGACAGGACAGTGCATGCATCCTTGATCAGTAGTCACTGGCATGGTGAAAAGAAGCCAAGCTCCCCTGACCCTGTCCTAGTGCCATACTCATACAGGTATTTATTGATGGTCCTCTGCTGCATGTGCAGGCGCTACAGCATTGCCAACGTTGAGTTCCACCTGGTGGGCATGTCAAAAATGAGGCGGTTGGTGGGCAGGTTTCATTCCCTTTGAATGTCAGCCAGCCGAGCACTGGCATTGTATGACCAACAGAAATTACCACAGACTTTTCTGGTCTGCCTCAGGAGATCCTGTAAGCCACCAAATCCAGGACATGTGCCAAACATAGAACATGGGTCAAGTGACCCTGTTAGAGGGCGGAGAGAAGGTTAGTGCCATTGTCGCATACAACCATTCCTAGCTGAAACTGGCGTGGCGTCAACCACCTCTGAACCTGCCCCTGCAGAGCTGACAGAATCTCTGCCCCAGTGTGGCTCCTGTTCCCTAAGCAGACCAACTCAAGCACCACATGCCATCTTTTTGCCTGCTTGTGTAACTCCTTGAATGTTTATGGAGCACCGCTGGTTCAGAGGACAAATCTGCAGAAGAGGCCATAGAGGAAGAAGAAAAGAAGGGGGTGGAGGAGAGAGCTGTGGCAAAATCACCACTAGCATTTTGGAGGCCTAGTGGTGGAACAAGCTCCAACAATACCGGACCCTGTCCTGCATCCTTCCCAGCTGTCAGCAGAGTTACCCAGTGCACCGTGAAGGAAAGGTATCGTCCTTGACCATGCGTGCTGGAGTCAGCGGTAATATGCACCTTACTGCTGACCGCCCTGTCCAACAAGGCCAAAACATTGCTTTCTACATGCCTGTAGAGAGCCAGAATGGCCTTCCGTGAAAAGAAATGGCGTTATGGAACCTGCCATTGAGGTACAGCACATTCCACAAATTCACGAAAGGGGGCAGAGTCTACCAGTTGAAAAGGCAGCAGTTGCAGTGCTAGCAATTTGGCCAAGCTAGCATTTAGACGCTGAGCATGTGAATGGCTGGGACCAAATTTCTTTTTAAGGTTCGGCAACTGGGGCAGGAAAATTTGCCTGCTAAAATTAGATGGTGGTGTACTGCTAGCAAATTGGCTGCAAGTACTTGGGACACCTATTGCTACTCTGTCATTCCTCTCAGTGCAGGTTTTTGAGAGGACTGGAGGTATAGTGGGGTTGGAGACCCCAGATGAGGAGCATGGATAAATCTGCCTTTTTCTTTGATGTGAGTCTTTCAAGTGCTGTTGCCAATGGACTGCATAGCAGGCCATCAATTGTCTGGTAAAGCATGTGGTGCCCAAGCACCTGCTGTCCTGGCCACGCTCGATCTGCTTCAGACATAGGTTGCAAACAGCATCAGTGTGATCTGCTGCACACGTGTTGAAAAAGGCCCACACCAAGGAACTTTTTAAAGTCAGCGGGGAGTCAGTAGGGCCCTGCACCTGCGGAGCTCTGCGGTGTGATGCAATAGGGTGGCTGCTCTTTATCTTCCCCCAGGAGGACATCCTCCCCCGTTGGAGTTGTGCCTCCTCCTCCTCCTCCCTTCTCTCAGGCACCCAAGTATAGTCAATGATCTCATCATCACCTCCCTCCTTGTCACTGGAGCAAACTTGGCAGTATGCTGCAGATGGGGGAACATGACTGCCAGCGTCTTGTCCTTCTTGGGCAACCCCTCTCTCTAGGCACACGTTACTACCTTGCTCAATCTGGGAACCAACATCGAAGCCTTAAAATATCTGTGCATCCTCCAGCATCATGTACCCGACACTGTGGTCAAATAATTCTGGGGAATTCTCTGTGCATGATGGTGGGGCTCTGGAAGAAGTGGCTGTGGACAAGGAGCTGGTGAAATAGGCCGCTTTGGCAGCTGCGTTGGAATGCAAACTACTCTGAGCCTGGGTGACAGAGGATGAGGAAGACCAGGAGGATTTTGTTATCAGCTCCACCAACTGTTCTGCATGTTCTGGCTCAATAACACGGCCAGCAGCAGAAAAAAAGGACAAGCATGCCCCACAGCCACCTGCAGAGGATGCACGACCAGCACTGTTGACTGTAGACACAGAGGCTGCTTGCCCTCTATTAGTGGCCTGTAAGTATCTGCCTCTCCTTTATGGCCTTCTGGACATGATGTATATTTTGTTTTGCAACACCACACTACATTGTATTAGATACTGTGTACACCACCAGAAGTGTAGTAGAAACTGTACTATGGCTGCACTGTTTTTTATACTGTGTACACCACCAGAAGTGTAGTAGAAACTGTACACACTGTATTAGATACTGTGTACACCACCAGAAAAGTAGTAGAAACAGTACTACGGCTGCACTGTATTGTGTACTGTGTACACCACCAGAAGTGTGATAGACACTTTACACACTGTATTTGATACTGTGTACACCACCTGCACTGTATTAGCAACTGTACTATGGCTGCACTGTATTGTGTACTGTGTACACCACCAGAAGTGTAGTAGAAACGGTACAAAATGTATTAGATACTGTGTACACTGCCTGCACTGTATTATCAACTGTTCTATGGCTGCACTGTATTGTGTACTGTGTACACCACCAGAAGTGTAGTAGAAACGGTACACACTGTATTAGATACTGTGTACACTGCCTGCACTGTATTATCAACTGTTCTATGGCTGCACTGTATTGTGTACTGTGTACACTACCAGAAGTGTAGTAGAAACTGTACACCCTGTATTAGATACTGTGTACACTGCCTGCACTGTATTATCAACTGTTCTACGGCTGCACTGTATTTTATACTGTGTACACCACCAGAAGTGTAGTAGACACTTTACACACTGTATTAAATACTGGGGGTTATTTACTAAAGGAAAATCCACTTTGCACTGCAAGTGCACTTGGAAGTAAAGTCGCTGTAGATCCGAGGGGGACAAGCAAGGAAAATAAAAAAACAGCATTTTAGATTGCACATGATTGGATGTTAAAATCAGCAGAGCTTCCACTCATTTCAGATCTACCCATTAGATTTAGAGCGACCGCACTTCCAAGTGCACTGTCTGTGCACTTTCAAGTGCATTTCCAGTGCAAAGTGGATTTGCCTTACGTAAATAACCCCCATTGTGTACAGTGCCTGCACTGTATTAGCAACTATGCTATGGCTGCACTGTATTGTGTACTATGCACACCACAAGAAGTGTAGTAGAAACTGTACACACTGTATTAGATGCTGTGTACACCGCCTACACTGTATTAGCAACTGTACTACGGCTGCACTGTATTGTGTACTGTGTACACCCCCAGAAGTGTAGTAGAAATGGTACACACTATATTAGATACTGTGTACACTGCCTGCTCTGTATTAGCAACTGTACTACAGCTGCACTGTATTGTGTACTGTGTACACTACCAGAAGTGTAGTAAAAACTGTACACACTGTATTAGATACTGTGTACACCACCTGCACTGTATTAGCAACTGTACTACGGCTGCACTGTATTTTATACTGTGTACACCACCAGAAGTGTAGTAGACACTGTACACATTGTATTAGATACTGTGTACATCGCCTGAAGTGTATTAGAAACAGTACACCACAGAATGCACTGTGGATATAGGCTATAATGGATATATATATATATATATATATATATATATATATACAAGACTGTATGTATATATTAATACACTGCCTGCACTGAATGAATATAGAGTAAACACTGAATTTATAGGCTATGCTAAATGCAGAGTATATATATACTATATATATATATATATATATATACTAGACTGATAGACTGACTGTATATATTTATCAAATACACTGCCATTAACTGAATAACCTGCCTGCTTAATCTAACTCAAGCTAACTCTCTGTCCACACGAACAACACTACAAAGGGCCGCCGTGTAAGCTGCCTTATATGGTGTGGGGATTGGACTTGGTCTCCCTGAGCCATGATTAGCCAAAGGCAGGGTGCTTGCTTAATCTAACTCAAGCTATCTCTCTGTCCATGCCAACAACACTACACAGGGCCGCCGTGTAAGCTGCCTTATATAGTGTGGGGCATGGACTTGGTCTCCCTGAGTCATGATTGGCCAAAGGCACCCTGCCTTTGGCCAATTATAGCTCTCTTAGCAGAGGGCGCAGTGATTGGCCAAAGCATGCAGGTCAGGTGCATGCTTTGGCCAATCATCATACAGCAATGCACTGTGATCTCGCATTATGGGGCTCAAATTTGCTGTGAACGCCCCATAATATTCGCAGTTCTGCGAACGGGTGAACACCCGATGTTCGAGTCGAACATCAAGCTCATCCCTACCTACTACTAAAATTGCAAACAATTTAAATGCTAGGTATTGACAATTATCAGTAAACAAAATATTCAGAGCAGGCTACACAGTTAGCATCCTGTAGCATCTTGTAGTGACCCACATAAATGGAGAATTATGTAAACACTACTACATGCTTCTTGTGTAGCCTGCTCCATGAGTCATTTGTTCTATTTGTTAGTGATCTTTTCTATACTTAGCAATGAAGTCACTAGCAAATTTGGTAGCAGGAATGACCTTCAAAAATCCTCTGTAAAGCTTTAGCCTATTCAGGTGACTGCCAGCAAGTTACCCATCTTTGTAGCAAGATATTAAACTTGGAAGTGTACCCTTAGCCTTAGTTCACTTAGCCAAGTGAATAACATGAAACTGTGTTCACTTTAAATACTTGGTTGTGCACACAGGAATTACAGAAATTGGGATTTTGCCTTAAACATGATTGGATGATTTAAAAAAAATTACTCTCACCATGCCAAGGAAAATAAAAAAAAAACAGGATTTTCACTTGCACATGATTGAATGATTGAAGCAAGCACAGCTTCACTTTGCAAAGTGGAAAGTCTCTTAAATCATTTTGAGTGAAATATGCATATTAAATACCTGATGAGTCAGTTGCAAGTATACATCAAAACAACATCGAAATATCAATGCCAGGAAGGTCACACTAGTATATTTGTTGGTTCTTCTGTACTAACATTCTTGGCTTGTGCACAACTGCACATGCCAAAGTATGCATGACTGGGTGTGCAAACACATGCTGCTGTTGTAGGTGAAAGCAAACTATTTAAACTGGATAGTTGCACATGGAGAGTGCAATACCTGTTTACCTACGTTCAATATTTCCTGACTAACATCCTGATATTGACCTGACTTGTCTTGACCTGCTCCTACTATCCACCTGTACTTAACTCCTCTTGCTTCAGATCTGCTCATCTCATACTGACCCCAGCTTGGAACCTGACCCCACACCTGCTACTGATTCTGTCCACCAGTTGCTCACCTGGTCTGCCGACCCTTGAACCAGTCCTGAGGGCTTACCTTTTTGCAGCTCCATTTGTTCAGTTCCACTACATTTCTGCCAGCTCACCAGTTTGCTGATTCCATATTTATCCATCATCTTTGCTGCTCTAATGATGATCTCCCTGCCTGTCATCCTCCAGGGGGAGGCCACACATCACAAACTTTATCAGTGAATGCCATTCACATGGACAAACACCCAGAAGACTAGCAAGGCCCTTGTGCCACTCTGTGCTCTGGTGCTAACTGTTCACTTTGTTGGGGCTGGAGGTCAAGTCTTCCTCTCATCAGCCTCCCCTGTAACCAGGTTCAGAAAGAAAGACTGACTGCATTGCAACCTATAAAATTTTTCTAGAAAACATCAGTGACAATTTAGGACTTATATAAAATACTTAAATCTGCATTGTATCCTGAATGTAAATTTATAGTCAAGTATCAGGCATTGGATATCACAAATACAGTATAAATGAATAATTCAATTGTTTGCATTTCTTTGTCTAAGTGCTAAGCCAAATTCATGACAAGGCCATCCAAGGAGCCAGTTTTACAATCAGGACCAGGAGAGTGATGTAAAATATACACAAAGGCTTCAATAGAACAATACTAAAAGGGGAAGGATATGAACGCAGAGAGGAAAAATAAAAGAAAGAAAAGGATACTATAGTTTGCAGTAGGTGATTATCACTTTATTCAAGGGTAGTATGAGGCCACATAGTCCATTACATATAACTATTAAACACTTTTCCTGCACAAACTTAGTTCACTATATT
Organism: Aquarana catesbeiana; assembly: GCF_042186555.1. NCBI lineage: Eukaryota > Metazoa > Chordata > Amphibia > Anura > Ranidae > Aquarana > Aquarana catesbeiana. The sequence goes on from NC_133324.1 coordinate 411,965,286, forward strand.
CGTGAGCCATTTCATACTTTCCAGTAAAAAGTGTAATGCCGCGTACACACGAGTGGAATGTCCGACAGAAAAAGTCAGACGGAAGCTTTTCATCGTATATTCCGATCGTGTGTATGCCTCATCGGACTTTTTTTTTCGAAAAAATTCCAACGGACCTAGAAATAGAACATGTTCTAAATTTTTCTGACGGAACCAATTCCTATCGGGAAAACCGCTCGTCTGTATGCTGTTCCCACGGACCAAAAACGAGGCATGCTCTGAAGCAAGTAAGAGACGGAAGCTATTGGCTACTGGCTATTGAACTTCCTTTTTCTAGTCCCATCGTACATGTTGTACATCACCGCGTTCTTGACTTTGGTGTGATTGTGTGTACGCAAGACAGTTTCAGCTGAATTCCGTCGGAACTCCGTCAGTAAAAACCTTTATTCCGACGGAAAAAACAGTCATGTGTACGGGGCATAAACCTGTTTCTCAAGTAGAATCTCTCATTTCTTTTAGGTAAACTGCATTCATTTATTTTATTAAAGTTCACTTTATTTTTAGCCTAATCTATGCATTTAGCACTTAACAAATCCTCAGATAAACACATAAAATGTTTTTTTTTAAGTGGCCTATTGAAATCAGTTCTATATATATTCAGTAAATGCTCTTGACAGCATTTTACTATTTCTTATCTGCTACCAACCAGTGATGGGTTTGGTTCGGTGAGGGTTAGCCAAACATCAGTGGAGTTTTAGGTGCATTATCTGAACCCCCTTGAAATCAGTAATGAACATTTTCTAGGCTAATCGGCAAGAGACTGCCAAATAAATGGCGTGGGAGCTGGACACTGCCATGAGGAACATGAACCAGAGCAAAACGTTTTTCTTAAAAATTCTGTCGGCAGGAAGCAAACATTTTAATAATACCTAAAGTGAAATATTACATTGTGCAATTCCTTTAAAAAGAATGCCTGAGGGATGACCTTAACCTGTTTGTGATGTGACATATCTGCACAATGTATACAACCTATTACAGCCAAACTGACATTTGCAAAGAAAAATGCAGCCTAAATTGCCCTTAAATCAGCTCCCACCTGATTTATACAAAGTGGCATGACATTCCTTCCATCTATACCAGACCCTTATCCCAGTTGAGGGTCTGGTATAGATGGTATTGGAGGACACCACACAAAAAAGGCACGGGTTCCCCCTCAAACTACATTGCAGACCCTTAACCTGGGAAAAAGCAAACTCTTATACAAGCATGCAGCCTAACAGGCTAAAAAAGGAGGGATTTGTGTGTGCCCCATCCTGAACCATACCAAGCCACATGCCCTCAACATGGGGAGAGTACCTTGCTAGGAGGACCCTGCTGGCAAAGCACATTGTCTCCATGTTAATCAAGACAAGGCCTCTTCCCCACAAGCCTGGCTGAGTCATTGTGAGAGGCTTATCAGAATCTGGAAACCTTCCTTAAAAATATGGGGGTGCCCAGATACCCTATGTAAATGTAAAATTTTCAAATAAAAAACTCTGTCAAAAAGTGTGTCTTTACTTACTATTATCGTTTTTGTGATTGTTTGAGATACTATCTCAAACTCATTAATGTAGAGGGCACTGTATCAGGGTGCCCCCTTATTTTTATAGGGAGACTGAAAATTCTGATAAGCTCTCAGGCTGAAGACCCCACCTTCAAAAGGCCAGGGTTGTGGAGAAGGGCCAGTTATTCTCATCAACATGAGGACAAATTGCTTTGCCAGGGGGGCACCCCTAACAGGTATCCTCCCCATGTTGTTGACATGTGACCTAGTATGGGAATCTTTAGGAGACGGGCCACCTGTTTACCCCCCTTTTTTGGCCTGCTAGGCTGCATGTTCAGATAAGGGTCTGTTATGAACTCATGCCATTTTTGGGGGAGGGGGGTTGCATGGGGTACTACTTGACATCCATACCAGACACAAATCAAGGATGAGGGTCTAGTTTGTGTTTTTAGGGAGAACACCACATCATTTGTTTTATCTACTGGCAATTTAAATGGAATTTGTACCCCTAACAACCAGGAGTGTGATCAGGGAGCTGTCACATAATAGTAATACCAGTGTTAAATGTTTTACTTCCCACAGCAGAAGCCAGTTTGGCTCAGCTAAACACTCATCTAATTGCATCATTTGACAAACCCGCAAAACCCATGTTGGGCCTGAACTGGCAGCTCATCCCTACTACCAACAATAAATGTCACCGTGTAGAATATGCATGTTTATGAGCTGTCTAAAGTGTTACCAAAAATGGATTGAGTAGATATAGTATAACAAATAAAGTATTTCTGCATCTGTGTTAGTTAATTTGGGTTAAAGGTTCAAACCTAAAACTGCTATTTATTCACATTTCCTAAAGCAGATCTCCTTTCCACTGAGCATTTATGATATTTTTCATTTTCTTGTTGGGGTTTATTGATTTAAAATGTCTGCTATAAAAACAACCTCAATCTGTCTTGTCTTGAGTCATTAATAACCAGTCACCTGTAGACAGCCAAATCTTTTTATTACCTGCAGCTACAGTTTACCAAAGTGATGAAAAAAAAACTATTTATGTATGGGTCTATATTACGTTTGTAAGGGAAACCCTGCTGTAGTGAATCATAAGTGATTGCACTGCATAGAAGATATGACAGAATAACTGGCATAGAAGATATGACAGAAGAATTGTTTAGTGTTAGATCCCATGTCAAAGCCAGTATATTTTGAATTGCGTCAAAGATGGACCTAGGCATACAAAGAGATGAATACACTGCGAGCAGCGAGATATACCCCTGCGAGGGAGGGAATATATGTGTACAAGGGATTTCCTTCTATCTTTACATTTATCTTTATATACACATTAACCGCCTCTGGACCAGGAATACCACATTATGTGATTGGAACTCTATACTTTATAAATCTGTGTAAATGAGATTTGGGGATATTCCCCACATCCACGAGTTGGACAATTTAATCTACTTCCTCTTGACCACAGTATAATAATTTACTAGCTCTCACCATCAAACTCAGTCCTCAAGTACAATATTATACACATGGGAGTTTACACTCACTCACTCATGTCAAAATGTCATATGGTATTTATTTAGATTTTAAATTAGCTTAGTTTAAATATACACTGGTCAAAAAAATGTAATGGGGAAAAATATCATGCAGGATATCTATACTGATATGGACTGGGTAATGTGTTAGGAATGAAAAGATGCCATGTCATTTGATGGAAATGAAAATGATCAACCTACAGTAGGCTGAATTCAAAGACACCCCGAAAATCAAAGTGAAAAAATGATGCAGCAGGCTAGTCCATTTTGCTGAAATTACATTGCAGAAACTCAAAATGGTAAAAAATTGGGCCCTGCGTGCTTGTATGCATGCGTGACAATATCGGGGCATGCTCCTAATGAGACGACGGATGGTGTCCTGGGGTATTTCCATCCAGATCTGGACCAGGGCATCACTGAGCTCCTGAACAGACTGAGGGGAAAACTGGCAGCATCGAATGGACCAACACATATTCTCTCAGAGGTGTTCTATTGGATTTCAGTCAGGCGAGCGTGGGGGCCATTGAATGATATCAATTCCTTCATCCTCCAGGAACTGGCTGCATACTCTCGCCACATGAGGCCCGGGCATAGTCGTGCATCAGGAGGAATCCAGGACCCACTGCACCAGCGTAGGGTCTGGCAATAGGTCCAAGGATTTCATCCCAATACCTAATGGCAGTTAGGGTGCTATTGTCTAGCCTGTAGAGGTCTGTGTGTTCCTCCATGGCTATGAATCCCCAGACCATCACTGACCCACCACCAAACCGGTCATGCTGAACGATGTTACAGGCAGCATAACATTCTCCACAGCTTCTCCAGACCCTTTCACATCTGTCACATGTGTTTAGGGTGAACCTGCTCTCATCTGTGAAAAGCACAGAGCGCCAGTGGCAGACTTCAATGGCAAATGTAAATCAAGCTTGGCAGTGCCAGGCAGTGACCACAGGGGCCACTAGAAGATGTCTGGCCCTCAGGTCACCCTCATAAAATATGTTTCTGATTGTTTGGTCAGAGACATTCACACCAGTGGCCTGCTGGAGGTCATTGTGTAGGGCTCTGGCAATGCTCATCCTGTTCCTCCTTGCACAAAGGAGTAGATACTGGTTCTGCTGATGGGTTAAGACCTTCTACGGCCCTGTCCAGCTCTCCTAGAGTAACTGCCTGTCTCCTCAAATCTCCTCCATGCTCTTGAGACTGTGCTGGGAGACACAGCAAACCTTCTGGCAATGGCATGTATTGATGTGCCATCCTGGAGGTGTTGGACTGCCTGTGCAACCTCTATAGGGTCCAGGTATCGCCTCATGCTACCAGTATTGACACTGACCCTAACCAAATGGAAAATTAGAGAAAAACAGTCAGAAAAGATGAGTAGGGAAAAAAATGTCAGTAGCCTCCACCTGTAAAACCATTCCTGTTTTGGAGGTTGTCTCATTGTTGCCCATCTAGTGCACCTGTTGTTAATTTCATTAACACCAAAGCAGCTGAAACTGATTAACAATCCCCTCTGCTACTTAAATGACCAGATCACAATCCCAGGAGTTTAATAGACTTGATGCTATACTCTGATTAAAAAGTGTTCTTTTAATTTTTTGGAGCAGAGTATATCTTTGAACACATGGTTGGTAACATTTCAAATCTGTTTAAAAATAAACTATACTGAATGACCAGTTTTAAAGTCCACTGCAAATAAAATCTTAAACTGGCAAAATTCACACTAACTTAGTACAGAAGGATGACCCTTACCTTTGCTGAAATAACCATTGCTTGCTAATTTACTACTAATAAATACACCTAAACTTTTATGTTTTCCAAATTATCCAGTAACTCATGTATTTTAAAATTCCTATAGATTCAAGAAGAGGGGGAAGGAGAGGAGGGAGCACCCAATATTCAATGAAATGCACGGAGAGTATAGTTTGTGATCGTTTAATGAAAGTTCAGAACAAGCCAACTCATTTTGGGGAAAAGACTCCCCCTTCTTCAGGACTGCTACTGTTTGTAGATGGTGAGCGGAGAAAATCCCATATGGTGGGTTTGTGATATCAGAATTGGAATTGCTCAATGATCGTTGTGCCTTTGCGAACACAGCAATCATTGAGCAGCTCCGATTCTGATATCAAAAACCCACCATATGGGATTTTCTCTGCTCACCATCTACAAACAGTAGCAGCCCCGAAGAAGGGGTAGTCTTTTCCCCCTAAAAGTGTAGGCTTAACCATTTTCTGAACTTTCATTAAAAGATAACAAACTATACTCTCCGTGCATTTCATTGAATATTGGGCACTCCCTCCTCTCCTATCCCCTCTATTCAAATGGAAAATGACTTTTAAGGCCATACCCATAGGCAGCAGCTCTCGCTCTCAAAAAGGGCTCACCATCTTCTTCAAATTGTAGTGGCGCAGCAAGCATCGGAAGAGAGCTTTTCCACTCTAGCACTACCATCACCCAACCATCGACTCACAATCAACTGAGTCAGTCCAGCGCAATCTCCAACCCTACAGAAGCTACCTGTAGATTTGAGAAGACATGATTCATACCTTTTGTGTTACCAACTGGATTTTCCGAGAGCAACAATAATGGGACAGCTTACATCACTTCTCTTCATAAAAAGATTGTAGTTGGGGACATTTGCATGGATAAAGTATTTTCAGACATTTTTTGAGAATTTTAAGGCTGAATTCCGGGCACAAATCTTTAATTTTATATATTCCTCAATAGTCACAATAATATGCAGTAAATCCATTCACTAGCACCAAATGATTTTGCAAATCTGTATATTTGCAAAAGTAGCAGTGACATCATTACTGTGATATAGGCTGTGCAAAGAGCAGGGCTGTAGGTGAGACATAGCATGTCCTCCCATTACAGACTGCCTGCAAAAGCAAGGGGTGGAAACAAGGCCAGTCACCTTATCCAAGAAGAGAAATGAGCAATATCTGGTCTTCAGAATAAGAAATACCTACACAGAGGCAAAGTACAAGGCTTGATTCATGCTGAAATACTTTACAGAGCTGGAAGAAATGCTCAAGGTACACTAAGTTTCCAGGAAGAAAACACACAGCTCTAGTATTTAGACAGTATGTTCACTTTGCAATGGAAGTTGCACTTTGCAAGCAGATTTGTCCTAGAGTTTAAAGCATGTTTCCACTTTTGCATCCAAATTGGAATAATGCCTACTTTTGTTGCACTCACATAGCATAATTTATTTAAAATATTTAAAAATTGTAGCTTATCTTTTTTTAGATGTTCTGTGGAAATTCAAACACTGTAAAATCCTTTTAATTCTCTCTTTTTATGGTGGGGCTGAGAAGCTGCGTTTGCCATAATTAACCCTGTCTGTACTGTGCAGGCAGATCTTAATTATTAGTTGCAAACTAGATTTCAACACTGTCTGTCCTAAAGCCTAGTACACACTACTAGTGTTTTTTTTTTTGTTCAACCCAGCAGGCTGAACAAAAGAAAAGCTGAGAACTGAGGAGGAGCCACTGTACTAACTATTTGATGTTAGTACATCACTCTCCCCTGCTGGCCGAACAGCTGGCCTCTGTCGAAATGGCTGCCATACACATGGGCCAAATGTCGGCCTTTTTTATTGAACTGACCAACATTCGGCTTGTATACACTAGACTTAACAAAGGGATAACAATTTAACATTGTATGTTAATGAGGGGAGACACAGCCTGTTCTTAAGGCCGTACACATGATCAGAAAATTGTTTGAAAAATACAGCTTTCGAATCAATCGTACGATAACCTGAATGTTAATACACCGCTTTCGAGAGCCCATAACGACAGTTCATGCAATATTATCCGAAGAGACAAACACGAAAATTCTTCTCGAACGCTACCAGATCATACGATTTTCATTTAATCAGTACAGTTTTTATCCGAAAATGCAATACAAACACAATACAATACACTACATCACCTCCAAATTTTTATTCTGTCGAACAAGAATTTTCCTAACTTTTGCAATCTCTTCATTTTTGATATTAGATTTGCATGCAAAAAAAGGGCTATAATTCGTCTGATAACCTCATTGTGTGTACCAGGCATTAGGAAAGACTAATTCTGACATTGTTAATAAATCATTAAAATGAGCCATGAGGCCTTCACATGACATCAACTCATATTTGTTTTAAGATTTCAGCTTTATGGATCTGGTGGGGGACTAACAAAACATACAAAAACTGAGAAATCAAATTAAAATACATTATTATTGCTATAACTACCGCTAAAAGTTATTATTATTACTGTACACCTGTTTGTATGCAGAATTGTTAATAACTTGCAATTTTTCTTTGTGTTGTCAATCAGTTGATGACATTTTGGAGATTATTCTAAGTGAGTAATTTTTGGCTGAAATTGGTTCATTTTTAAATCTAATCAAAGTAACCCTACAAAACTGCAACACATGTCCAAATTACATCTTAATAGCTTTCTATATTTTAATGGTTTCTGTTCAGCCCTGGTTCATGTCAAATTGATTAATTCAGACTCACCAAAATAGGCCACATTTTAGTTTAAATTCTACTCACAAAACTGATTTTCTTCCTATTAAGACCCCAATCCCACCTATTGATAATACGTGTAAATTCTACTTTGGTTTACAACATAAAAGCTAGTCTACAAGCTATATCTAGCAAACTCCTCGTTAATGATAATTATTTTTTAGTATTTAGACATACATCACTCTAAAATCATGTCTGCGTGTTAAAGGAAAAATCTAAGAAAAAAAACTGGCACTAGTGCAGTGTCCCGCTAAATGCATTTAGGAACTAGGTTATACTGTTTTCTTGTAAGATGTCATTGAGACTTACAAGGAAATACTAAAAGTGTAATACAGGGAAATACTAAAAGTGTAATACAGGGAAATACTAAAAGCATGGGAAAGAACTCCTTTAGGTTTTTGCTGCTATCTAGGGCTGTGTTAGAGAGATTTACCCTCACTTCTAAATCTTCCGAGGGAAAGTCAGACAGAAATTAAAATCTGACAGGGGTTCTAGGCACCCTCCACTCCTCTAAACAAAATCGCTTTTATGTCTGTCTGTGTTATTGTTGCAGATTTCCCCTCACTTAAAGCGACAGAGTGTTTTTTAATAAACAAAAGGTAACCCTTGCCTTCTCTGTGCAAATATATATTCACATAAATGTCACTTCCTCCACTTCTTGCAGTCCTTGCCAGCACTGTAGGCTCATTTCTACCCTTAAATGCTTCCTGTTGCAAGCTGTGTGCTAAGTAGTCACCTGTATGTGCATGCTCCTGTCAGACCCTGTGCCGAGCTGTGTGAATCCATAGGCATACACAACAGCGGTAAGCCATGCTCCCACTCCCTCCACACAGGAGTGGATTGATGGCAACAGGCTATGACTCTGCTGCCACCCTTTTCTCCTGTGAAAGCAGGAAGTAAGGGGAGCAGCACTGGAGCCAGAGACAGCACTGGAGAAGTGACATAAAGTTAGTGAGGAGTTTTTTGTTCCTTAATGCAGCAAATAAATTAGGGAAAAAACATTTGGATGTTAGTACCACATGAATGCATGGTAAAATGTTGTCTGCAGGGCAGAAAGTGATTATTAAAAAATTGACAGGGATTGTAACCCCTCACAAATATATCCAAAAATAAAAGAAAGACGTGTTAACAGAAAACATGTTTTTTTTTTTTTTTCATTTTTTTACCTGGTGATCTTGCCAGTAACATACTTCCTGCCCCAAGATGACAACACTCACTCACTCACTCACTCACTCACTCACTCACTCACTCACTCACTCACTCACACAGTATAACAAATGCTTTGAATGGTAATTTTACACTGTTCAAAAGGAAGTAAATAGAGAAGTTCTATGTCAGGGTTTGCATACATTTGAACTCCTTTTGCGATTTCCTGGCTAGAAGGAAACTACAAGCACAATAATACTATTATCAAATTGGGAAAATTATATTACCAGCAATTTGTGAAAGAGTTGTTAAATTTAACCTACATAATCTTACATTATCTTATATAGTTGCTCCCTTACTGCCTTAACCAATGATACAAAAATATGTTGCCCCTCAGTACTCTCATTGAGTTTCTACACCATTTTAAACAGCTATAAAGCAATTTTCCCTATTGAAATTTAAAATTGCTTTTAAAAGATTATGTCAAAAACTGCAGCCAATAATTAGCAGACATCCAGGTAATGGAGAATCTTACAATGTCCTTAAAGGAGCAAACAGAAAAATACTGGAAGATCTGGACTCCTTATTTTACCTATAGAGACCAAACGCTGTTGGCCGCACAACCAATGGAGCACCCGGTGGATTTATCTAGGCACACAGCTTGCCTAACCGGCACCCTTCTTGCTACTCAACCCTCCTCTATAACCTCCCCTTTTCTTTCCCACCCCCTTTTTTTTCTCTCTATCTTGCTCGCTTTTGAATTGTATTATTTTTCTGGGGTTGGTTACCTTGCTTTGTTGTAATAAAAACAAAAAATTGTTTGGGGAATTTACCAGAATTCCAGGAATACCCATCCGGAATGATACGATGGGGATCCATGTTGAATATGTTTTTCGCTTAGTAGTTATTATGTATACACTGTGCTACACAGTATCTTTGTTTAATTTTGTATCTGACGTGCTTATGCAAGAGATTTTGTGAAATTCCTTGACCTTTAAAATAAAGAAGAAAAAAAAAAAAAAGAAGAAAAAACTGTGGCCAATAATCGCTCATATTGTTATGGTGCTAAGGTCTCATACACACATGTGTTTTTACCACTTGCCTACAGAGCACTTTGACCCCCTTCCTGCCCAGACCAATTTTCAGCTTTTAGTGCTGTAGCACTTTGAGTGACAATTGCGCATTCATGCAACCCTGTAACCAAACAAATTTTTTGTAATTTTTTTTTAACAGATAGAGCTTTCTTTTGGGTGGTATTTAATCACCACCTTTATTTTTTGCTAAACAAACAAAAAAAGACCAAGAATTTAAAAAAAAAAAAAAGTTTTTTGTTTCTGTTATTACATTTTGTAAATAAGTAATTTTTCTCTTTCACTGATGTATGCTGATGAGGCTGCACTGACGGGCATTGATAGGCTGCACTGATGGGCACTGATAAGGCTGCACTGATGGGCACTGATGAAGTGGCACTGATGAGGAGGCAATAATATGCAGCACTGATATGCAGCACTGATATGCAGCACTGATAGGCACTGATAGATGGCACTGATGGGCACTGATAGGCAGCACTTTTGGGCACTGATAGGTGACACGGATAGGTAGCAATGATAGGCACTGATAGGCGGCACTGATGGGCACTGTTGGGGGGCACTGATAAGCAGCACTGATGAGGAGGCACTGATGGGGACTGACAGGCGTCACTGATGGGCACTGAAAGACCGCACTGAGAGGCACTGATTGGCAGCACTGATGACACTGAGAGGGCATCACTGATGGGCACTGAAAGGCAGCACTGATGAACACTGATCTGGCTGCACTAATCAGGACACAAATGATCAGTGCTCTGATTGTCAGTGCAGATGTCCCCACTGAGGAATGCCACTTACTGGCTCTCCTTTTGTCACGCGCTGTCAGCATGAGGAGAGGAATGCCGATGATCGGCATTTCCTGTTTACACTGTGATCAGCTGTGTTTGGATACAGCTGATCACATGGTAATGAGCCTATATCATGGGCTCTTTATCGTGATCAGTGATGTGTTGGGTTCGAGGGACACAACGCACCACTGATTGCCGCGCTGCATGTCCCCCCGTCAACGCATGCGTGGCAAGAATGGGAGGACATCATATGATGTCCTAACAGAATGAGTGTGCTCCACCTGCATTACTGATACCTGTACATTTGTACCGCCTAAACATTTTTACTTGTAACTCTATGTTGAGCCAAAAAAAATTTTTTTTTAGATAGAGTGCCAAAGTGGTAAAGGATTAGAGATTTACCCTCATTTCCTGGTTTTACCTACATAGACAGAAATAAAAATGCTTTTGTTTAGTAGAGTAGACCTTTGTCAGATTTTTATTTAAGTCTGCGCCCCTGCTGCAGATTTCCCTTCATCTCCTGTTTAACATAATTCAGGATAAATCCCTTTAAAAGGGCCCTAGAGAGAAGCAAAATATTGATAGGAGTTCTATACGGTTCTCACTCTGTTTAAAACTAGAACAAACATTGATAGCTTTACACACACACTTTAAGCAATAGCTAAAGTCTAAAAAAAAAAAACTTTTTTGGCAGAAAGGAATTTGCATATCTCTCTTTTGAGATAACGTTTTTTTCTTTTGCTTTCTAGTAAGTTTTTTTTTAGTGTACACTTCCTATGCCACATGCACAGAGTATTTTAAACCCCTGGCTCACTTCCAGCAACACAAAGATTTATTTTTAACGGGTAGGGATCACGCTGGACTGATTTGATTGGTCACTGGTTGTAGATTGGAAGTCAAGGGGGCAGGATAGCAAAAGTTTCTTTCCAGAGTTTGATGCCCGGCTGTTGTGTGAAGATGGTAAACCCTGTTGTGGGCCTGGGCTGCCACCTCAGGGTGCAGACAGGTGGTCGCTCCCATAGTGATCAAAGGAGATAAATGTAAAGGAGCGCTGTAGTTATTAAATAAACCGCTTTAATGAGAGTACAGATGATAGAATAAAGCCAACGTTATTTTATTATTTTAATAATTTTATTATTGTATATATACCATATATTGTATACATACACGTTTTTATCTTTTGTACAGCCCTGAGAAAGGGGGAGACCTTGGACCCCCTAAACACGTTGCCTTTATTCTATCATCTGTACTCCCATTAAAGCTGTTTATTTCATAACTACTGCATTTCAGGCACTCCTTTACATTTACCTCCTTTGAGCAACTCAAAGATGCAAAGGAATGCAGCTAGGTGCAAAGAACCACGTTAGTCCTATGCACAAGTGCAAGAGTTACATCATCAGTGGACCTGTTGTAGGTCATTTATAAAAATCTCCAAAGACTAAAAAATGTAAAGCACTTTGTGGTTTCTACTTTTAGGATGACCGTGTGCTTGCCAATTTTATGTAAATTCTAGAAGCCTTTGATAAATTTTCAACAAAAACAATTACATGGAATTGACTGGATCAGACAAATAATTGACATGGTAGAAAGAGACCAAAGCCACCACAACATCTAATGAAAGTTATTTTGATTGAGTTTCACCCCAAATTTGCTCATTTGGTTGCTTGAAAATGGGAAACAATCAAACCCATGGGTAGCAGATTACTGCATACCATTTAGTTCCATGCTATTTCTTTTTCAAACAAAAGCTGATGGAAAGCATTCAGGATTGCCACAGAATTGTCAGGTGCATAACTAGCGTTATATTATATATCCCAAATGTAAAATGGCTTTGGGGATTGCTTTAAATATGGTCTTGAAAAAGTGAAGTGAAAAAAAGAACATCACATATCTTTATATTGAGGTGTGGGGTGCTATAACTAATAGTTAGGCCAACATATGCACTTAGAGGTAATTGCAATTGCTATAGGGGCACAAACTCTCATATAGAACACAACGAATGCTGTGAACATCTATATATCTGTCATGCAAACAAAGGCTTAAATTTTCATTTGAATAACGTCAGCTAAAAGCATGCTTTACCAACCATAAGACAAACTGAAGGAAACAACTGGAATCTGACAACAATAATGTTATTATATTTAAGTGACTGTCTTTGATTATCAGGAATGTACATGAAAAAAAAATTGTGTCAACATATTTTAAGGAACGTTTAAGTGAGGGCACATTTGTTTGAACCGTGCCATTAGCAAACATCGATGATGAGGGCATGTGGCCCCAACAGTTTCTGAAGGCAGCTTCACAGACAGCTATGATGCATGAGGAGTCATTATATGTACATTTGCAACAAATTACTATAATCACTATTTTAAAACACATTTTCAATTTTTTTTTGATGCACTGACAGGATCAAAAGTGCTATGATCTTTTCTAATAAATACTGGAAGCAGGCAGAACCCTGCTTACATTACATGTACAGAAAATACCAATTTATGCATTTTTTGGAACTTTTAAAAGAAGATAGATTAGGCACCTTGTGGCTTTGAATAGCTGCCTACAGCAGCCCTGTTTTAGTCTTATGAAATTCAGAGGGAGCTGTCTATGACAGGGCTTTAACAGCGTGCTCTGCATGTTTTCACAGAAGTGAACTATTGATAACGATTTAATTAACACACAGGAGGTTTGTTCCCTAATCCATTTATTGGATTTTAAAGAATTCATACTCTCAAGGGACGTGCAGCATAAAATATGAACTGGATACAAATCAGTGAAAAACTTACCTTCACTTGAAGAAAATACAAAACATACAAACGCTTTTGTGATTTGTTTCAGTGCAACTATGGCTACAAGAGTAACAAATAACAGAATTTATATTTAAGAACATAATGGGGGTTATTTACTAAAGGCAAATCCACTTTGCACTACAAGTGCACTTGGAAGTGCAGTCGCTGTAGATCTGAGGGGGACATGCAATATTTGAATTGAGTAAAATCCCATGAAAAGTGAAGGTAGAGAGTTTATATTTGGCAACCAGTCAAATTTGTCATTGCAGGGCTTCAAGCTTTTGATGCCATTGCTATGTGCCTTTTACTTGTTTTTACATATAATTGCTAATTTGTGATATAAAATCTGTAGCATAATGTATTAACTCTTTATACAAACACATTCTTAGAAAGACTGGCGTCAAAATGACTGTACTATGCAAAATTAAATACTAGCTAGTGGTTAGTAGCCAGTCGCATTCAACTGGACTTCTGTAATACTGAAGATAATTTGTAGCTAATCCAAGCAACTTCAAGTTCTGAGTGTTCAGAAAACCCAACATTTACAGTATATTCATACAGGTAGCACAAACACTATATTCCAATCACAATGGAAAGGAAGATGTTAATTGTCCAAGAACAGGCTGGAAAGCATGAAGCTTGTGGAACCACCCTGTTCTATTTACATAATTATATCCTTGGTTTCAAGAAGTGTGCATACTACAAGAGACAAAAAAAAATCCTATACGCCACACATTCCTGCAAGACCCTGTGAATATTTGTAATGACAGCCTAAGCCTGGGTTCTAGCCAAGCCATGTCCCAACACGTTTTACTCAGCCACTGGTGCTTAATCATAGAGCCCCCATGATTAAGCTCTGGGGGTGCAGTGAAACACATTGGGGGCGAAGCTTAGAGCCCAGGCTGAGGCTGTCATTTCACATATCCACAGGGTCTGACAGTGACGTGTGATGCATAGGACTGTTTTTGTATCATTGGAGCTGGAATGAGCTCTGTCCTTGCCTAGAATCCCAGTGGTGTACTACAAGAAAGGACCTAGCTAGAGCCTTGAGCAACACCTCCCTATTGTCTGGTCATAGGTGTTAAATATTTGATTTATATGACTTACTTTGTGATTCAGTGTAAAAACACTGGGGATGAGATGTCAACAAGGTATGTTGATTAAAGTTAGAGCTACACTGGTGTCCTATGATGTCACATCAGAGAGCACTACAGCACTTCATGGACATGTGTCTTAAGGGTCCCTATGTGAGGACAATGTTTATGGAAGAAACACATTAGGAGGAACCAGAATCTTGTGAAGTCATCAACACATATGACAACATTGAGCCCTGTTTTATTAGTAGACAGCATATCTATTAAGTTCTCTTTTGGATATTTATGCAGCAGCTATGAAGTTAGGGTTATAGTGCAGAATGTTTTTGTTTTATTTCCCCTATATACATGCATGTATATCTGTCCAGTTTCCAATTTTTAATGCCTATTGTCCTAAACTGTGTCATTTTTTTGTAGATCAGACGGATCTACAGGGAAATATTCACACTAAAAATAACAAACAAACTACGGTAATGATTTTTTTCATCATCACTAATTCTGATGTCATTTTATAGGGAATTTAAGCTCCGAGAGACCAGTATGAGACACTTGCAGAATAAAGATATATTTTTTTTTTAAAACGGCCTTTTTTTTCAGGTGCAGTGATTTTTTTAATGATTAAAGTGAAACAATAAAAATTAAATATTCCTTTAAATATCATGCCTGGGGGTGTCTGTAATATGCCTGTAAAGTGGCACATTTTTCCCATGTTTAGAACAGTACCACAGCAAAACTACATTTCTAAAGGAAAAATTGTCATTTAAAACTGATCACGGCTGGAATGAATTGTCGGGTCTCGGTAATATAGATAAAAATCATTGAAAAAAAGAGCATGGGATCCCCCCAGTCCATTACCAGGCCTGGAAAAAAAAATCGCGTGGGGGTCCCCCTAAAATCCATACCAGGCCCTTCAGGTCTGATATTGAAATTAAGGGGAACCCTGTGCCAAATTTAAAAAAAATGGCGTAGGGGTCCCCCTCAAAAACCAAACCAGACCCTTATCCAAGCACGCAACCTGGCAGGCCGCAGGAAAAGAGGGGGAGGACGAGAGAGTGCCCCCCTCCTGAACCATACCAGGCCACATGCCCTCAACATGGGGAGGGTGCTTTGGGGTAGCCCCCCAAAGCACCTTGTCCCTATGCTGATGGGGACACGGGCCTCATCCCCACAACCCTTGTCTGGTGGTTGTGGGGGTATGCGGGTGGGGGGCGTATCAGAATCTGTAAGCCCCCTTTAACAAGGGGACCCCCAGAGCCTCCCCCTGTGTGAAATGATAATGGGGTATGATGTACCCCTACCATTTCACAAAAAAGTGTCAAAATGGTAAAAAAGACAATAGCCGGTTTTTGACAATCCCTTTTTTTAATAATGTCTTCTTCCTTCATCTTCTTCTGGTCTTCCTTTGGTTTTCTCCTTTTTCCTCCATCTTCTTCTTCCCCTGCTTCTTCCTCAATCTTCCTCTGCTTCTTCCTCCAGTCTTCTCCATCTTCCTCCGGCTTCTTCTTCCCGGATTTGTCCTCCGAACGATCTGCCTCAATGAGAGGCTCCTGCAGTGTGACGCTTCTGTGCTTGTGACAGTTCTTATATAACTGAGGGGGGCCACCTGGTGACCCCACCCCCTCTGATGCCACGGGGACTTCCCTATGACTTTCCCGTGGCGTCAGAGGGGGCAGGGTCACCCATTTACGTACCCCTTTCAGTAAGATACTAACATCTATACTATTATTTGGTTACTAATGCAATCTAGCTGGGATAATATCAGAAAGTTCACTCAATTGACCTTAATCTGAGTTTTCTCTAATTTATTGGATCTAGATCTAATGTTGGTCACTAGAATTGTACTTGTTTATGTTTTTGATGTGTAACTATCTCTCTATTTTCTTTCTAGATTGCAAATCACATTCAAACTTTCAAGACCAGCTTGAATTTGATGGGTGGCTGCAAGAAATTTCTAAGAACTGACATGTGTTCCAAAAGTGCATGTGTTCCCCTCATGCTTGCTTCACAAGCTTGGGTTTTCAGATCACTATATAACCTTGATTAAACCTCTGTAGCTATTGTTTGACTTCAGGGACACTTTAGTTAGCAGGCAAGCCTTGAGAATGTGTCACTGAATATCACTACATACATAGATTCATATGTTTTTACAAACAGCTACTGTGGCAGAGGGTAACGGGTTCAACTGTAGTGGGCCTTCAGATCAGACAGGCACAGTACACTGCTAGGGATGGGTGAACGGTTTGGTCCGAGCATGAGTTCGGGCCGAACATTCACTTGTTCGACCGATCGCCGAACACCCGAATTTGCAGGGTGGTCGCAGGGTGTTCGTCCCGACAAACACCCTGCAATGCACTGAGCACTGCACGGTGCATTCTGCACCCTGATTGGGCAAAGCTTTGCCCAATCAGGTTGCAGTGTAAGCTGGTTGTTAAGGAGCAGGGCCAGGAAGCTGGCTGCAGAGCCCTTAACAACCGATGAGCTATCAGCTGTCAATGGGTTTCCCCACTGACAGCTGAATAATAAAAAAGTCCTGAATAAAAAATAAAGAACAAAATGGCATGGGTTCCCCCCTAGTCCATACCAGGCCCTTCAGGTCTGGTATGGATCTAGAGGGGAACCCCATGTCAAAATTTAAAAAGAAAATGCGTGGGGTCCCACCCAAAATCCATACCCTTATCTGGGCATGCATCTCGGCAGGTCAGGAAAGGGGGGGCGAGTGAGCGCCCCCCGAACCATAACAGACCACATGCCCTCAACATGGGGGGTGGGTGCATTGGGGCAGGGGGCTCTGCCTGTAAAGTGGTGTATCTGTAGCATGCATAAAACATGCTGCAGCAAAAATGTCAAATCCCATTTAAAAATGACTTGTGGTTACAAATTCCGGCACACGGCTATTGAAAATAAAATAAAAAAACATGCGGACAAGGTGCTTTGGGGAGGGGCATGTTAAGGGCATGTGGTCTGGTATGGTGCAGGAGGGGGGCGCTCACTTATCCCCCCTTTTCTGACCTGCCGAGCCACATGCCTGGATAAGGATCTGGTATGGATTTTTGGGGGACCTCACACCATTTTTTATTTTTTTATTTTGGCCAAATCTCCAAATTCTCCTCCAAATCCATACCAGACATGAAGGGCCTGGTATGGACTGGGTGGGACCCCATGCCTTTTTTTGTTTATTTTTTCAATAGCCAGGTGCCGGCAAATGCAACCGCAAGTCATTTTAAATGGGATTTGACATTTTTGCTGCAGAGTTTTATGCATGGTACAGATGCACCACTTTACATGCACATTAAGGGGACTCCCCCCCAGGTACTATATTTAAATACATTTTTTGCACGTTAAGCATAATTAAAATTACTGCTCCTGAAAAAACAATTGTTTGAAAAAAAATAATTTGGATTGATACATGTCCCCCAGGGCAGTACCCAGACCCACGTACCTCTTTTATGGCCCATTACTTCCATATAAGTCTTCAAAATGGGGACTTTTGATTTTTCCTGTTCGGCTCCCATAAACTTCAATGGGGTTCACTGCAAACCGAACAGGGGGATGTTCGGTCCATGTCTACACACTGCCCAGATTCCTCACTTGAAACTGTAGGCCAAGGGCTAAATGCACTCTGAGAGATGGTAGGCTGCTCAAACATACTTCCCTTTATTCCAAGAAGATCATGTATGTTCTTTAGGCCTTGTTCCATAGCTTTTATTTTGCTATGATTTTCACCATGTTTTAAAGCATCCATGCTGTACAAAATCCCTGCTTATCTACATTCGATAAATATTGTTATTTCTGCTAAGAATCTGTGAAAAATGAGCTTCAGCCTTTGTGATTCTGTATGAACTACTGACCCCTTACAAATCTTTGTATGGAGCCTGTGGGACGTTCTGCTATTCATCACCCATAGACCTGTTCTTGGACAATATTTTCAAAATTCACTGTGTATAACAGTTAGCTATATTTTGGTTACATCAATGAAAAGAAATTGAAATACAATTTCAGGATTATTACAGCTATAAAAACATCTAAACATTACACAAAAAGTTACTGGACCCATAGAACAATTTACTGTAAAATAGCATATAAAGCTTCCAAACTAGAGGAAAATATATAACATGTTTCTACTGGAAAAATGTACTTGCAAAACGAACACATAACCAGGGCAAGGATAACTACAGCATCAAAACCCTAAACAAAAGCCACAATCAATCCTGTGAAGTTTAATCACTCAGCAGGCCTAGAATAGTTTGTAAATCAGCTGTAGGTGAGGAGAACAATTGCCACAAATGGTCATTAAATCTTACTGGGAAATTCCTACCTGCTAAGTGCTGTCACTCGCTAAATAGCAGAAAGCTTTAAAAGCTGGCTGTACAAACTGTTGAAAGAAACTCTCTACAATAATGTGACACTGAGGTAAAGCATATTTTATGAGCAAATAGCAACAAATTTTAGGTGATTTAAAGTTCTTGAAATAAAGTTTCTGCTCAGAGAACACCTACATAATTACATTGATAAATAAAAAAAATGAAAAAACCCAGATGACAAATATAAATCTACTTAGTCAAATAGATCTGAATTTAAAATAGTTTTTACATGTAATTACCGTATTTGTATGGGTCTTTACTGGAAATACAGTTGTTTCTAGGGTGTTGTACTTTTTAGCACCGAGGCTAGTAGCTGAGGAGAATCACAAAGACCAACTGTCCAAAGAGGGTTCCATATTTTCATATTTCTGTGTGAATGAAAACCCTACTTAAAACAAGTTAAATACAGGTCAAAAGGAGGCCAATTTCGGGTCATATGCACATGTGAAATCTGAATGGTCTTAGAAGTGTCTTAAATTGTTGTAACACTGATGCCAATGACACAAGCCCAAAGTTAATCAACAAAATCCCTTATTGTGTTAATCACATAAACTCAAAAAACAAAAAATGTATATATTGCGCCTTACCAATCAGTAAATATGGTGGCTGTATTTATTTCCTTTTCTAGGCTAGAATATGGATGGACCTCAAAAGTGCATCAAAAGATAATTATTATAAAAACATAGTTCCACTTGTTGCAGTTGTAATATGCACTCATCAAAGGGCCTCTGATCTGACAATCTCAGCCTGCCATGGGCAACATGCAGACTATATCTCACGTAAATTCTTCCCGCTGAGGTGATGATACTTGCAGACCCACTAGAGGATTCAGGATAAGTGGTATCTGTGTGAGTGGTGGAATGATAGCATGTTCTGCAACCACTTTCTGTTGTCTTAGTTACTATGGGAACACATTTTTAGGGTCACTACCTTTTGTCAAGCCTAAGGCCAGCCCTGTCTTTTTGTCATTTATAAGGGACTACTTGTACTATGCAGAGGATGCTATTTAAATGTAAGCACTGCACTAACTTTTACTTCTTCCCCAAAAACCTTTATTATATGAACTAATACACTCCAAGCTAGTATTAATAGAACTATTAGTA
This sequence comes from Aquarana catesbeiana, assembly GCF_042186555.1. Lineage (NCBI taxonomy): Eukaryota > Metazoa > Chordata > Amphibia > Anura > Ranidae > Aquarana > Aquarana catesbeiana. The sequence goes on from NC_133324.1 coordinate 411,985,219, forward strand.
CTAGCTCGGAATATAGTGGTGTTTTTTTTTACGGCACAGTCTTTTGTGGTTCCCTACCATTTGACATATTGCTACTGCCTGACTTGGACTCTAGATACACTATCTTTCTTAACAACTTCAGCCCAGAAGGATTTGGCCTACCCACTTCCTGACCAGGCCATTTTTTTGTAAAACGGCACTGTGCCGCTTTAACTGACAATTGTGCGGTCATGCGACAATATACCTAATCAAAATTGATGTCCTTTTTTCCCACAAATAGAGCTTACTTTTGGTGGTATAGGCCAATATGTATTTTTCTATATATTTTTGGTAAAAAAAAAACAAAAAAAAATTAGTGTATATTGATTGGTTTCCGCAAAAGTTATTGCGTCTACAAAATAGGTGATAGATTTATGGCATTTTTATTATTATTTTTTTTACTAGTAATGGTGGTGATCTGCAATTTTTAGTGGGACTGGAACATTGCAGCGGACAGATGGGACACTTTGACACTTTTTGGGGACCAGGACATTTATAGAGCGATTCGTTCTATAAAAATACACTGATTACTGTATAAATGACACTGGCAGGGAAGGGGTTAACATCAGGGGCGATCAAAGGGTTTAAATGTTCCCTAGGGAGGTGCTTTCTAACTATGAGGGGGAGTGGACTGACAGGGAGTAGAGAGAGATTGCTGTTCCTAATCACTAGGAACAGACAATCTCACTCTACTCCCCTGACAGAACAGGGATCTGCTTTGTTTACACTGGAAGGTCCCTGTTCTGCCTCTCTGTGGAGCGATCGTGGGTGGCTGGTGGACATTGATTCCACCGGACCCACTGATTGGCTCCCCCGCTAGCGAATGGGCCCACAGATTGCAGTGTACACACCCGATATACTAAGATGGCAGATTCGTGCAGCCGATGCCAACCTGCCGCAGTATTACTGCGTTGTTTTTTTGGCAAGTAGTTAAAAATGGTTTATACATTATATGATATGATAAATGAGCAATTTACTAAATCATTTGCAGGCATTGTGATTTGCAGGAATTGTGATTGTAAAACATTTTTTATGTAATATTACTATTTCTTATGAGGCTTCATATGGTTCCCACAACTAATATAAGAAGGTAAACTGCATCTCACCCAACCATGTTAGACCTACATGGAATAGATCTAACAGTTGGGATCCAAGTAAGTTTGTATCAACACAGTTTTTTTTTTAATGTATAAAAACCTTTTTTATTAAGCAATAAAGACAACAAAAATAAAAGCAGCAACAAACACCAAATGTGTTTCATTACATTAGCACCTTTTTAAAGGCTCATTTCTGCTGTTGAATGTGTGTTCATGTAGTTCTAATAGTGTCGGGTTAGTAACTGTTTACCGTCTTACATTGGTTGTAGGAGTTGTTTAGACCTAATAAGAATCAGTGATATTTTGGATCATTTTCTCTACGTAAAGAGATTTTATTAATATGAACACATATGCAGCACTTGTTTCGTTTTTGTGGTTAAAGTGGTTAAAGTGGCTGTAAAATCTTGTTCTAGACATAGAAACATAGAAAAGAGATGTCAGAATAAGACAGAGTAGTCTATCGAGTATGTCCATTTTTTTTCTTGGGGGGGGGGTTGTTTGTTTTTTATTGTTTTGTTTTTTTGTTACTTTTATTGTCTGACTATAGATCTACTGTATGTTTATATCAAGCATGTTTGAAGCCATTTACTGTTGACTGTCTCACTGCCTCTGCTGGTAGTTTAATCCAAGCATCAACTACTCATACCTACTGGTAATCTTTTAATAAGGCTCACCTGTAGGTGCTATGATTATCTTCTAAATTTGCGCCAATTAGAAGATATTCACGGATGCAGCCGATCTCACCAGTGCATGCGAAGTAGCTCTGCATACAGTACACACCGAGTGTGCCATTAATGCAGAAAGTGCTGTGCTGCAATTGTTATTGCTGTGCACATGCATAGCAGTGACATCATCATGTTCTGGCCATTCAAATGGCCGGAGAGCACAAACCTGGAAGGAAGTCTGGGTGAAGATGGAAGCCCTGGCAACAGTGACAGTATGCTGCTGGAGGGATCCATTTGAAAGGTAAGCCTGTAATAAAGTGCTTGTATGTGGTGTATTATGGCATTAACCTGTAGGACCAGGCAATTTTTTTTTTTTTTTTTTATGCGTTTACTGCCATCTTAAGGGTGTGTATATATGCACACTTTTCTCACATTACACTTTATACACTTAATGCTGGGGTAACTATTTTCAATTTAATAGTACATTTTACCAGTGTACTGTATAAGTGCCTGTAATATTTAGAGTTTTCTAGTGTTTGTTTAACCACTTCAATACAGGGCATTTATACCCACCTCCTGCCCAGACCAATTTTTAGCTTTCAGCTCTCTCACACTTTGAATGCCAATTACTCAGTCATGCAACACTGTACCCAAAACAAAATTTTTATCATTTTTTTCATACAAATAGAGCTTTCTTTTGGTGGTATTTAATCACTGGGTTTTTTATTTTTTGCAACATAAGTGAAAAAAGAGCAAAAAGTTTGAAAAAAAACGCCTTTTTTTAGTTTCTATGATCAAATTTTGCAAATAAGTAATTTTTGTTTATAAATTTGGACCAAAATTTACTGCTACATCTCTTTGGCAAAAATAACCCAAATTAGTTGATATTATTTAGTCTCTGTGAAAGTTATAGAGTCTACAAGCTATGGTGCAAATCATTGAAAATTGATCACACATGATCACACCTGATGCACTGATGGACTGTCTAATTTCTTGAGGCTCTGAAATGTCAGGAAAGTAAATACCCCCCAAAAGACCCATTTTTGAAAAGTAGACAGTCAAAGGTATTTAGTAAGAGGCATGGTGAGTTTTTTGAAGTTGTAATTTTTTCCCACAATTCTTGGGAATTTTTTTTTTCCCACACACAGCATATGCATACTTCCAATTACACCCCGAAATACATTCTGCTACTCCTCCCGAGTATGGCGATACCACATGTGTGTGACTTTTACACAGCCTGGCTACACAGAGAGGTCCAACGTGCAGGGAGCACCATCAGGGGAGCATAAATTACGCCTCTAATTTCCTAACGACCTATTACATTTGTGAAGGCCCTGGAGCACCAGGACAGTGGAACTACATAATGAGTCTTTTGAATGATTCATTTTTTTCCACAAGTCTTCCGAAAACGTGGAAAAGAAAATTAAAACTTTTTTTAACACAAAGTGGTCAGTTTATAAGATATTTCTAACTCAAAGCATGTATATAGCAAAAATGACACCCCAAAACACATTCTTCTACTCCTCCTGAGTATGGCAATACCACATGTGTGTGACTTTTACACAGCCTGGACTTTTACACAGCCTGGCCACATACAGAGGCCCAACATTGAAGTAGTACCTTCACATTTCATTCCTACCTATCACACTTTTGAAGGTTCTTGAGCAACAGGACAGTGGAATTACCCACAAAATGACCCCATTTTGGAAAGAAAACACCCCAATGTATATTATTTGAGGCATGGGCTGTAGATTGGTACTTGGGTACTCTGATGGGCTGGAGACAGGTACTCGGTTACTCTGATGGGCTGGTGACAGGTACTCGGTTACTCTGATGGGCTGGTGACAGGTACTCGGGTACACTGATGGGCTGGTGACAGGTACTCGGGTACTCAGATGATCTGTGACAGGTACTTGGGTACTCAGATGAACTGTGACAGGTACCCAGGTACTCAGGTACTCAGATGGACTGTGACAGGTACTCAGGTACTCGGGTACTCAGATGGGCTGTGACAGGTACTCGGTACTCAGATGAACTGTGACAGGTACTCAGGTACTCAGATGAACTGTGACAGGTACTCAGGTACTCAGATGGACTGTGACAGGTACTCAGATACTCAGGTACTCTTATGGCCTGGTGACAGGTACTCGGGTACTCTGATGGGCTACAGATAGGTACTCGGGTATTCTGATGGGCTGGTGACTGGTACTCGGGTACTCTGATGGGTGGTGACAGGCACTAAGATGGGCGTGACAGGTACTCAGATGGGCTGTGAAAAGTACTCAAATGGGCTGTGACAGGTACTCAGGTACTCAGATGAACTGTGACAGATACCCAGATGGGCTGTGACAGGTGCTCAGGTGCTCAGGTACTCATGTACTCAGGTGAACTGTCACAGGTACTCAGGTACTAAGGTGGACTGTGACAGGTACTCAGGTACTCAGGTGAACTGTGACAGGTACTCAGATGGACTGTAACAGGTACTCAGGTACTCAGATGGACTGTGACAGGTACTCAGATGAACTGTGACAGGTACTCAAATGGACTGTGACAGGTACTCAGATGAACTGTGACAGGTACTTAGGTACTTGGGTACTCAGATAAACTGTGACAGGTACTCAGGTACGCGAATGGACTGTGACAGGTACTTGGGTACTCAGATGATCTGTGACAGGTACTCGGGTACTCAGATGAACTGTGACAGGTACTCAGGTACTCGGGTACTCAGATGGGCTGTGACAGGTACTCGGGTACTCCGATGGGCAGTGACAGGTACTCAGGTACTCGGGTACTCAGATGGGCTGTGACAAGTACTCAGGTACTCGGTTACTCAGATGGGCTGTGACAGGTACTTGGGTACTCAGATGGGCTGTGACAGGTACTTTGATGGGTGGTGACAGGTACTTTAATGGGTGGTGACAGGTACTTTGATGGCTGGTGATAGGTCCTCTTTATTAGGGGGGCAATCAGTGTGGTTGGTGTCCACTGTAGGCGATAACGAGATGTTACCGCAATCTCCTTCTCACATACGAATGGTGTGTGAGGAGGAAAACCCAGTAATATCTCGTTACCACGGTTTTGTCAGGAAAGAGGCAAGTACCAGTCTCGCCAATATTGCTGTCTTCCTTTGCACATGCGCGGTAGAGCGGCACTCCGACGCATCCCTGGGCACAATACAGCGAAACGGCTAATGCACATGCGCAATTCGAATAAACAGCTAATGTTTGTGTGCAATTCAGCAAAATGGCTAATGCGCGTGCACGATTCAGCGGAACGGCGAACGCGCATACACAATAGCGCGCACAACATGAGCCTCCCACTGGCCTATAAAAGCCACTCTGTGCCATGACCAGATTGTTGGTTTGTCTTTCAGCTCCCCGTGTGTTTCCTGCTTGTATCCTGATTCTTGATTACCTGTTGTGACCTGGATTGACCTTGACCTGCTCTGATCTCTTCCTGCATCTGACCCTCGGCTTGCCTCTCGGACTTCTCCACTTGCTTCCTGTGTTTGACCCGCGGCCTGTCTACGGATATTGCTTCCTGTCTCCAGTGATTGACCCTCAGCCTGCTCCTGGACTTTGCTATTGTCTTCAGTGTTCAACCCCTGGCTTGCTCACAGACTTTGCTTCCAGTTACCTGTGTTTGACCCTCGGCCTGTTTACAGACTTTGCTATCAATCTTCAGTACTAAGTCATCAGCCTGCTGACAGACCTGCTAACAGTCCTTTGCACTAGACTGTTTTTGCCTATCTAGAGACTCTTACTAGTCGATGGTATTTGACCCCCGGCCTGTTGTTGGATCAGCTGTTCATCCTTCTTCTTGAGCTTCAGCATCTTCCAGTCCTGCACAGCTGTCTCCCTGCCGGTGACCTTCACGCAAGACCTGCCCAGCCTGCTGGTGACTCGTGCCTCTTTGTGCCCTTCACCCCCTGTACCATCTCCAGGAGTGGAGTGCGCTTAGTCACAAAAGTTACCGCTCTCAGCATCTCGGCCTCAGTGAGTACCCTTATCTGACAGGTTTGTTCACATTCTGTGACTGGCTGTGATTCGACACAGCCGGTCACATGGTAAAGAGCCAATTTCATTGGCTCTTTACTGCGATCAGGGTTGGGCTGTGTCAGGATGCCAAGCCTCTTCCCCGATAGCCGCTCTGCACCCACCCTAGGGGCGTGCACAAGTGCCGTGCACAGTACATGTGACCGGCTGTGGTTGGCCAGTCACGTGGTAAAGAACCATTTTTATTGGCTCTTTACATGGATCTGGGATAGGCTGTGTCCGAGGGACAAACCTCATCCCTGATCACCAAGCTGCGGGCCCCCGCCACTCCAGCAGGAGTGGCAAAAAGCCGAGCCGTCATATGACACCCACCCAGGATGGGAGATACCATCTGCGGACGTCATATGACTGTGGCCCGATATTGAAGTGGTTAATTGCACATATTTTTTATTAGTAGTTTATAGCTAGTGTGGAGATTGGAGTATGTACAGTGTGTCATGGTAAAAACCCACCAATAAAGCTGTGACAAAAAATCATAGAAAAATAAGGTGGGGCCCTGTCAGAAGACTGCAGGGAATGCAACCTCAGTTCTCCACATCCCTATGTTTAAATGTGACCCCAAAGCCTACCCCTTAAAAAGATGGTGGCTGATAGCACTACTTATAGATCCTTTACTTAGGACTAAGTCACCCTTTATTAATGCAATATTTTCATTAGCCAAGGCTTCTATTTATTAATTTAAAATATTAAGTAACTGTCACAAGATCTAATGCCGCGTACACACGAGCGGACTTTCTATCCTACTTGGTCCGGCACACTTTCCGACGGACTTTGTCCGCCAGGTGCGCCGGACTTTAAAACGAACGGACTTGCCCACACACGCCGGGATTTTCCGGCGGGCTAAGTCCGCCCGTCTTTCCGACGGACTTTCGCCGGAGTTCCGGCGGACTTTCAGAATGAACGGACTTGCCCACACACGGACAAGTCCGTTCATTTTGAACGTGACTCAGGTGCGACGGGACTAGAAAAGGATGTCAATCTTGCCGCTTTTATCGGCTAGATTGACACCTTGCGAGCCCCGTCGCGGGGCATACCAGGCCCTTAGGTCTGGTATGGATTATAAAGGGGAACCCCGCTACGCCGAAAAAACGGCGTGGGGTCCCCCTAAAATCCATACCAGACCCCGATCCGAGCACGCAGCCTGGCCGGTCAGGAAAGGGGGTGGGGACGAGCGAGCGCCCCCCCCCTCCTGAACCGTACCAGGCCGCATGCCCTCAACATGGGGGGTGGGTGCTTTGGGGGAGGGGGGCGCCCTGCGCCCCCCCCCAAAGCACCTTGTCCCCATGTTGATGAGGACAAGGGCCTCTTCCCGACAACCCTGGCCGTTGGTTGTCGGGGTCTGCGGGCGGGGGCTTATCGGAATCTGGGAGCCCCCTTTAATAAGGGGGCCCCCAGATCCCGGCCCCCCACCCTATGTAAATGAGTATGGGGTACATGGTACCCCTACCCATTTACCTAGGAAAAAAGTGTAAGTAATAAAACACACTACACAGGTTTTTAAAATATTTTATTAAACAGCTCCGGGGGGGATCTTCCTCCGGCTTCGGGGGTCTTCTTCCGGCTTCGGGGGTCCCTCCGCTTCATCTTCTCCCGGCGTCCGGTTGGTTCTTCTCCGCTCTCCGGCCTCTTCTCCCGGTGTCGCAGGTCTTCGGCCGGCCCCTCCGCTCTCTTCATGTAGCTCTATTGCGAGCGGAGGTCCGGACTTCTTGGCTTCTTGGCTTCTTGGCTTCTTGGCTTCTCTTCTCTTCTCTTCCCCCAGATGTTGACACGACGCTCTCTCCGGCTGGACTGGTCTCTGAGGGCTGCGTTGTGACTTATATAGGCGGAGACCCCGCCCCCATATGATGTCACAGTCCCTGGGCATGCTGGGACTGTGACGTTTTAGGGGGCGTGGTCGGGGGGCGTGGTCGACCACGCCCCTAAAACGTCACAGTCCCAGCATGCCCAGGGACTGTGACATCATATGGGGGCGGGGTCTCCGCCTATATAAGTCACAACGCAGCCCTCAGAAACCAGTCCAGCCGGAGAGAGCGTCGTGTCAACATCTGGGGGAAGAGAAGAGAAGCCAAGCCAAGCCAAGAAGCCAAGAAGCCAAGAAGCCCAGAAGTCCGGACCTCCGCTCGCAATAGAGCTACATGAAGAGAGCGGAGGGGCCGGCCGAAGACCTGCGACACCGGGAGAAGAGGCCGGAGAGCGGAGAAGAACCAACCGGACGCCGGGAGAAGATGAAGCGGAGGGACCCCCGAAGCCGGAAGAAGACCCCCGAAGCCGGAGGAAGATCCCCCCCGGAGCTGTTTAATAAAATATTTTAAAAACCTGTGTAGTGTGTTTTATTACTTACACTTTTTTCCTAGGTAAATGGGTAGGGGTACCATGTACCCCATACTCATTTACATAGGGTGGGGGGCCGGGATCTGGGGGCCCCCTTATTAAAGGGGGCTCCCAGATTCCGATAAGCCCCCGCCCGCAGACCCCGACAACCAACGGCCAGGGTTGTCGGGAAGAGGCCCTTGTCCTCATCAACATGGGGACAAGGTGCTTTGGGGGGGGGCGCAGGGCGCCCCCCTCCCCCAAAGCACCCACCCCCCATGTTGAGGGCATGCGGCCTGGTACGGTTCAGGAGGGGGGGGGGGGCGCTCGCTCGTCCCCACCCCCTTTCCTGACCGGCCAGGCTGCGTGCTCGGATCGGGGTCTGGTATGGATTTTAGGGGGACCCCACGCCGTTTTTTCGGCGTAGCGGGGTTCCCCTTTATAATCCATACCAGACCTAAGGGCCTGGTATGCCCCGCGCTCGCCGCAATAGGAAGATTTGTTTTTCCTATTGCAGCGAGCGCGAGATGCAATACCATCCCCTCGTGTCGTATTTGGTCTGTCGGACCAGCCTACACACGAGCGGGCTTTCCGTCGGACCAGCACACACACGAGCGGACTTTCCGCCCGAAACTGAGTCCGACGGAAAGATTTCAAACATGTTTGAAATCTAGGTCCGGCGGGCTTTTGGGAAGAAGTCCGCCGGAAAAGTCCGCCGCCGCCCACACACGGGCGGATTGTCCGGCACACTCTGGTCCGCCGGACCAAGTATGCCGGAAAGTCCGACCGTGTGTACGCGGCATAACATGCCAACTCTTTAAGAATGCTTCTAATTTGACTTAATGAAACATTTTTTATCATGCATTACTTTCTCAAACTTGGATTCATATGCAAAGCAGCAACACAGTTGATTAAAAAACCCCAATCCCAATAAAGTTCAAACCCAAAGGAAAGAAAAACTTTGCATCATGGATTGATAGCAATAATAATCTCTCTGAAAACTCTAGTTCGCCCTCTTGTGTGAGGTGGCTGGCACAAAAAACAATATTTCTGAAGATCTTGATTACCATAATAGGGCACATGCAAAGATTATAGCCTTAATAACGTAGAACCAAGAAGTCTTATGCCCCCCCGTACAAACGATCGGACTTTCCAACAACAAAACCGTGGATTTTTGTTCGAAGGATGTTGGCTCCAAATTGTCTTGCATACACGCAGTCACACAAATGTTGGCCAACAATTACGAACATAATGACGTGCAAGACGTACGTGAGATCTCCATTATGAACACTAGTTATATCTCCGGCTCGTACTTGATTCCGAGCATGTGTGGACTTTTCTCCAATGGACTTGTGTACACACGATCGTAAAGTCCGACAACAAACATTTGTTGGTGGAAAATTTGAGCACCTGCTAGCCAACATTTGTTGGCGGAAAGACCGACAACAAATGTTCGATGGAGCATACACATGGTCGGACTTTCTGCCAACAAGCTCACATCCAACATTTGTTGTCAGAAAATCCAATCGTGTGTTTGGGGCATAAGGGTCACTAGAACAAATACATATTAGCAACATCAGAATTTTAGCAAAACACTGCTGAATATTTGTTTAAACATATGTATTCACTTTTAAATATCCCTGTTCAACCGAATCCTCAACACTCCAGAAATTATATCTCTCAGGTATTTCATCTTGTAGAGATTAGCTTTGTGAAATTAGTCAGATCTCTTTTTAACCACTTCCCGACCGCTGCACGCCAATGTACGTTGGCAGAATGGCATGGGTGGGCAAATGGGCGTACCTGTATGTCCCGCCATCCCCATGGGCGGGAGGCGCGATTGTGCCCCCCCTGCCCACAGTGGTCGGGTTCGTTAGGGGAGCGATCAGTCCCCAGGACCAGACCAATGATTTATGGTCTGGACCTGGTGATCGCTCCTAACGAATGAAAAGCTTCCCCTGCCCGTGTAAGTGTAAACACAGACAGGAGGAGGTGATGTCATCTCTCCTCATGGGGTCTTTTCGATTCCAGTGAGAGAGAGAGGACATCTAACTGTGAGTTGCACAACAGTACACTGACACCAGTACATATAGGTACATTTGCCCCCGCGATCACCCCCCCAGGTAACCCTTTCACTCCCTGTCACTGTGTCACCAATTGCAGTTTTCAGATTTTTCACTGATTACTGCATTGGTGTCATTTGTGACTGAAATAAGTGTTAGGGCAGTTAATAGTAGCCCCCGTTAGGTCTAGGTTACCCCCTAAACTCCCCTAATAAAGGTTTAACCCCTTGATCGCCCCCAGTTAACCCTTTCACCCCTGTTGCCAGTGTCACTAAATAATCACCATATTTGTGTAACTGGTGACGCTAGTTAGCCAGTTAGGAGATTAGTTTCACCGTCAGGTTTTTTTAGCCTCAGGTACCCCCATTTATTACCTAATAAAGGTCTAGTTTACCCATTCCCCCCCCTGTCACCGGTGATCACTGTATTAGTGTTACGAGTGACGCTGGTTAGATTAGATTGGTTAGTTTGCTTTTTATAGCATCAGGGACCCTCAGTATATTACCCAATAAAGGTTTAACCCCCTGATCACCCGGCGGGTGATATAAGTTAGGTTTTAGCATCAGTCAGGGTCTGTGTCACCCCAGGCAGCGTCAGATTAGAGCCAGTAGCGCTAACACCCAAGCACGCACGCACCATACACCTCCCTTAGTAGTATAGTGTCTGAACGAATCAATATCTGATCTGATCAGATCTATACTAGCATCCCCAGCAGTTTAGGGTTCCCACAAATGCAGTGTTAGCGGGATCAGCCCAGATACCTGCTAGCACCTGTGTTTAGCCCCTCCGCCCAGCCCAGCCCACCCAAGTGCAGTATCAATCGATCACTGTCACTTACAAAACACAATACACATAACCGCAGCATTTGCAGAGTCAGGCCTGATCCCTGTGAACGCTAACAGTTTTTTTTGGTAGCGTTTGAATCAGTTGCTGACAGTCAGGAGCTTTTTTACCTGTGAGTCTCACTGGTGTACCAGTAAATTTAGAGACCAAAATGTCAAATCGTAGGTACACTAATGAAGAGGCCTACACATTTCTGAGCATGACATGAAGAGGAAGTCACTCTTCTGTCAGATTCAGACTCAGAATACGATCATGCAGACAGCAGTGGCACACTGACAGATAGCTCTGATGACGGAGTTGTGGTCCCTGCCAAGGTCAGGCATACCAGACCCCGTTCTTCTGTTGTTGTTGAGGTGCAAGGACCGCAGGGCTCTCGTATGGAGCAGAGAGCCAGTACTAGCGCCTCTCATCCATGATGTGGTGAGTCCCATAAGTGCAGTTCAAGCTGGCGAGGTGGCTAGCATGAGTAGAGTCCCACAACCACCAAGAAGAAGACAAACACAGGCCTGTTGAGCCCATAGTGCCCTTCCTGCTGCATTCGCCAATCCTAATTGGGAACCCACCACTTCTGCAGCACCCATACTTCCCCCGTTCACTGGCCAACCCGGAATTCAGGTGGAAACAGTTGATTTTACCTTTCGCTGTTTTTCATGGAAGATCTCTATAGATCTATTGTGGACCAAAGCAATTTTTATGCTGGTCAATTCATCGCCGCTACTCCCCACTTGACCCTTGCCAGACATTGGAAACCAATTACGGTTTCTGAATTTAAGACCTTTCTGGGCCTATCCCTCCTCATGGACATAACCAAAAAGAAAGATTTGCAGTCATATTGATTCACTGACCCAATTCACCATATGCCCGTGTTCTCTGCCTCCATGGCCAGGGCAAAATACGAGCAGGTCTTGTGGTTCATGCACTTCAACGACAATGAACTCTGTTGTCCTTGAGGTGACCCTGGATACCCTTATTCGGAAAGGGGTACCACTTGTATGTGGATAATTATTACACGAGCGTGCCACTTTTTAGTCACTTGTTTGATCACGGAATTGGCGCATGTGGCACTGTGCAAACTAATCGCCAGGGGCTTACCCCAGTGGCTTGTAGATTCCCATCTTAGGCTGGGGGAGAGAGCCTGATTGAAGTGTAAAAAATTGCTCACTGTGAAGTGGAGGGATAATCGGAATGTTTTCATTCTGTCCTCCCTTCACACAGACACGACGGTCAAAATTCCTATGGCGACTGGTGTTGTGAAGAAACCCCTTTGTGTCTACGAATATAACCTTAATATGGGAGGGGTGGACCTCGACACTGGTACAAAAAAGTGTCTGTATACTTATTTCAATTGGATCTACTGAATGCTTATGTGCTATACAAAGCTTCAGGATGAACTGGATCCTTCCTTAAATTGCAGAAAGAGATCATAACAGCCCTTCTATTACCAGACGGTGCTGTAGCCCAACTTCCCAATCCAAATGCAGTAAGCCAGCTGCATGAGAGGCATTATCCTTATGTCCTCCCTGGTACCCCTACCTAACGAGCCCCCCAAAGAAAATGTTGTGTCTGTAGTAGGGATGAGCTTCATGTTCGAATCGAATGCATGTTTGACTCGAACATCGTGTGTTTGGTCGTTCGCCGAATTATGAACGATATGGGCCGTTCGCGCCAAATTTGAGTGGTGCGTCACTGCCCATAATTCACTGCGGCATTGCAGTGCATTGCTGGCTGATGATTGGCCAAGCATGCACTATGACCCACATGCTTGGCCAATCACAGCACCGTGTGTACAGAGAGCCGTAATTGGCCAAAGTCTGGGGGTTTAGTACACGCCCCCCACTATATAAGGCCGCCTGCATGGTGGCCATGTGTAGTGTGTTCTGGTGTTGAGAGAGAGATAGATAGACAGAGAGACAGTGTCATTTGATTTAAGTTAGATAGAGTAGGCAGGCGAGTCAGTTAGCTGCACATACAGTGTATTGTGTATATATATATATACATCCTAGGTGTTGTATATATATATATATATATATATATATATATACACTGTATTCAGTTCAGCTAGATCCATTCCTGTTATTCTCTTCCTACTACTGACAGGCAGGCAGGTGTTTTTACAGTATTTACAGCTACCTGAAGAAAATTGCTGGTGTTCTTCTGATCCTATTAGTCGTATTAGCTACAGTATTTACAGTTAGTATAGTGCGTCCTCTGCACAGTGTGCACCTAAAGCTACCTGAAGAAAATTAGCGGTGTTCTTCTGATCCTATTAGTACAGTACCGCAGGCAGCTGCAGTATTTACAAGTTAGTGTAGTGCGTCCTCTGCACAGTGTACACCTAAAGCTACCTGAAGAAAATTAGTGGTGTTCTTCTGATCCTATTAGTACAGTACGGCAGGCAGCTGTAGTATTTACAAGTTAGTGTAGTGCATCCTCTGCACAGTGTGCACCTAAAGCTACCTGAAGAAAATTAGTGGTGTTCTTCTGATCCTATCAGTACAGTAACGCAGGCTGCTGCAGTATTTACAAATTAGTGTAGTGCGTCCTCTGCACAGTGTGCACCTAAAGCTACCTGAAGAAAATTAGTGGTGTTCTTCTGATCCTATTAGTACAGTACCGCAGGCAGCTGCAGTATTTACAAGTTAGTGTAGTGCGTCCTCTGCACAGTGTGCACATAACGTTACCTAAACAAAATTAGTGGTGTTCTTCTGATCCTATTAGAACAGTACCGCAGGCAGCTGCAGTATTTACAAGTTAGTGTAGTGCGTTCTCTGCACAGTGTGCACCTAAAGCTACGTGAAGAAAATTAGTAGTGTTCTTCTGATCCTATTAGTACAGTACCGCAGGCAGCTGCAGTATTTACAAATTAGTGTAGTGCGTCCTATGTACAGTGTGAACCTAAAGCTACCTGAAGAAAATTAGTGGTGTTCTTCTGATCCTATTAGTACAGTACCACAGGCAGGTGCAGTATTTACAAGTTAGTGTAGTGCGTCCTCTGTACAGTGTGCACCTAAAGCTACCTTAAGAAAATTAGTGGTGTTCTTCTGATCCTATTAGTACAGTACCGCAGGCAGCTGCAGTATTTACAAGTTAGTGTAGTGCATCCTCTGCACAGTGTGCACCTAAAGCTACCTGATAAAAATTAGTGGTGTTCTTCTGATCCTATTAGTACAGTACCGTAGGCAGCTGCAGTATTTACAAGTTAGTGTAGTGCGTCTTATGCACAGTGTGCACCTAAAATTACCTAAACAAAATTAGTGGTGTTCTTCTGATCCTATTAGAACAGTACCGCAGGCAGCTGCAGTATTTACAAGTTAGTGTAGTGTGTTCTCTGCACAGTGTGCACGTAAAGCTACCTGAAGAAAATGAGTGGTGTTCTTCTGATCCTATTAGTACAGTACCACAGGCAGCTGCAGTATTTACAAGTTAGTGTAGTGTGTCCTCTGTACGGTGTGAACCTAAAGCTACCTGAAGAAAATTAATGGTGTTCTTCTGATCCTATTAGCACAGTACCGCAGGCAGCTGCAGTATTTACAAGTTAGTGTAGTGCGTCTTATGCACAGTGTGCACCTAAAGTTACCTAAACAAAATTAGTGGTGTTCTTCTGATCCTATTAGAACAGTACCGCAGGCAGCTGCAGTATTTACAAGTTAGTGTAGTGTGTTCTCTGCACAGTGTGCACGTAAAGCTACCTGAAGAAAATGAGTGGTGTTCTTCTGATCCTATTAGTACAGTACCACAGGCAGCTGCAGTATTTACAGGTTAGTGTAGTGTGTCCTCTGCACAGTGTGCACCTAAAGCTACCTGAAGAAAATTAGTGGTGTTCTTCGGATCCTATTAGTACAGTACCTCAGGCAGCTGCAGTATTGACAAGTTAGTGTAGTGCGTCTTATGCACAGTGTGCACCTAAAGCTACCTGAAGAAAATTAGTGGTGTTCTTCTGATCCTATTAGTACAGTACCGCAGGTAGCTGCAGTATTTACAAGTTAGTGTAGTGCGTCCTCTGCACAGTGTGCACCTAAAGCTACCTGAAGAAAATGAGTGGTCTTCTTCTGATCCTATTAGTACAGTACCGCAGGCAGCTGTAGTATTTACAAGTCAGTGTAGTGCGTCCTCTGCACAGTGTGCACCTAAAGCTACCTGAAGAAAATTAGTGGTGTTCTTCTGATCCTATTAGTACAGTACCACAGGCAGGTGCAGTATTTACAAGTTAGTGTAGTGCGTCCTCTGCACAGTGTGCGCCTAAAGCTACCTTAAGAAAATTAGTGGTGTTCTTCTGATCCTATTAGTACAGTACCGCAGGCAGCTGCAGTATTTGCAAGTTAGTGTAGTGCATCCTCTGCACAGTGTGCACCTAAAGCTACCTGATAAAAATTAGTGGTGTTCTTCTGATCCTATTAGTACAGTACCGTAGGCAGCTGCAGTATTTACAAGTTAGTGTAGTGCGTCTTATGCACAGTGTGCACCTAAAATTACCTAAACAAAATTAGTGGTGTTCTTCTGATACTATTAGAACAGTACCGCAGGCAGCTGCAGTATTTACAAGTTAGTGTAGTGTGTTCTCTGCACAGTGTGCACGTAAAGCTACCTGAAGAAAATGAGTGGTGTTCTTCTGATCCTATTAGTACAGTACCACAGGCAGCTGCAGTATTTACAAGTTAGTGTAGTGTGTCCTCTGCACAGTGTGCACCTAAAGCTACCTGAAGAAAATTAGTGGTGTTCTTCGGATCCTATTAGTACAGTACCTCAGGCAGCTGCAGTATTGACAAGTTAGTGTAGTGCGTCTTATGCACAGTGTGCACCTAAAGCTACCTGAAGAAAATTAGTGGTGTTCTTCTGATCCTATTAGTACAGTACCGCAGGTAGCTGCAGTATTTACAAGTTAGTGTAGTGCGTCCTCTGCACAGTGTGCACCTAAAGCTACCTGAAGAAAATGAGTGGTCTTCTTCTGATCCTATTAGTACAGTACCGCAGGCAGCTGTAGTATTTACAAGTCAGTGTAGTGCGTCCTCTGCACAGTGTGCACCTAAAGTTACCTAAACAAAATTAGTGGTGTTCTTCTGATCCTATTAGAACAGTACCGCAGGCAGCTGCAGTATTTACAAGTTAGTGTAGTGCGTTCTCTGCAGTGTGCACCTAAAGCTACCTGAAGAAAATTAGTAGTGTTCTTCTGATCCTATTAGTACAGTACCGCAGGCAGCTGCAGTATTTACAAATTAGTGTAGTGCATCCTATGTACAGTGTGAACCTAAAGCTACCTGAAGAAAATTAGTGGTGTTCTTCTGATCCTATTAGTACAGTACCACAGGAAGCTGCAGTATTTACAAGTTAGTGTAGTGTGTTCTCTGCACAGTGTGCACGTAAAGCTACCTGAAGAAAATGAGTGGTGTTCTTCTGATCCTATTAGTACAGTACCACAGGCAGCTGCAGTATTTACAAGTTAGTGTAGTGTGTCCTCTGCACAGTGTGCACCTAAAGCTACCTGACGAAAATTAGTGGTGTTCTTCTGATTCTATTAGTACAGTACCGCTGGCAGCTGCAGTATTTACAAGTTAGTGTAGTGCGTCCTCTGCACAGTGTGCACCTAAAGCTACCTGATAAAAATTAGTGGTCTTCTTCTGATCCTATTAGTACAGTACCGTAGGCAGCTGCAGTATTTACAAATTAGTGTAGTGCGTCCTCTGTACAGTGTGAACCTAAAGCTACCTGAAGAAAATTAGTGGTGTTCTTCTGATCCTATTAGTACAGTACCGCAGGCAGCTGCAGTATTTACAAATTAGTGTAGTGCGTCCTCTGTACAGTGTGAACCTAAAGCTACCTGAAGAAAATTAGTGGTGTTCTTCGGATCCTATTAGTACAGTACCTCAGGCAGCTGCAGTATTGACAAGTTAGTGTAGTGCGTTCTCTGCACAGTGTGCACCTAAACCTACCTGAAGAAAATTAGTGGTGTTCTTCTGATCTTATTAGCACAGTCCCGCAGGCAGCTTCAGTATTTACAAGTTAGTGTAGTGCGTCCTCTGTACGGTGTGAACCTAAAGCTACCTGAAGAAAATTAGTGGTGTTCTTCTGATCCTATTAGCACAGTACCGCAGGCAGCTGCAGTATTTACAAGTTAGTGTAGTGCGTCCTCTGCACAGTGTGCACCTAAAGCTACCTGAAGAAAATGAGTGGTGTTCTTCTGATCCTATTAGTACAGTACCGCAGGCAGCTGCAGTATTTACAAGTTAGTGTAGTGCGTCCTCTGCACAGTGTGCACCGAAAGCTACCTGATAAAAATTAGTGGTCTTCTTCTGATCCTATTAGTACAGTACCGTAGGCAGCTGCAGTATTTACAAGTTAGTTTAGTGCGTCTTATGCACAGTGTGCACCTAAAGTTACCTAAACAAAATTAGTGGTGTTCTTCTGATCCTATTAGAACAGTACCACAGGCAGCTGCAGTATTTACAAGTTAGTGTATTGCGTTCTCTGCACAGTGTGCACCTAAAGCTACCTGAAGAAAATGAGTGGTGTTCTTCTGATCCTATTAGTACAGTACCGCAGGCAGCTGCAGTATTTACAAATTAGTGTAGTGCCTCCTCTGTACAGTGTGAACCTAAAGCTACCTGAAGAAAATTAGTGGTGTTCTTCTGATCCTATTAGTACAGTACCTCAGGCAGCTGCAGTATTTACAAGTTAGTGTAGTGCGTTCTCCGCACAGTGTGCACCTAACGCTACCTGAAGAAAATTAGTGGTGTTCTTCTGATCTTATTAGCACAGTCCCGCAGGCAGCTTCAGTATTTACAAGTTAGTGTAGTGCGTCCTCTGTATGGTGTGAACCTAAAGCTACCTGAAGAAAATTAGTGGTGTTCTTCTGATCCTATTAGTACAGTACCGCAGGCAGCTGCAGTATTTTCAAGTTAGTGTAGTGCGTCCTCTGCACAGTGTGCACCGAAAGCTACCTGAAGAAAATTAGTGGTGTTCTTCTGATCCTATTAGTACAGTACCGCAGGCAGCTGCAGTATTTTCACGTTAGTGTAGTGCGTCCTCTGCACAGTGTGCACCGAAAGCTACCTGATAAAAATTAGTGGTCTTCTTCTGATCCTATTAGTACAGTACCGTAGGCAGCTGCAGTATTTACAAGTTAGTGTAGTGCGTCTTATGCACAGTGTGCACCTAAAGTTACCTAAACAAAATTAGTGGTGTTCTTCTGATCCTATTAGAACAGTACCACAGGCAGCTGCAGTATTTACAAGTTAGTGTAGGGCGTTCTCTGCACAGTGTGCACCTAAAGCTACCTGAAGAAAATTAGTGGTGTTCTTCTGATCCTATTAGTACAGTACCGCAGGCAGCTGCAGTATTTACAAATTTGTGTAGTGTGTCCTCTGTACAGTGTGAACCTAAAGCTACCTGAAGAAAATTAGTGGTGTTCTTCTGATCCTATTAGTACATTACCTCAGGCAGCTGCAGTATTTACAAGTTAGTGTAGTGCGTTCTCTGCACAGTGTGCACCTAAAGCTACCTGAAGAAAATTAGTGGTGTTCTTCTGATCTTATTAGCACAGTCCCGCAGGCAGCTTCAGTATTTAAAAGTTAGTGTAGTGCGTCCTCTGTATGGTGTGAACCTAAAGCTACCTGAAGAAAATTAGTGGAGTTCTTCTGATCCTATTAGCACAGTACCGCAGACAGCTGCAGTATTTACAAGTTAGTGTAGTGCGTCCTCTGCACAGTGTGCACCTAAAGCTACCTGAAGAAAATTAGTGGTGTTATTCTGATCCTATTAGCACAGTACCGCAGGCAGCTGCAGTATTTACAAGTTAGTGTAGTGCGTCTTCTGCACAGTGTGCACCTAAAGCTACCTGAAGAAAATTAGTGGTGTTCTTCTGATCCTATTAGTACAGTACCGCAAGCAGCTGCAGTATTTACAAGTTAGTGTAGTGCATCCTCTGCACAGTGTGCACCGAAAGCTACCTGATAAAAATTAGTGGTCTTCTTCTGATCCTATTAGTACAGTACCGTAGGCAGCTGCAGTATTTACAAGTTAGTGTAGTGCGTCTTATGCACAGTGTGCACCTAAAGTTACCTAAACAAAATTAGTGGTGTTCTTCTGATCCTATTAGAACAGTACCACAGGCAGCTGCAGTATTTACAAGTTAGTGTAGTGCATTCTCTGCACAGTGTGCAAATAAAGCTACCTGAAGAAAATGAGTGGTGCTCTTCTGATCCTATTAGTACAGTACCGCAGGCAGCTGCAGTATTTGCAAATTAGTGTAGTGCGTCCTCTGTACAGTGTGAACCTAAAGCTACCTGAAGAAAATTAGTAGTGTTCTTCTGATCCTATTAGTACAGTACCTCAGGCAGCTGCAGTATTTACAAGTTAGTGTAGTGCGTTCTCTGCACAGTGTGCACCTAAAGCTACCTGAAGAAAATTAGTGGTGTTCTTCTGATCTTATTAGCACAGTCCCGCAGGCAGCTTCAGTATTTACAAGTTAGTGTTGTGCGTCCTCTGTACGGTGTGAACCTAAAGCTACCTGAAGAAAATTAGTGGTGTTCTTCTGATCCTATTAGCACAGTACCGCAGGCAGCTGCAGTATTTACAAGTTAGTGTAGTGCGTCTTCTGCACAGTGTGCACCTAAAGCTACCTGAAGAAAATTAGTGGTGTTCTTCTGATCCTATTAGTACAGTACCGCAGGCAGCTGCAGTATTTACAAGTTAGTGTAGTGCATCCTCTGCACAGTGTGCACCGAAAGCTACCTGATAAAAATTTGTGGTGTTCTTCTGATCCTATTAGTACAGAACCGCAGGCAGCTGCAGTATTTACAAATTAGTGTAGTGCGTCCCCTGCACAGTGCGCACCTAAAGCTACCTGAAGAAAATTAGTGATGTTCTTCTGATCCTATTAATACCACAGGCAGGCAGCTACAGTATTTACAGTTAGTGTAGTGCAATCTCTGCACAATGTGCACCTAAAGCTACCTGAAGACAATTGCTGTTGTTCTGCCCCTATTAATACCACAGGCAGCTAGAGTATTTACAGTTAGTGTAATGTGTCCTCTGCACAGTGTGCACCTAAAGCTACCTGGAGACAATTGCTGCTGTTCTGCTTCTATTAATACCACAGGCAGGCAGCTACAATATTTACAGTTAGTGTAGTGTGTCCTCTGCACAGTGTGCACCTAAAGTTACCTGGACACAATTGCTGTTGTTCTGCTCCTATTAGTACCACAGGCAGGCAGCTACAGTATTTACAGTTAGTGTACTGTGTCCTCTGCACAGTGTGCACCTAAAGCTACCTGAATAAAATTGGTGGTGTTCTTCTGATCCTACTAATACCACAGGCAGGCAGCTACAGTATTTACAGTTAGTGTACTGCATCCTCTGCACAGTGTGCACCTAAAGCTACCTGAAGAAAATTAGTGGTGTTCTGCTCCTATTAATACCACAGGCAGGCAGCTACAGTATTTACAGTTAGTGTACTGTGTCCTCTGCACAGTGTGCACCTAAAGCTACCTGAAAAAAATTGGTGGTGTTCTTGTGTTCCTATATTAATACCACAGGCAGGCAGCTACAGTATTTACAGTTAGTGTACTGCTTCCTCTGCACAGTGTTCACCTAAAGCTACCTGAAGAAAATTGCTGTTGTTCTGATCCTATTAATTCCACAGGCAGGCAGCTACACTATTTACAGTTAGTGTACTGTGTCCTCTGCACAGTGTGCACCTAAAGCTACCTGAAAAAAAATGGTGGTGTTCTTTTGATCCTATATTAATACCACAGGCAGGCACCTACAGTATTTACAGTTAGTGTACTGCTTCCTCTGCACAGTGTTCACCTAAAGCTACCTGAAGAAAATTGCTGTTGTTCTGATCCTATTAATTCCACAGGCAGGCAGCTACACTATTTACAGTTTGTGTACTGCGTCCTCTGCACAGTGTGCACCTAAAGCTACCTGAAGAAAATTGATGGTGTTCTTCTGATCCTATAATAATGCCACAGGCAGGCAGCTACAGTATTTAAAGTTAGTGTACTGTGTCCTCTGCACAGTGTGCACCTAAAGCTACCTGAAGAAAATTAGTGGTGTTCTTCTGATCCTAATAATACCACAGGCAGGCGGCTACAGTATTTACAATTAGTGTAGTGCGTCCTCTGCAAAGTTTGCACCTAAAGCTACCTGGAGACAATTTCTGTTGTTCTGCTCCTATTAATACCACAGGCAGGCAGCTACAGTATTTACAGTTAGCGTACTGTGTCCTATGCACAGTGTGCACCTAAAGCTACCTAAATAAAATTGGTGGTGTTCTTCTGATCCTATTAATACCACAAGCAGGCAGCTACAGTATTTACAGTTAGTGTACTATGTCCTCTGCACAGTGTTCACCTAAAGCTACCTGGAGACAATTGCTGTTGTTCTGCTGCTAATAATACCACAGGCAGGCAGTTACAGTATTTACAGTTAGTGTACTGTGTCCTCTGCACAGTGTGCACCTAAAGCTACCTGAAGAAAATTAGTGGTGTTCTTTTGATCCTATTAATACCACAGGCAGGCAGCTACAGTATTTACAGTTAGTGCAGTGCATCCTCTGCACAGTGTGCACCTAAAACTACCTGGAGACAATTGCTGTTGTTCTGCTTCTATTAATACCACAGGCAGGCAGCTACAGTATTTACAGTTAGTGTACTGTGTCCTCTGCACAGTGTGCACCTAAAGCTACCTGAATAAAATTGGTGGTGTTCTTCTGCTCCTATTAATACCACAGGCAGGCAGCTACAGTATTTACAGTTAGTGTAGTGCGTCCTCTGCACAGTGTGCACCTAAAGCTACCTGGAGACAATTGCTGTTGTTCTGATCCTATTAATACCACAGGCTGGCAGCTACAGTATTTACAGTTAGTGTACTGTGTCCTCTGCACAGTGTACACCTAAAGCTACCTGAATAAAATTAGTGCTGTTCTTCTGATCCTATTAATACCACAGGCATGCAGCTACAGTATTTACAGTTAGAGCAGTGCATCCACTGCACAGTGTGCACCTAAAGCTACCTGGAGACAATTGCTGTTGTTCTGCTCCTATTAATACCACAGGCAGGCAGCTACAGTATTTACAGTTAGTGTACTGTGTCCTCTGCACGATGTGCACCTAAAGCTACCTGAATAAAATTGGTGGTGTTCTTCTGATCCTATTAATACCATAGGCAGGCAGCTACAGTATTTACAGTTAGTGTACTGCGTCATCTGTACAGTGTGCACCTAAAGCTACCTGAAGAAAATTAGTGGTGTTCTTCTAATCCTATTAATACCACAGGCAGGCAGCTACAGTATTTACAGTTAGTGCAGTGCGTCCTCTGCACAGTGTGCACCTAAAACTACCTGGAGACAATTGCTGCTGTTCTGCTTCTATTAATACCACAGGCAGGCAGCTACAGTATTTACAGTTAGTGTACTGTGTCCTCTGCACAGTGTTCACCTAAAGCTACCTGGAGACAATTGCTGTTGTTCTGCTGCTAATAATACCACAGGCAGGCAGTTACAGTATTTACAGTTAGTGTACTGTGTCCTCTGCACAGTGTGCACCTAAAGCTACCTGAAGAAAATTAGTGGTGTTCTTCTGATCCTATTAATACCACAGGCAGGCAGCTACAGTATTTACAGTTAGTGCAGTGCGTCCTCTGCACAGTGTGCACCTAAAACTACCTGGAGACAATTGCTGTTGTTCTGCTTCTATTAATACCACAGGCAGGCAGCTGCAGTATTTACAGTTAGTGTACTGTGTCCTCTGCACAGTGTGCACCTAAAGCTACCTGAATAAAATTGGTGGTGTTCTTCTGCTCCTATTAATACCACAGGCAGGCAGCTACAGTATTTACAGTTAGTGTAGTGCGTCCTCTGCACAGTGTGCACCTAAAGCTACCTGGAGACAATCGCTGTTGTTCTGATCCTATTAATACCACAGGCTGGCAGCTACAGTATTTACAGTTAGTTTACTGTGTCCTCTGCACAGTGTGCACCTAAAGCTACCTGAATAAAATTGGTGGTGTTCTTCTGATCATATTAATACCACAGGCAGGCAGCTACAGTATTTACAGTTAGTGCAGTGCATCCTCTGCACAGTGTGCACCTAAAGCTACCTAGAGACAATTGCTGTTGTTCTGCTCCTATTAATACCACAGGCAGGCAGCTACAGTATTTACAGTTAGTGTACTGTGTCCTCTGCACAGTGTGCACCTAAAGCTACCTGAAGACAATTGCTGGTGTTGTCATACTAATAATACTACAGGCAGGCATTTGATTCTGCTAGCTGCAGTATCAGTATATATATACATCCCAGCTTTGTGCAGCTACATCTCACTGCACGCCATTAGTATGTCTTGAAGGCCAACCAGGAGAGGCAGACAGTCACAAGCCAATAAAAGAGGGCAAGCAGGCTCTGTGTCTAGAGGCAACAGTGCTGGTTGTGGAGACGGTGCATCCTCATCAGCACGGGGCCGTGGGACATGTTTGTCCTTTTTTTTGGCAGCTGGCCATGCAGAAGACTTGGTAGAGTGGATGACCAAGCCGTCCTCATCCTCCTCATTCTCTCTCACTCAGGCTCAGGGTACTTTGTCTGGCAAAGCAGCTGCCAACGTGGCCTCTTCCCTCGACTCAATGGCATCAGTCACTCCTTCCCTAGCCCCACCATATCCTCCTGAGGAGTCCCCCGAACTATTTGACCACAGTTTTGGGTACATGCTCCAGGAGGATGCCCAGCGTTTTGAAGGCTCCGATGATGGTACCCAGGTAGAGGAAGGCAGTAATGTAAGCCCAGAGAGAGGGGGTGCCCAAGAAGGACAGCAATCTGGCAGTCATGTTCCCCCAGCTGCAGCATACTGCCAGCTTTGCTCCAGTGATGAGGAGGGAGGGAATGATGAGGTTACTGACTCCACATGGGTGCCTGATAGGAGAGAGGAGGAGGAGGCACATCACCAACGAGGCAGGATACCCTCCAGGGGCCAGCTTAAAGGCAGCACACCAACTGCATCACACTGCAGAGCTCCGCATGTGCAGGGTGCTGCTGGCTCTGCGCGTTATTCCAAAAGTTCTTTGGTGTGGGCCTTTTTGGAGACAAGTGCATCAGATCCCACCGCTGCTATTTGCAACATATGCCTCAAGCATATCTCGCGTGGCCAAAACATCTCCCGCTTGGGCACCACATGTTTGACCAGATATATGTTGACTTGCCATGCAGTTCGTTGGCAAGCGTACCTAAAAGACCCACACCAAAGAACAAAGAGGACCTCACCTTGCTCCTCATCAGCTGGGATCTCCAATCCCACTATACGTTCAGTCCTCTCTAAGACCTGCACTGAGAGGAATGAAGGTGTATTATTAGCTGTGTCACAGCCAAGTACTTGGGGCAATCTGCTATCGGTACACCGACGTCATATTGTACCGGGCAAATTTCCCTGCCCCAGCTGCTGCACCGCTGAAAGAAGTTCGCTCCCAGCCATCCACATGCCCAGCGGTTGAATGCTAGCTTGGATAAATTGCTAGCACTTCAACTTCTGCCTTTTCAGTTGGTTTGGTAGACTCTGCCTCCTTCCATGAGTTTGTGGAATGTGTGGTTCCTCAGTGGCAGGTTCCCAAACGCCACTTTTTCTCACCTAAGGTGATTCCGGCTCTCTACTGGCATGTGGAAGGCAATGTCTTGGCCTCGCTGGACAGGGTGGTCAGCGGTAAGGTGCATATTACCGCTGACTCATGGTCCAGCAGGCATGGATAGGGATGTTACCTATCTTTCACCGCACACTGGGTGACTCTTCTGGCAGCTGGGAAGGATGCAGGACAGGGTGCAGTAGTGTTGGAGGTTGTTCCACCACCACGCCTCCAAAATATTACTAGTGATGATTCTGCCACACCTCTCTCCTCCACCCCCTCCTCTTCTTCCTCCATGGCCTCTTCCTGTGCTGATTAGTCTTCGGAACCAGCGGTGCTCTGTAGGCGTTCAAGGGGCTACGCAAGCACGCAGGCCAAAAGATGCCATGCGGTGCTTGAGCTGGTGTTCCTGGGGGACAGGAGCCACACTGGGGCAGATATTCTGTCAGCTCTGCAGGGGCAGGTTCAGAGGTGGTTGACACCATGCCAGCTTAAGGCAGGTATGGTGGTTTGCGAAAATGGCACCAACCTCCTCTCCGCCCTCCAACAGGGACAATTGACCCATGTGCCCTGTTTGGCTCAGGTCCTTAACTTGGTGGTGCAGCACTTTTTGGGCAGGTACCCAGGCGTACAGGATGTCCTAAGGCAGGCCAGGAAAGTCTGTGTGCATTTCCGCAGGTCATATAATGCCAGTGCTCGGCTGGCTGACCTCCAAAAGGAATTTAACCTGCCCAAGAACCGCCTAATCTGTGACATGCCCACCAGGTGGAACTCAACGTTGGCCATGATGCAGTGGCTGAGCACACAGCAGAGGGCCATCAATGAGTACTTGTGAGACTATGGCACCAGGACAGGGTCAGGGGAGCTTGTTTTTTTCCCCATGCCAGTGGGCTATGATCAGGGATGCATGCACTGTCCTGTCACCATTTGAGGAGGCCACGAGGATGGTGAGCAGTGACAGTGCATGCATCAGTGACACTGTCCCCCTTGTCCACTTGTTGGAGCAAACGCTGCATGGAATAAGGGACCGGGCACTTGAGGCAGAACAGAGGCAGGAAGAGGAGGATTTCCTTAGCTCTCAAGGCCCCCTTCATCCAGACAGTGTTACGGCGTGCCCGCTGATCACACAGGAAGAGGACGAGGGGGAGGAGGAGGAGGAGGAGGAAGAGCAGGATTGTGTCAGCATGGAGTTGGAGCCTGGCACTCCGCATCAGCAGCAGTCTTTAAGTTATCATTTACAGTCCCAAGAAACTCATGGACTTATACGTGGCTGGGAGGAGGTGGCTGCAGATCATGTCGTCCTTAGTGACCCAGAGGACTCCGGACCTAATGCCTCAGCAAACCTATGCTGCATGGCCTCCCTGATCCTGCAAAGCCTGCAGAAGGATCCTCGTATTCGTGGTATCAAGGAGAGGGATCAATACTGGCTGGCAACCCTCCTTGATCCACGTTACATGGGTAAGGTTGCAAACCTTATCTTGCCGTCACAGATGGAGCAGAGGATGAAACATCTTCGGGAGGCCTTGCAGAAAGGTCTGTGCAATGCGCTCCCAGAGACTGGGAGGTTACAAACTCCTGTTCCTGGACAACGTGTTGCTGAGGCTTCGGTCAGTCAAAGAAGGAGCGGTGGAGAAGGTGGCCGTCTGACCGATGCGTTCAGATAATTTTTTAGTCCGCAGCCCCAAGGTATGATCGGTTCCAGCAACCATCACCAGTGTCTGTTTTACATGTTTTACAGGTGCAGGATTACCTAGGGGCAAGATCTGACTTGGACACGTTTCCCACCGAAAATCCTCTGGGTTACTGGGTCTTGAGGATGGATCACTGGCCAGAGCTTGCACAGTATGCAATTGAGCTACTGGCCTGTCCTGAGTCCAGCGTTCTTTCGGTACGCACATTCAGTGCTACTGGAGGTTTTGTAACCAATCACAGGGTGCGCCTGTCCACCGACTCGGTCGATCGACTGACCTTCATAAAAATGAATCAGTCTTGGATCACCACCAGCTACCAAGCACCTGATGCTGATGTAACAGAATAATTTTTTTTTAAATGTCAGATCCCTTCAAGACTGCCTATGCTGATGCTGAGTGACTATCCTGTTATGCTGAGTGACTATCCTCTTTCTCCTCAATGATCATGCCGATAGCTTGTAAGAATATTTTTGGTTCTGGGCGCCGCCACCAGTGGCTAAGGGACAATTTTTCAGCCCGTTTAACAGGGGCGTGTAATTACAATTTTTGATGCAATATTTTGCAAGGAGGATTCATTGCTGCACTCAACTAGAGTATTTGTGAGAGGTTGCAGTGTTGTGGCACCAGCACCAGTGCCTAAGGCCCAATTTTTCAGCCCCTGTTTAACAGGGGCGTGTAATTACAATTTTTGATGCAATACTTTGCAGCAGGGCTTGTTCCTGCGCTCCAACTAGAGTATCTGTGAGGGGTTGCGGTGTTGTGGCACCAGCACCAGTGCTAAGGCCCAATTTTTCAGCCCCTGTTTAACAGGGGCGTGTAATTACAATTTTTGATGCAATACTTTGCAGCAGGGCTCGTTCCTGCGCTCCAACTAGAGTATCTGTGAGGGGTTGCAGTGTTGTGGCACCAGTACCAGTGCCTAAGGCCCAATTTTTCAGCCCCTGTTTAACAGGGGCGTGTAATTACAATTTTTGATGCAATATTTTGCAGGAGGGCTCATTCCTGCGCTCCAACTAGAGTATCTGTTAGGGGTTGCAGTGTCGTGGCACCAGTGCCTAAGGCCCAATTTTTCTGCCCCTGTTCAACAGGGACATGTAATTACAATTCGTGATCTAATATTTCACAGTAGGGCCCATTTCTGCACCCACCAAGAGTAACTGTGAGGGCTTACAGTGTTGTGGCACCAGCACCACCTCCACCAAAGGCCCAGTGTTTCTGCCCCTGTTCAACAGGTGCATGTAATTACAATTCTTGATCCAATATTTCACAGCAGGGCCTGTTCCAGCTCCCACCAAGAGTAACTGTGAGGACTTACAGTGTTGTGGCAACACCACCACCACCACCACCAAGTGCCCAATTTTTCTGCCCCTGTTCAACAGGTGCATGTAATTACAATTCTTGATCTAATATTTCACAGCAGGGCCTGTTTCTGCGCCTACCAAGAGTAACTGTGGGGACTTACAGTGTTGTGGCACCAGCACTACCACCACCAAAGGCCCAATTTTTCTGACCCTGTTTAACAGGGGCATGTAATTACAATTCTTTATCTAATATTTCACAGCAGAGCCTGTTCCTGTGCCCAACAAGAGTAACTGTGAGGGCTTACAGTGTTGTGGCAACACCAACACCTAAGGCCCCAATTTCTGCAGAGTATATAGGGCAGGCCCCTACTTTCAAACATCCAACTTACAAACGACTCCTACTTGCAAACGGAAGGAGACAACAGGAAATGAGATGAAATCTTCCCCTAGGAAGGGAAATTCTCTCCTGTAAGAGTTAATATGGGAAAAACATGTCTCCTCTCCACTAATGCTTTATCACCAATCCTTGTTTCACTAAAACCCCCAAATTGTCAAAAAACATCTGTCATTGGGACAGAAAGTGAGGTAAAATCTTCTGAAGAGGTGCACAGACAGCAAAACAAATGTCACAGGGGTGATAACCCTTCCCTATGTTTTCCAAAAAGCTTAAAAATAGATTTTTTTGGCTGGAACTATACTCTAAAAATGTATCAGTTCAAAATTACAAACAGATTTTACTTAACAACAAACCTACAGTCCCTGTCTTGTTTGCACCACCTGTATGCTGATGTTCAGAGGGCCTGGTGGCCCCACGCCTTTCCTTTTTTAAATTTGGGTGCAGGGTTCCCCTTAATAATCATACAAGACCCAAAGGGCCTGGTAATGGACTTGGGAGGTACCCATGCCGTTTGTCTCACTGATTTTCATCCATATTACCGGGACCAGACATTACATTAAAGCCGTAATCAGTTTTAAATGACTTTTATTTCTTTAAAATGTCATTTTGTGCAGGAACTGTTCTGTTTTTAAAACTTTTTTTTGCATTGATACATGTCCCCTGGGGCAGGACCCGGGTCCCCAAACCCTTTTTAGGACAATACTATGCAAATTAGCCTTTAAAATTAGCACTTTTGATTTTGAATGTTCGAGTCCCATAGACTTAAATGGGGTTCTAACGTTCGTGCAAATTTTTGGTCCGTTCATAGGTTCTAGTGCAAACCGAATCGGGGGGTGTTCGGTTCATCCCTAGTGTGTAGAAAGTGCGGATATAGGTGTGATTATTATTATAATTATTATTGTGCCTCCTGTCCTGACCATCCTGGTTTTTGCATTGGTGAATGTTTTGAACGCTACCACACACTAATGGAGTATTAGCATAGGGTACAGCACTGCACAGATAGGACACACATTCACAGGGTCTCCAAAGATGCCTTCACATTTTGGGAGACCCAAACCTGGAACTGAACTGTTACAGCTATTACAGTTCCAAAAAAAAGTGTAAAAAAAAAAAGGTTAAAAAAACAAAAAAATATAAAATAAAAAAAAACAAATTAGTTGTCGTTTTATTGTTCTCTCTCTCTCTATTCTCTCTCTATTGTTCTGCTCTTTTTTACTGTATTCTACAATGCAATGTTTTATTGTTACTATGTTTTATCATGTTTGCTTTTCAGGTATGTAATTCTGTTATACTTTACTGTTTACTGTGTTTTATTGTTAACCATTTTTTGTTTTTAGGTACGCCATTCAGCTGCAGCGCGGGTTTATTTATCTTGACAGCAACAGTGTTTGCTCCCACGATATGTAAAGCCGTGACTCTAGCGCTGTCAGAGGTGATTTCACCACCACAGTTAAAAAAAAGAGCATATATGCCGACGCATGGGGGCAAGGGTGGAGGAGTGATTTGCTCCTAACATTAGGGGCGGATTGCCCCCATACTTCGGCACATATTTTTTAGGCACAGATTGCGTTAAAAATGTTTTATTTTTACTATGTTTTTTTGTATTTGCTAAGTCAGTAAGTCTTACTGTTATACGGTGTTGTTACTTTGTTTTATTGTTAACCATCATTTGATTATCAGGTACACCATTCAGTTGCAGTAATTATTGATCTATCTTGACAGCAACAGCGTTTGCTCCCACGATATGTAAATCTGTGACTCCAGCGATGTAGGAGGTGATTTCACCACCACAGTTAAGAAAAAATATGGTGCATGTATGCTCATCATTAGAAGTGGGTGGATGAAGGGCGGCATACCCACGATCAATCTCTTTTTTTGTTCAGCCCCTCAGGCTGCATGAAAAAAAGAACATTACAATGTATGCCCAATAAGGACCAGTAACATACTGGTATGTTGCTGGACTTTGAGTGGTTATACCAGAATGATGCCTGCAGGTTTAGGTATCATCTTGGTAGAATTCCTTTCAGCCAATGGTCGGCTTTCATGTAAAAGCAATCCTAGTGGCTAATTCGCCTCTAGACTGCTTTTATAAGCAGTGGGAGGGAACATCCCCCCTCCATCTTCCATGGTTTTCTCAGGCTCTCCTGTTCCAACAGGGAACCCGAGAATGCAGCCGGTGGTTCTGCCAGCTGACCATAGAGCTGATCAGAGACCAGAACAGCTCCAATCATCTCTATGGCCTAAGAAAGCAGAAGCTATGAGCATCTCATGACTTAGGTTTTGCTGGATATAAGCAGCGCCATTGGGAAATTGTCAAAGCATTTTATCCCACCAATCTTGGTGTGGTCAGATGCTTTGAGGGCAGAGGAGAGATCTAGGGTCTAATAGACCCCAATTTTTTCAAAAAAGACTACCTGTCACTACCTATTGCTATCATAAGGGATATTTACATTCCCTGAGATAACAATAAAAATGATTAAAAAATGAAAGGAAGAGTTTAAAAATATAATAAAAAAGCAAAGTAAATAATAAAAAAAGCACCCTTGTCCCCCCATGCTCATGCGCAAAGGCTAGTGTCATATGTAAACAGCAATTGCACCATGCATGTGAGGTATCACCACAAAGGTCAGATCAAGGGCAGTAATTTTAGCAGTAGACATCCTCTGTAAATCTAAAATGGTAACCTGTAAAGGCTTTTAAAAATGTAGTTTGTCGCCACTGCATGTTTGTACGCAATTTTAAAGCATGTCGTGTTTGGTATCCATGTACTCAGCATAAGATCATCTTTTTTAGTTCATCAAACATTTGGGCAATATAGTGTGTTTTAGTGCATTAAAATTTAAAAAAGTGTGTTATTTCCAAAAAAATTGCGTTTGAAAAATCGCTGCGCAAATACTGTGTGAAAAAAAAAATGCAACACCCACCATTTTAATTTGTAGGGCCTTTGCGTTAAAAAAATATATAATGTTTGGGGTTCAAAGTAATTTTCTTGCAAAAAAAATAATATTTTTTCATGTAAACAAAAAGTGTCAGAAAGGGCTTTGTCTTCAAGTGGTTAGAAGAGTGGGTGATGTGACATAAGCTTCTAAATGTTGTGCATAAAATGCCAGGACAGTTCAAACCCCCCCAAATGACCCCTCTTTGGAAAGTAGACACAAGCTATTTGCTGATAGGCATGTTGAGTCCATAGAATATTTTATATATTGCCACAAGTTTTTGGGAAAATTACACTTTTTTTGCACAAAGTTGTCACTAAATGATATATTGTTCAAACATAGCATGGTTATATGAAGAATTACACCCCAAAATACATTCTGCTGCTTCTCCTGAGTACAGGGATACCTCATATGTGAGACTTTTTGGGAGCCTATCCGCGTACAGGACCCCGAAATCCAAGCACAGCCTTCAGGATTTCTAAGGGTGTAAATTTTTGATTTCACTTGTCATTACCTATCATAGTTTTGAAGGCCACAAAATGCCAAGATAGCACAACCCCCCCCCCCCCAAATGATCCCATTTTGGAAAGTAGACACCCCAAGCTATTTGATGAGAGGCATGTTGAGTCCATGGAATATTTTATATTTTGCCACAAGTTGCAGGAAAATTAATTATTTTTTTTGCACAAAGTTGTCACTAAATGATCTATTGCTCAAACATGCCATGGGCATATGTGAAATTACACCCCAAAATACATTCTGCTGCTTCTCCTGAGTATGGGGATACCACATGTGTGAGACTTTTTTGGAGCCTAGCCGTGTACAGGACCCCAAAAACAAATCACCGCCTTCAGGCTTTCTAAGGGCGTAAAATGGTGATTTCACTTCCTCACTACCTATCACTGTTTCAGAGGCCCTGAAATGTCAAGATAGCACAAAACCCTCACAAATTACCCCATTTTGGAAAGAAGACACTTTAAGATTTTTGCTGAGAGGCATGTTGTGTCCATGAGATATTTGATATTTTGCCACAAGTTTCCAGAAAATTACAATTTTTTTTTTTACACAAAGTCGTCACTAAATTATATATTGTTCAAACATGGCATGGTTATATGTGGAATTACACCCCAAAATACATTCTGCTGCTTCTCCTGAGTATGGGGATACCACATGTGTGAGACTTTTTGGGAGTCTAGCCATGTACAGGACTCCAAAAACCAAGCACCGCCTTCAGGCTTTCTAAAGGCGTAAAATTGTGATTTTACTTCTCACGACTTTATTTTTGAAAATGAAGAAAGAAAAGAAACATTTTTTTTTCTTTTTTCAATTTTCAAAACTTTGTGACAAAAAGCGACATCTGCAAAATACTCAACATGCCTCTCAGCAGATAGCTTGGGGTGTCTACTTTCCAAAATGAAGTAATTTAGGGGGGGTTGTGCTATCTGGGCATTTCATGGCCTCCAAAATTTAAATGTAAATGTAAATTTTCCGAAACTTGTGGCAAAATATAAAATATTCCATGGACTCAACATGCCTCTCAGCAAATGGCTTGGGGTGTCTACTTTCCAAAATGGGGTTATTTGGGGGGGGTTTGTGCTATCTTGTCATTTCATGGCCTAGGAAACTGTGATAGGTAGTGAGGAAGTGAAATCACCATTTTTCACCCTTAGAAAGCCTGAAGGTGGTGCTTGGTTTTCAGGGTCCTGTACATGGCTAAGGTCCCAAAAAGTCTCACACACATGGTATCCCCGTACTCAAGAGAAGCAGCAGAATGTATTTTTGGGTATAATTTCACATATGCCCACGGCATGTTTGAGCAATAGATCATTTAGTGCCAACTTTGTGCAAAAAAAAAATTGCAATTTTCTAGCAACTTGTGGCAAAATATAAAATATTCCATGGACTCAACATGCCATCAACAAATAGCTTGGGGTGCTTATTTTCCAAAATGTGTTCATTTGGGGGGGTTGTGCTATCTTGGCATTTTATGGTTTCAAAACTGTGATAGGTAATGAGGAGCAAAATCAAAAATTTACACCCTTAGAAATCCTGAAGGCTGTGCTTGGTTTTCGGGGTCCTGTACGCGGCTAGGCTCCCAAAAAGTCTCACACATGAGGTATCCCCGTACTCAGGAGAAGAAGCAGAATGCATTTTTGGGTGTAATTCCACATATAACCATGGCATATGTGAGCAATATATCATTTAGTGACAACTTTGTATAATTTTTTTTTGTCATTTTTCAAACACTTGTGACAAAAAATAAAATATTCAAAGGGCTCAACATGCCTCTCAGCAATTTCCTTGGGGTGTCTACTTTCCAAAATGGGGTCATTTGGTGTGGGGGGGTTTGTACTGCACTGCCATTTTAGCACCTCAAGAAATGAGATAGGTAGTCATAAACTAAAAGCTGCATAAATTCCAGAAAATGTACCCTAGTTTTGCGCAAACCAATAAATATACCCCTATTGACATTTTTTTTTTTACCAAAGACATGTGGCTGAATACATTTTGGCCTAAATGTATGGCTAAAATTGAGTTTATGATTTTTTTATATAACAAAAAGTAGAAAATATCATTTTTGTTCAAAATTTTGTCTTCTTCCATTTATATCACAAAAAATAAAAATCACAGAGGCAATCAAATACCTTCAAAAGAAAGCTCTATTTGTGGGAAAAAAAGGACACAAATTTAGTTTGGGTACAGCATTGAATGACCGCACAATTACCAGTTAAAGCAGTGCAGTGCCAAATTTAAAAAACTGCTCCAGTCATTGAGTAGCCAAATCCCCCAGGGCTGAAGTGGTTAAATATTATTTAAAGTTAGGGATAATTGTTAGCAAAACCTGATTTCCAATTACTGATACACCAGCAGAGCTAGGTGTGGTCAATGATGATTGGAAAGCCACAGGCTTGCAAACTGAAAGTGACTAATCTGATA
This sequence comes from Aquarana catesbeiana, assembly GCF_042186555.1. Lineage (NCBI taxonomy): Eukaryota > Metazoa > Chordata > Amphibia > Anura > Ranidae > Aquarana > Aquarana catesbeiana. Next base: position 412,019,132 of record NC_133324.1, read on the forward strand.
CCCCAACAATGTATTCTTATCATACTGTGGTGCAAGCATGTTAAGCCTACGTGAGTTTTACTACACCGCTGTAATTACAGGAGCAGTGCAGCAGCACTGACAGCCCATCACAGGAATCTGTTTTAGGTGGACTTTACTGGTAGTATTACTGGGTATTTGTGAGATTTTGCAGGGGGGGGGGGGGAGGCAAGGGAAAACCAAAATGCTGCAGCACATTTTTTTAAAAGGCCACAGTTCTACTTTAAGGGGTGCATTTATATATAAAAAAACATGGATATCAAGTATTAACAACATACATGTTCAAGTGTAGCCACCATCTGACCACATTTACCAGCAATGTTAGTTGTCCATTAGATGCTCTTAATCAGAAATGACAAATGCGTGTAAAGCCAGAGTTCTTTGGTCTAGAACATCCTAACTCTGATGTATGTAGAAAACTTATGAATGCTGGTTGTATGCTATTTAAAACCTCTGACACTGGGGATTCAAACCAGTCATCTATAATATAATTATAACCAGATGCAGACAGCTACACATGAAGCTTTTCCTCCACTCATGGGGAAACTTACACAGTAAAAGAAACATAATAGGACACAACAATATTTCTGAACAGAGTGCGTAATACCAGTGTCCAGAATATGCATGTTTTTAAATGTGAATTAGTTAACAAGGTATTTGGTAATGAGGATAATTCTGCAGATGTGAAATAGCAATACGTTCTAACAATATGAGCCTTATATCAGTTCATCAGGATGCCCGATCTGTTTTGTCCACAGTGTACTCACCTTGTTTGAGAAAATACAACTTTAATGCCTCATTTATCTCTCTATGAAAATCTTTTCATGGTTTGAAAAGCTTGATATTTTTTTCAACCTATGTTTTCAATGATGCTTGCTGCAGTTATCACACTTCATTAAACAACATCAATGTGTCATAAAAACAACAGATTTCACGAGCCCCTTGGCAGCTAGGGTTAATGAAAAATTTGGCCGGCCTTGTAGCACCATGACAGCATGTTTCACTACTAAAAAGGAGATTTGGGATTGAATACAAATGCTGCTTTCAAATGTTGGATGGTTAGAAGGTACTGTGGCGATAATGAACCCTATGGAGTTCTGAAAGCATTTATTCTGTAGGGAGCAATCTTTTTCAAAAGAAAGAACAATATGTCCAGCGGCCTTTTACGGCACAAAGATAGGTTGGTAGCAAGAATGAAAAGTTGCTGTTTGTTCAAAATCCTCTTTCTTTGTACTGCTTTCAGAATTTTCAGGACTGTTAAAACCAGGCGAGTTGTAAGAAAGAAAAGCACACTTTCAAAAACACAATAACTTAAACATAACTCACATGTATACACCACATTAACTTAATCATATATTGTGAATTGTACAGAATACAATATCTGTAAAGTCAATTGAACTTTGCATAATGTAAAAACTGAGGGCAATCAATCCAAAAATAACTTTTATTAATCCGAATACAGAAGATACTTTGGTTGCTAGAAGTTACTATTACTATGTTTAAAAAAAAAAAAAAACACTTTTTGCAATATCTAAGTGTAGAAGACAATATATGTGAATATATTAAATGGTTAATTTATTGTTCTATCAGTATATGTAGTTGTAAATAACAAAAAGTTATACTTACCTGTTCTGTGCAATGGTTTTGCAAACAGCAGCCCTGATCCTCCTCTCTTGGGGGCCCCCGCTGGTGTTCCTGGCTCTCCCTGCCTTCCACAAACCCTGCTAGAAAGTCACTTGCTGGGTGGGTACTTTTGTGGACTTGCTCCTGATACAGACTGCTTTACCCCCCCCCCATAGACACAGACAGCAGGGCTTTGCCAACCCCTCCATCCCCTCATAATAGAATTTAATTGACAGCAGCAGGAGCCAATGGCTCACGCCACTTTTAGTCTGCCTAGTGAGGGGAGAGCCGCTGCTCTTGTGCACACAGCTGGATCTAAATCAGGCTCAGGTAAGTATAAAAGGGGGCTGGGGGGATCCTGGACACAGGTTTTTTTACCTTAATGCAGAGAATGCATTAAGGTAAAAAGCCTTGAGGCTTTGGAACCACTTAAAGTGATTGTAAAGGAAATTTTAAAAAAAGGAACAAACATGTCCTACCTACCAGCACTCTGAGTCCCTACCCCTTGCCAAGTGCGGCTTGCTATGGGGGCATTCATGCTTGCTCGCTCCCGAGCTGGCTCCCTGTGTCCATGAGATACAGAGAGCGTGGCTCAGCCCCGTCCCCTGCTCCCACCTCACTGGCTGTGATTAACAGCATTGGGAGCCAATGGCTTCTGCTGCTACATCTCAGCCAATCAGAAGGGAGAGACCCAGGAGAGCCTCGACTCTCATGCAAATCGATGGATTGAGATCGGGCTTAGGTAAGTATTAGGGAGAGCTGAAGGGGGAGCTATACATTGAAGTTTTTTTACCTTCATGCATAGAATAAAATTAATGAAGGTAAAAAACCCATCAGCCTTTACAACCACTTTAATTTTAGTGATATGGTTATCTCATATAATGTAATGCTAAAAAGGGAGAACGATATACCACACGCAATAAGGTAAAGCCATAGAGTAACTGTGTATTTAGCTGATCATAATGCATCATTATGGTCTATTGTATTGTTAACCCAGAACCATGCACGTAAGTATTTCTTTTATCACCTAGACAAATATTTTATTTATAGGCCTGTTCATTAATAACAGCACCAATAATTTTGACAAGTAATAGAAAAGTGCTTAGAGAGAACTGATTTACTTAAGGATTACAAAATATTCAGTTTGTAATTTAAATTTCACTTTGAAAAGTGCATTTTCACTTAGCTTAGAGATTGAGGTGGAAAATGTACTTCAAAAGAATACCCAATCAGATGGAGATAGGACTTTATGTGCAAATGATTGGATGTTTAAAGCGTAACCTCATTCATTAAAGTGTTACTAAACCCAGTAATATGAAAATAGTTCATCCGCCCCCTCACAGTGCTCACAGCTTATAAATCTTCTTTTTACATTGAAATACTGCCACTATATACCTTTTTGGATGATCTGTATACCACAGTTACATGATAAAATGCACAGTTTCTCCAGTGCTGAGAGTTTGGGTAGGAGGAGATTTCCACTGCAGCCTTTATACACGCCCACATGTGTGATGTCATTATCATGTGACCTGGCTAGCACTGAGAACAAGTAAATGTTATCTCCATCATAAAAGAAACAACTGAGCATGTGCAGGTCGGCTACCCTGCCTGTGATAGCTGGGGGAGGATCTGTGCATACAGGATAAAAAAGCCTTTTTACACAATGTAGAGGATTAACCCCTTAAGTTCCACAGCGAATATAACAAGCATACTATGCTGCATATACACACTGATTTTACTGTTGTGGGTTTAGTAACACTTTAAGCTAAATTAAAATTCACTGCAAAGTAAATGGGCTTCTCTACTTTAGTAAATCAACCCCAATGTCTTTTCAAAGATGTTTTGGTTCTACATTAAAAGTAAATGAGTGTAAATTAGTAAACTTTGATGTAAATAGTGTTATTAATGAATGCGATTGCTTAAAGAAATGTGTTTCTATGTATAACTTATATACGTATATCCATCTGGGCACAGGCATATTTACTCATTATGACTAGGTTTTATTTGTCCTTCTCCATGTCAGGGCTGGATTTTTATACATGCTATTAAGGCCACTATCTATAACTGTAGGACTTCTGGAGGTAGGGCCCAGTCAGCAACACCCCATCATCCTAGATGACAAATCCATCATTGCCCAGTTTTGCCATATGCCCATAACCCATAAATGCACCTCATCTCACACATCCTTTCATAAATCACTGCATGTAAACTCTTTATTGCCCCAAACTATGTATTTTGGTTTCTACCTGCCTGGTACTGTGCAGCCCAGCTCCCCTATTGCTAGTAAAAACTTCCTACAGCCTCTTATGATCTCCACTTTCCTGTCAAGCCTCAACATTAAAGCCAGAAGCTCCCACTGCTAAAGTTGTAGTGAATGTTATATTGCAGTTATGTCACTAGGAAGCTTTCCCAAAATGTTCCCAACCTTTCCACATTTTGGTTTATCACTGTAGATGCACAGAAGGCAATTTTTCCCATCTGTCAGTTCTGCAAATGCCATCAGTAGAAATTAGGCTCCTACTGGTAATGGTGGGGAATAAAATGGAGGCTAATCACTGTAGATGCACCTGTCAGCCCTGTAAGTTCCAGAAATACAAATTAGGTTCCTAATAAAACAAAAAGTCTTACGAGCCACAATAATCCAGTGCTCAAGAAAAAACGCAGATATAGGTACCCAGCAGCAAACGCAGACCACATTTCATAACCGTGCAAATCAATATAGAACAAGAATGCGCTGCGCTAGAGTAGATCACACTATCATATGAACTTCTCAATGTGAATATAATATCAGACCAGGATAGAGTCTGAGCAGCACACTAAACAAACCAGGGCTTTTTCTTTACTTCTTGTCTCTCTATTAGGGATGAGCCGAACACCCCCCGGTTCGGTTCGCACCAGAACCCGCGAACGGACCGAAAGTTCGCACGAACGTTAGAACCCCATTGACGTCTATGGGACTCGAACGTTCGAAATCAAAAGTGCTCATTTTAAAGGCTAATTTGCATGGTATTGTCCTAAAAAGGGTTTGGGGACCCGGGTCCTACCCCAGGGGACATGTATCAATGCAAAAAAAACTTTTAAAAACGGCCGTTTTTTCGGGAGCAGTGATTTTAATGATGCTTAAAGTAAAAAAAAAAAAGTGAAATATTCCTTTAAATATCGTACCTGGGGGGTGTCTATAGTATGCCTGTAAAGTGACGCGTGTTTCCCATGTTTAGAACAGTCCCTGCACCAAATGTCATTTTTAAAGGAAAAAATCTCATTTAAAACTGCTTGCGGGTTTAATGTCATGTCGGGTCATGGCAATATGGATGAAAATCAGTGAGACAAACGGCATGGGTACCCCCCAGTCCATTACCAGGCCCTTTGGGTCTTGTATGGATATTAAGGGGAACCCCGCACCCAAATTAAAATAAGGAAAGGTGTGGGGCCACCAGGCCCTATATACTCTGAACAGCAGTATACAGGCGGTGCAAACAAGACAGGGACTGTAGGTTTGTTGTTAAGTAGAATCTGTTTGTAATTTTGAACATTTTTAACGTGTTTAGCTCCAGCCAAAAAATCTTTTCTAAGCTTTTTGGAAAACATAGGGAAGGGTTATCACCCCTGTGACATTTGTTTTGCTGTCTTTCCTCCTCTTCAGAAGATTTCACCTCACTTTTTTGTCCCAATGAAAAATGTTTTTTGAAAATTTGGGTTTTTTTGTGGAACAAGGATTGGAAAGCATCAGTGGAAAGGAGAAATTGTTTTCCCATATTAACTCTTACAGGAGAGAATTTCCCTTCCTAGGGGTAGATTTCATCTCACTTCCTGTTGTCTCCTTCCGTTTGCAAGTAGGAGTCGTTTGTAAGTTAGATGTTTGAAAGTAGGGTCCTGCCCTATATACTCAGCAGAAATTTGGGCCTTAGGTGTTGCTGTGGCCACAACACTGTAAGCCCTCACAGGGCCCTGCTGTGAAATATTAGATCAAGAATTGTAATTACATGCCCCTGTTGAACAGGAGCTGAAAAATTAGGCCTTAGGCACTGGTGCTGGTGCCACAACACTGCAACCCCTCACAGACACTCTAGTTGGAACGCAGGAACGAGCCCTGCTGCAAATTATTGCTTCAAAAATTGTAATTACACGCCCCTGTTAGACAGGGGCAGAAAAATTGGGCCTTAGGCACTGGTGCTGGTGCCACAACACTGCAACCCCTCACAGACACTCTAGTTGGAACGCAGGAACGAGCCCTGCTGCAAAGTATTGCATCAAAAATTGTAATTACACGCCCCTGTTAGACAGGGGCAGAAAAATTGGGCCCTAGGCACTGGTGCTGGTGCCACAACACTGCAACCCCTCACAGACACTCTAGTTGGAATGCAGGAACGAGCCCTGCTGCAAAGTATTACATCAAAAATTGTAATTACACGCCCCTGTTAAACAGGGGCTGAAAAATTGTGCCTTAGGCACTGGTGGTGGCGCCCAGAACCAAAAATGTTCTTACAAGCTATCAGCGTGATGATTGAGGAGGAAGAGGATAATTACTCAGGGATAGTCACTCAGCATCAGCATAGGCAGTCTTTGAAGGGATCTGAGATTTCAAAAAAAATTATTCGGTTACATCAGCATCAGGTGCTTGGTAGCTGGTGGTGATCCAAGACTCATTCATTTTTATGAAGGTCAGCCGATCGACCGAGTCGGTGGACAGACGCACCCTGTGATCGGTTACCACGCCTCCAGCAGCACTGAATGTGCGTTCCGAAAGAACGCTGGATGCAGGACAGGCCAGTAGCTCAATTGCATACTGTGCAAGCTCTGGCCAGTGATCCATCCTCAAGACCCAGTAACCCAGAGGATTTTCGGTGGGAAAGGTGTCCAAGTCTGATCTTGCCCCTAGGTATTCCTGCACCATGTAAAACAGACGCTGGCGATGGTTGCTGGAACCGATCATACCTTGGGGCTGCGGACCAAAAAATTGTCTGAACGCATCGGTCAGACGGCCACCTTCTCCACCGCTCCTTCTTTGACTGACCGAAGCCTCAGCAACACGTTGTCCAGAAACAGGAGTTTGTAACCTCCCAGTCTCTGGGAACACGTTGCACAGACCTTTCTGCAAGGCCTCCCGAAGATGTTTCATCCTCTGCTCCCTCTGCGATGGCAAGATAAGGTCCGCAACCTTACCCTTGTAACGTGGATCAAGGAGGGTTGCCAGCCAGTATTGGTCCTTCTCCTTGATACCACGAATACGAGGATCCTTACGCAGGCTTTGCAGGATCAGGGAGGCCATGCAGCGTAGGTTTGCTGAGGCATTCGGTCCGGAGTCCTCTGGGTCACTAAGAACGACATGGTCCGCAGCCACCTCCTCCCAGCCACGTACAAGTCCATGTGTTTCTTGGGACTGATCCCTTAAAGACTGCTGCTGATGCTGAGTGCCAGGCTCCACCTCCATACTGACACAATCTTCCTCCTCCTCCTCTTCCTCCTCGTCCTCTTCCTGTGTGATCGGCGGGCACGCAGGAACACTGTCTGGATAAAGGGGGCCTTGAGAGCTAAGGAAGTCCTCCTCTTCCTGCCTCTGTTCTGCCTCAAGTGCCCTGTCCATTATTCCACGCAGCGTGTGCTCCAACAGGTGGACAAGGGGGACAGTGTCACTGATGCATGCACTGTCACTGCTCACCATCCTCGTGGCCTCCTCGAATGGTGACAGGACAGTGCATGCATCCCTGATCATGGCCCACTGGCGTGGGGAAAAAAAACCAAGCTCCCCTGACCCTGTCCTGGTGCCATAGTCGCACAGGTACTCATTGATGGCCCTCTGCTGCGTGTGCAGCCGCTGCAGCATGGCCAACGTTGAGTTCCACCTGGTGGGCATGTCACAGATTAGGCGGTTCTTGGGCAGGTTAAACTCCTTTTGGAGGTCCGTCAGCCGAGCACTGGCATTATATGACCGGCGGAAATGCACACAGACTTTCCTGGCCTGCCTCAGGACATCCTGTAAGCCCGGGTACCTGCCCAAGAACCGCTGCACCACCAAGTTAAGGACGTGAGCCAAACAGGGCACATGGGTCATTTGTCCCTGTCGGAGGGCAGAGAGGAGGTTGGTGCCATTGTCGCAAACCACCATTCCTGCCTTAAGTTGGCGTGGCGTCAACCACCTCTGAACCTGCCCCTGCAGAGCTGACAGAACCTCTGCCCCAGTGTGGCTCCTGTCCCCCAAGCACACCAGCTCAAGCACCGCATGGCATCTTTTGGCCTGCGTACTTGCGTAGCTCCTTGAACGCCTACGGAGCACCGCTGGTTCCGAGGAAGAGGCCATGGAGGAAGAAGAAGAGGAGGGGGTGGAGGAGAGAGGTGTGTCACAATCAGCATTTTGGAGGCGTGGTGGCGGAACAACCTCCAACACTACTGCACCTTGTCCTGCATCCTTCCCAGCTGCCAGCAGAGTCACCCAATGCGCCGTGAAACTTAGGTAACGTCCCTGTCCATGCCTGCTGGACCATGAGTCAGCGGTAATATGCACCTTACCGCTGACCGCCCTGTCCAGCGAGGCATGGACATTGCCTTCCACATGCCGGTAGAGAGCCGGAATCGCCTTCCGTGAGAAAAAGTGGCGTTTGGGTACCTGCCACTGAGGAACCGCACATTCCACAAACTCACGGAAGGGGGCAGAGTCTACCAACTGAAAAGGCAGCAGTTGAAGTGCTAGCAATTTTGCCAAGCTAGCATTCAACCGCTGGGCATGTGGATGGCTGGGAGCAAACTTCTTTCGGCGGTGCAGCAGCTGGGGCAGGGAAATTTGCCTGGTACAATCTGACGTCGGTGTACCAAAAGCAGATTGCCCACAAGTACTTGGCTGTGACACACCTAATTCTACACCTTCATTCCTCTCACTGCAGGTCTCAGAGAGGACTGAAGGTCTAGTGGGGTTGGAAATCTCAGCTGATGAGGAGCAAGGAGAGATCCTCTTTGTTCTTTGGTGTGGGTCTTTTAGATACGCTTGCCAACGAACTGCATGGCAGGTCAACATATGTCTGGTCAAGCATGTGGTACCCAAGCGGGAGATATTTTGGCCACGCGAGATACGCTTGAGACATATGTTGCAAATAGCAGCGGTGCGATCTGATGCACTCGTCTCAAAAAAGGCCCACACCAAAGAACTTTTTGAATAACGCGCAGAGACTGCAGCGCCCTGCACATGTGGAGCTTTGGGGTGTGATGCAGTCAATGTGCTGCCCTTAGGCTGGCCCCTGGAGGGCATCCTGCCTCGTTGGTGATGTGCTGCCGCCTCCTCCTCCTCCTCCTCCTCCTCCTCCTCCTCCTCTCTCCTATCAGGCACCCACGTTGAGTCAGTGACCTCATCATCCCCTCCCTCCTCATCACTGGAGCAAACCTGGCAGTATGCTGCAGCAGGGGGAGCATGACTGCCAGATTGCTGTCCTTCTTGGGCACCCCCTCTGTCCGCGCTCATGTTACTGCCTTCATCGAGCTCAGTATCGTCATCAGAGCCTTCCAAACGCTGGGCATCCTCCTGGAGCATGTACCCAACACTGTGGTCAAACAGTTCGAGGGAATCCTCATGAGGACATGGTGGAGCTAGGGAAGGAGTCACTGATGACATTGAGCTGAGGGAAGAGGCCGCTGCTTTGCCAGACAAAGCACCCTGGGCATGGGTGAGAGAGGATGAGGAGGATGAGGACGGCTTGGTCATCCACTCGACCAAGTCTTCCGCATGTTGCGGCTCAACATGGCCAGCTGCCGAAAAAAAGGCCAAGCGTGTCCCATGGCCACGTGCTGATGAGGATGCACCGTCTCCACGACCAGCACTAGACACAGAGCCTGCTTGCCCTCTCTTATTGGCTTGTGACTGTCTGCCTCTCCTTCTTGGCCTTCCAGACATACTAATGGCCTGTAGCTGCACTAAGCTGGGATAGAACACCTGTAATTTTCTTCAAGTAGCTTTATATACTGTAACCAGACAAGCCTGCCTGTCAGTAGGAAGATAACAGGAACGGATCTAGCTGAACACTGTGAGCAGGACGCACTGTACTAAATGTAAATAGTCTAGCTGCCTGACCGTGGTACTAATAGGATCAAATAGAACACCTGTAATTTTCTTCAGGTAGCTTTATATACTGTAACCAGACAAGCCTGCCTGTCAGTAGGAAGATAACAGGAACGGATCTAGCTGTACACTGTGAGCAGGACGCACTGTACTAAATGTAAATAGTCTAGCTGCCTGACCGTGGTACTAATAGGATCAAATAGAACACCTGTAATTTTCTTCAGGTAGCTTTATATACTGTAACCAGACAAGCCTGCCTGTCAGTAGGAAGATAACAGGAACGGATCTAGCTGAACACTGTGAGCAGGACGCACTGTACTAAATGTAAATAGTCTAGCTGCCTGACCGTGGTACTAATAGGATCAAATAGAACACCTGTAATTTTCTTCAGGTAGCTTTATATACTGTAACCAGACAAGCCTGCCGGTCAGTAGGAATTTAACAGGAACGGATCTAGCTGAACACTGTGAGCAGGACGCACTGCACTAAATGTAAATAGCAGGAACGGATCTAGCTGAACACTGTGAGCAGGACGCACTGCACTAAATGTAAATAGCAGGAACGGATCTAGCTGAACACTGTGAGCAGGACGCACTGCACTAAATGTAAATAGCAGGAACGGATCTAGCTGAACACTGTGAGCAGGACGCACTGCACTAAATGTAAATAGCAGGAACGGATCTAGCTGAACACTGTGAGCAGGACGCACTGCACTAAATGTAAATTGCAGGAACGGATCTAGCTGAACACTGTGAGCAGGACGCACTGCACTAAATGTAAATAGTCTAGAAGATAACAGGAACGGATCTAGCTGAACACTGTGAGCAGGACGCACTGCACTAAATGTAAATAGCAGGAACGGATCTAGCTGAACACTGTGAGCAGGACGCACTGCACTAAATGTAAATAGCAGGAACGGATCTAGCTGAACACTGTGAGCAGGACGCACTGCACTAAATGTAAATTGCAGGAACGGATCTAGCTGAACACTGTGAGCAGGACGCACTGCACTAAATGTAAATAGTCTAGAAGATAACAGGAACGGATCTAGCTGAACACTGTGAGCAGGACGCACTGCACTAAATGTAAATAGCAGGAACGGATCTAGCTGAACACTGTGAGCAGGACGCACTGCATTAAATGTAAATAGTCTAGATAGAAGATAACAGGAACGGATCTAGCTAAACTGAATACAGTGTATATATATATATGCAACACCTGGGATGCATATATATACACAATACACTGTAAGTGCAGCTAACTGACTGACTGTTCTGCCTAATCTATCTAACTCAAATCAAATGACACTGTCTCTCTCTCTCTCTATCTCTCAGCACACCGGAACACACACTACACAGGGCCGCCGTGCAGGCGGCCTTATATAGTGTGGGGTGTGTACTAAATCCCCTGAGCCATAATTGGCCAAAGCCACCCTGGCTTTGGCCAATTACAGCTCTCTCTACTGACGGCGCTGTGATTGGCCAAGCATGCGGGTCATAGTGCATGCTTGGCCAATCATCAGCCAGCAATGCACTGCGATGCCGCAGTGAATTATGGGCCGTGACGCGCCACACGAATTTAGCGCGAACGGCCCATAACGTTCGCAATTCGGCGAACGATCGAACAGCCGATGTTCGAGTCGAACATGGGTTCGACTCGAACACGAAGCTCATCCCTACTCTCTATGATATTGTGACCTTAAAGAGATCCCATCCCATATTAAGAAATTTAGTTCAAACCACAGAACTGTAAAGAAGAAACAGAAAGCATATCTCTCCTGCTTTCCCAGAGCTGAGCCTTGATCTAATTCTTTCAATCAAGACAGTGATTAGTGGCTCCATGTAGCACTATGCAGTGTTTAACCACTTGAATACCATCCCTGTTATACACCTTTGCTGCCAGACCATTTGAGTCTGGAGACAGAGTCCTCTTTGGATTTCTACTCCCAAAATTGCTGAGTAGGTTTCCAATTACATAGAGGACTATTGGGCTACTAACCTCCATTCCACCTTTAAAGCAGTGGTAAGGGTCTTCTATATTAACATTGTGCAGCATTGCATTTCTTTTCACTATCTTTAAAACATAGCTTAGAAATGGACCTCCTGATGTGCTCTTGTAGAGACTTATGGAGCTCTCCAATTACATGCTGTTGAATAGACCCAAAAGCATCAATTATGTTTATCAGCATGCTTGCATGAAACAGTGGGAAAAATGGGAAGTTAGCTTTTCTTTCCCCATCTGGATTATCATGACATTACTATTTCCAATGGTACTGTTATGACTAATTCTTTAGAGATTAATACCATTTTCACTCAATACTATGAAGCAATGTATGCAGACTCATTTCAGTCTTCTGAGATGACTTTTACTGTTTTGTTTTTTTTGTATTCATCCAATTTTTACAGTTTTCCTCCACGCAGCAGCAATTACTTGATAACTCTTAATGGAGGAAGAAATTACAGATGCTATTCACTCCCTCCTCAAACCTAATAAAAATAAAACCCTGGGCCTCGATGGCCTGCCATTAGAGTGGTATCAATCCTATGTTATTGTCCTTGTCTCTAAGCTACATGGTTTGTTTCTTGAAGCTTTTTCTGCATGTAGTCTCCTTGATTCTATGGCCAAGGCAATTATTGTCCTCCTACCCAAGCCTGTCAACAAGGATAAATTCTTATGTGGGTCCTATCGACCTGTCTCATTGCAGAATAGTGATGTCAAGATATTAGCTAATGTACTCTCCTATTGCCTAACTAAAGTTATTCTATCCCTCATTAATACTGATCAATCTGGCTTTATGCCAGGTAAGAGTGCCTACAATAATATTCAACAGTTACAGTGTATCTACATATCCATAGTGCTGCTAGATTATGGAAAAGTGGGTTGGATGTTAAAAAGGCATTTGACACAGTCATATGGCCTAATCTGTGTGACACGTACATGTCATGTATGGGTTTTAGCTTTCAGTTTATTAAGTGGGTTTCCCTTTTTTATGCCAACACCAAGGACACATTCATACTAACAGGAATGTTTCCACAGCCTTTTCACTTCAGAGGGGTACCCACACTCACCACTTTTGTTTGTAATTGCCATGGAGACACTGGCATTGTTTGTTTGACAAACCCCTCCAATGGCTGCCATCTGCTGGGGCCCTCTGGAAGAGAAGATTTCTTTATATGCAGAAGATGCACTCATTTATCTTGATGGGTTTGAGGCCACCTTATGTACTTTGATGCAAGTGGTGGAGGAGTTCAGGGATGTTTCAGGCCTTAGAGTGGTTTGGGATTAGTCTATCACCTTCCCTACTGGTCCCTTGCAACCATATACTTATTTACAACATTCTGATCAACATTCTAACCTGCAAATTTCTAACATATTTGGAGGTTCAGATCCACTCAGACCGTAATAAATTTCTACCCCTTAATATTACTCCCATCAACAAATGGAGACCAGGTTACACACATAGATTTCCTTACCCCTAAGTGTTCTTGGCAGAATAAATATATTAAAATGATATATTTACCAAAATTTCTTTATGTCCTTAGAACATCCCCAATGTTTCTTCTCTTGCTGGAGGCTTTCTCGTCTGGCCTAATTTATTTATGTATTTCATTGCCTCTCAACTCACCTATATATATGATTGGCTTCATTAAGCCTTTCCCCAACCCCACCACCACCCTTATGTCAACCCTTATTGGGGTACTTCTTCGGGTCTCAAGGATGAGATTAATAGGTGCGTTACTTACAAAGTTTAAAATTTTCGCCCGAAGTATGTTTTTTGGCTTGTCTTCACTCTAATTGCATGCCTTGGACTCCCATATAGAAAAATTGCAGATTATAGGAATTATTGGATCATCCTGACTTAAGTTGTTGGTTTAACAAAGGCATCACTCATGTTTCTCAACTATTTGACAATGGCAGTTTTGTTTCTTTTGTGACACTTAAAGAGGGATATTACTTATATCCTTATATACTAATTATTCCATTTTCAAATATTTTCTGCCATGACACGCATTTAATTGACACTGCTTAATTGCCATGTTTCCTATTAGAGCATCTACTGTATGACTCTGGATATACTAAACTAATCACTACTTTTTATGATAGCTTACATGCCAAGGGCTCCATTGCCTTTGAATCTACAGAGATGGCTCTCACATATCCCTTAAGGAAGAGGGCTGAGAGGAAGCTACCGATACCTGTTTTTTAAGATGTCATTAGTACAGCCAATAGATTTACCCAGTTTACATTTATTCATAAGTCTCCATTACACACCTGCCAAAATGTTCCATATGGGTCTTGGAGCACAGGCCTGTTGCTCTAGATGTGGGGAGGTTTCTGGTAGTCTGATGCATATGTTCTGGACTTGCTCTCATCTCTCTATATTCTGGAGTAACTTATTCATCCTTTTGGAAACTAAACTGGGCTTCCAAGATCCTAAGTTCCCTGCGGGGTGTTTGTTGTGAATTCCTAAAGATTTTATCCCACTGACTTACAGTCACATTATATTTCATCTGCTTTTCTTCTATGTAAAGCCATCCCTTTGAATCAGAAAAATACCCGCTATGGTGCAACAAGTCTGTCACCTGGTAAACTATACTTTGCCTAAATACAGGATAGTCTACACAGGTAGGGCCTACCTGAAAAAATGTACTAATATTTGGCAGCCCCATCTTGACATCTTTGCATCCCAATGGGCTGATGTCTTTATCTCTCAGCTGTCTCGTTAACCTTTTTATTATTCTCTCTGGCTTTATATACGTGAAGTGATGCTGTTGGGAACATATCTATTTTTTGTGGAAAGGGGGAGAGCAGGGGATGAATGTGTGTATCTGCATGTGTTGTGTGGTTGCTTCCATGGGATTTTGAGTTCTTGTATACTTTCTTGTGTACACTGTTTTTATTTATTTTGGGCTCTGCATAGCCTTCTGCCATTGGTCATGTTATTATGCCAATGGTGGTAATTTTCTTTTGTTCAACACGAAAAAACGTATTAAATAAACACCTCTTTAAAAGAAAAAAATGGCCCTGTCCTAGGATGGTAAAGCTGCTTTGGTGGTATTCAATAACCACTGGGTTTTATGTATAATTTATATTTATATAGCCACCAGTGTGCAGCCCCAAATTATGGGTCATAATAAATTCCAAGCATCTTTATTGTGCTCCACACTCAGTGAGATCACCATATATAAGAATGACACTCACTTAAGAATTGACCTCCAAATTATAGGTAGGTCAAACATGCATCAGCTCTAGGGATGAGCTTCGAGTTCGAGTCAAACTCATATTCGACTAGAACATTGGCTGTTCGCAAGTTCGCCGAACAGCGAACAATTTGGGGTGTTCGCGGCAAATTCGAATGCCGCGGAACACCCTTAAAAAGTCTATGGGAGAAATCAAAAGTGCTAATTTTAAAGGCTTATAGGCAAGTTATTGTCATAAAAAGTGTTTGGGGACCTGGGTCCTGCCCCAGGGGACATGGATCAATGCAAAAAAAAAGTTTTAAAAACGGCAGTTTTTTCAGGAGCAGTGATTTTAATAATGCTTAAAGTCAAACAATAAAAGTGTAATATTGCTTTAAATTTCATAGCTGGGGGGTGTCTATAGTATGCCTGTAAAGGGGCGCATGTTTCCCGTGTTTAGAACAGTCTGACAGCAAAATGACATTTCGAAGGAAAAAACCCATTTAAAACTACCCACGGCTATTGCATTGCCGACAATACACATAGAAGTTCATTGATAAAAACGGCATGGGAATTCCCCACAGGGGAACCCCCAACCAAAATAAAAAAAAAATGACCTGGGGTTCCCCCTAAATTCCATACCAGACCCTTCAGGTCTGGTATGGATTTTAAGGGGAACTCCACGCCAAAAAAAAAAAAAAAACGGCGTAGGGTCCCCCCAAAAATCCATACGAGACCCTTATCCGAGCACGCAACCTGGCAGGCCGCAGGAAAAGAGGGGGGGACGAGAGTGCGCCCCCCCTCCTGAACCGTACCAGGCCACATGCCCTCAACATTGGGAGGGTGCTTTGGGGTAGCCCCCCAAAACACCTTGTCCCCATGTTGATGAGGACAAGGGCCTCATCCCCACAACCCTGGCCGGTGGTTGTGGGGGTCTGCGGGCGGGGGACTTATTGGAATCTGGAAGCCTCCTGTGAAATGGTAAGGGGGTACTTACCCCTACCATTTCACTAAAAAACTGTCAAAAATGTTAAAAATGACAAGAGACAGTTTTTGACAATTCCTTTATTTAAATGCTTCTTCTTTCTTCTATCTTCCTTCATCTTCTGGTTCTTCCTCCGGCGTTCTCGTCCAGCATCTCCTCCGCGGCATCTTCTATCTTCTTCTCCTCGGGCCGCTCCGCACCCATGGCATGGGGGGAGGCTCCCGCTCTTCTCTTCATCTTCTTCTTCTTCTCTTCTTCCTTCTTCTCTTCTTCTCTTCTTCATTTTCTTCTCCGGGCCGCTCCGCACCCATGCTGGCATGGAGGGAAGCTCCCGCTGTGTGACGGCGCCTCTTCGTCTGACGGTTCTTAAATAACAGGGGGCGGGGCCACCCAGTGACCCCGCCCCCCTCTGACGCACGGGAAATGACAGGACTTCCCTGTGGCATTCCCCGTGACGTCACAGGGAAGTCCCGTCAAGTCACCGGGGGAAGCCTCCCCCCATGCCATGGGTGCGGAGCGGCCCGAGGAGAAGAAGATAGAAGATGCCACAGAGGAGATGCTGGAAGAGGAAGAACCAGAAGAGCCAGAAGAACCAGAAGAAGAAGATGAAGGAAGATAGAAGAAAGAAGAAGCATTTAAATAAAGGAATTGTCAAAAACTGTCTCTTGTCATTTTTAACATTTTTGACAGTTTTTTAGTGAAATGGTAGGGGTAAGTACCCCCTTACCATTTCACACAGGGGGGGCGGGATCTGGGGGTGCCCTTGTTAAAGGGGGCTTCCAGATTCCGATAAGCCCCCTGCCCGCAGACCCCCACAACCACCGGCCAGGGTTGTGGGGATGAGGCCCTTGTCCTCATCAACATGGGGACAAGGTGTTTTGGGGGGCTACACCAAAGCACCCTCCCAATGTTGAGGGCATGTGGCCTGGTACGGTTCAGGAGGGGGGGCGCACTCTCGTCCCCCCTCTTTTCCTGTGGCCTGCCAGGTTGCGTGCTCGGATAAGGGTGTGGTATGGATCTTTGGGGGGACCCCACGCCGGTTTTTTTTTTTTTTTTGGCGCGGGGTTCCCCTTAAAATCCATACCAGACCTGAAGGGCCTGGTATGAAATTTAGGGGGACTGCCACGTCATTTTTTTTTTTTTAATTTTGGTTCGGGGTTCCCCTGTGGGGAATTCCCATGCCGTTTTTATCAATGAACTTCTATGTGTATTGTTGGCAATGCAATAGCCGCGAGTAGTTTTAAATGGGTTTTTTCCTTCGAAATGTCATTTTGCTGTCAGACTGTTCTAAACACGGGAAACATGCGCCCCTTTACAGGCATACTATAGACACCCCCCAGCTACGAAATTTAAAGGGATATTACACTTTTATTGTTTTACTTTAAGCATTATTAAAATCACTGCTCCTGAAAAAACGGCCGTTTTTAAAACTTTTTTTTGCATTGATCCATGTCCCCTGGGGCAGGACCCAGGTCCCCAAACACTTTTTATGACAATAACTTGCCTATAAGCCTTTAAAATTAGCACTTTTGATTATTCATGTTCGTGTCCCATAGACTTTAACGGTGTTCGCATGTTCAAACGAACTTTTTTCCTGTTCGCATGTTCTGGTGCGAACCGAACAGGGGGGTGTTCGGCTCATCCCTAATCAGCTCTTATGGTATTTGAAATTTTTATTGGATGGAGATTGAATATCATTTGAGAAAGAGTGGTGTCTGTAATCATACTTGGTTTAAGTGATTCATTTAGTAGTTTTCTACCTGTGTGTTTGATCTAGCTATAATCTGGAAATCAACATCTTCTGTGAGTGTCATTCCTATAAGGTGGCTCTACTAAGTGTGGAGCACAATAAGGATACATCAAAGGAAGAAGGATATACCACAACACATGGGGGGTTGTTTACTAAAGGAAAATCCACTTCGCACTGGAAGTAAAGTTGCTGTAGATCCGAGGGGGACATGCAAGGAAAATAAGAAACAGCATTTTAGCTTGCACATGATTGGATGATAAAATCAGCAGAGCTTCCACTCATTTCAGATCTACCCCTTAGATTTAGAGCGACTGCACTTCCAAGTGCACTTGCAGTGCAAAGTTGATTTTCCTTTTGTAAATAACCCCCTTGGTGTTTGACACTTTAGATGATTTGCAGAATGTATAATTACCTTTGAATTGCCTTTGTTGTAATAATATTAGATTAACACTTGCAATTTTTTACTTGACAATTTTGCCTTTTGGGTTAATAATGTTCATAGCATGAAATATTGGTTCACATACACATAGTTTTTGTATAGGGGATAATGTTACATGTGTAGTGTGAGAAAGATTTTTTTTTAAATCATGATTAAGCACTGCCCTTTTTGTCACATATTATGCAGTATCTTTTAATTGGGTAGATGCTTTTAATAAGAAAGGCAGTGAGTGATGAGAGTCTTTTGCACATACATGCTAAAATTCTATTTAGAATTTTGTATTTATCTGCAGCCAAAAACAGCTTTTACAGGCAAAAAAGGGTCACATGTTTTCATTGTACACCCTTTACACCATTACAATGACATATAGACATAGTAGGGATCACAGACAGCCACTGAGAGGCTAATTTGTTATACTCTTGGATTTGCTAGCACAGTTCTAGAAACTATCTGCTTGAACTATGGGAGCCTTGAACTGCTTGATGGATAGGTTGCCATTTTTAGTAGGTGAAAGCCATGTGTAAAAAGACATATACAGTGTTTAGTGATTGTGAAGGGCATGGCATGATTTTTATCTTGGCTATATTTAAACAAAGTGGTTGGAAGCAGTTGTGCTTCATTTATACAGTACGTATTACTGTGCAACAGTCAAAATTAATCATATTGATAGTGGTTCAAAAGACTAGCAGCTATGTACTAAATGTTCTTGCTTATTTTACTCCACACAATAAAATATACAACTGAGTTTATTTTATGACCATTGGCATATATACTGCAGGTAAAAATGTACAACTATTACCAGACAATGCAATAAGACATTCTGGGTCTTAAAAACATTTTAAATGTTGGTCCCTGAATAAGGCTACTATACAAAAAATATTGTAGTGCCCTTTGATGCATGCGATGAGGATCACTGAGAAACACTGGATTAGAGAATAGTTAAATCCCGTGTCAGGTCATTTGCCAGTTGTTTCCCATTAGGAGGATTGCCTTTATTTCTTACCCCACAAACACAACAAGAGATAAAAGGAAGTCTGTTCAAAATGAGCAAAAATCCATTCTTAGACAGGTGTCACAATTGTACCCATTGGACGATGTCCTGTTTATTACAGTTCAAGTGTCAACTCAAAATGTTGGATTTTCCATCACTTTCAATCCCAGTGACAATGGTCATTAGAACAAACATAGAATGTAAATCCCCTCCTTGTGGACCTAATAAAAACACAACAGAAGTTCTATCCCTCACTTCATATCCAAAGCTAATAAAAAAGGTTTCCTCTATGAGTGATGAACAGGTAATTTCAGTGAAATAATATACTGTAAACAGACAATACTCCACTGCTAACTGTATTTTTCTCTTCTACCTCTGGGCTGCAGGAGCAGTTGAGAGTCACTGCACATATAGCTTTTAAAATACTCCAAAACAAGGAATGGAGTGCATCTCACCCTAAATGCAAAATTCTAACTTATTAACCTCCCTGGCGGTATAATTATTTCAGATTTTAGGTGCTGAAATGAGTACAATTATTTTGCATGGAAATTTGGTGTTTTATATTGTAGGCCTATAATTCTTAGGAATAATTCACTTAAATCTGTCCAAACCAGAGTCTAGTAGACATCCCGGGTATGATAAAGTTTGAAAAACAAAATCATAAATTATAATATAATAAATAACTATAAATAATTATACCAAAAAATAATATAATAATAATAAAAATTATTCAATAATGTAATTAAATCAAAAACACTTAAATTTGCTCAGTTGCAGAATTGTCACTGTCATTACTTTTCAGTGTTTGATGACGGATTTCCCTACAAATCACTATCGCTCAAATCTGCGAGTGATTCTAATTCATTATAGCTGTTTTTTAGCTGGTCTAAAACCACTTTTGATGTAAAGGGATGGTTTTGGTTGCTATGAACAATCTCCAGTTTCCAGGCAGAAAGAACAGTTTTTATAATATAAAACAATGTGAGAACCTCTGCACTACTAAAAGGTGCAAATAAGTGTAGTGCTGCAAAATCTGATGGTGTTCACAAATCAACCATTGAAAAATATGAATAAACAAAAAAGTGATTTTGCGCAGAACACTGCTAACAGCAACACGTCACAATGAAAAATATGAAAAATAAATAACATGTGAAACAATAAAGTTATAGTGCTTGGTTGCTACATAGAAGATTCTAAGCTGAGAATCAAAGTGATCCCCTGGGGATAATGATAATAAAAAACTGTGTCAATAATGATAATGATGATGTGTAAAAAATGGTGAGTAAAAAGAAAAAAAAAGTGAAATGGACAAATATTAAAAATTAAAAAAGTGATAAATAATGAGAAAAAGCATGCTGGGGTAAATCAATAGATCAATGAGTCCACAAAAATGATGAATAATGTTCATGGATCTTCTCAATAGGTGAAATAAGTGATGTGGGCAAAAGTGGATGGCATCTGAATAAGGATGTGCTCACAGAGCCCTTACCTCAAAAGGCATAGATAAAAGCCTTAGTAGTCGATGTTGCTAGATGGCAGTACGGACCATTGATTGCCTCCAGTAGGTGGATGTTGGTTGTAGGGCCGAGTCAGGTTTGCATCAAGATCCGGATATCCATATAGACAGGGAAAGAAGAAAAAGGGGGGCCTCCAATCGTGTAGTAGTAACATCCAAATTTATTAAGTAAAAAGCACTGTACAGGGCATTGCAAGGAGCATAGCACAGTACAAAACGGTGTGGCGCCGTCACCTAATACGAAACTTCCGGTCCGCAACAAAAACAACTGGGTCACAGGGTACTAACTTCCGGTTGCGTTGGCTAACGTGAATCCTACGCGTTACGTCACGTGTCCTCGTGACTTCCTCAGGGAATCCGATTGGCTGAGCAATCAGTTCCTTTATAGTGGTTGGACAGGAAGTGGCACGGACATCATTTTAGCGGAGTCCGAAGATGATTAGTATATGCTAATGCGGCGGATAGGTGAAAAACGGTTAAAAACTTTACGGCAAGTACAGTGGAAAGCTTTAATAAAAATAGTTTAAAACATATATATATATAATGTACATATAAGAAAATATAAACAAAAAATATATATATACAGTTGGAGGAACAAGGCAATGGAGGTAATGTCAACTAAGACAGCCTAGAAAACGCTCACTGCTGACATCATGTGGAAATTTAGGTAATTGCGTATAGTCTGATAAACATGGGTAAGCAGGTCACTGATGGCCAGGAGGGTAATAATAAAAATATTAATATTAAAAATATTAAAATGGGCTGGGCATACTTCATACAAATGGATGATGAATAGTAAGGTCATCTCAAAAATAAAAATAAAAATCAAAGCGAACTGAGGTTAAAAATATAATGAGCACACCGGAAATTCAATAAAAGGTTCACAATCAACAGTACATATTAAAATCAATAATCACTAATAAAACAATTCAAGTCGAAGTCTATATTTAACCCATTTGGTACTAATGTATTCATTTTATGGATCCATTGGGATTCTTTCTGATTAATGCTCCTAATTTTATGGTCACATCTCTAGGATTTATGGTATCTATTTATACCCCAAAAGGTCATTTCAGCCGGATTACTATTATGGACTGCAGCAAAATGCCTCGATACATTGTGTTTTGGAAATTTTTCATAATGTTTTGCACATGCTCTTTAATTCTAACTTTTAAAGCTCTTTTAGTTCTTCCTACATGCTGTAGTTTGCAAGAGCATTGAAGGACATACACGACCCCCTCTGTATGACAGCTGATAAAATCTTTGATTGGATGTGTATGTCCGGTGCTTGTTGCCAGAAATTCGGTCTTTTTTCCTTGGAATTTTTTAGAATGTTGACATGCAAAACAATATTTACGTGGAAAGAATCCTTTTCCATTAAAAAAAGAAAAGGGATTATTAGAGGGAGGGTCCACTGCATTTTTCATGATCAGATCCGGTAGTGTGGTGGCACGTTTATATATGATCACTGGTTTATCTGATAAAATACTTTGAAGGTGTTTATCACCTTTCAAAATATGCCAGTATTTCTTAAGTATTTTTTCAATGTCTTTATGCTGTACAATAAAATCAAGGACCAGTGCTGGTGCTTCTGATAATGGTTGTGTTTTTTTATCACCATAGATCATTGAAGACCTATCAAGAGATTGTACCAATTGAATTTGTTTATTGACAAATTCTGAGGTGTAACCTTTCGCAATAAATCTCTTGCCAATTAGATCAGCCCGTGTCTTAAAATCAGAATCTTTAGTGCAATTTTGTCTGATTCTGACTAGCTGACCCTTTGGAATGTTAAAATGCTATGGTTTATGATGACAGCTGGTAATAGGTAGATAGCTGTTTCTTGCCACCTCTTTGAAGTGTGTTCTGGTGATAAGTTTATCATTATCAATACTAATTAAAGTCGAGAAATTGTATTTGTTTTTCATCAATTTTCCAAGTAAGAGCTATATTTCTGTCATTCTGATTCAATTTGGACAGAAATTTTTCCAGTGAATCTTTATTACCATTCCATATAATTAAAATGTCGTCAATAAATCTTTTATAGAGTTCTAGTTGACAGGCAGTGTTATTATGTACTGCTTCTTCTTCCCATTGGACCATGAAAGCATTGGCCACACTTGGGGCAAATTTGGCTCCCATGGCGATTCCTGTGATCTGTTTATAGAAATCGTGATTGTGCCAGAAATAGTTGTTTTTAAGAGAAAAGTCTATGCATTTAATGAGGTACTTCCTCTGCATGCATTGTAAGTTAGAGCCCTTGCACACTGGGGCGGGGGGCGTCATTTTACCGTCGGTATGCGGCCACTAGCGGGGCGGTTTTACCCCCCGCTAGCGGCCGAGAAAGGGTTAAATACCACCGCAAAGCGCCTCTGCAGAGGCGCTTTGCCGGCGGTATAGCCGCGCCGTCCCATTGATTTCAATGGGCAGGAGCGGTAAAGGAGCGGTATACACACCGCTCCTTCACCGCTCCGAAGATGCTGCTAGCAGGACTTTTTTTACCGTCCTGCCAGTGCATCGCTCCAGTGTGCAAACCCTCGGGGCTTGCACACTGGAATGAAAGCAGCGGCACTTTCGGGGTGGTTTGCAGGTGCTATTATTAGCGCAATAGCGCCTGCAAACCACCCCAGTGTGCAAGGGCTCTTACTAAATTGTCTCAAAACCCATTTCGTGGCCTCACATGCTTGGTGGTGTTTAATAATTGTGTACAAGGAGGATACATCGGCAGTTGCCAGTAAAGTTCTTCTTTCCAGGACAGTTGGTAATTCCAATAACTGTAAGACATGTTTCGTGTCCTTAAGATATGCTGTTGTACATTGGACAGCTGGTTGGATGAAACTGTCAATGTACTGGCCTAGTCTTGATGTTAATGAATTAATGCCATTAACAATGGGTCTCACTGCCGGATTCTCTTTGTTCTTATGTATCTTTGGGATGGTGTAAATCACTGGGATTCTGCATGAGTCTGGTACTAAGTAGCGAGCTTCTTTACTGTTCAAAATTGCCTTCTTTACTCCCAGCTGAACAATTGGTTCTAGTCCTTGTTTGACTTGCGTCATGGGGTTTCTTGAAAGTTTGGTATATGTAGTAGAATCTTTAAGTCGTTCGATTTCATTCAAATAATTTACTTTAGTTTGAAGCACCACTCCTCCTTTATCAGCTGGTCTGATTACTTTATATTTTTTAGCAACTAATGATCGTATGCCTTTTTTAATGTGAATGGGTTCCTTGACTTTCTTAATTTTTAATTCATCTAGGTCTTTTAAGACCAGATTTTTAAAGACTTCGATATGTTGATTATCATGAACCTGAGGGTTAAATAAAGATTTATTAAGGGGCGTGGCTTGGACTCCATCGAGATGGCAGTGTGAATCCTGAGCTCCGGCACACAGCATGATAATACAGCAGCTCACGGTGACTAGAGGCACCGCAACGATCACCCGAACCGGCGGATTGTTTCCCTAACAGACCGGCAGTATGCCTAGAAAGAGGCAAGCGGAACATCGTCCAAAAAAGCTGACAGACTATTACATACAGCCGCCGCGGCCTCGTGGACAAGATTGCGCCGGCTCCTCTCCCTCACAGCGATCGGCTCACAGGCACCCACAGGGCCATGACGAACAAGCGTACAGGCAAGCTTTTGATTCAGGAGAATTATCTCAACCCCCTTCACCACTCAACAGAAGCCCAGCTAAGTCTCGCTTCAGGATGGATGAACCAGGGATGCAACACTGTGAGGTAAGGTCTAATGCTGACTCACAAGAACACATAAGAGAGCTCCCTGACTCCATAGTCTCATTCCCCACGCTGAACCAACCAGTGTCAGACACAACACTTAAAGACATGCTCATCTCTCTAAGAAGTACTATTCACACTGATATGATGGCATGTATGAGAAATTTTAAAACAGAACTTACAGCAGTGGGAGACAGAGTTGACCATATTGAAAACAAAATGGGGGAGTACGCCACTACCATTAACGACTTAGTAGACGCACATGATGCTGCAGAGGATGAACAAACATGGATCAAGGCAAAATTAGCAGATTTGGAAGACAGATCCAGAAGAAATAATGTTAAGATTTGAGGGATCCCTGAAACGGTACAATCTTCTGATCTGCGTACCTATGTAACAGCAATGCTTACTGCCCTCATGCCTGACATCCCTGCCATTGAGATTTCCATAGATAGGATCCACAGGCTACCTAAACCCTCATTCATTCCAGAAAATGCTCCCAGGGATGTTCTGTTTCGAATGCATTTTTACCAAACAAAAGAACACCTGATGTTAGCCACACGTAAAGGGGAACACCGCAATACTGATTATGTAGCACTACAGTTCTATGCAGACCTGTCGCAATTCACCTTGCAACTGCGTAAGAATTTGAATAATATCACTAAAGCATTAAGGAACCACAATGTTACCTACAGATGGGGTTATCCAACTAAACTGCTGGTTACTAAGATGGAGTGAACCATGTGATCACATCTCCATCCAAAGGCTACCATTTGCTCCAAAAATGGAAGATCACACCAGAGGATCACTCCACCCCTCCTGACACCAGGAATCTCAACAAAATTCCCCCTGAATGGCAACAGGCCTCAGCCTCTAAATGACACAATTTCTATCAACTACTTGTCATTATGCCTCAAAGTCTTAGCCCTGTCATAGGGCCCCGCCTTTTGGAGCTTATTCCACACCACAAACTCCCACAACCTGAGCAGACATGATCTGCACCTGGGTTATTATTACACATCTTTTAAGTTCCGGGTTATGCTGTTCGTTTTTTGTTCTCTATTTTCTCGGGAACTTTTCCTACCATGTTACTCAAACCCTCTCAACTTCTATCAACATCCTGGACAAGCTAACCACAGATCCTGTATGAGCATCAACAAGCATGACAATCGAAAAATCGATGAACACAGCCCGCTTGCATATGATTCCAATAGTGAGTACACTTATCACCTGACACAAAGCACCACCTAAAAAGCCATTATGCCGCTTAAAATTCTTTCTATAAACGCACATGGTTTAAATCACCCAGCTAAAAGGATTTCCCTATGGAAAGAGGCAGACTCATCTCAGTGCGATGTGCTTTGTGTCCAAGAGACACATTTTCATCACAATGCTCCTCCTAAGTGTACTCACAAATCCTTTCAGCACCTCTTTTTCGCCAACATGCCGGCCAAAAAAAGAGGAGTGATGATCGCAGTCAAAGACATAATCTCCTTCAACCTAATATCAGCTACATCTGATCCATCAGGAAGATATCTTATTGTCATTTGTGACATAAATAATATCTGCTACACTCTGATGAACATCTATGTTCCCAACAAACACCAAATTAGATTTTTAAATGGTCTCATGCGGAAAGTTAAGAAAATACAACAAGGAGCTCTTATAATTTGTGGAGACTTTAACATTGTCCCTAACCCACTAATGGACTCTACTACTACACCCTCAAAAAGGACTTCATCCTTAACATATTTTTTGCGTTCTCGTGATTTATATGATGTTTGGCATTGTATGCACGCCAGTGAAAGGGATTATTCATTTTTTTCACATAGACATTGCACATACACGAGAATTGATCTGTTCTTGATGGATAAGTGGCTTCTTCAAAAAGTATCCCAGACCAAGATAGGCACAATAACATGGTCAGACCACGCCCCCCCATTCTTCTTATACTGAATGATTCCTACCCTAGCACCGCTACTTATCTATGGCGCGCCAATTCACACATCATACAAAATCCTAAAACTAAAAAAACACTGGAAGATCACTTGTCCAGATACTTTCAGATCAATTCTTCCTCCACTGATAATGCTTTTTTATTGTGGAATGCACACAAAGCTTATATAAGAGACATATTTATCCAACTAGGAGCGAGGATTAAGAGGCAGCGGCAGCAGAACATTACCAACTTAATAACAGAAATTGACACACTGGGAGCTCTCAACAAAACTAAACCTACCCTCTTCAATAGCACAAAACTCACCTCTCTGAGACATGACCTTAGAATCATCCTACTACAAAAATTTGAATATACAGAAAAGAAGTCGAAAATGTCCTTTTATTCGACTGGTAACAAAGCTGGGAAAGCGATGGCCAGGAGAATGCAGGGACAACGTTTCAAGACCAAACTAACTCACCTCATCCACCCCCAAAGCAAAGAAAAAATATATGACCCACAAGGCATTGCGGATGCATTTAGCGACTATTACAGCTCTCTCTACAATTTGAACCAAGACGACCTTACACCACAACCTACACCAACAACTATAAACGATTTTTTGTCTAACATTAAATTACCTACACTTACACCTACTCAACGCCAAGAACTCAGCTCACCCTTTTCTATGACTGAATTATTACAAGCAATAAAAACACTCCCAAGCAACAAATCCCCAGGCCCAGATTAAGTTATAGGAGACTATTATAAGAGCTTCCAGTCATTTTTTGTCTAACATTAAATTACCTACACTTACACCTACTCAACGCCAAGAACTCAGCTCACCCTTTTCTATGACTGAATTATTACAAGCAATAAAAACGCTCCCAAGCAACAAATCCCCAGGCCCAGATGAACTTATAGGAGACTATTATAAGAGCTTCCAGTCAATTCTAGGATCGCACCTCCTCAAAGTATTCAACGGTGCAGCTGCCTCTGCTTCTTTTCCTCCTGAGATGCTTGAGGCACTCATTGTGACACTGCCTAAACCTGGGAAGACACCGGATCAACCCCAAAACTTTAGACCTATATCATTATGAAATAATGATTTAAAAATCTACGCTAAAATGATAGCACTTTGAATGGTGGATATTCTCCCCACCCTGATTGACCCTGATCAATCGGGCTTTACAAAGGGCAGGCAAGCCTCTGATGCGACACGATGCCTAATCAACATAATTCACATAGCCAGGAGGACTCGTACGCCTTCTCTGCTCCTATCCCTGGATGCAGAGAAGGCATTCGACAGGGTACATTGGCTCTATCTTTCACAAACCCTAAGAAAATTCGGTTTTGCGGGTCATATATTATCTGCGATCCTGGCCCTGTATACCTCACCACCAGCTAAAGTTTACACATCAGGGATGCTCTCTAAATCCTTCAAGTTTACAAATGGCACAAGGCAGGGCTGCCCTTTATCCCCTCTCATCTTTAATCTCTTGATGGAACCTCTTGCTGCATATATTAGACAATCACCCAATATACAAGGCTTCATGGTCAATAAGAAAAAACACGTCATTAGTCTTTTTGCTGATGACGTAATCCTAATGCTTACAGATCCGGTGTCTTCCCTAGGTAAAGTATCCTCTGTACTCCAAGATTATGTCAAAGTGTCATACTATAAAGTGAATGAAACCAAGTCATATATACTAGATCTGGGCATGTCTCAACAGAACAAAATAGATTTGCAAGCTAATGTCCCATTCATTTGGAGTACCCATATGATTAATTACTTGGGGATTAATCTTACATCCCATCCTGACCAGTTGTTCAAAGCTAATTACCTCCCGCTTGAAGGTAAAGTAAAGGAAGGAATGCAGTCATTAAGCAAACATATATTATCATGGTCAGGAAGGCTAGCAGCATTTAAAATGCAAGTATTACCTCAAATATTGTATGTATTTAGAACTGTCCCTATTCCAGCCCCAAAAAACTTTTTTAAACATTTACAAAGCACACTCGCCAACTTCCTTTGAGAGGGTAAAAAAGCAAGAAGCGCATTCTCTAAATTTAGCAAACTAAAAAAAGCAGGAGGGGTAGGAGCGCCAGTATTCATTGATTATCACAAAGCCGCAGTACTGGCACAGGTAAAAGGGTGGTTCCCTAACCAAACAACGCCACTTAGGGGTCTCCTAGAGCAAACCAAATTCCAGGTAGGAATCTCAACAATTTCATTTTAGCTTCCCCTTTTATAACAAAAAATTAAAAATGCATCCCCCACAGTCCTAGTCACTCTGGATTACTGGAAAAATGAATACTATCCAAATCTCCCTTAACGCCCATTACCAATCTTGCTATACCCACTGCTGTAATAGCACTGTTAATACCTAACTTATGTTTATCCAAATGGACATCTGGAGGCATACAATGGACTTCAGACCTATACATAGACAACAAACTGAAAACCTTTATACAATTACAATCAGAATATGCTCTTCCATCTTCTGAACAATTTAACTACAAGGGTAACCTAATTTCTCAAAAGTAGACAACTGTTACAATGCGACTTATCTTGGAAAATACATGTTTACCTTACTTCTAAAGAAAACTGCAGAGGCGGAATATCACTTTTCTACAATTTCCTTGACCATAAATCTATTCTCAAGAAAACAACTCCTATGCTTGCATGGGAAAGGGACCTAGACACATCGTATACAGTAGAACAGTGACACAAAGCGCTACAATACATCTACTCAGCGACTAAAAGTACTAATCTTTGGGAATTATCCCAAATCACACAGAGATGGTATCTAACCATATACAGAATAGCCAAATTTGACCCCTCTACACCTTCATCATGTTGGAGAAATTGCACACAAACAGGCACCCTGTTCCACATACTGTGGACATGCGGAAAATTGGCTAAATTCTGGCCCAAGGCATTTGCAATCTTTCAACAAGTCACAGGAGTAGCTACACAATGTTCACCCTCATTGGTTATCCTAAACCTAGGAATAGAAAATATACCGCCACTATTTAGGAAATTTACTACCCACCTTTTCCTAGCCGCCAAATTGGTAATCCTTAGGCTCTGGAGATCCCCTGTTCTTCCTGAAATTGCAGATGTTATCTGCACTCTAACAATTCACCACACTTATGAAGGTATGCTAGCTAACATAGCGAGGAAATATGCAGAATTTCTAAGTCACTGGGAACCATGGATAGAATGGTATAAATCATACAATGCATGTACAGGATGGCAACTACTAAAATGGGCACAACCAGATAAAGTAAGCTCATAAACTACCCAGACATATCTTATAAAATACAATGGAAACAATTCCAGAATTATAGTTCCTTAATTCTTTCCTTTCTCTCCTCTCCTTTTTATTTATTTATTTATTTTCTTTTATTTGTACCCCACCTCCAAGTTTATTCACCCATTATTCTCTTTTAACACAAAAGAAAGAAGTTGGAGATACCTATTACTACTTTACATGTACACCCAAACTAGAAGTAATGTATGTGATAAACAATGAAGTAAGAAAATCTCCTTTTTTTGGAAGGCACCCTGGCCTGGTCGCAGTTAGTTCCCAATGGGGTGACCAGGATAGAGGGATGGACCTGACAGCTGACACTATTAGTTATTATATATACAGTTAATTGAACAAGTTAAATTGTGTACTATGGAAAATGATTATCAGTATTGTACCAACTCTGTATTGATAGTATATGTTATACATCTCTGTATTCTGTGAAAATGAATAAAAATTTAATTACAAAAAAATAAAATAAATAAACATTTATTGTGTAAGGTACTATGTTGTATTGTCCTTTGCACTAATGGTCTAGTGGTATCCCTAGTCTGGGGATTACTTAAGATAGCTTTCTTGATATAGATTTTCCTTACATACTTGCGAATCCCAATATAGGCGTCAAATTTATTTAGATGCTGTACTGGGGCATATTTAAGACCCTTATCTAGGACAGCTAGTTCCTCCATACTTAGCTCTTGTCCACTAAGGTTAAAGATGCCTTCCCCAACTATTCGCGCTTTCTTTTGGATTCTCTTTCCTGCTTGGTGTCCTCTCTTGTTTCTGGAGATCTTCTTGGGTGATCTTCTTGTTGACGCCTCCTTGGTGAATTGTGAGATTCCTGTTGGTATCTTCTTGGGGAATGTCATGTGTGTTCTTGTCTCCTTTTCGGGGATTGGTCCCTCCAACCTCGATCTAAAAAATCCCCCTTCTGTCAATCTTGTTGATAGTAGGGTTGATGATAATAGGCGTTATAATCTGTCTGCTGTCTTAATGGTTCAAACCTATTATAGGTATGTATCGGACTTCTCTCCCATCTTGCTTGTGGGGGGTGTGAATAGGTATTATTCTCTGGTGCAATTGCACTGAAGATTCTGATTTTAAGACACAGGCTGATCTAATTGGCAAGAGATTTATTGCGAAAGGTTACACCTCAGAATTTGTCAATAAACAAATTCAATTGGTACAATCTCTTGATAAGTCTTCAATGATCTATGGTGATAAAAAAACCACAACCATTATCAGAAGCACCAGCGCTGGTCCTTGATTTTAATGTACAGCATAAAGACATCGAAAAAATACTCAAGAAATACTGGCATATTTTGAAAGGTGATAAATACCTTCAAAGTATTTTACCAGATAAACCAGTGATCATATATAAACGTGCCACCACACTACGGGATCTGATCGTGAAAAATGTAGTGGACCCTCCCTCTAATAACCCCTTTTCTTTTTTTAATGGAAAAGGATTCTTTCCATGTAAATATTGTTTTGCATGTCAACATTCTAAGAAATTCCAAGAAAAAAAGACCGCATTTCTGGCAACAAGCACTGGACATACACACCCAATCAAAGATTTTATCAGCTGTTATACAGAGGGGGTTGTGTATGTCCTTCAATGCTCTTGCAAACTACAGTATGTAGGAAGAACTAAAAGAGCTTTAAAAGTTAGAATTAAAGAGCATGTGCAAAACATTATGAAAACATTTCCAAAACACAATGTATCGAGGCATTTTGCTGCAGTCCATAATAGTAACCCGGCTGAAATGACCTTTTGGGGTATAGATAGATACTATAAATCCTGGAGAGGTGACCATAAAATTAGGAGCATTAGTCAGAAAGAATCCCAATGGATCCATAAAATGAATACATTAGTACCAAATGGGTTAAATATAGACTTCGACTTGAATTGTTTTATTAGTGATTATTGATTTTAAGTATGTACTGTTGATTGTGAACCTTTTATTGAATTTCCGGTGTGCTTATTATATTTTTAACCTCAGTTCGCTTTGATTTTTATTTTTATTTTTGAGATTTCCTTACTATTCATCATCCATTTGTATGAAGTATGCCCAGCCCATTATTTTTTAATATTAATATTAATATTAATATTTTTATTATATTTTTATTATTACCCTCCTGGCCATCATTGACCTGCTTACCCATGTTTATCAGACTATACGCAATTACCTAAATTTCTACATGATGTCAGGAGTGAGCGTTTTCTAGGCTGTCTTAGTTGACATTACTGCCTTGTTCCTCCAACTATATAAATATTTTTTTGTTTATATTTTCTTATATGTACATTATTTATATATATTTTTTAAACTATTTTTATTAAAGCTTTCCACTGTACTTGCCGTAAAGTTTTTAACCGTTTTTCACCTATCCGCTGCATTAGCTTATACTAATCATCTTTGGACTCCGCTAAAATGGTGTCCGTGACACTATCTGTCCAACCACTATAAAGGAACTGATTGCTTAGCCAATCGGATTCCCTGAGGAAGTCACAAGGACACGTGATGTAACGCGTAGGATTCCCGTTAGCCGACGCAACCGGAAGTTAGTACCCTGTGACCCGGTTGTTTTTGTTGCAGACCAGAAGTTTTGTATTAGGTGACGGCGCCACGCCATTTTGTACTGTGCTATGCTCCTTGCAATGCCCTGTACAGTGCTTTTTACTTAATAAATTTGGATTTTACTACTACACGATTGGAGGCCCCCCTTTTTCTTCTTTCCCTGTCTATATGGATATCCGGATCTTGATGCAAGCCTGACTCGGTCCTACAACCGACATCCACCTACCGGAGACAATCAATGGTCCGTACTGCCATCTAGCAACATCGACTACTAAGGCTTTTATCTATGCCTTTTGAGGTAAGGGCTCTGTGAGCACATCCTTATACAGATGACATCCACTTTTGCCCACATCACTTATTTCACCTATTGAGAAGATCCATGAACATTATTCATCATTTTTGTGGACTTTACCCCAGCACGCTTCTTCTCATTATTTTTCACTTTTTTAATTTTTAATATTTGTCCATTTCATGTTTTTTTTCTTTTTACTTACCATTTTTTACAGGTCATCATTATCATTATTGACACGGTTTTTTATTATCATTATCCCCATGGGATCACTTTGATTCTCAGCTTAGAATCTTCTATGTAGCAACCAAGCACTATAACTTTATTGTTTCACATGTTATTTGTTTTTCATATTTTTCATTGTGACGTGTTGCTGTTAGCAGTGTTCTGCGCAAAATAACTTATTTTTATTCATTTTTATAATATAAAACTGCATGCAGGGCACTGGACAAACCACTAGGGACAAAGGGGATGTGTAATTATTTGATACAGTACTGTAATCTGTAAGATTACAGTATACTGTATCTATACTGTGCGTTTTACTTTTTGAATTTGGCGCCGAACTCTGTCCCTGTGCGTCGAAACGCTTGCAGGGAATGGAGTTCGGCACTGTGAATCGAGCGAGACACGGCGGCTCACAGATCACATCGGGGAGACATCGCAGGATCCAGGGGACAAAGTAAGTAACCTCTACATGGATCCTGTGATGCGATCCCAAGTCAGGCTCAGGGTTACCGCTTTTGGTACTGAAAATCCACCCCGAGCCAGACTCGGGAATACCGCTAGGGGGGTTAAAGCTAAACAATGCACAAACAATAGGCCACAGGACAGTCCCACCATGTTTCTTTTATTCTTTTGTTTCATAAACGATATGTTTCACTTTCCACAGGAGACTGTACCCTATGTAGGAACTGTAATGTCATGTATCTTTTGACATAGCTCCTTATGCTGCGTACATGAGCGGACTTTTCGACCAGACTGGTCGATGGACCGAATCCGGCAGACAATCCGACCGTGTGTGGGCTCCATCAGACCTGCAGCTGACTTTTTCGGTCAAAAATCTGATGGACTTTAGATTTGGAACATGTTTCAAATTTGTCCGAAGGACTCGAGTCAGGTCGAAAAATCCGCTTGTCTGTATGCTAGTCCGACGGAGGAAAACTGACACTAGGGCAGCTATTGGCTACTGGCTATCAACTTCCTTATTTTAGTCTGGTCCTACGTCAACACGTACAAATCCATTGGACTTTGGTGTGATTTTGTGTAGGTAAGTCCGTTCGAAAGTCAGTCGGAAAGACTGTTGGACCTTTGTTGCCGAAAAGTCCGCCCCTGTGTACAGGGCATTTGGAGTGAAATACATCAGAGCTGTCCTGGCATCTGATGGACTGTTTGTGCATTTTTTGGCTTCCTTGTTTTGGAGTATGTAAAAAGCTATTTTCAATGTAAGTTGGCATGTTAAAAGTCTGCAATGAAATGTATTCTTTTGCTGAACCTCTTTAGACAGTGCTGGAGAGGGTAGTGAAGACTGAGAAGGGTTTTTTATTTATAATTTTACTAAGATCCTGAAGAAAGAGTGTTGTTGCTAATTTAAAGGGCTGTGGGAAAAATTGACAGAACTATTCACTTATAGGACAGTGCCAACATCCAAGCAGCTACAGCAGCAGCAAAGTTGACAATGCTAAAGAAAATTCACTAAAGAAGAAAGAACATTGTTACCCTAACAAAGGTGTGTCTCCCCAATAGTTGTATTTGCAGGACATGGCTAAAACTTGCTTTAACCTTTTCGTTGCCTGGTCCATACATCATTCGGACCTGACAGCAGGGGATTTACACTGGGATCATGTGCAAATCTGACAAGCAGACTCCTGCTTGTCAGATAGAAGCATTCAGGTAGCTGCACTGCCTCCCGATTGCTCCCACACCTCCCACACCCCCCTGGTAACAGCACTCCCTCCCGCATGCGCCCCCCACCATGTATCCCGGGCTGCATTTGCTCATCTGCAGGCCCAGGACCTGCATAGCAAGTAGAGGAAAGGAGCAACCTTCCTTGTTGCTGACCCGGAAAGTGGCATGTTTGACTTCACTTGCCGGTCTGTCCATCAGTGTCCCTGGCTAGCATTGCCAGAAAAGAGTGTATTGCAATGCAATCTGCATTACATAACATTTAGTGAAGCACAGGGGAGCCATCAAAAGTTTTTAAGGCCCTGGATGTCTCATTAAAGAGAACCTGTCACCAAAAAATAATCACATAGGAGACTTTTTGTCTCCTATATGATACAAAAAAATTAAGTAAAAAAAATGTTTAAACCCAAGCACATAAAATCCCCACACAAAAACATTTTTGAGGCCTGAGTATAAACATAAATGCACGTGCCGGGGGCACCTATGCATGAAACGCATGTTACATATCGCCGTGCGCACTGGAGTGAGAGCAATATTTCTAGCACTAGACCTCCTCTGTAATGCTAAACTGATGACCTAATAAGGGGCTTTTAAACTGTCAACTATGGAAAATATACGATACTGAAGTTTGTCACCATTTCATGGGTGCACACAAATTTAAGCTTTGACATGTTGGGTATCTATCTACTAAGTGCACCTTGTCTTTTATATTTTACAAAAAAAATGGGTCATTTATTTAATTTATTTGTGTGTACTAAAATTTGCTTTAGTGTATTTTAGTGTATTTTTTACTGAAATTTTGCATTTTCTAGACCTTGGTGGTAATATCATGTGACAGAAAATTGGAACTAGGATTATTTTATTCTCTAGGGTGTCTGCTATCAAAAAATATATAATAATTTGGGGGTTTTATGTAATCTTTAGGTCAAAAATTATTTTTTTAAGCATGTATACAAAAAATTCTAAATAAAAAGCAAAAATGGCTCTGGCAGCGACAGGGTTAAAGCAGGAATATCTAAACACAGGAAAAAGTGATCTGGGAGGCATACAAGTTTTTCAAACTGCCCGATGAAGCTCAACACAAGTTCCACTAGAGTGCCAGTGTGAATAATGCCTTACATGTAATGTGAGCCATGTGTGTCTTTTCGCTGGCACTTTCACACTGGGGCAGTGAGAGTGTCGGCGGTAAAGCGTTGCTAGTTTTAGCGGTACTTTACTGTCATTTTAGCGCCACTTTTCGGTCGCTAGCGGGTGCTTTTAATCCCTCTAGGGGCTGAGGAAAGGGTTAATAGCACCCACAAAGCACTGCTGCCAATGCGCTTTGCAGGTGCTTCGCCAGCGCTGCCCATTGTATACACCGCTCTTAAACCGCCCCAAAGATGCTGCTTGCAGGACTTTTTGTTCCCGCAAGCGCACCGCTCCAGTGTGAAAGCACTTAGGCTTTCACACTGGTGTGACAGGAGAGGAGCTTTACAGGTGCTTTGCAGGTGCTATTTTTAGTGCTAAAATGCCTGTAAAGTGCCTCAGTGTGAAAGTGCCCTAAATCCTGATTATTTACCTTAAAATCTTAAACTTTTAAAACTCCAACCACAAATTTTTGAGAAAGAAAACATTTATATTCAGTTGTATCTCTTTGGTATTCGATGTCGAAAGATGCTTAGATTATAGATACAGTCAGTATTTATTATGACATGACATAGCTGTACCCAAGAGATAGAGTATCCTTAAATTATATATATATATGACCCTATCATTAGCCAGGCACTTGTACCTGAACAAAGTGTTTGCACTCTGTAGGAAATAGTGGAAATTGTTGCACGTTCAGACTTGTTATATACAAATGAACCACTAAAATCCCATATAAGCTTCACAATGTTGATATAATTTCAAAATGTACATTTCAATATTATTACATTTGCAGCTTTCAATAAAATAATATCTGGTGATCCTGCCATGAAGGTCCTTGATAAACACACTTCCTTTTAAAGAGTGACACTTCATCCTTTTCTTCCAACTGCTGTCCTGTATTGTCACCTTGTTACATAGTAGACACTACAAATGGTCATTTGAAGACATATTATGCAAGCATGATCTACTGTTGTCAACTATCAAGAAATAAGCATGTATAAGATGCGGCTACAAAGAGGTTGCAGGAGATCAGCAGCATTGAGATGCAAAAAGGGATGAAAAAAGTGAATGTAAATAATTTATTATAAAAGTAATTGTTTATAATACACAGTAATTTAGCAAATGAATTGCCACTTAGTTTACAATTAATTTAAACATTCATGCATATGTTAGTTCAAGCAACTGTGTCAACTGTGTCAAGCAACTGTGCCTAAAACATCCTAATCAGCCAAAAATATTCAGCCTGTTCATACGTTTCTGTATGGGTGAAATGTGAGGCTTTTCCTTTTTATATACACAGTGATATCAAAAGCAATCTTAGTGGTCGAACAAAAAAAAATCTCCTTAATGAAAAGTTGTGGCATGTTGTAGGCATCCAAGCACAATCAAGTTTCACATTTTATGTCTGTGATGGGACATCCTTATATGTTATATATATCAATGTCATAAAAAAATTATAAAAACTTGTGGATAATTCCCAAAGTTGATGCTAATAACGTGTTTCCCAGTCAAAAGCTGTTCATCAGGGAGACTGCAAAAGCATCACAATACAAATGTATGCCTGGCTTGCATGGACCGTTATCCTCCAAGGAAACATCACACAAAAGGCACATCAGCCAACCCCCACCAGACAAGCAGGGGATGGCATCACAGGCACCAGACCATCCAGAGGGGACATGGGGGCCAACCAACCAATGATTATTTTTTATTATATACTGGGGTAATTCTGAAGGACCCTAAAGGGGTTGTAAAGTCAGAAGGTTTTTTTTATCTAAATGCATTCTTTGCAATTAGATAAAAAACCTTCTATGTGCAGCAGCCCCTTCAGACACCCTAATACTTACCTGAGCGCCATCTTTCTCCAGCGATGTCCACGAGTATTTTGGCCATCTCTCCCTCCTGATTGGCTGAGACATAGCAGTGGCACCATTGGCTTCCGCTGCTGTCCATAAAAGTCAGTTAGCCAATCAGGACAGAGAGGGGGTGGGGCCGAACTGCAGCTCCGGGTCTGAATGGACACATGGAGCTGCAGCTCGGCTCAGGTGCCACCATAGCAAGCTGCTTGTTGTGGGGGCACTTGACAGAAGGGAGGGGCCAGGAGCAGTGAAGAGGGACCTGAGAAGAGGAGGATCCAGGCTGCCTTGTGTAAATCCACTGCAACAGAGCAGGTAAGTATAAAATGTGTGTTATTTTTCTAAAAAAATTTAATGAAACTTTACAATCACTTAAAAATGAAATCCTCTTTTTAATTGAATTGTGTTGCCTCACCTTCAGTACAAAGCCATTAAAGACCTTATTTTAAAAATGGCATACATAAATGCAGGTGGAATGTTTTTAAACATCAAATAGGCATTTTCACAAAGCTCAGTATTTACTGTGCAATTAGGTGTTCAGTAAATAAGTGCCCCTTAGGCTCATGAGTGCATATATGATGTTTGTAAATTAAAATGTTGAGCATGCAAATCCCTTCTGATGAACTTGCAAGGTTAATGAAAATAACCATAATATAAGCAATGTAAGTAATTTTGAAACGTGTCATGGTATATTAAAAAAATGCATAGTTGCTCATTTGAATATGACCGCACATTATTAATTTATTCAAGAAATCATGTTTTTAGTAGCCAGCATTAACATCGAAAATAATAGCTAATTGAATTACTACTGAATAATTTTCCCACTAATGGTATTACCCTTAAGGCAAATAGTCTTTAGGTCAAGATATTATTTTCTCAAAAGAAAAATGATTAACCACATTTAAACAATATAATTTATGAAAAACCTAAATGTATAGCTGTTACTTTGATATTTGTATTTAAAAATAATGGTAATAAAATGTTAATACTTCATGTTATTTAAATATTTATTGGAATTTTTTAATATAATGTAACTGGCCTATTTTATTTTTTTTTTCTGAAGCAGTCTCTCTGTCTTCACCCAAAAACATTAATTCAGTTTGATCAGGGCTTTAGGTGCATGTAGTGTGAATGCTAACAGAAAAATGTCAAGATAAGTTTTTGTTACTACTAATAAGTAGAGATGGGATGAACAACTCCCTTTTCGGTTCGCAGCAGAACTCCCAAACAGGGCAAAAGTTCTAACCCGAATGGCGAACCCCTTTGAAATCTATGGGAGCTGAAAAGGAAAAATCAAAAGTGCCAATTTTGAAAGCTTACAGTAGGTGACCGCGATATTGTGTCAATCTCGCCGCACTTCTCAGCGAGATTTGACACCTACGAGCCCCGTCGCAGGAGCCAGCGCAGAGATGTCTCAGTCATCGGGAAAGGAAAACTTTGTTTTCCTTCCGCGATGAGTGACAGGCAGCGCTGACAGCTGTCTAGTATGAATCCTGAGGCGGGAACACCGCGCCAAATTTTAAATGAAAAAACCGGCGTGGGTTCCCCCCTCGGAGGCATACCAGGCCCTTAGGTCTGGTATGAATTGTAAGGGGAACCCCCTATGCCGAAAAATCGGCGTGGGGGTCCCCCCCAAATCCATACCAGACCCTTATCCGAGCACGCAGCCCGGCCGGCCAGGAAAGGGGGTGGGGACGAGCGAGCGCCCCCCCCTCCTGAGCCGTACCAGGCCGCATGCCCTCAACATGGGGGGTGGGTGCCTTGGGGGAGGGGGGCGCCCTGCGGCCCCCCCACCCCAAAGCACCTTGTCCCCATGTTGATGAGGACAAGGGCCTCTTCCCGACAACCCTGGCCGTTGGTTGTCGGGGTCTGCGGGCGGGGGGCTTATCGGAATCCAGGAGCCCCCCTTAATAAGGGGGCCCCCAGATCCCGGCCCCCACCCTGTGTGAATGAGTTTGGGGTACATGGTACCCCTACCCATTCACCTAGGGAAAAGTGTCAATATAAAAAAAACACACTACACAGGTTTTAAGAGTAATTTATTAGTCAGCTCCGGGGTCTTCTTCCGACTTCGGGGGGTCTCCTTCCGACTTCTCCCGGTGTTCGGCCTCTTCTCCCGGGCCCCGCCGCTATCTTCTTCCAGCTCTATTGCCAGCGAGGGGCCCGGTCTGCTGCCGCTGTCTTGTCGCCGCTGTCTTGTCGCCGCTGTCTCTCCGCTTCTTCTCTTCTTTCCTTCTTCCCCGATGTTGACACGACGCTCTCTCCGGCTCGAATGCTGTGTGCGAGCTGCGGAGCCATTTATATAGGCGGTAACCCCGCCCCCTTACGACGTCATGGTCCCAGCATGCGCAGGGACTCTGGCGTCATAAGGGGGCGTGGCCCCAGAGTCCCTGCGCATGCTGGGACCATGACGTCGTAAGGGGGCGGGGTTACCGCCTATATAAATGGCTCCGTAGCTCGCACACAGCATTCGAGCCAGAGAGAGCGTCGTGTCAACATCGGGGAAGAAGGAAAGAAGAGAAGAAGCGGAGAGACAGTGGCGGCGAGACAGCGGCGGCAAGACAGCGGCAGCAGACCGGGCCCCTCGCTGGCAATAGAGCTGGAAGAAGATAGCGGCGGGGCCCGGGAGAAGAGGCCGAACACCGGGAGAAGTCGGAAGGAGACCCCCCGAAGTCGGAAGAAGACCCCGGAGCTGACTAATAAATTACTCTTAAAACCTGTGTAGTGTGTTTTTTTTATATTGACACTTTTCCCTAGGTGAATGGGTAGGGGTACCATGTACCCCATACTCATTCACATAGGGTGGGGGGCCGGGATCTGGGGGCCCCCTTATTAAGGGGGGCTCCCGGATTCCGATAAGCCCCCCGCCCGCAGACCCTGACAACCAACGGCCAGGGTTGTCAGGAAGAGGCCCTTGTCCTCATCAACATGGGGACAAGGTGCTTTGGGGTGGGGGGGCCGCAGGGCGCCCCCCTCCCCCAAGGCACCCACCCCCCATGTTGAGGGCATGCGGCCTGGTACGGCTCAGGAGGGGGGTGCTCGCTCGTCCCCACCCCCTTTCCTGGCCGGCCGGGCTGCGTGCTCGGATAAGGGTCTGGTATGGATTTGGGGGGGACCCCCACGCCGATTTTTCGGCATAGGGGTTCCCCTTACAATCCATGCCAGACCTAAGGGCCTGGTATGCCTCCGAGGGGGGAACCCACGCCGGTTTTTTCATTTAAAATTTGGTGCGGTGTTCCCGCCTCAGGATTCATACCAGACAGCTGTCAGCGCTGCCTGTCACTCATCGCGGAAGGAAAGCAAAGTTTTCCTTTCCCGATGACTGAGCCAGCGCGACATTCACAGTACCCTGTCGCCGAGAACCAGCGCGATGCTATCGCGCTGGAAACACAATCTCGCGGTCAGGTACTGTATATGCAAGTAATTGGCCATGAAAGGGGTATGGGGGTCTGGGTACTGCCCTGGGGGACATTTATCAATGCAAAAAAAAGTTTTTTTTAAATTATCATTTTTTCAGGAGCAGTGATTTTAATGATGCTTAAAGTGCAACAATAAAAATAAAAACATAATTTAAATATATTGCCTGGGGGTCCCTTTAGTCTGCCTGTAAAGTGGCACATCTGTAGCATGCATAGAACATGATGTAGAAAAAATGAAATTTCTAAAGAAAAAAAACAAGTCAAATCACATTTAAATTGACTTGTGGTTGCAATTGCCGACAACCAGCTATAAAAAAAAATAAAGAAAAAATGGTGTGGGGTCCCCCCAGTCCATGCCAGGCCATTCGTGTCTGGTATGGATTTTAAGGGGAACCCCACACCAAAATTTACAAATAAAAAATAGCGTGGGGTCCCTGCCAAAATATATA
This sequence comes from Aquarana catesbeiana, assembly GCF_042186555.1. Classification (NCBI taxonomy): domain Eukaryota; kingdom Metazoa; phylum Chordata; class Amphibia; order Anura; family Ranidae; genus Aquarana; species Aquarana catesbeiana. The sequence goes on from NC_133324.1 coordinate 412,060,282, forward strand.
CCAGACCCTTATCAGAGCATGCAGCCTGGCAGGTCAGGAAAGGGAAGAGATGAGTCCCCCCCCCTCCTGAACCATACCAGGCCACATGGCCTTAACATAGAGGGGGTGGGTGCTTTGGGGCCAGGGGGGCTCCACCCCCGCCCCAAAGCACCTTGTCCCCATGTTTATAAAGGGAGGACAAAACAGGTGGGACTTTAAATGAAGCTTGCAGTTAAATAAAAAAAGGGTCAAAGTTTATTGTATAACAGTATTTTACAGGAAAAAATTGTTAGAACATGATAGTGATAACAATGGTTCAAATCCCAGTACAATTAATATATGTACTATCATATGAAACCTTGGTGCTACAGAACAATGGAGGGAGGGTGGATAGGTAACTCACCACCCTCTCCGTAGAGCATCAGAATCAATAAACGTAATAATTGGGTACAATTTTACATAAAGTGAGATCTTGAACCATATGATAAAGAAAAGCAGATAACCATAAAATGCTGTTACACATGTAATAAAAGGTAGAAACACAGCAGGAGGAAAGCTTGATGTCCCCCTTTCTCCTTGGTAGCCATATCTGGGACACAGCCCTATACTGGACCACTGTGCGATTTACACTCCCACAATTCCTGGAAAAGATGGTCCCTCTCTCTGGGGGTTTCCGGGCCATAGTGTCCCTCTCTGAATACACAGTTGTTTTTGTAAGTATTAAGTTAGTTTATATCCTCCATATATACCCAACTGCTTAGGACTAGGGATGAGCCGAACACCCCCCTGTTCGGTTTGCACCAGAACATGCGAACAGGCAAAAAATTAGTTTGAACATGCAAACACCGTTAAAGTCTATGGGACACGAACATGAATAATCAAAAGTGCTAATTTTAAAGGCTTATATGCAAGTTATTGTCATAAAAAGTGTTTGGGGACCCGGGTCCTGCCCCAGAGGACATCGATCAATGCAAAAAAAAGTTTTAAAAACGGCCGTTTTTTCGGGAGCAGTGATTTTAATAATGCTTAAAGTGAAACAATAAAAGTGTAATATCCCTTTAAATTTTGTACCTGGGGGTGTCTATAGTATGCCTGTAAAGGGGCACATGTTTTCCGTTTTTAGAACAGTCTGACAGCAAAATGACATTTCAAAGAAAAAAATGTCATTTAAAACTACTCGCGGCTATTAATGAATTGCCGGTTCGACAATACACATAGAAGTTCATTGATAAAAACGGCATGGGAATTCCCCAAACCAAAATTTAAAAAAAAAATGACATGGGGGGGTCCCCCTAAATTCCATGCCAGGCCCCTTAGGTCTGGTATGAATTTTAAGGGGAACCCCGCGCCAAAATTTTAAAAAAATGGCGTGGGGTCCTCCTAAAAATCAATACCAGACCCTTATCCGAGCACGCAACCTGGCAGGCCGCAGGAAAAGAGAGGGGACAAGAGAGCGGCCCCCCTCCTGAACCGTACCAGGCCACATGTCCTCAACATTGGGAGGGTGCTTTGGGGTAGCCCCCCAAAACACCTTGTCCCCATGTTGATGAGGACAAGGGCCTCATCCCCACAACCCTGGCCGGTGGTTGTGGGGGTCTGCAGGCAGGGGGCTTATCGGAATCTGGAAGCCCCCTTTAACAAGGGGACCCCCAGATCCCAGTCCTCCCCCCTGTGTGAAATGGTAAGGGGGTATTTTCCTACCATTTCACTAAAAAAGTGTCAAAAATGTTAAAAATGACAAGAGACAGTTTTTGACAATTCCTTTATTTAAATGCTTCTTTTTTCTTCTATCTTCTTTCGTCTTTCTTCTTTCTTCTATCTTCCTTCGGTCTTCCTCCTTCTTCTTCTTCTTCTGGTTCTTCCTCCGGTGTTCTCATCCAGCATCTTACTCCACAGCGTCGGCGTCTTCTTCCCTTCTTCTCCTCGGGCCACTCCGCATCCATGATGGCATGGAGGGAAGCTCCCGCTGTGTGATGCTTCTCTCTTCATCTTTTTCTCTTCATCTTCTTCTCTTCATCTTCTTGTCTTCATCTTCTTTTCAGGCCGCCCTGCATCCATGATGGCATGGAGGGAGGCTCCCGCTGTGTGAGGCTTCTCCTGTACGTCAAAGGGAGTGGGGTCACTGGGTGGCTCCGCCCCCCCCAGTATTTAAGAGCCATCAGAAGAGGAGAAGCGTCACACCGCGGGAGCCTCCCTCCATGCCATCATGGATGCGGAGTGGCCCGAAGAGAAGAAGAGAAGAAGACGCCGATGCCGCGGAGGAAGATGCCGGATGAGAACACCGGAGGAAGAACCGGAATAACCAAAAGAACCAGAAGAAGAAGAAGATGGAGGAAGAAACCGAAGGAAGATAGAAGATAGAAGAAAGAAGAAAGACGAAAGAAGATAGAAGAAAGAAGAAGCATTTAAATAAAGGAATTGTCAAAAACTGTCTCTTGTCATTTTTAACATTTTTGACCCTTTTTTAGTGAAATGGTAGGAGTACTTTTGTACCCCCTTATCATTTCACACAGGGGGGAGGGCCGGGATCTGGGGGTCCCCTTGTTAAAGGGGGCTTCCAGATTCCAATAAGCCCCCTGCCCACAGACCCCCACAACCACCGGCCAGGGTTCTGGGGATGAGGCCCTTGTCCTCACCAACATGGGGACAAGGTGTTTTGGGGGGCTACCCCAAAGCACCCTCCCCATGTTGAGGGCATGTGGCCTGGTATGGTTCAGGAGGGGGGGCGCTCTTTTGTCCCCCCTCTTCTCCTGCGGCCTGCCAGGTTGCGTGCTCAGATAAGGGTCTGGTATGGATTTTTGGGGGGACCCCACGCCATTTTTAAAAAAAAATTTTGGCTGGGGTTCCCCTTAATATCCATACCAGACCTGAAGGGCCTGGTATGGAATTTAGGGGGACCCCCACATCATTTTTTTTTTTTTTAATTTTGGTTCGGGGTTCCCCTGTGGGGAATTCCCATGCCGTTTTTATCAATGAACTTTTATCTGTATTGTCGGACCGGCAATTCATTAATAGCCGCGAGTAGTTGTAAATGACTTTTTTTCCTTTGAAATGTAATTTTGCTGTCAGACTGTTCTAAACATGGGAAACATGCGCCCCTTTACAGGCATACTATAGACACCCCCCAGGAAATTTAAAGGGATATTACACTTTTATTGTTTCACTTTAAGCATTATTAAAATCACTGCTCCCGAAAAAACGGCCGTTTTTAAAACTTTTTTTGCATTGATCCATGTCCCCTGGGGCAGGACCCAGGTCCCCAAACACTTTTTATGACAATAACTTGCATATAAGCCTTTAAAATTAGCACTTTTGATTTCTCCCATAGACTTTTAAAGGGTGTTACGCGGCATTCGAATTTGCCGCAAACACCCCAAATTATTCGCTGTTCGGTGAACTGGCAAACAGCCGATGTCCGACTCGAACTCGAAGCTCATTCCTACTTAGGACAACTGCCAAACCCTATAGCAAGTTACTTGTATCATTACAGATCTATTTCAAGTGCCTGCTTCTGAAGAGTGAATTAATTCACGAAATGTGTCAAATGTTGATTGATGGGGACAAAGTCCTCATCCCCACAACCATGGCCAGTGGTTGTGGGGGTCTGCGGGTTGCGCGCTTATCAGAATCTGGAAGTCCCCTTTAAGAAGGGGACCCCCAGATCCCAGCTCCCTATGTGAATGAGTATGGGTACATAGCCTACTGCAAGCTATTAATTTTGAAGGTTCTTATATAGGTAAGGGGAAGGGCCACCTGGCTACATCACCTGGTGGCACCTTCCCCTACTGATGTCAAAGGCAATAAGGGTCCATTGTCTACTGCCTTTATCTCTGTGAGGCACAGGCAGCAGGATGCAGAGGAGGAATATGAAGAGAAGGAGAGATTTGGTGCTAGTGGTAAGGAGGATGAGAAAATGGGACAGGCTTCAAGGGGGACATTTCAGCCCTATCAAAGATAGGATTGTTGAGAACTGTGTTGTCCACAGTGACACCAAGGACTTAAGGTTCTCTGCTGCTCAAATGCCTGCACAAAGATCCTAGGTTTCATCAAAGAAAGGGACCATGATTTGGTGACCACCCTATTAGATCCCCGATAGAAGAGTAAAATGAAATACTGCCACCATCCCAGAAGGAGCTTAAATACAGTGCCTTGCGGGGGTGCTGTATAAGAACCTCTTTTCAACCTTTTTTCATGGTGACAAAGACACCTCTCATGACCAATGTACCTTCAATCCTCTGATCCCTGAAAGGTGGAGCAGCAGAGGTAGCCTGGCTCAGTGCTGCTTCTTAGATTTTTTTAAACAAGTACAAGCAGTACTCACAGACAGAGCCTGAACCCCACTGTATGATTTTTTTCTTCTTTGTAAATGTCACTTTTGCTATAACGCATCCTACAGTAAATTTACCAAAAACTCCCAAAATTCAATGCAATATGGCATCCTGATGAACCCTTGGTGTGCAGAATGCCCCCAGAAATTTAATTTCCTGTTTTTGTGATTGACTTGCTGATTTCAGACATCTGCACTAAGATACAAATAAAATTTTAAACATCACCTGTAATTTTCTCATTAAAACAATGATAGTGCACCAAGTGGTTACAATAAAGCTGACCCTCCCATTCAGGAATATGTCTTGTATGGATATAATAGAACAAACAACATTTTCCTTAGGACAGAAAAAGGTAGACTCTGCTACAAAGTTTGTTAAAATCCTTGCAATATATTTAAATCATGCAGTGTGATTGTTTTTTTTTTTCAACAAAGTGGAGTTACACTTGTAATCTACTTTAGGGGATATTTATATACTGTATATGTGTATCCTACAATTTGTGGAACTACAATTGCACATGCAACTCACTCTTGCTACTGTGGGAACAAGTTAACTATAATGTCTAATCGATATGTTTCAAATCATGTTGAATATCTGCCTCTTTAATCCTGAACAAAACTTTGCCTAGGGCTTTATGGATTTATTTTACAATAGCGAACATTGTTGAAATCTGTCCTTTCAAATATATTGCATACCCATACTTCTTTTTGACAGGAAATTCTATAAACACACCATATTTCATGATTCACTTCACTCAGGTCAGGTAGAAAAATGCACATATCTGCAGATATCAAAATAGTACAAAGTCCTTGAAAAGTTTAAACATTCAACGGCATTAATGCCTAAAGGAAATCTGTAGTGCTTTTGTACAGATTTTCTTTATTTACCTTTTATTCCCATGGCTAAAAAAATATTTTTATGCATCAAGTAAATATGAAATATTGCATATAACTTTTCACGTTTATTACTTGCATCCAGTAGGCAGAGCTCTAGAGTTTTCTGAGTGGACATTCTCTAAAGTGTCTTACTTTTGAGATGTGAATAATCCAAATAAGCTGATTTCTTTTGCCATCAAGCTATTTAATGTTACCCAGAACACATGACTACATTAGAGGAAGGAGACACCCCCTGACCCTCTGCTTTCTCATAAAGCACCTTATTGATTTCTACTCCCTCCAGCTGATTCCTAGGCCGCAGACGGTTGCTACCCTTATGGCCTCTGTGTATTTTCGAACCTCCATTGTCCACACCTTTTTTTCAGGTAAACTTGCTGGTTCCCCCCAAACCTTTCTTTTTTCTTTCTTGTGTCACATTGTCATTTCTATACTCTGCACCTATCCTACATTCTGTTTCACCTCCCTGTCACTGTTCGGTACCTGCACTAGTACACTTTTCCTACTAGTCACCTACTATATATTTCCACGTTCTATTTATATTTTACCACATATCCTCTTTATAGATGGTTACTATGTGGATCACACCAATTTTGAAACTCATGGGGGTACATCCCTGGAGACTAGTGTCTCTTACTGCACTTCCATCGCTGTATATCTGGGTTAGTCCACCTCAGCTCCCGGGGGCTGTTGTCTCTTCGGTCGGCCTCCAGCCCTGCATACCTATGCCCAAACTTATAGAAATATTTGTAAGTAATTTGGGGAAATCAGGCTTTACCCCCCCTTTTCCCCTCCCTCCTCTCCCTCCACATAGATTTATTATATAATCTTTTTTAATATATATGTTTTAATATTCATAGACACCTACCTCATACCTGCTCCTGAAGAGTGGCAATCGCCACGAAACGCGTTGAGCCAATAGATGGCCTTGCACTGATACTACATTATTGTCAGTAACTACCCTACATACCAGTTGGATTGTACCAACCAATCACGGCTACAGATATTTATCATGGAGACATGCTTCACTGAATTTGGTCATCTACAATGTTTACAGTATGAACTAATTATGTTGCTATATACAATTAAACCATTGAATGCCAATTGATGTCATGTAATGCATTCATGCAACGTTTTTAGTTCTATTATTATTTTAGGTACCTGCCATATTCATTGTTATCGAGTTATCTCCAGGGGTGCATGCCTCACATAAAGTCCCACCTTTTTTCTTTTTTGTTCACCCTTTTGATTTCAGTTAAAAAGAAGTAGTCAATAAGTGCACTAGTAGTGCTCCTTAAACTTTTTTTTTGTAAAATTAGGATTTCATATACTGTATGTATTGAAAAAAAGGACATAAAATCAGTTTACAAATGAAAATGAAATCAAATCAACCAAAACTTCATTAGGATTTCACTTAACCATACCAAACTAAATCTACCTCTATCTATCTATCTATCTATCTATCTATCTATCTATCTATCTATCTATCTATCTATCTATCTATCTATCTATCTATCTATCTATCTATCTATCTATCTATCTATCTATCTATCTATCTATCTATCTATCTATCTATATCCCTTATAATACCATTATTTTGTGCTCGTAATTTTAGTATCTGTGTGTCTGGAGGAATTTGTGCCCATTCAGCCAAAAGGGCCTTTGTGAGGTCAGGTACTGATGCTGGATGAGGCTTATGGCTGTTAATTTTTTAATTCATCCCAACGGTGTTCAGTAGGATTGAGGTCAGGGCTATGTGCAGACCACTTGAGTTCCTCCACACCAAACTTTTAAACCCATGTCTTTACTGATCTCTGCACACAGACTATGAATAAGATCACCGTGGAGTAACACATCCCATTGGTGGTAAGCCTTCTGTATTTCAGTCATAGAACTAGGAGAAAGGACAGGCTCCCTGGCTGGCACCCAACACTTCCATGGAGGACTAGGAATGTTTAGTGTCTAAATGATCCCTTTAGATCATTTAAAATATCTTTGTACTGTATATTGTACCATTAACAGCACTGTGAGTTGCAGGGGGGAGGAGTGTAGTGAACGGGGGTCCCTAGCTTACCTTATTCTCCCCCTTCCCTCTGCTTCTCTTGTTTTCTTGTTCCTTCTCTCTTTCCCCTTCCTTCGATTTAATACATTATGGTAATCCTTCTCTCTCTGGAGCCAGGCATTGGTGCAACTCTCCTTGTAGCACATTTATGATAGAACATCATTGTAGGCAGTGGCATTCCTATCCCTGAAATGATAAATTCCCTTTAGCGTTGTAAAGCGCTATGCTCTGTTTAGTGTGTGTTTTTGTATCTGTGATCTACCTCTTCATTATCCATTGTCACTTCTACTAATTTTGATTCCATGGATCTTCCAGATTCATAGACCCTTGGATGTAGCTCTTATGGTGGCCCCATCTGAGGTAATCCCAAAGGCTATTGACTTAGCAATGGTTTCAGCTCTTTCTTATACCTCTTGTCATATGTATCCTGTTGCTATGTATTTTTGAGGTTATAGGCTTTTGTTTCTCCTTTTTTTAAAGCTTATTTTTCATTAAATGGGAAGGGATCATTGCCTTATTTTGTCTTGTTTTTCTGGTTTTATTTTGTATATTTCACTATAACTAACTTTTTTTGTATGTGGAAAAAAAAAGAAAAAAGTATACTTTACTGGAAATAACTAAACTTAATAATTGGAGGGGTGTCCAAAACTTTTCTCCATAAACATTGTTAGCATGTTGCTCAGACCACTTTAACACTCCAATCTTGAAATAATGAGGTACGTGATTCAAGCTTCCCTTCCACGGACAATTACAAAATCTTATCTTACCTTATGCCGCGTACACACGGGCAGACTTTTCGATGGACTAGGTCCGGTGGACTTTTCGACGGACTTTATGACGGACTTTCCAACGGACTTTTGAATGAACGGACTTGCCTACACACGATCAACCAAAGTCTGATGGATTCGTACATGATGACGTACGACCAGACTAAAATAAGGAAGTTTACAGCCAGTAGCTAATAGCTGCCCTAGCGTCGTTTTTTTGTCCGTCGGACTAGCATACAGACAAACTGACTTTTCGACCGGTCTTGAGTCCGTCGGAAAGATTTGAAACATGTTTCATTTCTAGGTCCGTCAAACTTTTGGGGAAAAAAACTCTGCTGGAGTCCACACACGATTGAATTATCCGTCGGAGTCCGGTCTGCCGTAAAGTCCGCTCGTGTGTACGCGGCATTAGAGAAATTAGCAGATCTGCATTGTTTTTGCTACAACCCCAACCAGTCAATGGGCAATGATTAAGCACAAGATGCATGTGTGAAACACGCCTACGTGACCACAGTTTGGTGTCTTTGATGTTATCTTTGTGAAGCAAAATAAATGGCGATCGAAAGTTCTAAATGTGCAGCCATTTCTTTCTTCTTTCCAACCAGACATATTAGCCAGGCTCAAAAGAGGCCTTTTCTTTTTCTTTTTTTACAGCTTTCCAAAAACATGCATTTCAAACAGAGAGGGTTGCACATCCACTTGTCTTTCTTTTTCTTTTTCAAGGATGTCTTTCTTTGTATCAAACAAGTTTAACATGTTTGCCACATGAACAAGTTTCCAAAGCCAAAACTAAACTGGAGCACATCACTCATCACCACATCCCTACTCCTTTCATCTCAACAGAGGCTTAAGTAGTGCATACGTGGATTGAAATTTGGATGGGTCGGCTCTGTCGGATTTCCCCTCTCAATCAGTGCTGCAGGCTATAGCCTGAAACACTGATAAGTGTATGCTGATTGCGGGAATGTCTCCCCACTGTCAGAATACAAAGGCACAACAGGAGCATTCCCCCATTCATCTAGACTTTGAAAATGGTGAAATCAGGTCTTTTTTTTGGTTCAACTCGATGGTTGAATGAAATAAAAAACTCATGTATAGGCTGCTTAAGTCAAAAAGGTGGAGTATTGGAGTAGGGTGGTGATATATATAAATATAATCAATTATCTATTTTTTAGCAACATACTTCTAGTATAACTCTCATGTCCAAATACATAACTAAAATAGCCCATCCTGCTAAGGGCAACATCATTTAATTAAAGGATTTAAAACAAAAACCAAAAACTTTTTATAATAAATAAACTGCAAATTATAGGAATCAAGGCAATGTAACTATTGTACACATATTTCCACTAAATAGTAATGTTGTTATTAGATATTTTTAGAAACCCATAAAAGAAGTGGCAACATAAATGTAATAATTAGTATATAATTATTATGTCATTATGATAATTATTATGTATAAATCATATATAATTACCTCGAATAGTATATTATCATAGATAACACATCAAGTCACATTAACAATAAATTTAGTATAATATTTTTAAGATATTTTTATACAATACTTAAATATTAGCTAGTTTGTCATAATCTTCATTAAAGAATATTAGTTCACTCAAAATGAGTTATCTATATTGGATAATTAAAACTTGTTCCTTTTAAAGATAACCCCTTGTGGTTTTTTTTTATAGTATTGTATAGTACATTACAGTTTTTCATAATAATTTCATATTAATGTATCCATTTTTTTCTACTTCTCAGATATTCAAAAGAATAATCCAATATTGTGACAAAAAGATATAAGTGAACTGAAAAGTAGTGTTATTTAGCAGACAGCTGTTTAGTGCATGAACATTAAGCTAACAGTGTAGGACAGTGACGAAAGGTCTTGTAAACCCTGAAACTATATTGTGACCTTGTCAGAGGGAACTCAAGTGTATTTACACTTCATCTACATTATACTGTCTTGTATTTTGAATGTCTTAATTTCAACTTCACTGGTTGACGAAGTGTGTCATTGATTGTGTTATTGAACAAACTTGCTCAGATTGATTTAGGATTCATTTTCATAGGTGTAGACATGTTTTCTCTTGGTTACAATCTACAACACAAATGGAACTTGAATTATATTCTTACATCTTTAATAGAAAATTGTTTAATTACTGTAAAATTATTCTTATTTTTTTACATGCTTTCTGAACTAACAATCATGCAATGAATGTACTGATTTTGCCTAACAGACCATGACAATTTTTTTATGTTGATTTGATTCCAAAAACATAATTGCATTTCTTGTAACTCGATTGCCTTAGACACCAAGGATATTATTATTATCGTTATTATTATTAGTAGTAGTAGTAGTAGTAGTAGTAGTAGTAGTAGTAGTAGTAGTAATAATAGTAGTAGTAGTATTATGCATGAATGAAAAGCTAAAAATCAAAATTAATTGTATGTTATTGGTATTTTTACTGATGTTAGTTTATAGTAAATGGAGAAAAGTTTGGCATTTTCCAACTTAAAGTGGTGTTCCACTCAAAAAAAAATAAATGCATGAATGTGCCTAAAAAAAAAAAAAAAAATTGAAAAAAATTTCTTTTACTCACCTCTAAATGGCTGTTGCTAGGGGGTCCCTCATAGTCTGCCTCCTTCAGTGCCTGGGCTGATGACTTCACTTCCCCTTGGTGCAGGAAGGGCTCAGCTCTGTCCCCTCCCTCTTGTCAATCATCTGGGACACATTACAGGCCCCAGAAGACTGAGCGGCCAATCGCGGTGCCGCTCACGCATGCGCAGTGGGTGCCCGGCTGTGTAGCCACAGCCGGGCACCCACAGTTGCAATGCCGGCGCTGCTGAATGGAGGGGGAGACGAGCAGGTCTTCTATCCCCCGCATCGCTGGACCGTGGAACAGGTGAGTGTCGGATTATTAAAAGTCAGCAGCTTTTTTAAATGGGAACTCATCTTTAAGATTGTACTGTTGGTTGGCTATCTGTCTAATTAATCTTGTATTATTAAAAAAATAAACAAATTGCTGAATTGTTAATTCTGCCCCTCCGAACTGGTAAAGGGGTCACAAAAATGAAAAATAAAGTAAAATTGCCCTCTTCATTCACAAGTTTGCTAAAGAGTAACTCCACTTTGTGGGGAAGAAAATAACAAATACAAAAAATAATAATACAGTAAAACCTTGGATTGTGAGCATAATTCATTCTAGAAACATGCTTGTAATCCAAAGCACTCATATATTAAAGAAAATTTCCCCATAGGAAATACTAGAAACTCCGATTATTCATTCCACAACCATATATCTATAAGTCCTTCAGTTTATAGTCCATATAAAAAGATTATAGCAATGTGGTTGTTTAACCATAAAATCTCCATCCACAAATGGCAGCCTCCTCAAGGGGATTAGAAGCAAAATCCAGCAGGAGCTATAGAGTATAAAAGAGAAGAGAGGCACCTCCAAGTGTAGCAATATTGTTACATTTAATTAAGGTACAACATTTAGCAACTCACATGATTGATTATTAAAACAGGCACATCTAAGTATGCAGGCATCTGGGCTAAAGCTGTCCACATAGACCATTCTCTGCACCGCCGTCTCTCTCCGCTGTCAGTCTGCAATCGTGACCGGGAAGACTACCCTACAGTAGAGCGATCTGAAAGCGAGGCTTGAAGTGCTCGCGGAGCACAGCGTGAAAAGGATGTTGTTGGTGGTGATGCGATGGATGACCTATGTGGACAGCTTTACCCCGGGTGCCTGCATACTTAGATGTGCCTGTTTTAATCATCAACCATGTGAGTTGCTAAATGCTGTACCTTCATTAAATGTAACCATATTGCTACACTTAGAGGCATCTCTCTTCTCTTTTATACTCAGTTTTAACATGACACTACTTGTATATTAAGACATTGCTCATTTATCAAGTCAAAACTAAAAAAAAAATGTTTTCTTTGTCTTGCAAAACACTCTCAGACCAAGTTACTCTTAATCCAAGGTTTTATTTGAATCGCATATACAATTGCAGCACAAGTCATATTGTAATTGAATGTTATTAAAAATTACCTTTCCTTTTCAATCTGCAGCTTTGTAATGTTCTGTAAAATGCAATTCAATATAGCTACTTGGAGGTGTTCTGTACACAGAATGTGCTCAGAATGCCCCCCAGAAACATCACTTTCTGCTTGTGTGATTGGCTCACTGATTTTCCCAGAAGTCTGCACTAAGATACAAGTCAGATTTCAGGCATCCCCTGCAACAAAAAATTCATTTTTGGTGAGATACTCCCAATAGGAAATCACGTCTAAAGGGATGCAAACCCTGCAATTTTCCTCATTAGAGCCCTGCAAGTGCAGCAACTGATTGATAATTATGAAACCACTCACATTAGATTCCCTTTCCACGTGGACACAAACATCTCTCTCTTCAGAATAACAAAAGGCAGGAAGAGGCAACAAAGTTTGTTAAAATGCTTGCAATGTACAGTACATAGATCACCAAGATGGGAATGTTTTTTTCTTAACAAAAGTGCAGTTACTCTTTTAAAAAGTTACAAAAACTATCCCAAAATGTCTTCTTTCTTTATTCTCCAGTGCTTTTGTGATTTGATTTTGGGGAAATGAATAACTCTAAAGACATTTTTAGCATTGTACTTGGACAGTGCGCTTTTGGGAACTATCAACAGTCCAGTCATTATTAGTTACTTCTGCAGGATTTCCGGTAAGAAAATCAGCCATAGACCCTGCATCCTATGGATTCATATCCTTATTTCTAAATATGATTAAAGGAATTAATTAACTAATTTAAGCAAAAATGACATAATAGGGTGCAATGTATGGTTAGTCTTAACTCTGCATGCCTTTTTTTTATTCCACACAACATTATATTTCCTTTTTTTTTTTTTTTTTTTTTTTTTTAAGGAGTTGGAAAGGGTTGACTTACTCTTAGGGTTTGCAGCACACCATGTTCGGGGTGAATCTTTTAAAGTATGGAGAGTTTTCTTGCACTGGTGACACAAGAAGCCTAGCTGAAATCTGCTGCTTTGACAGTCTTACCAGGGTTAGAGGAAATTTCCTTACCTGTGTGCATAGGTCATCCCTGTAAAAAGGTAATGTTACACCTGATTGTTTTTGTCTTTTTTGGGGGGAAAAGGCGAACTATAGAAGTGGGGTAAGTGACTAAGGTACAATGTTTTCCTGAGATTGTAATCATAAATCCTAGATCCTGTGAAATATTTAGGGCACCCACTAGCTCTTCCTAAGTCCCTAATGAGGTATGGCTTGAGAGTGCATTATTCAGGAAGTTCAGAAAGCTTCTATTAGATTGCTTTCAGTTTCCTTGCACTATATAAGATAATACTAATAAGGACATCAAGCACAGTATCTACCTGGTGGTCTGTCAATATGCCAAGCAAACATAAAGCAGGATTACAAATGTTTGGTACATCAAAAATATTAGCAAAACCTTTTACCTTCTACCTAGGACTTAGCACCTCGACTAGGGTAGCTCCAATCATAAAAAGTAGCTGATTTCTTGGTGGCATTTAAAGGAAACATTACTGTTCAGTTTACCTACACTATATAGTCAGATTTCTGTAGTAGCAATAGTTGCAATGCAAATATTTCAGTTTTATTAACCTGTCCCTAGGTGAAATCACTAGGGGAAAAACTTTTCAGTCTCCTCCTTTTCCTCATTGGTAATGGCGGGGATGTCTCTAAGCCTTTGAGTTCAGTGTTATTCAGAGTGATTTGTCACCTATCTGGGACCTCTCTGTGCCCATAAGTTTACATCAACCAATTAGTATAGTTCCCAGAGCTGCAGGTTGAACCAAAGTAGAACATAATGAGAGTTAGTCAAATTTGTGTGTTTAGAGCATTTCTGGGATCTTTCAAAATGCAGAGGGAGAGTTATTAACGTAGTATCATTATACATAGGGACTTCTTGTCCATAAACTAAATTGGCCAGGGCTTTCATAAAAGGCCATAAGGGCACTTTGAGAGCTGTATGTGCAATGTTCAAATCTGGGTGTATTAATTCATTAATATAAATTAAATGAGAGGCCCAAAAGTAGGTAGCACATAGAGCAACCACACTCCGAAAAGAGGTTACGAAGGGTGGCAAATAAAGATCTGGGGTATTCTAAGCCAAATAAATGTAGCTTTTTAAATTGCTTCAGTAAAAGATAACCTGGAGAGCTTATGAAGATATACAAAAATTTGAGCAGAACAACTATTTGAAATACATTTATTCTTCCCATTAAATTCAAGTGTATATCCAGCAGCAATGGTCCATATGGTCCCTAAAGGAGTCTAAATCTGGATAAGATTATTGGGAATATAAGCAGCCAGTGATTGCTGTATGTCTAGTCCCAAATAGTTGATTTTTTTTAACTACCTTCAGAAGGCAGCAGGCAGTTAGTGTATCTGGGCCCGAGCAGCATCATCGTTGGGAAGGCTAACCAATTTCTTCCAGTTAACTGTACAATTATAAAACCCTCCAAAGGCATTAATAAGGGTTAGTAGATTTTGAAAGGATGTAGCAGGTGTTTTAAAATATCAAAATATCATTGCCATAAATAGGCAGAGGCTTTTCAGTAGGAAATATTTTTTAGACCCTCCAATTAATCTGTGGTGCATATCAATTCAGCCAATGGCTCAGTTGTTAGCACAAATAAAAGAGGTGAGGAGTCTAGATCCCCTATGCATTGAGAAACATTCCATAATGAGGTTATTATTTCTCAAAAAAGCTACTGGGGACATATAAAGAACCTGAATTCAGCAGATAAAAGTAGGCCTAAAGCCCGTTTTTTTTTCAAAGCCCAGATTATTTTTTACAACAGCCCACATGAATGGCACAAGAAACACTACCACTCTTTGATCAAGATTATCATGTGTCACCTGCAGATTGGTAAACAATTTTCTGCTATTGACATACATACTTCTTTCTTGGATTGGTTTGATTGTGCAACTTGGTGGTATACTTATTAGGTCTCATAGACAGGACTTAACCAAGATCTTGGCATCCATATTAGTTAAAGTGGATGTAAACCCTCACATATACCCAGTGAAGTGAACAGCCCCAGATGATACACAGGGATGAAAAAAAAACCCTACATACAAGTTTTGCATGTATATCTACTGTCTTCAGCTTTATATACTGTTTAGAAAGTTCAGATCATGTTAGGAGATTTTCTCTTCCTGTTCAACACTGCAGATTGGAGGAAAGGCACACACCCCCTCTCCTCATAGGTAGACACTTTCAGCTCTGTATGTTTAATAGTTCAGGGCTCTGTTAATCTATTTATAGCATCCTCCCCAACACAAAACTCTGGCTGCTTTAATCTCAGTTAACGGAGAATTTGTGAGGAGTTATCAAGCTGATAACAGAAGAACAGAGCAGGAGACAGCTACGGGACATAGTACTGTGAAGAGAGACAAGAAAACACTGCAGATATATGTGCCCTGATCAAATTTCATGAATCCGGTTTACATCCACTTTAAGGAAATAGGTTGGATTTACTCTCACTTGGTGAGATCTTTTTGGAGTTTCAAGAGGAGCTCAAAAGGAAATTCACTCATAGATGGAGATAACATACTTTTTTATGTACCTCGAATAAATGAGGGACAAGATACTCATCAAATTTGATGTATTATTTGACAGGAAATACATCAAATCCATGAGTCTTTTGAGAAAGAATGTACTGAGAGAGATATCTCAAAGGGTGTAATTGGAAAATCAAAGTAATTTTTTGCTTTAACAGTCAATATTAGAAGGGATATACTAGCTAAATATGTATAGAGGATTTTCTTAGTAAATTGGAATTTTGATCATAAAGTTGGCTGTAAAAAGTAAAAAAGGCCTGTTCATTTTCCTGGGGAGTATTTACCAAGACATATTATGTAATATGTGAGGTATAGTAAAAAATGGACAATTAAAGTGATACTAAAGTCTAATTTTTTTAGTTAAAAACAAACAAACATGTGGATACTTACCTGCAGTGTTTTTTTACAGAGCAGCCCAGATCCTCCTCTTCTCAGGTCCCTCTTTGTGGCTCCTGGCTCTTCCACCCGTTGAGTGCCCCCATGGGGGCACCTGAGCCGAGCCCCAGTTCCCTGTGTCCATTCAGACACAAAGTCGCTGCCCGGCCCTGCCCCCTTTCTCTCCACATTGGCTTACTGACTTTAATTGACAGCAATGGGAGCCAATAGTGCCATGCTGCATTCTCAGCCAATGAGGAGGGGAGTCTCGGACAACCGAGTCTCTCGTGCAACATTGCTGTAGCTAGATGGACCTCAGGTAAGTATTAGGAGGGCTGAGGGGACTGCTGCACACAGAAGGTATAGAATGCATTAAGATAAAAAAATTCTGCCTTTACAACCGCTTTAAGAATTAGCCGAGTGTGACAAAGGTTCACAGCTTTTATCACTAAACTCAAAAATTCTTTGATTCTGATATAACATTTTCCTTTTAGAGTCATGAAGCAGTTTGACAATACAGTCCCCACAAAGTTGTTCCCAACTGCATGAGTTTTCTGAATTGTAAGCAGTAATAATCAGTTTCTCAGATTGAGCCATATTGCGTTCCAGTTCCTGCATTGTTTATTCCAGATTGTGTCTCTCACCAACTGCCTTTGTAAGTGTACCTCACAAAATAACTCAACATTTCCCATCTGTCAGACTCAGAAAGTTGGGCTGAAGGAGCAGCCCAGAAGTTCTGTATGGCAGACAGATAATTTGCAAGATTCAGATTTTTTAGCCATAACACTCCCACATGCCAAATTTGTATATGGGAGGCAATAGAGGTATACAAGGTAAGTTGCTATTGGTTGCCTTTTTTTCTGTAGCATATTGTAGCCCGACAACTTGTTTTATATGATTGCCACCAGTTCATTACATGGCATGTTGGCTGATATCTGTGATATGAGCATTAGAGTGGTACTTTTTTTTGTTTGTTTACACGTATATGAGCATGGTTGGAGATCAAGCCACACTCAGTAGCCAATTGTGCCAGTTTCGAGGTGGGCCGTGATAAAGAATGACTGGTGAATCTGCAGCTAATGGTTGGTACACCAGTATTGGTAGATGAGGAACGAGTGTAGCAGTAGCAAAAATCTCAATAATTTGCTAAAATCAATAATCTGGGAAATGAGAAGTTCAAGAGAGGAGCAAGGAGCTCAAATTTCAGCAAGAAACTGGATATCATTTGACCAAGAAATCATATAATGATTATCATATCATATTCCGACTTTCAAGTAGCTCAGTAGTAAGATATTCAAGGGTAATCTGCACCAATGGTCCATATGGTTCTTGAAGGAATCTGAAAGTGGACTAAGATTATTGGAAATATAAGCAGCCAGTGATTGTTGCATGTTTATTCCAAAATAGTTGATTTCTTTAACTACTATACATTCAGAAGGCAGTAGGCAGTTATCTGGGCCCAAGCAGCATCACTAACCAATTTCTACACTGACAGACACAGCCCAGAGGCCTTGGGTTTAAATCCTGAGAAAGGGTCAGTCAAGGAAATTTATAACCAACCCAAACAAAAAAGGAAATGGCATTGCCTATAAATTATTAAGCCTAGTTCAAATATAATTCTAATTGTCACTTTTGCTGTACAGTTTAGTCTGGTAAAGGAAGGTAAAAATAACTGACTTACTGGCAATATCAACACATAAATAAACTATGCTATGGGGGGACTGAGAAAATCAAAGACTGCTGTGCTAATTCTATTGACAGCCTGCATCATACATGCCATCTTTTATTTCCACTTTTGGTATTACTGTGCACATTTGATAGAGAGCGCTAAAAGTAATTCTTTGCAATTTCTGAGGGTAATGTACAATTATTTCTCCAATGATAAAGAATTTGTTTCATTGCTTTGTCAGCTCCATTTGGAGTCCATTTACAAGAACAGGCATACATAGTTACCTTAATGAATAAATCTCCTTATTTCTGCTGTCTCATGTATTTCTTAGTGTAATATAGTCTCTGCATGATTTCACACCCAGTTGTAAATATAAATTCATTTCAAAGGTTAGGAAAATGCATGATTATTTGAAATGAAATGATCACATTAAATCCTCAAAAGGATAAAGTACAGTAGAATTACTAAAATGTTGTAAATACACATTCATGTTAAAGCGGACCTTCAGTCATTTTATCAACTTTCCATCTAATAAATCTTCTGCCCTTTTTGTTTTAATTTTGGATAGTAAAATATTTTTTTTTTTCTGCCAGTAAATACCTTATACAGCCCACTTCCTGTTTCTTGTCTGGTAAAAAGCCTAGGCTTATGACATCATGCACAGCTCTCTCTCTAACTCTTGTGAGAGTTTGCCAGCAAGGGAGGGGGGATGAGTCATAGGAGGGCCAATGAAAGCTGGAGGTGTGCCTCTGTGTGTCTGTGTAACTCCAGGAAATAAACAGGCAGCAGCTTCAGCTGCCTACAGTTATTATGACTGCAGACTTAGTGGAGGGAGATTTCTGCAGCATATTTGGCAAGTACAGAATCACAGTATATATAAAATAATATGCAAAGTGGTTGGAGGGAAGCTTCAGAGTGGAAAATATGTTTTTATTACAAATTATGTGAGCAGACTGCAGTTCCTCTTTAATTTACCAAAGGCAAAAAGGTACCCATGTACTTTGCATGGGTACATTTTGCAGAACGTAGTGACTGTGGTGAAATTTCACAAAGAATACCCAATCGCATGAAAGCAAGGAAAAACAGCATTTTTGCTTGCACACAATAGAGCTTCACCTCATTCACTAAGCTCTGGGGAAAATTCCCTTGCAAAGTACAATTGCCTTTGCAAAGCGAGCATTCTATTTGTCTTTAGTAAATCAACCTTATTAAGAAAATTGTTTTTATGTCTAATGTAAACATTGCATGCCTTCAAGTAAAAATACTAATTACACTTCAAGGGTGTATTTTTTATTTTTTAACCTAAAAAACCCATCTGCCTCATTAACTGCCATTTTTAACATGTACAATATGTATCTGCCAAAGTCTACCAGAAACTCAGGTTGTTGTATTACAATATATTTTCCTGGGATATCATTTCTTTAAAAAAGGAGCAGCTTTTTTGTAGTAATCTTCTGTTGAGACCAGGCATATACTGTAGCAGTGCCAAGTGCTTCTGACTTCGTGCAGCTGCTAAACAGCCACAAATCCACCGCTTAATACTTACAGATGGACATATAAATTATAAAGTGTAACTGCTCCTTTACTGAACATTGTGGGGTTGCTTTACTAAAACAAAGAAGACTGTTGACTTTGCAAGTGCAGTTGTACTCTGCAGGGGGATTATCCCCAAAGCTTAGTAGCTTTAGAAGCTCTGCCAACTTCCATCTTCGAATCATGTGCAAGAATTTTATTTTTACATTCTTCTTGTATATAATTGGGTATTCTTTGCAAAGTGAGACTTCACCATGTTTGCTGAACAGTGTATTTGCCTCTATGTTCTTGTCAATATCTGGGAGAGAAGAAGATGTAGACTCTTTCATTGCCGTGTTGGCAGTGCCACACATCATATAGTTCTTCTGTGTGGAACAGGTGTTGAAGTGATAGAGTATGTTTTTTGGCTGAGGAGTCTAGGTGCGGGTTAGCCATCAGATTAAAGTCTCCACACATGAGAAGGGGGCCCTGCTTGACTGTAGATATGCATTTAAAGAGTTTGCAAAGAAAGCGCAGTTGGTGGGAGTTGGGGGCGTGTAAAGCCCTTATCGTGTATGGTTGGGCATTGATTTTACAAGTTACAATGAGATATCTGCCCTCTGTGTCCAGGATGGAAGTCTTAGGCTGGAAGGCAAAGGGTTTTCTTGAAGGCAAGGAGGACCCCTTTTTTTTCTCAGAAGCACAGGATAGATAGACATTGGGGTAGTTCTTGTGGGAGCAGTTGGGGATATCAGAGGCTTTAAAATGGAATGTTGGCATGGTGTTTGCAGGCTTTTTTCCATAGCGAAAAGCAATTAGTGGGGTGGTTTAATCCTCTGGCATTCAGAGAGAGACATTTAGGGGGCATTGCATGAGGCTGAGATAAGACTAAGTGTTAGTCGGGTAGAGTTACTCACTGTTACTTCTGGGCACTGGATAGTCAAGGGTAAACCTGTGAATCCCGGCAGGAGCAGTGTAGGTCCTGGGAAGATGATCTTGATGAGTTGTGGTTTTGGATCGTCGTTCTTGAGTAGAAGAGAAGGTGTGTCTCCCTGTGTGTCACATGGGCTTGAGTCCATCGATATGATGTATACAGCACTATGTATACAAAACATTATATTAGTAAAAAGAGGATCTGGTGTGAGATCCGTGAGCAGTTTTGACTGCTGAATTGTACTGGGGGGAAGTAGGAAGGTAGACATTACATTCCTTCAGCCAGGGGGAATGAATGATGCACTTAAAATGCTTATGAAGCTAAGAGCCTCCAATAATTTGTTTCTTAGCGGACTTCTTGTAGGACACTACTAGGGATGAGCTGAACACCCCCTGTTCAGTTCGCACCAGAACATGCGAACAGGAAAAAAGTTCGCTCGAACACGCGAACACCGTTAAAGTCTATGGGACAAGAACATGAATAATCAAAAGTGCTAATTTTAAAGGCTTATATGCAAGTTATTGTCATAAAAAGTGTTTGGGGACCTGGGTCCTGCCCCAGGGGACATGGATCAATGCAAAAAAAAGTTTTAAAAACGGCCGTTTTTTCAGGAGCAGTGATTTTAATAATGCTTAAAGTCAAACAATAAAAGTATAATATCCCTTTAAATTTCGTACCTGGGGGGTGTCTATAGTATGCCTGTAAAGGGGCGCATGTTTCCCGTGTTTAGAACAGTCTGACAGCAAAATGACATTTGGAAGGAAAAACCCATTTAAAACTACCCGTGGCTATTGCATTGCCGACAATACACATAGAAGTTCATTGATAAAAACGGCATGGGAATTCCCTACAGGGAAACTCCAAACCAAAATTAAAAAAAAAAAATGACGTGGGAGTCCCCCTAAATTCCATACCAGGCCCTTCAGGTCTGGTATGGATATTAAGGGGAACCCCAGCCAAAATAAAAAAAAAAAATGACGTGGGGTTCCCCCTAAATTCCATACCAGACCCTTCAGGTCTGGTATGGATTTTAAGGGGAACCCCGTGCCAAAAAAAAAAAAACGGCTTGGGGTCCCCCCAAAAATCCATACCAGACCCTTATCCGAGCACACAACCTGGCAGGCCGCAGGAAAAGAGGGGGGGACGAGAGTGCGGCCCCCCCTCCTGAACCGTACCAGGCCACATGCCCTCAACATTGGGAGGGTGCTTTGGGGTAGCCCCCCAAAACACCTTGTCCCCATGTTGATGAGGACAAGGGCCTCATCCCCACAACCCTGGCCGGTGGTTGTGGGGGTCTGCGGGCGGGGGGCTTATCGGAATCTGGAAGCCCCCTTTAACAAGGGGACCCCCAGATCCCAGCCCCCCCCTGTGTGAAATGGTAAGGGGTACTTACCCCTACCATTTCACTAAAAAACTGTCAAAAATGTTAAAAATGACAAGAGACAGTTTTTGACAATTCCATTATTTAAATGCTTCTTCTTTCTTCTATCTTCCTTCATCTTCTTCTGGTTCTTCTGGCTCTTCTGGTTCTTCCTCCGGCGTTCTCGTCCAGCATCTCCTCTGCGGCGTCTTCTATCTTCTTCTCCTCGGGCCGCTCCGCACCCATGGCATGGGGGGAGGCTCCCGCTCTTCTCTTCATCTTCTTCTTCATCCTCTTCTCTTCTTCCTTCTTCTCTTCTTCTCTTCTTCATTTTCTTCTCCGGGCCGCTCCGCACCCATGCTGGCATGGAGGGAGGCTCCCACTGTGTGACGGCGTCTCCTCGTCTGACGGTTCTTAAATAACGGGGGGCGGGGCCACCCGGTGACCCCACCCCCCTCTGACGCACGGTGACTTGACGGGACTTCCCTGTGACGTCACGGGGAATGCCACAGGGAAGTCCCGTCATGTCCTATGCGTCAGAGGGGGCGGGGTCACCGAGCGGCCCCGCCCCCCGTTATTTAAGAACCATCAGACAAGGAGACACCGTCACACAGCGGGAGCCTCCCTCCATGCCAGCATGGATGCGGAGCGGCCCGGAGAAGAAAATGAAGAAGAGAAGAAGAGAAGAAGGAAGAAGAGAAGAGGATGAAGAAGAAGATGAAGAGAAGAGCGGGAGCCTCCCCCATGCCATGGGTGCGGAGCGGCCCGAGGAGAAGAAGATAGAAGACGCCACGGAGGAGATGCTGGACGAGAACGCCGGAGGAAGAACCAGAAGAGCCAGAAGAACCAGAAGAAGAAGAAGATGAAGGAAGATAGAAGAAAGAAGAAGCATTTAAATAAAGGAATTGTCAAAAACTGTCTCTTGTCATTTTTAACATTTTTGACAGTTTTTAGTGAAATGGTAGGGGTAAGTACCCCCTTACCATTTCACACAGGGGGAGGGCCGGGATCTGGGGGTCCCCTTGTTAAAGGGGGCTTCCAGATTCCGATAAGCCCCCCGCCCGCACACCCCCACAACCACCGGCCAGGGTTGTGGGGATGAGGCCCTTGTCCTCATCAACATGGGGACAAGGTGTTTTGGGGGGCTACCCCAAAGCACCCTCCCAATGTTGAGGGCATGTGGCCTGGTACGGTTCTGAAGGGGGGGCCGCACTCTCATCCCCCCTCTTTTCCTGCAGCCTGCCAGGTTGCGTGCTTGGATAAGGGTCTGGTATGGAATTTTGGGGGGACCCCACGCCGTTTTTTTTTTTTGGCGCGGGGTTCCCCTTAAAATCCATACCAGACCCTGGTATGGAATTTAGGGGGAACCCCACGTCATTTTTTTTTAAAATTTTGGCCGGGGTGTTGCAGTAGTTGAGGTGAGAAATGACCAGCGAGTGAATTAAGAGCTTAGTTGTGTTATTGGTTAGAAAGGGACAAATTTTGGAGATGTTGTAGAGGTTGAGGCAGCAGGATTTGGAAAGTGATTGGATGTGTTGCTTGAAGGAGAGTTCAGAGTCCAGGACTACACCTAGAACCTTGGCATGTGGGGATGGGCTTATAGTTGTGCCATAGATTTTGACAGAGAGATCAGGGGAAGGGGAGGGGGCATATGGGGGAGGAAAAATTATAAGTTTGGTTTTGGATAGATTGAGTTTGAGGAAGTGGTGTGACATCCAGACTGATATACCTGATAGTAAATTAGTGATACGTGAGGAGACAGAGGGAGTGAGCTGAGGGGTAGAGAAATAGATTTGGGTGTCATCAGCGTAGAGGTGGTATTGGAAGCCATGGGAGGCTATCAGTTGACCCAGGGAGGAGGTGTAGATTGAAAATAGGAGAGGTCCAAGAACTGAACCTTGGGGGACCCCAACAGAGAAAGGAAGAGGAGAGGAGGAAGTAGAGTTGTAAGAAACGCTAAAGGTGCGGTTGGATAAGTAGGAAGAGAACCAGTGAAGAGTACAGTCACGGAGACCGAAGGCATGGAGTTTTTTGAGGAGGAGGGGGTGGTCAACCGTATCAAAGGCAGCAGAGAGGTCCAGGAGTAGGAGTACAGAATAGTGTTGATTGGTTTTGGCCATTAGTAGATCGTTTGTTAGTTTTAGGAGAGCAGTTTCTGTGGAGTGTTGAGGACAAAATCCAGACTGAAGGGGATCAAGAAGGCTATTATCAGTGAGGTGGACGCTCAGGCGTTCGAGGAGTTTGCATAAGAAGGGGAGCAAGGATATGGGGCGTAGGTTGTTAAGATTGGATGGATCCAGTGAGGGCTTTTTAAGTATGGGCCTGACAAGTGCATGTTTTAGGGAGTTGGGGAAGATGCCAGAAGAGAGGGAACAGGATCCAGAGGGCAGGTGATAAGGTGGACATTACCAAGTAGTTTAGCAACTTCGTCTATACTGGTGGGTTTGAAAGAGGGAAGTAATGATTGTGCCTGTGGGCATGAAGTGTAAAACGTGGAGGGTATCGGAAACAGTAGAGATCTCCACGTGAATTGTATCAATCTTCTGTTTGAAGTGATTGGCGATCTCCTGGGCAGTGAGTGAGTTGGCGGGTGGAGGCGGTGGAGGACGAAGTAGAGAGTTGAAGGGGATGGGATGATAAGTTGCTAATGAGAGTGATAAGATAGGTCTGCTTGGCAGAGAGGAGGCTGTAATTGTATTTTTGGAGGGCAGATTTATATTGGTTAAAATCTCTTTGAGACTTGGTCTTACGCCACAGGCGCTCATGAGCACGACTACATTTTTTCAGACTTCTAGTATCATCTGTTTGCCAAGGTTGAAGGTGTCGGGGCTTGATTCTGTGTGTAGTGAGGGGGGCCAGTGAGTCCAGTGAGGCTAGAAGTGAAGTGTTGTAGACAGAAGTGTCTAGGTTGTTGCAGGATAGGGGTGAGATTTTGTTGTAGAGGTTGTCGATAGAGTAGAGGAGAGAAGGGTTGAGATGACGTAGGTTTCTGAGGGTTCAGTTTTACCTTGTTTCCATTTGTGACCTGTATTTATTTGATACTCCCACTTTAACCACATTGTTCTCAAATCCCATTGATGCTGAAATTAAATTATGAGTTGTGATGTACTCCTTTATCCCTAGATTCCCTGTCCACCAACTCAATAGTGCCTGGACTGAAGCAGTAAAGGTGGCCACACTCAGCATCTCAGGCTCTGCATTTAGGTATGAGACATAGTTACTGTTTGTAGTGTAAAACTTAAGCCGCGTACACACGATTGGATTTTCCAACAGGAAATGTGTGATGACAGGCTGTTGGTGCAAAATCTGCTGTGTGTATGCTCCATAACAATTGTTGTCAGATTTTCAGCGGACAAATGTTGGCTAGCAGGTTTTAAAATTTTCCACGGACAAATGTGTGTTGCCAGATTTTCCGAGCGTGTGTACACAAGTCCGTTGGACAAAAGTCCAAAGTACAAACACACATGCTCAGAAGCAAGGATGAGCCAGAAGCAGTCGGTCTTGTAAACTAGCATTCGTAATGGAGAATTAACATTCGTGACATGGCAACTTATGAAATTTTGAAATGCAGCACACAATTCTCTTCTTCTTTAATGGGATAATAATGCTTTGCTGGTGATACTGATGGAGTTATTGCAAACAAATTTTCAAAGGCTTTTTTTTCCTAGTGATATCAAGAATAATATTATTATGCTTTTAATTGTTTGGGCAAGTTACCACAACACCATTATCCCATAGTTTTTAAGATCAAAGATACAACTATGTTGGTGTCCCTTGTCAATTTTTTTAAATGTAACTGTCTACTCCCAAACTGTCATTTGAAGTAAAAAACATAGCCAAGTATTATTCTACACAATTTTTTTATTGTGCATTAAAAAAAGAAAACAAATAAAATTAGACATGCTATCTGCCAATAGAACTTAACCAAAAAGTGCATTCTATGCATCCAAAAATATAGAAAATATACCAAATCAAATCATTATTCAACCCAAAAAAATGTCAAAGCAATAACTCCAAGGCCAATAATAAATAACATATTATCTCCTCCAATTCCGCAACATGTCTGGTTGACAAACGTCCGTTCAGAAATAAACTGAAAAGCACAAAATGAAAAGCGCAAAATGAAAAGCGTGAATCAACACTCACCAAACTTCTACTAACACAAAATTAGCAGAAGAAGCCCAAAGGGTGGTGCTAAAGAGCTGAAAAACCACGTAGTATGTCAGTACGTTCATGTTTGATGGCTGACAATTCCTTGCTATTTGTATGCAAGACAAGTTTGGGTCAACGCCCTTCAGACAAAATTCCACAGTTTTGTTAGCGAACAATCCGATCGTGTGTACGCAGCTTTAAAGTTGAAATTTAGTGAAAACATTTTTTTAGTGTACGAAGAATCACAAACATGGATGGAGATGATGGAAAATGAATGCTCCATAAACATCTCAACATATCCAAAATATATTTTTCTTTTTTTATACCAAAATTGTAAAGATATTTTCTTATGCAGACAACTACCCAGATTACCTGATGATGCATTATAAAAAATACAGATGTTGATTGAGTCAGATGGATGTTGATAGTGCAAGAATTTAGATTGTTATGGGTCAGTTGCCAATCAAGGAGAGCTTTAATTCAATTGGAAGAACACTGTATAAGTGTGCACTGTACACTATTGTCTACAATAGTGCTTATGCAAAATTATATGATTATATCAGCAGCTTAAAATTCTTATGTCCTTTGTTTTGGAAGGCATCACGTAAGTAATTGTTTGCTACCATATTGATTTGGGAACTGGACTGGAACTGCACTATTTTTACCCACAAGCAACTGTCAATTTCAAACAGCACATTAGCGTAATGCACATTCATCATTTGAAATTAAAAACATATTTAAATTAATTTCCTTTATTTTCAAACTGCCATAACTTTAACCAATGGTAGTATTGCCAACTTTAGAACATCAGAACATTACAATTAAAACAGATCAGTTCCACAGAAAACAAGTACAAACTGTACTATATTGAATGTTATTAAAATATTGACTGTTGCTTATTTATTAGACAAACAAATGTAATACTTTAGAGCTGTTTCCATAGTAACTGTCATACTGCCATTTTCTTTAATGTATTCTTACTTCAGGGTTTCTGTTCTTAATCAGTTTGTATGTTATAAACCTCACTGCATTATCTAAAATAATGGTCCCTTCCTTTCACTATAAAACACCTTCATAATGTAATTATTTGATTTTAAAATCATATAGATTTCCTTTTTTTCTTACAAGCTACTAGAAGTTTTTGCACCTAGCTTATGATAGCCAATCCTCTTTTTTTATAACTCCAGCGTGTGAATTAAGTTTAATGGTCCTTTAAATTAGATAATGTTTCCTTAGCTGAATTAACTTTTGCCCTTGGCTGACATTAATCTTCTGTTCATTTCATTTTAGTCAAAATACAGAGAAAATGAATAAAGAAATAATCAGAAAGATCTAGTAAACACAGTTATGTGAGGTCAGTTAAAGAGGAAGTAAACTTCCATTAATTGTATGTACCTATAAGTAAGCCTATAATAAGGCTTACCTAAAGGTACTGGAAATATCTCCTAAACTTGCACCGTTTAGGAGATATATGACATACTTGGCGCATGCACTCTGAAGGAACTGCGCCGTTTCTTCAGAGCCCTGTGCCATGACCGGCAGCTCCCACGCACATGCACAGGAGTGATATTACGAGGCTCTGGCCAATTGCACAGCCGGAGTCCACGGACCCGGAAGGAAGACGGGCAAAGATGGATGTGGCTTCCAGCAGGGACAACGAGGGCTTCGTTTGCAGGTAAGTTTCACATAATGTATTACCTAAGGAAAATTGTTTGGTGCTGGCTATATATTCAATTCAGGGAAATTACACTTTATCCTTCTATTTTTGTATGTAGCTTGTCCATTAGTTATAACAGCTGAGATTTCCTGTGGCATGCTTTAAATGTAAGTCCAGCCAAAGCTCTTTTTTGTCTTAGGTGGCATAGAGAAAGCTTACAAACGTGGTCAGGTTTTTATTGGCATATGGATCTTCATTGGGTAGATTTTTCCTCATTTCCCATTGATCACTGTCGTAGACTATATTCAATAGAAATGTAGGTCACAATAAACCTACTGGATGGTCAACTTTATTACCATGGTAATAAACTTGAAATATTTTAATGCTGTATGTGATTTGATTGAATAGGTTGTTAATCTCTGTAACCGCATATTTTTCTATGTTACTTAAATTAAGAACTTTTGATTCAATGGGCAGCTATTTTCTTAGAAACTTCTTAAAAAATAGTTAATTTGTGCAAACATAATAGGGCCAATGTGGACAGGAACCAATTAACATAACAACATGTCTTTGGAAAGTCGAAGAAAATTGCAGTACCCGGAGGAAACTCATGCAAACACAGGGGAAACTAGCATATTATTTAGGATAATAAATGTAAGCTGCTCTGTTTACAAATTATATAAGGTGTTTTTTTTTTTTTTTTTTTATGTGAACATGCACCCTTTTCTTTTGTTAACACTTTAACCCTTAAAGCTGACCAGAGCCTGTGTTTTGAATGGACTATGACAGCCAGAGCTGGTTGGTGTGGCTCCCAATCTTGCCACATTGTGATTGGCAGCACAGTGTTGATAACATCAGGAACTGTACCTACTGCTCCTGGTCTTTAATAGTTAATAAAGCTATCAATGGCAAGGGTCTATAGTGAAAGGGAATTTCTAGCCACTTTGTTTACAAACAGAAGTAAGCAGCTGGGAGCTGCCTTTTATGGGCAATTTAAAATGAATTGTTTTCTTTATAAATGTAAATTTTGCCAAACCTGCCTCCAACCGAAATCAGGCATGTTTTACCCATCCCTAGAGAATAAATCCCTAGTAAACACAACCAAAGAATAAACAGATGGGGTGTTCCTAATGATGTTGAAAATGACACATTATTGTGAGAAATAGTTTCAAGTAAACTGGAGAAATGTCCACTCCTGCTTTTAAAAGCTTTCATTCCTTGGACTGGCGCTACTGTGAAACATATCAATTCATAAAATTTCATGTTATTTTCAGTCTTCTGATCCCCTGGTGTCTTGCTACTTGTACACACATGTGTGACTAATCTACTCTATCTGGAGGGAAGTGCCTGCCTGATGATGAGCATTATCTGCAGGGTTACCATGGAACTGTTTCTCACTCATGAAGTTGAAAATGACAGGCTTGGTCCTTACATAGGTCACCCAAAGAAAAAAAGACAGATATATAGGTTTAACACTGTTTCATGGTGTATAAAATTGGTATCGTTGCTTAAAGCGTAACTCTACTTTTGTTGAGAAAAAAAACATTCCCCTCTGAGTGATCTATGTGCATTGCAAGGATTATAAAAAACTTTGTTGCAGATTCCTATTTTTTGTTATTCTGAAAAAACCCATGTGTGTTTGCCTTTGCCTCTGGGCTGAGTGGGTCTAATTGGAGCAGTTTCATAATTATCAGTCAGCTGTGGCAACTGCAGGGCACTGAGGAAAGCTGCAGGGGCTGCACCCCTTTAGATGTGTTCCTATTGGAAATATCTAATCAAAAAAGACATTTTTGTTGCAGGGGATGCCTGAAATCTGAATTGTATCTTAGTGCAGACTTCTGGGAAAAATGGTGATCCAATCACACAAGCAGGAAATGATGTTTCTGGGGAGTGGTCAGTACACATGCTGTGTACAGAACAACTCCATGTAGCCATATTGCACTGCATTGACAGAAAATTACAACTGCTGCAGATTGAAAAGGAAAGGTGATTTGTAATAACATTCAATTACAATATGACTTGTATCGCAATTGTACAATTGCTATATATTTTTTTCTTTATTTGCTATTTATTTCCCCCCACGAAAGTCGAGTTACCCTTTAAAATGTACGTTGAATGTAACTTGGCTTCTTATGCTATTTGTTGAGATAAATATAGGTAAATATAAAAATGTAAATTTGTATGTCATATTAACCCTTTGCTGACATGAATACTTCTTGATTTCTTGATTTACTTCTTAACCATACATTGTTAAATTAATTTTGTAATTTTTTTCACATGCATATTATAGAATTGAAAAGATTCCAGAGCACATCATTACTGATCATATAGAACCTATAGAATTATAAGACAGCATAATGCTTACTAAAAGCAAACTAAAAGCAAACTACACTAAAAATTTTACATCAATTCATTGCTTTACTTATTTTTGAACATCAATTAAAGTGGTTGTAAAGCGCAAGGTTTCTTACCTTCATGCATATGCGCAGTGGCCCCCTTAGCCCCCCTAAAACTTACCTGAGCCCCCTCTCGATCCAGTGATGTCCATAAGGGCCTTACCTCTCTGGGGACTCGTACTCTTGATTGGCTTTTGGCAGAAGCAGGAGCCATTGGCTCACACTGCTGTCAATCACAGCCAGTGAGCCAATCAGGAGATGGAGGGGACGGGGCCGAGCTGGGGCTCTGAGTGTGAATGGACACACAGTGCTGTGGGTCAGGAGTGCGCCTGCTTGGGTGCCACCAGAGCAAGCTGCTTGCTGTGGGGGCACCTGGCAAGAGGGAGCAGCCAGGAGCGCTGACGTGGGACCCAAGAAGAGGAGGATCCAGGCTGCTCTGTGCAAAACCAGTGCACAGAGCAGGTAAGTATAATATGTTTGTTAAAAGGATAAGGTTTGCTCGAGCCTGCAGCACACCGCTCAGCACCAAATGGATAGATCAATGTCGAAAAAGAGGCAAAACTAAAGACTGGGAGAGATGAAAAACACTCAGTATCTAAACTGAGTGCTCCAAAAGAAAGCAGCCGTTTTAAAAATCATAAGACTGTAAATGATAATGTTAATAATAGTATACATAAACTATAGAAGTAAACATACACTACAAAACAGCGCTAATGTTGAGCAAAAATGTGTAGGAAATCATGCGGCCAACTACGCATAAAAGAAATCAAATAGAAAGGTAGAGAGTCCGTGAAGTGGTCAGAGGAATGTCCATAAGTGACAGTACAGCCGTATCCCAGTGTGCGCCTTCCACCGGTCAGTAGAATTTCACCCTGTGTTGACACTCTCCCCCTAGGGGGTCAGACTCACCAGATCTGCAAATTAAATAAGCCTCCAAGAGCAAAAAGATCTCCTCAACAACTCTCTCTCAATACCACTCCGGGGGGTTCAGGGGGGGGTCACAACTCCAAACAGATGAATACCAAAAAGAAAAAAGTGTGCACATAGCGTAATTCTGTTTATTGAAGTCAATCCCACAATCTTCAAAAAAAACCCCTCAATCAATATACGTACAAAGTGTAAACAGTCAATCAAGCAAAATAAAAGGGTTGCGTGTCACCATTCCAAAGATCAGCCGGCTCGGTATCCAGGGGAACGGATCGCTTCCTGGTTGTAGATCGGGCTGTGGTGGAACGCAAACCTCACTTCCGGCGTCGTGTAAGCCACGCCTGACGTGTTTCGTCATATCCTGACTTCGACAGAGGGCGTGGCTACACGGCGTAATGAGAGGCTTATATCACCCGCCCCAATCTTAACCACCAATCGCAGAGCAACCAGTCCTACGTCAGGCGCACAACGTCAGACATGGAGCTCAGCGGTGGCTCAGCATAGGGAAAAGAGGGGGGGGCGTGCTTAACCTTGCTGCACACAACAGGTGACAGTGACGATGTGCCGGGATCCATGAGCGATCGCTCATCCCATACACCCACATAATGCACATAACTACAAAGTCACCAGCCGGCATACGTACTAATAAACACACGAAATGCCGCTACAATAAATAAAAACAAGCATGGTTATATAAACTATACTAGCACTAAAAATCAACATAGTATGATCGTAGTGGTGTGGTGAACACTTACGAACTATGATTACATAGACATTTTCAAGCATGATTCTTTAAACAGCATGTATTAAAAATCACATGTTCATAAAAGGATATGTAGGTAAAGATTATACTGGTTAGTGTAAACCAAACAGCATTATATATCTGCGTCAATAAATAATATATAAATCTATACCAATCGAAGATAATAACATATATCACACATAAATAACAGGCGTCATACTGGGGACCAGAATAAAAAAAATTTGACATAATAAAACATAATTGACAATAATTAAAATTAATAAAATAATTGAGAAACTCTATTCCAGAGATAGTCATTGCTCAGATAATAAACATTGTAATCGTTAAAATAATAAAAGATTACATTTAAGAGTCACTAATAAAGCAGTTGATGTCTAGGTCAACGTTTAACCCCTTTGGCGATAAAGTATCAGCCAAAAATATCCACTGGGTCTCTCTTTTAGAGAGATCACGGACCAGATTGGAACCCCTCCATTTCGGCTTAAGGTGGTCGATGCCCCAGAACTTAAGACCCGACGGGTCCCGATTGTGCATAAGCTTGAAATGTAAAGACACGTTGTGGTCTTTGAAGCCTAGTTTGATATTGGCTATGTGTTCCGCAATTCTTACTCTTAAAAGCCTTTTTGTGCGTCCAATATAAATCAAGCCGCACGGGCATTGAAGGGCATAAACCACATGTGACGTGTTGCATGTGATGAATTCACCAATGGCAAATTCTCTACCATTAGAGGTCGACCTAAAGTTTTCCACAGCCCTGAGGGGCCTATTGACCTCTCTGCAAGCTCGACATCGTCTACAGCTAAAAAAACCTTTTCTATCCCAGATAGTGGGCAGCCTGGATGGAGGATCTAGTACTTTCTGCACTATTTTGTCGGCAAAGCTAAGAGACTTTCTGTAAATAAATCTGGGCCTATGTGGCAGAACCGAGTGTAGAACTTTATCCATCAGCAACACATGCCAGTGGGCCGAGATAATGTCCTCCACCTCCCTATATTGGGAGTGGAATTCTGATAAAAAGCTCCATTCATGGCTTTCTCTAGCCATTAGAAGTGGAGCTTCATCCAGCAGAGAGGATCTTGGTTGGAGGGCTAATTCATGGATAATGGAGTCCAGCATCACCTCTTGATACCCCTTCTCCATGAATTTTCTCTTTATAACCTGTGCTTGCATCAAAAAATCCGTATCTTCCGAACAGTTCCTTTTTATTCTCGTAAGTTGTCCTTTAGGGATGTTCTTAAGCCACATCGGGTGGTGGCCACTAGTGGTGGGCAAGTAGCTGTTGGAATCGGTGGGCTTGAAATAAACTTTAGTTGCCAAATAGTTCCCTTTCCTAAAGATGGTGACATCCAAAAAGTGTATGTCACTCTGACTAGCCTCACTAGTCAATACAATGTTATTCGTATTGGAATTGAGTTCTCTCAAAAATTCATGGAGGCTATCACTAGTACCATCCCAGATAAAGAATAAATCGTCAATATACCTCCTGTATAGCAAAAGTTGGTGGCGGGCGACCGAAAAAATAGTTTTGTCCTCCCACTCACCCATAAACAAATTACTGGGGGCAAATTTTGCTCCCATAGCTACACCTCTGCACTGAGAATAGAACTGACCGTCAAACCAAAAGAAATTATGGCCTAAACAGATATCTAAGGCATTCCTAATAAAAATTTTGTGGCTGTGTGGCAAGTCGTCCCGCTGAGACAGAGCCCAATTAAGGGCTAGAAGAGCATCGTCATGTTGGATCACTGAATAAAGTGATGCAACATCAGCGGTTACTAAATACACTTCATGTTTCCCTGTTAAGTCAATCTGCTGAAGAATTTGCAGAAGACTTTTGGTATCCTTAAGATATGCCTTGGTACATATAACACTGTCTTGTAGGAAATGATCCAGGTATTGGCCCATACGAGATGTAATTGAGCCAATCCCATTCACGATTGGCCTGCCTGGAGGGTTATTCAGATCTTTATGTATCTTTGGTAGAGTGTAGATCGTGGGGATCTTACTACTACTCGGCACAAGATATTTTTTCTCACGGCTAGATAGTACACCTAAAGCATAACCACTTTCAACCAGATTTCTCAAATCTTTCTCATACTGTACAGTAGGATCTTTTGACAATTTCACGTAAGTATTGTTGTCATTCAGCATTTCAGTAAGTTGGTCGTGATAAAACTGTTTATCTAAAATCACTACTCCTCCTCCTTTATCGGCGGGCCTGATGACAATTTCCTTCCTTTTCTCCAGCATAGTAATCCCATCTAGTATATACTGAGGGTTTACCTTCTTTTTTGGCACTATACGCTCTAAATCACGTGTCACTAGTCCTTTAAACACATCGATATTCTGATTCGCACTATTCAAGGGATTAAACAATGACTTATTCCTTAACCCACTGTCAGTTGGCACTGAGGCCATAGATGTAGCGCTGACAGGTTGGGAATTTTTATTCAGAAAGTATTTCTTAATATTTAACTTTCTAATGTACTTGTGTACATCAATGAACACATTGAATTTGTTAATCGGCCTTTTAAGGCCGCATTTTAAACCCAGATGCAAAATATTCGTTTCCTTGTGTGATAAAACTGCCTTACTAAGGTTAAAGATGCCTCCTAATCCTGCTCTCTCCTTCTTTTTCTGGGCCCTTCGTCCTGCCCTGCAGCCCCTTGTTCTCCTCTCCGTGGATTGGGATGTCCGGCATAATCCCTCTCCCATTGGGGGTACTCCCTCCACTGTGGTTCTACATAGGTCTGTCTCGCCTGTGGATGGGACGGGGGCCTCCCTCTGCGTTGGGGGTAACCACGACCCCGTTTCTGCCAGCCCCTCCCCCTCCCTAAAAAAGGACAAGGGGAATGGTAATTTGTTCTATCACCATTATCCCTCAGGGGTTCATATCTGTTGTGAACAGGGACTTGGTACTGGCTGCTAGAGGGCATCGGGTAATGGGGATTAATAGGTATACTTCTCCTATCATCTGATCCACATGGTGGGACATCTGTGCGTTTGAACAGTATGTTAAGGAAAAAATTATAGTTAGGAGCCTTAGGTGGGATGTAGTTCCCCAAGATGGGCTGGATGATCCAGAATCCATGAAAGAATGGTTTGATTTTTTTACGGGCATGGGATTTAAGTTGCAGGATTTGGTTCTTGCACGTAAACGAAAGAAAATGTCCATCTTAGAGGGTAAAATCAATGAGTTTCGTTTGCAATTAGATCCAATAAAAGATTCACAACAAGTAGTGGATTTCAATGCCCGTATTAAAAAGAAACTCGAGAAAGTTGATAAGGATACACAGAAAAAGAAAGCCAAGAAATTCCAGAGAGATTTGGCTGACTTTAGATCTGGCTCTGTGTATCTTTGGCAACAAGTTAAGAATGATGAGAATGTTAATCTTAGGAGAGGGTCTGCACAAACAGCACATCCCTCTAATAATTTATCGAACACCGTACCATCTGGGGTGGATGGAGGAAGGGAGGTTATATCTGGCCGTCCCCCCCATGCTTACTCTACCCCAGTCAGTGGCGGTGTGGGACGAGGTGGATCAGATGATAGGAGAAGTATACCTATTAATCCCCATTACCCGATGCCCTCTAGCAGCCAGTACCAAGTCCCTGTTCACAACAGATATGAACCCCTGAGGGATAATGGTGATAGAACAAATTACCATTCCCCTCGTCCTTTTTTAGGGAGGGGGAGGGGCTGGCAGAAACGGGGTCGTGGTTACCCCCAACGCAGAGGGAGGCCCCCGTCCCATCCACAGGCGAGACAGACCTATGTAGAACCACAGTGGAGGGAGTACCCCCAATGGGAGAGGGATTATGCCGGACATCCCAATCCACGGAGAGGAGAACAAGGGGCTGCAGGGCAGGACGAAGGGCCCAGAAAAAGAAGGAGAGAGCAGGATTAGGAGGCATCTTTAACCTTAGTAAGGCAGTTTTATCACACAAGGAAACAAATATTTTGCATCTGGGTTTAAAATGCGGCCTTAAAAGGCCGATTAACAAATTCAATGTGTTCATTGATGTACACAAGTACATTAGAAAGTTAAATATTAAGAAATACTTTCTGAATAAAAATTCCCAACCTGTCAGCGCTACATCTATGGCCTCGGTGCCAACTGACAGTGGGTTAAGGAATAAGTCATTGTTTAATCCCTTGAATAGTGCGAATCAGAATATCGATGTGTTTAAAGGACTAGTGACACGTGATTTAGAGCGTATAGTGCCAAAAAAGAAGGTAAACCCTCAGTATATACTAGATGGGATTACTATGCTGGAGAAAAGGAAGGAAATTATCATCAGGCCCGCCGATAAAGGAGGAGGAGTAGTGATTTTAGATAAACAGTTTTATCACGACCAACTTACTGAAATGCTGAATGACAGCAATACTTACGTGAAATTGTCAAAAGATCCTACTGTACAGTATGAGAAAGATTTGAGAAATCTGGTTGAAAGTGGTTATGCTTTAGGTGTACTATCTAGCCGTGAGAAAAAATATCTTGTGCCGAGTAGTAGTAAGATCCCCACGATCTACACTCTACCAAAGATACATAAAGATCTAAATAACCCTCCAAGCAGGCCAATCGTGAATGGGATTGGCTCAATTACATCTCGTATGGGCCAATACCTGGATCATTTCCTACAAGACAGTGTTATATGTACCAAGGCATATCTTAAGGATACCAAAAGTCTTCTGCAAATTCTTCAGCAGATTGACTTAACAGGGAAACATGAAGTGTATTTAGTAACCGCTGATGTTGCATCACTTTATTCAGTGATCCAACATGACGATGCTCTTCTAGCCCTTAATTGGGCTCTGTTTCAGCGGGACGACTTGCCACACAGCCACAAAGTTTTTATTAGGAATGCCTTAGATTTCTGTTTAGGCCATAATTTCTTTTGGTTTGATGGTCAGTTCTATTCTCAGTGCAGAGGTGTAGCTATGGGAGCAAAATTTGCCCCCAGTATAGCAAATTTGTTTATGGGTGAGTGGGAGGACAAAACTATTTTTTCGGTCGTCCGCCACCAACTTTTGCTATACAGGAGGTATATTGACGATTTATTCTTTATCTGGGATGGTACTAGTGATAGCCTCCATGAATTTTTGAGAGAACTCAATTCCAATACGAATAACATTGTATTGACTAGTGAGGCTAGTCAGAGTGACATACACTTTTTGGATGTCACCATCTTTAGGAAAGGGAACTGTTTGGCAACTAAAGTTTATTTCAAGCCCACCGATTCCAACAGCTACTTGCCCACCACTAGTGGCCACCACCCGATGTGGCTTAAGAACATCCCTAAAGGACAACTTACGAGAATAAAAAGGAACTGTTTGGAAGATACGGATTTTTTGATGCAAGCACAGGTTATAAAGAGAAAATTCATGGAGAAGGGGTATCAAGAGGTGATGCTGGACTCCATTATCCATGAATTAGCCCTCCAACCAAGATCCTCTCTGCTGGATGAAGCTCCACTTCTAATGGCTAGAGAAAGCCATGAATGGAGCTTTTTATCAGAATTCCACTCCCAATATAGGGAGGTGGAGGACATTATCTCGGCCCACTGGCATGTGTTGCTGATGGATAAAGTTCTACACTCGGTTCTGCCACATAGGCCCAGATTTATTTACAGAAAGTCTCTTAGCTTTGCCGACAAAATAGTGCAGAAAGTACTAGATCCTCCATCCAGGCTGCCCACTATCTGGGATAGAAAAGGCTTTTTTAGCTGTAGACGATGTCGAGCTTGCAGAGAGGTCAATAGGCCCCTCAGGGCTGTGGAAAACTTTAGGTCGACCTCTAATGGTAGAGAATTTGCCATTGGTGAATTCATCACATGCAACACGTCACATGTGGTTTATGCCCTTCAATGCCCGTGCGGCTTGATTTATATTGGACGCACAAAAAGGCTTTTAAGAGTAAGAATTGCGGAACACATAGCCAATATCAAACTAGGCTTCAAAGACCACAACGTGTCTTTACATTTCAAGCTTATGCACAATCGGGACCCGTCGGGTCTTAAGTTCTGGGGCATCGACCACCTTAAGCCGAAATGGAGGGGTTCCAATCTGGTCCGTGATCTCTCTAAAAGAGAGACCTAGTGGATATTTTTGGCTGATACTTTATCGCCAAAGGGGTTAAACGTTGACCTAGACATCAACTGCTTTATTAGTGACTCTTAAATGTAATCTTTTATTATTTTAACGATTACAATGTTTATTATCTGAGCAATGACTATCTCTGGAATAGAGTTTCTCAATTATTTTATTAATTTTAATTATTGTCAATTATGTTTTATTATGTCAAATTTTTTTTATTCTGGTCCCCAGTATGACGCCTGTTATTTATGTGTGATATATGTTATTATCTTCGATTGGTATAGATTTATATATTATTTATTGACGCAGATATATAATGCTGTTTGGTTTACACTAACCAGTATAATCTTTACCTACATATCCTTTTATGAACATGTGATTTTTAATACATGCTGTTTAAAGAATCATGCTTGAAAATGTCTATGTAATCATAGTTCGTAAGTGTTCACCACACCACTACGATCATACTATGTTGATTTTTAGTGCTAGTATAGTTTATATAACCATGCTTGTTTTTATTTATTGTAGCGGCATTTCGTGTGTTTATTAGTACGTATGCCGGCTGGTGACTTTGTAGTTATGTGCATTATGTGGGTGTATGGGATGAGCGATCGCTCATGGATCCCGGCACATCGTCACTGTCACCTGTTGTGTGCAGCGAGGTTAAGCACCCCCCCTCTTTTCCCTATGCTGAGCCACCGCTGAGCTCCATGTCTGACGTTGTGCGCCTGACGTAGGACTGGTTGCTCTGTGATTGGTGGTTAAGATTGGGGCGGGTGATATAAGCCTCTCATTACGCCGTGTAGCCACGCCCTCTGTCGAAGTCAGGATATGACGAAACGCGTCAGGCGTGGGTTACACGACGCCGGAAGTGAGGTTTGCGTTCCACCACAGCCCGATCTACAACCAGGAAGCGATCCGTTCCCCTGGATACCGAGCCGGCTGATCTTTGGAATGGTGACACGCAACCCTTTTATTTTGCTTGATTGACTGTTTACACTTTGTACGTATATTGATTGAGGGTTTTTTTTTGAAGATTGTGGGATTGACTTCAATAAACAGAATTACGCTATGTGCACACTTTTTTTCTTTTTGGTATTCATCTGTTTGGAGTTGTGACCCCCCCTGAACCCCCCGGAGTGGTATTGAGAGAGAGGTGTTGAGGAGATCTTTTTGCTCTTGGAGGCTTATTTAATTTGCAGATCTGGTGAGTCTGACCCCCTAGGGGGAGAGTGTCAACACAGGGTGAAATTCTACTGACCGGTGGAAGGCGCACACTGGGATACGGCTGTACTGTCACTTATGGACATTCCTCTGACCACTTCACGGACTCTCTACCTTTCTATTTGATTTCTTTTATGCGTAGTAGGCCGCATGATTTCCTACACATTTTTGCTCAACATTAGCGCTGTTTTGTAGTGTATGTTTACTTCTATAGTTTATGTAAACTATTATTAACATAATATGTTTGTTATTTAAAAAAAAAATAGGTTTTATAATTGTTTTGAGTGTGTGGATACATATTATTTGCAATGTAATTTTAGTTGTGTGCATGTGTATGCTGTGTGTATGGATGTGTTTATGGATTTGAATGCATTTTTTCCAATTTTTACTTTGTTATTACTGTCAAAATGGGAAGAGGCCTCCTGTGTATCAATATGCACCATTGTTAACAGTTCAACCTAATCAATATATTAGGGGTCTAAAGAGATGTATCCCTTAGTGTCAGGGCTGGCTCAGCCCTTCCTTCTCTGAGCTGGCCGCTCAGCTGTAGGCTAATTTCCAGCTCTCATCTCTCTCCACAGTTAACCAGCTGTTGTGGATCTGCTTGTCAGTCCCGCCTACTTAAAGATCTCCAGCTCACTTCATTCCTGCCTTCGCCTTGGTCACATCACAAGAAACCATCTCCAGTGTTCCTGTTTAAAGACTGGCTTTGCTGACATTCCTTCTGGCTCCTTATCCTGCTTGCTGTTCCTCTACTTGGATCCCTGACTTCTGGACTGGCTGATCCCGTTCTGGTTACTGAACTCTGGCTTGGCTGATTACCCGATCTGGTTACTGAACTCTGGCTTGGCTGACTACCCGATCCGCTTACTGGACTCTGGCTATGCTTTGACTATGCTTTTATTTTTATAATAAACAAGTGTAATTTTACTGTACTTCTGTCTAGGTCTGGTTCATGGTTTCTGACACTTAGAAGCTTCAGAAGGAGACCAGAAACACCAAATCTAGAAATGTTCAGTCATCCACAGACACAAATAGATCAGGAAACATCAGTCCCCCAGCTTACCATTCTTGACACAAAAAACGGAAAAGAGACTGGCAGCACAAAGAGGATTTGGTATTGCTACACACGTTAAGACTATCCATATGAATTGCAACCAATATTTGTGAAACATGTTGCCTATTCAAGTAGGTTAAATTGTTTTATAGCATATTTTTAATCTTGTTTTTAATAGATGATATGTAATAGGATTATGCACACATATGGCTCTTTGATTAAAAGTGTGTGTTACCATAGGGAAGGATCACAATATAGTAAGAGTATTCCACTTTCCTGAAAGTTACTTTTAAAGAGAATGGGAGAGAGAAAATATAAATGATGCAGTGCCCTGGCCTGTGCCATGTATACAGTATATGTGCACATAAATGTGCCCCTAACAAATAGAGGTCCCCCAGAAACATTTGTTTATTAGGTGCATATTGCACAGTGACAGCACACACCTGGAATGCTGTCACTGTGCAGGGAGCAATACAGCAAGCTATAACAACTCACTGTATTGCTTCTTCTCCCCTCTCCCCTCCCTGATCAGGAAGTGATCACCAGGAAGTGAGAGAGGTGCAGGCAGCACAGCAGCACACACCTGCCCACTGCTTGTTCCTTCAGGTGAGTATCCATCCGGACATTCATTACAGTAGAACTCTTCTTCTGCATCCTCCCTTCTTACCTCTGCTCAGTAAGGGGAAAGGGAGGAGGGAGACAGTGTCTCCCTGCTCAGTCTCATTGTGGTAAGCATCTGTACAGGCTCTTCTATGACTAACACGATTCATTACAGAGATTACATCTGAGGCTAGTTAATACAACATAGCACAGATTTTAGTTTATAGGTTGCAATTTTCCAGTTTCTGGCCCACATGTTGCAAATCCTCTTCACCTTTGTTGCACTATGCTCTGTTTACTTGACCCTTGACACATGCACCAAAAATTAAAAAAAAAAAAAAAAAGAGTTTATTGTGCCCATTTTCTGACTGAAGGGGGATATATGAAATAGGCAGTTTTTCTTTAACATTATAAATTAGCTGAAGAGAACACTGGATTTCACATCTGGCTTTAAATATATTTCTTTAATTGCCTGAGCTGAAATGTGGCACAATATTTAATACTGAAATGTGCTATTTTATTACAATGTATAGTTAATGGAGTTTTTCTTATAAGAGTTGCTTCAGTTTCCAGCCTAGTTGCACTAAATGTGTTAACGCACTGTTACCACTTTAAAGGTAGCATATACAATAGCACTGCATGAAACTTAACCTTGCAGCTTTCTCTGGTAGAGTAATTTATGAAGTTTGTATCCTAGGATTAATTTCCAGTTCACTCATGCTTGTGAATTAGCCTCTGTTTCACCACTGTTTTTAAATATGACCTGAGAAAGTCCAGTATTCTTTGTGTACCTCATTTAAAAGATACAATAATTGCTACAAATCTGAATTAATAGAATATGTGTAACCAGCAGCAGTTAGACACTGTCACCTAGCTGCAGCATTGTAGGAAGTAATTGGTCAGATTTAATTTGGACAAATTCCTACACAAGCAGAGTCTTGTAAATTCTATTTCAAGGCAGATCCTGCTGAGCATCCTTGCATGGGGTTGATTTTGCTTTTCAAATGATCACCTAGAAATGCTGAACAATGTAAAACAATATGCATGTGGATGAGATTAATTGAGAAAGGACCATTGCAGTGTGAGTGCCAAGAAGGTACTTTTAGGCTAAGTGGTTTAACCAAGATCAACCAATGTCATCCAGTTTTTTAAACTAAGTCTGGCAATCATCCTTTTTGTGTTATAAGATATAGTCCATCATTATGTTCAGTTCCCAGAAGTATATAATTAAAAGTGTATTATAAAAGAGAAAGGCCTATCTAAGAAATATAAATTGATACTTTAGCCACCAATAAACTAATTTCTTTTTTTTTTTTTTTTTTTTTGATCAGTCTCCTCAGTCACAGAATTGTCCTATAATTTAGGTTTGCATTTTTAGCGGGAATTTCTAAGAGATTGAAGACATGGACGGTTATACACATATCCATGTCATTGAGACAAGAGACACAGAAACCATTAAGGGTAGCTAAGAAGAAGAAAACTGATAA
The DNA here is from genome assembly GCF_042186555.1 of Aquarana catesbeiana. Lineage (NCBI taxonomy): Eukaryota > Metazoa > Chordata > Amphibia > Anura > Ranidae > Aquarana > Aquarana catesbeiana. The sequence goes on from NC_133324.1 coordinate 412,102,118, forward strand.
TATAAGGTTATCATCACTAGGAAAAACTGAGAAAAGCTTGCTAGAATGTGATACAATACTCAAAAGCATTTTTCTTGTATTATACTTAGCATAGCTACAACCACAAATTAAAATAACTATAAAGGAAAGACAGTTCATGCAACCATTATTCTTTGATTCAAATTCTACTGCGTCCCTTATAGAGCAGCACACAATTTTAATTGTAATTAAAGGGCCACCAGCATGTATACAGTACAGGCACCTGAGGGTGTCCATACATGCCAACAGAAGCTCACCAACCTATTTGCTGCAGCTGTCCTGAACTGATTAAGCCCTGGCACTTCCAGGTAATGATGGAGTTTTCCTGCCCCTTTCACTTCCACTCTTATTGGACAATGACGGAGACCATCATAGTCATGAACCAATGCAAATAAGGCAGTCAGACTCTTCCTACATTCAAATGCTTTGTTGTTTATAATGGTGCATCTTTTGATAACAGAGAGGGATGGCAGCTGCTACCTGCTAGCAGCTCTCATTTCTTAAGTGACTCATTTCCTTGCTCTCTCCCAATAAATAAGAACTAAAGGCAACACTTTTTTTCATTTTGGATAGAGTAAGGGAGGGTTATAACCCCCGTAAGTTTTTTGCCATCTGTGGCCCGTAGAGAGATTTCCCTTCACTCCTTGTCGCCGGAACTAGTGTCCCATTGGAAGTTTTCCCCTCTATTTCTGTTCTGGTATCAACCCAAAGTTTGGGAACTTCTTTTACGTTCACTTTAGATTGTGATGGTAAACAAGACACATAGAGAGGGTGAATCTCCATAATGGGGCACAGACAGCTATAAAAACCCAACAGGAGTGCTAATCCTCTCCAAGCTATCTAAAATAAAAAAAAAAGTGGAAGCTCTTATCAAATGGATCCTGAAGAGTAAAGAGCTACTGAAAATAATCCAATGTTTGTCCAGCTACCCATCTACCCTATTCTGATCACAGTATATGGATATGCCTGTAAAATATAAACAAGGTAGTTCATTCTTTTAACTATAAATGTTTTCTCCTTTTTTTAGCACCAATATTGACATGCAGTGCAATTTATTGGAAAGTTTTAAGAAAGATAATGATTTTTCCCCATACGTTTTATTGCTATCCTAAGTTGTTCACAAACCTGGTAGCCCGAATCATCATTGGACAGCCATGTCATCATAGTTAGCGATGGGGGAACGGTTCGGCCAGAGCATAATTTCGGGCCAAACTTTCATTGTTCGGATGTTAGGCGAACATCCGAACAAACGAGTCGTTTGACCGTTTGTTCGCCCCTCCAAACTGACCACAATGCATTGTGGTGCTGAACAGTGCATTGTAAGCCCTGATTGGCTGAAGCAGTGAAAGCTTCAGCCAATCAGGGCACAGAGCACTGTCAGAGTCATGATTGGACATTGTCATCATGACTTTATCCGATCATGGCTCATTCCCACCCCACAGTATAGAAGAATTCTTTCAATGGCAGCCAGAGCTCTGTTCAGTGTTATTAGTTAGTGTGCTATACTGTGCTATTTTGCTTCAGTTGTCAGTTTAGAATATTAGTTTAGTGTCAGTCTAGGGATAGTGTGAGTGTAGTGAGGAGGACCATCATTCAGCTTTGCATAGCGTAGGTAGAGTAGGGACAGCTCAGATTCACACAGTTCATACAGTTTCACTGTAGTGTAGTGAGACCTTGTCAGTAATCTTTACATTAGTGTATTGCTGAAGTAGGGACAGTTCAGATAGTGTCAGTGTAGTGATGGTTGAACACTGTATATATTTGATTGCGTTACTGCCAGTTTAACACCATTTACTTCTGCGTGCGTTACTGCAAGTTTAACACCATTTACTTCTGTGTGCATTACTGCCAGTTTAACGCTATATAGTTTTCTGTGCGTTACTGCCAGTTTAATGCCATATAGTTTTGTGTGCATTACTGACAGTTTAACGCTATATAGGTCTGTGTGCGTTACTGCCAGTTTGACGCCATATAGTTCTGTGTGCGTTATTGCTAGTTTAACGCCATATGGTTCCGTGTGTGTTACTGCCAGTCTGATACCCTATAGTTTTGTGCGTTACTGCCAGTTTAACGCCATTTACTTCTGTGTGCATTACTGCCAGTTTAACTCCATTTACTTCTGTGTGCGTTACTGCCAGTTTAACGGCATATAGTTTTGTATGCGTTACTGCCAGTTTAACGCCATATAGTTCTCTGTGTGTTACTGCCAGTTTAACGCCCTATAGTCTTGTGTGCATTACTGCCAGTTTAACGCTATATAGTTCTGTGTGCGTTACTGCCAGTTTAACGCTATATAGTTCTGTGTACGTTACTGCCAGTTTAACGCCATATAGTTTTGTGCGTTACTGCCAGTTTAACGCCATATAGTTTTGTGCGTTACTGCCAGTTTAACGCCATTTACTACTGTGTGCGTTACTGCCAGTTTAACGCAATGTGACAGACTCACCCGGGACAGAGGCTTTTGGAGGGGACTGAATGGTAGCCTCTTGCCTACCGACTATGGGCCCTGACATTTGAGGGAGCTACAAGCATTTAGGAAGATATTCTGTTATGTAATGCAAAAGGACATTATTAAGGAGGCCATGGTGGTCTCTGCATGCTTGGGACTCATATAGCAGATGTATGTGAAAGGAATGCTGATTAATGAGATCTGGAAAGCCCTGGGTCTCCTGTTGTCTACTAGTGTGGCTAAGAGTATTTCACCCATTGTTGTTTGTGCTAATTAACCTTGCTATTGTATGAAGGAGTTCTGTGTTGATATTTATGATAATGTGTATTGTATAGTCAGTGAGCTAGGAGATGTGAAGTCTACTCTGAGGGGTCATATCTCTGAGTCACCTAGTCTGGGTAAATGATTTAGTAAACTAGCTCATGTTAATTAGGTTTCTGGTTACAGGTGTATTGTTAGAGTAATATGAGCAGGAGGGAGGAACCTCCTCTTTTACTGTATATAAGACTTGTATTTTGGTTCTAATAAAAGAGTCCATGTTCAGCAACTAAACAAGTATTGTCTTGTTTTGTGCTTGTGAGCTGTTGGAATATCTCATATCTATATGCAGACTGGGAGAAAGTGGTATATGACGAAAGCACTCATGCGGAGTGTGGGACGTCGGTCCCCAACACCACCCAGAGGCAGTGGTAGGTGGGCAGGAGGAGCGGCATCACGGAAAAGGGTAGAGGCGGTGTCTGAGGTAGGAGGTTTGGAGAGGCAAGAACTGCCAAGTGCATCACTATCACAGCATGAAGCTACAGGCAGTGCGAGTGTCACGGACATCCCGCTGCTGGCCACTGGAGGCAACAGAGAGCAGCATAATGCTGCTTCAGCTCTAGCCATTGCTCCAGCACCACCTGGTGGTATAGGTGAGTTAGCACATACACTTAACAAAATTATGGAATCAATTAATAGATTGGCTGACATTATTAATACACCAGTAAATGACAGCAGTAATTATGGAAGTGTCTAGTCTAATGAGGGAAGAAATACTGTCAGTATAAGCAATTTAGGCAATAGCAATAGTCTTCCATCAGTAAACAGTTAACGTTAATCCTCAAATATTGTTACCAGCTGAGATTAATATGTCTAGCTTACTGGTCCCTGAGGCATGTTTTAAAGAAATTTTGAAGGGTCAATTTGTGGACATTTTGTCCTTACTTCCATCTGCAAAGGAATATGTCATCAGAGCTGACAAAAAATTGAGGGGGGCGTGGCTTGATTGTGGAGAGAGCAGACATGTAGAGGCACAGTTCTGGCTAATGAACGGCATCCTGAAGCTATCCTGGGTCCATTCTCCTCCGGACCGGCACCAAATTACTCCCCACTGATGTGGGAACACTTCAGGCTGGCGTCCATGGTAAAACACGGGCCACCCGCGCTGACCTCCGCGGCGGGACAGCTAGCCCGATTCAGATGGCAAGATGGCGCTGGGACACAAGTCCTCGCAGACAGCCTGCAGCCCTGGTGAGTGACTCTGCCCCTGCCCTATTTGATACACAGCTTGACCCCCTGTAATCACAGGACTCCCCCCTGAATAGTGAAGACAACCCAGGCCCAGGTTCCATTTCTGCTGAGCCTACACTGGCCACCATAATGCTAGCTATACAGGACTGCAAGACCTTTCTTACCACACAGATTGCATCCATCCGCATGAACTTTTCCCTATTGAAGCAAGATGTGCAAAACTTGAGAGATAGAACGGGGGCCAATGAAGAATGTGTCAGTTCCCTAGAGGATGTTGTACACCCCTTATCAGTTAATGTACGGGACCACACAGGTGAAATGGTGGCCCTCCGAGCAAAAATCGTTGATTTAGAAAATTGTTCGCGTAGAAACAATCTCCGCTTTGTGGGGCTGCTGGAGAGCGAGGAGGGCTTTCACCCAGAAAAATTCCTGTATACCTGGCTGAGGGACATTTTTGGGACAGATGCACCCTCCTTTTCCTATGTTATTGAGCGTGCACATCGCACCCCTCCATGTCCTCCTCCTTCTGGAGCTCCCCCACGCTCCATAATTGCATGGATCCTTAACTTTCAAGATAAGGTTGCCATTTTACATCTCACAAGAGAGAAAGGCCCACTAAAATACAATGGAAACACCATTTCAGTATACTCTGACTTTTCAGCAGACGTCCAACGACAACGCATCTCCTTTGCAGTGGTGAAGTCCCGCATGCGCACTGAGGGCCTCTCCTACACCATGTTTTTCCACGCTAAATTGTGTATTATCCATGATGGCAAGGCTCATTTCTACACCAACCCTAAGGAAGCCATGGTGTGGCTAAACAACCATTATGGAGCTGAGACACAAAGCTGTTTGATCACAGGTGGCCAAGTTCCCTTCACATACTTATATGTTACTACAGGGCATTTTCATCACCCATTATCTCCATGGGCGGATGGAGGGCCCACATATTATGCCATTAACAGTTGTCTGTGATCCTCAGGAAGCGTGCTGCCCCTTCTCCTACTGGTTCTAGAATTGAAATCCTAACGTTTCCAGTCTGTCCACATTGGACCCGTCCAGACTGGACCCTTTCTCAATCCTCGAGGTCAAACTCCTTATGCTGCAGACGATTTACCGTCACTCACGTATCCTTCCAATTACAAATGCTGACTATTCTGAAGCTGGATCACTTTAATGCTGAAGCATTTTTCCTCTCTCTCCTGTTGTGTTATTCGGGATGCCAAGCCAAACACCACAACACCCTCGTACCAGTTGGTGGCGAGGCCATGGAACAGTTCTCACTTAGTTTAAGGGAAGGTTTTTCTCCGTTCAGGGATCCAAGGCTCGCTATGCTTGGGATGGTTGAGCGGGGTGGGGGGTAAAAGGTTTTTCAGGGACTTCCTCACTTTTTCTTTTTTTTGGCTGTTCTTATTTTTGGTTTTGTTTTTGAAAACTTTTTTTTCTTGTACTTTGGTTTTTCATGTGTATTTTTGCTGCCTTTACCTGAATAGTGCCTTACACCTGTTATTAGTATATGTCTCTGCTCGTATATATCCTGAACGGCATGGCATGTAATGTTGTGCTTCTGCCACCAGCCCTAAGGATATATACTTTGCACTGTTTGCTGTGCCATGGCCAGACCGCTAAAAATAATCTCCTGGAATACTAGAGGATTGAACTTGCCTCAGAAGCGATCTCTAGTATTCTTGGTCCTGAAAAAGCAATGTCCCCACATTATTTGTCTCCAGGAAACACATCTGGTTGACTCTAAAACAAGGTCACTTAAGCGGCCCTGGCTGGCTCAATCCTATCATGCTACTTATACAACTTACTCCAGAGGGGTCTTAGTTTTGTTGGCTAAATCTCTACATGCGGAGGTTTTGCAGATTAAAACGGACCCAGAAGGCAGGTATGTCGTACTTATGATACAAATTGCCTCAGTGACACTCACATTGGTGATTGTCTATGTACCCCCCATTTTCTGCAGATGTGCTAGTAAAACTGTCACTTATGCTATTGTCTAGGCCCACTGCTGTATGTGGGTGACTTTAATGCTGTAATGAGCCCAGCCATGGACCGCCTGGGGGAAGGGGGCAGATCCTTCAATTCCTTTACTGACTGGGCCCAGGTGCATGGACTTCGCACATCTGGACATCCAGATATGTGTCAATTTTCTTGCCATTCAAACTCATTCCACACCATGTCTCGTAGAGACCTGGCATTTGGTACACGAGATATCCTCCCAGTGGTATCTGCCCGAGTGTGTGGCGCCTGAACTACTACTGGTTGGGGGATGAGATAGTACAGGGAGAATGTAGGAAGGGTATAGTGAACTACTGGACTGAAAATATGGGCACAGTGGACCCGCTTAACGAATCGGAGGCCTTCAAGACCACGTTGCGGGGTACTTTTATGTCCATTATTGGCATTCTACGTAAAGATACCCAACAACATACTGTGGAATTGGAGGCATCTATGTTGTCTGCAGAAAATGCCTATGCCTTTGACCCTAGTCCAGATAACAGAGATACTTGGCTGCAATGTCGCAGAAGGTATAAGCTACGCTTACTGGACTCACGCAAAAACACATGCTACATGCCACACAAAAATCCTTTGAGCATGATAACAAGGCTGGCCGCCTCTTAGCTTATCTGACTAGGCCTGAACACCCCCCTCATTTCAATCTTACAAATTATGACTGCACAGGGACAGATTAATAATGCTTCAAGAGGTATCATGGAGACGTTGCTTGACTTTTACAAGAACCTGTACTCATCGAGAGCAGAATACACTGACTCCCAACTAAGTGACTACTTGGCCAAGATATCGCTCCCCTCCCTCTCGACTGAGAACAGTGGAGATTTAAAGACTCCTCTCTCTGTCAAGGAAATTGCGGTGGCCATTTCGCAACTACTGGCACATAAGACACCAGGCCGAGACGGCTTCCCTGCTGAGTGGTATTCCCAGTTTCAGCACTTATTATGCCCATCTCTCTGCAAACTTATAATGAAGCCCTGACCGCTGGGATTATTCCCCCCACAATGAAGGAGGCCTTGATTATTCTATTGCTAAAACCACGCAAGGATCCTCTTAAATGGGACTTATATCACCCGATTTCTCTTATTAATGTGGATGTTAAAATCCTTGCCAACGTATTGGCCAAAAGTCTGAACACCGTAGTTACGAAACTGGTCAGGTGCGATCAAAGAGGCTTTATACCTAGCATATCTACGAGAATGAATATTCGCAGACTGTTCCAAAATCGTCAATATCCCCACGAATGCATACCTACCCGGGCCATTGTGTCCCTGGACACATGTAAAGCCTTTGATAGTGTGGAATAGCCCCATCTTTTTTAGGTACTACAGCGGTATGGCTTCGGCCCCCCACATTATTGCTCCCACACTACAGACACTTTTTCAATTACTAGAGGCACTAGGCAGGGGTGCCTGCTGTCACCCCTCCTATTTGCCCTGGCTATGGAGCCACCAGCTGCGACCATTCATTGTTCCCAACAGATCAGGGGCCTTCTTATTGCTACAATAGAAGAGCAGATCTCGCTATATGCGGACGACACCCTGGTATACCTGGCTGACACCCAAGACTCACTAAAGATGCTGCTACTGGAGATAGATAACTTTGGTGACTACTCTGGGTTTCGGGTGAACTGGGACAAATCTAATCTTTTTCCCCTAGACCCACATGCCACTGTGCAGATACACCCAGACTCCAGAATGCAGGTGGTGTGCTCTTTCAGATACCTGGGGGTCATAGTGCAATTACCCCTGTCCTCGTATATTGAAAAGAATTTGTGTCCCTTGCTGGCCCAGCTACAATTACAGACTAAGCGTTTATTGATTGGTTTGCGCAAAAGTTATAGCGTCTACAATTCTTATGGAATGGTAGATCCCCTAGAGTGGCGCTAGAGACATTAAGGTTACCGGAGCATTTTGTGGGTTTAGCGTCCCCTAACTTTTATTTATATTACTTGCCTTCCCAACTGGTCCATATACATGACTGGCTCCACCCCGCTGCGGCAAATGCCTGTACATCCCCTAATGAGCCATTGACTCCTCTTTAGAGATGCTCCATAATATAAAGAGGCCGGGCTCCAGCCCGCCAAAGCACATCTATGCTAACTACCTTGCTCTCCTTGTTTAAAATAACTGCATCCAAAATCTCAAAAGAACCTTGGTCGATGTTCCCTAATAACCCTCTGTGGTTTAACCCCAACTTTAAAGAACTATGCTCTTTACCTGACCCGCATCAATGGTGCTCCAAGGGAGTTAAATACCTGTGTCATCTATATGACACATAGGGATTTAAATCCTTACAACAAATGCGGGTTGATTTTGAACTACCACGCTGATATATGTTCTTCAACTACCAACTCCAACATGCCATTCGTGCCCAGTTTTGGCTCATTAGAAAAACCCATCGTTATACCTCAGTTAGAGAAATTACTGTGACACCCTGACCCCACTAAACTTATTTCCACATACTATGCTGCCCTTATGACTGACTGTAACCCTAGATTTTGAGCTCAGACAAAATGGACCTTTATGGACTCTACGCTTACAGAGGATGACTGATCAGAATTCAGTGATATATACAGGTAATATCATCCAAAGACCGTATCATTAACATTACAATTTTTCATCTATCCTACCTAACCCCTGCTAGGTTATATAAAATGGGCTTGACTCCCACAGCAGACAGTTTTAGAGGATGTGGCCAGACGGCAAATTTTTTACATTGTTTCTGGACTTTTAGTTCAGAACTTTTGGACAGAAATAGGGTCTTTCATTTCATCGGCGATAGGCCTCCCAAACATTCTCCACCCCAAGAACTGCCTCCGGGGGGCGCATGCGCGGCTGGCGATGATGGCGGACGCTTGAAAGAGTAGCTCCGGACCCGCTCCTTCCACTCCCGGACCCTGCTCAGCAACGCTAGCTTCATCAGACCCAGGATCCACTGAAAAAGCTCCCGGAACCCTCCGGGCACCTCATGGGGAAAATAGGATCCCAGCGGCACGGATACCAGGGGTTTGTCCCGCCTCCAACCTCCCGGCCGGCTCAAAATATGGAGCGGTTCCTATATAGGCCGCAATCCCCGGCCTCAATTAGCCAGACGGCTGCCGCGGAACGAACGGCAGATACAGTAACCACAGCACCAGATCGCTCTGCTCATAGTCCCCTAACCCAAGAGACACCCTCCTCTGCACAACAACAAAGAGGGGAGACTTCACACAGCAACTGCAGAGAAATAGAAGAACATGCTGCAGACCTCCTTGCTGATCACCCTGCATTATTCACAGGTACTTCTATCTCTACCCCCCCACCCCCAGACAGCTCAGTTACAGTTACAGTTGCGGTGCTTGACTTAAAGCTACAGACCCTGCTACAAGACCTGACCCGTAACTTTACAGTAGCAGTAGGGAAACTGGCTCAGGAGTTACGAGGGGAAATCGATCAACTTGGTGATCGAACGGACACTTTAGAATCCAAATTTGACGAACTGGTGAAATACGTGCACGTGCTTGAAGAAGATAACGCGACACTCAAACAAAGTGTTTTCCAGGTCCAATTACAGCAGGAAGACCTGGAGAACAGAGAGAGGCGCCAAAATGTGAGAATCCGTGGAATTCCGGAAACAGTCCCTGACAAAGAAATACGTCCCTATCTTCTAGGACTGTTTGTCACTATGGCTCCACACATTCCAGATATCGATTGGAGGCTAGATAGGGCCCACCGGTCCCTAGCTCTGAAACCACCCCCTGGTACCAACCCGAGAGACGTTATAGCTCGCTTCCATTACTATGAAAGCAAAGAAGCTCTCATGACGGCCACGCGAAATAAAAATCGCATTGAATATAAAGGCGCTAAACTTCAAATATTTAGTGACCTATCACCCATCACTCTCGCCAAAAGACGCGACTTACGGCCAGTGACCATGCACCTACAACAACATCAAGTTGCCTACAGATGGGGTTTCCCTTTTCGCCTCTCGGCCTCGAGAGATGGCACTCAATACTCGATGCGAGCCTTACACGAGTCCGTAACTTGGGACTGCCGCCTATCCCTGAAGAGGATCTTCCTCCGCCACCATTAAACATGATCCCCGCCCCTCTTCAACCACTCACAGGGATCTGGACCCCAGTTCGTCGGAGATGTCAAAGAAACCTTTCCACTCCTCAACGCCCTGCCTCAGCTAGAATGCCTACCTGAACTCATTCCACATAATGAGGAGCAGCTCCTCAATATTTCCTTCTTTTTTCATACCACTTTCCTCGGTACTTCGAGGGTTTGATGATGGCACTACCCTGGTGTCCGCAGAGAGAGACCTCCCCAATCCTGCTCTTGATGGCCTAGTTTAACGGCAACTGTTCCAGTCTGTGGACTTCAACTCCCCGGCCGAGATGGTCCCCTTTCTCTCTCCTTTTTCTTTTTCTCTCCCCCAGAATCTAAAGTTTAAAGTTTAAAGTTTGCATGCACAATTTTCTTTTCCTTTTGGAGGGAGCGGGTACCACTCCGTCCATGTTGCTGACCGACATGCTCCTCTACAGGCCTATGGCTGACAGCCAAGGCCCCCTGAAGATTTTTTCATCTTCAGGCTTACAAAATGTTTTCTCTTTATTATTTTTTGGATCATTTTTTGTAGTTCATATTTTTTCCTTTTTTCTTTTTTTCTTTTCAAACCTAGGCCCTTTTTTTGGCCTGAATATGTGCCTAACATTTTCTGTTTATTTTGTTAATGTATACTTGCTCACTGTCTACATGCTAATTGAGAAATGTGCAAAGTTATTACTGATTAATCTACACTGGTTAAACATGTTGTTGCTTATTATTAAGATTTCATTTGCCGTAAATTACATGTCCTCCTCATGGCTCTGAAGGTCTTCTCGTGTAACGTGAAGGGTTTGAACTCCATCCACAAACGCTGGTTGGCCTTGAAGGAATTCAGAGCCTCTGGAGCCGATGTGGTCATGGTCCAGGAGACACACTTTCGACCGGGAGGCTCCTTTAAGTTCACCTCTAAATTGTTCCCTAACACATTTGTAGCCTCCGACCCATCTGGGAAGGCAGGGGTAGCAATTTTGTTCAAAAATTCATGCCCTATAAGAGTAATTGACTCCAAATTAGACCCCCAGGGACGATTTGTCATCCTGAACTGTGTCCATTTAAAAACGAAACTCACGATAGTCAACATATATGCACCCAATTCTGGACAGATAGGATTCCTCACTAAGGTCCTTGAGGAGGTACAAAACTCCTCTCATCCATTTACGATTGTGGGAGGAGATTTCAACATGTGTATGTCCGCCAACAAAGACAGACTAAATCTCTTCCAAAATACTCCCCCAACTCAAGCTTATAGGTTATCTACCTCCTTCCGCAAATTAATTCGTACCCATAACTTGTTTGACTCTTGGAGAGTGAAACATCCCACTGGTAAACAATTTACTTTTTATTCCCCCCCACACAAAGGATACTCTCGTCTTGACTATTTCCTACTCTCCGCACCCCTGCTACCCCAATTAGTTGCCTCTGAAATTGGCCCAATTACATGGTCTGACCACGCACCCATAACTCTAGATATATCCCTACATTTAGCATCTCCTAAGTCATGTCATTGGAGACTTAATGAGTCTCTCCTGAAAAATGAGGTCATTAAACAGCAACTCCAATCAAAATTGATTGAATACTTCCAGCTTAATGACGGCTCTGTCTCAGACACTTCCATAATGTGGGAGGCCCACAAGGCCTTCTTTAGAGGTGAGTGCATATCTGCTGGGTCGCATAGGAAACGTGACTCGCTCCAACAAAAATCTGAATTATTGACCCAACTGCGCTCAGCCGAGGTGCACTTACTTCAAGCCCCCACAACTACCCGTTTAAGGGAGGTGATAAATATCCGTAATAAAATTAAGTCCTTAGATATGAATAAAATCTCCAAAGCCATTCTATGGTCAAGGCAGAAGTTCTATGAATATGCTGACAAACCTCACAGAATGCTGGTGAACAAGCTGAAACCACGCCCAAGCCTCTCCATCCCTGACCATCTAACACAATTGGATGGAACTCCCACCTACTGTCCCCAATCCATGTCTAAGGTCTTTGGAGAATTTTATAACAAACTATATAACTGTTTGAGCTCTGATCCACACACCCAATTCACTCAGGGGAAATTTGATTCATTTATTTTGTCTTTGAAGCTTCCACAAATATCCCCTGACCAGCGCTCCTCATTAAATGCTCCCATCACCACTGAAGAATTGACTGAAGTGACTAAACTACTCCCCCTACATAAATCCCCAGGTCCAGATGGACTCCCCTACTCTTACTACAAAACCTTCCTTCCTATATTATCCCCATACATGTTAAATTTATATGCCTCCTTACTAAAAGGTACAATACCCCACTCCCAATTTCTTCATGCCCATATCATAGTCATACCAAAACCAGATAAAGACCCTTCTGTCCCTGACAATTATCGTCCAATCGCCCTACTAAACTCCGATTACAAGATTTTCACCAAAATCTTGGCAAACAGACTCTCAAAAATTTTACCATCTCTGATAAATAGAGATCAGGTTGGATTTGTCCCCCTGAGACACGCAGGGGACAACACTAGACGCACCATAGATCTTGTCGACTTGCTAACTAGAACTAAAACTCCGGCAGTAATATTAAGTTTAGATGCACAGAAAGCATTTGACCGCCTTAGTTGGCCTTTCATGTTTGCGATCCTGTCCAAATATGGTTTCTCAGGTCCCTTTATACAGGCTCTTAGATCCTTATACTCTCACCCTACCTCCCAAGTACAACTTGCATCTTACATATCTTCCACATTCCCCCTTAGCAACGGTACTAGACAGGGATGCCCTTTGTCACCTCTACTTTTTATACTCAGCTTAGAACCCTTATCTACAACAATTCGTGAATGTCCCTCCATTGTAGGAGTACGCCTGCGTCAGTCAGAATATAAATTATCCCTTTTTGCAGATGATATTCTTCTAACACTTACTCAACCACACACGTCCCTACCTTCGTTACATAAAATTCTAAACTCTTTCAGTGAAATCTCTGGGTTTAAAATTAACACCACCAAAACAGAAGCCCTTCCCATAAATATCACTTCATCTAACCTGGCCACCCTTAAACAGAAATACAATTATCACTGGAGCTCTACATCCTTGAAATACTTAGGTGTTCGAATTACAGCATCATATTCTTCACTATATCAGGCGAACTTCCCCCCCCTATTCCAAGAAATTAACCGCTTGCTGACTCATTGGACCGCTCTGCCCATCTCTCTCCTTGGACGTATAAATATTCTAAAAATGTCCATACTTCCTAAACTATTGTACTTATTTGAGACACTTCCAGTGGCAATACCAATGTCTCAGTTGAAAATTCTTCAAAGAAGAAGCCTCCGTTTTATATGGAACAACGCTTCACATAGGGTGGCGGGCTCAGTGGTCTTGGCACGTAAGCTTAGGGGGGGCCTGGGTGCCCCAGACTTCATCAAATACTACTACGCCTCTCATCTAAGGGTCCTTACTTCGTGGACCAACAGAACAGCCCCAAACAGATGGGCAGATATTGAAATGAGCATAACATCCCCAGTACACCCATGCTACATGCTCTGGCCGTCCACCGACAAATATATGCCCCAGCTGAGAACCCTATGCCTGGCCCCAATGCTCTTTACATTGGCAATATGGAAGAAGTGCTCCACTAAATATTCACTTTCATCCACATGCTCACCTCTCACCAACATCCTCTTTAACCCAGACATCCCAGATAGTTTGTCCTATGAACGTATGGTGCCCTGGACTAAGGCCGGGATTTTTCAATTGCGACAGTTAGTCAACCCAGCCACGAGACACTTATTATCCTTTGAGGACCTTAAAAAACACCACCAATTACCCAAAACAATATTTTACTCATATCTACAAATCAGACATTTCTTTTCTATCAAAACTTCCACACTATCTTTAGATAAACCTACCCAATTTGAAATGCTTTGTGCTACAGGCCCTCATGAACCCCAACTGATATCCACCATTTATAGAATACTCCATGAGGCCACCCCCCTAAAAGTAGATACACATTATTATATGAAGAAATGGGCACAGATTCTCCAACATGACATATCTCTTCTAGACTGGGACAAGATTTGGATCTCCATCTCCAAGAGTTCCCGATGCATTTCCCACAAAGAAATCGGTTACAAAGTACTTATGTTTTGGTATAAAACTCCAGAAAGACTACATGCGGTTGATCCGTCCATATCCCAATTGTGCTGGAGATGTAATAAGGCGGTTGGCTCCCACTTTCACATCTTTTGGGAATGCTCTTTAGTTACACAATTCTGGGAGCAGATCCAAATTTTACTAGAGAAACTGGTGGGAATCCTCGTTCCCCTAGACCCCATGTACTATTTACTAGGTCTTCCCTATCAAGGTCTTCACAAATCAAAGCAGAAACTGATGTCCTACGTATTATTAGCAGCTAAGAAAGTTATCCCTAAGCTTTGGTTATCCACTTCCCCTCCCACCCTTTCACATACTCTAACTATCTTAATGGATATACATAGAATGGAACACCTAACTGCCATTGTTGAAGATTCCATACAGAAATTTTCTCTCATTTGGCAACCATGGGATGACTATGAAAACAACAGTAAGACAAATGAAACTAGTTGAAACGATGGATGTGCATAGTAATACACGCTTTCTATCCTCTCGGGCTAATACATACTTTACTCTTCTGATTGTGTAGATTCTCCCTAACAAGTTATCAACTTCCTGTAGGACAAGTAATGTATACACAGTAGAATCGCTTAATTAATAACCAAAGGTTCTTATTACTTGGTATTTCCAATCTTAAAGTTGTAATGTAAGTTATCCTGTGGTTTCTGATAAGGTTGTGCACCCTTGATTGACAGTGTTGAAGCTTTCTGTTTTTCTTCTCATCCCGAATGTGACATCAATGCTATTATAATTGTTATGAAAAAATGTTAAATAAACAATTTAAAAAAAAAAAAAAAAAAAAAAAGAACTGCCTCCGAGGTATTTTTAGGGATCTCCACATTTCAACTCATGCAAAGAGACTTATTCGTATCCTTCATTTCTATGCAAGAAAAACCATACTATTGTCCTGGAAAGGATCACAGATACCCCTAAAATCCCTTTGGTTAAACACTTAATCCCCGGACCATTTGGCTGGCAAAAGACCAGAGCGTTTTTTGCGATTCTGCACTGCATCGCTTTAACTGACAATTGCGCGGTCATGCGACGTGGCTCCCATACAAAATTGGTGTCCTTTTTTCCCCACAAATAGAGCTTTCTTTTGGTGGTTTTTTGCGGTTTTTATTTTTTGTGCTATAAACAAAAAAATCGACAATTTTGAAAAAACACATTATTTTTTACATTTTGCTATAATAAATATCCTCAAAAAATATATAAAAAACATTTTTTTCCCTCAGTTTAGGCCGATACGTATTCTACTACATATTTTTGGTAAAAAAAATTGCAATAAGCGTTTATTGATTAGTTTGCGCAAAAGTTATAGGGTCTACAAAATAGAGGATAGTTTTATGGCATTTTTATTAATAATTTTTTTTTACTAGTAATGGCGGCGATCAGCGATTTTTATCATGACTGTGACATTATGGCGGACAGATCGGACACTTTTGGCACTATTTTGGGACCATTCACATTTATACAGTTATCAGTGCTATTAAAAATGCATTGATTGCTGTGTAAATGTGACTGGCAGTGAAGGGGTTAACCACTAGGTGGAGCTGTAGGGGTTAAGTGTGTCCTAGGGAGTGGTTCTAACTGTGGGGGGGGGCTACGTGTGACATGACACTGATCATCGCTCCCAATTACAGGGAGCGGTGATCAGTGTCCTGTCACTAGGCAGAACGGGGAAATGCTTGTTTACATCAGCATTTCCCTGTTCTTCATCTCTGTCAGATGATCGCGGGTATCCCCGCAGACATCAAGTTCATGGGATCCACAATCACACTCATAGAGCTTGCAGTGGGCACGTGCGCCCGCAAACTGCTTCTTAAAGGGCAACGTACAGGTACGTTAATCTGCCTGTACGTGCACTTCTGCCGACGTATATCGGCATGAGCCGGTCGGCAAGCGGTTAAAACTGGTTAATGACTCGATACCTCTATACAAACTCACGTTTGAGGTTTGGAAAAAGACCAAACCTTTCACAAAAAATTGGGACAGATGGCTGGCCAGCCATTTAACCCTTACACAAGATAGATAACCTGCTATATAACGTTCCTAACAGATGCAGTGCACCTAAACCATGTGCACCCCCTGTAACTAGGGAAGTGCATATTTTTCTTTCTTTGTAGCTTTATACTTAATAACTGCAAGAGACATGTTAAATGAAAATTGTTTATTGATCACTCAAGTGTACCTATGGAATATCACAATACTATGAAAAACCAAAGTTTTTCTTTTGTATGTCAATACAAAAATTTTATAAAAATATTAAAAAAAAAAAAAAAAAAGCTGACAAAAAAATCAGATAAAAAATCTGAGGATGACAAGAGAAGGCCAGTGGGGAGGTCTTTTAATAATTGGCTTCAGGCATTTGCTATATATGCTAGTTTTTTAGGTGCAAAACACCCAGAATATTTCAGTGGGCTTTTGCAACATATGGAACATGTGCTAGAGGCCTATAAGAGTTTTGGAGGGCTAGGGTGGTTCCAATATGATGAAACATTTAGACAAAAGCTATCTATATACCCATCATTGAGGTGGGGCAATAAAGATGTTGGGTTGTGGATTAACCTGATAGTGCCACAGAAAATAGGTTACACCAGACAGCAGCCACAATCTACAGTGTCCCCTTATAAAAGGGGATACTGCTTCGCATATAACGAGAACCAGTGTAAATGGGGAGGGAGTTCTTGCAAATGCAAGCACGAATGCTCACACTGTTCAGGACCCCACACTTTACTCAGGTGTTTCAAAAGGGAATTCCAATTTTCAAGGCTCCCAGAGAGATAATTATACAAAAAGCATACACACCAGTGAAACTAACAAGCATGCAGCAATGGTTGGAAACATATCCAGACCAGGAGACAGTCAAATTTTTAATTGAAGGTTTCTCCAAAGGTTTCCCTTTGCCGCTATTTTAGGGTGAAGGGTGTGAACTGGTTAAAAATTTAAAGTCAGTTACTACTTATACACATATAGTTAAAGACAAGCTAATTAAAGAGATCAAAGAGGGTAGACTACCAGGTCCATTTAGCTCCCCCCCTTTTACACATTTTTGGATATCTCCGTTAGGCATCATACCCAAGAAGGAACCAAATTTCTTTTGCCTAATACACCACTTATTATTCTCTAAGGGTACCTCCTTAAATGATGAAATAGATGCTAGCATGTCATCAGTATCTTATTGCATGTTTGAGGATGCTATTCAGCAGATTAAGAGATTTGGCAAAGGTGCGCTGCTCGCTAAAGCGGACATAAAGGCTGCTTTTAGGTTACTACCTATCGACCCGTTGACATTCAACTTCTTAGGTATGTATTTTGAAGGCAACTATTATTTCAATATGTGCCCCCCTATGGGATGTTCCATATCCTGTGCCTATTTATAAAAATTTGCATCCTTTCTTCAATGGGTAGTTGCTTTCGAAGCTGGTTATCAAGGTATATTACACTACCTTGATGACTTCTTATTCATTGGCCCGGTGCAGTCACCTATTTGTTTGTTTATGCTACAGCTGTTTAGCGTATTCGCTCAGCAAAAAAAACTAGCTAGCGAAAAAAATGTGTTGCCATCCTCATCAATAGAATTCTTAGGTATCAAGATAGACACCGAGAAGTTTGAATTTCAGTTATCTGAGTAAAAAATTAACAAAATTAAAGCCTTGATTTCTGTGTTTGTTAGGCGTAAAAACATTTTATTAAAAGAACTACAATCACTATTAGGATTGGCCTTTGCAACAAGAATCATGCCTGTTGGCAGGATATTCTTGCATCACTTGTATTTCGCTATGTCAGGCATGAAATCTCCATTTTCACACATCAGATTGACAGTCAACCTCAAGGAGGACCTGTCAATTTGGTTTAAATTCTTTGATATATATAATGGTCAATCATTTTTTCAGGAGCAATTTGTGTCCTCATCTGACCTTGAATTATATACAGGTGCTGCAGGTTCATGTGGATTCTCGGCTATTTGGGAGACTCACTGGTGCTGTGGTAAGTGGCCAGATTGGTGGGAAAAAATTAAAGCCACAAAAGTATAGTAGTGTTGGAACTATTCCCTTTAGTAGTAGCTCTAGAAATATGAGGTGAACAATTTTCCAATAAAAGAATCCTGATTAATTCAGATAATAAAGGAATCATACAGTATATACCGTGAATTGCTTGTCAGCTAAATCAATACAAGTGGTCAAATTGCTCAGATACTTAGTGATTCTTTGTCTTAAATTTAATATTTGGCTAAAAGCCAGACATGTTCCAGGGAAGGAGAATCAAATTGCGGATGCCTTGTCTCAATTTCAGGTATGCAGATTCTGTCAACTTCTGCCCAATACGGACAAGGAAGGTCACTTGTGTCCTGAACATCTGTGGAGCCTAATTTAGAAGTTCTTACAAATGCTATAAGACATTCCGTTGCAGACAGTACATTGGCTGAATATTCGGCCGCATGGCACAGGTGGTCCAACGTTGCTGTCGAACTTGATATACAATTTGATTCTCCTTCTGAAGCAGATATTCAGATGTTTCTATGTAGTTTAATGCAGTCAGAATTATCTCATAGTCATATCGCCAAAATCCTGGTGGGGGTGTCATTTTTCTTTAAGTTAAGAAACTTACCTCCATGTACAGCATTCTTTTCTATTAAGCAGGCTCTTAAAGGATATAAGAAGAGTCATTCTTTTCCAGGTAATAAGAGACCTATTTCAATTCAGTTACTTAAAAAGTTGTGTTCAACTACTCATTTGGTGTATTCTTCGGTTTTCGAGGCTGTGCTCTTTATGGCTGCTTTTGTTCTAGCCTTTTTTGGCACCCTCAGAATATCCAAACTATTACCAAAAAACAGAAATGTAGTTTTGGGTTTACTGAGCCATCATGTGATCGTCTCTGAGACAAGGAAACAATTGTTAATCCCTGTGTCAAAGACAGATAGGATATGTAAGGGTAGTTGGATGTCTCTATGCCAGTGTGTAGATTTGGATATATGTTCAGTTAGATCGGTGAACAGATATCTAGCAGTTTGGCCATTTGGGGAAGGAATCTTTCTGTCTTTCTGATTCGTTCATATGGGTCCCCTCTCACCAGGTATCAGTTCAACTTCATTTTAAAAGCATGCATGAAGAAGCTGGATTTACAACAATTTAAGTTTACCTCTCACTCTTTCAGGATCGGAGTGGCTACGGAGGCCGCTAAGATGGGATTGGATGATGCAATAATCAAACGGTTGGGTAGATAGGAATCACAATGTTTTCAAATTTATGTCAGACCTGATCTCTCATTTTAATTCTAGGCACTAGAAGATATGTTTGGATCCTGGGCCACTCTTTTGTATACTGGGCTAATAAAAGAGCCATGAAGCACTGCTATACGTCCAATCTGTCTCTGAATCCTGGAAAATTTCAGATATACTGGAAAGAAATTAGAGATTTTCAATAGTCTAATTTGTGTTTCTATCTCTCCAGGTTGCTTGAGTTATGGCTGGCCCCTGATGTATTAATTGTTGACATAGGGGGAAACGATGTTGGGAAAATAAGAACACTGGATCTTATGTTTATGATGAAACGTGACCTCCATAGGTTCAAATTAGCATCCCCGAATACCAGAATAATCTTTTCAGAGATAGTTCCTCAGCTCGTATGGCTGCAGGATGCCCATTTTAAAAATTTCTAGAAAATTAGGAAACGTTTAAACAAGTATATGGAAAAATTCATGCCACACATTGGAGGGTTTTCCTATAGACATCTTGATTTAGAGGGTGGCTTTGCTGGATTATATAGATCAGATGGCGTTCATCTGTCAGAAATAGGAGTGGACATCTTTCATGTAGGGTTGCAAAACTGCTTGAGATTTCAAACTGGCGTGTGGGGACTTTGATTATAAATATTCTGTATGCTCAACTCCTTTAAGACTGAGCTGTTTTAAGTTTATTGTTTGAAATTTAAGAATTTTATGAATTAATAAAATTATAAGGATGTTGTTATTAATATTTATTGATTTGAATACACCAATAAACGTGCCACGGCCAATTTTTTGCCAACAAGTGGTTTTGAGTTATTTAAATAGGTACTTGACTTTCTGGTATTCGGGGAGGGTAGGTGCAGCCTGCATTCCCATGTATCCAAAAAATCTCTAATCTTGTTCCCAGTGCACTACATTGTGGCCTCATCATACACACTGGCTCTCCAGCTGTGGCTAAGCAAAATAAAGGCAGCTTACAGGGAAAATTAAAATTTTTTTGGCTTTATAAATGCAATTATTGCTGCAGCAGATTCTAGAGATGGTACAGATCTGCCACTTTACAGGTAGACTAAGGGGACCCCCCCAGGCACTATATTGGAAGGATTTTTTCATTTTTATGCTTTCACTTTAAAAATCAAAAAATCACTGCTCACTTAAAAATTACGTTTTTCACAAACATTTTATATTGATACATGTCCCCCAGGGCAGGACCTGGACTCCTATAACCATTGTATACCCAATTACTTGCATATAAGCCTTCAAAATGGGGACTTTTGATTTTTGACTTTCAGGTCCCATTGTCTTTAATGGGGTTCGTTATTCGGGTCTGAACATTCACAGTGTTCAAAAGTTCTGGTGCGAACCGAACAGGGGTCCATTCGGCCCATCCCTAATCATAGTCAGTGCAACTATTTTGTGCTCAGACAGGGCTGCGAGGGCTGCCCTCTCATCCCTTTAGTTGCTAAAAAATCCAACAAGTGACATTGTCATATGGAGGTATTGCCTGACCTGTCTTTACCAAGCCCCTGTGCAGTTCTAATTTTTCAGTAACTAAAAAATGAGTTGGCATCCCTAAATGAGTGTATATGGCAGACACAGAGCTTTGTCCAAAGGTAGATATCACAGTATGAATAGAATTCACTAAGGACCTCATTGTTATAGGATCAGCTAAGCACTGCTTTCCGTTTTGCCTGGAAAAAGCAATGAATATCATTGTGCAACCTAGACTATCTATGGTAAACATTACTGCATTATACCTTTAAGCACTGAAGAGCAGGCCAAAAAAAAAATTCCATTTTTGTATTTTAAGCAGACATCCGTATTACAATGAATACTGCTTGGAAGAGCTGAGATCTAAGCTTTATTCATCTACATAGTGTCAGAAACTGTAATTTCCATTCCTTTGTACAGCAGCAGGTAGCATGTTGAATACAGGCAGCACCTTCGTGATTCCAGCATTGTATTTTAGTCAACTCTACATCAGAGAGCTGCCTAAGCTCAGCACTGATAACAAAGCACGATCACTTTCAATGTGACAGAGAGCAATGACATATCAACAGTAGAACTTAAACGAAAAGCCACATTTACTTTAACCAGGTTTCATTCAGCTTTACATTTTTTTTAATTAAAACTTGTTTCTGCTTTGAAAATCGTATTGCAATCATCTTTTATGGTGCTAAGCTGCAGTCCTGTACAGCCAAGAGATGTTATATCATGGTGACTACAATAGACATCTTTTTGTTCATGAGAGATTAGGCTTTCAGAATTTGGACACAGTAAACAGGTACTTTTATAAAAATAGTGTGTGACAACAAATCTTTTTTTTTTCAATTAGGATAGAAATTAATATATAATATATGCTATTGTGTGAAAGGTCTTGTAACCAAATGTATACTGTGGATAAATAGCTAGTACTCTTATCTTTCTGTATTGAATATACTGAATTCTGAGATCCAATTCTAGCAAGAACATTTTTTAGTTGTGTGTGTATTCATATACAATTTTATCTTTCATTTCCTCTCAACAACTGGGAGTGCTGGAGCAGCCTTTTATAATAAAAGTAGTAGTAAACAGCAAAAAAAAAAAAAAAAACACAAAAATGGTTCCCTGCAGGATAATGTCATAATGTGCTAGTATGGATCGCACATTGTCTGCCTGAGGCATACCATCCATTGCGAGCACAGTGCTCATGCACTAGTGCCATCACTGACATCTACAAAAATAAATATCTCCTAAACAGTGCTAGTTTAGGAGATATTTACTATTCCTACAGGTAAGCCTTATTGTAGGCTTACCTGTAGGTATAAATAGAAAAGCGGACTTTACTACCCCTTTAAACCAGCTCCAGTGGACTAATAAAATGGCATATGTGCATTGGTATACCTTATATAGCAGCCTGTATCTAATAGCAGAAGCCATAGAGGTTGGCAGCTGTAGAGGCTGAGAGGCATTTTTGGATGTGCTTATCACTACCTGTAACCTATGCAAATGGTTAGTTATGACCAGGCAGTAACACCTAACAGAATTTTTTTTAATGAGCAGGGCCCTCTGATTCCTCCTGTATTAAATTGTATTGTAACTGTACGGTTTGCCCTAATGTTGTAAAGTGCTGTGCAAACTGTTGGCGCTATATAAATCCTGTATTATAATAATAATAATAGAGCATATGTCAAAAGTTTGACAGCCTAAAATCTAAGGTATTAGATAGATAGATAGATAGATAGATAGATAGATAGATAGATAGATAGATAGATAGATAGATAGATAGATAGATAGATAGATAGATAGATAGATCGATCTATTTTATCACAAAATATAAAAATGTAATCCAAGATATTGATTCTTATGCATACCATGCATAAGTACTTACTTGTAAAAAATAAGCTTATTCCTTATTCTGTATTATACCAGCACTAAGTATACATTTCCTATTGATTCTTAGTTTGTACACATATGCAAGATTGTTATCTAGCACTTGGATATTTCTCCCCTTATATAGACTGAAAGTGAGGAAAAATCTCCAACAGCTGTTTTGGGTTCAAACTTTCCCTACTCACTATAGAATAGTGTTTTTATTGCTATCTTGGAGATTTTTTTTCCCCCCTCACTTCCAGTCCCATTGTTTGTAGATTCATTTTAAAGTGTATGTTCCCTTAACATTTCATATTCCTGATATGTGATTGTGTACCATGTACTTGTGTTCTCTTTGTATTGCTTCCTTTGTATGAAATACATGTTGATCCTGCCAGTCTTATGGCTTTCCTATTTCAAACTGGCCACACTAGGCATGAAAGTATATCAACCTCAGTGTGGTCAGTTTTCTTCTTTGTATTTGACCTATTTTTAAGTAAATAGGCCACTTAGTAAGGTGAGAGCAAAGACTGAATGGTGGTGGCACTCCCTGCACTTTTTTAGTTCACCATAAGGATGCATGAGGATTACACATCACAGTATCCAGTTAAAATATGTTAAAGACACTTATATTATTGAACACTTTTTTCACTTAAATTTATGAATTTACGATTTAGTCTTATGTGTGGCTATCTGCTGTTCATATCATATAATGGTTTTGTGAACACATTGCTGATATAGGTATTAGTCATTTGGATTTGATTTATAATCATCAATTTCTTTCTACACTTACGCAAGAGATGTGACATACGTTGTTATTAACATAGAGTGGCCATCGTGTTGCACTACACTTTTTGATTTTATATTATCACAGAGGGTGTGGGAATACACATTACAGTTTGAGCAGCAACCATTTTTTCAAGTTTTTTTCTGTTTTGTTTCGCATTACATATAGTTGTATTATACTGAGAGGATTGTGCAGAGGATGCCCCCAGATTAAGGGTTCACATGAAATTTAGCTTTGTCACTGTATGTATTTATTATATACTTGTGTTAGCACCCCACACATGAAAAATTGCTATTATAAAAAAAAAATTGAGGAAAAGAAAACTATTTAAATGTTAAGAATCATACTGTAACAAATCATTTAATACTTTGCAGAAATGTTTGTTAGATGGAAAAGATTGGTGGTGAATATAACATTATGTTATTCTATATTACATTTCTACAACTGCTGTTTATAGTGATTACTAAGAAACCCCTTTTTTCTCCAAATAATTAGTTTTAGGATGGTCTGGTTACATGAAACTAGAAACTATACTGCTAATCAGCAGTGAAATTAGCAATGTTTAGTGCTGGTTTACTGGGTCTTTCTTGGTAGCATTTACACCAATTAGAATTAGTTACATAAAATGAATCACCTTCATCTTTAAGGTAAGATTTCGACTTTTGAGTGGTTGCAGTTTGCTATTTATAACGCATAATGTATGGTGAACATTGCTGCATTGCAGATGGAAAAATGGGACCTTAGTTTGTCATTTCAACTTGAGAAGACTAATGGAAGGTTCAAATATTTTCATTGGCTTTTAAATGACCCATGATGTCCATCCAAAGTAATAAGCTAAAACATTTAAATTGCTTGGTGGCTTTGATAAAATACTGCATATCTGCGGCACAACATAAAAAATCCTGAGCAGTCAATAAGCAAATGAGAAAACAGAAGAATAAGAAAACTCCAAGTCTAATGCCGCGTACACACGGTCGGACTTTTCGTCTACAAAAGTCCAACGGACGCCGACGGACTAAAGCTGGCTGGTAATCCGATCGTGTGTGGGCTTCTCCGGACTTTCAGCAGACTTTTTCAGCCTCAAATCCGACGGACTTTAGATTTGAAACATGCTTCAAATCTTTACGTCGTAACTACGACGGACCCCGAAATCCGCTCATCTGTGTGCTAGTCCGACGGACAAAAACCCATGCTAGGGCAGCTATTGGCTACTGGCTATGAACTTCCTTATTTTAGTCCGGTGTACGTCATCACGTACGAATCCATCAGACTTTTGTGTGGTCGTGTGTAGGCAAGTCCGTTCGTTAGAAAGTCTGCTGCAAGTCCGCCGAAAGTCCGCCGGAAGTCTGTCGGACAGGCTGTCGGACTTTTGTAGACGAAAAGTCCGACCGTGTGTACGCGGCATAAGTTTTTCAGTAAAGTGGTCCTGATTCACATCTTTAAAAAAGAATAAATATAAACACCAAAAAATATATAAATAAATGTCCTATCCTTAAAGCACAGCTCTACCCTAAACATTTTATTGTTTGGATAGTATGGGAGGGTTAGAACCTCTGTCAACTTTGTATTGGTCACATAAGGGCTAGATGTGGAAAAAGCAAAGCACCAGAACCAGAATCAGGGGTTGAAAGAGCCCCCTCTTCATCAGGGCTGCAAATACCAAATATAAAGTTGTCACCAGTATTCAAGATTGATCAGTGTGCCTTCATTGTAAAATACCAAATAAAAACATGTTGGGAATATTACACTCTAAAACAACATATAGAAGAATACACAATGCAGTGTTAGGGCATATAATAAATAAATATGATATGATAATATAATAAGAATATAATTTTTATATAATAAAAATGAAGCTTGTATGGAAAGTTCCTTAGTTCTATTTTAATTAGAAAATTGAATACTTTCATTTATCATGTGTAGCACTGATAAAGGGGAACCCTTTAACCCCCCCCTCCCCTCACACACACACACACACGCACACTTCCATCACGTCCAAATGTGTTGCTTTTTTATGATACCATATTTTAAATAAAATGAAATCTGAACTGGACACATTCTAATACTTATTTTAGTTAACAGCAAAGCCACCAGTCCTGGAAGAGGACCCCTAAAAAGTTGTTGAGGTTGCGTTTTAATGTCTTCATCAGCTGAACAATGTAAAAAATGATATAATAAATGTTTGATTGATCATGCTGAAATTACAAGGATAATGAGTATAGACAGTTTTTGTGAACTAGATGGACACATGCCTGCAGTTAAAGCAAAATATCACTGCCTCTTCCTAACAAGACTAAGTCAATAAAGTGCAACTGATGTTCTTTTGTTGTGCAAGGTATAGTATGGCTGACAACCAACCAGTTGTCAGTTGTTTGGAGTCTGATCAGTATAAGAAGAAATTTTAACAATTTTGTTTATATAAGTCATTAACAGGTTAGTTTTTATTTTTTTAAACATACCTCTAGAAATTACACCAATTATCATATAACTATTGTTAGGTAAAATTAAACTTTGTGCCTACACTAATAGAAAAAAAAGTTCATATGTATAATTTGTGCTCTGTTGTCAATTCCAGATTTTACAGGCAAACTATCAGGTAGAAACAAAAGCTCCATCCCTTTAGCCAGTCCCATCTTGTTCTACATGCCCAGCAGCAATTCTCTCTAGATCAAACTTTTCAGCCAGATTGGCACAGGATCTGGTTTCCCTTGAATTATTGTCCATTTTTGTCCAGGGAGGCTCATTTTTGATCATTCTCTCATCTTTAACAACAATATGGTTTCTCTCAGGTAAAATTTTATAAATATCTGCAAATCTGACATTTCTATAGATCTCAGTATGCCCTTAAACTAGAGAAACCATACACTGATTTTGAGAATATATGGCTTCCTTCTCCAAGAGATAAAGGCATTATCTTGATCCTACATAGCTATATTAATGGTCTACATCTCCCAGTAACACCTCCTTGATGATTCACTGTGAAATTGACTGGCTGAATTTGCTCTTCAATATGCATAAAAGCACACACTCTATAGCTGTAAAATAAACGGTTATTGAACCACACATTCAGATAGGGGTACGTTTCTTTACACTTTTTGGAACTGTAAAGCTTTAAAACTCATTTGGCAACAAGCGGCTATTAAAACAACCCAAATTAGTGGAGTACATCTTACATTGACCTTTACAATGTGCCTTTTCTTCACTAAATTACCAGATGTATCTCCCCCTTGGTAGAGATTGACTCACACCAGTGCCATTACAGTGTGCCTTTCTTATTCTTTACTCCCTCAGTGTTGAAGGACATAGTTAGATCTCTAAGACCCCTTTCACACTGAGGCATTTTTCAGGTGCTTTTGGGCTAAAAATAGCGCCTGTAAAGCATCTGAAAAACGGCTCCCCTGCAGTCTCAGTGTGAAAGCCTGAGTGCTTTCACACTGAGGCGATGCGCTGGCAGGACATAAAAAAAAAAACTCCTGCAAGCAGCATCTTTGGAGCGGTGAAGGAGCGGTGTATACACCTCTCCTAAAACGCCCCTGCCCATTGAAGCGCCGCTGAACCGCCAGCAAAGCGCTGCTGCAGCGGCGCTTCGTGGGTCATTTTAACCCTTTTGCAGCCACTAGCAGGGGTTAAAAATGCCCCACTAGCATCCGAAAACCTCTGCAAAAACAAAATAAAAACAAAATAAAAATAGCGGCGCTTTACCGCCGACAACACCCCCAGTGTGAAAGCAGCCTTAACGAAACATCCCTGATGGGATTGATTTGCTTGTTCTTTTCCTTTTTTTATTGAAATGAAAAATTATAGAGCTATGCTATATATTTTTTGTATATATTTTATATGATGTTTATGATACTTTCTTATATTTCTTATAGCGCCAATAAAAATTCTTTGTGATAAAAAAATGTAGTCTATGAAGGTATCCAGTAACAGCGGACTGTCATTTAACACATGAACTATTCTCCTGGTGAATAATTGAAAGAAAAAGTGCTTGTGACTAGTATTGACTGCACTTCATCCACTTGGCCATACATAAGTGCAGATAATCAGAAGCATTAGTGAAAGAAGCAGCATAAGGGCTTGTGTTAATGGGCTTTGGACTTCTATTGATAACCAAATGCAGCTTGATTTTGACATCAGATTGAAACGTGAGATCGTTCAGAATATACTGAAAGGTGCATTAAATCTATGACTTCCTTCTGACCTGCGATTGACATGCTTGAAGGTGCTTATGCATTTCAACAGACTTGTAAAGGGAGGAGAAGCAATTATGGCACAAGAAAAAGACCATTTACACAGGCACTAATAAACTTTGCCTTTAAAATCCATTTCCAACCATTTTAATTTAAATAGAGTAGAGGGAGTTCTCCTTGACATCCACACAACACAGAACACAACACGACAGGCATGCATGGCAATAAACCCATTGTTGGAAGTTCCAACCCTTCTTCAAAAAAATATGTTTTGTGTCCTGGCTGGAAAGATTTCCTATTATTTCCTGCCCCAAAACTACCAAAATGAATACAGACAGAAATGTATATATATATATATATATATATATATATATATATAATATATTTATATATATATATAAACTTTGACAAAAGTTTTCATTCCTCTACGTTCCAATCAATAAAAAACCTTTGGCTTGAGTTGGGCTTCAAGCATTGGTGCATGGTCACTTCTGAGCCCCGCTCTGTGTCTATAAAACACACAGCGCTGTGGCCCGGCACCGCCCTCCACTCTCTCCACATTGGCTAACTGGCTGCTGCTGCTGTCTCAACCATTGAGGAATAAGAGACCCAAGAGGTGCTCATGTCTTTTGCATATTGCTGGATCGAGAGGGAGCTCATGTAAGTATTGTGGGGCTGAGGGGGCTGCTGCACATGGACAGAAGGTTTTTAGCCTTCATGCAAAGAATGCATGAAGGTAAAAAACCTTGAGCCTTTAACACCAATTTAAAGCTCCATTCACACTTGTGCACCCAGTGTGAATGGAGCCTTAGACTGGATTTACACTGCTGCAATATGATTTTGATCTGACTTTCAGTGCCATTATGTAGTGCTACTTGGATGCAACTTGAATGCAACATTGATAAGGTTTGCATATTTTATGGGGCCAAAATTGCACTGGAATTGCACCAAGGTAGTATAGGAACCTTTTACAAAATTACTCTGTGCTAAGCCGCAATAATGTGAATGTACACTATTGAAAACACTGTGATTTCCTTTGTCCTGCAATTCTGTGCTCAACTCAAGTCACATCTGAAATCGCACTAGTGGGAACCTGGCCTAAGAGGCTGTTGGCACTGCTCTTAGAAGTTGTTGACAGACAGAGCTACAGAAATATTCACTGGAAGAGCAATTTGTCAGATTTATGATAGATATTCTATTTTTGCTTCCTTCTCATTCCCTCAACTACTCATCAACAGTATGTTTTAACACCAAGGTTGTAGTTACTTACCATATTAACACTTATAGGCCAGGGCAGCAGGAGGGAGCACAGATTTTTACAATTTAAATTATAATAATTTTACTATAGGAAGGAGGGGTTCCAGGGGATTTTGAGATGAGTATAAATACTCACAATAGTTTAGAAAACATGAAACCATCTCTCCTTTCTCTTGTTTGGTTGTCTGATGTCTAATAGTACCATTCTAGAAGAAAGACTGTCTGAAAAAATTGCATGACACAAGACATCAAAAGGGTGTCATCATTTCGGTCTTCTAAATACACTATCTTCCTGTGTACCATTACATCTAATACAAATTACAAGAGATGACATTCACTTCAATATCATGGTGGATATGTTTCTTCTTTTTCTATCAAAAATGTTTGCTTCAGAGAAATAAGAACTTAACAGTACATAAAGCAAAGCATAAATATATTTTTCCACAAAAAATAGTTTATTAAAGACAATTGTTTTTATTTTGCACAACCCTAAGGCATCGTCAGGGCTGGGCTCAATTTACTTTAAACCATTCTTTCCATATTTGCGTATCAAACTTTTTACTGGTACCACATCTGCTAGCTAGTAAGGATTCATAAACATAGTGGGAACGAGTAGTCTTGAATACTTCAGAAGCATTGGGTGCCTTATCAGATTTCCAGTGTTTCGCTATCAATGATCTAGCGACCAGAAGAATGTGTGTAGTCACAACGCAAAAGTCAGGGGGGACGTTTTCAATGCCTATGTTCAGTATTGCCAAACTTAGGTTAGGGGATGTCAAGATCCCTGTAATGTTCAAGATGGAGAGGAATATGCTGTGCCAGAATATGCAGGGCTTGGAGTGTGCCCCTCCACCACTGTTATGGAGACAGGTACGTGGTCAGACCATGAAATGTCATGGTGGAAGAGGACACTACCTGTAACAGCATTTTGTCAACCAATATCAAGTTGATTATTGAGTATGAGTTATGTCTGGATGAGTGGAAGGTGTAGTCTTGTTCATTTGAATGTTGGCATCTCCAGACATCATAAACATCCCAAGTGTAGAGCAAAGGTTGTAGCATGGGTAGAGGACTTTGGATTTAGAGGTGGTTTCTATTCTGTAACCTGCCGTGAGGTTGTAGTCTCCATACATTACTAAAAAACCTTTTTGGATTGCAGCAATTCTATGAAACAGTTTCTTTAGAAAGCAGGTTTGGTGGGAATTAGGTGTATAGAGGTTCACAATAGTGTAGGGCTTGTTGTTAAGCTCCCCTATCAGGATTAGGTATCTTCCTTTCGGATCAACCTGGGTCTCCTGTAGAGTGAAGGCCACAGAGTCCCCAATATCAATGAGTACGCCCTTTTGTTTCATAGGTGCAAAGGCCAAAAAGATATGAAGAAACTTTTTATGATGAAAGTAGGGAGTATTACAGGCTGAAAAATGGTTCTCTTGTATAAACAGAACATCAGTATGGAGCTTAAGAGTGTCCCTCCAAACTGAGGCTCTCTTAGCTGGGTGGTTTAAGCCGTGTACGTTAAAGGATACTATTTTAAGTACCATAGGTGGAGGGTAGGTAGAAATGCTGATAGTACCTTATTGAAGCTTCAATGATTCCTTGTGAGGTCAATTCCAGAAGGTGGAGAGTGTAGGTAAGACTATATAGACAAGTCCTAGTGGCGGTAAAGTTCATCTCATGAAGGTCAGACCGGTGAGAAAGGGAAAAAAACAGGATGAAAAAAGATAACAAAGTCAAGCAACATGAAAATAAACAGTTCAATAAAAAGGTAGATTCGAACGTGAATCTGGAGGCAGAATAACTGCCCATTACTCAGGAGGGGAAAGTTTGTGCACCATGTGCTCCATATTGCTTCAGAAATCAGGTAGGATGTTATTTATTTTGTGCATGGGGTATTTAAGTGTTTTGCTTTTTGTTTTTCTTCTTACGTGACACCATTTGCCAATCACCCTGGGTGTTCAACCTGGCAAGGGGAGATGAGTTTTCAGGGGCTTGTTCAGGTATAATGTCCAAAGAACGGAGCAATGCTAGACCTTCTTCCAAATTTGTGATCACTGAGGTTGTTTCCATCATGAGTGATTGTTAGTTTTGTTGGGTATCCCCAGCGGTAAACATTACTGTGGTTGCATAATGCCTTTGTCACAGGCAGTAGTGACTTGCGTTTTTGCATCATGTATTGTGAAAGCTCCGCATATAGCTGAATGTTTGAGAATTTTTCAGGAGGTTGCAAATTTTTACGAAAAGAGGTCATGAGCTGTTCCTTTGCATTATAAAAATGCACCCACATCAGAACGTCCCTAGGGATGTTGTCTGGCAGATGGGATGGCTTGGGTAGTCTATGGATTCGATCAACAGCCAAAGCTGATTCAGGTATTGAAGGTAGGAATGCTTTCTTGAGATCCCGGGCATACTGCTGTAGTTGTGCAGGTTGTATGGCCCCTGGGACCCCACGGATCTTTATGTTGTTCCTTCTTGACCTGTCCTTGGAGTCAGCCACCTTAACCTTAAGCCAAATTAGGTCTTTAGACTGATCATTATGGGCATCCACCAGTGAATTATGGGAGGAGGCAAACTTGACCATTTTCTTTCCTATATGATCAGCTCTCCCACTTCAGCTTAAAAGTTGCTCATGCATTTCATCATGTCTGCATGCAGGAAACTGCGGAAGGAGACAAGCATGTCCTTTAAAGTGGTGTCTGAAATGGGCTGGTTGGTAGTGGGGAAAGCATTAATGGGATCTACAAGCTCCCTCGTGTCCTCCATAGAATCCTGACATGTGCTCACCTGCTGGTTGTCTGCATCCATGCTTGGTTTGGATTTTGTTGGACTGGGGAGAGCGGTGTGGAGGCACCAGGAGAGTGTCAAGTAGATCCACCTTGCGAGCTCGGGCTCAGTGTGGCTGAGAGAGAGTCACCGGGTGAAGCTTGAGATCTGTCTTCAGCACCAGCGCCACTTTGGCTTGCATCGCAGGACACCAGTGGGAAGAAATACTGCAGTTTCTTTGGCTGAGATGCTTCTTTTCTCTTGCGAGTCATCTTGGGCGGAAGGTTGATCCTTCAGACAGGTGACAGTGGGTGTAGGATCAGTCAGAGATACCTCAGTTCATGTGAATTCCCATCGCTGGAGCAGTGCAGAGGATTCAAGCGTCCATGCAGCAGCGCGGTAGCTACGCCCCCTCTCCTGCTATTTGTTCTTTACCCCACCAGTTATCATATTATCAGTTATCAGGGGCAACTCTGCTCCTCTTGCCAAATGGATTTATCTGTGCACAACAGTGCAGAAAAAGGCATTGTAAGCCAGTAATGGGGAAAAGATCAGCTGCATGGAGCCTATAGGCAATACTGGTGACTAGTTATTTGCCCTCAATTTGCCTTTTCTGGACAAAACTTCCATAGGTCCTCTTTAAATGCAAATGACAGCTCAGAAGAATCTGAGTTATTTACTCATAAGATGATGCATCATCATTGAGTCCCCAGGCTGGGGGTGTGTTTGAAGTAGTATGAAACTCTCAGCATTTTAACACCTTGAGCTCAATAAAATAAGCATTCCCCAGTAAGCTATTTGTTAAAATCCTACTCCAGTATTTGAAATGTACAACTTTCAATTCTACAAGTTCCTGCTCTTCCTGTGCTGCTTTCCGGAACTTCACTTCCACACAGGAAGGAGCTAATAGTGGATAAAGCAGTCCCCAGCTAGTCTGTTAGTTTGAAAAGAGAAAAGAATGGGAGAAGGATTTGGAGCAGTGGAGTGTTTTGATATCTTAGGTTATGTGGTTGTGTGATCCTATTGATGCACACAGTAGAGGAATACACAACTCTAATCCCTGCATGAAAAGTTGACTCCATAGGATGCTGCAAATAAAAAGGTCTGGAACAGAAAATTTGGAGCAGTAATTATGGCACCAGCTTAATTTGGAACATAGGCAAGGAATAAATGATGAAGAAGTTCCATATTTAGTAGGTGATTAAATCAGCTGCTGAAAGTGCTTAAAAAACTAAAGGTTTAATATCAGTTTAAGACCAAGCTACTGCTGTAGTATAGGCTGTGTGATGTATCAGAGGTTTTGGGAATACAAAGCTAAACATTCAGAATTTTAGATCCTTTGGCAGATAAAAAATAGCTCCCATTTATGTATCTCACTTGTGTGCTGCGCTTCATGTCCATTTGTTTACATTTAAAAATGTTTAACATTTTACTCAACAGGTGAAGATTTACTAAAAGGCATGGAAGTTCTTCATTATTGCTGTGCTACTTCCTACAGGCCACTTAGCTATGCACTTAAAAAAAACATTGGACTTGATAAATATGTCAATCTTCACAAATGTTTTTTGCCTTTTGATTATTTGTGAGCCCTTGAGACTTTTTCTGTAAACATAGTTCTCAGTATAGTCTCTAAAAGCTAAAAATTAAATACCACTGCAATTTCTATACACTCTGTCTTGCAAATATGTTGGCTTTTGAAATGCCATAGGACACATTTTTCATCCAGTGTTGGGCGCTTAGGATGACAACAAACTAGCGGCAGGTGTGTTTTGCTGTAGACAGCTGCTTTTCTGACATGGATAACTTATTTTCATATTAGTCATGGAACATTTGAACCCTTTTTTGTAAACAGAATTTAGTTGAATACATTATTTAAGAAATAGCAAAATACCAGTTAAATATAGAAAATAAAGTGAACAAACTGAAAATGTAAGGCATATAGCATAAAAAAATTGCAATGTATTAAAAGGGGTTTTGCATGTTTCAAACAATAAACTTCATTTGTTAGGTTCTTTTACCTGCTTAAAAAATAACTTATTGGGGGGGGGGGGGTGGCTGCAGAGCGAGATGGATGTGTGAGAGCTGAGCTCCTATCCTCACAGACAAACAGCGGCTAACATCGCCGCTGAAGACGTCTATGACGAAACGCGTACGGCGTCACTACGCACATCACGTGACTTCCAGGAAGCTGAGCGAGTGGGTGGAACGCAACCAGAGTGCAAGCTGTCAACCTACAGCTTGGTTGCCTATACTTTATACCGGCAAGTGCAGCCCCTATGGGGCTAGGCATTACGCTGCATGAACTGCATTTTTTGTCTGTTTGCTTTTATACATTTTTTAAAATAATGTTTTAATAAACTGAAGTTTTGGTAATACTGCACTGTGGGAGCCAATTTCTCTTTTTTATGAGGATTATGAAAATTACATCTATGACAACCCGGATATCCCAAAGCTGCTCAAGGAACACATTACCCCTTTAGGGGTAGTAGGATCTGGTGAGTGGGGACCCTTAAGGGGGAGCACACAAGTCACCTGTCAAGATTCTGTGATCACTAAAGTCACCTGCTACAATTCCTCTAAACACGAACAGTCACCTTCATTGGGATGAATGCACCTATGTTTTCTTTGTATACGGTGTGATAAACTGCATCTTGGTGTAATTTTTAATTTTGGTGCAATTTTTGCATTTTGTCTGTTTTTTGCTGCGATTTTTTGCATTTGTTTTTTTTTTTTTTTTTGCATCTTGGGTTTATATACACCTTGCTTTTATGATTGAGACACTATATGTATACACTTATATGTTTTTGTATATGGTGCGATAATTACATTTTGGTGAGACTTTGGTGCAATTTTTTATAACTTTTTTGTTTTTTGGTGCGATTCTTTGCATTCTTATTTGGATTTGGTTTTTGGGTCCACTCACATCCTGTATTTTGGGTTTGGACACTATACGCACTGTTTTAAGCAGAGGATCACTATACTGTCATGATATTCATGTTAGGATGTTTTATACACTAATTTGTAAGTCATTACATTTTTGGTGATAACTTCTCCTGTGTAGGATTGGTGTCCACACCTAGAGGGTTTTAGTACACACCTACTGGGGTAGGTGAGGTGTGATAACTATTACACTATCACCTTTATGGAAACTGTTTTGTTATAATTTATTCCACGATAACACTGTGTCTTTTAATACTTAGCCACTATAGAGTGATTTGGTAGAGCACTATTTGACATATAGGTAGCGCCACTCGCCCCTTCACATTTTCTTCCTTTCTATAAACAGCGGCTAATAGCAACTTTCCAGAGGGGGTTTTCACCCCAAAATGAAGCGATCTGCACACCACAGCATCGATGACCATGGCCAGGAAAAGAAAAGACCTCAGGAAGCCCCAGAAACTGACAGATTTTGTTTCATGGCAGACACATGGAGGTAGGCAAGATGGCACCGGCCGTTCATCCACCCCAGCCCACAACTCACACTCCACCCCAGCTAACTCTGCATCTGTCAGCAAAAATAGTGGGTTCCCAGACAGCCAGCAATCCTACCCTAATACCCCTCAATCTGCTAGCCCAGCTAAAGCCAAATTCCAGATGGATGGCTCTGGAGGCAGCCCCACAGCTAGCCCCAGCACTGGCTCTGGGGGGGACACTAGAGAGCTGCCTGACAGAATAGAGGTGTTCCTAACAAATAATCAGCCAGTTATGGACACAGTGCTAAAGGACATGTTACTGTCCCTAAGGAGCTCAATCCAAACTGACATGATGTCCTGCATGCAAAAGTTCAATAAGGAGATACAGACTGTAGAATCCAGAGTGGGGCACATAGAAAACAAGATGGGGGAGTTTGCAGATACTGTAAACAATTTGGTAGATGCCCATGATGAAAAAGAGGAGGTAATAGAAGGGCTCAAATCTAAAATGGCTGACATGGAGGACAGAAGTAAAAGGAACAATCTAAAAATCAGAGGGATCCCAGAGTCTGTACAGCAAGGAGACCTGCATGAGTACACCACTACTCTGTTTAAAGAAACCCTTCCTGACCTCACAGAACTAGATGTGATCATAGACAGGATCCATTGCCTGCCTAAACCTTCATACCTCCCCGATCAGATCCCTAGGGATGTAATACTACGGTTACATTTTCACCATGTAAAAAATCAAAAATGTCTGCAATGCACACTAAGGATAATATCCCTCCACAGCATCAAAATCTGCAATTTTTTGCAGATCTATCACAATACACTCTCCAAAAAAGAAGAAGCCTCACTACAATTACCAAAGCCCTCAGGAATCATAGGATCAACTACAGATGGGGCTTCCCTACAAAAATCACGATTACCAAAGAGGGTTATACCTTCACCATAGACTCCCTGGAAAAAGGTCTGTCCCTGCTCAAAGAATGGCAGATACTTCCAGAGCCTGTCAGCAGGCCTGACTCCCCTGGGAGCATTCCCCATGCAGATCCTGGATGGCAAAAGGTAACAGCTAAAAATGCTAAAAGGCACTGAATACAGGAAAACTAATAAGTATTATCTTCTGTTCTATGGGGAGAGTAGCCTCTCTCAGCTCACAAACTCACCCCCCTGATACTACTTGAGCAGCAAAATGCTGCATACGGGTATGCAATACCCATACTTGGATCACAATGTTCACTTGACAAGTTTAAACATGTTATTCAAAGTTCAAGTTTTTATGTTCATAGACAGTTTTATTTTTCTTCTTGTTATATTTTTCCAACACAGAACTTACAGATTACTTTACAGTTCTCAGATGAAGCCACTACTGTTTCTCCCAGGTCAACACCTCCAAAGAGACTTCACCAGCACAGCCTGGCTGGAAAGATGCCTGCACTTCCAAATGTGGTTCTCTGGTCTGCACTAGCACTTAACAATACAATTTATACCAGCTCTGACCACTTGAGGGAACTCTGCACTCACAAAAGAAAAATCCCAATCACTAAAGATAAACATCAACACCCACAAAAAAATTGCAGACACATTTAGCCATTATTATGGATCTCTGTACAACTTGGCAAATGATCCAAATACCATTCAACCGACCCCCAAGGCTTTACAGGGCTTTCTGAAGAAAGTGTCTCTTCCCCAATTAACCCCAACGCAACTACAGCACCTTAATTCTCCCTTCACAAACCAGGAAGTGTCTCATGCTATAGATACGCTACCACTAAACAAGTCCCCAGGTTATGATGGATACATAGGAGAATACTACAAAACATTCAAGTACATCCTCACACCCCACCTAACCAATATTTTCAATGCTGCAGCTGCCTCTTCCTCCTTCCCATCAGAAATGTTGAAAGCACTTGTAATCACCCTACCCAAACCAGGGAAGGAACCATCTATTCCACAGAATTTCAGGCCAATATCATTAATTAATGACGACCTGAAACTCTATGCCAAACTGATCGCACGAAGGCTGATAAACTTACTTCCACAGCAAATACATATGGATCAATCCGGATTTACAAAAGGACGTCAAACCACTGACGCCACTAGGCGCCTAATTAATATAATTGACCACGCAAATCTGAAGGGAACGCCTTCTCTGCTCCTAGCTTTGGATGCAGAGAAGGCGTTCTAATGGATGCATTGGGGATATCTTGCCAGGGTAATGAAGAAGTTTGGATTCCAAAGCACCATATTTTCTGCAATTATGGCATTATATTCCAAGCCCTCTGCCCAGGTTTACACCTCGGGGGCACTTTCCACTCCATTTAATATTACAAATGGAACTTGCCAGGGGTGCCCACTTTCACCGTTAATTTTCAACCTTCTCATGGAACCTCTGACGAGTTACATACGCAACCACCCTCAAATTACAGGACATAGGTTTAACAACTCAACACACACCATCAGTATATTTGCTGACAATGTTATACTCATGATCACAGACGTAGAGACCTCATTAGCCTCGATACATCAAACACTCAAAATGTTCAATGGTATATCCTACTACAAAGTAAACGACACTAAGTCATACATCCTTGGCATCAATATACCTCCTAAAACTAGGCGCAAAATGGAACAATTATACCCATACACGTGGAACACCACCGGTATAAATTACTTAGGCATCACCTCAACACCTAAGACAGAGGAATTGTTCAAAGCAAATTACTCCATATTCTTAGATAAACTACACCCCAAACTCCAAGATTTAGCAAAAACAGAATTATCCTGGTCCGTGAGACCGGCAGCCTTTAAAATGGTACTGCTACCACAATTTATATACCTATTTAAGACCATCCCTATCCCAGTGCCTAACATCTTCTTTATTAAAGCCCAATCTATGATCAACAGATATTGGCACAAATTAAAACATGGTTCCCCCAAAGCCCCGATACCAGATGGAAAGAATTGGAAAATATACAACTTAAAGGTGGCAATCTTTATCACTTTCTTCTTACTAGCCAACAATACACCCCTAGATACGCATCACTTTCTCCCACCATCACAGCATCACTTTATGCCTGGAGAGCTTTGTTAAACACTCCATCTCAGAACTATTACCTCCACGCTATCAATGCCTACCTATAGCTTGACACACATCATACCTGACTTAAACAACTCAAGCTGGGTGGAAAAGGGGATAGAAATAATTGAAGATATGCTGATAGGTTCAACTCCAAAAACCTTCAGGTCCTTACAAATAGAATACAACCTAGCTAACTCAGAATATTACACATACCATAGAATTACACATCTACAATGCACCAACTTGAAAACAAATAATGAGATGCCATGGAGAGTACTCCAATACTACACAAACCCTACCACCAAGATTAAAGGTATATCGTTGTTCTATAATATACTGAACAATAAGGATATACCCTTAAAAACAACTCATATGATTGCCTGGGAGAAGGACTTAGATACCTCTTACTCCCTGGAACAATGGTGAAAGGCACTTCACATCATGTACGCTGCGACAAAAAGTATAAACTTATGGGAATTATCGCAGAAAATCCTCTTCAGATGGTATCTGACACCCCATAGAATAGCTAAATTCTCACCACAAAGTTATAATACCTGCTGGAGGAACTGTGGTGCTGTGGGAACATTGTACCATATACTCTGGTCTTGCCCTACTATAATCCCCTTTTGGAAAGGAGTATATGGAGTAATTTCACAAGTATTGAATATTAAAGTACCCATGTCAATGCAATTTTATCTTTAGACATAGAGTTAATTTAATCAGAATTCAGGACCATAGCCGTGCACATTCTTCTGAGTGCACGATTAATGATAATGCGACATTGGAGAGATTAACAAACGCCGTCTCTACATGAAGTAATAAATACGACTAACACTCACGCAGCATACGAGATGTTATATGCATTAACCCAAAACAATTACAATAAAGCCCAAAAAATATGGGAAAAATGGTACACAATGAAACATAAGACCTAAATGTATCACTTATAAACCATACTGTACTACCAAAGGGAAGTAACTATCTGACTGTGTTTTTCTTCTTTTTTTCCTAATGTTATTTTATATTATTTTATACTTTTATATTTTATAGTTCTTACTTTTTTCTTTTTCGAACACCAATGTCTTTTTCATATAATACTTAGTCTAACATTAGATGTTATCTAACAATGAAAACAATACAACAACCCCCAAAAGAGGGCTGGGGGTCGCCACTCTCCTTCTGAGCGCAGTGTGTTCCCAGCAGGGGAGTGGTGTTCCTCACTCTTGATCTAACAAGGTATACTTTATATATCACATTTTTAACCTTGGTTTACATGTCTATTATATATAGGGATGAGCCGAACACCCCCCTGTTCGGTTCGCACCAGAACATGCGAACAGGAAAAAAGTTCGTTCGAACATGCGAACACCGTTAAAGTCTATGGGACACGAACATGAATAATCAAAAGTGCTAATTTTAAAGGCTTATATGAAAGTTATTGTCATAAAAAGTGTTTGGGGACCTGGGTCCTGCCCCAGGGGACATGGATCAATGCAAAAAAAAGTTTTAAAAACGGCCGTTTTTTCAGGAGCAGTGATTTTAATAATGCTTAAAGTCAAACAATAAAAGTGTAATATCCCTTTAAATTTCGTACCTGGGGGGTGTCTATAGTATGCCTGTAAAGGGGCGCATGTTTCCTGTGTTTAGAACAGTCTGACAGCAAAATGACATTTTGAAGGAAAAAACTCATTTAAAACTACTCGCGGCTATTGCATTGCCGACAATACACATAGAAGTTCATTGATAAAAACGGCATGGGAATTCCCCAAAGGGGAACCCCGAACCAAAATTGAAAAAAAAAATGACGTGGGAGTCCTCCTAAATTCCATACCAGGCCCTTCAGGTCTGGTATGGATATTAAGGGGAACCCCGGCCAAAATTTTAAAAAAAAAATGACGTGGGGTTCCCCCTAAATTCCATACCAGACCCTTCAGGTCTGGTATGGATTTTAAGGGGAACCCCGCGCCAAAAAAAAAAAAAAAACGGCGTGGGGTCCCCCCAAAAATCCATACCAGACCCTTATCCGAGCATGCAACCTGGCAGGCCGCAGGAAAAGAGGGGGGGACGAGAGTGCGGCCCCCCCTCCCTCCTGAACCGTACCAGGCCACATGCCCTTTAACATTGGGAGGGTGCTTTGGGGTAGCCCCCCAAAACACCTTGTCCCCATGTTGATGAGGACAAGGGCCTCATCCCCACAACCCTGGCCGGTGGTTGTGGGGGTCTGCGGGCAGGGGGCTTATCGGAATCTGGAAGCCCCCTTTAACAAGGTGACCCCCAGATCCCGGCCCCCCCCCCTGAGTGAAATGGTAAGGGGGTACATAAGTACCCCTACCATTTCACGAAGAAAGTGTCAAAAATGTTAAAAATGACAAGAGACAGTTTTTGACAATTCCTTTATTTAAATGCTTCTTCTTTCTTCTATCTTCCTTCATCTTCTGGTTCTTCTGGTTCTTCTGGCTCTTCTGGTTCTTCCTCCGGCGTTCTCGTCCAGCATCTCCTCCGCGGCATCTTCTGTCTTCTTCTCCTCGGGCCGCTCCGCACCCATGGCATGGGGGGGAGGCTCCCGCTCTTCTCTTCTTCTTTTCTTCTCTTCTTCTCTTCTTCATTTTCTTCTCCGGGCCGCTCCGCAATCCATGCTGGCATGGAGGGAGGCTCCCGCTGGGTGACGGCGCTCCTCGTCTGACAGTTCTTAAATAACGGGGGGCGGGGCCACCCGGTGACCCCGCCCCCCTCTGACGCACGGTGACTTGACGGGACTTCCCTGTGGCATTCCCCGTGACGTCACAGGGAAGTCCCATCAAGTCACCGTGCATCAGAGGGGGGCGGGGTCACCGGGTGGCCCCGCCCCCCCCGTTATTTAAGAACTGTCAGACGAGGAGCGCCGTCACACAGCGGGAGCCTCCCTCCATGCCAGCATGGATTGCGGAGCGGCCCGGAGAAGAAAAGAAGAAAAGAAGAAGAGAAGAAAAGGAGAAGAGAAGAGCGGGAGCCTCCCCCCCATGCCATGGGTGCGGAGCGGCCCGAGGAGAAGAAGATAGAAGACGCCGCGGAGGAGATGCTGGACGAGAACGCCGGAGGAAGAACCAGAAGAGCCAGAAGAACCAGAAGAACCAGAAGATGAAGGAAGATAGAAGAAAGAAGAAGCATTTAAATAAAGGAATTGTCAAAAACTATCTCTTGTCATTTTTAACATTTTTGACACTTTTTTCGTGAAATGGTAGGGGTACTTATGTACCCCCTTACCATTTCACACAGGGGGGGGGCCGGGATTTGGGGGTCACCTTGTTAAAGGGGGCTTCCAGATTCTGATAAGCCCTCCGCCCACAGACCCCCACAACCACCGGCCAGGGTTGTGGGGATGAGGCCCTTGTCCTCATCAACATGGGGACAAGGTGTTTTGGGGGGCTACCCCAAAGCACCCTCCCAATGTTGAGGGCATGTGGCCTGGTACGGTTCAGGAGGGGGGCCGCACTCTCGTCCCCCCCTCTTTTCCTGCGGCCTGCCAGGTTGTGTGCTCGGATAAGGGTCTGGTATGGATTTTTGGGGGGACCCCAAGCCGTTTTTTTTTTTTTGGCACGGGGTTCCCCTTAAAATCCATACCAGACCTGAAGGGTCTGGTATGGAATTTAGGGGGAACCCCACGTCATTTTTTTTTTAAAATTTTGGCCGGGGTTCCCCTTAATATCCATACCAGACCTGAAGGGCCTGGTATGGAATTTAGGGGGACTCTCACGTCATTTTTTTTTTTTAATTTTGGTTCGGGGTTCCCCTTTGGGGAATTCCCATGCCGTTTTTATCAATGAACTTCTATGTGTATTGTCGGCAATGCAATAGCCGCGAGTAGTTTTAAATGAGTTTTTTCCTTCAAAATGTCATTTTGCTGTCAGACTGTTCTAAACACAGGAAACATGCGCCCCTTTACAGGCACACTATAGACACCTCCCAGGTACGAAATTTAAAGGGATATTACACTTTTATTGATTGACTTTAAGCATTATTAAAATCACTGCTCCTGAAAAAACGGCCGTTTTTAAAACTTTTTTTTGCATTGATCCATGTCCCCTGGGGCAGGACCCAGGTCCCCAAACACTTTTTATGACAATAACTTGCATATTAGCCTTTAAAATTAGCACTTTTGATTTCTCCCATAGACTTTTAAAGGGTGTTCCGCGGCATTCGAATTTGCCGCGAACACCCCAAATTGTTCGCTGTTCGGTGAACTTGCGAACAGCCAATGTTCGAGTCGAACATGAATTCGACTCGAACTCGAAGCTCATCCCTAATTATATACAGACTTTGTTATAGAATAATCCTCAAGACTGTGTAATAAGCTGAAGAAGTGCATGTCTGAGTAGCGATTTTTCTACATGTTTTTTCACTTATGTTCTGTGAAATATTTAATAAAAAATATTGATTTAAAAAAAAATAATTTATTGATTCATTGCTATTTGGTATAGCATTTATGGTATAGATTTTCGTTATGTTTATTCAACCACTTGCCACCCGCCATATAGTAGAATGACGGCAGCAAAGTGGTTTCAATACTCTGACTGGGCGTCATATGACGTCCTCAGGATATTAAGCCGCTGCATGCCCCTGGGGGTGCGCATCGCTGCGATCGTTGTTGCGCTGTGTCAGTCGACACACCGCAATTCCGATCTAGGTAAAGAGTCTCTGACAGAGACTCTTTACCACGTGATCAGCCGTGTCAAATCACGGCTGATCATGATGTAAATAGGTGAACGGCTTTTCCTCACTCGCGTCTGACAGACGCGAGTAGAGGAGAGCCGATCGGCTGCTCTCCTGACAGGGGAGGTCTGTGCTGATTGTTTATCAGCACAGCCCCTCCTCGGATCCCACCCAGGACCACCATCATGCCGCCCAGGACCACCAGGATGGGCATCCACACTGGACCACCAGGTATGCCCCCCTAGACCCTCAAGGAAATACTAATCTGTGCCCAGGCAGCTGCCAATCAATGCCTAGGTAGCTGCCAATCAGTACCCACTCACAATGCCTACCACTGCCAGTGCCACCAGAGATGTCTATCAGTGCCTCATATCAGTGCCGCATATCAGTGCCCATCAGTGCCACGTATCAATGCCCATCAGTGCCGCCTATCAGTGTCCATAAGTGCCCAGCAATGCCGCCTATCAGTGCACATCAGTGCCCAGCAGTGCCACCTATCAGTGCCCATCAGTGCCCAGTAGTGCCACCTATCAGTGCCACCCATAAGAACCCATCTTTGCAGCCTTTCAGTGGCCATCAGTGTCACCTATCAGTGCCCATCAGTGCCACCCATGAGTGTCCATCAGTGTCACCTATCAATGCCCATCAGTGCTGCATATCAGTGCCACCCATCAGTGCCGCATATCAGTGCCCATCGTCAGTGACCATCAGTGCCCGCTCATTGGTGCCACCTCATCGGTGCCGCCTTATCAGTGCCTGTCAGTGCCGCCTTATCGGTGCCCATCAGTGAAAGAGAAAACTTACTTATTTACAAAATTTTATAACAGAAATAAAAGCAAAAGTTTTGTTTTTTCATAAATTTTCGGTCTTTGTTTATTTGTTTAGCAAAAAATTAAAACCGCAGAGGTGATCAATTACCACCAAAAGAAAGCTCTATTTGTGGGAACAAAATGATAAAAAGTTAGATTTGGTACAGTGATGGATGACCGCGCAATTGTCATTCAAACTGCGACAGCACTGAAAGCTGAAAATTGGTCTGGGCAGGAAGGTGTATAAGTGCCCTGTATCGAAGTGGTTAAATAATATGCAATTAAAAATAATATGATGAGTAAACCCAATGTATAATAAATAAATATTCTATAAAACCATCAGTTAGAAAAAAATCCAAAATGCTTTATATGTTTGGCTCCCAATTTTGTGAAAAAAATTTGCACTACTCTTGATACTAATTTGAGCATTGAACACAATAGTGAACAGACCATCTGCCAAAACTTATAAAGGTATAATCCCAACCCCCAAACTAACTTTCTAATTGTTGATAAGTAAGCTTTGCTTGATAAAACGCAATTCAGAGGAAATAATTCCACTTACCGTATATACTCGAGTATAAGTCGACCCGAATATGAGCCGAGGCACCTAACTTTACCACAAAAAACTGGGAAAACTTATTGACTCGAGTATAAGCCTAGGGTCAACAATGCCCATTTGCAGCCCCACTCTGCCTATTTGCATGCCTCACTATGCCCATTTGCAGCCATAGGTCCCCTAAACTTCAAACTCGGTAGTTAAGGGTTCCTAGATGACCCCCTGCTGCAGCCAAAATTTGGGGTCTCTGGACCCAAAGGGTCCTGAAATGACATTGCTGCAGATGGACACAGTTGACCAATTTTGGGGCCCCATATCCCAGGGCCACTTGCTGCTAGGAACCCCAAATTTGGTTTGCAAACCCAGTGGAACCAGCACTACAACATATCCAAAGTTGGGGTTCCTAGCACCAAATGGCCATAAGATACGGAGCCCCAAATTCGGTTCGGAAAATGTCAAGCACTTTTCTGCAGCAGAGAATGACATTTTCTGAACCGA
Source organism: Aquarana catesbeiana (assembly GCF_042186555.1). NCBI lineage: Eukaryota > Metazoa > Chordata > Amphibia > Anura > Ranidae > Aquarana > Aquarana catesbeiana. Next base: position 412,146,958 of record NC_133324.1, read on the forward strand.
CTTTGGGGCCATATCTCGGGGCCACTTGGTGATAGGAACCCCAGCTTTACACACCAAATTTGGGGTTCCTAGCACCAAGTGGTCCCGAGATACGGGGCACCAAAGTCGGTTCAGAAAATGTCATTCTTTGCACCAGAAAAGTGCTTGACTCGAGTATAAGGTGAGGGGGGCACTTTCAGCACAAAAAAATGTGCTGAAAAACTCAGCTTATACTCGAGTATATACGGTATACTGCCAATGTGTCTACTGCTTGATGAACTGCAAATATTTTTTGCTCTTCTAGTGATACAGCTCACACTTATTTATGGTGTACATCGTACACTTTAACCAGTTGACCACCGGAAGGTTTTACCCCTTTTATGACTAGGACATTCTTTTCTATTCAGCTCTGTGCTACTTTAACTGGAAACTGCAAGGTCCTACAACATTGTACTTTGCAAAAGTACTGTGTACTGTACAAATTACACTTTTACATATGTTTTTACACAAATAAAGCTTTCTTTTGGTGGGATTTGATCACTGTTGGGTTTTTAACTTTTTTATTATATAAACAAAAAAATTCCAGGAAATTTTGAAAATAAAATGATATATTCTATTTTCTGTTATAAAACATATCCAATAAAATCAAATTTCTTCATAAATTTATGCCAAATTGTTTTCTGCTACAGGACTTTGGTAAAAAAAAAAAATCCAAATAAGTGTATAATAATTGGTTTGTGTAAAAATTATAGAATCTTTAAACTACGGTATATACTGTAATTTAAACAGCTATAGACGCTATACTGTTATTGGCGATGATCAGTGACTTATAGTGGGACTGTAATAGTGTGGGCAATATGATGCTAACAGACACTGGCTGGGAGGGTCACTAACTGACTAACTGACACTGACGTTGCTAATGACACTAATACAGTGATCAGTGATAATACTGTACTAATAACACTGGCTGGGAAGGGGTTAACATCAAGGTGCAGTTGAGTTAACTGTGTGCCACACAAGTGTAATGTGTGCTGCTTTTACCAACAGATCTGGCTGCTTTGTTCTCCCTGAACTCAGAATTGATTTCAGGGAGGAGAAACAGCCAGATCAATCTCTGTGTGTTTGTCGCCACAGCAGTTCAGCTGATGTACAGCCATAATTATTGGCTGCACCTTGCAGACAAACTCATGCTGTGTCCAATCACAGCACAGGTCAGAGTGGGGCATGTGCATGCACGCCGCCAAATCAGGAAGTAGACTGTGTTGTACAGGTATGTTGCCTGGCTGTGCTGCTCGCTCGCAGTATATCTTTTGTGAGCAGGTGACAAGTTGTTAAAGTGCACTTGTCTTTAGGGTATGTACATGAAAATATTTGCTTTTTTTAACAAGCAGTAAAATATCTTTAAAACTGGCCCTAACTGGCCTCTCTAGTGCAGTGTTTCTCAACTCCAGTCCTCAAGGTGCCCCAACAAGTCATGTTTTCAGGATTTCCCTCAGAAGAAACGGCTGTGGTAATTACTACGGCAGTGAAACTGATCAAATCACCTGTGCAAAATAATGGAAATGTCTGAAAACATGACCTGTTGGGGAGCCTTGAGGACTAGAGTTGAGAAACACTGCTCTAGACGCATGTACTGAAGTTGGGTTTCAGTTGATTTCTAACAAACATTTTTTCACACGAGTGGTCTGCCTGGCGGACTCCACTTTGCTTAGCGGGAGATCGCTCCATTGATCCCTGCTGAGCAAGCGTATGACAGGTCCATCTCCGCTCACTGTGCAGAGATGGACTTGTCAGAGCCCCGCTCTCCTCTATGGGGGATCGGATGAAAACAGACTGCCTGTCTATTATCATCTGATCCCATCTGACCTGCCAGACGGATGGGAAATAGGGTCACCATCCCTCTGAATTTCACAGACAAGATCAGATAGCAGCGAGTGTCAGCAGACATGTCACCGATGACATCCACCATTCAATAGGGCTAAATGGAGTGTCCGATCAGGTCCACCTGAAAAACTGATAGGCGGACCTGATCGGAAAGCCTGTGTGAAAGAGGCCTGTGTTTACATAAGAAGGTTGGACAACTGCCAAGAATCTGCTCGCCATTAAAAATAGCTGAGACATCTTTGCCTCTGTTGAGAATTTGAAAGATGAATTTCTGTGTAATGCATATGGCTGCAAAGGTGAATGATATCTTGTTTTAAAGTGATTTTTCTACTCTTGCTAAAGGCTTCATCCTGGTGTTAGGAAAGGGTGCTTTATACTGTCCTGGAATGTATCTAGAAGAAAAATCTGGAGTTTTAAGAGAAGTCTCCTCCCTCCTGGCTAAGGTTGGTTTGCTTCACCTAGAGTTGATTTACTAAAGTCAAATAGGCTTTTCACTTTGCAAGGGAAATTGCACTTTGCAGCATAACAACATTGCCCTAGAGCTTAGTGAATGAAGTGAAGCTCTTCTGACTGCCCTCACCAATTCATGTTCAAGCTAAAATACTGTTTGTTTTTCTTTGCAGGTTATTGCAACAAAATTTGCCCCAGAGCTTAGTGAATGAGGCGAAGCTCTTTTGACTGCCATAGTCTTTTCATGTTTAAGCAAAAATATTGTTCGTTTTTCTATTCTATTCTTTTCTTGTTACATTCACTAAGCTCTGGGGTAAGTTCCCATGCAAAGTGCAACTTTTCTTGCATCACTTGCCTTTAGTAGATCAACCCTTGTATGTCAATATCCACACAAATCTCATAACCACTATGGAACATACCTTTGTGACATATTTCATATTTCATTAGTTGGTAGAAAAAAAAGGTGTTTGTAATATCCCTTTATGAAAAGGTGAGTAGTGTGCAGTACGAGTAAGGCTCTTTGCAAGCAAGTACAGGAGGTCAGGTTATTCATGCTTTCCAATAATTATAATAGTCCAAAATGTCCAAAATGTCAGCTCCAAGCAAGAACCACTTCCAGTTTCAATGTGAAAAGCCTGGAGTGGTGCTTTAGCTGTCCTGGGTTGTCTTTATAACAATCAAAAGTCAGAGAAACAACTATTTAATTGTCTGCTATCAGTTACAGTCTTTCATGGAAAGGGCTGCAGAAAAATTTTGAGAGGTTGAAAGGGGAGTGACAGAACTTCACGTTCACAAAAAAAATACTGTTTTGAAAGAAATATTGCTTGTGTTCCTTACACCAAACACTAGCATAGGAGTCCGTGTAAGCTTACTTATTTTTGTGGATTCACACTGTATCATATATTGTAGAATAGAATAGAATAGAATAGAATTATGCAGTAAGTTTTTATTTTCTAATTTGTGTGCAGTTGCACTATTTGTACCATGATGAAAAATAAACTAAGGCTTTTTGAAATGTGATATTTTTTTCTATTACACAGGGCTTCTATAGCGCATTTAATGATTTAAAACTGACTAGTTAGAGTTCTTATGAAATATTGTTTGGTGGCAAATACCTGGTTACAGAGTGAAACCAAATTAAAATGAAATGTTTGAACTGTTGGGTAAATGTAGTGAAGGGCAGCAGACCATAAGTTTAATCTAAATTTGCAAGGAGATTTTAATACAAACATGTAAGTTACACTGAGCAGCTTACTTGTCACTTCTGTATGCCTAAGTCAGAGTTCTTAAACATGTTGAATATTCTGCCTTGAATTAACTATGGGAGATACAACTTTTCTTTTTAATATTTTTAAAACTGCCTAAGGCAATACTATGGGCCAATAAAGAATAAAAAGGGGTCCTTGCAAGTTGTTTTTCTTACTAAATATTTCTTTGTCATTAGTTTTAGTAGACAATTGGTGGTTAATAAATACAGAAAGGTACAGCAAATGTAATTATATTTTTGTGTTGGTATGTATGCGCTCATTTTACTTAGCATTGCTTTCAAATAGTTGTGCTTAGAGATCTTCTTCACAGTAGAAGTCAGTAGAGTTGATCTACAAAATGATTCCACGCGGCTCTATAATTAAACAGTCATGGAGGCCATTGAGGACATCTCCTTTAAAAATGTCAGTTCCCTGGCTGTTATGCTGATGCTTTGGCTTTAATGTTTTATGGGCCACTGATCCAGGACAAATATAGAGATACACAATGTTCTGACAACTATTTACAGTATGTTCTAAACCTTTGACTCAAAGGTGGAAGCCAGGTAATTAGCATTTTCAAAAAGGACCAGCAATGGCAAAACTAAAACGTTCCTAATGACAGAGCCTCTTTAACTACTTGAGTCATGAATACCCTTTTAAAATGGAAGCCTGTCTCAGAATCTGGTGCAGCTGGGCAATGTAATTAATCAGCTTCGAACTTTAGCTTGTTAAATTAGTGATTGCAAAGGTGAAATTAAAATAAATAAATAAAGAAAGAAAGAACATGTCTATACTTACCTTCTCTGTGCAATGGAATTTCACAGAACAGCCATAAACCTCTTCTATTTGGGGCCCCCGCCAGTGCTCCTTGGGAATTTGCTTCCCATGGGGGCACTCATGCATGATCACACTTGAGCCCTGCAGCTGGTCCATTGACACAAACAGGGGGACTCGGCCCTGCCCCCCCTCCCTTGTCACTGGCTTTGATTGACAATACTGGGAGCCAATGGCTCCAGATCCCCCAGCAAAGCCTGCGAGACCTGGAAGTGAGGGGAAAGAAGAGCTGCATATGTGCACAGCACTGGATCGAATGAGAGCTCAGGTAAGTAAAAGGGGGAGGTGAGGGGGGATGCTGACATCTAAACATTTTTTACCTTAATACATGGTAAAAAATGTTTAGGCTTTACAACCACTTTAAGCTTTGACAGCTGCACCATATTCGGTGTGCATGCTTTAGTAAATGCCCCCCAATGCTTCCACACTGTGTTTACATTCAAAGGGATGTGACGTCATAAGTGACATCACATAATTTACTTTGAGCATGGATGCAAGGAGCAGCCAGCAATAGATCACAAATAGAATTGCTGTGAAAGATAGTGATTTGCTGCTAAACATTCTAGGTCTATATATATATATATATATATATATATATATATATATATATATATATATATATATATAACTTATTGAAGCCAAAGAACAAGCAACAGGTATTCAAAGAAAGAGATCAGCATTTCAGCATTGACAGCCACTCAACTTCTCTCACTACATATTTACTTTACAACTTACCTTCTTAGGCTAAATTGTTGAGTTGATTTTATAATTAGTAAAGTGATTAAGAGCTATATTTTTAAGATTCAGAAAAAAGTATTCAAAAAACATAAAGGATATCTGAACTTTCAAAATGCAGTAGCTTTTTAATACATCCCAGGATACCAAGCAACTCAGTGACCTTTACCTTTTCTTTTCCTGTGCACTGGGAGTTGCCATTACAAGCTCAGAAAAGTATAAACATTGCAATGCATTGAAAACATTTCATTGTAACTTCAGACAAGGACTGAAAACAAGGAAAAAACCTTCAACATAAATTTGTATAATTCAATGTCTTTATTTACAGGAGCCAAATATAGTAAATTCTACAGTACTGCACTCCTGTATTCACAAACTGCTATAAAAGGTATCCTTTGCGTAAGTGTACTTACTGTGATAATGTCTCAACACCAGGGCTTAGAACAAGTAAGATATCAGCAATTCATCTTAATATGCATTCTTCTACCCACAATTGCATGTTTAGAATTAAAGTTGATGGGGGCTGGCTACGGCTTAGGTAAAAAAAAAATGAAGAAGTTTCCTTCTTCTTGCAGTTTGTGATCTCCATTGATCCCATACGTGCAGTACAAAAATAATAACTAACAACTTATGCTACTGATCACTGAACCAACAGGTACAGTATTTGTAGGATATCTATTCCTTGTACTCTGTCCTTGCCTGCACATTTATCTTAAATATAAAAAATGCAATGTTTAAATTTCCATTTTAAGTGAAAGTACAGACTAGTCTAAGGGGTTACAAGTGCTCAATATATTTCACGAGATATATTAAAAGGTTTTATATATACCAGTTGTGTGTAACTCTTTTAAGAGAAAGTGCAGATACATACAAAGATATTTTCCATAAAAAGGAGGTAAGGAGGTATTGACAATAAGAATTGGTAAAAGCATTTAGCTGCGGCACATTCCTAAAATATAGTTCTGCATATAGCACAAGAAACTTTTTTCAGTCGCCACCCCCCCTCCACAGTGAAATTATGCTTGCACCATTGCAACATAAGAGTCAGAATCACTCCAGAGTCTGGACTGGCTCAGTGGTGTTAGCTGACAGTGGGCTTTAGCACTCCTTTGATCCCCAGGAGAAGTAGAGCCAAAAGAGCTTTGCCCCTAATTTTCTTTAAAACTTGAACGGAATACAGTGTATGTGAACTGTATTACATGATAAAGGAACCATTTTCAGATGGCTTATCTTGGCTCTGGATCTCTCTGTAGACTACGCTGCAGCTAAGCAGTACAGCCAGGTCTATAATCTGCCCCATACTTTGCTCTCCCCTTTTGTAAGCATGCCTAGGTAAAGCAATAGGACCCCAATTATCACAGAGTTCTGACACTTCCTCTTCTATTCTGTGCAGGAGATTACAAGAAGAAAATATATAGGCAGATATAGGCATACAAAAGGTGCTAATTTTGTGCTGGTAAAATTGAATGACATTGTGTTTTTTTTTTACGTGTACTTTGAGTTCAGCGTTAAATCCATAACTTTATGCTTGAAAACGTATTTTCGTATGAATTCCATGTGTATGCAAACAAATATTAACAACACACCAATATTTCTCAAAATTGAATGAAATAGTTGCATTAAAATAGTAACTATACCCTGGGGAAAGATTCATTTCATTCATCATTGTAACTGTACCTGCATTTTGCTGCTGTGTAATGAATAGTCTTTAATTTTGATCACTCCTTCTTTATTTCTTTAATTACTAACAGTTTTAAAGTGAATACAATAAAAGGTAGTAGTGTGCCTTGAAAAACAGCTGCAAGAGTATCATAATTAAAGAGTGTGTTTCTGGTGTTTTATTCACAACATTATACTGTATGGTTATACAATGACAGTGAGTAATCTTACCTGGAAATGTAGTTTTAAAGTGCAGTAAAACCCTGGGACCTGTAAATAAGACAAATCATATGAAATCAGTGGGAAATTAAACAGATACACCACACAAACAAGCAACATGACAGATCAATATTTAAAGTAATTAATAATATTGTACAATGTGATGAATCAATGAAAGTAAACCAATTCTAAGGAAGGGTAAATTTATCATATATATATATATATATATATATATATATATATATATATATATATATATATATATATAAAAAAAACTTGATTTAGTTACTCCAGTCAAATCCAGCAAAATAACATTATTAAAACTGCTTGTTTTGGAGCAATATTTAATGTTCTTATTATGTTCTTTTTATTTTGTCACGTCATCATCATCTTGAATTTACCTGGGAAAGATCAGAATACTATTGTACTTTCTGGTGGTTGTCCTAATTCTTACTGCCACAATTTGATACATGCAGAACACTATTACTTTTCAATATGGCTTCGCTGTGTCCTTGGAATTCAAAAGTAGTCTGAAGTATTCTTTAACCACTTTCCAAACTCCGCATAGCACATTTACTGCTACAGGGCAGCCACACTGCACAGAATCACAAATATATATTTGATTCTGCACTTCCGGGTTTTGGGCATGAGTGCTCACCAGCACCCGCTGATCGTTTGGTACACTGACAGAATGGCAGTCTGCATATGTAAACAAGGCAGATTGCCGTTCTGTCAGTACAGAAGGCATGGACCCTGTGTCTGATACATGCCTTCCACTGGTAAAAGCACCTCCCCCACTACACTGAAACTTTAGTTAGGCACACAGTTAACCCTTTGATCACCCCTGATGTTAACCCCTTCCCTGCCAGTGTCATTAGTACAGTGACAGTGCAAATTTGTAGCACTGATCACTTTAATAATGTCACTGGTCCCTAAAAAAGTGTCAAAAGTATCAGTTAGGTGTCCAATTTGTCCGCCACAATATAGCAGTCCCACTATAAGTTGCTGATTGTCACCATTACTAGTAAAAAAATATATATAAAAAAATACCATAGTTTGTAGACGCTATAACTTTTGCGCAAACCAATCAATATATGCTTATTGGGATTTTTTTTACCAAAAATATGTAGCAGAATACATATTGACCTAAACTGATAAAGAAATTAGATTTTTTTACATTTTTTAATTATTTTTTTTTATTGGATTTATAGCAAAAAGTAAAAAATATGTTTTTTTTTTTTTTCAAAACTGTCAGTTGTTCTTTGTTTACAGTGCAAAAAATAAAAAATGTAGAGGTAATCAAATACCCCCAAAGGAAATCTCTATTTGTGGGGAAAAGGACATACATTTTATTTGTGTATAGTGTTGCAATTGTCAGTTAAAGTAACGCAGTGCCGTATTGCAAAAAATGGCCTAGTCAGGAAGGGGGTAAACCTTCCGGAAGTGAAGTGGTTAATGGGAAAGCATTGCAAGTTCATCTGTTATGAAAAAAGTCTTGCACATGTCTCCAACCTGCTGTCTTGGCTTATGTAATAACGGGGCCTGCAAAAGTTGCTGCTAATCCTTCTTATGGCACCAATTTTTTAACTTTTCATCTTTGTCTCCTGCCAACCCTAAACCTATTATCTTGTGTTTCACAGCAGCCTCTAAATAATTACCCCCCTTGGTATCTCAGGTAGCTTTCCACTGCAGCACCCTATTAAATAAAAGCATTAGACGAACATATCTGCTCTTACAAAAAGAGACTGTATTTTCAGACCATTCATTTCAACCACATTCCTCCCATCAGATTATGTGTGCATTTGACATATTATAGGATATTACCTTTAAAAGTCTCTCTTGTGTAAATCTCTGAAACTGCTGCTAGGTGCCACCATCTTGGATTTGATGTCAGGAGCCCCAGCACACTCACAGCTGTTACTCAAGTGACATTCTATAGCACCCCCTTCCCTCCTCCCCAAGCTGCTACATAAAAGTTTATGAAAAAATTAAAGTGATTGTAAAGTCTTGTTTTTTTTTTTCTTACAAAAATAACAAACATGTTATACTTACCTACTCTGTTGCTGCTCTTCTTGGGTCCCTCTTCTGTGATCCTGGTTCCTCCCTCCCTCCTTGAGTGCCCCCACAGCAAGCAGCTTGCTATAGGGACACCCGAGCCGAGTCACAGCTCCCTTTGTCCATTCAGACACAGAGCCCTGACCCAGTATAGAATGCATAGAATGCATTTAGATAAAAAAAACCTTTTGCCTGTGGGTTTCTCTGCTGGCTAAATTATTTTTTTCTAAAAGGTGGGTATCAAGAACACACATTTCACTGCATTACAAGCGTGCCCAACATCTTCAACAGAGGAGCTCAAACATGCATTATGTGTTCTAAAATGCTTCATATGTATGTGCCATTGTAGTTACCCCAATTAAAGTCACAACCACAAAAGTATTTATTTACATAAATTTTTTAATGACCACAGATTCACTGTAAGTCAACACCTAAATGTTTACAGTGTAACCACTGATACCACTGACATTTTACAGTGTAACCACTGATATAAACTAATACATGTACAGAATTATATGCAGATTAGATCATTTTGTTATATCAACCTATGAATAAGCCAGATATTACCTTGGATAACTAACAAGCAGGATGGAAAATGTAATGGAAAATGACAAAATATCAGTATTATTTTCAGTCTAAGAGATCTGTTACAGTCATGTCTGATAGACCCTGCAGTCGTTGTCTAATCCTTTTGCATTTTCAAAAAGCTTGTAATATCTTGTTCACTGCTAGTGAACAGTGTTTATTTTTTGTATAGCAGGCATTCTACATTTTTATGAAGCATAATATGTTAGGAATATGTCTTTTTTTATATTTTTGCTGTAAGGAGAACAGAAAAAAGTACAGGTCATAGGTTTAGACTATATAATTTAACATATAGATTTCCACCCTTGCCCTGACTGCTTTGAATTGACAATCAATATAAGTAATGAAAAGAACAGTCATGTGTTTTCCCATTGTTCCTTTTAATCACTGTCAGTAAAATGCCATGCCTAAGTAATTTGAAATCCCACAAGGAATAAGTAATTAGTCTGTTTGTATGGTTTTAAAAACCCTGAGCAAGAATGTAGAAAAGATTGTTAAAGTGGGTTCAAAGGCTAACAGCCATTCAGGAAATCACTATTTAGAATTATTTTTTATTTTCAGTAGAAAGACTGTAAATGTGGTGTATTTTAATCTCCTTTTCTTAATATACAATATATGGAATTCAGATCCATTAGCCCTGCACAGTGTACATATGTTAACGGTATATTGCATGACAATATGAAACATAATCCAAAGATGAACTTCAGGAAAAACATTCAAAAACATATGACAAACCCACCAATCGAATATAAATACAGATGGCAACAGACAACTGAAATATAAAGCCCCACTGCACATTATAAACCCTACATTATCTATTTAAATTCATTTTATGAATATATTCAAAGAAATCCCATATGTGAATTATCTTTTTTAAATAAATTAAGCAATTGACAAATAAATTGGTAAGTGTGCAGAATTTTAGGTAACCTGCCTTTAAAATCAAGTTTCATTCTTGCTCCTAAATACGTAAGGTAATTTGAAGATTAGGAAGAATGGCCACCAAATAAAAATATATTGTAACTAATGGCTAATAATGAGCACACAAAGTTAGCACCATATTGGAAGTAGATGTCATTTTCTGACACATCTATCCTTCCAAAAAAGAGTATAAAAAAAACTAACAGCAAAAAATAAATTATGTCTCTGTTGTTTTCCTTTAAAAATAACCTGTGACCATGCTATGCACATTTAAATATCACCATGTTCCCTAAAAACAGTAAATGAACTTTAAAACAAGCCCTCACTGATCTCTATAACTGCAGGCAATGTGGAGCAATTCACAACAAAACACCGATATTATTAATTTAGTTCTCTCAGAAGTTTAGCTCCCCCAGCCTCCTCTCCATGCAGTGCCTCGGCAGCCTTGGAGCCTTGTATTCTCAATTTCAATCATTTTCAACCAGGTATTTATGGAACCCTAGTTTCCCAAAGTTTACTAAAAGTTCATCAAGCTAATTTACTTCTGTTCTGATAGTGTCTGCATGGTTCCAGCCCCAGCAACCCTGACAGAGCCAGTGGCATGACACCAATGATATTTTTAGCTGTCTGAGCAGGTGGAATTCTGACCATGTCCATTAGTCCATATAGTGAACTTGTTCTAGAGTTATCAACATTAAGGTCATCACAGAGGACAAAGGGACCCTCTTTACGTCTGTAGGAAAAAAGATTTAATCTCCAAATATGGAAAGGCTTCTTCACAGTAAGAGCTGTGAAAATATAGGTCCCTCAAGAGCTGGTTATAGCCAGCTCAGTAGATTGTTTTAAAGGAGAAATATAGCCAAAACTTTTTTGGCTATACTTCACCTGCGGATCACAAGAGTGCAGTCCGTTCTGCACTCCTGTGATCTGCTTTCAGCTGACAGCAGGCTGAAGTCTCATTGCTTAGAGACCTGTGTCACTCCAACATGTATTAACCACTTGCCTACTGGGCATTTTCACCCCCTTCCTGCCCAAGCCAATTTTCAGCTTTAAGTGCTGTCACACTTTGAATGACAATTGGGCGGTCATGCAACACTGTACCCAAACAAAGTTTGTATCATATTATCATATTTGTATCATATTATCAAAATTTGTATCATATTATCATATTTGTATCACTTTCTTTTGGTGGTATTTAATCACCACTGGGGTTTTTATTTTTTGCTAAACAAATGAAAAAAGACCAAACAGTTTGAAAAAAAAGTTTTTCTTAGCTTCTGTCATAAAATTTTGTAAATAAGTAATTTTTCTCCTTCACTGATGTGCACTGATCAGGCTGCATTGATGGGCACTGATAGTCTGCACTGATGGGCACTGATGAGGCTGTACTGATGAGGCTGCACTGATGAAGTGGTCCCGATGGGCACTGATGCAGAGGCACTGATGAGGCTGCACTGATGGGCACTGATAGGTGGCACTGATGGGCACTGATGGACACTAATAGGCAGCACTGATGGGCACTGATAGGAGGCACTGATAGGCAGCACTGATGGGCACTGATAGACGGCAATGATAGGCAGCACTAATAGGTTTCACTGATAGACACCACTGATAAGCACTGACATGCATCACTGGTGGGCACTGATTGGCAGCACTGGTGGGCACTGATTGGCAGCAATGGTGAGCACTGAGGGTACAGATTTGCAGCATTGGTGGGCACTGATTGGCAGCACTGGTGAGCACGGAGGGTACAGATTTGCAGCATTGGTGGGCACTGATTGGCAGCACTGGGGGCACTTTTGGGCCTGCATTGATAATCAGGACACTGATTATCAGTGTAGATGTCCCATGTGTGGATTTGGCAGTTATCGGTTTCGATAACTGCCAAATCCTGTTTACATTGTGATCAGTTGTGATTGGACACAGCTGATCGCGTGGTAATGAGCCGTTGTGATTGGCTCTTTACCCAAATCTATGATCAGCTGCATCCAAAGGATGCAGAGATCACTGATTAGCAGCACTGGGGGGGGGGGCACTTTTGGGGCTGCATTGATAATCAGGACACTGATTATCAGTGTAGATGTCCCATGTGTGGATTTGCCGATATCGGTTTCGATAACTGCCAAATTCTGTTTACATTGTGATCAGTTGTGATTTGCTGTGATTGGCTCTTTACCCCAATCTGTGATCAGATGCATCCAAAGGACGCAGCGATCATAAATCACTGCCAATGCACAGCACAGGTCATATGACGTCCTCCCGGCAAAGTGCAATCACGCTGTAGCTGTTATTCAGCTATAGCATGGTCATGAACAGGTTAAGGAATACTTTTTGGACAACTACACTATCTGGTTATTCATAAGCTAGCTGGTAAATGCTGGAGATTATCTTGAATTACCAGTAGAACAGGAGTACACAGAAAGGTGTGTATAACAGAAGTTTGCAGATACGGATTCACAGTCTGGGAGAAGCTTCTCACATATTCCACCCTACAATGGGTTATGTGGAGACAAAAAAGCAACCCATGGACCTTACGTTGAAGATGAAGATACCTAATAAGCTTTCTTTCAACTGGCAGATCAAAGGGCAAGCTGGTGCCAAAAAGCTGACCTGGTCAAGGATGGACTTACGTAACGTGTCGTCTCTGTTCTTTTATTCTTATGTACTCTACTTTCTTTGTCAATAAATAGGATCTTTGCCTTTGTGAGCATAGTTTATATAATGTATTACTAAGAGCTGTAACAAAATAGCATAGCTATAGGAGCAGACAAGATATATATATACAGTATCTCACAAAAGTGAGTCCACCCCTCACATTTTTGTAAATATTTTATTATATCTTTTCATGTGACGATACTGAAGAAATGACTCTTTGCTACAATGTAAAGTAGTGAGTGTACAGCTTGTATAACATTGTAAATTTGCTGTCCCCTCAAAAATAACTCAACACACAGCCATTAATGTCTAAACCCCTGGCAACAAAAGTGAGTACACCCCTAAGTTAAAAATGTCCAAATTGGGCGCCCAATTAGCCATTTTTGCTCCCCAGTGTCATGTGACTCGTTAGTATTACAAGGTCTCAGATGTGAATGGGGTGTGTTAAATTTGGTGTTATCACTCTCACGCTCTCATACTGGTCACTGGAAGTTCAACATGGCACCTCATGGCAAAGAACTCTCTGATGATCTGAAAAAAACAATTGTTGATCTAATTAAAGATGGCCTAGGCCAGCAGTCTTCAAACTATGGCCCTCCAGTTGTTCAGGAACTACAATTCCCATCATGCCTAGTCATGTCTATGAATGTCAGAGTTTTACAATGCCTCGTGGGATGTGTAGTTCCGCAACAGCTGGAGTTTGAGGATCCCTGGCCTAGGCTATAAGAAGATTGCCAAGACCCTAAAACTGAGCTGCAGCATGGTGGCCAAGATCATACAGCGGTTTAATAATACAGGTTCCACCCAGAACAGGCCTCGCCATGGTTGACCAAAGAAGTTGAGTGCACATGCTCAGTGTCATATCCAGAGGTTGTCTTTGGAAAATAGACATATGAGTGTTGCCAGCAATGCTGCAGAGGTTGAAGGGGTGGGGGGTCAGCCTGTCAGTGTTCAGACCATACTCCGCACACCGGATCAAATTGGTCTACATAGCTGTCACCCCAGAAGGAAGCCTCTTCTAAAGATGATGCACAAGAAAGCCCGCAAACAGTTTGCTAAAGACAAGCAGACTAAGGACATGGATTATTGGATGTGTGGAGGCAACCAGGTGAGTTCAAAGACAAGTGTGTCTTGCCTAAAGTCAAGCATGGCGGTGGGAGTGTCATGGCCTTGGGCTGCATGAGTGCTGCTGACACTGGGGAATTACAGTTTATTGAGGGAACCAAGAATGCCAACATGTACTGTGACATATTGAAGCAGAGCATGATCCCCTCCCTTCTGGGACTGGGCCGCAGGACAGTATTCCAACATAACAACCCCAAAAACACCTCCAAGATGACCACTGCCTTGCTAAAGAAGCTGAGGGTAAAGGTGATGGACTACCCAAGCGTGTCTCCAGACCAAAATCCTATTGAGCATTAGTGGGGCATCCTCAAACAGAAGGTAGAGGAGCGCAAGATCTCTAACATCCACCAGCTCCTTGATGTCGTCATGAAGGAGTGGAAGAGGACTCCACTGGCAACCTGTGAAGCTCTGGTAAACTCCATGCCCAAGAGGGTTAAGGCAGTGCTAGAAAATAATGGTGGCCACACAAAATATTTACACTTCGGGCCCAATTTGGACCTCTTCACTTAGGGGTGTACTCACTTTTGTTGCCTACTGTTTAGACATTCATGGCTGTGTGTTGAGTTATTTTGAGGGGACAGCAAATTTACACTGTTAATCAAGCTGTACACTCACTACTTTACATTGTAGCAAAGTGTAATTTCTTCAGTGCTGTCACATGAAAAGATATAATAAAATATTTACAAAAATGTGAGGGGTGTACTCACTTTTGTGAGATACTGTATATATATATATATAGGAGTCATAGTGGGTTTTTTTTTAGAGTAGGTACATTTTTATGCTTGGCTGGGAGCCAAGCCTGGGTGTGTTTTTGTGATCTGAGAAGGGAGCGACTCAGAATAGAGCTGGGTGACTCACAAGTGGTGTTACTAGTACCTCCCACTTTTTTTCAGAATCTTCTGGTGTTTTCTGGAAAGAGAGGTGGAGAGGGAAGGTGGAGCCACTTGGGGTATTTTGAGGAGCCCTGACCAATCCCCAATCTGGATTGGCAGGGGGCAGGCCACCTTAAATACTCAGAGTCAGCCCAGCTGGGTAGGAGTTGATTGGACGGAAGATGGAGTGTTAGGCTGTTGGGGCCTTTGAGGGAGCTCCCTAGTCTGGGGGGGTGACCTTGGGCCTGGGTTTGGATGCAGATGGGACTCTCTTACAACTCACAGAGGTGTCCTGACCAAGAGGCACAGGAGGAGCAAGGGAGGACAGCGGGAGAACACTGCCTGGATAGTCTCCAGGAGTTCTACAGAGGCAGCCAAGAGGGCTGGTGAGTGTTCACACAGTCCGGAGGACTGAGGGGCACACCTGAGAGGACTGAGACGCAGCAGTCTGGGATGGGTGCAGAGCCAGTCTGGAGGATTGTGGTGACACGGGCAGTAGAGAGGGGCAGCTGCAGCCAGGAGGGCTGGCAGTGCCTGAAGAGGTGGTACTGGGAGCAGTAGCCATAGGGGCAGCTAGCACTGGAACTTTCTATTTTTTGCTACACCATAAGGGCCCGCAGTCCCTGCCTGCAAAGGGCAAATGCTTTGGGCCTGGCTGAGCCAGTGTCAGGCCTACAGTGCTAGCTGGTTCGGAAAGTGCAAGCAAGTGATATGCTGGAGGAGTGAGGAGTGATAGTCTGCGGGCAAGGAAGTGTAGGAGCAGAAGAGGAGATTGTATATACCCTGGTGTATATAGTTGGTCCCAATATTGACTGTCAATTATCTGGGCATCTCATACGTTTTCCTATCCCTATTGTTGGAAGGCAGAATGTTTTATTTCATAAATACAAGAGGTATTTGAAATATGAAGTATGGCTATACCAAACCTTTGCATTCTTGGGGACTGTCTGGAATGTAACAAGTTGTACATCAAAGCTTTGTAGCATATCAGAATATTTATCTGAAAGAAGCAAGGCTGAACAAAAGCTTGGCTCCTGAATGGCTGGTGTGATAACGCTCTGCAAGCAAGCTTCAAAAAGGACCATGGCTGATAAGATGATTGATAAATGTCCTGCTACAGAAGATCAAAGGGCCAGCTAAGAACTGTCCCTGGAGGCCAATACAGTAGGATGGACAGAAATATAATATAATAAAAGGACTACCTTTTGGTAATATCTCATTGGCAGGAGGGTAGTGGGGTGTGGTTACGAGTGGGTCTGAATGAATGTGTAGAAAGTGCACACAGAAGGGAAATCGTCCCTTTTTCACTCTTGGCTCTTGCCTGATGGCTCTATGAGCCTCATGGCTCTCTCTGTAAGCATTGTTGAGCCCAGCTGACAAGACAATATCTAGAGGATATTTGATGTTCTTGTGTTATACGCTCTATAGTATTTTAATGTTGGCATCTTCCTATTTTTTTGGGAAATAAATAAGGCATTGTTTTATTAAGTGTGTTTGTTTTTATACCTAACCTTATATTATTGTGCTATCAATAGTAACTATCAGAGTTGTATAAACTAGCTAACTATAGGAATAGACAAATGAATACATATATGAAATAAATAGAGGTAATCTGTAATCAGATCAGGTAATATTTCATTTAGAATTTATTTCAATTGGCTCCCCAGGTTTTATTTCACCTATCAAGTTAAATTCCCCCCAATAAAATACAAAAAAAATAAGTGCATGGACTGCTTTTATGTCTCTGGATGCTTGAAAAGTGTGTGCCTGGCTGGGCAGGGTGACAGACTGACTACTACACTCAGAAGCCCCTACGGGGGTACCGCTACATAGATATTGTATCCAGGGAGGAAAAACATCCCTACTTATTTCAAGTATTAAGGAATACTTTTACAGTATCTTCCTCAACAACTTTATGGGGAGTTCCCAAAGCTACACTCTGAGACTTGTTATTCTAAAGGGCCTCCTAAAAAAGAAAAGCAGAGAAAATAAAATACAAAGTTGCACTCAAACCTAGCAGCAGATAATAAATCAGAATTATTCCATCTCTGAACAGAACTAAACCTTTGTCTTACTTACCAAGCAGAACACCATCTTCACTATCTTGGGTACAACACAAATTTTATGTCAAGGGGAACAAACCTGACTCTTTGCTAGTTTCTAGACTGAGATTCTGAGATTGAACCGTACCAGGCTACATGCCCTCAACATGGGGAGGGTGCTTTGGGGTCCCCCAAAGCACCTTGCCCCCATGTTGATGGGGACAAGGGCCTCATCCCCACAACCCTTGCCCGGTGTTTGTGGGGGTCTGCGGGTGGGGGGGCTTATCGGAATCTGGAAGCCCCTTTAACAGGGGACCCCAGATCCAGGCCCCCCCATGTGAAAGGATAAAAATGGTAAAAATTACAGTCATTAAGGACAAATCTTTTATTAAAAAAAAAACTGTCCCGCGAAAATGGTAAAAATGACAGTAGACAATTTTGGACAAGTCCTATATTAAAAAAAAATTAAAAAACTGTCCGGTAACGTTCATTCATCTTTGACCACAGTGTCCGACGACCCGAGAAAAAAAAAACGAAAAAACTCCGCCTCCATGGGGGACTCCCACTGAAGCCTCTTCACGATGACAGATATCTGAAAGCAGGGCCACCCAGTGACGTAAATGGGTGACCCCACCCCCTCTGATGCCATGTGATGTCAGAGGAAGGCGGGGTCATCCATTTACGTCACCGTGTGGTCCCGCCCTCAGCTATATAACAGCTGTCCTTGCAAAGATATTTTTTCTCCAGCATTGATATGCATGGGAGATACCCCCCATTATTATAGGATTTATTAACCATACAGGTTACCAATGCTTTATTATAGTTGCAACCTGTTTTTTACTATTTGCATATGCTGTATGTGATAGTTGTATAAGTGCCTGTGAACAGCGCTGAGGCTGACAAGCATTCAACTCCTCCCTGTATGTTAATCAACCAGCAGTATTTGAAATCATCCCCATAGTGACCAAGTACGCTTCCTGAAGACGTGTTTAACAAAATGTACATTGAGGCGGTACTTGGTCACGGGATTACATCACATCCGGTTCCCGTGGCTGTCCATCTGTCGTAGGTGGAATGCACGCCGCTGTTAGCAGTATTCAACACGGGACACTTATTGACACGATACGTTTTCTAGCCTCAGTGCCGAGCGATGGCACTATCCATGTAAGTAGCCATTTGACTATGTTTGTTTTTAATTTTTTATACAATAAACTGTATTACACTATATTTGGTTCCTCTACATTTGTTTTATATCCCATTCGTGAGACCCTTTGGTGCGAGGATAGGAGTCCGGTCTACATTTCTCCATTGCAGCAAGCATTATATTGCTAAAGCCCATTTGACCTTTTTTTCACTAAATTGGTCAACTACATCTGGTAAGCTGAAACCCATTTCATGAGCACTTTTGGGTGATATCTCTAGACGGTGAAAGGGGTTCCACTGTTCGTTTGACTTCCAGATCCAGACATGGACTTATTTTCACCTATGGACTTTTGTGGATTTATGTTTTATGTGTGAATCACATGTTATGTTATATGATCTATTATGTCATATGATCATACTTGGGTCATTTATGATCATTTTTTTGTTTGTTTGGGAATTGAAGCACTTTGCCTGTGCAATTACTGATATCTATTTAGGCACAATATATATATTACTCAAAGTTGATGTTTTGGATATATATAGGCAGGCTGGTGTGCAGCGTTTTTTCACTGTATTTTTTAACTACACATATAATTTCTAATTAATTTAATTACTACGTCACTCTAGTGCTCCCCACCAATTCCTTTTTCAGTCAGCAGGAACCTCCCATGAAGGTGGAGTTGTTGCAATTTTTTTTTTCTCGGGTAATCGGACGCTGTGATAGAAGATGAATGGACATCGTGGGACAGTTTTTTTTTTAAATAAAAGATTTGTCCTTAATTAACGACTGTCATTTTTACCATTTCTACACTTTTTTTGGTAAATGTGTAGGGGTACAATGTGCCCGATAGCCATTCACATTGGGGGGGCCGGATCTGGGGATCCCCTTGTTAAAGGGGGCTTCCAGATTCCGATAAGCCTCCCGCTTGCAGACCCCCACTACCATTGCCCAGTGAAATGGTTGTGGGCATGAATGAATGAATGAATGATTTGTAAAGCGCTGCAAATGCGAACTGAATCGCCTCAAGGCGTTAATGTATTCTCTGTAGTCAGCTTCTAGAAAAGGAAGGTCTTTAGTTTTTTCCTGAAGGCCTGGTGGTTTTCTTCCATGCGGATGTTGGTTGGGAGAGCATTCCATAGTCGAGGTCCTTGGACTGCGAATCTTCGTTCTCCCTTTGCTTTGTAGCGGTATTTGGGATTGATGAGGAGGTTTTGGTTAGCTGATCGAAGACTGCAATTCGGTGTGTAGTGTTTCATTTTTTCCCGGAGATATAGCGGAGCGTTTCCTTGTATGCCCATGTCGAGGGCATGTGGCCTGGTACGGTTCAGGAGGGGGGGGGCGCTCTCTTGCCCCCCCTTTTTCTGTGTCCTGCCAGGTTGCATGCTCAGATAAGCATATGGTATGAATTTTGGGGGGCCACTACGCCATTTTTTTTCATTTTGGCACAGAGTTCCCCTTAATATCCATACCAGACCTGAAGCACCTGGTATGGATTTTGGGGGACCCCCGCGCATTTTTTAAAAAAATTTTGGTGCCATTTTTTTCAATGATTTTTATCTTTATTGCTGGGATTGGACAACTCATTACAGCTGCGAGCAGTTTTAAATTACTTTTTTTCCTTTAGAAATTTCATTTTGCTGTGATATTGTTCTAAACACGGGAAAAATGTGCTACTTTACAGGCATACTAAGGATACCCCCCAGGCACGATATTTAAAGGAATATTTCATTTTTATTGTTCACCTTAATCATTATTAAAATCACTGCTCCTGAAAAAACGTCCGTTTTTAAAACTTTTTTTTTGCATTGATACATGTCCCCTAGGACAGGGCCTGGGTCTCCATACACTTTTTATGGCAATAACTTGCATATAAGCCTTTAAAATTAGCACTTTTGATTTTTCATGTTCGCATCCCATAGACTTTAACGGTGTTTGCTTGTCCGTACAAATGTTTTGCCTGTTCTAATGTTCTGGTGCAAATTGAACTAGGGGTGTTTGGCTCATCCCTATTCAGCACCTGCAACCCTAGACACTCAGATCATTTCTTGATAAAATGTCACTACCTTCAATAACTTTTGTTACACAGTCTCTCTTTGCCTTACGTACATTGTACAAATTCTGGCTGATTCCTGCTGGCTCATTCCTGCTGCATTTGTCGAAAGTGGATTGTTCAATTGACTTTTTTTCAATTGTCAATCAGACAGTGCCATTAGGTTTCCAAAACCTAATGTAGATGTCACAATCTGATCAAACTATTGACCAATTTCTCTTAGAAAATATCAACATTAAGTGGCTGGCTAAAATTTTGGCCACCCACCCAAATCACATCTGGGCCCCTATGTTGAGGTTTTGAGCAATATTTTTAATCCTTGGATTATAGCACTGGACTCATTGACATGTGATTGATATGCTGGCCATTAGTCTAATTAATTTCCTCTATACAAAGAGATGCTAGACAGGAAGACAGGAATGTAATTCCCCCCTCCGCTTTTGATATTTTTCTTTTTACAAGCTAACCCCCTCAAGTCAAATGCCCACCACATCTTTTTCCCTTCCCATACTCGATAGTTCAGGGAACCTTCCCCATTTCATGGGTTCCAAATAAAATATCTAGGAATTCTACTGACATGTAATTACAACACATTATACAAGGCATTTCTGCACTGTGCAAGGGTTCCATCCCCAGCTATTTTCCGTCTTTTGCAGAATCTGAAATCTTGTTTCATTTTGAATTTAAAAAACTGTAAGTGTTGTTCCATTCTAAGCCCTTTGGTGGTCTTGGCTTATCCCACATTTCCAAATACTACAAGTTTTTTTTTCATTCATACCTGCTAGGTTGAAGAAAAAAATTAAATACTAGTGTGTATGAGGCTTTAACTATAGATAGCTTTCTGCTGTTTATTAAAACATTTGTCTTTTAATATACTGTATAAACTCTGCAGACTATGTATGGGCCTCAGTTCTGACTTTTTAAAGCCCAAATCCAGCCAAAATAAATTATGTTGGAAAGGGTAAAAAGCTTTTTTTGTTTACAAACGTTTTTATTGTTTTAAAAGGAAAATGAAAATAACAAAAGTAAAAATAATACAATCATGTAACAGTGTACATCATAAAGTTGACATCCAAAGCATAAGATAAAAACAATTAAAACAAAGAACAATTTTTAAGCATACAGAAAAAGATATGAAAAAGGTATACACGAAGGTATTCTCTTATGGCATAACGATCTAACATATTCTTTAGTTTTGTGCCAACAGAATGTGCCTATGGGTTTTCCAAGAGTCCCACCTACGATCAAACAGGTGCATCCTATCTTGTAGAGTATACAAAATTCTCTCCATAATCATCACCATATCAATTCTGTCTTGGATGGAGGATAGGGGTACAACAGGGGACTTCCAGTGAAGAGCAATGACCCATAGAGTAGCTATACAAATAGTATGTATGAGACATTCCTCTCTGCTGAGGATCCCTGGGATTGTTGCTCCAAGTAAACACATTGGGACTGTGAGATTCAGAGAAGTTCCAGATATTGCAGAGGCAACAGCAGTCACTCTTCTCCATATCGGGGCGAGGATCTCACAATCCCAAAATATGTGCCTAAATGTGCCAGACAGCTAGCAGCCTCTAAAGCATAATCCAAACGTTCCTGGGAACATTACTTGGAGTCTGGAAGGAGTATAATACCATCTGGTCATTACTTTATAGGCCGTTTCCCTAACAGCTAGTGATTTAGTGGCCTTGCGAAGATTTGTCAGCATGGTATCCCAATCCTCCAGAGCAAACTGTTCATTACAGTCAGTCTCCCATTTCCTCCTATATGAAGGTTCACCTGAAAAACACGAAGCTAATGCTGTTTTATAGAGAGTCGAAATGAGGCCTTTACCTCTAGGTGCTTCTCGGCATATCTGTTCGTAGCAGGTGGGTGGGGAAGGTGTAAGAGTATAATGGAAGATGTAAAAGTGTCTTATTTGCATAAAATGAAAGTATTCACGAAGTGGAATTTGTTTTTACGTGCGGAGGATATCAAATGTAGCAAAAGTATATCCAAGCTGGAGGTCTGCTAGGGAGGTCAAGGAGTTGGCTTTCCACCAAGCGAAGCTCTCAGGGTGATTAAATACAGTGGCAAACAATGGTTCCCCAAGAAAAGATGAGCCCGGAGGAGCTGGTGAAAATAATCTGAGTTAGGTTTTATATCGGTGCCAGAGGGTGAATAGAGTTGGATTCAAACCTGACCCAGGGTACATTTGATTCCGGGATATTACACTGCGCTATCTGGGAGAAACGGGCTGCCAAGAAGAAAAACCAAAGGTTAGGTAGTCCCAGACCACCGGTGGATTGGGATTTATAAAGAATGTTTTTTGAAAATCTGGGGCATTTATTCTGCCAAATGAATCTGTTAATATCCTGTTGTAGTTTATCAATAAAGGCTTTGGGGATATTAATAGGGAGGGAATGGAATAGGAATAAAAGCTTCGGTAATAGGGTCATTTTAACTGCCATGACTCTACCCAAGAATAATATGCGGTAAGAACTCCAAGTTTTAAGAAGGCTCCACAGACGGGACACACATGTCGGATAGTTGGCAGTAAACATGGATGAGAATTGTGGTGTGATAAAAATGCCAAGATATGGAATTTTGTCAGTTGACCACTGGAATGTGAAAGATCCTCAGAGTGTTTCATAATAGAATAGTGGGAAGAGCTATAGATTTCGTTATATTTCTCATAAGTCCAGAGATAGAGGCAAATTTACTCAGTAGGGTGAATAAGTTAGGAAGGGAGATTTGAGGTTGGGTCAGGAAGATCCTAACATCATCTGCATACATACAGAGTTTAAAGTGAGAAGAATCAAGGGAATAACCGGATATATCTGGGTGTTGTTTAACGGAGGTTGCAAGGGGTTCTAATGCTAGGGCAAATAATAAGGAAGATAAGGGGCATCCCTGACAGGTGCCCCTGCCCAGTGTGAAAAAGTCAGAGTTGCACCCTGGTAATTTAATTCTTGTTTTGGGTTGATAGAGGGCCTGTACCCCACATAGAAATTCGTCTCTAAAACCCATCTGCAGTAGGACCGAAAACAAATTGGGCCAGAGTACACTATTGAAGGCCTTATTGATGTCAAGGCTCAGAAGAAGGCCTGGTTTTTGTGTAGGTTAGAATCTTGAAGAACATTCAGGGTTAGGCGAATGTTATCCATGATAAGTCTATTTGGAATGAAACCTGATTGATCAGCAGAGGTCAAAGTCTCGATAATGCTGGCCAATCTATCTGCCAGAGCGTGACTAAAAATTTTAAGGTCATTATTAATGACCGATATCGGTCTGTAATTTTGTGGAAGAGAGTGGTCCTTAAGGGGTTTTGGTAATAGGGACATGTTGGCTAAGGTCAATTCATTTGGGAAACGTTCTCCCCTAAAGATGTTATTAAACATGTTGGTTAAACGTGGAGTCAAGATGGAGGCATAGTGTTTGTAGTAACTAGCTGTGAACCCGTCGGAGCCCGGGGCAACCAATCGTTTTAATGATTTAATAACATTAAGTAGTTCCTTCTCTGTAAAAGGTGCGTTCAGGACTTCTACATGAGAGGATGTTAAAGAAGTTAGTGGTAGGGAGGATAGCCAATCCTGTGAGGTTTGTGCTGGGAAGGAGGGAGGGTGGGAAAGCAAGTTGGAATAGAAATTTTTAAATATAGTCAGGACTTCCTAAGGGTTTGAGACCATATGACCGGAGGTATTACAGAGCTTGTATAGATGAGGGGGATGCATGGTTTGGTTCAATTTACAAACCGAGGAAGCCGAATTGCTATGTAAAAGGAATTTAGCCTTGGACCAACGAAGGGCCTTCTCTGTTTTCGTGGACAAGAGGGTGTCTAATTCAAGCCATTTCTGGGTTACCAATTGTGCGTTGGCCAAAGTTGGATTCCCTACTTGCAATTTGTATAATTTATCTAATTCGGCTGTCAATGTGTAAATTTGTTGCCATCTTTCTCTATTTTTCCTAGAGCCTATGCCAATGAGACGGCCTCTCAGAACAGCCTTGTGGGCCACCCACAAAGTTCTAGGGGATATATCCCCATTTACAGTAAAGTATTCTTGGATGGCAGTGGAGATTTCTTGTCTGGTGATAGGATCTGCAAGTAGGGAATCATTCAAACGCCATGAGTAAGGGGTGTCTGACAAGCCAATAAGGGTGGTAGTTAGGGTCACTATGTTATGGTCCGACCATGGACAGACAAGGATGTCCAAGTTTGTGGAGTTGGCTAGAATAATGGGGGTGCAGAAAATGTAGTCCAGCCTGGCGAAAGAGTTATGGGGGTGAGAATAAAAGGTGTAGTCTCTTGCCCCTGTATTATGAGATCGTCATGCATCTGCTAATTGAAAGAACTGTAGTGTTTTAGAAATGGATTCGGGAAAAGCTGCCGAGGTATGGGAGGTTTCTGTCTAATTGTGGATGGGCTACAAGATTGAAATTGCCTCCAACATACATACAGTATGTGTTGAAGAATATTTTTCTAGAGTTTTAAAGAAAGTGGTAAAGAAGGAGGCCTGCGCTACATTCGGTGCATACACATTTGCGATCCTTAATTTCTGTCCCTCTATTGACCCTTTGATGATAAGAAATCTGCTATCGGGGTCTTTGTAGACATGTTGTACCTCTAAGGGGAACGTGTTATGCAGCAGTATAGCAACTCCTCTACATTTAGCTTGGTACTGAGTAAAGAAAGCTTTTTTGTACGACCTATGAAAGAAGGTAGGGTGATTATTTGAAGCAAAGTGGGTCTCCTGTAGCAGGACGATTTGGGCTCCCAATTTTTTTATGGATGGTGAAGGCTTTTTTCTGCTTGTGGGGAGAATTAAAGCCCTGCACATTGTGCGTGATACATTTAATTACCATTTATGTAATGTGATCCATTTGGGCTCACCTGAGTAGTAGGGATGAGCCGAACACCCCCCTGTTCGGTTCGCACCAGAACTTTCGAACAGGCAAAAGATTTGTTAGAACACGCGAACACCGTTAAAGTCTGTGGGACACAAACATGAATAATCAAAAGTGCTAATTTTAAAGGCTTATATGCAAGTTATTGTCATAAAAAGTGTTTGGGGACCTGGGTCCTGCCCCAGAGGACATGGATCAATGCAAAAAAAGTTTTAAAAACGACCATTTTTTCGGGAGCAGTGATTTTAATAATGCTTAAAGTGAAACAATCCCTTTAAATTTCGTACCTGGGAGGTGTCTATAGTATGCCTGTAAAGGGGCGCATGTTTCCCGTGTTTAGAACAGTCTGACAGCAAAATTACATTTCAAAGGAAGAAAAGTAATTTAAAACTACTCGTGGCTATTAATGAATTGCCGGTCCGACAATACACATAAAAGTTCATTGATAAAAACGGCATGGGAATTCCCCACAGAGGAACCCCGAACCAAAATTTAAAAAAAAAATGACATGGGAGGTCCCTCTAAATTCCATACCAGGCCCTTCAGGTCTGGTGTGGATATTAAGGGGAACCCCGGCCAAAATTTAAAAAAAAAATGGCGTGGGGTCCCCCTCAAAATCCATACCAGACCCTTCAGGTCTGGTATGGATTTTAAGGGGAACCCCGCGCCAAAATTTAAAAAAAAAACTGCGTGGGTCCCCCCAAAAATCCATACCAGACCCTTATCTGAGCACGCAAACTGGCAGGCCGCAGGAAAAGAGGGGGGACGAGAGAGCGCTCCCCCTCCTGAACCGTACCAGGCCACATGCCCTCAACATTGGGAGGGTGCTTTGGGGTAGACAAGGGCCTCATCCCCACAACCCTTGCCTGGTGGTTGTGGGGGTCTGCGGGCGGGGGGCTTATCAGAATCTGGAAGCCCCCTTTAACAAGGAGACCCCCAGATCCCGGCCCTCCCCCCTGTGTGAAATGGTAAGGGGGTACCCCTACCATTTCACAAAAAAACTGTCAAAAATGTTAAAAATGACAAGAGACAGTTTTTGACAATTCCTTTATTTAAATGCTTCTTCTTTCTTCTATCTTCTATCTTCTTTCTTCTATCTTCTATCTTCCTTCGGTTTCTTCCTACATCTTCTTCTTCTTCTGGTTCTTCTGGTTCTTCCTCCGGTGTTCTCGTCCGGCATCTTCCTCCACGGCGTCTTCTTATCTTCTCCTCGGGCCGCTCCGCATCCATAATGGCATGGAGGGAGGCTCCCGCTGTGTGACACTTCTCTCTTCATCTTTTTCTCTTCATCTTTTTCTCTTCATCTTCTTCTCTTCATTTTCTTGTCTTCATCTTCTTTCCGGGCCGCACCACATCCATGATGGCATGCTGTGTGACGCTTCTCCTCTTCTGACGGTTCTTAAATAACGGGGGGGCCGGGGCCACCCAGTGACCCCGCCCCCTCTGACGCACGGGCACTTGACGGGGACTTCCCTGTGGCATTCCCCGTGATGTCGGATGGGGGTGGGGTTATTTAACTGGTGAGATCCAGATGTCATCAGGCGTGGGTGTTTTCTGTCATTATGTGAATAAACTGGATGGTAGCCTCTAGTGGACAGAAGGCCAAATGCCGTGCAGAGGAAGTTCTAATAACAGGCATGAGGTGGCGATCCATCCAGATAAAACAGCAGGCAGAGTTAGATAAGGATAGAAGGTGAAAATTGAGTCAACCCCAAATAAAATTAGCTGTAACATAGTCCTTTAATTGAGGTTAAGATCAATGTTCTGCCTCTAGGAGAAGGTGTGCGCCAGATTGGCGTTGGTCTGGGAGTGGCAGGTGGACGAGGGAGGGCGTCCACATCCATCAGGCCCAACTTCACTAAAAGCTCTTGCCCTTCCAAAACAGCAGTGGCTGTATATTATCTTTCCATTATTGTTCCATTATGAGGGACTGAAAGTTTAAAGGGGATTCCCCACCTGTAGCGTATATGTGCAGGAGCTAACACCGTGGTCACCTCCTTCATTTTGTGGCACCTATCCATGGTCACTGGGGAAATATCAGGATATATTTGCACCGGGGTGCCATCCAGGGTGATAGACAGAGTTGCGAGCAGCCCTGAGAATCTCCTCTTTAATAAGGAAGTCCTTAAGACATAGTACAATGTCTCTGGGAGGTTTGTCAGGAGGCGGCTTCGGGCGCAAAGCACGATGAATGTGATCACAAGTAAAAGCTTCCATCTCATGATCTGGTAGCAGCGATTGAAACAGCTTACATATGGCAGGGATCAGGTCAGAGTTAGATTCAGGGATTCCCCTAACTCTAAGATTGTTCCTGCGATTACTATTGTCGAGATCTTCGACCTGTGATTGCAGCTGTGTGACTGTAGCCGTTAGGGTTTCATATTCCCTGGAGAGATCATTGTGAGCAATACTGAGCGCATCATGTTTGGTTTCTAGATGATCAGCACGAGCCCCCAAAGCAGCAATCTCCTGAGTCAGGGTGTTTGTGCTTTTATGTAGCTCCGTTTGGACTTTAGTGGCAATCTTGCTATATATAGATTCCAGGCTTCTATCTAAATCATCTTTTGTGAGGGGAGTAGAGTACTCACAGTCCTGAGATGGAGCAGAGTCAGCCCGTGTTGAAGTCCATGCGGACGAAACGCATCGGGTCCGTTATGCCTGCTGAGCCACATTCTTTTTAAAGCACTTTTTTATATTATACTGTCAGTTTGTATCTGGCCCTGTTTGTTGGGGTACCAGAGCAACACTTTTTATCTCATTAAACGTTTTTGAAGTGGATTCACACTATGTGGAGGATTTTTTCTATTTCTTTTTTGATGGATACACGTCCCTTGGGTGTACCTGCATTTTGAATACACATATCATCGCATTTATATCCATACGAAGGATGCTCCAACATTGGGAGACTAATTCTGGGATGATCGGTGAGTAGTTGTCATCACGCTCCACTGCACCTGGACAGAGGTCTGCACCTTCCCTTGGCGGGATAACCATCCTTGGATGATTGCGATATAAGCCCTGTTTGACTCCCAGCCATCGACTAGGGAGTCCACCTATTCTGGTAAGGGTAATCCAACCATCCATATATATCTATTGATGTCAAGTCACTTCAAGGTCTATCCCTGCTATTTAAGATCTGGGTGTTTTAAAGTCTATCCCTGTCATTATAGACTAGGGGGATTCAATTTAATAGAACTATTGGAGCTGGTCTCTACCAACACTGGATGTACACATCTTTTTGAACTCCCTGGCAAACACCAATTTGTTTAGATGTTCTGTTTATACTTATTATGTATAGTTTATGACTCTACATCCACTCATTTTTTCTTAGCAGTGATTATATGAAAGTGTACTTTTGTGATCTATTGGATGTAACTTATTATTATTTTTTAGGAGTACACATTTTTATGTACACTGTCACTTTTTAAGTACGTCCCGTGGAAAGTATGCAGATGTATGGTTATCAGTTTATGTCTTTAGAGAGAGTTATTGAACCCTCATTTTATTGACACTAGTCATATGTGCCCTAGCACGTAGTTTTGATTTTTCTCACAAGTTAATACACTTACTTACATAATATAGAATTTTGTTGATCCTTTTATAGTTGAGTTCCATCTCAATAAAACTTTATCGTGCAGTTAACCTCCAGACGATCATTCTGGTTGGTGGTTGCCTGATAACGGACACTGTCTTTTTTTAGCGCCACATTATTATTGTTTACCATTTCACCATTTGTCTATTGGTTATGTTGGCTCTTTTTATTTAGTTGGTGCAATATTATTACACATTTTTTATTTTATGTAGCTCCGTTTGGACTTTAGTGGCAATCTTGCTATATATAGATTCCAGGCTTCTATCTAAATCCTCTTTCATGAGGGGAGTAGGGTACTCACAGTCCTGAGATGGAGCAGAGTCAGCCCATGTCCTCTGTGAGGAGGGAGAGACAGGGCTGCCAGCGCCATCTTGAGGCATGCCGAATCTCTCCTGTGATTGCAGTAGGTAGTTGGTTAAAGACCTCTGCGCAGTCCCCTTCATTTTCTTCTTCTTTGGCGGCATGCACAGCTTGGTCCTGTGAGTGCTAGGAATGTTTGTGCCGAAATTTGCAGCAATCTGGCCACAGGAAGCATGCTAAATGGAGTGAGTAGTACGGAACTACTTAAACATGCAGCCGATCCCGCGGAAGTCACACATGCGCCCCCGGGTAAAAAGCTTTTAATGCATTATTCCAACATAGACAGCAGTGAAATATGTTATATTAGGAGCATTAAAAATGAGCAATCTCTGCTGTGTATCGCTGCTTGTTTCCTTGTTGGAGAGATGTGTGTCTTCCTCCTTCCAAAGTCCAAATTAGAATTTCCCTTAAAATGTATACCATGTAAAAGGAATGGTCACAAGGGAAAGCTCACAAATATTCATATTGTTGTTTGTGTTTCCCTTGGTGAGATTCCTCCTTACTTCCTGTCTTGCTAAAGGGTGCTCTCTAGCCTCCAGATATGGAAGTGAGGCGAAAACTCTCCATAAAAACTAACTTGTTTTGGCTGGAATCCACTTTGGAAAAACACAAAACACCCTAAAAATTAGATCGTGCAAATCGTAAAAGCTGGTTGATTGTCACATACATCCAATATGAACAATTGACGTTTGTCATTTTAAGACAAGTTGTTCTTTTATATCTGGGGGAGATTAGGTTTATAACTGTCACTTACATGAGCTTGTTTTACTGCTAATTTCTAAGGAGTATTTTGTTCAATTTCTTTACTCAACCAGGCAACAACTGTTTGACATTAATCTGTCTCTTTCAGTTGTCATATGAAAAGCAGAACCAAAACCAATATTATATTGCATTATTCTTTAATACTGTGAGAGATGCAAATTTTGACATACAGATTTTGTAATGCTTTGTGCATAGTTCTAAATTATGGCACATAAATTCAGAGCCTGCCAATAATTTTAGAAGATATTTTAATAGTCTTGAATGTAAGTTTCATCAGGAACAATTTTCAGCTATTGAAAGACAATTAAAAAATAATCAGCATGATGGAGATTGTCAGAGTTTGCATTCAATCACAAATGTGTACTTGAAATAAACTAAACACTCTGAAGTGAATATAAAATGGACGGCATTTAAATCATCACTCAGTATTTTGCAGTTTATTCGATTTGTTCTTTCTGACAGTTTGATAGTAAATTCATTTTGTGAGACAAATTTATCTGAAGTGATTTCCAAAGTGGTAGTTAAATAGGAAAGAAATTTTAAATAGGCTAGAGGGTATAAAAAAACTGACAAAACATTGGGTTTTTGCATTATAGTCCCCAATCACTAAAGTCATATTTCAGATCATTTGCACCACTGTCTGAATATTGGTTAGTTTAGAAATGCCTAAATATTTTGATAGGAGTCTATGGATATAAAAACTGTCCTGATTCATCAAGCTACTGTTGTTTGCACTTTTGGAATTGGATTTTCCCTGGATCAACTTTACCTATACATGTCAGTACCCAGTTATATTATGTACATTTAGGAAAGAATCCAGGCCTTTTTTAAAGCAATCTACTGAGCTGGCCAGATCCACCTCTGGAGGGAGTCTTTCACATTTTCACAGCTCTTACTATGAAGAAACCTTTCTGTATTTGGAGATGAAATCTTTTGTTCTCTAGATGTAAAGAGTGGCCCCTTGTCCTCTGTGATGACCTTAAAGTGAATAACTCAACACCAAGTTCACTATATGGACCCCTTATGTACAGTATTTATACATATTGATCATATCCCCCTTAATCTCCTCTTCTCAATAGAGAATAAATTCAGTTCCTCCAATCTTTCCTCATAACTGAGCTCAAACTTGCCTCTTATCAGTTTGGTTGCCCTTCTCTGCACTTTATATAGTTTCCCGATATCCTTTTTAAGAACTGGTGCCCAAAACTGAACTGCATATTCCACATGACGTCTTACTAATGATTTGAACAGGGGCAAAATTATACCTTGCTCTCTGGAGTCCATACCTCTCTTAATACAAGAAAGGACTTTTCTTGCTTTGGAAACCGCAGCTTGAAATTGCATGCTATTATTAAGCCTATGATCTACCAGAACACTCAGATCCTTCTCCATCATTGACTGCCCCAGTTGTTCTCCCCTATGTATGATGTGTGAATATTCTTAGCTTCCAAGTGCATAACTACATTTATCAGCATTAAACCTCATTTGCCATATAGTTGCCCAATTAAACCGTGCATTGAAGTCAGCTTGTAAATTGGAGACATCCTGTAAGGATGTTATTCCACTGCATAGCTTAGTGTCATCTATAGACAGAAATTGTACTTTTAATCCCAGACCTTATATCATTTATAAAGATATTAAAAAGTAAGGGTCCCAACACTGAACCTTGGGGTACACCACTGATGACCTTAGACCATTCAGAGTAAGAATCATTAACCACTACTCTCTGAATTGGGGAACTGTGTCAAACGCTCTTGCAAAATCCAAGTACACCACGTCCACAGCCACCACCCTCTGTCCAAGATTTTACTTACCTCCTCATAAAAAGAAATCAGGTTTGTTTGACAACTTCTGTCTTTCATGAATCCATGCTGTCTGTTGCTTAAAATATATTTTCCAGCAAGAACATTAAAGATCTTGAGTGAAATTTTTAGCAAAAAACTTGGTTAAACAGACCCCTAAATGTTAAAGGTGAAGTTTAAGGGTTATGCATTGGAGTTAAAATAGTTGTAAACCCTCACTTGATTACACTTAGTTTTATAAAGCCCTGTGTACCAGTACTTGTCATTGTTTTCAGTCATTTGTTGCATTTATCAGTGTTGTTGAACTTCTGTTGTATATTTGCAGCCACTTCTTGTATACTTGTTTTTAGTCCAGTGATGTTTGCATGTCATTTCTCAGGGAATATTTCCTGATGACCATAACAATTAAAAATGGACAATTGAAATGCTCACTTGCAATCTCCATCTCAAGCCTATGTTACAGGTTGCATAAGGTACAACAGAGACAGTGATAAAACGTTGTTATCCTTTTACAGAAAGCGTCTGAACAAGGATTTTCATTGCGGGATCACCAGATTAAACATTTTGAAAGTGGCTTTTTAAATTGCATTCAAATGATAAAGTTTATATCACATTGCAATGAGTATGCTTACATACACCTTATTTTCTAGATTTCTTGTAAATTAATTAGGCCTGAATAACGAATGTAACTTACATCCTTTTTTGGAGGCATGGTTCTAGCATAATGCATTTGGTTGTAATTCCCTTTTAGTATGTTGATATACAGTTGGCAATTTGTCAGTATTTTAAATGCTATGTGCTCAGTGGTATTTTAAAAAATAGGTTATTCCCAGTGTGCTGAACAAGATAGAGGTGTGTGAGTATGCATGACATCTAGTGGCGAGGAAAAAGTACTGCACCAATCTAGTGTTATTTAAACCACTGTCAGCAAACCCCTCATCGCTCTGAAGAAGTTAGCGTTCATTAGCTAATGAAACGTGTCAGCATTGCGTCATCACGCACGTGACTCCTCCCAGGATTGCAGCCCACGGACAGTGGCAATAGTTTGAGAAGTGCGCTGTAAACAAACTTTATGACGTCCGATATATGGATAGAAATGGAGGAATCTGAACAGTTTTGCTGACCCTGAACAACTGAATGCGGAAGTAGCGGTGCGATGGAGGTGGTGAGATCATTCCATGTATGGTGTTGTTCCTGATACACTGTCCCACCCTGCACTGTTTTCCTCTCTTCCCCTCCAAGTGTATAGAAAGCAGCCTCCACATACTTTCTACAGAACTCATATGTTTGGCTGCTGGTCACAATCACATCTGCTATGAGTGCAGATAAACACTCTATTTGATAGAGACTGAGTCAGAAGACTACTTCACTACTTCAGTAACTATCAGATTTTAAGACACTCTGAACAATCTTTCTCATTATTGCCTGCCCTTACCTGTCAGGCTCCATATTGACATTTAACCAGCTTTGATGGACATTAGTAGCATTGATGAAATTGTTGTGGTTAGTTAACCTTAACCCTTTATAAACATCCACATTGATGAACTTGCTACTACCTACAATAGGATCGTCTACATCAGCACTATAGGAGTGCATGACAGTGTGTATGAGTGTATGCACAGCTGCGTGAATCCCAGGGTAGACAACGTTGTCTTTTTAGACATTTTTAATGGTTGGTGGAGGTTCAACACTATTGCTCAGAAACGTTGGATTTTTGGCAATTTTTGGTCTTTTTGTAATGTGTAAACTTAATAATAAAGCTGAATTTATTGACCGTAGTGTCCCCCTTATGTGACTAGTTTGGGTTTACCCTCACCCCCCCCCTTTTTTTTTGTATGTGTTGGTTTCAGTCACAGGGACTGCACTTTATTCAACCACATTGATAGTGAAAGGTCACACAGCTAGGACAGCTTCACTACCGTCTATATTAATGCCAGCGGTTGATCCCGGTGTTTGCTTTTAACTTGAATAATTAAAATACTGCAGAGGATACAGTAGTGTGAAATTGGCAAGGCAGTAGCAAGAAAGTTCTAATCAGAGATAATAGGCAAAAAAATTGGTGTTTGCCTAACTTTTATTTTAACCATGGGGACAGAGGGTGCACTGATCATGAGTGATATAATGTGTGGTGGTTTAGGTGCACATTGCTTTCGCACCTAGTTTTCATATTTTTTTTTTTTTTTAATGAAAATAAAGCAGCAGTTTGTCTGCTCAAAGAGGAAATTACATATACAAGACTTTTATGCTGAATCACCAAGATCCACCCTTTTATTGTGGATTGTTAATTTTAAATGAAGCAGTGGTGTGTTGTGAACAATGAAATAATGAAATGACTAAGGAACTCTACTCAGTTAAGCTTAGAAGAAATTATCAAGAAATACAGCTTTCAAATAGAGCCCAACTGCATAGACTTATTCTGCCCAATGACTCTTTCTAGCATTAACTGTAATGTCCTTACTGCTTAAATAGTTAAAGCTACATATTTATAAGCATTCATAAAACATGATAAGTCTCATTGCTCATAGCGAGAACAACGTTTTGCTTCCAAAATTCTCTGCCAGTCTGTGGTTACAGGTAACACAGATAGCTCTTATTTGTCCTAGACTATAGATATATTCAGCTTATCAGTCCTAGTTTTGATAGGCTGGACTGTCATCAGCCAAATTACTGCACACCCCCTCCCCCATCACCCCCATGGAGAATTAACAATATTATTTTTTGTATATTTTTGTTAGGAAGTAACAAATGTACATGCTCATAGGCTGGCACGCTACATGCTGGTATATGCTCCTTAGTGTGTATTAAGGCTACTTTGCATTTATCAGTATAGTCTGAATTAAATAACAAAATTCACAGCACCCTTGACATCTACTAAAGTTACCCAAATACTGTATTATAATGGCAATACATGAGCATCTTTTTTCCACTTTATTTTTTTTTATGTTATTAACCCATACACAGACCTATGAACTATGGGCTGGTAGTTTTGTATTCCTGGATTATATTTTAGTTTGAATCTGCTCTTGTCAAATGTGTTACAAGTTGTGCCAGATGTTTCCCAGACTAACAGTCAAATGCTGAGATGCAGTAAAAATATATATCAAAATTGTATGAATTTTAGAAGACAATACCATAAAAATACAGCCATATCTGTCCCCCAAAACAATTTACACCTCACTTTTGTATCATTAAGTAAAATGCAATTATTGCTAAACGAATAGGCATATCATTGATTTTTTTTTTTCATTAATTTTTTCATGACCTAGGCATCCAGCTTTACTTTATGTTGTCTATCCTAGACATTTGCACATTGCTTTGCTTCATGCATGCAGACTATTATTTTTCTATTTTTTTATTTTTTTACTTTTATCTAAGGATTCAGTCCATAAACAATAGCTTCAGACATCTACATAAACACCATAAGCCCCCCCTTTTTTAAATGTTATGGACAACTTTTGGGGATATAGTTTTTCATATTAATGCACATTTTAAATTGTAAAAATTGATAATGTGATAAAAGTTGTATATTAATTATTAACACACATAAACTTATATTATCATCCTCTGTCATTGGCTTTGATGATATTCTCACACTGAGAGGAGCTGTGATTATGTTACTGCCTATCCCTAGGGTTCCTTTCATTTGACTGTAAATAGGAATATTGCAAGGTCTCTTTTGATATCAACCTAATTAATGACTGCTGCTGAAAAGAATTTGTAATGGGTTACATATATATAATGTTAGTGTTAACATTAAAGTAATTTGTCTTTAAAAAGAGCAGCAGTCAACATAGAAACGTACTGAAGGCCATTGCTGGCCTATTTTCAGTTCTTTTGAGTTGTTAGTTTTACATTTCCATCCCTAACTTGGGTGAATCACTGACCTGAAACATGTATGTGCATATTTGCATGGTTTGGGTGATTGACCCATTAAGAGGTAAACCAAAGATTATTTTAACAGACCTGAAACTTCCAAATTTCTATCCCATATCTTCTTTGAAAGAAAATCAGCAGAGGCATAAACAGTTTATTTTTTGGAGTATTTTAAAAATCTATTTCTATTATTATTATATCTATTTAAGTCCTAGTTGCAATTTTGAAACACCCAATACGAGGACAATATGCGACCGGTCTAAACTATGTGGCATGTTCACCAATGCCAGGAGCATGGCAGACAAGATGGGTGAACTAGAGATACTGTTGTACAAGGAGGATTTGGATTTTGTGGGAATTTCAGAGACCTGGTTCAACAGCTCTCATGATTGGCTGGCAAACATTCAAGGGTATACCCTATACCGCAAGGATAGAGAGGGTAAAAAAGGGGGAGGGGTATGCCTATATATCAAGAATAATGTACAAGCGAATGTGAGAGATGACATCACTGAGGGAGCTAGAGAGGAGGTGGAATCCTTATGGGTAGAGCTCCAAAGGGATGAAGCTACGGGGAAAATAATACTGGGAGTATGCTATAGGCCCCCTAACCTGAAGGAGGAAGTGGAGACGGATCTCCTATCACAAAGTGGATTAGCAGCAAGGATGGGAAGTGTTATCATAATGGGGGATTTTAATTATCCAGACATAGACTGGGCGGAGGGAACCGCGCATTCATTTAAGGCTCGCCAGTTCCTTAATGTCTTGCAGGACAATTTTATGGGTCAGATGGTAGACGCACCAACTAGAAATAAAACATTACTGGATCTACTGATTACCAACAATACAGACCTGATCACAGATGTGGAAATACGGGGCAATTTAGGTAACAGCGATCACAGGTCAATTAGTTTCAGTATAAATCACACAAATAGGAAACATAAAGGGAATACAAAGACACTGAATTTCAAAAGAGCCAACTTCCCTAAACTACAAACCTTGCTAAAAGGCATAAATTGGGATAAAATATTAGGAACAAAGAATACGGAGGAGAGATGGGTTTGCTTTAAGAGCATATTAAATAAGGGCATTAGCCAATGTATCCCATTGGGTAATAAATTTAAAAGAGCGAACAAAAATCCTGGATGGCTTAACTCCAATGTAAAAATGCATATAAAAACAAAGGAGAAGGCCTTCAAAAAATACAAGGTTGAGGGATCATCCTCAGCATTCAGACTTTATAAAGAATGCAATAAGAAATGTAAGGGTGCAATTAGGACGGCTAGGATAGAACATGAAAGACACATAGTGGAGGAGAGCAAAAAAAATCCCAAGAAATTCTTTAAGTATGTAAACAGTAAAAAAGGGAGGACAGACCATATTGGCCCCATAAAGAACGAGGAAGGACATCTGGTTACAAAGGATGGGGAGATGGCAAAGGTATTGAATTTATTCTTCTCCTCAGTCTTCACGAGTGAATCGGGGGGCTTCAGTAACCAAAACTGCAGTGTTTATCCTCATGACACAACACAGGAAGCACCTCCATGGTTAACAGAGGACGGAATTAAAATTAGACTTGAGAAACTTAACATTAATAAATCACCGGGACCAGATGGCTTGCATCCGAGGGTACTTAGGGAACTCAGTCAGGTGATTGCCAGACCGTTGTTCCTAATTTTTACAGACAGTCTATTGACTGGAATGGTACCAGCTGATTGGAGAAAAGCCAATGTAGCACCAATATTTAAAAAGGGCCCAAAAAACATCCTTGGGAATTACAGACCAGTTAGCCTAACATCAATAGTATGTAAAATCTTGGAGGGGATGATAAGGGACTATATACAAGATTTTAGTAATAAGAACGATATCATTAGCAGTAATCAGCATGGATTCATGAAGAATCGTTCTTGCCAAACCAATCTATTAACCTTCTATGAGGAGGTGAGTTGCCATCTAGATAAAGGAAGGCCCGTAGATGTGGTGTATCTGGATTTTGCAAAAGCATTTGACACAGTTCCCCATAAACGTTTACTGTACAAAATAGGGTCCGTTGGCATGGACCATAGGGTGAGTACCTGGATTGAAAACTGGCTACAAGGGCGTGTTCAGAGGGTGGTGATAAATGGGGAGTACTCAGAATGGTCAGGGGTGGGTAGTGGGGTTCCCCAGGGTTCTGTGCTGGGACCAATCCTATTTAATTTGTTTATAAACGATCTGGAGGATGGGATAAACAGTTCAATCTCTGTATTTGCAGACGATACTAAGCTAAGCAGGGCAATAACTTCTCCGCAGGATGTGGAAACCTTGCAAAAAGACCTGAACAAATTAATGGAGTGGGCGACTACATGGCAAATGAGGTTCAATGTAGAAAAATGTAAAATAATGCATTTGGGTGGCAAAAATATGAATGCAATCTATACACTGGGGGGAGAACCTCTGGGGGAATCTAGGATGGAAAAGGACCTAGGGGTCCTAGTAGATGATAGGCTCAGCAATGGCATGCAATGCAAAAGCTGCTGCTAATAAGGCAAACAGAATATTGGCATGTATTAAAAGGGGGATCAACTCCAGAGATAAAACGATAATTCTCCCGCTCTACAAGACTCTGGTCCGGCCGCACCTGGAGTATGCTGTCCAGTTCTGGGCACCAGTCCTCAGGAAGGATGT
The DNA here is from genome assembly GCF_042186555.1 of Aquarana catesbeiana. Classification (NCBI taxonomy): domain Eukaryota; kingdom Metazoa; phylum Chordata; class Amphibia; order Anura; family Ranidae; genus Aquarana; species Aquarana catesbeiana. The sequence continues at coordinate 412,185,354 of NC_133324.1, forward strand.
ACTGGAAATGGAGCGAGTACAAAGAAGGGCAACAAAGCTAATAAAGGGTCTGGAGGATCTTAGTTATGAGGAAAGGTTGCGAGCGTTGAACTTATTCTCTCTGAAGATGAGACGCTTGAGAGGGGATATGATTTCAATTTACAAATACTGTACTGGTGACCCCACAATAGGGATAAACTTTTTCGCAGAAGAGAGTTTAATAAGACTCGGGGCCACTCATTACAATTAGAAGAAAAGAGGTTTAACCTTAAACTACGTAGAGGGTTCTTTACTGTAAGAGCGGTAAGGATGTGGAATTCCCTTCCACAGGCGGTGGTCTCAGCAGGGAGCATTGATAGCTTCAAGAAACTATTAGATAATCACCTGAATGACCGCAACATACAGGGATATGTAAGGTAATACTGACACATAATCACACACATAGGTTGGACTTGATGGACGTGTGTCTTTTTTCAAACTCACCTACTATGTAACTATGTAACTATGTAACTATATTGCCCCATGCCCTTCCTCTTCCCTACCATATTAGAGAGTGACAGGAAATAGGACCTTGCAGCTGGACAGCTGATTGTTTGAAATTATATTTTCTAGTAGTTTGTGTAATTCACATTCATGGAAACTAAGAATGGCAATATTTTAATGTAAAATTGCTGGAAGGAATTTATGTTTTAACCTCCAACCTAATACAGCTTGACCATACTGAAAAGTTTTATAGAAATAGGTCTAGTAGGCACCATGTGCCTTTTAAAGGCCATGCATACTAGACCCATATGATTTAGAGCTCATTGGTGGCAGAACAAAAATGCCATCTTTTGAACTAGACAGAATAACTCACTTCAATAACACATAGCAGGCATGGAAAAACGTCCAGTCCTCTGAAACCTTTAAAGGCATCAAAGGATTTAAGTAAACTTAGGTTAAAAAATTACCCTTGATCAATTTTGAAAAGAAATGCAATGACTATATGGCTCCAATTTTCTGGACATCTTGATACCCAACTTCCTCTTTTATTCCCCATCAGTTACTTACCCTTTTCCCTCTCTTACCAGCCCCCCCCCCCCTCCCGGATTAGAATACCAGATAATTATCTCTTCTACCTGATACACAAGACATCTAAAGCAGAGGGAGTATCTGCATCCTTTGGACAATAGTGCAGGACACAAAGATAAGCATTTTGGAGGTGATGTGATGTGTTTTTTAAATATTTTTTTTCCTCTCTCTCCTTATCCCCCCCCTCCCTTTACCTTTCCCTTTTTTCCCTTTCTTGTACACGTATACTCAACCATGTGTGTGAACATATATATATATATATATATATATATATATATATATATATATATATATATATATATATATACAGTATTATTTTTGTTATGTTTCACTGTACTATTTCTTGAAAAAATTTAAATAAAGAATGTTTAACCACTTGACCACTGGGCACTTAAACCCCCTTAATAACCAGACCAATTTTCAGCTTTTGGTGCTCTCACATTTTGAATGACAATTACTCAGTCATGCAACACTGTATCTATATGAATTTTTTGTCCTTTTTTTCACACAAATAGAGCTTTCTTTTGGTGGTATTTAATCACCGCTGGGTTCTTTATTTTTTGCGCTATAAAAGAAAAAAGACCGAAAAATCTGTAAAAAAATAAATTTTTCTTCGTTTCTGTTATAAAATTTTGAAAATTAGTAATTTTTCTTCATATATTTTGGCCAAAATTTATACCGCTACATATCTTTGGTAAAAATAACCCAAATTAGTGTATATTATTTGGTCTTTGTGAAAGTTATAGCGTCCACAAGCTATGGTACCAATATCTGAAAATTGATCACACCTGAAGTACTGACGGCCTATCTCATTTCTTGAGACCCTAACATGCCAGAAAAGTACAAATACCCCCCAAATGACCCCTTTTTGAAAAGAAGACATTCCAAGGTATTTAGAAAGATGCATGATGAGTTTTTTGAAGTTGTCATTTTTTCCCACAATTCTTTGCAAAATCAAGTTTTTTTTTTTTTCTTTTTTTTTTTTCACAAAATTGTCATATTAGCAGGTTATTTCTCACACACAGCATATGCATACCACAAATTACACCCCAAAACACATTCTGCTATTACTCCCGAGTATGGTGATACCACATGTGTGAGACTTTTACACAGCGTGGCCACATACAGAGGCCCAACATGCAGGGGAGCACCTTCAGGCGTTCTGGAGCACCCAGGCCAATTCTGACATTTCTCTCCTACATGTAAAAATCATCGTTTATTTGCTAGAAAATTACATAGAACCCCAAAACATTATATATGTTTTTTTAGCAAAGACCCTAGAGAATACAATAGCGGTCATTGCAACTTTTTATCTCGCACGATATTTGCGCAGCAATTTTTGGAACGCGTTTTTTTTGGAAAAAAAACTGTTTTTTGCTTTAAAAAAAACAAAACAGTAAGGTTAGCCCAATGTTTTTGCATAATATGAAAGATGAAGTTACGCCGAGTTAATAGATACCTAACATGTCACCTTTCAAAATTGCACACGCTTGTGGAATGGCGCCAAACTTCACCACTTAAAAATCCCCATAGGCGACGCTTTAAAATTTTTTACTGGTTAAAAATTTTGAGTTACAGAGGAGGTCTAGGGCCAAAATTATTGCTCTCGCTCTACCGATCGCAGCGATACCTCACATGTGTGGTTTGAACACCGTTTTCATATGTGGGCGGGACTTACGTATGCGTTCGCTTCTGCATGCGAGCACACGGACAGGGGCGCTTTAAAAAATTTTTATTTTTTTTTATTGTTCATTTTACTTTATTTATTTTAGTTTGACACTTTTTTCCCAAAAAAAAAATTTTTGATCACTTTTATTCCTATTACAAGGAATGTAAACATCCCTTGTAATAGGAATATGGCATGACAGGTCCTCTTTACAGTGAGATATGGGGTCTATAAGACCCCACATCTCACCTCTAGGCTGTTCCTGAAATAAAAAAAAAAAAAAAAAAAAAAAAGATCCTGGCTTCGATCATAGCGGTGAGTCGGTAGAAGCACCGGAGGGCGGCGGGAGGGGGGGACGTCTCCTCTCGCCTCCCGTAAGAACGATCAAGCAGTGTAACAGCCGCTACGATCATTCTTATGGTGTAGGGAATCGCCGGCTGAAAAAGATGATATCTGAATGATGCCTGTAGCTGCACCCATCATTCAGATATCCCCGCACAAAGTCAAGGACGTCGTATGACGGAAGGCGGGAAGTGGTTAAAACGCTTTTTTTTTTTTTAACACAAAGTTGTCCATTCATACAATATTTCTAACACATAGCATGTATATACCAAAAATGACCCCCCAAAATAGATTCTCCTACTATTCCTGAGTACGGCGATACCACATGTGTGAGACTTCCACAGCCTGGCCACATACAGAGGCTGGGTACGGCTGAGCATGGCTGGGTATTGCAGAGTATCGCCGAGTATGACTGGGTATGGCAGAGTATGGCTGGGTATCACCGAGTATTGCAGAGTATGGCTGGGTATTGCAGAGTATGGCTGGGTATCACCGAGTATTGCAGAGTATGGCTGGGTATTGCAGAGTATGGCTGGGTATTGCAGAGTATGGCTGGGTATTGCAGAGTATGGCTGGGTATGGCAGAGTATGGCTGGGTATGGCAGAGTATGGCTGGGTATGGCAGAGTATTGCAGATTTTTGTGGGGTATTGCAGAGCATGGCTGGGTATGGCAGAGTATGGCTGGGTATCACTGAGTATTGCAGAGTATGGCTGGGTATCACTGAGTATTGCAGAGTATGGCTGGGTATTGCGGGATATTTCAGGGTATTTCAGGGTATTGCAGGGTATGGCAGAGTATTGCGGGGTATTGCAGGGTATGGCAGAGTATTGCGGGGTATTCCAGGGTATGGCAGAGTATTGCAGGGTATTGGCAGAGTATTGCAGGGTATTGGCAGAGTATTGCAGGGTATTGCAGGGTATGGCAGAGTATTGCGGGGTATGGCAGAGTATTGCGGGGTATGGCAGAGTATTGCGGGGTATAGCAGAGTATTGCAGGGTATGGCAGAGTATTGTGGGGTATGGCAGAGTATTGCGGGGTATGGCAGAGTATTGCGGGGTATTTCAGGGTATTGCAGGGTATGGCAGAGTATTTCGGGGTATTGCAGGGTATGGCAGAGTATTTCGGGGTATTGCAGGGTATGGCAGAGTATTGTGGGGTATTCCAGGGTATGGCAGAGTATTGCGGGGTATGGCAGAGTATTGCAGGGTATTCCAGGGTATGGCAGAGTATTGCGGGGTATTCCAGGGTATGGCAGAGTATTGCGGGGTATTGCAGGGTATGGCAGAGTATTGCGGGGTATGGCAGAGTATTGCGGGGTATTCCAGGGTATGGCAGAGTATTGTGGGGTATTCCAGGGTATGGCAGAGTATTGCGGGGTATTGCAGGGTATGGCAGAGTATTGCGGGGTATGGCAGAGTATTGCGGGGTATTGCAGGGTATGGCAGAGTATTGCGGGGTATTGCAGGGTATGGCAGAGTATTGCGGGGTATTGCAGAGGGAATTGCAGAGTATTGCACAGCATTGCAGGGCATACAGAGTAGTAGGGATGGCTGAGCATGGATGGATGGATGGCTGGATATCTCTGTGCAGCGCTGTGGGCACTACAGATGCAGCCCACAACGCTGCAGCCATCCATCCATCCGCCTCTTCGGTCACTGTGTACCGATCGGTACACAGGAGGGGAGGAGAGGGGGAAGAGAGGAACCGGCGTCATCAGATGACGCCGGTTTGTTTACATGTGATCGCTCCGTCATTTGACGGAGCGATCACATGGTAAACGGCCGCGATCAGCGGCCATTTACCGGGATCTGTGATGCGCCGGGTCCTCTGGACCCGGCGATCACGGATGCTCTCGAGTGCGCGCCCTAGGGGGCGCGCGAGAGCAGAATTCTGGGAGGACGTCCCTGGACGTCCTCCCAGAGTTAAACAACCGCCCTGTAGCCGTCATTTGGCTATGGGCCGGTTGTTAAGTGGTTAAAATAAAAGAAGAATACTATCTTGATCTGCAAAAAAAAAGCTGGGAAGTGCAAAAGTAGTATAGAAATTAAAAATTAATGAACATAATAATGGTAGGCTGGCTAAAAAAAAAGGTAACTATTAAGCATATTAAATATGCTATGAATAATATCTGCATTTTGTCTAAGGCTGGGTTCACACCAGTGTGGAATGGATGCAGGTTTTCCCCGCATCCAATTTGCATGGCAGCAGATTGTGACCGGCTCTCAATGGAGCAGGGTCACATATCTCCGCTGCGAATTGCACAGGTGTCTTGTGCATTTTCTGGTCTATTTCAGGTCTGAATTCAGTTTTTAGTTTTATTATGTCTTTTCAGGGAGATTTTTGTTTACATTTCCTGTTCCAAAGACAGGACAGAAAGTGGGAGAAATATCTCCAGAGTGAGAAATAAATGCCATCCTATACAGTTGTGATATGAATATTCCTGCGCTACCATAATGGAGAAAGAATGTGGAAACTAAAAGTGTATGGATAGCTGCATGCACCAAAATTGGGGACAGACAGACCCCAAAACAAACAGAATGAGATAAGGGGAGGGGGTGCTGCGCTAACCAGAGAAGCTGACAGGTTACTCAGGTGTGAAGGATCTCTAAAGGGGTAGTCCAAATAGTAAAGGGGATGCTGATATCAAAATATCATATTGCTATTGCCATATTCATACGGGCAAATCAAAGTAATAGATCTTGTGTGTGTAAACAATACAAAGGCGCCAATAACACTGAAATAAAAGTTCTGACATACCCTGAGAACAATACCAAATAAAATCGCTTAGTATTGCATACAGATGTGCAGTCTATATATATCAATAGACCCGTGCATAGATGCATGAAAAGTGAATGGTGCTAAGTGACCTAATCCTCTATAATATATGTCTAGCAACTCACACAGTAATGCCAACAGTGCGTGATTCTCTATGTAATATCTCAGAATATTATACCGCTATTCCCATAGCCATAAGGAAACATAAAAATCATGCAATAAATAAATCCAGTGCATATAAATAATGCGTATGTGCCAATCAAACTAAAACATAAGTTGAAGAAATTAACAATAGAACCATCTGATAATAAACGCATATATATGTGCAATCTCATATATCAATAATAACGTGCAAGAACGCATAAAAAGTGCATGGTGCTAAGTGATCTAATGATCTATAAACTCACACAGTGTGCCAACAGTGTGTGATACCTCTGTGTACTATATCAAATAGCAAATAACATATCATACACCTGTGTATAAAGGTGAAAAACACAATAAATAGGAGTGATAATGTCCACAGTGTAAAAAATAGTAGTCCTTTGGGGTGCAGCAAAAGGAGTTCACTGTGCTCAAAAAAGTTGTGACAATAAAGTGAGGTGCCAGAGGAGTGACAGGCATGAAAGTCCTCTTCATGTAATAACACACTTAATTAAGCAGTGGCCCCTTACCTAGTGGTGCTAGGTCAACCGCAGAGATCTACTGGCAGATGGTAGTGGTCTTTACTTGGGGTCCTGGGCTACACGGGTTCTGTCACTGCTTCCACGCCTGGTGGTGCTCGGTAAGCCACAAGCTAATGTAGGTGGCTGTGGTCTTTTGATAATGGTCCTGGACCAGCGCGGGTCCTATCTCCACCTCCGTGCCTCACATTTTTACCACAGAGTTTACCAATAATAAAGGACAAGGGGGTACCGCATAGTGTAATAAGGTTAAACGATAGATTTTATTCAAAGCAAATACAGCTACTCACATAAAAATATCAGACCGGTGCTAAACTCCCACGAGCGGCGAGCTCGTTAGCCTCAGTCAATCTGAAGTGCCCATTCCGTCCCTACGCGTGACGTCACCGATCACGTGACTTCATCAGGGGATAAAAGAAAAGGCACTTTGCTGTCTTAAATATTCTCGATAGTTATTTCTAATGGGAGGCCATTTTCTTGTAGCCGCGTCCTCCATTAATTGGAAGACCGTGTGCGCGGCCATTTTGTGGGTGGGTAAAAATCTCGATCCGCATATGGGCAGATAGAAGCGAGCTCACTACGCATCTCCTGTGCTTACACATACAACAGAAGTGCTCTGCCAACAGCTAGTCTGTCAGTATCAATATATGGTATAAAACTCTAATTGACAGACCAAATATTGGGAGATAATAGCTGCTGGACAAATGTCTGCAAAAGTAAAATCTTACAAATAGGTAAAAAATATATATATATATACAAGGTATATATATAGAATGTAAACCTTTAATAGATATATATGTAAATTTAAAAATCTATATTAAATAGATTCATGAGAGAGATTAGGACAGAATGGGCCTTTCTATTGATCTGTGCATAAACCCTCGTATACATGTATTATATAGGCTCAACATTCTGTGGAGATAAATATATATATAAAAATGCATATAAAAATACATGGAGAAACAGAGAAGGGAACAGCCGCAAACAATTAAAAAAAAAATGTAAAAACTTAAAAAATTAAAAATAGAGTTTCAGATACAAGTGAGACTATTATGAAGAGGGGGGAAACTATTCTCCATACAAAATCTGTAGGTCTGGTACGTGAAACCTCACAGTGTACATTCATCTCTTATACCAAATTGTTTATGTTAATATCAATTCATTACTGTCTCTCCATACATTCAGCTAGTGTGTGATTGAAGGGGATCAGGGCAGTACAAACAATAAAAAAGTAGAAGGAAAAACAGGGTAATATTGGAATTCAAAGACTAAATGGTTAACATGTATACTTCTGTGTATTTTAAAAATCACTGAGAAAGCAGTTTAGGTCAAATTCAATATTTAAACCTCTCGGCGAGAATGTGTCTAATGTGTATATCCATTTGGATTCCAACTGGCTGAGGGTCCTAACCTTATGGCCCCCCGCCAGTGCCTCACATATGGTTCAATTCCCCAGAATCTAAGTTGCGTGGGATCTTTATTGTGACACAGCAAAAAGTGTTTGGATACACTGTGCTTGTCATAGCCGTTCAAGATGTTGTTCACATGTTCCTTAATTCTTACCCGGAGAGGTCTCTTTGTGCGGCCTATATACTGTAGGCCGCAACTACATTCTAGAGCGTATACTGCTCCCTCCGTGTTACAGCAGATGAACTCCTTAATTTCATATGTCTCTCCCGTACTCGTTGATTTAAAGTTAAATTTCTTTTCGTTAGGGCGTTTTGTTCTCAAACAGGCAAAGCATCTCTTACAGGGGAAGAAACCGTTTCCAGTAAAAAACGAAAATGCTTTCTTCGGTGGGTCAATTATATTCTTCACAATTTTGTCACGAAGGGTCGGTGCTTTCTTATATATAAAACGGGGATTGGAAGATAACCTGCCTTGTAACTCCCTATCTGCCTGGAGTATATGCCAGTGTTTTCTGATAATTTTTTCAATTCTTCTGTACTGTGCGTTAAAATCCAAGATTATGGGTACTGCCGTTAATGTCGTCTCCTTTGGAACTCTATCTTTAATCAGTTCTTTACGATCCATTTCTTTTACTTCAAATATTTTTTCCTTGATGAACTGTTGGTCATAACCCTTTATAGCAAATCTCTTTCCAATTACTTCTCCCTGTTCTAAATAAGTGTTTAGATGTGTGCAGTTCCGCCTTACCCTCATGAGTTGCCCTTTAGGCATGTTGAATAGCCAATTTCTATGATGGCAGCTCTCTATAGGGAGGTAACTGTTCCTATCCACATTTTTAAAGTGCGTTCGTGACCATAGTTTGGCGTCCTCCTGCATAATGTCTAGATCCAAAAAGGTTACCTTTTCCTCATTGATTTCCCAGGATAGTTTTATATTTCTGTCGTTGTCATATTCAATCTTTCCATAAATCAAGTAAGTTGGCTTTGATCGCCTTTCCAGAGTATGAAGACATCATCAATATATCTTTTATAGGTGGCTAGTACATTTTCTTCTTCCCACTGTGCCATGAAAAGGCCTGCCACACTCGGGGCAAATTTGGCCCCCATTGCTACTCCCGTCCGTTGGTGGTAATAATTCTTATTGTACCAGAAATAATTATTCTTCAGGCAGAAGTCTAAACATTTGATTATGAATTTCCTTTGGACACAGGGTAGCTTGGTATACAGCCTAAGGCCCCATTTCGCGGCTTCGCATGCTTGGTGGTGGAGTATCACTGTATATAGGGATGAAACATCCGCAGTAGCCATAATCCATAGGCCTTCTTCTTTGGGGATATCTTCTAAAATTTGCAGCATTTGCTTGGTGTCTCTAAGATATGCTTCTGTGCTCTGGACCGCTGGCTGTAGAAAAAAATCTATGTATTGTCCGATTCTGGAGGTCAGTGAATCAATTCCGTTCATTATGGGTCTTGGTGGAGGGTCTGTTTTGTTTTTATGTATTTTTGGCAGAAAGTATATAATGGGTGTCTGGCAGGAGTCAGGTATCAGAAATCTGGCTTCCTTTTTGTTCAATATATTTTTCTTCACCCCAAGGCATACCACTTTCTCGAGTGCTTTCTCAAGTGCTTTCCTGCATTTAAACATGGGGTTACTTAATAATCGACTGTAGGTCCTCTCATCTCCTAACATATTCACCATACTATTATGGTACTGTTCTTTTGATAAAATCACGATTCCACCTCCCTTATCTGCTGGTTGTATGACCAGATCTTTCCTTCTTGTAAGTTTCCGAATGCCACTCTTGATATGACTGGGTTCTTCTTTCTTCTTAATGTTCAGATCTTTGATGTCCTCTAAAATTACTTTTTTAAAAACTTCAATGTATTTGCTATTCTTAACTGGTGGATTAAAAACAGATTTGTTTCACAATGTACTATGTAAAATCCCTTCGTTACATGTCTCTGCGTGTCTGGGTCTTAGTGGATTTCCTGCAGTGTATTTGGCAATATTAAGTTTCCTTACAAATTTCTAAATCCCCAGGTATTTTTGGAATTTGTCTAAATTTCTCTACGGTGCATACTTGAGTCCTTTGTCCAAAACCCCTATTTCTTCATGCGTCAGTATCTGGCCACTAGGGTTAAAAATGCCTTCTCCTTTCACTCTCTTTTTCTTTTGCTCTCTCTTTCCAGATCGTTTTCCTCTCTTCTTTCTTGACTTCTTCTGAGGGTTCTGTTCTCGTCTACATATCTCAGAGCGGAATTTTTCCTGCCTTTGTCTAAAAAAGGTCTGGCGTAGTTGGAATTATCATATTGTGAGGGGTGTTGCCTATATTGGCTGTTCTTCTCCTCATCTCGAACTGTGAATGGAGCGTAAGAGTTGTATGAAGAAATCGGACTTCGTTCCTGGTGGTGATAATCTCTCTGTTGTGGTCCTCTTCTTTCTCCATAGTCATGATCTTGTCTGGGGCTTCTTCCTCGTGGTCCATAGTAGTCGTATCCTGGCCCTCTGTTATCTCTGTAGTCATAAGGCCTTCTCTGTTCCCTATGATCATGTATTGGTCCTCTGTAGTCTCTTTGGTCGTGCAGGGGTTTGTACCAATTATTCACGTTTTGCCCCTTTCTATTGTTCCTCCAGTAGGGTTGTTTTCTTCCTCCATTCTGTGGTGTCCTCTCATTGTGTTGGGGTCTTCTATCTGATCTCTGGGGGGTGTATGGGTATTGATTCCCATATCTCCCATCTTGATATTGCTGTCTAGGTGTTATTCCTCCATTGCCATCTCTTGAATCATAATATCCCCTCCTTTGGGGACTCTGTCTGGGCGATACATTCGTCTGCTGTGGGTGGACTCTCACTGTTTTTTCTGGTGTTGAATAAGTAGAGCTTGTATCCGTTTTTCCCAGTTGGTTTTGCCATTTAAAGCCCTGGCCGTTCCAAAAGTCATTAATATCTCTGATGTATTTTTTGCTTTTCCTTTGCTGTACCTCTCTGTCCTTTTTTGGTAATATCTTTGTTTAATTGTGTGGTGTATGTTTTAAATTCTGTTGTTTCTTTAAAAACTTCTAATTCTTCCCTTATTTCGGCAATATTCTGGTCTATTAATTTGGTCTTCCTCCGTTTTCTTTCTAGCAGGAACCTCAACAGTTCTAGGCCCTTCTCGTTGAAAAATATGAACCATTCATCGTTCGATTCTTGGTTTATTAGACCATCATTGGGGGGTACATCCCATCTTAGTCTCCTTGGGACAATACTTTCTTTTAGATAAGTTTCAAAAGTACTGATGTCCCACCATAGGCTTACTTTCTTCTCCATGTTACGTCCCAGTTTCCTTGTTAAACTTTCCAAATCGCCCGTTCTATTCTTACTTGTATTGGTGGTACTAAAAACTTCTTCTAGATTAATGTTTCTTTTCTCCATAAAAGAGAATACTTCCATGGTTGCTGCAGGAATGTGTGAATGTATAAACGGAAATGTGATATGAATATTCCTGCGCTACCGTAATGGAGAAAGAACGTGGAAACTAAAAGTGTATGGATAGCTGCATGCACCAAAATTGGGGACAGACAGACCCCAAAACAAACAGAATGAGATAAGGGGAGGGGGTGCTGCGCTAACCAGGGAAGCTGACAGGTTACTTAGGTGTGAAGGATCTCTAAAGGGGTATTTTACATAGTACATTGCGAAATAAATCTGTTTTTAATCCACCAGTTAAGAATAACAAATACATTGAAGTTTTTTAAAAAGTAGTTTTAGAGGACATCAAAGATCTGCAGTTTAAGAAGAGAGAAGAACCCAGTCATATCAAGAGTGGCATTCAGAAACTTACAAGAAGGAAAGATCTGGTCATACGACCAGCAGATAAGGGAGGTGGAATCGTGATTTTATCAAAAGAACAGTACCATAATAGTATGGTGAATATGTTAGGAGATGAGATGACCTACAGTCGATTATTAAGTAACCCCATGTTTAAATGCAGGAAAGCACTCGAGAAAGGGGTATGCCTTGGGGTGAAGAAAAATATATTGAACAAAAAGGAAGCCAGATTTCTGATACCTGACTCCTGCCAGACACCCATCATATACTCTCTGCCAAAAATACATAAAAACAAAACAGACCCTCCACCAAGACCTATAGTGAATGGAATTGATTCACTGACCTCCAGAATCGGACAATACATAGATTTTTTTCTACAGCCAGCGGTCCAGAGCACAGAAGCATATCTTAGAGACACCAAGCAAATGCTGCAAATTTTAGAAGATATCCCCAAAGAAGAAGGCCCGTGGATTATGGCTACTGCGGATGTTTCATCCCTATATACAGTGATACTCCACCACCAAGCATGCAAAGCCGCGAAATGGGGCCTTAGGCTGTATACCAAGCTACCCTGTGTCCAAAGGAAATTCATAATCAAATGTTTAGACTTCTGCCTGAAGAATAATTATTTCTGGTACAATAAGAATTATTACCACCAACGGACGGGAGTAGCAATGGGGGCCAAATTTGCCCCGAGTGTGGCAGGCCTTTTCATGGCACAGTGGGAAGAAGAAAATGTTTTTTCTAATAGACCCGCCAAACTAGCCACCTATAAAAGATATATTGATGATGTCTTCATACTCTGGAAAGGCGATCAAAGCCAACTTACTTGATTTATGGAAAGATTGAATACAAACGACAGAAATATAAAACTATCCTGGGAAATCAATGAGGAAAAGGTAACCTTTTTGGATCTAGACATTATACAGGAGGACACCAAACTATGGTCACGAACGCACTTTAAAAATGTGGATAGGAACAGTTACCTCCCTATAGAGAGCTGCCATCATAGAACTTGGCTATTCAACGTGCTGAAAGGGCAACTCATGAGGGTAAGGCGGAACTGCACACATCTAAACACTTATTTAGAACAGGGAGAAGTAATTGGAAAGAGATTCGCTATAAAGGGTTATGACCAACAGTTCATCAAGGAAAAAATATTTGAAGTAAAAGAAATGGATCGTAAAGAACTGATTAAAGATAGAGTTCCAAAGAAGACGACATTAACGACAATACCCATAATCTTGGATTTTAACGCACAGTACAGAAGAATTGAAAAAATTATCAGAAAACACTGGCATATACTCCAGGCAGATAGGGAGTTACAAGGCAGGTTATCTTCCAATCCCCGTTTTATATATAATAAAGCACCGACCCTTTGTGACAAAATTGTGAAGAATATCATTGACCCACCGAAGAAAGCATTTTCATTTTTTACTGGAAACGGTTTCTTCCCCTGTAAGAGATCCTTTGCCTGTTTGAGAACAAAACGCCCTAACGAAAAGAAATTTAATTTTAAATCAACGAGTACGGGAGAGACATATGAAATTAAGGAGTTCATCTGCTGTAACACGGAGGGAGCGGTATACGCTCTAGAATGTAGTTGCGGCCTACAGTATATAGGCCGCACAAAGAGACCTCTCCGGGTAAGAATTAAGGAACATGTGAACAACATCTTGAACGGGTATGACAAGCACAGTGTATCCAAACACTTTTTGCTGTGTCACAATAAAGATACCATGCAACTTAGATTCTGGGGAATTGAACCATATGTGAGGCACTGGCGGAGGGTCATAAGGTTAGGACCCTCAGCCAGTTGGAATCCAAATGGATATACACATTAGACACATTCTCGCCGAGAGGTTTAAATATTGAATTCGACCTAAACTGCTTTCTCAGTGATTTTTAAAATACACAGAAGTATACATGTTAACCATTTAGTCAATCACACACTAGCTGAATGTATGGAGAGACAGTAATGAATTGATAATAACATAAACAATTTGGTATAAGAGATGAATGTACACTGTGAGGTTTCACGTACCAGACCTACAGATTTTGTATGGAGAATAGTTTCCCCCCTCTTCATAATAGTCTCACTTGTATCTGAAACTCTATTTTTAATTTTTTAAGTTTTTACATTTTTTAAAAAAAATTTTAATTGTTTGCAGCTGTTCCCTTCTCTGTTTCTCCATGTATTTTTATATGCATTTTTATATATATATTTATCTCCACAGAATGTTGAGCCTATATAATACATGTATACGAGGGTTTATGCACAGATCAATAGAAAGGCCCATTCTGTCCTAATCTCTCTCATGAATCTATTTAATATTGATTTTTACATATATATCTATTAAAGGTTTACATTCTATATATATACCTTGTATATATATATATTTTTTACCTATTTTTAAGATTTTACTTTTGCAGACATTTGTCCAGCAGCTATTATCTCCCAATATTCGGTCTGTCAATTAGAGTTTTATACCATATATTGATACTAACAGACTAGCTGTTGGCAGAGCACTTCTGTTGTATGTGTAAGCACAGGAGATGCGTAGTGAGCTCGCTTCTATCTGCCCATATGCGGATCGAGATTTTTACCCACCCACAAAATGGCCGCGCACACGGTCTTCCAATTAATGGAGGACGCGGCTACAAGAAAATGGCCTCCCATTAGTGTAATGAGCCCCTTGCTCGCTCGGTTCCACTTTCCCGACACTCCTCTGCAGCTATAGAATCAGATTGCAGATCGCAACATCTGATTGTTCGGTCATCCAATGTTCCGGGATTAGAATTACAGCTATGTGCCATTCTAACCCAGTTGTGATAGCTCAGAACAAACACCAGGCAAGCTGTATGTAAGTTCAAACAGGAATCTATCTTTATTGACAAAATACAGGCTTTTATACACTCAAAGTGTAGGTGCAGACCTCCTGCTCATATTACTCTAACAATACAGCTGTAACCTAATTAACATGAGCTAATTAACTAATCCCTTTAGACAGCCTAGATGACTCAGACATGACCATTAGGCCAGACTGGCCGTCTTGTAGTTCAGAAAGTCCAATCAACATTATCACAATCAACATAGACTCTTCTTCACACAATAGCAGAGTTAATTAACACAAATAACAATGGGGATCTAATGACTCTTAGATCCCATAGTAGACTTATTTACAATACACATTTTTAGAAGACAATAGACAGACAGGTGTTGGAATTTACATCAGCATCTCCTAACAGTATCTGTCCCAGCATTATGAATCAGCCACTATTCCAATACGGCAAATCCAGGGTCCCCAGATATACAGCTCACAAAGAGCACCGTTCCCCCAAATGCAAGGGCCCCCGATCGATCGGCAAGAGGCTAGCATACAGTCCCCTCCAAAAGTCTCTTTCCCGGCTAGGTCTGTCACAATTATAAATAACTATCGAGAATATTTAAGACAGCCTTAAAGTGCCTTTTCTTTTATCCCCTGATGAAGTCACGTGATCGGTGACGTCACGCGTAGGGACAGAATGGACACTTCAGATTGACTGAGGCTAATGAGCTCGCCGCTCATGGGAGTTTAGCACCGGTCTGATATTTTTATGTGAGTACCTGTATTTGCTTTGAATAAAATCTATCGTTTAACCTTATTACACTATGCGGTACCCCCTTGTCCTTTATTATTGGTACACTCCAATGTGAGGCACGGAGGTGGAAATAGGACCCGCGCTGGTCCAGGACCATTATCAAAAGACCACAGCCACCTACATTAGCTTGCGGCTTACCGAGCACCACCAGGCGTGGAAGCAGTGACAGAACCCGTGTAGCCCAGGACCCCAAGTAAAGACCACTACCATCTGCCAGTAGATCTCTGCGGTTGACCTAGCACCACTAGGTAAGGGGCCACTGCTTACTTAAGTGTGTTATTACACGAAGAGGACTTTTCTTGCTATTTGATATAGTACACAGAGGTATCACACACTGTTGGCACACTGTGTGAGTTTATAGATCATTAGATCACTTAGCACCATGCACTTTTTATGCGTTCTTGCACGTTATTATTGATATATGAGATTGCACATATATATGCGTTTATTATCAGATGGTTCTATTGTTAATTTCTTCAACTTATGTTTTAGTTTGATTGGCACATATGCATTATTTATATGCACTGGATTTATTTATTGCATGATTTTTATGTTTCCTTATGGCTATGGGAATAGCGGTATAATATTCTGAGATATTACATAGAGAATCACGCACTGTTGGCATTACTGTGTGAGTTGCTAGACATATATTATAGAGGATTAGGTCACTTAGCACCATTCACTTTTCATGCATCTATGCACGGGTCCATTGATATATATAGACTGCACATCTGTATGCAATACTAAGCAATTTTATTTGGTATTATTCTCAGGTTATGTCAGAACTTTTATTTCAGCGTTATTGGCGCCTTTGTATTGTTTACACACACAAGATCTATTACTTTGATTTGCCCGTATGAATATGGGAATAGCAATATGATATTTTGATATCAGCATCCCCTTTACTATTTGGACTACCCCTTTAGAGATCCTTCACACCTGAGTAACCTGTCAGCTTCCCTGGTTAGCGTAGCACCCCCTCCCCTTATCTCATCCTATACAGTTGCTTCGAGAACACATGTTACCAATGGAAGTTCATACCTCACCTATTGCTCAGCTCACAGCTAATTTTTGAATTTCCTAAATACTTTCTGTCACTAGAACAAATATAGAGGGGTAATCTCCCCAAAATAAATAAAAACCTGAAAGGGAGCTTAACTCTTTTTAGTCTAAACACAAAAGTTTTAGGTTTTCATACAATTTAAGTCTAGGTTTACATCTGTGTAGGTGTTTTGGCCTGTGTTTGTGTGGGCACAGAAGCCCATCCATTTGAATGGGCTGCTGTACCTGTGTTTCCCACAGAGAGAAAGCCCCTGACCATTTTTTAAAATACGGATGTGTTTTCTCATGCATGGGGATGCACCCCGTGTTTTACATTACATAGTTACATAGTAGGTAAGGTTGAAAAAAGACACAAGTCCATCAAGTCCAACCTATGTGTGTGAACTTATGTCAGTATTACATTGTATATACCTGTATGTTGTTGTTATTCAGGTGCTTATCTAATAGTTTTTTGAAATTATCGATGCTCCCCGCTGAAACCACTGCCTGTGGAAGGGAATTCCACATCCTAACCACTCTTAAAGTAAAGAACCCTATATGCAGTTTAAGGTTAAACCGCTGTTCTTCTAATTTTAGTGAATGGCCGCGTGTCTTATTAAATTCCTTTTTGCAGAAATGTTTTATCCCTATTGTGGGGTCACCAGTACGGTATTTGTACATTGAAATCATATCCCCTCTTAAGCGTTTCTTCTCCAGAGAGAACAAGTTCAGTGCTCGTAACCTTTCCTTAAAACTAATGTCCTTTATTAGTTTTGTTGCCCTTCTCTGGACTCTCTCCAGTTATAGCACATCCTTCCTGAGGATTGGTGCCCAGAACTGTACAGGATACTCCAGGTGCGGCAGGACCAGAGTCTTGTAGAGTGAGAGAATTATCGTTTTATCACTGGAGTTGATCCCCTTTTTAATGCATGCCAATAATCTGTTTGCTTTGCTTGCAGCAGCTTTGCATTGCATGCCATTGCTGAGCCTGTCATCTACTAGGACCCCCAGATCATTTTCCATCCTAGATTCCCCCAGAGGTTCTCCCCAGTGAGTAGATTGCATTCATATTTTTGCCACCCAAATGCATTATTTTAAATTTTTCCACATTTAACCTCATTTGCCATGTAGTTGCCCACCCCATTATTTTGTCCAGATCTTTTTGCAAGGTTTCCACATCCTGCAAAGTTATTGCCCTGCTTAGCTTAGTATCGTCCTCAAATACTGAGATTGAACTGTTTATCCCATCCTCCAGGTCGTTCATGAATACATTAAATAGCATTGGTCCCAGGACAGAACCCTGGGGGACCCCACTTTCCACTCCCACCCATTCAGAGTACTCCCCATTTATCACTACCCTCTGAACTCACCCCTGTAGCCAGTTTTTAATCCATGTACTCACCCTATGGTCCATGCCAACTGACCTTACTTAGTACAGTAAATGTTTATGGAGAACTGTATCAAATGCTTTTGCAAAAATCCAGATACACCGGGTCTACGGGCCTTCCTTTATCTAGATGGCAGCTCACCTCCTCATAGTAGGTTAATAGATTGGTTTGGCAAGACGATTCTTCATGAATCCATGCGGATTACTGCTAATGATGCAGTTGTCATTGCTAAAATCATGTATATAGTCCCTTATCATCCCCTCCAAGAGCTTGCATAAAATTGATGTTAGGCTAACTGGTCTGTAATTTCCAGGTATGTATCTTGGCCCTTTTTTAAATATTGGTGCTACATTGGCTTTTCTCCAATCAGCTGGTACCATTCCAGTCAGTAGACTGTTCGTAAAAATTAGGAACAATGGTCTAGCAATTACTTGACTGAGTTTGTTAAGGACCCCTCGGCTGCAAGCCATCTGATTACTGTGATTTATTAATGTTACGTTTTTCAAGTCTATTTCTAATTCTGTCCTCTGTTAGCCATGAGGGTGTTTCCTGTGACATGCCATGAGGATAAACATTGCGGTTTTGGTTACTGAAACCCCCCGATTCCCTCAGGAAAAATGAAGAGAAGAATAAATTTAGTACCTTTGCCATCTCTCCATCCTTAGTAACCAGATTCCCTTCATCATTCTTTATGGGACAAATATGATCTGACCTCCCTTTCTTACTATTTATATAGTTAACGTCTTGGGGTTTTTTCTTACTCTCCTCCGCTATGTGCCTTTCATGTTCTATCTTAGCTGTCCTGATTGCACCCTTACATTTCTTGTTGCATTCTTTTTAAAGTTGGAATGCTGATGATGATCCCTGAGCCTTGTATTTTTTGAAGGCCTTCTGCAGAGTGTTTTGGCTGCGGGTGCCTGCGGGTAAATATCAAAAGTGATTGGACAGAAGTACTAATCCTTTAGCAGGTAAAACAGCTCACTTATATGTATTTCATCTGTGTACATAGCCATTTGCCTGGAGTTCAGCTTTTACAATGCTGTGGTAACCGAAGATAAAAATGTATTTATAGAATGCCTATGATAAGAATGGCCATGTAAATATCCTATATCATACAACAGTTAATTTGTATACACTGCAGAAATATATTACAAAAAGTGTTCCTTGCTCATAGAAGAGAGAACAAAGAGGCAGTTTCATTCAGATGACTTTGACAATGATCTAATGTCTACCTTTGTTCCAAAAGCCCTGGGTTGGCTTATACTTTTTATTTAAGCTCAACATAAAGATGAAGAACAGTTCAATGCCAAAATACAAGAAGGAGAAATTTTTAAGCTACAAAGGAACTCTAGGTAATGTGTAACTATTGAGAAGACAAAACGGCATCGCAGGGAATAATTAAAATCTGTGAATTGTTGAAATATGTTAATAAAGGTTTCTGTAATTTTACTAAGCCAAAAATCATGTAACAACTATTCAAATAAAAATAAATCCACAGAAACTGAACAAGCTTTTGTTATGAAACATCTTACGTTATATAGAATATGTTAAATGTGTCTTCATGTTAACAATGGATAAATGGTTAGCAGTGCTATGGCTTTGTAATATTGGGGTCCTAGGTTTTCTTTTTCCCAGAGCAATATTTGTATGGTGTTTGCCCCAACCTATTGGGCCATCTGGGTGCTCTAAAAACATACAGGTAAAGTAGTACAAAAATATTAACAAGAAAAAGATGGATTCATGTGATTTTTGAGGCCATGCCTGGTGTTAATGATTTAATTTTCTCTGCAAATCAATCCTAAGTATGAGTATTTATAGCATTATATAATGCATGCATTATGTTGATATGTATTAAATAGTAAGATTCAGAGTATGGAAAAACTCATAATTATAGACTACAAAAAATATTTCCAACTTTCTTTGTGTATGGAATGTACATAATTTTGTGTGGAATGTACTTAATTGTGTGTGTGATTCTATTTTTATATTGTATTTATTTATTTATTCATGTTAAAGGACAAATACCTTTTGTAAATTAATCCCCATATTACAAATTATTTTTAGATGCATCTCCAGAGTTGTCTATCCTCTGAGCAGAATCACATTGTCTCTCCCATTCCTTTATAGCTGTGAGTGACACTCTTCTGTCAATGCCTTTTTCTGTACAGAGTTCCAAGATTTGTGGCTAGAAGGTACACCAGGTGAACGTTAATTAGTGTTCAGGAGTCACAAGGGAGCTTTCAGATCAGAACAGTATTGAGGAGTACCGCCTTGATCATTACAAGTTAGATATGTTCCCGTTGTTCCTTGCAGCTGACTTATCTTGAGTTTCATTTTTTTAACACCTTTACAACCACCTGACACACATGTGTGGCAACAAAAGAGCGGGCTTTAATGCCCACAGGGCACACATATGCATCACTTTGTGGGCACTTCTTATGTTCTAAAGGCACACTCATTCACTCTCAGCAGAAAGAACAAGCTCTCACAGACAAATCTACAGATAAGTAGAGACACCAGGGAAGGGTTTAAAGGCATTGTACACTTTCAAATGTGTTTGTTGTTCTAAGTATTATTGTAGTTATATTCCCTGTGTTATTTGTTTGCCTTACTTTGTAATGACGGGCTGATGTTGTGGCTACAGGTTGTAGTGTCATGGCTGATTGATTCCCATATATCCATGTATTAATCCACCTACCTTGTCCCTATTCACCAGTGGAACAAGCAACTTCTTGTTCCGAGTCATATGCATGCCTAGTCATTTCTCTGTGTTACATTACAAATGCATGCCATTTCTATAAAATAAATACCACTCTTCTAGCACAATAAGTGTTAATTGCTTTCACCTGCAACAGCACTAGACTGTAAACCCAAGGAATCATGGGATATCTAGTTTCTTCACAGGAAGTTTGATGCCCCATGCCCCATGTAGCTGACAAACAGAAATTTCTGACACAGGAAAGTGATAATCAATTGGACTTTATTCTGCAGGTACAGTTCAACAAATGACACCACGAATCCACATGATCAATGCATATCTTACGCAGGTGAAAAACACAAGGTGGTGGTAAAGAGTTTATAATGCCTTTAAGTAATACACATGAGTACAATAATCTTAAAAGCTGTTCGACTGTTATATTAACCACTTCAATACCAGTCACTTATACACCTTCCTGCCCAAGCCAATTTTCAGCTTTCAGCGCTGTCGCAAATTGAATGACAATTGCGTGGTCATCCAACACTGTACCCAAACAAATTTTGCTATCATTTTGTTCCCACAAATAAAGCTTTCTTTTGGTGGTATTTGATCACCTCTGTGATTTTTATTTTTTGCGCAACAAATAAAAAAAAACAGAAAATTTTGAAAAAAAAAAGTTTTTCTTTGTTTCTGTTAAAACTTTTTGTAAATAAGTACGTTTTCTTCTTCAATGATGGGCACTGATATGGCTGCACTGACTGGCACTGATAAGGCGGCACTGATGGGCACAGATGAAGTGGCACCAATGAGGTAGCACTGATGAACTGGCACTGATTAGCACTGATTATGGGCACTGATAGGCGGCACTGATAGGTGGCACTGATGGGCACTGATAGGTGGTACTGGTATACGGCACTGATGGGCACTCATAGGCGGCACTGATGGGCACTCATAGGCAGCACTAATGGGCACTGATAGGTGGCACTTATGGGTACTTATGGGTGGCACTGATAGGTGGCATGGATGGGCACTGATAGGTGGGCACTGATGGGCACAGATGGGCACTGATAGGTGGCACTGATGGACACTGATGGGTGGCACTGATGACAATGATGGGTGGCATTGCTGGGCATCACTGTTTTTTATTGTGCCACAGAGGTGCCAGTCAGTGCCCATTTGTGGGCACAGATTGACATATGTTGGGCATTAATTTTCACATGTGGATGGCCATGGGAGATGTACCTGGCCACCCACATGTTAGGTGCTTCCCTGGTGGTCCTGGCGGCTTCCCTGGTGGTCCAGTGTGGGCCTCTCAGGGGGCGCTGCGCTGATAAACAAAAAAATAAATAAATCTGCACAGTGCGCATAAAGAATAATAGTTACTCTCTGCAGATAAACCCAGATTTTAAATACATGCACTAGGATGCTTCCATGATTACCTTGCATGAAACCAGCACAATCGTATATGCATTCCAAAATCTGTTGTATTTTATACCACCATTTGCTGGAGAAACCAATCCTACATTTTCTTAGCTCATACAGTAAAAATTAACGCATAGCTAGCAAACAGGCATCCTCTGTTTCAAGCACAATGAGAGCCTAATGTCTTTTGAGCTCTTTTAATGTGAATAAGTTCAGCACTAGATTTTTTATTATGGGCCATTAATATGTTTACATAAAGGGATCATATCTCTAATACATGCCCCATTTCACCCTCAAGGTGAACACATTTAACTCATTTAGTCCTTCCTCATAAATTAGGTCCCCCATGACCCTCATCAGTTTAGCTATCCTTCTCTGCACTGTGGCAGAATGCATGAAATTAGGTTTCTGCTTTGTCATAATTGTAATTGTACTTTAAAGTATTTGTGAATCTCACTCATATAACAGGATTTGAATGAACCCCTGGAATTAACACAGCTGCATAACCTCTGTTTCAGGAACTCAACTGTAATGCATTTGAAATTACCATTTTCCCTTCAGTGTGAACTGACTTGAAGTGAAGAAAAGCTTAATCCTGCAAAGGCCAGCTATAAGGAGATACCTTTAGAATGTACCCATACTGCTAAAATGCAGTGATTCTTGGAAAAGCCATCTTTTACCCCGGGTTCACACCTATGCGAATTAGATGTGTGTTTCCGCACATCTAATTCGCATAGCAGGAGAATGTGACCGGCTCCCTATGGAGCCGGTTCACATATCTCCGGGGCGGCTGCGGTGCGCACTGCACAAAAATGCTGTGCGTCTTTGGCTACGTTTCAGGGCCGAATTCAGGCATAGAATCGGCCCTGATTCGTCCCTGAAACGGTGAACGGGGATTCACAGCGCTCCTGTGTGGTCCGCAGCGCATTATGGTGTGAACCCGGGCTCAAAGCTGCAAGATTATAGGAAAGTGATGGTCTCTATTTGTCTTCAATAGGTCTGAGTAAGAAAATGTACAGTAAGGAAACATACATTTCACATGTAGAAAAGCCCTAAAAGAGCTGTGGTCATAGAGGGTGACAGATAATAGTGGGATGGGGACATAATAGCTGAATTTTGTTGGTGACACAGAATATTCGATAAATAAGCTATGCTATTATCCATATAAATTTGAAGAATGCACACATTTTATACACACATCAATTAAGCAATAATGACCAGCAGACAATGACAGCTCTACATATAACAACTGTCAAAACAGGTCACTGTTGAAGTTTCCTTGCATTGGGTAGTGCAGCATGAACATAGCAACGCAGTAGAGGCACATAAAATGGTGTTATTATGTAAAACATTTTGTTACTCAAAAACATGTACGTATTCCCATTGCTAAGTTTTGTCAACCCTATCAGATGCCTCCCACAAAATGAACCCCTTTTCTGAAGCAATATAGAAGGTCATCTATTGGCCCTAACATAATCAATATGTTTTAATTAATCCACTAAATGGACAGAACAAGTATAGTTGCAGTGTACAGGATGCAGTGAAGCTAATAGTGTTGCTTGTTTCCTTTGCTGAGGGACTGAACAAAATCTGCATAAGCCATTTTAACTCTGGGAAGTGTAATGGAAAAACAAAACAGAACTTGGATTTAGACTGTTCTTGTCTCTGGTATGGAAAAGAAAAGAAAAATTGTAACACATAAGTGTATAACAAGGTTTATAACAAGCTTTTGTCTGAGATGGCAGGTACCCACCACCTAGACCGAGATGTTTCATATTCACCATTCCAAGCCAGGAAAGAGTGTGGTATTATTAAATTGGAAGTGCATATCTAGTCCTATATATACTTGAATGGAAAGGAGATCAGAACAAACTAGAGGTCTGGCTGACAGATTGGGAGAATCAGACAACTGGTGTGGCTTGTGGCTTAAAAAGCTTAATCAAACTGAGAGAGCAAGTGGTGCAACTGATGTTGAGGTCAGTATGTTGAAAATTATTTATTGCCTATTATATTGGACTGTATGTACAGTATCTCATAAAAGTGAGCACACCCCTCACATTTTTGTAAATATTTTATTATACTTTTTCATGTGACAACACTGAAGAAAATACACTTTGCTACAATGTAAACTAGTGAGTGTAAAGCTTGTATAACAGTGTAAATTTACTGTCCCCTCAAAATAACTCAACACACAGCAATTAATGTCTACACTGCTGGCAACAAAAGTGAGTACACCCCTAAGTGAAAATGTACAAATTGGGCCCAATTAGCAATTATCCCTCCCCGGTGTCATGTGACTCGTTAGTGTTACAAGGTCTCAGGTGTGAATGGGGAGCAGGTATGTTAAATTTGGTGTTATCGCTCTCACTCTCTCATACTGGTAACTGGAAGTTCAACATGGCACCTCATGGCAAAGAACTCTCTGAGGATCTGAAAAAAAGAATTGTTGCTCTACATAAAGATGGCCTAGGCTAAAAGAAGATTGCCAAGACCCTGAAACTGAGCTGCAGCACGGTGCCCAAAACCATACGGCGGTTTAACAGGACAGGTTCCTCTCAGAACAGGCCTTGCCATGGTCGACCAAAGAAGTTGAGTGCACATGTTCAGTGTCATATCCAGAGGTTGTCTTTGGGAAATAGACGTATGAGTGCTGCCAGCATTGCTGCAGAGGTTGATGGGGTGGGGGGTCAGCCTGTCAGTGCTCAGACCATATGCCTTACACTGCATCAAATTGGTCTACATTGCTGTCATCCCAGAAGGAAGCCTCTTCTAAAGATGATGGACAAGAAAGCCCGCAAATAGTTTGCTGAAGACAAGCAGACTAAGGACATGGATTACTGGAACCATGTCCTGTGGTCTGATGAGACCAAGAGAAACTTATTTGGTTCAGATGGTGTTAAGTGTGTGTGGCGGCAACCAGGTGAGGAGTACAAAGACAAGTGTGTCTTGCCTACAGTCAAGCATGGTGGTGGGAGTGCCATGGATGGTCTGGGGCTGCATGAGTGCTGTCGGCACTGGGGAGCTACCGTTCATTGAGGGAACCATGAATGTCAACATGTACTGTGACATACTGATGCAGAGCACGATCCCCTCCCTTCAGAGACTGGGCATCGGGGCAGTATTCCAACATGATAAAAATCTCAAACACACCTCCAAGATGACCACTGTCATGCTAAAGAAGCTGAGGGTAAAGATGATGGACTGGCCAAACATGTCTCCAGACATAAACCCTATTGAGCATCTGTGGGGCATCCTCAAATGGAAGGTAGAGGAGCACAAGGTTTCTAACATCCACCAGCTCTGTGATGTCATCATGGAGGAGTAGAAGAGGACTCCAGTGGCAACCTGTGAAGCTCTGATGAACTGCATGACCAAGAGGGTTAAGGCAGTGCTGGAAAATAATGGTGGCCACACAAAGTAATGACACTTTATGCCTAATTTGGACATTTTCACTCAGTGGTGTACTCACTTTTGTTGCCAGCGGTTTAGATATTAATGGCTGTGTGTTGTTATTTTGAGGGGGCAGCACATTTACACTGTTATACAAGCTGTACACTCATTACTTAAAATTATAGCAAAGCATAATTTCTTCAGTGTTGTCCCATGAAAAGATATAATAAAATATTTACAAAAATGTGAGGGGTGTACTCACTTTTGTGAGATACTGTACCTCACTCAGGGAAAGAATTTCAATTAACCTCCGTTTTGAAAGACAGACGTGATCAGGAAGTCCAAAAACATACACATGTGAGTGACCTGACTTCTTAGAAATGATTTATGTTTGACATTGATTCCTACAGAGTCCCTGATCTGCAAGGCAGTGGAGAATTGTGAACTGCAGTTGACCAGCCTCCAGCTCTCTTTCCTGAATAGGCGTGCAGACTCATAGAAAGGCCCAGTGAACTGGGTATAGGAGGCAGGTGGTAATGATTTGGTGGCTTTAAGTCTTTCTAAATATATGAAAGCCAACTAATAATATCCAGCTTTTCTGTGATCAGCAAAACGTATTGAGGTGACTTTAAAGTTGCCCAATTATTTTTATCTCCAGGTGCCTGGGTCCTTATCGGGCCCTAGGCATGCACTTAGGTCACTTGTAAGTAATTTTTCTCTGCGCCAAGAAATGTGTGAAAGGAATGTATCGGTTTGCGCTTTGAGAAGTAAAAAAACTATAGTAAATATATATGATGTCTCATTCTGAAATAAAATTTGAAATTAAAAGGATGCTTAGAGATCTTCAGGCTATTCATTAGCTGCTGTGGTTACAGTATATAGTGATTTGATTACTAGTCTAGTAACAATAAAGTCCAATTGAATCTGCTTTTGCTGGTGTCCATTGGCTAGAAAAGGCTTCCATGTGCACAGAGGTTTATTTTTTTAATTGTTGTGCATTTGTATGCAAATCTTGCTGTGGTGTCAGGTAACAAGTCCTTTAACCATGTACACCTCTCCTGAAGCAACTTCCAATCCTCTGCAGTAAGAGGGTGCAATATAATGAATTTAATTTTTTATCTATCTCACTAAGAGCAATGACCATTCCACCTTGATCAGCTGCATCCATCAGTCATAAGAAAGTTTTACAGTTCCTTGGTTGCAGCTGTCTTGACACAAACTTGTGCTGATAACTGCATTTGTCTTAAAGTAGAAGCAATAAGTCACAAAGCTATACTTGCACGATGGAGCTACTGTTTTGAAGTTTTACCAGTGACCCTTAGTGTATATTTGGGAAAAATTGACAACAAACATCTTTTAAGTTTATTGCTTGATTCAAAGAAGAATATCAAAAATATGTGTAAACTAAGCTAAAACACCTTCTTCAAAGATGCCTTTTAAAATTGAACTGCATACAAAGTGTTTCCTCTGGCTCTGACTCGAACCTCAGCATGTGTCTGTAAAAGTAACTCCAAAGATATCTTTTCTTTACAGAGTTTAAAGACTTGTTTCAGAAGTATAACTCGGAAGGCAAACAGCTCCACAGGGAAAACCAGACCCAACCACAAAAAATCCCCCCCAAAAAACACAAAAAAAAGGGAAAATGGCAGGGGGAAAGAGTAAAAGATTATCAAGAACAGGGGACTAACCTGACTCAAACACAATATTGGAAGTAACAATATAAGAGCTTCAAGTGTCACACAAAAACTCATAACTACACCTGAGCTTTTATTGGGACACCTGAACCTCTTTGTATGTTCCTCCATTGTTTCAGAAGTAAACATATCTGATTAATTAAAGTGCAGTTTGGGAAAGGGAGGCTATAATGGACTTTAATGGTACCGTATGCCAACTGACAATAGACCGTCGTAAATAAAATATTGAAAAAGTTTATGAAAAAAGTATACATATATAACATTCTACCTTTACATATTAAAACTAATAAGCAAGCAAGCAAATATTAGTTTCACTTCTACAGTCGCACTAGAATGTGAAAACTATAACATGGATACCATCTGTATACTGGTTGCTCGCTCTACATTTTTCGCATACCACATTAACCGCTTCTTCAGGAGCTTTATTATACAGTTAGGTGTTGATTAAAAGCTGATTATCATATATATATATATATATATATATATATATATATACATATATATATACATATATATTATCACATTATATGTGATAATCAGCTTTTATTTTTTGCGCTATCAACAAAAAAAGACCGACAATTTTGAAAAAATGTAATTTTTTTTTACTTTTTGCTGTAATAAAAATCCCCCAAAAAATGTTTAAAAATGAATTTCTTTATCAGTTTAGGCCAATATGTATTCTGCTACATATTTTTGGTAAAAAAAAATTGCAATAAGCGTATATTGATTGGTTTGCATAAAATTTATAGCGTCTACAAAATAGGGGATAGATTTATGTAATTTTTATTTATTATTTATGGTTTTACTAGTAGTGGTGGTGATCAGTGATTTTTAGCGTGACTGCAACATTGTGGCGGAGAGATCAGACACTTTTGACACTTTTTTTTGACCAGTGACATTTATACAGTCATCAATGCTATAAAAATGCAACGATTAATGTATAAATTACACTGGCAGGGAAGGGGTTAACACTAGGGGGCTGTTAAGTGTGCCCTAGGGAGGTGTTTCTAACTGTGGGGGGAGTGTACTGACTGGGAGTAGAGAGATTGCTGTTCCTTATCACTAGGAACAGACAATATCTCTCTACTCCCCTTTTAGAATGGGGATCTGTTTTGATTACACTGGCAGATCCCCATTCTGGCTCTCTGTGGAGAGATCACGGGTGGCCGGTACGGCGCCGTGCCGGTATGGCGATTTGCTCAATAGTGCCGCCCTGCCACAGTATAACTGCAGCAGCTGGTCAGCAATGGGTTAAATCAAAATAAAGAAACGAACATGAAAAAATCACCTGTATAGTTTTGCATAGTAGTTGGTGATAAGTAGCCTGGGCTGATAAGTAGCACGTGTTGATACTATACAATGGAATTTGTTGTTAAATATTTATTGTTTTATATGTGATCTTTCCTGTACATTATTGCAGTATCTAAAAGGATCTAAGGCCCTGATGAAGTGGGTCAGCCTGGAAAATGCGTTGGTTTAAAAATTGGATCCCAAAGCCAGGACAACATCATCCTGGACAAATAGCTTCAGAATTTGCTTTTAAAACAAACTTTTTTAAACATTGCATAACATTTTGAATATAGATGTTTATTTTTATAATCAATGCTTTAGTGTTTATTAGACCCAGGTTAAATTTAAAGTCCCAAACCACTTTATATATTTATATTTGCAATCTTTCATATGGCAGACTAATCACATATGGATTATGTACAGAACCTGGCAGGGAGGGAGAACACCCGATTGTGTTTAGTCACTATATAATTTCCAGGGTCAAAGGGATAGGGAGAATAAAATATATAATCCATAGTACTTCCATTGGTATGTTTTAATATGAACGTTAGAACGTATTTGTTGTGTGTTCAAGTGCAAAATATTCTGGGTCACATGCAAGAAATGTAAGTGGATCTCCCATAATGTTTGCCACCTGCTTCCTCTCACCCCCACTGTACTATACAGACCCAACCTAGCTCCTAACTGCTTGGAATTTGATTAATAACAATTAATAATTAGTCTAGGTATCTAGACTAATAGTAAAAGATAACCATAAGTGAACTGGGGGGCAGTGGAGGTAAATTTTTAATGTAAGTTGCAGCACTGCTGTTCGAAGCAGAATGTTGCTGCAACTACTGTGAAGTTTGTTTTTTTCTGCTGATGCTGAACTCCTTTTAATACTGAAAATGTTAATTTTCCTTAAGGCCTTATTCACATGATTGTGCTGTGGAAATTAGTGCATTGCTACTCTTTAAACAAACTGTTAGAAGGCTTCAGAACTTCTTGAAGCTTGTTAAAAACCTACTGAAGCCTGCTAGCAGCTTGTTTAAAGTGGCAATCAACACTCCTATTAGGATCTGTGTTCAACATTATCAACCTGGAGCTGACTTGTACTTTAAAAGCTTCAATAAAGCTTGCTGAAAGCTCCGCAAATGATTGATCAAAGCTTGCTGTTCACACTGCTATTATACAAACTGAAGCCTGTGTGAAACAGGCCTTAAAAGGTACACTACATTACCAAAAGTATTGTGACACCTGTCTTTACACGCACATGAACTTTAATGGTATCCCAGTCATAGTCTGTAGGGTTCAACATTGAGTTAGCCCATCCTTTGCAGCTATAACAGCTTCAACACTTCAGGGAAGGGTGTCCAAAAGGTTTAGGAGTGTTTGACCATTCTTCCAGAAGCGCATTTGTGAGGTCAGGCACTGATGTGGATGAGAAGGCCTGGCTCGCAGTCTCCGCTCTAATTCGTCCCAAAGGTGTTCTATCGGGGTGAGGTCAGGACTCTGTGCAGGCCAGTGATGTTCCTCCATCCCAAACGCACTCATCCATGTCTTTATGGACCTTGCTTAGTGCACTGGTGCGCAGTCATGTTGGAACAGGAAGGGGCCATCCCCAAACTGTTACCACAAAGTTAGGAGCATGAAATTGTCCAAAATGTCTTGGTATGCTGACACATTAAGAGTTCCCTGCACTGGAACTAAGGGGCCAAGCCCAACCCCTGAAAAAAAACCCACACCATAATCCCCCCTTTACCAAATGGTTTGGACCAGTACACAAAGCAAGGTCCATAAAGACATGGAAGTAACAGTTTGGGGTGGAGGAACTTGACTGACCTGCACATAGTCCTGACCCCCGATAGAACATATTTGGAATGAATTTGAGCAGAGAC
Organism: Aquarana catesbeiana; assembly: GCF_042186555.1. Lineage (NCBI taxonomy): Eukaryota > Metazoa > Chordata > Amphibia > Anura > Ranidae > Aquarana > Aquarana catesbeiana. The sequence goes on from NC_133324.1 coordinate 412,215,530, forward strand.
TGAGCCCCAGGCCTTCTCATCCAACATCACTGCCTGACCACACAAATGCACTTCTGGAAGAATGGTCAAACATTCCCATAGACACACTCCTAAACCTTGTGGCCACCCTTTTTAGAAGAGTTGAAGCTGTTATAGCCGCAAAGGGTGGGTCATCTCAATATTAAAACCGATGGACTAAGAGTGGGAAAATTTCATGTGCGTGTGAAGGCAGGCATCCCAATACTTTTGGTAATATAGTGCATGTGCTACTGGGGAAGGGGGAATTAAAATTAAAGCTAGTCTGCTGCTTTACTTAGCATGGAAAAATCACAGGTTTGCTTTAAGTACATCAAATAAATTTTCAGTTTCTAATTTATTAATATCCTATGCAAATCTCCCTAAAATATATACAAGTGTATTGTATAGTAACCATCTTTGTTTTCTATAGTCACATACACACAAACACATTTATATAATTTTGCAGCATTAGATATTATGCTGCTAGTCACTGATTTTTATAAATAATCACATTTTGTTGCTTTGCAGCCTAAAATGAAGACATGCACAGTTTTTGTTTTATCCAGCTGTATTTACTCAGTGCAACTTATAACACACAAGTGAAAGATATAACCAACATGTCATTAAAAAAAAAATAAAAAAAAATAAAAAACAGAATCACTAAGTTGAAAAAAGGATCAACCCCCCTTGTGTCAGTATTTTGTTGAACCACCTTTTGCATTAAGTACAGTCTTTAGTCTGTTAGAATATGTCTATACTAACTTTGCACATCTAGACTTTGCAATATTCTTTGTAGAACTACTCAAGTTCATTTAAATTTGATAGTGACTGTTTCTAGACTGCAGTCTTCAAGTCATTCCATAGATTTTCAATGGGGTTTGAGTCTGAGCTCTGACTGGGCCATGCAAGGACATTCACCTTTATCTCCTTCAATCACTGTGTGGTCATTTTTGCTTTGTGCTTTGGGTCATTGTCATGTTGGAATAACGGAATATTACCACCTCCATGATTTACTGTAGGAATGGTGTTATTTGGATGGTGAGCTGTAGTGGATTTCCGTCAGACATTTCATTTGGTGTTGAGGTAAAAAAAAATATTTTTGTCTCATCTGACCATAACACCTTGTTATGTTCAAAATGTTCAATCTTTAAGGTGCGTTTTGGCAAAGCTCAGTCATGACTGCATGTGGCCTTTCTTGAGGAGTGGCTTTTTTATTGCAACCCTCCCATATAAGCCACATTTGTGCAGAATTTGTGATATTGTTGTTACATGCACACAATGACCACTCTTTGTCATAAATTGCTGCAACTGCTTCAGAGTTGCAATAGGCCTCTTGGTAGCCTCTCTGACCAGATTCCTCCTGGCTCTTTCATCCAGTTTGGAGCAATGTCCTTTTCTAGAGAGGGTCTGTGTTGTACCAATTACCTTTCACTTCTAAATGATAGACTTCACTGTTCTAGGCATTGATAAAATGTTTGACATTTTTTTGTCATCATCTACTGAATTGTGCTTGTCTACAACTTTGAGTTAATCAAAATGACCATAGCTGAGCACAGTTAAGGTCGGGTTCACACTGGTACGACACAACAGTCGTACGACTGTGGATCCAACTTTGCCCTGCGACTTGAAGTCTGACATCCATCCGACTTCAATGAACGGGGATCCGACTTTGATCCCGACAATACCAGGCACTTTGTATCTGGTATAAATCTTGGGGGAATGCCACGCCAATTATTTTTTTTTAAACAACATGGGGTTCCCCCTCCAAGACCATACCAGACCCTTCAGTTGGTATGGTTTTTAAGGGGAACCCCCACATCAAAAAAACGGCGTGGTGTCCCCCCAAACTCCATACCAGACCCTTATCCGAGCACACATCCTGGTAGGTCAGGAAAGGGGGTGGGGACGAATGAGCTCCCCCTTCCTGAACCATACCAGGCCCTGCACCCCCCACCCCAAAGCACCTTTCCCCATGTTGATGAGAACAAGGGCCTCTTCCCGACAACCCTGGCCGGTGGTTGTCGGGGTCTGCAGGTGGGAGCTTATCAGAATCTGGAAGCCCCATTAACAAGGGGGGCCCCAGATCCCAGCCCCCCATGTGAATGAGTATAGGGTACATTGTACCACTACCTATTCAACCCAGAAAAAGTGTCAAGAATGAAAACACTACACAGGTTTTTAAAGTAATTTATTAAGGCAGCTCTGGCATCTCTTCCGAATTCTTCTCCCTTCTCTGCTGATGTCTTCTTCCCCTTTCCGGTTCTTCTCTCTGTGCTGTCTTCTCCCCCTCTTTGTTTCTTCTCCCTCCTCCTCTGATGTCTTCCCCCCCTTTCCGGTTCATCTCCTCTCTGCGCTGTCTTCTCCTCTCTTCGGTTCTTCTCCTCTCTCAGCTGTCTTCTGCCTCTGCTGGGTCTCCTCTCTCAGCTGTCTTCTTCCTCTGTTCTTCCTCCGAGGTTGTCTCGACACTCTCTCCCGGTGTGATGCTGGTGCCGCCGTGTGCTATTACTTTTATAGACATGAAGCGTGGTCACCCAGTGACGTCATCTGGAGACCGCGCCCCTTGTGATGTCACCACCCATCATGCCCCGGGTGGTGACATCACAAGGGAGCGGGGCCTCTGGATGACACCACCGGGTGGCACCGTCCAATGCATATATAAAAAATAGCACATGGCGGCCCCAGCATTACACCGGGAGAGAGTGTCGAGACAACATTGGAGGAAGAACAGAGGGAGAAGACAGCGGACATGTGACATGAGCTCCCAATGTCGGAGCATTTGTCGTACAAGTGTGAACCCGGCCTGTAAGTCAAATGGCTTTGTGTGCCATTGAGAAGGTGATTAGCTACACCTGGTTGAGTTTACAAGTAATTTTTAGGAGGGGGTGACAATGTTTCCAACTCAGTGATTCTGTTTTTGATTTTTTTTTCTGACATAATGGTTTTATATCTTTTAATTGGATATTATAAGTTACAACTGGATAAAACAAAAAAAGTGTCTGTCTTCATTTCAGGCTGAAAAGCAACAAAATGTGATTATTTTGAAGACAGGTGATTCTTTTCTATACCCAATATACAGTATATACACAGTATATATATATATTAGAAGGCCAGTATGGTGGCCTGAATTTATGGGAGGAGCACGGGGGAGGGGGGTATTTAAGCAGCCCACTAACTTGTGTTCCTTGTCGGTTCCAGTGTGCAATACTCCCCCTCCACTTCCTTCACATCCCTTTTCTACAAACAACCATTAATTATCTTGGGTATACCCCCTTTTTGGCGTACCGACCAGCTGACTAGGGCACATCTCAGGTCTAAGTTATGTTGTGAGTCTTGTGGAGTCTTTATGTGATTTCACATCTATCTCAGTTGGAGGGCTATATAGTATATATGGTGTATAATATATATATATATATATATATATATATATATATATATATATATATATATATATATATATATATAGTTTAATATAGTTCATGAGATAATAGAAGTGTTCTAATAATGACCAATAAAAATCAGTGACGGGCAGCATAACATTTAACGCCAAATTATCCTGCACTACTGAATAACATACCCTTCTGAGTCCTTGATTAAATGTAGATTGATCACATTTAAATTGCAAAATATACTACATGCCCCCATTTCATAAGTATAACAATTATAACACGGAATCATAGGATGAATGCAGGTTTGATTATGAAAGATGTGATTGTAACTCAAGGACTATTAGGTATGCATGTGCTTCTTAATTTACTTCAGACTTAGCTGCACTAGAATGATGATAGAAGATACTGGTTTATAATAGCATTTTATATACAGGTAAACTTTTTTGGCTTGCATTGTTCATAGTATATCCTTGACATAATTGTGATTTTGGAACCAGTCAACAGATTCATGTATTATATAGTGAAACACAACTTAAGATACATGTAAGAGTAGAATGGAAGGGTTCTTTTATTGCTATATGTGTCCACACTGATGATATTTCCTTTTTACTTCCTATTGTGTAACTGGGACACAACAGCGATAGTACCAGAGTTAGGGCTTTTGCAGATAGGTGTTGTTGTCTGAAGTTGCCTCCTGGATTAACACTCAGCGATGTTCAAATGCAAAGTGCAGAAAAGTTGTGATTAACCTGCTTTGCCTGCAAAGAAAATACATCTTAATTGGACCTGTCATGTCACAAAAAATGAGATGCAAATCAGGCCAAACAGCCTCAGAACCTTCATACATACTGCACGATTTAAGTAGGTAGGAATCTGCTGACCTACACAGGAAAAAAATTGAGTTTGTAGAATTAGAACTATTATTTAATTTTTATAATTTTGGGCTTTTATTACCGACTTTGTCCCTGTGAGGGGATTTTTTATTTGCTATTGTGAAAGAGGTAATGAAATGTCACTCCAACAGGAACACAAACAGCATCAGAAACTGAATAGCCAATATAATTTGTCCAACCCCTATGGAGTGATAAATCTAAGTTTTTTTGTTTTTAACAGTTAGAAGTTTGTTAAAAAGGTTTTTAATTTACATGAGAAACTAATAATTTAGTATTCTGGGTTACTTTCATATTTAACATAAGCTATGCAGTACAGCTGACATTTATTCTGCTTATATAATGCCATCCCTGATTCATCTTTCCCCATCATCTATATGCTAATAAAAATTTTAACCACTTGACCACTGGAAGGTTTTACTCCTTTCATGACCAAGCCATCGTTTGCTATCATGCAACACTGTACGCAAATTAAATTTATATAATTTTTTTTCACACAAATAGAGCTTCTTTTGGTGGTATATGATCATCACTGTTTTTTAATTTTTTTTTAGCTAAAGGAAAAAAGACTGAATATTTTAAAAAAAACAAAAACAATATTTTCAACTTTCTGTTATAAAACATATCCAATAAAATCAAATTTCTTTATAAATTTAGGCCAAAATATATTCTGTTACATGCCTTTGGTGAAAAAAAAACAAATCCCAATAAGTGTAAAGTATATTAATTGGTTTGTGTGAAAATTATAATGTGTAAGGACTATGATATATATTTGAAAATTGATCAAACCTGGGCAAGCTGTCCCTGCCAGGAGAAGACAGTGATTATCATTAGCAACTACAGCAGCCACTTGCAATAACTGGAAGCAAATCCGGCAGGCTGGTTGTACCCAAACTGATTGATCAATCAACTTGGTACATTCAGCCTGACCATTAATGGTTTGAATCAAACCGTGTATTTCTGGCCTTACTCTAATATTCTTAAAAAAACCCTGCAGTCATGACACCTACTTCTGAAAAACATCTAAAAGGCAAGAAGTATCAAAAATAGGCATGTTGTATGAATGCGAACACAAACATATAGTGGGGTTTTCCAAAAATGTACTGCAAAAGTGGAAATACACAGTGCTTTTTTATGCCCAATTCACACTTGTGGTTGAGGGGGTGGTAGCGACAGGTGGCTGAGCTGCATCCCCCCCCTTCAGCTGCAGAGACCGCATTTGGTGGTTTACTAAATGTAACTCAATAAGCTGAATAGAACCGCACCGCAACTGTCCTGCAACTGTATGCAGCGCATATATTTGAAGTGCAGTGCTGTATGCTTTGAGGGGTTAAAGTGGTTGTAAACTCTATTCATGAAATCTGACCTAGGCACATATCTACGTAGTGTTTACTTTTCTCCCTCCAAAGCTCTGAGTCCTGTGTCTTTCTGGTGCTTCGTTCCTCTGACACAGGAGATAAAAGCAGCTGGAAATTTGTGCTGGGGAGGGTGCTTAGAGATAAATAAGCAGAGAGCGTGTCTATTCATAATACAGCTCTGCAAGTTTCTTTGTTCCTCTGCCTATGTGGAAGGGGGGTGCCTTTTCCCCAATCGTCTCACACACAGGGTATGTCCAGACTTCCCTCCCACTGCTGAATGAGGAACCAACACTTGTAACGCTGATCCGTGTAAGGATACTTATGTTCAAACACTCAAAAGTGGTGAGCAAAAATATGCAAATCTCCTACAGTAATTATTTAAATACAGAATAGCTGCAACCATTGAATAGTGAACTCAAACACTATAAATAAAAAATGAAAAAAAAGTATAATTGGTGCGCTTATTCCCATCCCCTTATAAAATATTACCTAAACAAAAATAGGGTTGTAGCCATAAATTAATCTAACAACATTAATTAATAAAATGTGTCCAATCAAAATAGAGTTCAAAATTGTGCAAAAATTGCTGGAACAAATTTGTAATTCCAAATTAACCATGCAAATGTTCCATTCAGAATCACTTGTGGCTGATAGGTGTGCCCAGAAAGACTCCTTATACATTTCTAATAAAGGTGAGTAAATAGCCTGCGCCAGCCACCTTCGGGTGAAATAACCACTCACCTCAAGGATTGATCCCCAGGTCACACTGCAGTCTTAAGATAGGTAGTAATGATAATCGTCAGCTTCAGAGCGCTCCCCCAGTACACTTCTGGTTACCAGATCCGCACTTCACCCCACTGGTCCCTCTGCGGGGTTTATCCTTATCTTTGCCTTCCATTAACAGATTTTACTCAGTGTAAAAGGAAAGATTCATAGTGCAATAATGCTGAAATGCAGAACCTAATTACTTCGGTCCCCATCAAAGTGCTTTGATCCAGCCAGCCCTACTATTTTTCTGACCACACTCCAAACCTATCCTTACTTCAGACAATTGTCAATCCTTGAGATGAGCGGTTATTTCACCCAAAGGTAGTGAGTGCAGGCTATTTACTCACCTTTATTAGACCTGTATAAGGAGTCTTTCTGGGCACACCTATCATCCATGACTGATTCTGGATTGAACAGTTGCATGGTTAATTTGGACCTACGCATTTGTTTCAGCACTTTTTGCACAATTTTGAACTCTATTTTAAATGAACATATTTTATTAATTAATGTTGTTAGATTAATTTATGGCTACAACCCTATTTTTGTTTAGGTAATATTTTATAAGGGGATGGGAATAAGTGCACCAAGTATACTTTTTTAAATTTTTTTATTTATAGTGTTTGAGTTCACTATTCAATGGTTGCAGCTGTTCTGTATTTAAACAATTACTGTTTATGGCTACAACCCTATTTTCACAGCTAGGCGATGGCGCTGTGAAGCTGCTTGTTCAGGGTGTTCCCACTTGGAACACGTTACAGCTCACAGATTTCAGCTGCATCTCATGCCCGCAGTAGGGAAACCTGCCAGCATTCTTCCTGTCCATGGGCTCTGGAAATTGCCTCCTACTTTCTCCTCAAGCTGGCCACTCTGCTCCCAGCCCAAAAATCCAACATGGTGCCGCCATGCCCTGCAGTTATGGGATCAGCTAGTCAGAATGTTAAATACAGGGGGCATATACCGTGCTAAAGGTATGTGGTGATAAAATACTCATGTGATGAGAAAGCTGTGGTACCAACAAAACCATGCGATACTCATGCAACAACAGATAGAAAGAAACAGATGTCCGCGCTAATCAAAATTGAAATAAAGTAAATAAAATTAGTGAATAAACTCTACGAAAGAAATATGCATAGAATCTACATAATGACCCAAAACATGTTTAGTGCGAAAATTAAAACAATTCCACATAAAGTTCGGGAGTGCATAATTCCCACAGAATAATAAAGTGCAAAAGTCAATAATGAAGTGTATAGTTCCAGTATGGTAGGCACCAAGTTCAATTCCCAGATGAAAAGGGAAAAACCAAGAAGACAATGAGGAAAAAACATTGGAGAAACCGTTGAATGATGGAAGTAACAAGTAGGTTCCACCGCCACCGAGGGAACAAGGGATAGCTTCTCCCTGGAGCATACACCCAAAAGAAAATGAGGACCCTTACCGAATGCGATGGACCCCCTATCCAAATGAGGTCGTAAGCGCTTGCAGATACAGCCCTCTGCAGGGTCTCAGGTCGGTCAGAAGTACCTGGAACTCCAAACTCTCAATGTCCTTCTCCCTCTGTATATCTTTCCACTATTCTGCATGTATGGGGGGCGCTCCCTCTATTAGGTGTCAATGTACTCTCCCTGGCCGGAACAGGCCATGTAAAAATAAAAAGAACTCCAATAGTGCGTTATCCTTAAATGCTAGATTTATTGTTAAAAAGATTTTTCCAAATATCAGATACAAAAAATCGGATACAAAAAATGTTAAAAGTCTTGCAGGCAAACAAACACTAAAACGTACTCCCGTGCTTTGGGGTCATGTAAAACGTGGTGATGTCACCACATTTTACGCGAGGGCTGCCCAGAAGAGAGCAGGGAAGTTTCTGCCTTTGCCAGCATATTGTCTCACTGATTCTGTCACCAGAGCTACCGGGGGAACAATCTCCTTCTGGCTCCCATCCTTCTTTCTCCCCAGACCTGCCAACAGAGGGAGGATGGAGCGATGTGCTCAATCTCCTCCTCACCAAGCAGGACATCTCAGAAATGGCGACACCAATAGTGAGCACCCTTTCTAGGGAAGACGTATTCCATCACCGCCCACAGTCTCCATCTTGCCACTCTGGTGGACATGCACAGTCCACGGTTTGTGGCATGCTGTGTCAGTGAGCTGGGTGTGTGTGACGCCACTCCGACGTGCGGACGTTCGCGCATGCGTGGTGGGGGCCGCGCTGCGCACACTCGGCCCAGGAGGCAGCATTGAGGTCTCCCTGGTAACCATCCCTCGTATCAGCTGTGTGCAATTAATTGCACCAGCTGATCGGGATTTACTGCCCTTTTGAATTCACGGCCAGCACACTCCCAAATCGAGCACTATGCAGCTGGTTGTTGGGAAGTGTGGCTGGTTTGTTCAATCTTTCCTATACTAAGGTAATTACTTCCTTACATACACTCTTTTGTAGTGTAATGGTAGTTCACAACTTATATAGCTAATGATCGATATTTTGCTTATTTCTTCATTTAATATAAAAAGTCATGTATACATCCCTCAGTGGGGTCTCTCCCCTTTCCCTTTCTTTCTTTTGGTATTGAATCTGACATTTGCTCTGTGCATGGGGACATGCAGACTTAAACACTTACCTTTCCATTTTTTTTTTTTTTACTTTTATTAGGTGTCCATATATGCACAGGCTCAAACATCTTCCTCCTACCTACATACTTTATATTATATGTATGTGCCTTTGAGTTTACCTGATTCAGTCACTATAGGGTTCAATGGTTTTCTTTGCATATACTAGCCACACATTGTACTTTAGATAGCGCCCAGATTGCTAACAATTTTAGTACCTGGACGCATCCCCAGGTACTTATGACAAATCCCCCGTAATTATATTTATTTTTATTACAGACAGTACCACTAATTTTCTCACGATCAATAGGTACATATATCTATATCCATATACATATGTACACATTTTTTTATATATAGGCATACCCCGTATTTAATTTGGTTTGATTCTAGAATATTTAATCCTATTACACTTCCAGTACATGGATATACTTTTGTTAGCATATCTTTTCTCTACTCTCAGGGATTCCAATTGCCTCAGTATATTCTTCTGGCCGTATCGCTACCGTAGAGTTCTGAGGGCACTCCTGCCTCCTAAGAACATCAATACTCAGCCAACATTCACAGGTTTCCCTGATGCCCACTTTCTGCCCCAAGACAGTTTCCTTTCCGGCTCAATTACTATCCAAAACTGCAAGTTTTTAATGTGATTTAATGAAGCATTGTACAACTACCTTACCATCTAACTTTATGTAAGTGCTGGATTTAATACTGTCAGCATGTAGTTTATTGTACTCTTACATGTTGTGGCAATCTACTGATTATTTACTTTTAATAACATCTTAGATGAAACCCTTTCTGCACCCCTGAAGAAGGATTAGACTATATTCTGAAACGTGTTGGGTGTGAGGAGGTTTTTTCAAGCATATATTGTGTATGGTGATAGAAACGCACTGTTTAGATATGTCAATGTTTCGTTATAACCTTTTAATGTTGTTGTTTCATAAATAAAATGTATTTACTACTATAATATCCTGTATACTCTGATACACTTTTTATATGTATATGATGTAATTAAGTGCCCAAAAAGTCCACTTAGGGGAACCCCCTTTTTCTTCTACCCTATCTAGGGAAAGACCAAATAGATGCGTTTGATACTTGTGTCTCTACTGTGGAAGCTACCACTAATGGCCTGGAGTCCCACGTGGCGGCACTGGAGGCAGAGCAGGAGAGACGTCATCACAGTGAAAAAAAATATATATCTGAATATATATATATATATATATATATATATATATATATATATACTCGTGGTAGAAGTGAACAAAATTGATACTGATGATGACAAATTGATAAGTGAAAATAAATAAAATGTCCATATAATGGTAAATGATGTTCTTCAATCAATAAAGTGCAAATGTGCTCCAAAATTTGAGGTGCGCCACACCCCCTCCTGTGTCCCCACCCATCGAATGGAATGGACCCCTACCTTTTTAGTCTAGGGTCATTCAGGCTTAAAATGCTGGCCAGGGATGGCAATTCACACCAGAATCCAGTGAAAATCTCCCTCAATCATAACAGTCATGTGTAGATGGTTTTACAAAAAATGAAATTAAAGAAGGGGACTGATAGTGAAGTATAATTTGGTAAGGCTTTATTGCGCAAACTCAAATAGGTACTTACAGAATAAAGGATAAAATCATGCATGGATTAGCAATAGGAAATGCAGGATCTAGCATGCGTTCCATCGACAACCGTGACATCTGTTGGACTCAAAACCGGAAATTGCGTCAACGCGATTTGCCCTTTCACAAGGCGTCATCAAGGACCTCAAGACATCATCACAGGTTCACTATGCTGCACCTGCTCATAGATAATGGGGAGAATCGGAATCACAGGTACAATACCCGCTTACGAGGCATTCCTGAGGCCACCACAGGGGGAGACCGCAATTATGGCCATCCTCAACAGCGTATTAGACAAGCCACCCGAGGAAGAACTGGAGTTGGATCAAGTGCACCGAGTGAAAGGGCTCCCGAAGGGGGGACGCCCCGATTCCCAGAGATGTTCTTGCCAGAGTGCAGTTTTATACAGTCAAAGAGGAGATCTAAGGTCCCAGTGGACTGTGATGGAGCTCCTGTCAAGTTATTCCCAGATCTTTCTTGCTTGACTCTCCTTATGCCAGGAATGCTCCTCCAGCTCTTGGAAGTATTCAGGAGTTCAGGGGTAACCTATTGCTGGGGCCACCCCTTTCATCTTCAGGTAAGCAAGGGTGCAGACACTGTTAAGATCCCCGAACCAACTGGAAGCCCTCTTTGCCTTTTCAGATGTGCAGACACTCTTAAGATCCCCGAACCAACTGCAAGCCCTCTTTGCCTTTTCAGATGTGCCTGAGGTCCCAGATTGGCTCGACTTGTCCCTGTTGGTTCGGGTCCCCCAGTGCAGCAAGAGGTCCAGGCCTCGTACAAGGTCGAGTGACTCCTCGAGGGTCCACTCGATGGCCAACGAGTTGTAATGCTCATCTTGAAAGAGATTAGCCAGGCCGCTGGTGAGGTGACAGCTCAGTTGTGGACTGACTCCATTTGTTGCGTTTTGCAGTTGAACTTTTATTATTATAATTTCTTTTACTTTTGACCTTCCAAAGCCAGAAAGTACTTAGTAGGCACTGAAATAAATCGTTTTGGAATTTCGTTTTCATCCGAAAAATAAATTTATTTAGTTACTCCCGAAATTCGTTTTTATTTATTTCGTTTTTCGTTAAAAAAATATTTTAATAGTCAACCAACATTTCTATAGCCTATCGGTGGATGCATTTGACCGGAAATGTACGATTGCAGTGTTGTACAGTTTAGCTGCTCCGTCGAATCTTCTTAGAACTTTCGACAGACACCATAGGCCAAAGATTCGATGTTTGTATGTTTTTTGTTGCTTTGTCAAATCTTCGTCGTACATGTTGAATGGTCTACTCTACCCCAACAGTCAGCCAACTTTCACATTCGTTTCTCAATCTCCAAGTGCAATGGCGGGCACGGCATCCGATGTTGTGTCAGATATTGATATGGCATTATAATATAGAATCTATAATAATAAATCCCCCTCACAATACGGGCAGCCTCTGAGGCTATCACAACATTAGCAACACTAGTATCACTATCAAGTTCACAACACTAACTCAATAGCAGCAGATTATTATGAAAAAGTTAAGTTGAACTGTAGCTTGCTTCACTATTGTTCTGCCTCTGTGCTTATGCGTAATTGCTAAATAATTCAGGTTCTCTGACAAACGGACCAGCTAAGATTGACTGTCTTCTGAAATGATTCAGTGTGTGTGTCTCTCTCTGCTGGCAAATTGTAAGTGAAAGTAAGTTGGCTGTATGTGTGTACTTAGTTCTAGCTATTTTACTGCCCCTCCTCTTTGGTTAGAATCGGCCAATAACATTCATCATCATCATTATTTTTATTTTACTGCCCCCACCCAATTTCAGCAGTGATCTTTTCTCTCTATGTCGAATCTTTTCTCTCTATGTCGAATCTTTTCTGTCTATGTAGAATAATCTTGGACTAATAGAGTTAAGGTTAGGCACATTCGACCACAGGTTCGATAGACACAGATTGTTATTGTCAGTGTCATATCAAATCTCCTATCTATATTGAACTGTTGTCACAACGAAAACGAAAATAAAGCATTTGTTTATGTCGGATCTTTCGGTTTTCGGATTCTGCACTTTCGTTATTGTTTGTTAAAACGATAACGAAAATACCTGAAATTCGGACGAAAATACGAACGAATACGAATGCACATGTTTAGTACTTAGCCACTTCTCTGACTTGCTGAACACTGGACATGTATGAGTAATCTTCAGTCTTTGTTTTTCCATGGTTACCTGGAGATTCATTGAGTTGCTGATCCTGGGATTTTTGAGTGCTTGGGCTGGCTCCCGGCTAGATGGATGATGCGGTGTTCTAGAGTTTCCTTTGTTTTTAGTCATAGTCTGCATCCATGCAATAGTGTGCTTACTGTGGCTCTGTTAATCCTGGGCTAATTGGAGGTCTCTGGGTCTCAAATCTTTGAGCTCTTCCCTTGGGAAGGTGTTCCAGTCATTGTGGAGCATGGCGTGAATTCCAAAAGGCTTGGGAGCTAGCCCTCCCCTAAGATTGCTTCATTTAGAACATATTGCTGCAATCCCAGTTTATAATGCTAATGTTCTTTTGTTGCCTGGCTGAATGTCTCCCAGTGCTGCTTTAGACTCTTCCTAGACTTTACCCCCATAGGCTGCTCTACTGGAGCATTGGGCTGTGTTGTAGCCACATTTAGGCTTGTCGATACCTTTGTCCCCCCTCCCCTTTTTTCTTGTTTTCCCTCCTCTTTTCAATCTGGTCTCTCTTTTACCCCTTTTCTTTCCTTTTTCACCCTTATACCCCCTCCTTCCCTTACCTTCTTTGTTCCCTCTTTCCCCCCTTTTTTTGTTCTCTTTCCCCAGGGGATTGCCCTCTAGGGTCGGTATAGCGTAGATAGTGTCTCCTACACCCCCAGTCAGTCATAGATCCACAAGGGGTTTTAAATTTACCTCTTTCAATGTCAGAGGCCTTGCTACCCCTGAGACTCCTCTCAGACCTCAAAAAGCAATGCACTCAGGTGACCTTCCTCCAGGAGACACCTAAACAGAATAGTGTTCCCAAGCTCACCAATCGTGACTATCCATGGGTCGGTCACTCCCCCTCCCTTCTCTCTAAATCTAAGGGTGTGAGTATCTTGGTCTCCAAAACGGTCCTGTGGACCTATTTGGATTGCTGTATAGTTCCTCAAGGCCGCTACATTTTATTAAAAGGCAGAATTTGGTCTACCACAGTGACTTTAGTCAATGCCTACTTCCCTAATTTGGATCATCTTAGTTTTCTACATTCCTTAAAGAGGAAATAAAGGCTTCTTGTTTACTTGTACCTACAGGTAAGCCTATAATAAGGCTTGCCTGTAGGTATTGTAAATATTTCTTAAACTTGCACTGTTTATGAGGTATTTACTATATACTCCGCTGATGATGTCATTGACGCATGCGCTCTGAAGGAATGGCTGCCATTTCTTCAGGGCCCTGTGTTGTGACCACTTGGAGTGCTGGGGACATCATCGTGGCTCCGGGCCCAGAAGAATATCAGCAGGCGCCACTGCAGGGCTTCATTCTAAGGTAAGTATTTTATAATGAGCTAGTATACAATGCATACTAGCTCATTATGCCTTTGTCTCACAGGTTTTTTTTTTAGGTTTTTTTTTTTTATCAGGTTTACAACCTCTTTAATGCCAACTTTGCTGGATTTCCTGGGAGGGTGTGCTTCTGTTGGGTGGGGGATTTCAATTTCTCCCCTGAACCATTGCTGGATGCCTCTAAAGAAGCCTCCCATTTATTATATGCATAAGTAAAAAAACTGAAAATGGAATTTCAGCTCTTCAATTTAGTAGACCCCTGGAGGCTGATGCACCCGGGAGAGAGAGTTTACACCTTTTTCTCTCCGGTGCACCATTCCTATACTAGGATTGATTTTTTCTTATTCAAAACAAAGATCTACCCCTTGTCACATCCTACTAGATCGACATAATTGCCTTCTCGGAACAATGCTCCTGTCCACGTGACCGTTGAGTTGAAAGTATCTCAGCCACCTTCCCCGACCTGGAGGCTCAATGAATCTTTATTGCAACTTCCTGAGGTCTGCACGGAAATAGACTGTTTACTTACTACTTACTTCTCAGAAAATGCCAAATCCACTCAGAATCCCATGTACCTGTGGGAAGCCCATAAATGTGTAGTGTGGGGTGTCCTCATACGGTTCTTAACAGAAGAAGGAAAAGGCGGAGTTGAACGACTTGCTCTTTCACAAGACCACACGATGCTTGGCCTGGACCAGACAGTCCTTATACGTAAACTCCAATAAACTGGGCTCTATGTTGGCAAAAGGGCTTTGTGGCCTGAAGAAACGCACTTTCATCCCCTCTATCACCACCAGATGAGGGGATAGGGTACTCCCCAGGATATTGCCAAGGAGTTTACAGACTTTTACCATGACCTTTATAACTTTAATGCTGATTCGGCCATACGAAACTTGGGGGACAGGGTGGTGGAAACTCTGGAGTATAGCCATGCCTCAGGCATACCCTCTCTGCCAAGTGAAGCCAGGGAGACATTGGAATCCTTGATTACGGCGGAAGAGGTGGAGACTGCTCTAACTTAAACAAAAACCATGTAAGGCCCCAGGCCCAGACGGCTTCTTGTTGGTCTATTACAGTACTTTCTCAGCTAGATTGATTCCTCATTTACTGACAGCGTACAACTCACTGGTGAATGTGGGCTCCATGATTCCCGACTCTCTGAGGACATACCTCTCCCTGATTCACAAAGACGGCAAAGATCCCTCCCAATGTGAGAACTATAGGCCCATTGTGCTACTGAATGTAGATCTGAAATTATTTTCTACAATTTTGTATAGACTCCTTCCGTATATCCTGCAGTTGATCCACTTAGATCAAGTGGGCTTTGTTCCCACTCAGCAGGCTAGAGATAACACCACTCGGGTCCTCAATATCATCCAGTCAGCTCATTCCTCAAGGTGTCCCCTTCTCTTGCTCTCCACAGATGCAGAGAAGGCCTTCAATAGGGTGACCTGGCATTTTATACAGGCCACCATGTCCCACATCGGTATAGGCTCATACTTGACTAGCTGGATCCTGTCTCTCTTCTCTACACCATCGGCCTCCATGCAGGTAAACACACTGTGTTCTGAGAACTTCCCCATCTCAAACGGATTGAGACAGGGTTGTCCCCTTTCTCCACTTATTTTTTTTTAATGCTGGAACACTTTCTCTGTACCATTTGGAGTGACCCAAATATTTCTGGTCTCCAGAAGTCTTTTGGTCATCATAACATTGTGGCTTTTGCAGATTATTTTAGATTCTTTGTCTCTAACCCTTGTATATCCATGCCAAATATCCTCCAGGACCTATGCTCGTACGGTGCCCTATCTAATTTTAAAATTAATCTGTCCAAATCAGCTGCTCTTAACATTACACTCTCTCATTTGGAACTGCTTTCTTTCCTCTTTTAATGGGCTGACAAATCGATTAAGTGTCTAAGGGTGCATATTACCTTAGACATTGGGGAACTCTACTCCTTGAACCCCTCTACTTAACAAACTCAAGCTGGATCTCAAACGATGGCACTCCCTGACCCTAACGAGGTTTGGGAGCTGCAATACCTTGAAAATGATGGTTCTTCTGCGGAGCTTGTATATGTTGCAGGCCCTGCCAATTGTGGTTTCTATGGCCCTTTTTAAACAGGTGCGATCTCTTTTTTAGGGAGTTTATCTGGTCTCACAAACCACTGAGATTCAGTTTATCACTTCTCTCCCTCTCTAAAAGGAGTGGGGGTATAGGTCTCCCTGGCGTCTATACATACATACATACTATAGATCGATACATCTCTCATGGGTGGTGGATTGGAATTGCAATGAGGGCTCTAAGCAGTGGGTCTCTATGGAGATGGAGGATGCCAACATCACCAAGGCGGATTTTAGGGATGGGCCGAATGGACCCCTGTTCGGTTTGCACCAGAACAGAACCAGAACATTTTCAAACACCGCGAAAGTTCAGACACGAATAACAAACCCTATTAAAGTCAATGGGACACGAACATCAAAAATCAAAATTGCCAATTTTGAAGGCTTAAATACAAGTAATTGGGCATACAATGGTTATAGGGGGCCGGGTCCTGCCCTGGGGGACATGTATCAATAAAAAAAAGCTTGTGAAAAAACGTCATTTTTAAATGAGCAGTGATTTTTTTATTTTTAAAAGTGAAAGCATAAAAATGAAAAATTCCTTCCAATATAGTGCCTGGGGTCCCCTTATGCTGTGTACACACGACTGGACTTTCCGGCAGAAAAGGTCCGATGGTCTTCCCGACGGAGTTCCGACAGACTTCCGACCCAACGGACTTGCCCACACACGAACGGACCAAAGTCCATTCATTTTGAACGTGATGACGTACTACAGGACTAGAAAAGGAAGTTCAATAGCCAGTAGCCAATAGCTGCCCTTGCATCGTATTTGGTCCGTTGGACCAGCATACAGACAAACAGTTTTCCCGATATAAATTTATTCCGTCAGACAGATTTGAAACATGTTCTATTTCTAGGTCCGTCTGAATTTTTT
The DNA here is from genome assembly GCF_042186555.1 of Aquarana catesbeiana. NCBI lineage: Eukaryota > Metazoa > Chordata > Amphibia > Anura > Ranidae > Aquarana > Aquarana catesbeiana. Next base: position 412,232,676 of record NC_133324.1, read on the forward strand.
AAGAAAAAAGTCAGATGAAGCCCACACATGAACGTAATATCCGACGGAATGATTACGTCGGACCTTTTCTGACGGAAAGTCCGGTCATGTGTACGCGGCATTAGTTTACCTGTAAAGTGTCAGATCTGTACCATGTCTAGAATCTGCTGCAGTAATAATTGCATTTATAAAGCCAAATAAATTACATTTTCCCTGCAAGCTGCCTTTATTATGCTTAGAAACAGCTGGGGAGCCAGTGTGTATGATGAGGCCACAATTTAGTGCACTGGGAAAAAGATTAGAGATTTATGGATACATTCTGGTGTCACTTTGACTTTGGATAGAAGTAATGTGTGTGTAAAAATTGGTCTTTGGGTGTCGGTGGCGCCTTCCCACCATAACCCTATAGATGTAATCTTGATGAAAGCAAGAATTGGTCTTGCTGTAAAAAATTGCAATGATATGTACCTGTCAAACAGGTGCAGAAAATTTGGTCTTTGTGTGTTGGTGGCGCCTTCCCACCATAACCCTATAGAGGTAATCTTGATGAAAGCAAGAATTGGCCTTGCTGTAAAAAATTACAGTGATATGTACCTATTAAACAGGTGCCGAAAAATTGGTCTTTGGGTGTCAGTGGTGCCTTCCCACTGTAACCCTATAGAGGTAATCTTGATGAAAGCAAGAATTGGCCTTGCTGTAAACAATTGCAATGATATGCACCTGTCAAACAGGCGCAGAAAAATTGTTCTTTGGGTGTCGGTGGCACCTTCCCACTGTAACCCTATAGAAGTACTCTTGATGAAAGCAAGAATTGGCCTTTGCTGTAAAAAAATTGCAATAATATGTGTCACGGAAGGGGGCAGAATCCACCAGGCTGAAAGGCATAAGTTGGAAAGCCAACAGCTTTGACAAGCTTTCATTCAGATGCTGAGCATGTGGGTGGCAGGGACTGTATTTTATTTTCCGCTGCAGCAGATGGGGCATAGAAATTTGCTGGCTACAGTCTACAGCTGGTGGTGTGCTGCTGGGAGATGTGCTGCTAGGACCTGGGACACCCTGTGCTATATCATCATCCCTGTCAGTGGAAGCTGCTAAGAGGTAATGACTTGGTATCACAGGGGCAGATTGAAGTGGGTAAGGAGGAGGAAGAGGAACAGATTTTTGCCCTTTTTGTGTGGCTTTTAGGTGCTCTTGCCAACGGGCTGACTGGTTGGACGTTAAATGCCTTGTTAAGCATGTGGTACCCAAATGGTTGGTGTTTTTGCCACGTTTGATGTGCCTAGGACACAGTTTGCAGATAGCAACAGTGCGATCTGCTGCAGATGTGCTGAAAAAGGCCCAGACAGCTAAGCTTTGGGGAGTGGGCCTGGAGATAACAGCTGCAGAATGTGATAGGGTGGCTGTTCTCTACTCTTTCTTGATGTTAGCCTTCTTGGGGTTGTGCCGTCTCACCTTCAGTTTCCTCCTCTGCTCTATCTGGCACACAAGTCGCATCAGTGACCTCATCATCATCATCATCTCCATCTCCTCCATCTTCATCGCTACCACTGGAGACAACTTGACAATACGCTGCGGCTTGGGGAACGTGGATCCCAGTTTGTCTACCAGTGTTCCTCCCTCTCTCTAGGCTCATGTTCCTGTCATCCTTAACCTCAGAACCAACAACTGAATCCAGTAATGGCTTGGCATCATGAAGGAGCAAGTGGCTGACGCTGTGGTCAAATAACTCAGCTGACTCCTCAATGGCTGATGTTGGGGCTATGGCGGGAATAGATGTGGACAAGGAGGCAGGTTTATCCACTCTGGCAACTGCAGGGGACTGCACGCTTGTCTCTGCTTGTGTGACAGAGGATGAGGAGCATAAGGAAGGTTTAGTAAGCCAGTCCACCACCTCCTCTGCATGCTGTGGCAGGATAGCACAGGCAAACTCACTAAACAGAGGAAATGATGCCCTGCCCAAGGACTGACCACCGCGTCCACCTTTGCCTGTGGAGACATTTGTTGCTGGCCCCCTTACAGTGCGAAGGGAATGTCTGCCTCTCCTTGTTGTCCTCCCAGACATTATTGGGAGGGAGGGGGTGGTGCTTATAAGCAAATGTAAAGTTGAAATCTGTACATAGATGCACTTTAACCACTTCAGTCCCGGAAGATTTGGCTGCTGAATGACCAAGCCATTTTAACTTTTTAGCTTTAACTGAAAATTGAGCGGTCGTGCGACACTGCACCAAAACAAAATTGACGTCCTTTGTTTCTCACAAATAGAGCTTTCTTTTTGGTATTTGATCGCCTCTGCGGTTTTTATTTTTTGCGCTATAATAAATATCCCCATTTTTTTTAAAAAAGCTACTTTTTTCAGTTTAGGCTGATATGTATTCTTCTACATATTTTTGGTAAAAAAAATTGCAATAAGCGTATATTGATTGGTTTGCACAAAAGTTATAGCATCTACAAAATATTTTTACTATTTTTTTTTTACTAGTAATGGCGGTGTTCTGCGATTTTTATTAGGACTGCTACATTATGGAGGACACATCGGACAGTTTTGATACATTTTTGGCATTTATACAGTGATCAGTGCTATAAAAATGCAATGATTACTGTGAAAATGTCACTGGCAGGGAAGGGGTTAACACTAGGGGGTCATCAAGGGGTTAACTGTGTTCCCTGCTACATGTTTCTAACTGAATGGGGAGGGAACTGACTAAAAGAAGCTAGGATCTTGGTTCCTAGCTAATAGGAACACACAATCTGTCACTCCTCTCAGAACAGAACAGGGATTTGTGTGTTTACAAAAACACTTCCCTGTTCTGCCTCTCATGCTTGTGATCGCTCTTGGCCGGCGGTCATCGCGACCATTGGTCACGAGTATTGGCACCCCCGCTGTGCAGTGGGCGCATGCACGCACCTGCCATCCTGATCCTGCAAGCCGACATATAGCTATGATGATTCGCGGGATCGTGCCGACCTGCCACAGTAAAATGACAGGGGCTGGTCGGCAAGGGGTTAATCAATGTAAAGAGGTGTTTGGTGCACTTTAATTTGAGTACTCACACTACACAGACACACTCCACAGATACACTATAATATACTGCAATATAATGCACCGTTCGTACAGTGATGCACAGAACTATATGGCGTTAAACTGGCAGTAATGAACATAGAAGAAAATGCCATTAAACTGGCAGTAACTCACACAGAAGTAAATGGCGTTAAACTGGCAGTAACGCACACAGAAGTAAATGGTGTTAATCTGGCAGTAACGCACAAAACCATATGGCGTTAAACTGGCATTAACGCACACAAAATGATATGGCGTTAAACTGGCAGTAACACACAGAAAAGTAAATGGCATTAAACTGGCAGTAACACACACAAAACAATATGGCGTTAAACTACCAGTGACGCACAGAGAAGTAAATGGCGTTAAACTGGCAGTAACACACACAGAAGTAAATGGCGTTAAGCTGCCAGTAATGCACACAGAAGTAAATGGTGTTAAATTGGCAGTAAGGCACAAAACTTTATGGCATTAAACTGGCAGTAACGCACAGAAAAGTAAATGACGTTAAACTGGCAGTAACGCACACAAAACAATATGGCGTTAAACTGACAGTGACGCACAGAGAAGTAAATGGCGTTAATCTGGCAGTAACACACACAAAACGTAATGGCGTTAAACTGGCAGTAACGCAGGCAAGCCTATATGGCGTTAAACTGGCAGTAATGCACAGAGAAGTAAATTATGTTAAACTGGCAGTAACGCACACAGAAGTAAATGGTGTTAAACTGGCAGTAACACACAAAACTATATGGCGTTAAACTGGCATTAACGCACAAAAAACAATATGGCGTTAAACTGGCAGTAACGCACAGAAAAGTAAATGGCGTTAAACTTGCAGTAACGCACACAAAACAATATGTCTTTAAACTGGCAGTAACGCGCACAAAACAATATGTCTTTAAACTGGCAGTAACGCACAAAACTATATGGCGTTAAGCTGGCATTAACGCACACAAAATGATATGGCGTTAAACTGACAGTGACACACAGAGATGTAAATGGCGTTAAACTGGCAGTAACACACATAGAAGTAAATGGCGTTAAACTGGCAGTAACGCACACAGAAGTAAATGGTGTTAAACTGGCAATAACGCAATCAGACGGTGTTCAACCATCACTACTACCCTAGCTATACACTAATGTAAAGATTACTGACACAGTCTCACTACACTACACTGAAACTATCTGAGCTGTCCCTACTCTACACTAATGTATGTATGAATGACACGGTCTCACTACACTACAGTGAAACTATTTGAGCTGTCCCTACTCTAGCTGCACACTATGCAAAGTTGAATGATGGTCCTCCTCACTACATTCACACTATCCCTAGACAGACACTAAACTAATATTCTACACTGACAATTGAAGCAAAATAGCACAGTATAACACACTAACTAACTAACTAATAGCACTGAACAGAGTCCTGTTCTATCTCTCTCCACACCAAAATCCCACTGAAAATGCCTGCCATGGAAAGAATACTTTTATGCTGTGAGGTGGGAATGAGCCATGATTGGATAAAGTCATGATGACAGTGTCCAATCATGACTCTGACAGTGCTCTGTGCCCTGATTGGCTGAAGCTTTCACTGCTTCAGCCAATCAGGGCTTGCAATTCACTGTTCAGCGCCACAATGCATTGTGGTTGGTTCGGGGGGCCAAACAAACAGTCAAACGACCCGTTTGTTCTGCTGTTTGCCTAACGCCCGGACAGCGAAAGTTCGGCCCGAACTTATGCTCGGACCGAACCGTTCGTCCATCCCTAGCTGATTTCTCAATATCCTTACCACATGCAGAACCGCCCATTGATTGGTGCCTCTCTATGGATAGCAAGATCAGGTTTCCATAAAACTGATCTTTCCCCATTGTCCTCGCTCTTGACACCGGTCCTCAGTAAATATGACTTTACTCCTTTCATTAACAGACTCCTGCTGAGATTAGGCCAACATGGGAAGGTCTGCCTTTTTGGCCACAGGGAGGTTTTACTTTCCAGGCCAAGCTAGTCAGTTCCTTGGAACCTCCCTTGGACTGTTGGAGTACTGCCCAACTTAGACACTACTTGCAGACCTTTCAGAGATCTCATTACACCCCTTCAAACAGATGAGATTTTTATCTTGGCCCAAAAATCTTCCTTAGCCAACCAGTATCAAGAAGTGGCATATAAAATTCTCTTAAGATGGTACCGTGTACCTTACTTGCTCCACAAAATGGTTAGCAGTGCCTCAGAATTTTGCTGGCATTGCAATCAACCGGAAGGTACGATGGCCCATATATTCTGGCAGTGTCTCCTTCTGGGGTCGATATCGTTAAACATCTAACATCAGTGGACCCAAGTGGGAATCCAGTGGCATGCCTCTTGCACCTGATGGGGAAACCCTTCCGGACATACAAAAAATCTCCCACTATACACCTGGTGAATGCAGTTAGAGCTTGCATTCCATCAATCTGGAGGCAATCACAGCCCCCCAACTAAGGTCCTGTGATATGCTAAAGTTAATTAATATATCTTATGCATGGAGGAACTAACTGCCACCCTGAACAATACATAGAAGGCCTTCAGGGAGCGTTGGAGACCATGGAGATATTTCACTGGTATAGATGGTTATCTGCACACTGTGGCCCAATCTGCGCTGGCTGCTGGTCATACCTCCTGTTAGCTGTTTCTTAGGCTGTGCATGGTTGTCAATGTTTGCTCTCTGGAGGGTGACCCCCTGATTATCTGAGCTTCCTCCCTACCCCATTTTTCTCCTACTCTTTTACGCTTTCCTCTTTGCTCCTGAATTGCCCAACCCTTCCTTTACTTTTAAACTGGTTACTCCTTTTACAGAGGATTTCTCTGATCCATTATTTTGTTTGAGGTAATAATGTGCTACTGTTCTCCTTGTGCTTGAGTTATAACCAGAAGATAGTTCGTACTTCTCTACTATCCTTCCTAAGTCCTTTATGTGCACACTTTATGACAAGTATAGATTAACCATTTTACCTAGGCTAGATTGACTATCGATATCTGGCAAGCCTTATCAGTCCTATGATGCAGATATACTGGCTATAGGGCCGCAGTTGAAGCCTTGGTTTGCCAAAATGTTTCTTTCTTTTTTGTTTTTTATTGCTTTCATACAGTGCCTTGAAAAAGTATTTATATCCCTTGACATTTTCCATATTTTGTCCTGTTGCAACCAAAAACATAAATGTATTTAATTGGGATTTTATGTGATAGACCAACACAAAGTGACACATAATTGTGAAGTGGAAGAAAAATGATAAATGCTTTTCCAAATTGTTTACAAATAAATATCTTAAAAGTGTGGCATGGCTTTGCATTCAGCCCCCTTTACTCTGATACCCCTAACTAAAATCTAGTGGAACCAATTGCCTTCAGAAGTCACCTAAATATTAAATAAAATCCACCTGTGTGTAATTTAATCTCAATATAAATACAGCTGTTCTGTGAAACCGTCTGAGAACACCCTCAGAAAACCCTCAGAATGCTGTTTGTTCAAGAACTTTAGTGAACAAACAGCTTCATGAAGCCAAGGATCACACCAGACAGGTCAGGGATAAAGTTGTGGAGAAGTTTTAAGTGGGGTTAGGCCATAAAAAAATATCCCAAGCTTTGAACATATCACGGAGTACTGTTCAATCCATCATCCGAAAATGGAATGGGTACGGCACAACTGCAAACCTACCAAGACATGGCCATCCACTTAAACTGACAGGCCGGCCAAGGAGAGCATTAATTAGAGAAGCAGCTGAGAGGTCAAAGGTAACTCTGGAAGAGCTGCAGAGATCCACAGCTCAGGTGGGAGACTATGTTCACAGGACAACTCTTATGCCGCGTACACACGGTCGGACTTTTCGTCTACAAAAGTCCAACGGACGCCGACGGACTAAAGCTGGCTGGTAATCCGATCGTGTGTGGGCTTCTCCGGACTTTCAGCAGACTTTTTCAGCCTCAAATCCGACGGACTTTAGATTTGAAACATGCTTCAAATCTTTACGTCGTAACTACGACGGACCCCGAAATCCGCTCGTCTGTGTGCTAGTCCGACGGACAAAAACCCATGCTAGGGCAGCTATTGGCTACTGGCTATGAACTTCCTTATTTTAGTCCGGTGTACGTCATCACGTACGAATCCGTCGGACTTTTGTGTGGTCGTGTGTAGGCAAGTCCGTTCGTTAGAAAGTCTGCTGCAAGTCTGCCGAAAGTCCGCCGGAAGTCTGTCGGACAGGCTGTCCGACTTTTGTAGACGAAAAGTCCGACCGTGTGTACGCGGCATTAGTTGTGCACACTACAAATCTGGCCTTTATGGAAGAGTGGCAAGAAGAAAGTCATTGCTGAAAGAAAGCCATAAGAAGTACTATTTGCAGTTTGAGAGAAGCCATGTGGGGAAGACAGCAAACTTGTGGAAAAAGGTACTCTGGTCAGATGAGACCATAAATCGCTATGTGTGGTGGAAAACTAACACTGCACATTACCCTGAACACACCATCCCCACCATGAAACATGGTGGTGGCAGCATCATGTTGTGGGGATGCTTTTCTTCAGCAGGGACAGGGAAGCTGATCAGGGTTGATGGGAAGATGGATGAAGCCAAATACAGGGTAATCTTAGAAGAAAATATATTAGAGTCTGCAAAAGACTTGAGACTGGGTTGGAGGTTCACATTCCAGCAGGACAACGACCCTAAATATACAGCCAGAGCTATAATGGCATGGTTTAGGTCAAAGCATATTGATGTGTTAAAATTGTCCAGTCAAAGTTCAGACCTTAATCCAATTGAGAATCTGTGGCAAGACTTGAAAATTGCTGTTCACAGATGCTCTCTGTCCAATCTGACAAAGCTTAAGCTATTTTGCAAAAAAAAGAATAGGCAAACATTTGACTCTCTCTAGATGTGCAAAGCTGGTAGAGACATACCCAAAAAGACTTGCAACTGTAATTGCAGCAAAAAGTGGGTCTACAAAGTATTGACTCGGGGGGGGGGGCTGAATACAAATGCCCACCACACTTTTCAAATATGTATTTGTAAAAATTTTTAAAAAACATTTATCATTTACCTTCCACTTCACAATTATGTGCCACTTTGTGTTGGTCTATCACATAAAATCACAATACAATACATTTACATTTTTAGTTGTAACATGACTAAATGTGCAAAATTTTAAGGGGTATGAATACCTTTTCAAGGCACTGTATCGATTGGCGGTAGATTCTGATGTTCTATCCCTTTGTCTGTGTATATAAGATGACCAATTGAAACATTGGGGGTTATTTACGAAAGGCAAATCCATTTTGCACTACAAGTGCACTGCAAGTGCACTTGGAAGTGCAGTCACTGTAGATCTGAGGGGAAGATCTGAAATGAGGGGAAGCTCTGCTGATTTATCATCCAATCATGTTCAAGCTAAAATGCTGTTTTTTATTTTCCTTACATGTCCCCCTCAGATCTACAGTGACTGCACTTGCAGTGCACTTGTAGTGCAAAGTGGATTTGCCTTTTGTAAATAACCCCCATGGACTCGATAGTTATGTCTTATATGAGTAATGTTTTTTGGCTATGGTCAACCATTTTCTTGTTCGATCTTATGTACCTTATTGTAGCCATGAAATAAAATGGAGTAATAAAAAAACAGCTCCCATATACTGTATGTATTTCATCTGTGTGGTTAGCTGTTTGCCTAAATTATCAGTCCTATAGTTCTCAAGACTTTGAAATAGGGTAGTATTTCTATACACTCAGTCAATTATATAACCTAAATATTCTGACAGCTGCTTACACAGTTTTAGAGGTTTAATGTAGACATAACTCTGATTCTGTCCATGTTCTGTAGCTTTATGGATTGAGAAGCATTTCTAGAACACAGAAAAAAAAACAAGTACTGTATCTTTAACTGAAGCAGAACTAAAAAATCACATGCATAAAAACAAATCCCCCTAGATAGCAGGCAAATATAGCTTTATAAGTTGTTTTCAGTTCATCAGAAATCATGCTACTGATTGTTGGAAAGGAAATCTCAGGTAATGAGAATGCGCTGAACATGTATTTCATCAGCTGAAAATCTTTAATTGTAATTACAGCATGTAATGGTGTAATTAGTCGACTAAGCGACAGGATGGGCATAAATCTATGCCACTGTTTTAAAAAAAGAAGCAGCTAATTTTATGCAACTAGCCTTTATTTAACTTTTTTGAGCACATTTGCTATATTATTATAATCCCAGAAAGTGTTTTAATGGAACTTACAAGACAATGCATATATCAATGTCCAACACTTTTGTTCTATAAACTAGTTTAAATTTCTCCACTGCTTTTTTTCCACCTCCAGACAGCAGATTCCTGTTTAATACCTACCACTGGGAAGATACAATATGTTCCTTTAATTCATTAAAATGTAATGGTCAGTCTACTGTAGCCAGGTGCTGGGCTACAGCAATATAGAAAAGGAGACATTGGGGTTGACTTACTAAAGACAAATAGACTGTGCAGTTTGCAAAGTACAGTTGCACTCTGCAAGAGCAGTTTCCCCAGACCTTAGTGAATAAGCAGAAGCTGCGCTGACTTCCATCATCCAATCATGTGCAAATGCTGTTTTTTTATTTTTGTTGCACATGATTGGGTGTCATTTGCAAAGTGATGCTTTACCTCATTTACTAAGCTCTGGAGCAACTGCACTTGCAGAGTGAAACTTCACTTTGCAAAGAGCACAGTCTATTTGCCTTTAGTAAATCAACCTCATTGTGTTTTATTGTTCTCCCTCTACTGAGAAACTGATGTTATGCTGCACCATCCTCCTCCAGCCAGCAGGGGAAGAGCTAAAGCCAAGCAAGCCCATAGACTTATATGTAGAGCACTAAGTATCCTGTGAGTTGTAATTTAACCTGTTCAGATCCGCGCTATAGCCGAATGATGGCTACAGGGCGGATCTGCTTTGCTGGGAGGCCGCCTATTGACGTCCTCCCCTTTCAAAGCTGGCCACGCCCCCCTGAAGGGGGCGCATGCTGTGATCACCCGAGTCAATGAGACTCGGGCTATCACAGATCTGAGGAAGGGGCTGATCCTGGCCCCTTACCACGTGATCAGCTATCAGCCAATGACAGCTGGTCACATGGTGTAAACAGAGCATCAGTAATCGTTTTTTTTTCTTCTCACGCTGACAGCGTGAAAAGAAAAAAAGCTGATTGCCGGCTCTGTTTGAAGAGGAAGAGGAGAAGCTGCCTCATATGTGCCCACAAGTCTTGCCTGCCAGTGCCCCCTGCCAGTGCCACAAATCAGTGCCCACAGTGCCCCCAATCAGTGCCCACAGTAGTAAGTGCCAGCAATCAGTGCCCACAAGCGCCACCTATCAATGCCCATCAGTGGTGCCAATCAGTGCCTCATCAGTGCCACCTAGCAGTGCTGCCTATCAGTGTCACCTACCAGTGTCGATTACTGCCACTCATTAGTGCCCATCACTGCCACCCATCAGTGCCCATCAGTGCCAACTATCAGTGCCAGCTATCAGTGCCACCTATTCGTGCCCTTCAGTGCCACCTATCATTGCCCTTAAGTGCTGCCCATCAGTGCCACCCATCAGTGCCCACCAATGCCACCTATCAGTGCCCACCAGTGCCACCTCATCAGCGCCCACCAGTGCCGCCTATTAGTGCCCATCAGTGCCTCCTTATCAGTGCCCATCAGTGCAGCCTATCAGTGCCTTTCAGTGCAGCCTATCAGTGCCCATCAGTGCAGCCTATCAGTGCCCATAAGTGTAGCCTCATCAGCGTACATCAATGAAGGAGAAAAATTACCTGTTTGCAAAATGTATTAACAAAATATAAAATGGTTTTGTATTTTTTTTTAATTTGTCTTTTTAATTTCTTTTAACAAAAAAATAAAAAACCCAGAGGTGATCAAATACCACCAATAGAAAGCTCTATTTGTGGAAAAAATTATACAAATTTCATTTGGGTACAGTGTTGTATGACCACGCAATTATCGTTCAAAGAGTGACAGCGCAAAGCTGAAAATTGGGCTGGGCAGGAGGGGGGTTTAGGTGCCCAGTAAGCAAGTGGTTAAGGTGGCACCCATTTAATAGGATGAATAGACTTCTTACAATACAGATCCCAATAGCCACTGTGCAGTAGAAGGAGTGGAGATATGATTTTTATTGAACTGCCTGGGAAAGTTCTTCATCTTGACACAAAGGTAGTTGGAGAAAGAGAACCTCTGTCTGAATACTCACCTGCCAGCTGGAGACCATACCAGTGGACATCAGAGCCTGCAGAGTGGGGGCACCCAGTGGCAACGCAGCACTGCCCACATCACAGCACCTGCACTGCTGCCACAGGAAGATTGGAGCTTCCACTCACCCTCTGCCTTCCACCACTGACCACCAGAGGCTTTCGGGGGGAGTGACCGAGGGGGCCCTTGTTCTACAGCAAAAGTTCACCACAGCATTCCGGAAACTGGTGAGAAAGCTTTTCACCCATTGCTGATACTTCTAGCAAGAACTGAGCCACTCAGAGCAGGTCACCAAGTGTACCCAAACCATACCTCACCCATACTGCATTCTGTACCACACTTAGTCCAAACCTAGACTGCACCTATACCAACCCAATACAGCATTATACTGAACCTTTACTACATCTGAACATACTACCGTGCACCTGTGCCGAGACTATACAGTACCTATACTATACCTATACTGCATGCAGGTTAACTGGGACTGTCTATAAGTACACCAAAAATTCAAAGTGTGGCGCTATTTGTTCTGTGTATAAGATATAAAGAACTAAACGTTTGAGTAGCATCAAAACATTACAATAAAAACAAAAAAGAAGAATGCCACGTGAGCAGATGTGACAGTGACTAGTGAGCAAAATAGTAGTAGTACATATATGTGTTCAATTCAAAAAAACATCAAAGACGATATCGTATATAAAGTCCATGACACACAAAAAAAATATATAAAAGTCTGTGATAACAGTGAAATGATGAACAGGTGTTTTCTTGTACGTGCAGAAAATTTAATTAGACCCGGTAGTCTAGTAGAAAGATGGACCATGGAAGACCAGAGGTGCACGGAAGTTTGAAAACGGTGCCAGGACCATCACCAGAAACTGTGGAGGCTTACCAGAAGTAGTGGCCTGAAATAGCATATGCTATACAGGTCAAAAAGGCTTGATGACCAACAGGTCTAGATATGTTATCTGGTTAGATGTCATCACCCCACAGAACGGGGGGGGGGGGGAATGGTCAACACGACTTCCTCATTCGTAGATGTACCACCATAGGCCCAGCGAGAGATTCGTGTTGCGTGTGAGGGATAAAAACACTCACATAGTGTGATAACGTATAAACTTGGATTTATTTAAAAATAGCAATAAAAAACAGACTCACATTTTTTGAAGATAAAAATAGCATATAAATCGTGTAGCGGTAGTCGTGAGGGGTGGACTTTACATTTCCAATTTTTTAAATTTTTAGTCAATTTTATTTTTTAGTCAGTCCTGTCTTATATGTCTTGGATACTCTAACAAATAGATCTCCTTACCATAATTAATGAATCCTGAGAGTTGTTGGCGTTCCCACTCTCCTTTGCATGTGCACCACTTTCTACTGCATTCCTTTTTTATTATATGACTGAAAATCCAAGTAGTAGAGTGAGAACCCTCATAATGGCCCCAGGGGGTATGAAAACCCAAGAGCTTGACATCAAGCACAGAAATCTTACAAAAAGGTCCCTCAATAGATAGAAGAAACTACATGTAGTTTAACTCTCCAGCATCTACCAAAAACGTAAACATTTTTTGGGTCAACTGCCCTAATTTTTAGTGGACTAACTCTTTAGGTAAACTCATTATATATTTCACTAAATCAAGCAATTTACTTTCAGCATAAAATTGCTTTAAAGGAATGAGGCTGGTAAATACTTTACCATAAAAAAACAACAATTTTTTGTAATAACATATGGCAAAACATCTCCTGTTTTTTTTATTATTATCCATTAGCTCTGCCAACAAAATAGACATGAAATAAAAATGCTTACTTTAAGAAATCCTTGCAACAGACACCTGCTCATAGATGATAAATGGTTATTTTATACTGAATTACATCAGTTGTACAGTCTCAGCTTTTGCTGACAGAGCTATGACAACGATCTGTTTGAAAGTGAGCATTACTGCACCATGTATCTTCACAGGAAACAGAAATCAATAATAATGGAAATGGTTCTGCAGACTGATGTGATACAGGTAAACATTAAAAATGTCTGATGTATAGTAAATTGCTATATGCAGTATATTCATTTCTCAAATTCATGCATGATGACTTTACAGAAAAGTGGAATCTTCGTATAAATTGTTTTTAGAATAAATTTAAGCCTTAACAGAAATGTTCTTGTTCTTCATTTTAGAATTACACAGCACAGTGAAACGCTAATTGCCAGGAAAGTTTAGTACACATTATTAGACTCATTTACCTTGGAAGCACAAAGGGCAATGATAACCTGCAAAATTTAGTAGTTCAAAGAAATCAGATTACTTCCCACCAGTTAGTCAGAGCAAGGTATAGGTCATTGATTAAATGTAATTTAGTATGTTTTCACGCAACATTAAAGGAATGACTGTCCTAAACTTATGTTATTTTTTTCAGGGTGCTTTAACAGGAAGTATGGGGGCTGGAAAACATACAGTATGTGTTCCAGCATCTGGCCACATAGTGGGCTAGCATTACTGGGGTCTAAACTAAGTCCAAACTCATCCAAGATTAAAAATATTACATTGCAGTTTACCAGTTTCATAAGTGTGGTGGGTGTAATTTTTTTCACATCTGTTTTCCATTATTTTTCTGGGTGGTCCTGCAAGTAATACATTTCCTGTTCTACAGTGCTAACTTACTCTACTGCATCTATAAAGGAACAGGGTTTTCACTCTAGGCTGCACTGATTTGGACTACAGGGCACATCTCCTTCTCTTCATCTGTATTACAAAGGGAGAAATGTTGTTCATCGTTCAAAGATAATTACGTTGATTAAGGTTTCAGAGGACAGAAACCTACAAGGACACTGGATTTCTGTCAGAATCAACACATATTTTTTGCTGATTATGCCAGGAAGACACTGAGCTTGTAAAGTCCTGCAGAATTCTCAGTGTTTTTAGCCTTTCATAAAGCAGAACCTTCATAGGTAGAGCAGTACTACAAAGAGCTGAAAACAGTTGAAGCTATTTACAATATGCATCTGTGAAGTGAGAAATGGTCACAAGGAATGAGAAGTTGGTTTGTTCTGAACCCATGTTTAGACCCAATTTTGCTTGTTCAGGGGTTCAGTGAACAGTCAAACTAAACTGGTGTTCAGCTAAGCTAAACATATGGTGGTAGCAGGAAATGGCCATTACTGTTCTTTAACATTCAGCCCCCATAGAGTTCAGTGTGGTTCAGATTTGCAACCAAACTTTAGTAATGTTCTGCAAAGCTGCCTCAAACTAAACTGAGGTAGGTTTAGTTCATCCCTATGTGTGAACATGGCACAACTTTGAACTGGCTCTTTATTAGACAGAAATCTAGGCTTTTTTTGTTTAATTTTGGATGCAGATGGTAGACAAGGATCTATGAGGGTTTGAGCATATGCTATGTAACTCGGAATAAATGCATGAGCACAAGTGGGGGATAGTTGTCATCCCATAACAGGTAGGATCAATAAGTAAGGACTGACATAACATCAATGTATTAATCCTTTTGCTGTCAGACCCCTTTTTTTCCTTTTCTGTGCACATGGTAAAATGCACATTTTGGGTCTGAAGATTAACTGACCGGCTCGGTCCCTAGCTTGGCACAAAAGGCTGCTCTGCAAGCGTGACCTCCACAGGTTGGGTCCCCGACTTGATCACAGCCTGAAGTTTCCTGATTCTCCACCATGCCTGTTTGATGAGAATACTGCTCTGGTACTGGGTTCAGTTACTCAGTGTGGTCCCTGGTAAAGGCGATTGGTCCCTTAGTAGCGACAGCTTTCCTTCTACCTCTGACCACGACAGGTTCTCCGGCCGGCAGAACCGTCACTTTTGGTTGGACTGCAAGCCACAGTCCCAACCCCGTGCTGCCCTCTTACCTCTGCATAGGCAGATAGGCACACAGCCTGGCAGCCTAATGCCCCCGAGATAGGCCCAATCTCTGGCCTAGCAGCCCAGGGCAGACGACACACGTCCACCCAGATGGTGGTCTGGGTGGCACACAAGAACCTGGATCACCTGACCTTGCCCAAATATATAGGCTCTCCCAGCAGGCCAAAGCATTCCCTGCCAATTGGCTGAGATGCCCCATATACCCATATCCTGACCTTGAGTTGTCCTTCTCAATCCAATACCTCCAAGTGCCTGGCTACCTGGTGGTAGAAGAGGAAAGTACCACCTGGCCAAACTTAGGGAAAAGTCAATGGATCCCTAATAATTAACTAAAGTAGCTACTGCTGACAAGGAATTTGGCAAGGAGCTCCCTGACTAAACCCCAGGTCTCTACATCCTCCCCCTGTCCAAGAAACTAAATCTCGGAGTTTGCATAAAAAAATAAATAATTTGAGATCCCAATCCTGAGAGCGAATGTCCTGGCAAAAACTGGGATGGGTAGGGAAACAAGATAACAAGTATATGTGGCGTACAACATAAATAAACATTTTCATCATCATAAAATAGTTAGTCATGACATTTAGATATCAAAAATAAGTATTTACATTTCAAGGCAGTAAGGCAATAGCATTGCTCCCTGACTATCTATCTAACTTATACAGTTGTAACAATGTACAAATGGTTAGTGTTGTTATCCGGCTAGATCCCTATCTCTCCTTAACCAAGGAAGACTCAGCAACACCTGAAAGAGAGAAACAAACAATGCAAAAGTATCCTATCCTATAAAAGCATTGTGCGCTATGTACACAGAGATTAGAACTGGTCCTCAGTCGAGGGCAGCATGAAACGTAGGAACATCCTATGTACAGTACCTGTCTGTGAGAATGTGTTTCCAGCACTATCCCATCGCGCTGGTTCTCAGAGACAGGGTACTGTGCATCTCGCGCTGGCTGCAATAGGAAAAACACATTTTCCTATTGCAGCCAGCGTGAGAGGGAATTCCTCTCCAGGGGCATACCAGGCCCTTAGGTCTGGTAGGGATTTTAAGGGGAACCCCTACGCTGAAAAAATGGTGTGGGGGTCTCCCCAAAATCCATATCAGATCCTTATCTGAGAACACAGCCCGGCCGGTCAGGAAGGGTGGTGGGGACGAGCGAGCAGCCCCCCTCCTGAACCGTTCTAGGCCGCATGCCTTCAACATGGGTGGGTGGGTGCTTTGTGGAAGGGGGGCGCCCTGCGGCCCCCCACCCCAAACCACCTTGTCCCCATGTTGATGAGGACAAGGACCTCTTCCCGACAACCCTGGCCGTTGGTTTTCGGGGTCTGTAGATAGAGGGCTTATCGGAATCCGGGAGCCCCCTTTAATAAGGGGGCCCCCAGATCCCGGCCCCCCACCCTACATCGTACCCCTACCCATTCACCTGGGGGAAAAAAGTGTCAATGAAAAAACACATTAGACAGGTATTTAAAGTAATTTATTAGGCAGCTCCGGGGGTCTTCTTCCAACTTTGGGGGTGTCTTCCGTGCTCTCCGGCCTCTTCTCCGCACTCTTTTGTTCTTCTCCCGGTCTCCAGTTCTTCTCCGCGCTCTCTGGCCTCTTCTCCCAGTGTCCGGTTCTTCTCTTGCTCTCTGGCCTCTTCTCTAGGTCTCCAGTTCTTCTCCCACTCTCTGGTTCTTCTATCAGGGCTCCTCTGCTATCTTCTGCTCTTTTGCCACTCTTTTGCTAGCGGTGGCCCGGTCTTCTCCGTCGTCTTGTTCCCTCTTCTCTCCTTCCGATGTTGACACGACGCTGTCTCCCACTGTAATGACGTGTGCAAGGTGCACAACGACTTATATAGGCATGAGGCGTGGTCACGGGGTCTCCCATCATGCCCCAGGACTGTGACGTCATAAGGGGCGGGGTCACATCACCCGGTGACTACGCCCCATGCCTCTATAAGTCGTTGCGCACCTCGCACACGTCATTACAGCAGGAGAGAGCGTTGTTAACATCGGAAGAAGAGAAGAGGGAACAAGACGACGGAGAAGACTGGGCCACCGCTAGTAAAAGAGCAGAAGATAGTGGAGGAGCCCGACAGAAGAACCGGAGACCTGGAGAAGAGGCCGGAGAGCAGGAGAAGAACCGGACACTGGGAGAAGAGGCTGGAGAGAGCGGAGAAGTTGGAAGCGACCCCCGAAGTCGGAAGAAGACCCCCGGAGCTGCTTAATAAATTACTTTAAAAACCTGTCTAGTGTGTTTTTTTATTGACACTTTTTTCCCCCAGGTGAATGGGTAGGGGTACCATGTACCCCAAACTCATTCACATAGGGCGGGGGGCCAGGAATTGGGGGCCCCTTATTATAGGGGGCTCCCGGATTCTGACAAGCCCTCCACCCGCAGACCCCGACAACCAACGGCCAGGGTTGTCGGGAAGAGGCCCTTGTCCTCATTAACATGGGTACAAGGTGCTTTGGGGTGCTTCCCCAAAGCACCCGCCCCCCATGTTGAGGGCATGTGGCCTGGTACAGTTCAGGAGGGGGGCTCTCGCTCATCCCCACCCCCCTTCCTGACCGGTCGGGCTGTGTGCTCCGATAAGGGTCTGGTATGGATTTTGGGGGGGACCCCACGCCGTTTTTTCGTGTAGGGGGTTCCCCTTAAAATCCATACCAGACCTAAGGGCCTGGTATGCTCTTGGAGGGGAACCCATGCTGTTTTTTCATTTGAAATTTGGAATGGAGTTCCCCCTCATGATTCATACCACATTTTTCCTTTCCCAATGAGCGAGCCAGCTCGGCGCTGGCTACCACGACAGGGCTTGCCGGTGTAAAATCTCGATGATAACAGCGGCTAGATTGACACAATATCGCGGTCACATACTGTATGTCTACATCATTTATATTTTTGAAAGTGGGCCCCATTCTCTGTAAGAATGCCACCCCTTTCATCATCAGTATAGAACTATATAACTTTCAGCAATACTTCAATCAGTAACAGTCCTGATATATGTGCATAAGTCCATTATTTGAAGAAATAGGCAACCATTTCTTTATATTAGCCGATTCTAACTAACTATATGTTCAGTGTCCATGACCAGCTACCGTCCATTAACTTTTGTTTCAAATGGACTACATTTCCCAGCAGTTCCTTTCCTTTTTTAAAAGGAAACTCCGGGCACAGGGCATGACTTTATTTAAAGCAACAAGCAGTCAGGCTAGAAGGGACCACACTTAGGACACAGGCCCCCTTGCAATGACATCTTCAGTCTGCCCATCTGGCAGCCAAAGACAACTTTCTTCATTCTTTTTTTCCCAACAACCTGCTGAAGTCCACAGATTGCTTTTCAGGGTGAAACACCCCCAACAACTTGTAATCTTTTGGCCAACGGGCTCAAATGATCATTTTCCATAATTGCCAGTAGCATTCAGTCCAGCACAGTCCTGGTGTCACATCTTTCTGAGATTTCCCAGTAGTACATTTCAAATGGGTGTGCAAGGTAACTATTAGCAAAGCGTTCCTGACATCATACGACCCGTATTTGTAATTCACAAAGAAGACATCGATATTTTCCTGCTACCGCTACCAGTAGTACTGAGGATCAGGCAGGATCAAGGTTTCTCCCTTGGCGTTCACCATAGTGACAATTCTTTTGAGATCCCTTTTGTCCGGCCTGTAAATGACCACACTGTCCAAGTTAATCTTCCGGCCGTAGCTCTAGGTGTTCACTACAGAGTGGTACTTTGCAGCCATCTTAGGGGATAGCTTAGGAAAGTCCAAGTGGAGAGGAATGTGTAAGAAACTTCAGACAGCCTCATCCACCCACTGAGCCTTTTTTTCAAATATCTCCTCTTCCAGTTGAGTTGGTATGTATGGGTACGAGTATCCATAATCAGACACTACCTTCTTTATTACGATACGCTGTATTTTGAACAGCCGCTGCAGGGTCTCCATACCCAGGTAGAAGACATGCATCTGGGACACGCATGACTGAACACCCACGATTACCTTCGGCTTACGATCCGGATCTGGCAATGCTGACCAGCAGAGCTGCACTGGCTGACAGCCTAATCTGCACAGTTGCGGTAGTAGTAGGAGGTGTATCATCTTCCTGCACACTACTGGTTAACTCTTCATCACTCTCTCCCCACTTCCCTGAATAAATAAAGTGTCCAAAAAGAGTTCTGATAGCTTATCAGACGAAATGTCAGAATCTGAGATGGTTGAACACTCTTCGGCTGGGAGACAGTTTCTCTTGGCTTTTGCCTTGGTTGGCATCCCTGGGTCAACTCCCCTTATGGCCACCGGTATCACTTCCCCCACAGGCACACCACGCTCACTGCTCACTGATTAACCCGGCCCCGGGATTTTCCTCTCGGGCAAACCAGTCATCAAAGACTCGTAGCCTCCAGCTGTGTATAACCCAAGCTGACCATTCGGTGTGTACCGCAACCCGGTATCGGTCACAACAGGTTTTCCGTCAATCAGGTCAACACAGACACAGCGTACTTTCTCCAATCCACCATCTCACTCATGAACTGCACCATCTCCTTCACTAATCCACAATCAGACCCACGTGGGGGCACTTCCTTATCCTCCTCTGCAGAGAGGGTGCTCCTCCCCCTACCAACGGATTGGTGCAAATGTTTCTTGGGAACTGTGGCGGCCACCCCCTTCTTGCTGCGGCACGCCAAAACTGTAATAGCATCAATTTTGGGGCCTGTTTTAACCCTTACAGCGCTGGTGAGAAGTGTCAAAAGACCAGGCTGATTCTTTCCCATGAGCAGTGAGACTTGTTGGTTCTTCCCCACGCTGATAGTACACATGACAACACAGTCTATAAGAAGGGTAAAAGTTACTTGCCACCTTCCCATGGAGCCAGGCAAAATCCAGTTGAAGCTGAAACCGGTTGCTATGGGCGACTGCTGCAAGGATAACACCTTAGCCCCACATTGGGCACCAAATGTAGCAGAATCTCTGACCTCTTCCAGTCTAATGCGAACCTTCAAGGCCAAAGATAGCTGACATCCTTCAATATGTGGTGGGTTGTGAGGCATAGTGGGTGCAAAGGTGGTAAAAGTCCTTGGGCGCCAGACACTTCTTGGATGTAAAAGAGGTTTTATTTCTTTGACAGTCCTTTTTATATTTTGCAAGGGAAAGAGGGTTAGGGCCAGGACACCCTTACGTAGTTGCAACTTCAAATGGCAGACTCCGAGACTTCAACAGGAGGACAGCCATACAAGGAAAGGCCCCAGCAAGGTGCCACTTATGCACGTGCAGGATTGCTGTCTCCTATGGCAACAGTACTTAAATAGTTCCTAACTCAGCTGTACTACAACTTCTCTTTGTAGTTCTTCAGCCCCTTGAGATCCTGGTTTCTCACTGGACCCTCTGATTCACTGACTCTGAATCCCGTGAGCTCCTCAAGGATTTTGCAGTGGTATCTCCCTCAAGCGTCACACATGCTTCCCTGCTGGGTCCCCAGCTTGGCATTTCGGATACCTTCAAGCTTCACCCCTGCTCACTGGCTTGGTCCCTAGCTTGGCACACAAGGCTGCTCTGCAAGCGTAATCTCCGCTGGTTGGGTCCCTGACATGAGCAGTGCCCGAAGTTTCCTGATTCTCCACCATGCCCATTCGGTAAGAATACTGCTCTGGTACATGATTCAGTTACTCACTGTGGTCCCTGGTAAAGGCGACTGGTCTCCAGTCGGCTGAACCGTCACTTTTGGTTGGACTGCAAGACGTAGTCCCAACCCTGCGCTGCCCTCTTACTTCTGGATAGGCCCTCACACAGCCTGGCAGCCTAATGACCCCGGGATAGGCCCAATCTCGGGCCTAGCTGCCCAGGGCAGACGACAATGTCATTCAAAGTGCGACAGCACTGAAAGCTGAAAAATGGCTTGGGCAGGAAGGGGGTGAAAATGCACTGTATTGAGGTGGTTAATGACCCAGAGGAGGAAAAAAGAAACAACACAAAAAATAAATTAAAAAAAAATTAAAAAAAGGGGACCCCCCAACTGCTCCCAACTTCCCCCCACCAGACGCATCCCATACACTATCCAACACAACACTGCCCCCAAAAGAGTTTAACCACTTAAGAACCACCGTGCAACAATATACGTCCTAAGTTTGAAGAGGAATATCATTGTTATGACATCAGCTAGCTGCCATAGCTTTTGTATCCTCTTCTTCAGACGGCAGTCCGCTTTCCAATAAGAATGGTCTCTGCAGCAAATTCGCTGCGAGATCACTTTTACCGGCGGCGGGAGAGGCCCCCCTTCCGCCGCGCTCCAGTGCCCTCCGCCACTTACTGGAGCCGTCGGCAGCAGCGGAGGCAATCGAATGTTTTTCCTTGCTGGGTATGGAGATGAGTGAGGTCAAGATGGCCCCCACCTGTCTCCATATCATTGCAGGGCGGAAGTGACGTCAAAACGTCACTTCTGCCCATAGCTCTTAAAGGGCCGTTTTTTTTTAAATGACAATTTTTTTTTTTATTGCATTTTAGTGTGAATATGAGATCTGAGATCTCATATTTAAGAGGTCCTGGCATTCTTTTTTTCTATTACAAGGGATGTTTACATTACTTGTAATAGGAATAAGAGTGACATAATTTTTTTTAAAGAATAGTGTAAAAATAAAAAATAAAAGATAAAATAAATAACAAAAAAAATTTTTTTAACACGCCTAGTCTCGCGTGCAGAAGCGAACCCATAAGTGAGTAGCGCCCGCACATGAAAATGGTGTTCAAACCACACATGTGAGGTATTGGCATGATCGGTAGAGCAAGAGCAATCATTTTAGCCCTCCTCTGTAACTTAAAATATGCAACCTGTAGAATTTTTTAAACGTCGCCTATGGAGATTTTTAAGGGTAAAATTTGTCGCCGTTCCATGAGCGGGCGCAATTTTGAAGCATGACATGTTGGGTATCAATTTACTCGGTGTAACATTATCTTTCACAATATAAAAGAAAATTGGGCTAACTTTACTGTTGTCTTGATTTTTAATTCAAAAAAGTGTATTTTTTCCAAAAAAAGTGCGCTTGTAAGACCGTACAGTGTTACATACGGTGTGACAGAAAGTATTGCAATAACCGCCATTTTATTATCTAGGGTGTTAGAAAAAAAAGTATAATGTTTGGGGGTTCTAAGTAATTTTCTAGCAAAAAAAAACTGTTTTTAAGGTGTAAACAACAAATTTTAAAAAGAGGCTCGGTCCATAAGTGGTTAATCTACCCCTATTTCTGAGGAGTAATACAGCCATCCTGCCCATGTATCTTTAAAGGTATTCTGTTGGTCTTTAACCATATGTATCCATCTCTCCACTTCCATTATTTTTTCTACCTCCCTTTTCCAATCCATTATAGTGGGACATCCAGACTGTTTCCAAAATCTAGGTATCAATATTTTGGCTGCGTTTAGCAAATGAGGAGTAACGCTTCTCTTAAAAAACCTAGCAGATGAGAGCATCCCATGAATAAGAAAATGTAATAGAGAGAATTCAATAGGTCAAAGTGTCATTTTCTTAATACAAGGGGCTATCTCCTCCCAGAAAACTTTAATCTTTGGGCAATGCCACCATAAATGCAGAAATGAACCCCTTTGGTTTCATCCCCTCCAGCAGTTAGCATCTGCCAATGGGTATATCTGAGCCAATCGAGCGATGTACGATACCATCTTGTCAAGAACTTGTAAGACATCTCCTGTATATGGGAACTTATTGAAGTATGATGTGTCGCTCCCATCAGCTTTTTAATTTGGTCTGATGTAAAATTATAGACCAGTTCTCTCTCCCATTCTCAAATGAAATAGGGAGTTGTCATATTTTGAGCGCTCAGAACCAGCCTATACATTTGAGACAACATATGACCCGACTCTGATAAGTTAACACACCATTCCTCAAAAGTAGTAAGCAGGTTCGCTGGCCTGATTTGGTACTTCCACTTATTGAACAAGTCTGTCAATTGACGGTATTTCCATACAGCCATTGGTACTTCCCCCAGTATTCGAACCAAATCCACCAATGGAAGCAATTTACCCTGTTGGGCCACGCAAGTGCAATTACCCTTCCCGTCCATTCCCCAGCGACCTAAACTCCCTTTCTCTTCCCCCAGGGAAAACAAGGGAAATCCTTCCAATGGTGTTATAGGGGATATTGGGGGGGGCAAACTTTCCCGTACTGTTCATTCTATCCCAAATGTATAGTGTTGTCTTCGTCATATGCATATTCCGACAACCCTCTATAAGAAACCGAAATCCAGAGGGCTCCAGCCAAGTTCCTACCTGCTAATGTTTTCTCCAGGGGCACCCAAATTCTACCAGCAGAGTCATAGCACCAGTTCATTATACGAACCAGGGCCATGGCTCTGTAATAAAATGCTATATCCAGGAGTTCCACCCCACCCTCCCGTTTTGGTCTCCTCAAAATCTTGTGTGCTAACCTGGGATGTTTATCTCCCCATACGAAGGTCATAAAAGTCCTTCGTATTTTTTTAAAGAATATCTGTGAGAGTGTTATGGGTACTGTATGTAAAACGTAAATAAACCTGGGAATTACATACATTTTGAGCTTGTTTACCCTGCCAAACCATGTCAGAGTATGACTTCTCCACTTTTGAAAATCTTTTATTATGGATACCATACCATACCGTTCCATAGTTTAGATCATATAGGCGCTTTATATCTGAAGAGATGTAGATCCCTAAATAGAATATAAATAGAATATAGAATCAAGGCACCAAACAAAAGAAAAAGATTGTTGCAAGGTGGTCCTCATCCTCAAAGGCACATGGCTCAGCATCAACACTGATTTCTCGATATTTTTTATTTAAAATTAGATATAAGGCCAAATCTGTCTATTTCCAACATCAGTTCCATCAAAGACTCTTGAGAAGAGGAGAGGTACAACAGTAGATCATCTGCGTAAGCTGAGATCTTATGTTCCGTTGAACCAATACAAATCCCCTTGATCTTCCTATTTCCCCTAATCATGCGCAGAAAGGGCTCCAGCACCATAGCAAATAACAATGGGGACAATGGGCATCCCTGCCTAGTCCCATTCCGTATCTCAAAATATTATGATAGTCTACCGTTAACTTTAACCCTTGCTCTAGGATCTGCATACAGTGCCCTCATCCATCCCATCATCCGCTCTCTCAGACCCATCTCCCTCAAAACTCCGACCATAAACTCCCACCCCACCTTTTCAAATGCTTTTTTCAGCATCCATTGAAATGACTACACTCTGGGTCTGGTTCGGTCCATCATGCATCCAATGCAATACATGCTGGGCACGAATAGTATTATCTCTTGCCGCTCGGCCCTTCATAAACCCTGTTTGATCTGGGTGAATCAATTTAACTATATGTTCTTGTAACCTTAGGGCCAGAATTTTAGCCAGGAGCTTAGTGTCAGAGTTAAGGAGGGAGATGGGTCTGTAGCTGGCACAGCACTGAGGGCCTTTCCCTACCTTTGGGAGAACCGTCACATAAGCCAACAGTGCCTCTGGAGGCAATGGGCTGGAGACTGAGTTAGAGTTAAGGTATCTGTAAAGAGGAACCAACAGGATTGAGGAAAACTTTTTATAATACATATTTGTGAAACCATCAGGTCCCGGGCTTTTACCTAATGGCAAAGCCACAATCGCTCCGCCCAGTTCTTTAATGGAGATAGCTTTTTCCATTTCCTCCAAAGCCACAGATAGAATGGCCTGTAGCCCTGAGGCCTCAAAATATTCCCAAATTCTATCCAAATGTCTACTCCCCTCTCCCCCACAGGAGCTGAGTCTATGTTAAATAAAGACGCATAAAAGCAATGAAACTCCGCTGCTATTGCTTGGGAGTCCACTATTAGCTTATTGCCTGTCTTTATAGTGTGAACATGGTGTGAATCTTGTTGTTTCTTTAGTTGTCTAGCCAATAGTCTCCCACCCTTATTCCCCTGTTTATAGAATCAGTGGGCAAAGTATCTACTGTATGTTTATTTTGAACTTTTCGATCAAGAAGCTGTTTTAAGTCTGCCGCAGTTTCTCCAGTCTCTGCATGTCCCCAGGTTTTAAATGGGCCTTATGTTTAATTTCAAGTTTATGTATTTCCTCTAAGAGCACGACCATTTCCCTCCATCTCCCTTTTTTAATACGCAAACCCATTGAAATGAACTCCCCTCTGATGACCACCCTGTCGGCTTCCCATACCACTTGGTCAGACACCTCCTCTGATATATTGGTCTCAAACTATAGGGCTAATGTGGGGGACAAGGATTCCACATTTGTTTATCATCCAAAATAGATTCATTCAATTGCCATGTTCTTCCCAGTCTCCCAATCGATGCCGGACATATCGTTAAACTTATTGGAGCATGGTCTGACATGGTGATTGACTCAATAGTTGATGAATTTAAGTAATTCAGATAATATTGATCGATCAACAACATATCAATCCTTGAATATACATTGTGTATTTTGGAGTAATAACTGAAATCCCTGTCCCGCTCATGCAGCACCCTCCAACTGTCCACCAAATGCAGATAGCGTAGGTGCTGTTTAACATATCTTAACGCCTTATGAGAAACAAAGGTTTTCCGAGAAGAGGTGTCTAAACCAGGGGTCCAAGGTAATGTTAAAATCCTCTCCCATAACCAATAGCCCTTCTCGGAACTTCCCCAAAATATCCAAAGTTTTAGATTATTAACGGTACGGCTATTGGGGGCATATATAGTAGCTAGGGTATAACACTGGCCCTGGATCTTTCCTTTAACAAAAAGAAAGCGGCCCTCCGGAGCTACTCGTATTTCTGTGGGTACTAGGGGACATTGTTTGTGTATAGATATTGTAACTCCTCTAGCCCTAGGAATGGGTATAGGTTCATGAAAACATTGATTATATGGAAAAAGAGGCATACGAGGGGCTGGTCCTGCCACGAAGTGCGTCTCTGCCTTCATATGTCTCTGCCTTCATATTACTAATCAAACAAAACCCTCTCACATTATACGATAAAATCTTCATTCTACCTGCCATTCTCTCATTACTCCCATAAGTCTCTTATTGTACTGCTGTGCCTGATCGGTGTCTGCGTCCAGCCTTCTGAGCTCTCTCACCCTGGATGCATCTGATGAGAAGAAGGAGGGAGTAGGAGAAAAAAAAAAAAACACAAAACCATCTAAAAACTGTAACCTACTATGTCACTGTTGGTGGCACATCCCCCTAAACGGAGGGTGAATCCGGGCAGAAGTGCACCATCTGTGCCCAGATTCCCCCCTTCCACCTTTTGGCAGAAAACAAAGTCCCTTGTCTCAGGACCGACCTATTGGGGAAAAGATGAATAAAGCAATGAACAGAGTACCTCGTGAACCCCAGGCTTCCATTTATATTCTCATATCATTTTTTTTGCGGTATTTCTGCATATTGCCTCAGAAGTCCCCACCAAAGGGGAGAAAACAAAAAAGTATTTGGGGGGGTAAAAAAAGGGGGGGAGGGTGGTGGGGGGCTACCGGAGGACAGAGGGAAAAAACAACAGCTCCCCCGCCTCCACACCCCCCCCCTGAAAAAAGGGGGGTAGTAAAAGGGATAAAAAAAGGGAGGGTGGTGGTGGATTAAGAGAGTACGGGGGGAAGAAACAACCTCTCCCCCCACCCAAAACACCCCCCCATTCAACTCTAGGCAATCTGCTCCTTTCCTCTTAGCCTTTCTATGACCAGATTCTAGTCCTGTCTTATCCACATCCACATCAATTGTCTGTCGACCTTTAACTGGCACTTGTTGCCATTGTTCTGGTCATTGTAGTGATGGTTTGTAGTTATTCAATCTCCAATCTGGAAAATCCACGAGGGGGAGCTCCAGCACCTTCGTGAAGTGTTGCAAATCATCTTTGGTTTTAAGTGTTGCTGTTTTCCCGTTCTGGGTTGCTACAACCTTAAAGGGGTATCCCCAGTGCTATTTAAAACCAGCTGCTTGTAGAACTTCCAGCAAGGATTTAATCATTCTTTGTTGCATAAGTGTTCTATATGATAAATCTGGAAATAAGGCTATTTGTGCACCTTCAAAATCAACCATTGGTTTATTACAGGCTGCTTTCATGATGACTTCCTTCACTGAATATCTATGTAGTTTACAAATGACATCTCTTGTTTTTTCCTGCATTTTGGGGGGTAGGGGCAAGGGCACGATTGATTCTGTCTATTTCAATCTTATCTGGTGCAGAAGGCCCCAGAATTAACTGGAACAGACTGGTCACCTTTGGAAGCAATTCAAAATGTTGTTTTATTTCAGGCAGGCCCCTTATACATACATTTTGCCTACGATCTCTATTTTCTTGATTATCCATTTGATCTAACAGAGAATTCAACACTTCCTCATGATGTTTTGTCATATCTTGGATATCAGCCACTCCTTGTCTAACATCATCCTGGTCCATCTCCATTTCCTCTACTCTGTGCCCCAATGCCCCTATTTCCTCCCTTAACCCCTCCACAGCCTGTTTGCAGGATGATTCAACAGCAGTTATAAGTAATTGAATGTCTTTCTTTGTAGGAAGTGCTCTCAGATGTTCTCTTAAATCCCAATCCACTATTAACTCTGATTGAGATGCACTTAGTTGATTATTAAGATCACCATACAAAGGGTTAACATACTGCACCTGCCCTATAGAGGCTGTCTCTGGATTCATCACAAGTCCTTTGCTGATTTTTGCTGATTCACTGCTGAGTTTTGTAGTACCACGAATTTCAACTTCCAGTGATTCAACCGTCCCTCCTGGGATTCCTTCCACTTCTTGAAGACTCAGGTCCCTTCCAATACACTCCCACTCCGAACCCTCCATTCCACCGACATAAACCGAGGTGTCTCTCCCTTCTCCTGGGAGATCTCTTTCCAGGGTTGTACAGCTCTTCTTTTGGCTCAGAGGTATTTGGCCATTGCCATGTGCTGCAACACCCCTTCCAAAGCCTGTCACTCCTCGGCCCTGTACAGGGGGATCACATCTGACCCTCCCGGGTGCCCCCGTCAGATCAGGGGAGCCGAACTTCCTTCCCTCCTGGACTGGGGTTCTTTTAATTGCACTCCCAGGATCCGCACTCTGCTTCAGGAGGTAAGCTCTAAGCCCATTAGCCTGGCTCTTTCCACCACCACCGGGCGGGAGTGCAGCTGTACAACGGTGTGTGGACATGCTTTAGCCAGTCTGGAGCCTTCTGAACACCACAGCCTATTTTCCTGGGGCCTGGGGATCACTGAGCAGCACACTCAGTCAGCATGTCTGTTCATACCATGCCCCCCCATCAGTACAGAGTTAACCATGAATGATGGTCCTAGAATGATTGATCTTATTCTGACGTGTACAGCTATACCTACTTTTTGGGTTTTTTTTGTGATTATATGTTATTTATTTATTTTTATTTTTTTTTATTTATTTTTTTTATTTTTTATTTTTTCTTATGTCTCCCCTGCACCCCACTGTAGCTAATCAAGTGTACATGTTCACTAATCTCCCTCTGCTCTACACACTTACTCTGCAGGTGAGACAGCGGAGCCTGTGATACATATTGGGGGGGGTCACATGGGGGGCACTTTCTAATGGGATTACTTCCATCAGAAAGTCAACAGTCAGGTTAAACAATACCTTTGTTGCTGGTGGTGTAAGCCTTACGATGGTACTAGCAATCAGGTATATGCCTATATGAGATTTTAGTGATTGGTTTATATTTTAAGATTTAATTTTAAGTTTATGTGTTAAGATTTATTTTTAAAGGTTAAATTTAATGTTAGGCTCAAATTTCAGACTAGATTAAGTGGGGTAAATGCTAAATTTCTGGTGGTAAGTATTAGTTTAAAGCGGTGTTCCGCCCCCCCCAAAAAAATTAAAAGCCAGCAGCTACACATACTGCAGCTACATACCTCAGTTGTCAGGTGCTGCCGCCTCCATTGCGAGTAAGGGAGCCTTGGCAGTGTAGCCTTACGGCTTCACGCCGGGAACCCTACTGCGCATGCGTGAGGCCCCGCTCCTCTCCCCTACTGGCCCGGCGACAGGGAGAGGAGAAGGGAGGAGGACGGAGCCCCGGGGTTATGTCATGGGCTGTGGCCTGGACTCCCAAGAAGTGGGAACAGAATACCTGTCAAAGAGAGGTATCCTGCCCCCCTCCCCCCGAAAGGTGCCAATTGTGGCACCGGAGGGGGAGAGGAGACAAAGAGCAGAAGTTCCACTTCTGGATGGAACTGCACTTTAAAGCCTAAATCCAGCTTTCATTTAACTTTAAATAGTTAATTTGGACCAAGCTAGTGCAAACAAACTATTTCAATATCCAAATCATGTGCCCGCTGTGAGCAATGTATAAACTGTATGTAGCATCAGAAACTTACAGTGTACAGTATCTCACAAAAGTGAGTACACACCTCACATTTTAGTAAATATTTTGTTATATATTTTCATGTGACAACACTGAAAAAATTACACTTTGCTGCAATGTAAAGTAGTGAGTGTACAGCTCTTTTAATAGTGTAAATTTGCCCCTCAATATAACTCAACACACAGCCATTAATGTCTAAATCGCTGGCAACAAAAGCAAGTACACCCCTAAGTGAAAATGTCCAAATTGGACCCAATTAACCATTTTCCCTCCCCTGTGTCATGTGACTCATTAATGTTTCAAGGTCTCAGGTGTGAATGGGAGCAGGTGTGTTAAATTTGATGTTATCGCTCTCACTCTCTCATACTGGTCACTGGAAGTTCAACATAGCACCTCATGGCAAAGAACTCTTTGAGGATCTGAAAAAAAATAATTGTTGCTGTATATAAAGATGGCCTAGGCTATTAGAAGATTTCCAAGACCCTGAAACTGAGCTGCAGCACGGTGGCCAAGACCATACAGTGATTTAACAGGACAGGCTCCACTCAGAACAGGCCTCGACATGGTTGACCAAAGAAGTTGAGTGCACATGCTCAGCCAAATATCCAGAGGTTGTCTTTGGGAAATAGACATATGAGTGCTGCCAGCATTGCTGCAAAGGTTGAATGGGTAAGGGAGTCAGCCTGTCAGTGCTCAGGAGGAAGCCTCTTCTAAATATGATTTCTATCTACTGATGAGACCAAGATAAACGTATTTGATTCAGATGGTGTCAAGCGTGTGTGGCAGCAACCAGGTGAGGAGTACAAAGACAAGTGTGTCTTGCCTACAATCAAGCATGGTGGTGGGAGTGTCATGGTCTGGGGCTGCATTAATGCTGCAGATACTGGGGAGCTATAGTTCATTGAGGGAACCATTAATGCCAACATGTACTGTGACATATTGAAGCAGAGCATGATCCCCTGAGGGTAAAGCTGAGGGTAAAGGTGATGGACTAGCCAAACATGTGTCCAGACCTAAACCCTATTGAGCATCTGTGGGGCACCCTCAAATGGAAGGTGGAGGAGAGCAAGGTCTCTAACATCCACCAGCTCCGTGATATCATCATGGAGGAGTGGAAGAGGACTCCAGTGGCAACCTGTGAAGCTCTGGACTCCATGCCGAAGAGGGTTAAGGCAGTGCTGGAAAATAATGGTGGCCACACAAAATATTGACACTTTGGGCCCAATTTGGACATTTTCACTTAGGGGTGTACTCACTTTTGTTGCCAGCGGCTTAGTCATTAATGGCTGTGTGGTGAATTATTTTGAGGGAACAGCACATTTACACTGGTATACAAGCTGTACACTCACTATTTTACATTGTAGCAAAGTGTAATTTCTTCAGTGTTGTCACATGAAAAGATATAGTAATATATTTACTAAAATGTGAGGGGTGTACTCACTTCTGTGAGATACTGTATTGTGTTCTGGCAGCTTAATAGAGAATTCCTTTCCTATTCCAGAACCAAATTTGGTCAGGCTGAGTGCTGCTCAGCCATTCATAGGAAGCTTTGTGTTTTTATGAATGACTACAAGGTTTACTCTGATTGGCTAAGGTGGAAATTGTGAACAAAAAAAGGGGCTCCCATTAAGCTATTCTGAGGTGTTGCAGCATGTGTGCAGAGTAGGTCCAGCTCTTTGACACAACTCTTAAATTGATTAGAATCCAAATGGCTTTTGTGACTTGGCTACAGCTTATCTCCTGTCGTACTGTTTGTGGGGACTGGAGGAAGGAGGGAATGCACATCAAGCAGTTCAAGCTACAGAAGGTAAGATGTTGTCTCCTACAGAATATTTTTCTGCACAGGAGATAGGAAAAGAGCATGGGAAACTGCTAGCAAACTACTATTATTTACATGCAAAGATCTGGGGAGTGGTTGCGTTTGTGAATGGTGTCACCCAAGTCTGTCTCCTAGGAGGACCCCATGCAAGATGGGGAATGAAGTAGGCAGCAGGTACAACTGCAAAATGTTTGTAAACAGTCCCATTAAGTTAATTTGTTCCATCCCAGCCATGAGCCTTGCTTTAAATTGGTCTTTACAGCAGGAGGGCAAGACAAACTTCCTGATCGTATGACCACTGTGATTGGCTGTCAGAGTGGTCACATGATCAGGAGCCTATTTCACCAGCCCCTGATCAGTACTAGAGACTAATAGCTGTTTTTGTCTTTGTCCTGCCAGAAATCTGACTGTTCAATTTGTTATCATTTTCTATTCAATCATATTTTATGAAATATCATTTCAATATCAAATCCAGAAAACTTTACGGACAACCAGAACCATTTTTAAAGTTTTGGTATTTTTAAGATCAACAATCCTCAGTAAAAATTTTCATTATGATAAGACGTAAATCTATAGGGGTGCTCTGCCTATATAAGTTTATGAGGTTAAGCTGCCTTAGCCCAAACATATTACCATTTCCTATAAGAGCAGATCTAACACTATCAGCAAATATGTTGTGGCTTTAGTATCTAATCACAAAGACAAGAGTCAACAGGGAGGGAAGGATACATGCTTTGGGTACTGTAAATCAATAATACAGGATTACAGAAAAGTCTTTGAAAACTTGTCATTAGAAAAGCATAAGATAGGCACCACAGTTTGCAAGCTCTCTAGCTTAGCATAAACAAACATTTAATATTTGAAGATTTATTAAAGCTTGTATTATATGCATAAAATGAATTGCTTTAGAACTTATTTCCTATTTATTTATTAGAGAGCTTAAGATGCATTCACAAGAAAAAGACTCAAGCCGGCAAGATAACACGATGTGGCTTAGGAGAGATAAACTCCATGTCATTTTGCAATTTGTTTTACAACAAGAAATACCAAGCAAGAGACAATGTTTTCATTCTTTTTATGATTTTATTTTTTTCTTGTTTTTCAAATCACATTTAAGAAAGTGTAAAAATCTCATTTGGGTGCGTTTTGAGTATTAAATGTAGAAAAGGTCAGTTTAATAAAAAAAATGTAATTTGTACAATTGTTTTAATTTTTTTCTCTTTTCTGTATATTATTTGAACTTAGTGACCAGCAAACAATGTGACCACATTCCTTTCTCAGCTTTCTTCAGTAATACATGCAAGGCTACATTTATGTTATGTTTATCTGTAGATAGGGATGAGCCCACAGTTTGAGTCAAACCAATTGGGTGTTTGTTTGCTCACAAATGAACCGGACATATGGGGCATGCTTTGGCCAATCACAGCGTGCTCTGCTGCAAGAGCCATAATTGGCCAAAGGCAGGGCGCCTTTGGCCAATCATAGCTCAGGGGAACTAAGTCCATGCCCCACACTATATAAGGCTATATATAGACCCTAAAGCACCCTCCCCATGTTGAGGGCAAGTGGCTTGGTATGGTTCAGAAGGGGGGGTGGGGGGCGCTTGCTCGCCCCCCTTTCCTGGCCTGCCATGGCAGCTTGCTTAGACAAGGGTCTGGTATGGTTTTTGGGTGGGAACCCACACCATTTTTTTTATTTTGGTGTAGAGTTTCCCTTAGTATCCATACCAGACCCTAAGGGCCTGGTATGAACTGGAGGGGACCCACACCAATTTTTTCCTTGATTTTATTTTATCTATATTGCTGGATCCAGCAATACATTACAGCTGCAAGCAATTTTAGATTAAATTTTTTCCTTTAGAAATGTCATTTTGCTACGGCACAGTAAAACACATGAGACAGATGTGCTACTTTACAGGCAGACTATGGGGACCTCCCAGGCACGATATTTAAATAAATATTTAATTTTTATTGTTTCACTTTAAGCATTATTAAAATCACTGCTCCTGAAAAAAGCATCCATTTTAAAAACTTTTTTTGCATTGATACATGTCCCCTGGGGCAGTACCCGGGTCCCCAAACACTTTTTATGGCACATGTCACACATGTGCGGTGCAATTTTCAGGTCTGTTCTCAATGCAGATTTTCAAAGTAGCTATTCAGCGGTTCAGCTGTAATTTAAATACAGTTCTGATGCAAATTTTAAGAGCGGGCCGGCTAGCTGGCCGTTTCATCCCTAATAAGTGATAACGCATTAGCTTTAGCATATTTTCATGATTGTATAATAACAAATCGCATAAGAAATTATACCTGTTAATCCAATATATACGGGAAAATGACAGAGGCTAACCAGTCAAATTTCAGGGATCTACGCTATTTTTTCAAGAGCCTAGTTGTATTGATATTCCTCTAAGGTATGCATTGTGAACATTCCAGAGTGTAAACCTACCGACATTTAAGTCAAAATAAGAGTTTAAGTGTTCAGGCTCCATAGAGTGGTGTTATGAAAAGTATTAGAGTCAGAAAAATGTAATGTGATATGGTCATGATCTGGCCAGGTAATAGTTTCAATGAATGGG
The DNA here is from genome assembly GCF_042186555.1 of Aquarana catesbeiana. NCBI lineage: Eukaryota > Metazoa > Chordata > Amphibia > Anura > Ranidae > Aquarana > Aquarana catesbeiana. Next base: position 412,266,522 of record NC_133324.1, read on the forward strand.
GAGGCAACAAGCAGGAGAGTCCATCTGTCAACTATAAACATATCTATCCTTGAGAATGAACAATGCGAGGTGGAGAAAAAGGAGTAGTCTCTCCAGACGTCAGAGCATGCCTATGAAAAAACTCATTCAAACTAAACAAGGAAGGGCCTTCTGGATTTAGCCATATTTAGCCATTCGTGCTAAAATGCAGGGCAATCAGGGTGCAGTGGATAGCTGGTTGTTAAGGAGCAGGCTGGGAAGCAGACCATGGCATCCCTAACAACCGATGAGTCTTCAGCTGTCCATGGGCTTCCTCGCTGACAGCTGAATAAAAAAAAGTAAAAAAAAAAAAACAGCATAGGGGTCCCCCTCCTAGTCCATAAAAGGCCCTTCTGGTGCATGCTGGTTTGGTGTAATTATAAGGTGGTGGTGCCACCAGGTAATGTCGCCAAGTGGCCCTGCCCTTACCTATATAAGAACTGCCAAACAGCAAGCCAGGCATTCGGCGGTTTGCCTTAGTTGACAGCGGAGAATTATTTTTTCAGGTCCGGCAGTGTGGCAGGCGGCATGATTGATGATGGATCTACATAGGCAACAATGTTTTTATTTATTTTTTTAATAAAGAAATTGTCGAAAACTATTTGTGTTTTTATTACTTTTTGACACTTTTTGGTGAATGGATAGGGGTACATACTCATTCACATAGGGAGGGGGCAGGATCTGGGGGCCCCCTTGTTAAAGGGGGCTTTCAGATTCTAATAAGCCCCCTGCCCGCAGAACCCCACAACCACAGCCTAGGGGTGTGGGGAAGAAGCCCTTGTCCCTATCAACATGGGGACAAGGTGCTTTGGGGTGGGGGGGGTCATATGCCCATGTTGAGGGCATGTGGCCTGGTATGGTTCAAGAGGGCCTTTTAATAACTGGGGGGGGGCCCACATCGTTTTTTTTTTTTTAAATGTTTCTATTGCCGTCACTGGTATTGTATTGCCGGCTATTTAAATATCATTTTAACAATTTTTTTTCTTTAGAAATTTCATTTTTGCTGCAGCAAGTTCTATACATGCTACAGATGCACCATTTTACAGACAGACTAAGGGGACCCAACAGACACTATATTTAAAGGAATTTTTCATGTTTTATTGTAGCACTTTAAGCATCATTAAAATCACTACTCCTGTAAAAACAATCTTATTTTTTAAAAAAAAGTTTGCATTGATACATGTCCCCCAGAGCAGTACCAGGACCCCCATACCATTTTAATGGTCAATTACTTGCATATACGCCTTCAAAATGGGGACTTTTGACTTTTTTTTTACTTGACTTTTAGTTGGATGTGTGGTAGGGTTCCCTGAAAAGATGAGTTTTCAGGGATCGCTTAAAGGCAGCCAAAGTAGGAGATAGCCGGAAAGATTGAGCTAGAGAGTACCAGAGAATGGGGGAGGCTCAGGAGAAGCCCTGGAGACAAGCATGGGAGGAGGAGACAAGGGAGCTTGTGGGCAGGAGGTCTTGAGAGGAGCAGAGAGGATGGTTTAGGTGATATTTGGAAACAAGAGAATCTTTAAGGGACAGCAGCGTCTCTTTAAAGTGGCATTTCACCTAAAAGTGTAACTTCCGCTTTAAGTACTCCTCGCCCCTGACATGCCACAATTGGCATGTCATTTTTTGGGATCGGCTGGGTACCTGGTTTGGAGTGGGACTTTGTGTCCCACTTCCTCCTTCTGACTTCTGGCCGTCTAGGAGACTCCTAGGCGGCCCCTCCCTCCCGGCAATGTTCTGGCAAGTCCCAGAACATTGCCTGGCCTTTGACGGAGTGCAGCACGGCTTGCGTATGCGCAGTGCGTGCCCAGCTGTGAAGCCAAAAACTGTCACAGCCGGGTAGACCACACTCACAATGTCGGCGCCGCAAATAGGAGGGGGAGAAAACAGAGGCTTCGGGCGGCCACATCGCTGGACCGTGGGACAGGTGAGTGTCTGTTTATTAAAAGTCAGCAGCTATACTTTTTGTAGCTGCTGACTTTTAATAAACTCAAAAACCAGTGGAACTCCACTTAAGATTGGTTATTGTGGCAGGTTGGGTATGAAGATGGGTATTCCTCTAGTGGTCTCAGCTGTTGTGAGGGAGAGAGAGATCCAGAGATTGTGTGTTGGCTGCCCCTCTCCTCCCCTTGCCTAGACTTCTTAGCTTTAGCTGGGCTACGAATGGTGGGGGAGTCTGGGGGGGTGAGGATTCACCAGACAGCCGATCAGCAGAGAGAGCACCAGAGCTAGTAGTGGGAGCCATTGTGTTTCCTCCTCCATCATTCACTATGGGGGTTATTTACTAAAGCTGGAGAGTGCAAAATCTGGTACAGCTCTGCATAGAAATGAATCAGGTTTCCAGGTTTTATTGCCAACTCTTAATTGAACAAGCTGAATTTAGAAGCTGATTGGCTGCTATGCACAGCTGCATCAGATTCTGAGTGCACCAGTTTTAGTAAATCTCCCCCTATGTGTTTGTGTGCAGCATGAGAAGAGAAGCTGCTACCACCATGTTGGAGGAGCTGGCGGGTAAAAATCTATCGGCTTCTCTGGGCCTGAGCGGGAGTTCCTTCTCTGTGACATGGCGATAAGAGTCAGGGCTAATGTGCCAAGGGGGTCACTCCTGCTGTGTACACACGACCGGACTTTTCGACAGCAAAGGTCCGACGGAACGAATCCGCCGGACAATTCGATCGTGTGTGGGCTTCATCGGACCTTTGCTGTCGATGCGATGGATTTTAGAAATAGAACATGTTTCAAATCTTTCCAATGGACTCAAATCCGGTCAAAAAATCTGTTTGTCTGTATGCTAGTCCAAAGGACGAACAACGACGCAAGGGCAGCTATTGGCTACTGGCTATGAACTTCCTTATTCTAGTCTGGTCGTACGTCATCACATTCAGATCAGTCGGACTTTGGTGTGATCATGTGTAGGCAAGTCCGTTGCATCGGAACTCCGTCGAAAGTCCATCAAAAAGTTCTTCGGAGTTCAGTGCGTTGAAAGTCAGCTCGTGTGTACACGGCATAAGAGCTCCTTCACACAGCGTTCATGCAGTCCCATGGCCAGCCATGCCCCCCCTCCCCCCTGTGCAAATGGTTTAATATCCTGGAAATGTTGTTACACTCCCAGTTTTTTAGGTATTTGGTATATGGCTAATAAATAACATTTATTTATATTTTTAAGTTATTTTGTAATTTTTTTGCATGTTTTGATACATTTGATAACCTCATTTTGTAAGTAACAAATTGGTTCTTGTAAATTTTGGAGGTGATTAACACAACAATATAAAAGAATTTGGGATTACGAAGCTATAATATATTCAGGGGATACTGTATCACTCGGCCCTGCCCCCCGGCGCGCCGCGTCATTGTATGTGATTGACAGCAGCGCGAGCCAATGGCTGCGCTGCTTCCAATCCATCCACTCTAGCCTATCAACAGCCAGGCTGAGCGGCAAAGAGGATGTCGGGAGCAAGCGCTGAACTTTCGAGGGGTAAGGTAAGTAAAACGGGGGGGCTGGGGAGGGCGGTATTGTCAGATGTTTTACCTTTACTTTTACCTTTACAACCCCTTAAGCACAAATGTAATTGTAAAATGTCTTAATTTAACACAGTTATGTATTCACTAATTCTGGAAGGGCGAGGGACCTGATTTTTCACTGCTTCCATTACATAACTTACACGTCTTGTCCCTTCTCCAGTCTTTGACTGGAGAGTAAACAGGGGAGCATCAGTCTGATTGTCAGTCTGATCATCTTCCTATTAGTAAGGTCTCTCTTCCTATCAGCATCTTCCTTGTTAGGACATGAACACTGCAGCACAACTTTTCAGCTTCTTGTGCTGCTTCCCCTTGTCCAATTCTGAACTCTGCTGTACATGGGATTGCAAGAGGCTGATACCAAGTCAAATTAATTACATTACTGGCATACAAATATATCTGGGGGAGGGTTACTAAAACTGGAGTGTGCAAAATGTGGAGCAGCCTTGCATGTAAACCAATCTAGGTTTTTCCTCTAGGTTTTATTGTCAAAACTTAATTGAATAAGCTGAAGTTAGAACTTGGTTACTCCAAGCTCCAGTTTTAGTAAATCCCCCCACTGACTCTTGTGTTAGTGAATACAGAGCTACATTATTTATGAATTTTATATTTGTTTGGAGTTTAGCTATAAATGTGTTTTAAATAACACATCAGGCTTTCTTATTTTACCTTCTTATGGTTTCCACACCATAATTTACACTTGAAGATTGGAAATATATGTCAGCACGGAGTGGTACTGTGGACATATTGTGATTAGCTGTGCTGCATCCCCAATAGTATAGTATTTTGTAAATGAGAGAAGCTTATGGACTTTACAGTAATTGCAGGATACACTAAAATATGTTAAAAAGTATAAATTACAAGAGGTCCCCATTAAATCTAAGGTAAGGAAATGAGTAATCACCGCCATGTCTCTATATATAGATTTTAGGGAGTTATTTTCTTATATTTATAGACAGACATTGTTCGCCTCTACGTCAATTTTATTCAGTGTCCTCCATTATTACTTTAAAATACTTAACCTATGCTCTGACAGGAGCAGGATACCTACCTTTCTATCTCTAGGCGGAAACACCATCCAACTGTCAGTAAGTCTATTGTTAAACCTAATCCCGCTATAAAATGATTGTGTATTTCCTTAATATCATACTCACATCCACCTGTACGCTTACCTTTAGGTGCGTCCCCATATTCACTTTCATGGGGGGCGTATGCTGTTCCGTCGGCTAAACCACACACTCTCTCCACACGTCCTATTAACCACTTCAGCCCCGGAAGGATTTACCCCCTTCCTGACAATTTGGCACTGCGTCGCTTTAACTTTAATTGCGCGGTCATGCAAAGCTGTACCCAAACGAAATTTGCGTCCTTTTGTTCCCATAAACAGAGCTTTCTTTTGATGGTATTTGATCACCTCTGCGGTTTTTATTTTTTGCGCTATAAATGGAAAAATACCGAAGATTTTGAAAAAAACTATATTTTCTATTTTTTGTTATAAAAAAAATCCAATAAACTCACTTTTAGTCATACATTTAGTCCAAAATGTATTCAACAACATGTCTTTGGTAAAAAAAAATGTCAATAAGCGTATATTTATTGGTTTGCGCAAAAGTTATAGCACCTACAAACTAGGATACATTTTCTGGAATTTACACCGCTTTTAGTTTATGACTGCCTATCTCATTTCTTGAGGTGCTAAAATGGCAGGGCAGTACAACCCCCCCCCAAATGACCCCATTTTGGAAAGTAGAGACCCCAAGGAAATTGCCGAGAGGCATGTTGAGCCCATTGAATATTAATTTTTTTTGTCCCAAGTGATTGAATAATGACAAAAAAAAAAAAATTACAAAAAGTTGTCACTAAATGCTCACACAGGCCATGGGCATATGTGGAATTGCACCCCAAAAAACATTTAGCTGTTTCTCCTGAGTATGGGGATACCACATGTGTGAGACTTTTTGGGAGCCTAGCCGCGTTCGGGGCCCCGAAAACCAAGCACCGACTTTCTAAGGGTGTAAATTTTTTATTTCACTCCTCACTACCTATCACAGTTTTGAAGGCCATACAATGCCAGGACAGTTCAAACCCCCCCAAATTACCCCATTTTGGAAAGTAGACACCCCAAGCTATTTGCTGAGATGCATGTTGAGTCCATGGAGTATTTTATATTTTGCCACAAGTTGCGACAAACAAATGACAAACTTTTTTTTTTTTGCACAAAGTTGTCACTAAATGATATATTGCTCAAACATGCCATGGGCATATGTGGAATTACACCCCAAAATAAATTCTGTTGCTTCTCCTGAGTATGGGGATACCACATGTGACTTTTTGGGAGCCTAGCTGCGTACAGGGCCCCGAAAACCAATCACCACCTTCAGGAATTCTAAGGGCATAAATTTTTTTTTTCACTCCTCACTACCTATCACAGTTTCGAAGGCCATAAAATGCCAAGATGGCACAAACCCCCCCCCCAATGACCCCATTTTGGAAAATAGACACCCCAAGCTATTTGCTGAGAGGCATGGTGAGTATTTTGCAGCTCTCATTTGTTTTTGAAAATGAAGAAAGAAAGGAAAAATGCATTTTTTTTTTATTTTTTCAATTTTTAAAACTTTGTGACAAAAAGTGAGGTCTGCAAAATACTCACCATACCACTCAGCAAATAGCTTGGGGTGTCTACTTTCCAAAATGGGGTCATTTGGGGGGGTTTGTGCCATCTTGGCATTCCATGGCCTCCAAAACTGTGATAGGCAGTAAGGAGTGAAATAAAAAATTTACACCCTTAGAAGGGTGGATATTGATCCGTTCAGATACTATACCACTAAGGGAGGTGTATGGTGCGTGCGTGGGTGTTAGCACTACTGGCACTAACCTAACGCTGCCTGGGGCGACGCAGACCCTATCTGACCCTAAAACTTAACTTACATCACCGCCAGGCGATCAGGGGGTTAAACCTTTATTAGGTAATAAACAGCGGGTGCCCTGACACTATAAAAAATAAACTAACTAACCAGCGTCACCCGTAACAGTTATACAGTGATCACTGATGAAAGGGTTAACTAGGGGGCAATCAAGGGGTTAAAACCTTTACTAGGTAGTATATGGGGGTCCCTGACGCTATAAAATGCTGACGGCGAACCTATATACTTATCTCCCTAACTAGCGTCACACTAATACAGTGATCAGAAAAACAATCGCTTAGTGAAACTGGCGATGGGAGGTGATCAAGGGTTAAAACTTTATTGGGGGGGTTAGGGGGGTATCCTAGACCTAAAGGGGGCTAACACTAACTGCACTACCACTTATAACTGTCACAAACTGACACCAATGCAGTAATCAGAAAAAAAAACTGCTATTGGTGTCACTGTGACAGGGGGTACAGGGGGGGTGATTGGGGGGTGATGGGGGGTGAAATGTGTGCCTAGTGTGTTTTACTGTATGTGTAGCGTTGTGCACTTACTCAGATGTCTTCTCTCCTTGGCGTCGGAACAGACGCGAGGAGAGGTGACATCACTTCCTCTGCCACTGTTTACATTACAGCAGCAGAGGAAGATTTTCATTCGTTGGGAACGATCGCGAGGGGGTGGCCACAAATGAATGGTCTCCCCCTCAGCATGAACGCTCCCCTAATGAAGCCGACCACCTCGGGCACCGGGGGAAGCAGATCACATACCAGGTACGTGATTTTGCCTGCCCATGCCATTCTGCCGCAGTATATCTGCGCTAGGCGGTCGGCAAATGGTTAATGTATTACATGTTTTTGTAAGTATAGCCGCACTCTGTATATGTGTCTACGTTTTTTGCATTTGGAAGTCCTGTCAATCATTGATCATGTTATCTTTACCCTGTTATAGAGAAATGCAATATTAACCCTCAAGGCTTCTGAAGAAGTATAAATTAACGCAAAACATGTTGAGCAAGCAGGATCGCTAGTTGGACATCCTCACCTCTATGAGTAGCCACCATTGGTTAATTGGAATTAAGAAACCATTTATGTGTTTGCATGTTCTTTATTATCATATTTGGGGGCTCCCAACCTACGTATGGGGGATGATGGTTATACTAGCAACCTGTATCTTGGTCCATTTAGAAACTATGTTTTGATATTCTTATAATGCAATACAGTACATTTTTTAAGACTTTATTGTTATAGTTTCAACAAAATTTATACTTTTTAACATATTTAGTGTATTGTGCCATTAAAGTCCAAAAGCTTCTCTCATTCACAAAATACTATCATTTACACTTGAATAACAGCACCCTGACAAAACCCAATCAAGCTATTGCATTTTACTGTCCATAGAGATCTGATTAAAAGATGAGAAGAACAGCATTGTCATTATCAGTGTGTTGATGTTTCTTCTTCTTTTGAATACAGTAGGCAAAGTACATGCATACTCTGCCAATGCTTTTGGATGGAGAAATATGTGTTACAGAACTAACTGAACACAATTAAATGATTCATTAGGTATTTTTTTATCTACATAGTTGAGTTGTGAAATTAACAATTTTACTCCTCTTCCACTTTAATTGATTGGAATGTCAACTGCTCAATGTTCTGATTTCAGTGAAGACACATTTGTCAACCCTTCCAAGCAGGTGTGACTATTAAAATATGTTTAACAAAATTTGTTCACATCTGCATTTTCTTCTACTAGATTTTAATACTTGGTGTGTGAGTGGACCCACATATGTATACCTTGCACATTATGACTGTGCATTAGCCGTGAAGTGGGACTTTGAAAAATATATTAGTTAAATTCTCAATAAAGCTATTTTGGATTCATGCTAATATGCTTGTGGTCTACACAGAGTGTGGTATCACACATTTTAACAAGGTCTTCATTCAAGATTTGTTTTAAATGTTTTACATAATGAAAGAAAAGAAAATATGCATGAACTTGTCATTTAAATTTAAGGAGATACTGTAAAAAAAAAATGGAGTCACCAATCTAGAACAGTGGTCCCCAGATGTGGCCCTTTGCGTGCCTATATCTGGTCCTTAAGGCATTATTACTGACACCAACAATGGGACATAATTCCAGCCACTGTGTCAGAAACCATGAATCAGACTGAGACAGAACTACAGTTAAATCACACTTGTTTAAAAATAATAAAAAAAGATAAACAGAGTAAACGTAGTCAAAACATAGCCAGAGTTCAGGAACTGGAACAGATAGTCAGACAAGCCAAAATGTCAGGGAGCCAGAGAGGAGAGCAGTAGAAAAACAAGCAGGATCTGGAGCCAGAAGGAATGTCAGCCAAGCAAGTCTTTATCAGGAACACAGGAAAGCGTCTCTAGAGATGTGACCAAAGCGAAGGCAGAGATCATCTGGACTTGACGGCTTAAGTAGGCAGGACTGACGAGCAGGATATCATCAACAGGTGAGTCATTGTGGAGAGATAGGAGCTGGCAATTAGCTGACAGCTGAGCGGCCAGCTTTGAGAAGGAAAGGCTGAGCCCAGTCCTGACAGTATCCCCTCCTCAATGACCCCTCCCCCTCAGAGGACCACCAGGTTTGAGGGGAAAACATCTATGGAAATCACGGAGGAGGACAGGGGCATGTACATCTGAGGATGAGACCCAAGCAAGTTCCTCCAGACTGTACCCTTTCCAATGCACCAGGTACTGTATGTGCCCAGGGAACCTACTGGAGTCAACAGTGGACTGTAATTCATACTCCTCATGGTTATCAACCTGTACAGGGTGAGGACAAGGCACCAAGGTGGTAAAGCAGTTGCAGACCAAAGGTTTAAATAAGGAGACATGAAATAGATTTGAGGTACGCATATTAGAAGGGAGGTCTAATGTATAAGCCACTGGGTTAATCCTGCGAAGAATACGGAAAGACCCAATAAACGGAGGTACGGACTTCAGAGAGGGAACACAAAGTCGGAGGTTGTGAGATGACAGCCAGACCCTGTCCCCAACCTTGTAGGAAGGGGCAGGTAAGGCGTCTTCGGTCAGCATGGAGTCTGTACCTATCATTAGCATGTCTCAAAGCCTCCTGGACTTGTGCCCAAGTTGAACGAAAACCACGGAGATGCTCCTCTAATGCAGGAATACTCCACGGAACAAATGACTCAGGCAACATGGAAGGTTGGAATCCATAGTTTGCCATAAATGGGGACAATCAGGAAGCAGAATTCAAGGCACTATTGTGAGCCCATGGTAAGAAGTCTGACCAGTTGTTATGATGGTCAGAAACATAGCAACATAGGAATTGCATCAAGGACTGATTGGCTCATTCTGTGGCCCCAGTAGACTGTGGGTGATACGCAGAGAAGAAAGCAAGCTGAATTTCCAACTGTGCACAAAAGACTCGCCAGAACCGGTACACAAACTGACTACCCCTGACAATCACTTTGGTTAGCCCATGTAAGCGAAAGAGCAACCGAGAAAAAATGGAAGCCAGTTCCTAAGAAGTGGGCAACTTCTTAAGTGGAATACAATGGGACATTTTCAAGAACCGGTCAACCACCACAAGGATAACTGTGTTGCCCTGAGAGTTGGGTAACTCTACAATGAAATCCATAGACAGGTGGATCCAGGGCTTCTCTCCACTGGGTATGGGTTGTAGGAGGCCCACTGGAAGGTGTCGTAGAGTCTTACTCTGAGCACACATGGAACAGGCAGCTATGAAGGCAGTTACATCAGCATGTAGACTAGGCCACCAGAATTGTTGGCCCAAAAGAGTTGATTATTCCCAGGGTGGCCAGCAACCTTGGGAGAATGGTAAGTCTGGAGCACGGCAGTATGGAGACTCTCTGGGACAAAGCAGCGGTCACAAGGTTTCTCAGGAGGAACATGGACCTGAGCAACAAGAATTTTGTCACCCAAAGAAGTGAGACTGGTGCGAACCGTAGCCAGAATACGATCAGGAGGAATCACAGGAACCGGAACCAACTCCATCTTGGAAGTGGAGGAAAATTGTCATGACAAAGCGTCAGCCCTTACATTCTTAGTACCGGGTAAGAATGAGACAATGTAACAATGAAACTAGACAAGAAAATCCCATCACGCCCTTCTGAGAGAAAGGCTTTTAGCCTCAGACAAGAATGTCAGATCCTTATGGTCAGTAAGAATGAGAACCGGCACAGTGGTACTTTCGAGGAGATGTCTCCATTCTTTCAGGGCTAAAATGATCGCTAACAGCTCTCTGTTACCAATCTCGTAATTGTACTCCGCAGGTGATAATTTCTTGGAAAAGTAGCCACAAGGATGCATAAAGCTCTCAGAGGTAGGACGTTGAGACAGAAGGGTGCCAACTCCAGTCTCAGAAGCATCAACCCCAAGGATAAAAGATAACGTAGGATCAGGATGTGCCAACACAGGAGCAGAAAAAAGGCAGCCTTGAAACTCTCAAAGGCCTTAACCTCCCTGGCGGTATGATTATTTCGGATTTTAGGTGCTGAAAGCGGTACCATTATTTTGCATGGAAATTTGGCGTTTTATATTGTAGGTCTGTAAATCTTAACAATAACACACTTAAATCTGTCCAAACCAGAGTCTAGTAGATATCCTGGGTATGATAAAGTTTGAAACACAAAAACATAAATTATAATATAATAAATAAAAATAAATATTTAAAAAAAAAAAAAATAGTAATAAAATAAATTTCCCCACAATTCACTATCGCTCAATTCTGCAAGTGTTCTAATTTACTATTGCTGTTTTCTAGCTGGTCTAAAGCCACTTTTGACGTAAGGGGACACTTTTTGGTTGCTATGGACAATCTCCAGTTTCCAGGCAGAAAGAACAGTATATATCATATAAAACTGCATGCAGGGCATGGGCCAAAGCACTGGGGACAAAAGGGATATGAAATCATTTCATACAGTACTGTAATCTGTAAGATTACAGTACTGTATGTGTTATGATTTTTACTTTTTTTTTAATTTGCCACCAGGCTCCGCCCCCATGCGTCGCGCCGCTCGCAGGGAACGGAGCCTGGCACAGAGAGGCTTCGGAGGAGGACGGAGCCCTCGGACACTGCGGGGGACATCGCAGGATCCCGGGGACAAGGTAAGTAACGCCGCCCCAGGATCCTGCAATGCGATCCCGAGTGTGGCTCGGGGTTACCGCTAATGGTACTGAATTTTAACCCCGAGCCACACTCGGGAAAACTGCCAGGGAGGCTACTGGACTCCGGAGACCAACTCTGCGGGTTACCGTCCTTTCTGGTCATATCAGTCAGGGGCTTGACCAGAGACAAGAAGTTACGAATAAACTTCCAATAATAGTTGGCAAAGCCAAGAAAATGCTGCAGAGGACATAAACCCACAGGTCAGAGCCACAGTAGGACTGCTGAAAGTTTCTCTGGGTCCATCGAAAAACCAGCAGTGGAAATTTCATAACCCAGGAATTTAACCTGTTCATGATGGAATTCACACTTCTCCAATTTACAATAGAGATTGTTCTCTCTTAGTTTATGAAGCACACGACAGACATCTGTGTGGTGGCTCTCCAGGGACTTGGAAAATATGAGGATATCGTCGAGATAAGCCACCACACATAACTGCAACAAATCTCGGAGGACATCGTTAATAAATTCCTGGAAAACTGCCAGGGCATTACAAAGGCCAAAAGGCATTAGGAGGTACTCATAATGGCCTGTTCTGGTATTAAACGCAGTCTTTCACTCGTTGCCCTCTTTAATCCTCATGAGATTGTATGCCCCTCTCAAATCAAGCTTTGTGAAAACCGTTGCTCCCTTGAGGCGGTCAAATAACTCCGTAATCAACGGAATCGAATAGGCATTCTTAATCATGAAACAATTGAAACCCCTATAATCAATACAAGGTCTCAGTCCACCACTCTTCTTCTTTACAAAGAAGAAACCAGCACCAGCAGGAGACGGTAATTTGCGGATGAAGCCTAGGTGGAGCTAGGGACATGTGATGCAGATCATGGGCGGTGATGTGGCGGCCATCTTACTGGTTTGAAACGCTGGACATTTCTACATGCTTGTTTAACCTGCTTTTTATGTGAGTGGATTCATTTTTATCTTCAATAAATCATTTTTTATCGATCATTGCGCAATGAGCGTTCCTATCTATCTTTTTGCTTATGTGGATGCTGAAGCTTGCCTGCAGTAGATCTTTTCTGGTAGCGAAGTAAACCAGAATGTGGAGTGGAATAGCGTTTGTAGGAAGGATTGATGGTGACGCTATCTAGTACATTTAAAAGTGTATACCCTATACACTGATGGTAAGGGTCAGTTTTATTGGATGATGGTGATGGTCTTACTTTCCTTCCATATATGAAGACACCTTGAATGGACTTTGTGCTGATTGATCGCATGTTTATTTTCTCTGATGAATTTTTATTGTTTATTTTAAGCACTACACCCTCTTTTTCATTTGTTTCAATTGTATCCAGCAATTTAGTGTCAGCAGCTTTTTATTTCTTTTCATTTTATTATTTTTTATTCTTTGTATTTAGCGCAACAAATTCTTTTATTACCATGGGTTCATCTTCACAGACTTACTCTGTACCAGGAGGCATGAGAGGTGAGGGAGGCAAGGGTGAGACTGCAAAGTTCAGAGACAAAGGTACACAAGTGCTCCTTAAAAGGGAGTCTTTCTCTGAGTCTGAAGTCAATGAGGATGGCAAACATGATCACCCTCTCCAGTTCAGTGTGTATATCTTGGGCTGCTATCTCATCCTTGATGGTATCCGAGAGAACATAAGAAAATGCAGCCACGACGGCCTTGTTGTTCCAAGCAACCTCTGCTGCCAGAGTACGGAATTCAATGACATAATTGGCAACAGTTCACGTCACGCCACAAACTCAGGGTAACTCAAGACAACAGGTTTTTGCATCTCCCATAGAGGGTTTGCCCAGGCCAAGGCTCTCTCAGAAAGCAAAGATATCACAAAACCTATTTTGCTTCTGTCCGTGGGAAATGCCTGGGGCAGCATCCAAAAGTATATCTCAACCTGGTTGAGAAACCCTCTGCATTGGCCTGGATTGCCCCCAAATCGTTGGGGAAGCGGAGCAGAACCAGAAATTACTCTTATAAAGGTAATATTCGAGGCGGGTGCCTGCACAGAGACTGGAGCAGCAGCAGGGACAGCCTGCAACACAGGTTGTACCGGGGCAGCCACAGTGGAAGGTTTCAGATGAGCCGTGTGACTCAGGAGCATTTGTAACGCCATGGCAAACTTATCCATGCGGTGATCCTGCTCATCCAATCTGGAAAAAATATTACCAACAAGTGGATTGACTGCACCTTCTGAATTCATGGCCTACTGTCAGAAACCATGAATCAGACTGAGACAGAAGTACAGTTAAATCACACTTTTTTTTTCCATAAATGTTATTGAAATCAAGTATAAGTAAATGTTTACAATTTGAACAGCGTATATATCATACAAGGAAACAAAAATGTTGTTGACAACAAATGTCATTCAGGTAATCTCCTGTACCAGAGAGAGAGACAGGATGCACAACAATCAGGGAGTCATAGGAGCCCAAACTCAATTTGGCACATTGGCAACGTATTTAATCTTTGTTCTATATATATATTCAGTTACCCTGCTTTGTCTGGTACATTAATGATGTCAGGGGCCCGAGTTAGAAAACGAACACGGGAAAAAATTAGCAAGAAAATATGCATAAAGACTGAAAGGAGGGCAAAGGAGAGAAAGATAACAAGAGAGGGAGAAGAAGAAGAGAGGGGGAGAGAGAAAGGAAATAAATAAATAAATAAAAGGGGAGGAACAAGGGGAGGGCAGAACAGGGAAGGGGGAAAGAAGGGAGAGAGAGGGACATTGTAGAGAGGAGTCTGCAGATTATATAAGTGAAAGTAATGAGTCCCGTTGCCTCTGCACCCCCCCCGCCCCCCCAGCCAAAGTCTCCCTGCTTAAGTTTTCGTAAAATTATGTAAATAGTGTGCAAATCAGCACTTTGTTTAGGAGTTGCCAATTTGGAAGTAATCCGTCGTTTTAAAATGAGTCCAGCATGCCCATGTTCTCGTGAATTTTTTTATCCGTTCTTGGGAAATGTGTATCAGTTCTTCCATCTCTTCTATTTTGGAAAGTTTGGCGAACCATTTTCTAATTGTTGGTGGGGTAATAGATCTCCAGTGTGTCAGAACACACAGTCTTGCCGCATTCACCATGTGCATGGTCAGAGAGTTGTAATAAGCACTTTTAGACAATGTGGTATGGTGCAATAGATATTGCGCTAGCGTGTAATCTAAGGTATACATGGTGACCTGTGAGATGATGTCATGCACCTTCTTCCAAAATGGCTGAAACGAGTCACAGTCCCACCAAACATGGAGCATAGTGCCTTCTGCTTTATCACATCTCCAGCAGGTGTTAGGTATAGATGGTGAGAATTTGTGGAGTAAGGAGGGAGTTCTGTACCACCGTGTTTCGATTTTATAACAGTTTTCTTGGATGGCTACGTTCATGGAACCTTTGTGTGTGTATTCGTGTATGGTTTCCCACTCCTCATCGGATAAAGAAATCTGAAGTTCCCTACCCCATGTGGTGCATGCGGGATCTCTGTTGATGGTAGGCTCTTCAAATAACATTGTGTATATGAGGAATATTAAATGCCTTTGTGGTTAATTTCTTGTACGGAGGGATTCAAATGGTGTGAGCTGTCTTGTCCATGTTGAGTGTGATGCTTGTGTAGTCAGGAAGTTGCGTATTTGTCTATACGACCAAAAGAGGAAAGGTTTGGTTAAAGAGACATCAACCAGGTTGTCATAAGAGCAGGGGTCGCCTTTCAAAAAAAAAGCATTGCGCCCTCATGTCTTTGTAGGGCCATTCATGGCTCAGAAATGAGCCTACATTACCTGGTGGGAAATCTGGGTTTCCTTTTAACGTGGTTAAGGGCCCTGGAACCGAAGATAGAGGTGTTAATTTACCTGCCCATGTGAACGCTATCAGGGATGGGTAAATAAGTAGATGTGTCAATAATTCTGTTGGCTAGTGTCTAGGTGAGAGCCAGGGGAGATCTTGCACTGGAAATTGTGTAAAGGAGTTTTCTATACAAACCCATAACCTTTTATCATAGTGGATATTCCAGTCCACAATTCTGGTGAGATGGCAAGTCAAGTAATATTTGTAAAGATCGGGTAAGCCTGTTCCTCCCTTTGTCTTAGTTTGGGTCAGTCGAGTATATTTGATACGTGGTGGAGAGTTCTTCCAAATGAACAATGAACAGGCCTATCTGTATGTCGTCAAAAATGCTGTCGGGAGATGTATTGGGATGGTTTGCATCAAGTATAGAAAGCATGGGAGAATAGTCATTTTAAGCAATTAAAGTATTATTCAGAGTATTATTCAAAGTATTATTCAGAATTACATGAAAATTGAATTACAAGTCTGACAGTTTAGTGGTAATCCAGATACCCAGGTATGTGATAGCCTCTCTCTCCCATTGGAATGGGAAAGAGCTCTGGCAACATTCTGTGTCCTGTGTGGGGAGTGATACATTCAATGCATGCGATTTGGCATAGTTGACTTTAAAATTTGACAGGGCCCCAAAGTGTTCTATGTCTTTCAATAAGTTTGGAAGGGTAATGAAAGGTGACCTGAGTGATAGCAGGATGTCATCTGCATAAGCGGCCACTTTGAATTCTCTGTCCCCTATCTGGATTCCTTTAATATCGGCGTTTGATCTTAGTTTGTTTAAAAAGGGTTCCAAGGTAAGGATATATATCAGGAGGGACAAGGGACAGCCCTGGCGGGTGCCGTTGCCTATGGTGAAGGCGTCCGACAGGTGGCCGTTTACCTGTACACGCGCGGTAGAGTTAGAGTATAATGCCAGAATATGAGACAGCATGCACGATCGGAGACCTATTATTTTCAGGACTTTGCGCATGTAGTCCCAGGCCACTCTGTCGAACACCTTCTCCGCGTCCAACGACAAAAAAAACCCCGGTGTTTTAGATGATGTCATCCAATGGTGGACATTCAATGCACGTATAGTGTTGTCCCTAGCCTCCCTACTTGGGACAAAACCCACCTGGTCTAAGGAGATGAGGCCGGGAAGAACTGGTAGCAATCTATTGGCCAGGATCTTCGCGTATAGCTTTATATCCACATTAAGCAAAGCGATTGGTCTGTAATTTGATACTTGCATGATATCTTTACCTTCCTTAGGGAGGGTTGTTATATGTGCATCTAATATGTGTCCTGTGGATACATTGGGTGCTGAAAGGGCATTAAAGGTAGAGAGCATCCTGGAAGACAGAACGTCCATGAAACACTTATAATATTGTAGTGAGAACCCGTCAGGACCTGGATCCTTGCCCGGTTTCATCTGTTTCATGGCGGTCTGTAGTTCCTGTTTGGAAAGAGGACTCTCCATCTCCTCAGCCTGTTGTTCAGTAATTGCATGTGGGCTAAAATGGGTTAAAAAAATCCTCAATTTCTTCCCTCCTCTTTTCCCAGGATATTGGGTTTGTAACTTCTGAACTTAGGTTATAGAGCCCAGAATAGTAAGGTTCAAAACATTTAGTGCGTGCAACAAACCATGTCGGTCGCGTATGTGGTGAATTGTGAGAGAATTTCTAGAAGCTTGCACCGCCCTTGCTAGAAGTCTTCCAATTTTATTACCGTGCTCATAGAATACTTTCTGACGAAGTACATATTGATGTTTTATACATTTCCCCAGTTCTTCTAGCAAGAGGGAGTGAGTGTGTAATAAGTCCTGCATAGCTGTTTGAGAACGCGAGTGTTTGTGAAGCGTTTCTATCAGTGTCTGGATCGTTTCCTGGTGTTTTAGTTTAGCATCCGCTGCTAGAGCCAATAGTTCTCCCCGGACCACACACTTATAGGCCTCCCATAATGAGATTGGGGAGATATCAGGTGTGTCGTTTTCGGTGAAGTACTGCTGAATTTGTGTTTTGAGTCTTGAGTCTTTCAGTAGGGAGGGATTTAATCTCCAGGTTTTGGTTCTGCACTCTGTTTCAGGGGAGGGTCAAAGTGCACGAGATCGGATGATGATCCGACAAAAACATTGGCTCTATCGATGCCTGTGTGAGGTAGGTTAAATCTCTTTGGGAAAGAAAAAAATTAATCTATTCTAGAGTACTTCTGAAAAGGGGTAGAATAGAACATATAATCTCTTTCTGTAGGGAAAAATGTGCGCCATGTATCATGTAAATTTAGGTTTTGTAGTTGCAGTTTGATCTGATGTAGGGCCCTGTAAGTCAGTGTGGATGTGCCTGATGAGGTGTCTATGTCAAGGTTCAGAGGTACATTGAAGTCCCCTCACAGGATGATCACCCCCTTTTTAAATGTAGACAGTAGGTTGCTTACTTTTCTTATAAATGAAACTTGGTGTTCATTTGGACAATATATATTGGCTAGTGTTACTGGTTTGGAAGCGAGTTGACCTTTGATGAAAAGGTATCTACCCTCTGGATCTATGAAGGAATCTTTCATATTAAAGTGGGCATATTTGGAAATCAAAATGGATACTCCTTTAGTTTTTGCGGAGTCATTATTCAAATGAATTGCTGTCTGATACAGGTGATTGGTAAGTTTGGGTATAGAGTCGGATCTAAAGTGGGTCTCTTGAAGGAAGATGAACTTAGCTTTATGCTTGGAGAGTGCAGACAAGACCTGTGACCTTTTCTCTGGAATATTTAACCCTTTCACATTACGCAAAACGCATTTTAGTGTCAGGAGAGATTCTTTTTTTGGGATCTTTTGCATGATTTACTGAGGCGAGGGCCTAAAAGGGTTTGGTAAGCCAAGGAGTAAGAGAGACTCAGTCTCCGCCGAGGGCTTACCAAGGGGGGAGCAGAGGCGGGTCGGGTGTCCCAAGCACAAGGGAAGGAAGGTTAGAAATAGGAAAGAGAGAGAGAGAAAAAAAAGAGAGAGAACAGGGTTAGTTAGGAGAAATGAAGGGACAAAGTAAAGTTGTGAAAGAGTAGATACCGGAGGTGAAAATAGCAAATCTATATCACCTAAATAAATAGGGGGAATAGAGCTGGTGGGGTAGCTAATGCAGTATAAATACTGCAGCTTGGGGGACGATAGTGTGTGTGAGACCAACATGATCCAGCAACACCAAGGACTTATAAGTGTCTATGATCTAAAGGTGGGTCCTGGAAGCCTGAACCTTAGGGTAACAAAGCAAATAATAAACCAACAACATAGAATTGATTATGCAAACAGTAAAAACATTATTTTGCATATTTCTTGCCACATAAACCAGAATTATCAACCCTCAACTCGTGTTGAAGTTATGTAGTATTTCTAAACTAGTAACAAAAGACCATACCATAATTTTCCTCATATATTTCACCCTGGAGATATCTGACTGTTCTGTGAGCATTGTTCTTTAGGAAAAAGGGGTTAGTCATTAGCAAAAGGTTAATTTCCATCTAAGCTTGCTATAAAAAAAAACACAACTGAAAGCTTTGACACTCTAGTGTTGCTAAGATGAATTGTACCATGGTTGAGGTTAGCATCTATTCCCCGCGTTGTTGGAGGGAAGGGGCGTGGCTTAAAGCCCTGTCTGGAAATGGCATGGTCCTGCATGCTCTATGACATAAGTGCTGCAGTATCTCATGTTAGAGGAGCTAAAAAATTGGAATTTGATTAATCCGCAAAGTAGGGGTACTAATCCCATATACGGCCCAATGCCTACTAATTTAGATTTGCAGATGTAGGGTTATAATATGGGAGGTCGTATTGCCATGTAGTGCCAAACTTTCCGGTGTAGAGGCAGTGCCACACCCCCTCCCCCTCCCCACCACAGACCAGCACATTCTCTTAGTAAAAGAAATCACTTGTTTGAAGGTTGTAGTCATCTTATTAGGATCAAGTCCTTGAATTCGGATCGTAAGTTTAACGGAAAAATAAGGTATTGAGAGTGATTAGATCGAAAACTGTCAAATTTCTCCATTGCGCCTTTCTGGGTGAGAATCGGGTTGATTAAGTAAAGTTAACTGTGTACAAGAGGTGCGAAAAAAAACAAAACAAAAAGGAAAGAAACATTTCAGTTAACAGTAATGGTGGTCCCCATAGAGCTGTACTTGCGTGCCACTGTGTTGTTTTCAGTATCCTGCCGGTCTCTGCGTGTGGTTCCTGAAGCTCCAGGACTTCGGTGATTCATATCTCTGTGCATGGTGTGAGGTTCGGGTGAAGTAGGATCCAATCTGCGGTGTCTCGAGAGGTGTCTTTGGCCTTTCGGTGATGGGATAGCGGAGACTTGGCACCAGGGTTCACTTGGAAAATAGAAGGCATACCATTCTGGCAATTCAATTTGAGGTAGGCCAAGCTGGTTACAGAATGATTGTAGATCTTTTGGTGTGCGGAGTAGTGCAGAGCGGCCTCTGGCGGAGGCTGACAGAGCAAATGGGAACTTCCACCTGTACTGTATGTTACGAGAGCGGAGAGCTTCCAGAAGCGGACACAATGCGTGCCTGTTTTGCAATGTAATTTGGGATAAATCTTGAAAAAGCTTGATTTCAGCGCCGTTATACATAATACGCCCTATTTCTCTCGCTTTTCTGAGAATTTCCTCTTTAAGTGGAAAGTTCACAATACAACATATGACATCCTTCGGGGGTTCAGAGTCTCTAGGTGGAGGTCGCAGTGCATGGGGGGGCTCTCTCCATTTCAATAGGGGAGTCTGCTGGGCGGCCTAGGAGATCATTGAAAGTTGAACAAATAGCCTGCGATATGGCTGCCGGCTCTATCACCTCTGGGACTCCCCTCACTCATATATTATGCCTGCGACCGCGGTTATCAAGATCCTCCACGTGGCGATGCAGTTCTAGAAGATGTGGCAGCTGAGTATCATATGTGTGCTGCACTTGTTTAATGGCCGCTGTGTGTAACTGTGATGTCTGTTCCACAGTATCTAGGCGGTGAGCTATTGCTTGCACATCAGATTTTAGGTCTGATATAGCTGCTGCTGAAGAGCTTTTAATGTCCAGTGCTACAGCTTGTAGATCAGAGAGGCTTACAGGAGGGAAAGATCTCTCAGTGCCTGTGTCCTCTTTGTCTGCCTGCATGTCAGAGCCGCTACTCGGTGAGTGTGGGGCAGAGGCCTGCGAGGCCTGTGAAGCCACGGACTTGCCTAAGCCCCGAGTCCGAAATATGTCCGGTATGTTGTTGCTGAGCTGCGTGTCCATTTGGGTCCCCGTGCGGGGGGTAGAGGCACTCCTGTTGGGCTTACCCATCGTAGTGTTGCTGGCGTTGGGTCCCAGAAAAGAGCGAATTAGTCCTCGGTCTGCGGGAGAGCTCTGTTTAGGCAACCATCTTGGGTCCCGTCCAGGCCATGCCCCCTCACACTTGTTAAATAATAATAAAAAAAGGTAAATAGAGTAAACACAATCAAAACATAGCCAGAGTTCAGGAACTGGAACGAATAGGCAGACAAGCCAAAACATCAGGGAGTCAGAGGAGCGTAGTAGAACAGCAAGTAGGATCTGGAACCAGAAGGAATGTCAGCCAAGCAAGTCTTTAACAGCAACACAAAAGAGCATCTCTAGAGATGTGACCAGGGTGCATGCAGAGATCATCTGGACTGGACGGCTTATGTAGGCAGGACTGACAAGCAGCATATCATCAACAGGTGAGTCACTGTGGAGAGATAGGAGCTGGCAATTAGCCCACAGCTGAGCGGGCAGCTTTGAGAAGGAAGGGCTGAGCCCAGCCCTGACACACTGACACCAACAATGGGGCACTATTTCTTCCATTGACACCAACAATTGGGCATAATTGCTTCCACTGATGACAAAAATTGGGCACTATTTCTCCTACTGACAAGAAAAAATAGGCACTCTTTTTCCCACTGACACCAATTATTTCTCCCCCAATACCAAAGATTGGGCATTGTTTACTCCCACCGGGTACAGTCTGCCCCCCTAAAGTCTTAAGGACAGTAAACTGACCCATTCTTTAGAAAGTTTGTAGACCCCTAATCTAGCATGCAAGACAACATTTTAGATTTCACTTGTTACTTGCTTGACCTAAAAATGTTCTGCTTACACAGGTACTGTATATTGTAGTTTTACCCTTTCATACAGCATTTCTATTTCTATAAGAAAGGTGGCAACTATAATATACCTATACAGATATATCATATTACCAGCATATTACTATAATTTGGGGGTTTGTGTTATACTTATATTCAAAGGGTAAAGGTGTTTAAAGGATAAGTTCACTTTTCCAAACAAAGAAAATATAAATGCACATTTTTTTTTAATCATGTAAAGCATTGCATCCACAATCAGCATATCTTATAGGTGTGCACAGTCTATTGCATTAGGGTGTGCACCCCAAAGCTTAAACACACATGGGGGGTGTGTGTGTCTATATATATTTATATATATATATATATATATATATATATATATATACAGTTGCAATAAAAAGTATGTGAACCCTTTTGGAATGATATGGATTTCTGCACAAATTGGTCATAAAATGTGATCTGATCTTCATCTAAGTCACAACAATAGACAATCACAGTCTGCTTAAACTAATAACACGCAAAGAATTAAATGTTACCATGTTACCATGTTTTATGTGTTTATTGAACACACCATGTAAACATTCACAGTGCAGGTGGAAAAGGTATGTGAACCCTTGAATTTAATAACTGGTTGAACCTCCTTTGGCAGCAATATCTTCAACCAAATGTTTCCTGTAGTTGCAGATCAGACGTGCACAACGGTCTGGAGTAATTCTTGACCATTCCTCTTTACAGAACTGTTTCAGTTCAGCAATATTCTTGGGATGTCTTTTGCGAATCACTTTCTTGAGGTCATGCCACAGCATCTCAATTGGGTTGAGGTCAGGACTCTGACTGGGCCACTCCAGAAGGCATATTTTCTTCTGTTTAAGCCATTCTGTTGTTGATTTACTTCTATGCTTTGGGTCGTTGTCCTGTTGCAACACCCATCTTTTTTTTTTTTTTTTTTCTCATAAAATTTTTATTGAGTAAGATAAAATTATACAAAATAACAGGTGATTCAGAATGTTATCATGTACATATATGGAACAATTACATTAGATCATAAGTTTAGTCATTGAGCATTTCAGAACTATTTCTGTATGGAGTATAATTATAGTTAACCATGTGTGCATTTACAAAAACTATGTTAAAGAACATGTGTATCTAGGCCATTGATGAAAAACTCTTGAAACATATCTGTGGGGTCTGGAAGTTCCAGTTTGTTCAGGATAATTTGGATGTATTAAGAAGCGGCCTTTTTGTTTTTGCTTTTTCTGTGATGTATATAGTGGCCCATGTTTGTCATGTGGACCAACATTATACCTCACCCAACCCAAGCACCCCTATTGGGAACAAACTGTACAAGGGAGGGGAGGTGGTGATTGCTAATTATCAGGTGTTTTTAGTGTTGGACACATAGACATTGTCGAGAATTCTCGTAGCTATTGTTTTAGGATTATAATTTTTAGGGGCTACAAGAAGGTATGGGTGGAAAGTGGGATGGGGGAAGTTGGTAGTGTGGACGGTTACACTTTAAATTGTGGGGGGGGGGTTAAACTTTTAATGGTAGAGGTGTGATTAGTTCTCCTTCTTTTCATGATGAGGGTATCAGAAAAGAGGTGAATTAGGGGGTAAGTACCCGATATGTGCAGAACTCAAAAAGAGTGAATCAAAACTAGTACAGCCAAGACTCGAGTATATCTGGTGGGTATTCGGATATTATCTCAAATCAGCACTTTTATGAATTGGAACAATTAAATCCCAGTGTGTGTCTGTGGGGTGGATCGATAAGAAGCGTTTGAAATTCCGAGGATTCTCGAAAGTGTAGCCAACATGCCCATGTTTTGCTAAATTTTATGGGATTGTCGTTGGCTTGGTGAATTAGGTCTTCCATTTCTGCTATCTTATCTATGCGCTTTAACCAGTCTGAAATTTTGGGTGGGTTGATCTTTCTCCAAAATAGAGGGACACATTGTTTGGCAGCGTTTATGAGGTGAAGTGCTAGGGACTTCCTGTATATGGACTGTGGTAGGGTTGTGTGATGTAGCAAAAACTGAGCTGCTGATAGGTCCAGTGTGTACATGGTTATTCGAGATATCAGGCTGTGTACCTGTTCCCAGAATGGTTTAATAAGCGAGCATTCCCACCAAATATGGAGGAGAGTACCTACTTCGAAGTTACATCTCCAACACAAAGGTGGTATGTGAAGATTAAAGATATGGATTCGTTCCGGAGTCCGGTACCATCTTGAGTACAGTTTGAAATTGTTTTCTTGCGCGGAGATGTTTATAGAGCCTTTGTGGGTATGCTCGTATATGTTGTCCCAATCTTCTGAGGAGAGGTCAATTTGAAGTTCTCTTTCCCATTTCTGATTAGTTGGGTTGTCTTTGTGATTGATTTCTCCATAAAGCATGGAATATACAGTAGAAATTAAGTGGTTTTGGGGGCATGTCATAGAGCATAGTGATTCGATAGGGTGTAATTCTCTGGACCATTGTGATGTGGGTGTATTGCCATTTAAGAAATGTCTTATTTGTAGAAATGGAAAAGGAAAATGTTTCTGTCTGGGTATTGTGCAGCTAGAGCCGAAAATGGAATAATAGAGCCTTTGTCAAAGAAGTGATGGGCTCTCAGCGGGTGTTCAGTGGTACGGTTTGTAGTGTTGCTTCTCACGACTCCCGGTGGAAAGTGGGGGTTGTTTGTCAGGGGAGTCATTGGGCCTGGTGTAGGATTTAGTGTGAGGGATTGACACGTAGTTTTGAAACTATGTAAGGTAGGTCCTATGAGCGGGTGATTTGAATATACTCTGGGAATGACCTTATTGTTAAGCCATGGGGTATTGGATAAAGGGATACTATCACATGAATCTTCCAAAGCGATCCAATCTTTCGAGCGCGTATGTATGTGCCAGTCAATTACTCTAGTGAGATGGCATGCTGTATAATATTTATGTATATCTGGTAAGCCTAGTCCACCTTTAGGTTTTGGAAGAGTCATTCTATCCCAGCTGATTCTAGGTGGTTTGTGGGCCCAAATAAAGTTTCTGCAAATTTTTTTGTACGTTTTAAAGAATGATGGTGGTAAATTGATCGGGACCGTTTGTAAAACATATAATATACGGGGTAGTATATTCATTTTTAAAATGGCTATGCGCCCAAACCAGGAAAATTGGCCCGACGACCATTTGTTGAGATCGGTTTTTACGGCTTGTAGTAATGGAGAGTAGTTTTTATCATATAGATCATTTAACTTGGCTGGAATTTGTATGCCTAGGTATGTAAGAGAGTGAGGTGCCCAGTTAAAAGGGAAGTTAGTTTGGCATAGAGAGACTATCTCTGGTGGTAGAGAAATATTAAGGGCCATGGATTTGGAGAAATTTATTTTCAGATTAGACAGTTTGTGAAAGAGGGCAAAGTCTTTCAATAAGTTAGGGATCGAAATTAGAGGGTTGGAGAGGAAGAGGAGAATGTCGTCTGCATATGCTGCAAGTTTGTAATGTTTGCGCTTGATTTCAATGCCATTAATATCGGGGTTGGTCCTAAGTTTGTGCAGTATGGGTTCTAGGGAAAGGACAAAAAGAATCGGGGATAACGGACACCCTTGCCTGGTGCCATTAGACACGGAGAAGGCGTCCGACAGATGACCATTAACTCTAATTCTGGCTGTGGGAGAAGCGTATAGCGTTAGAATCATTTGGATAAAAAGAGCTGGAAATCCCATAGCCTGTAGAACTGCAGTCATATAGTCCCATGCCACCCTGTCGAACGCCTTCTCCGCATCAAGGGATAGGAAAAAGCCTTGTGTGGAGGACGTTGAGAGCCAATGATGGACATTGATAGCTTTTGTAGTGTTTTTTTTTTTAAAGTATTTTATTAAGTTTTCGCGTATACAAAAAGTTCAGTACATCAACTGTTGTAATATAAGGAAGGGTGTTAGACAGAGTCAGCATACATCTTGAAGAGTAAGCAAAATAACATCACACAAGGAAAGTTGTGGAGGCAGAAATAAGCAACCTGTAGGGCAAAAATCATGGAGGTTATAAACATTCCATGTCCGTGGTTGCGTAAGTCTCTGACCAATCCTGTATGTATTAGCGGGAGTTGCTAGTTAAGCCAAATGGATTATGAGAATGTTATCATATAAGCCCGCTTGTTGGGAGTGTGAGTCTTCGTCAGAGTAGGATATCAGTAGTGAAAGAGAGTCGTGTATAGCTTTGCCGACCGTGGTAGTTCAACCCTCAGTCCTGGGCACCCCTAATGGGATCTGCCTGTGCCCAGAGAGGGTGTATACAGGCATCTTCTGGCTAGGAATGTCGGTTCGGTGTGTTTGTAGAGAAAGGGTTCCCGTCTAGCCGGAGAATTCCCTAGGATGAGATGAGACAACTTGTATACGTACAACTAGGAGTTGTCGGTGTGAGGGAGGGGGACATGAGGGAGACGGAGGGTTAGGGTTGAGTATATATAAATTTATGTATTTATGTGCTCAGTTGTGCATGGCCTTTCATTGCCTTCAGAGTCAGTGAGCTTTTATAGTGTTATCTCTAGCCTCTCTGCCAGGGATGAATCCAACCTGGTCTAATGAAATTAAGTTGGGAAGGAACTGGAGAATTCGATTGGCTAGAGTTTTGGCAAATATTTTCATGTCGACGTTGAGGAGAGAAATAGGCCGGCAATTGGATACCAGTGTCTCATCTTTGCCGGGTTTCGGTATAAGTGTGATGTGTGCTTCCAATAAGTCTTTGTTTGTTTGGGGAGAGGAAGATAATTCATTAAAGGTCTTGGTGAGGTGAGGAACCAGTATCTCTTGGAAAGTTTTGTAATAGCCCACAGTCAGACCGTCTGGGCCTGGGCTTTTGCCTGGCTTGAGTTGTTTTAGTACATTTGAGATTTCGTCTGGAGTAATGGGGCGGTTTAGGTGTTCTATGTCTTCTGGAGAGATGGACGTCGGGCAGTATTGGGTTAGGAAATCTTTTAACGGATTTTCTCTTTCTGTATTGGGGTTTGTTTCCTTAGAAGTGGGTAAATTGTATAGATCTGAGAAATATTGAACAAATTGGTTGGCGATTTCTGCCGGGGTGGAGAAATTTGTTCCTGAGGAATCTCTAATCGCGTGTATGGTATGCGATGCTTTCTTAGATTGTAATGCCCTGGCCAAAAGTTTTCCAGATTTATTTCCAAATTCGTAAAATAGTTTTTGTGTTAAAACATATTTGCGCTTCAAGGTTTTACCTAATTCTTCTAAGAGCTCCTCTCTGGCTTTAGTGAGGTCGGTCAGTGAATTTGTGGCTAGTGAAAGTTTGTGAGCCTTTTCCAGCGTGTGTATTTTTGCATATAGGGCAGTAAGGCGTTCTCTCTTAAGTCTGAATTTGTTAGCATTGAGCGAGATAATTTCTCCACGGATTACACACTTATGTGCAGCCCAAATGCTTGATTGTTTCGATTCCCCAGGAACGTTTTCCTTAAAATAGTGTTGTAGGCATTTATTCAGTTTTTGGGTGATGTCTATGTCCATTAATGTTGAGCTATCAAGGCGCCAAATTCTGTTTCTAGGTCGGGATGTGGGGAAGTCAAGAGTAATGGATATCGGGTTATGATCGGAAATAACCATTGGGTCAATTGAGGCCTTGGAAAGCAATGGTAGGTCATTTTGTGATATAAAAAAATGGTCAATTCTTGTGTATTTGTTGTGTGGTGCCGAATAGTATGTGAAGTCTCTCCCGTTTGGGTGTAATGTTCTCCAGGAATCATGTAGTGACAGTTCCTGGAGATGTTTTTTAATGGATTTTAGGGCTCTGTAAGGCATGGAGGATGCCCCGGTGGACGAATCTTGAGATGGCGATAGGGCCACATTAAAATCTCCGCCAACAATGAGGATTCCAGAACAGAATTCGGTTAGCAAATGAAGGGTTTCGTGAAAAAATGAGACTTGGTTTTTGTTCGGGGCGTAAAGGTTAGCCAACGTAATAGGAGAATTATGAAGAGTTTCCTTAAGAAATAGGTATCTGCCATAAGATAGTCTCTTTTAACTGCTGATATTTTTAAAGGACAATTTTTTGCTACTAAAATCGCTACACCTTTTGTTTTAGCTTCTTTGTTGGAAGCATGAAATACGGTAGGGTAGTGATGGTTGTAAAGTTTTGGGATGTTGTTAGTACGGAAGTGAGTTTCCTGCAGAAAAGCTATCTGAGACTTACTTATTTTTAGGGAGTGTAACAATTGAGATCTCTTTTCAGGCAAATTAAGTCCACGGACATTCGGGGAACAGAGTTTTACTTTGGAGAGAGATGAGGGTGTATTATTGGGTTGCATGATAGTAAAATGGATGTCCGTAGGTATTGGAATTACGTGTGAGTCTGAGTGTGCTTGTAGAGATTGCTCTTACTATTTATTGTAATAAGCGAGGTCAGGGGTGCGTAAACCGTCTATGAAGAGGAGTCGAAAAAGGAGGATAAGGGAGGGTGGTAATTAATTAACCTCCTCTACTCTATAGAGGAAGTAATGTGTACGGTTTGAAGGTAATAGGACTTGACCTTGTGTCAGGTCTATACTTCTTAATAGTACCGTTTGGGGGTCAGTAACTGTCTTACACAGGAGATCAGTACACTCACGGGTAAGCCCGCCGTTACCTGTTCTGAAGGTAGAGCAGTGGAGGGTTTTGTTCATACATACAATGGGAGGGATATATTTTGTGAGAATAGTGTATAGAATATAAGGAATTGAAAACTATGAAAGATCATATGTTGAAAATCAAAGATCGTGTGCCTTGCAACCTGTCACATGTCCCCATAATTGGGGTGAGGGATCAGGTGAGCAT
Organism: Aquarana catesbeiana; assembly: GCF_042186555.1. Classification (NCBI taxonomy): domain Eukaryota; kingdom Metazoa; phylum Chordata; class Amphibia; order Anura; family Ranidae; genus Aquarana; species Aquarana catesbeiana. The sequence goes on from NC_133324.1 coordinate 412,294,817, forward strand.
GTAAGCAGCGATACTATAGGGGTGTGAAAGAAAGACAATTAAAATAAAGTAGGTGAATGTGGCGAGTATATTAGGATGTGTTTATGGACACTAAGGAGATATAATTGCTAGTCAGGTGATGACTGATGGTTACTTATATATGACAAGAGTCATGCCACAAGAGAGTCTAAGAGAATATATAATTATCTTCTGAGTCTGAAAAAACATAGAAGCAAATAAAACATGTATTGTACTATGACCAACTATAATGAAAAGTGAGTAAAAACCATTGTAAAACCATAAAACCAGAAAACATTGCAATCAAGGTCGATTTCTGTATGGGTATAGCCTACTGGATGACAGTTAGTACTGGCGGTGTCTAAGGAGCAGACTAAAATGAAGAATAAAACCACCATTAGGAATCTTAACAGTACAATAATAAAATAATATTAATCCTCTGTCTAGCAGTCTGCTGCCCAATATGTTGTCCTAGCCTGCTATATCGTGTATTGGGAGGTGTGTAGCAGAGATTTTCCCCCTGCGAAGGAGTGTGTTTATACCGGTCGAGTATAGTCGCAGCCTGTTTATTTAATAGGGTGATCCCCTCGAGAATGATTGTTTATAGCAGGATATATAATTTTCTCGGGCGTGTTATTAGAGAATCCAAGGAGTGAGGTGTGTTAGTGTTTCTTTGTACCACAGGTAGGTTAGAGCTGTCTAATATCTAGTACAAGAATGCAGAATTGTATCATTACCCCGGTGGGCGGTATATGTATAAGTCTTATTATTCTCACCCGTAATGTCAGGTGATTCATTGCATGGATGTTGGGCCAGTTAGGGGGATGCTCAATTTAAGTGTACCAACCATCTAGGTGTTCTGCATTCATCCTCGTTAGTTAAACCGGAATTAATCATTTATCGCAGTATGTTCGTAAGAGATAGATCAACCTGTTGAATAAACAAATTTATGAGTGTTATGTAAAGTATGTCTGTAGAATTCTAGGTTTCGTGGTGGTATGCGACGTGCTGTCAGGTAAGCTAAGTGTGATGCAGAAAAGTGTGAAATACCTCGTAGAGTAATTATGTGGTGGTTTGTGTTACTATATGGAAAGAGATAGTAAACTATAGTGGTTATATTGAAGGGTGGGGAGGCTGCATGTGAACAGCCACCTGGAGTTGATCTACGGTGTATAAGGGATGATGTACAGTTAAAGGTAACCGTGAAAAGGACATGCGGTCTAATAAGATGTCATGTATGTATGCATCCCTGGGAGGAATGGTTGCAGCCGACCGTTAATAAATGTAATAACGATACATTACCAAAGTCCATTTTTTAGCCGATCTGTGTAAAAAAAAAAAAAAAAATGTTGACTGAGCACATCTAAGAGCGAGACAGCAGTGTCCTGTTAAAAGTGAATGATACGAGTTCTTGACCTCTTCTGAGCTGTGTAGGAGGTGTGTAGGATCACCGGGGATTTGGAGTCAGTAGCGCGTGGGCATCCAAGAACGGAAGTTCAAGATTTGATGTTTTAAACCGATGCTCACATCTAGGGAGTTTGCTGTCATATTCTACTTGGTGTAATCGAGGGAGAGGTTATGATCATCCGTTGTAGTGAGGTGCAATGTCCTCACCTCCTTCCGGGTTAATCTTGCTGCATAGTGGATCATCCTTTATTTGGGGTCCTCAGGAAAGGCATATGCAAAAATTTGAATCCATTAGCCAAATGGGGGAGCAGACAGTTTGTGTATATGCGGTACCAGGGCGGTGGTGGTAGGCAGTGCTATTGGGGGGAAGTTAGTGCTCGTACATAAATTCCCGACAGTGCCGCGTTGTAGGTTATTGGCTTTAGTTTGCTTGTTAATACTGAAAGTAGTATTAGAGCAGAGCAGGAAGAATGTTTGTAAGGGATCTATGTAGGACAGTGGAGTGAAACAAACTGAATTGAATTGGCTTATGTCCCTGTAGTGGATGACAGCTAAAAATATTCTCAGCTGCTGTAGGGAACACTGTGTGCAGGCGGCGGTATAAGTATGAGTGAGTTCGGCCTGTCTTTGTTGAAACAAACGTGTTTCTGAAGTGAACAGGGACATCGACGCTGATGAAGATTGCATGAACATAAAGTCAAACAGTCATATAACAAGTTAACAAGAGTCAACAGGAAGGGCTGTAACAGGTTGTGAAAAGTTAGATTTTCATCTTAATCTGATTCAGGATCCATCGGATTAAGATACTGCTATAGGGAGAGCATCGGGTCAGATATCCCTTCTGGCTCTTCTAGAACGCAGAGAGCTGGATGGACTGTATCTGTACTGTGTGTCATGGCGTGCAGCACGTGATCTGTTACCTGAGGGTGAGCGTCTCCTGTCATGTCTTACAGCTTGCGTATCCATCGGTTCTGCTGGGGCTTGATGTCTTCTGACTGCTGCCTGTCGGAATTCCGCATACCAGTTGGGCACCTGGACTAAAGGAATATCCAGGGTGTGACAGAATTGGTGCATGTCTTCAGGTACTCTCAGCATAGCCGTCCGGCCAAGATGTGTGGCAGAGAGACAGAAAGGGAATTTCCAGCGGTATCTTATGCCGTTGGCTCTTAGCACCTCGAGAAGAGGCTTCAAATCTCTTCGGTGTTGAAGGGTGATGCCAGATAGATCTTGAAAGATCTGGATCTGTCGTCCGTCATGCTGCAGTTGCGATTTGTCTCTTGCCTGTCGCAGAATTTCCTCCTTTAATTTATAGTCCACCAGGCAGCAGATGATGTCCCGCGGAGGATCTGTCTCTCTTCCCTTAGGGCGCAGAGCCCTGTGTATTCTCTCCATCTCAATCTGCGTTTGGCGGGGTCTGTTTAGAAGGCCATTAAAGAGCTCCGTAACTGCAGGCAATATCTGTTCAGAATCAATTACCTCAGGCATCCCTCTGATCCTGAGGTTATGGCGGCGTCCGCGATTATCAAGGTCTTCCACGTGCCTTTGAACTTCTCTCAGCTGCAGGGTGTGTGTGTCCAGTTTTCTTGTCACCTTGCGGAGGATTGTATCGTGTTGGGCCGTCGTCTGTTCCACTTCATGCACTCTGTTCCCTAGTGACTGAATGTCCAGACGCAGGTCTGCAATGGCGGCTGACAGAGTATCCTTGATGTCAGTGGCAATCATTCTCAGATCTTGTATGCTGAGAAGGGATTGCGGTGGGTTGTTTTGAGCACTTGTCGCCGCTGGGGATGAAGGGAGCGGCGCTAGTGTGGGTCCCCACATCTGTGTTTCAGAGGTATGTGAGGTACTGTGGCGGGCAGGCGCCATGTTGTTCCGTTGTGTTCTGAACATCTCAGGGATGTTCTGGCTGATGTTCCCTGTATGTTCACGGGGAGATCGGGACCTCGACGTTGATGAGTTCCGGGATGCTGTCCCCATCCTCAGGAATGTGACAGAAGGTTTTTGGCTTCAGATTCCCTCCTGTGGTGCTTTGTAAAGTCAGGTAACGGCAGGAGCTAAGGTCTTAGGCAGCCATCTTCCAGTGCAGCCAGGCCACGCCCCCACCCATCTTTTGTTGAGCTTCAGCTGGTGGACAGATGGCCTTAAGTTCTCCTGCAAAATGTCTTGATAAACTTGGGAATTCATTTTTCCTTCGATGATAGCAATCCGTCCAGGCCCTGATGCAGCAAAGCAGCCCCAAACCATGATGCCCCCACCACCATACTTCAAAGTTGGGATGAGGTTTTGATGTTGATGTGCTATGCCTCTTTTTCTCCACACATAGTGTTGTGTGTTTCTTCCAAACAACTCAACTTTGGTTTCATCTGTCCACAGAATATTTTGCCAGTAACGCTGTGGAACATCCAGGTGCTCTTGTGCAAACTGTAAATGTGCAGCAATGTTTTTTTTGGACAGCAGTGGCTTCCTCTGTGGTATCCTCCCATGAAATCCATTCTTGTTTAGTGTTTTACATAGCGTAGATTCGCTATCAGGGATGTTAGCATATGCCAGAGACTTTCGTAAGTCTTTAGCTAACACTCTAGGATTCTTCTTCACCTCATTTAGCAGTCTGCGCTGTGCTCTTGCAGTCATCTTTACAGGACGCCCACTCCTAGGGAGAGTAGCAGCAGTGCTGAACTTTCTCCATTTATAGACTATTTGTCTTACCATGGACTGATGAACAGCAAGGCTTTTGAAGATAATTTTATAACCCTTTCCAGCTTTATGCAAGTCAACAATTCTTAATCGTAGGTCTTCTGAGAGCTCTTTTGTGCGAGGCATCATTCACATCAGGCAATGCTTCTTGTGAAAAGCTAACCCAGAACTGGTGTGTGTTTTTTATAGGGCAAGGTAGCTGTAACTAACACCTCCAATCTCATCTCATTGATTGGACTCCAGTTGGCTGACACCTCACTCCAATTAGCTCTTGGAGATCTCATTAGTCTAGAGGTTCACATACTTTTTCCACCTGTACTGTGAATGTTTACATGGTGTGTTCAATAAAAAACATGGTAACATTTAATTATTTGTGTGTTATTAGTTTAAACAGACTGTGATTGTCTATTGTTGTGACTTAGATGAAGATCAGATCACATTTTATGACCAATTTGTGCAGAAATCCATATCATTTCAAAAGGGTTCACATACTTTTTATTGCAACTGTATATATATATATATATATATATATATATATATATATATATATATATATATATATATATATATATATATATATATATATATATATATAAGACCCTGACACATTAATTTCCACAGTGCACAGTGAAAGAGGAGTGCGCAAGCACTTCTTTTATGGCAGAGCCAGTAAGAGGGAGGTCTTCACCATCTTCCCGCTGCTACACAGAGCTATAATGCTAATGTACACTAGGTGATTATGGTGTGCTCAGGCACACCCGGTACACCCTGTGTGCACACCTATGCCTTGGGTGCAATCTCAGGCTAATGCAGACTGTCAGTGTATCTGTCTGCTCATACACCATACGGGCAGACAATTACACAATGACAGCAAGACTAAATTAACTACCTGGAGTGCTCACCAGTGCCCTGTTAGTTAATTGAGAACTACAAGCTATCAGCCACAAAGGCTGTCAGTACTTGTGGTTTATTCATTCATAGATGTCTGTGAATGAATGATGTGGTCATGTGGGTGGAGCCCCGCAACGCTATCTTCTTTTCAAATTGTGACAGCAGGTGTGGGGAGAAGTTTCCCGGCCCACTATCACAATGAGGGGGGATCGGCGAGAGGCTGCAGGTGTGGGAACATGTTGTATGTCCCACCCTAAAAACAAGTGGAACATGAAACATGTTCCCAAAGGTGAACTTATCCTTTAGTCAAAGGCATTCTGCTATTAGTCTCTTTTGAAAGCAGCCAACCAAGTACCACATACCAGTTGTGTCTAAACTGTTATGCTTGTTAGGAGTGGAACGCCTGCTTTTATTTGAGCCCGATAACATAGGTGTTTTGCTTAAAGGGTAACTCCACTTTTATGGAAAAAATAGCATGCAAAAAAAAATGTATATAGCGTATACAAATGGTACACAATCCATGCTGTAATTTACTGTTACTAAAAAATACTTTTTCTTTTCAATCTTCAGCTGCTGTAATTTTCTGTAAAATTCAATTCAATAAGACAAAATGGATGTGTTCTGTACACCATTGTGTGTACAGATGACCTCCAAAAATGTATTTTCCTGCTTGTGTGATTGGCTGATTTTCTCAGAAGTCTACACAAACCTACAAGTCAGATTATATGCACCCTTCTAACCAAATTTAGGAATCTACTTCAAAATTTCACTGAACACCCAGAGGGGAATGTTTTTTTCCCAGCAAAAGTTACTCTTTAATGACAGGTTCCTTCAAAATTTAGTTGAGATGTATGTATGCTGTATGTATGTTGGATTGGATATTGGATTATTTGATAAATGGAAATAATGCTGTACTGAAGTGATGCATATGGTTCTGCTCTTAAAGTGGATGTAAACCAGATTCATGAAATCTGAGCTGGGCACATATATCTTCAGTGTTTTCTTATCTCTCTTCAAAGCCCTATGTCAGGAAAATGGTCGAAGGACTGGCAATTATGCCCAAGACAATCATTGCCGCCACTATTCACAGTGTGACTGATGTAGGCAGTACTTTCTGGTCTATTTAAGCCTGCTGTTGGAGCTGCCCCTTGCTGGATTATCGTCAGCACCCCCGTGTTTTCTGTGCTCCTATGTTTCCGTAATTCTGTTCCCTGTTACTGACCCAGCTTGTTTGACTTCTGCTTCTGATCCGCTCCTGATTGACCCCTGGCTTACACCACCGACTATGCTTCTGTCTGCTCCCTTATCTGTACTTTGTCTCTAGCATTTCTGGACTGATATCTCGTGTGTGACCCTGGCTTGTCTTCAGCTCCTGCTACTGTTTTACCCCTACTGGCGTCTTCGGCCCGGCACCCCAAGCTCAGTGGCTGTGCGGGTCATCCCTGCAACAACCAGTTCACTCCAAGTGACTGGCTCGTCACCAACAATACCTAGAAAACTGTGCACCTTTGGGCACTGTTCCCCTGTATCACTCCCAGGGGAGCTCTGAACTTAGCTGCAAGGGGTACCCTCTCAACAATTGGCCTCTTCCTCGGAACCTGACACCCTAATTCACATGGCTTTCTCCTGTTCCGTTCTTCTGATATCAGCATGATAACTTCTGACAAGTTCTCTGACAACTGTGATAAAACCAGCCTGTATTTTGTGTCAGGGTGGGTGCTATAAATAGATTAGCAGAGTGTTGGTCTATTCATAGCACAACTCTGCAAGTCTCTGCCTATTTGGAGGGGGGCGGTTGCCTTTCCTCCAATCAGCTGTCTCACGGTGTATGGCAAGAATCCACACCCACAGGTGAATCAGGAAGAGAAAATTCTAACAGGAAAATTCTGAAGACAGCTACAGGTAAAACTTATGTAGGAGGATTTGTTTCATCTCTGTGTATCATCTGAGGCTCATTTCACTGGGTATATGTGAGGGTTTAAATCCACTTTACACATACATTTCAAGTGAATATTCATGTACATTTTAGTTGGTTTTAAAAAAAATCCAAACAAAGCATCAATGTTAACACTCCCTGAGAAAGATAGGCACTAAAGGGAGAAACTTCAATAGAATAAGCATATTATCATCATACACAAAGTGTGAAACAAGGGAAAAAAAGACTTTTGATTCTTTCAATTGTTTCTATATTATTACATATACTACAAAGTGGGAAATATTGTTTCCTCTTTTTTTGTTGTTTACTGACGTTTTATATTGTATCATAAAAAAACAAGTAAAACACATATATTGTTTCCTCTTAATAAAAACAATTTTCTGTCCATTGCTAGTTACGTAGAGGTGATTAGCTTGAAGAGTAAATAAAAGAACACGTTTTTTGCTACAAACAAGTTGTTTTCTGCTAACACATATCCTTCTATGTATTGTTTCTTCCTTCTTCATGCACATTTTGGTTGATTTGGACCCAGTGCATAAGTCTGATGCATGTAGGCATTTTTTTAAGTGCATTTGGCCTAAGCAGTGTTACAAGGTAAAATTAAGAAAAAACATCTCAATGGAAAAGTTAATTTCTCAGTAAAATCAATTTAGCTGAAATCTTTGCATACACCCTAATGGTTGAACACTAGGGATGAGCCCGATGTTCAAGTCGAAAGTCGAAAGTTCAACTCAAACATCAGGTGTTCGCCTGTTCACCGAACAGTGAACAATATGCGGTGTTCGTGGCAAATTCGAAAGCCGCCGGAACGCCGTTAAAGTCTATGGGACACTAACATGAAAAATGAAAAGTGCTCATTTTAAAGGCTTATATGCAAGTTATTGTCATAAAAAGTGTTTGCGGACCCGGGTCCTGCCCCAGGGAACATGTATCAATGCAAAAATGTTTTTTAAAAATGCTGTTTTTTCTGAAGCAGTGATTTTTTTAATGCTTAAAGTGAAACAATAAAAATGAAATATTCCTTTAAATACTGTGCCTGGGGGGTGTCTATAGTATGCCTGTAAAGTGGCGCATTTTTCCCGTGTTTAGAACAGTACCACAGCAAAATGACATTTCTAAAGGAAAAATTGTCATTTAAAACTGATTGTGGCTGTAATGAATTGTCGGGTCTCAGCAATATAGGTAAAACTCAATGAAAAAAGAGCATGGGTTTCCCCCAGTCCATTACCAGGCACCTTGGGTCTGGTATGAATATTAAGGGGAACCCTGAACCAAAATTTAAAAAAGATTGTGTAGGGGTCCCCCTCAAAATCTATACCAGACCCTCCAGGTCTGGTATAGATTTTAAGGGGAACCCTGTGCCAAAATTTTTAAAAAATGGAGTGGGAACCCCCCAAAATCTTGTTAAAGGGGACCCCCAGATCCTGGGTACGTGGGCGGGGGGCTTATCGGAACCTTCCAGATGCCAATAAGCCCTCTGCCCACATACCCCCACAACCACCGGGTAAGGGTTGTGGGGATGAGGCCCTTGTCCCATCAGCATGGGGACAAGGTGCTTTGGGGTCAGACCCCAAAGCATCCTCCTCATGTTGAGGGCATATGGTCTGGTATGGTTCAGAGGGGAGGGCGCTCTCACATTCCCCCTTTTGGGGGGACCCCTACGCCATTTTTTTTTAAATTTGGCGCAGGGTTTCCCGTGATTTCCATATCAGACCTGAGGGGCCTGGCATGGATTTTAGGGGGACCCCACGCAACCTTTTTTTAAAATTTTGGTTCGGGATTCCCCTTAATATTCATACCAGACCCAAAGGGCTGGGGGGGAACCCATGACAATTTTTCCTTTAGAAATGTCATTTTGCTGTGGTACTGTTCTAAACCCAGGAAAAATGTGCCACTTTACAGGCATACTATAGTCACCCCCCAGGCACGATATTTAAAGGAATATTTCATTTTTATTGTTTCACCTTAAGCATTAAAAAAATAACTGCTTCCAAAAAAACGGGCGTTTTAAAAAAAAATGTTTGCATTGATAAATGTCCCCTGGGGAAGGACCCGGGTCCCCAAACACTTTTTATGACAATAACTTGCATATAAGCCTTTAAAATGAGAAGTTTTGATTTTTCATGTTCGTGCCCCATAGACTTTAACGGTGATTGTGTGTTCTTCCAAATGTTTTGCCTGTTCAGTATGTTCTGGTGCGAACTGAACCGGGGGGGGGGGTGTTCTGCTCATTCCTATTGAACACAAATTCTCAGTTTAATTTGTTAAACAATTAAAGAGCTCAAACTATGCTCTGATGTCAGCATGGCGTTGAGAATATGCAGATCTGCATTTTAAATACTTCCTGGTCTGCTACATGTGTTAGTAGCTGATCTCTTCTCCAGCCGTGGGATTTTTAAATATCTCTACCTAGCTAAAGTCTCTCCAAATTTCAGAATGGGCAATGGGAAACAAGAAAGCTCTCAGTATTACTGAGGAAAATCAAATATGGCAGCTCCATTAGTTTATTTACACATGGAATGAAAGGAAAGCATGAACCAAGCAGTAATGCCAGTTTTCTAGTATGTCATTTTATTAATGGGATATTATTTACGGATAATACGTGTTTTTTTTTTTTTCATATGTTGATTCAGAGCTGATTAATAGGCACTAGTGAGATGCAGAGATGACTTTCTTTTTTTTATGCTGGAAAAGAAAAGTATTGGCATTATGAAGAAAAGACCGATTTGAATAACGTTTTACTAATTGGTATTATATGTGAACTTTTTATATTGGCTTTGATGTAACAGAATATTATAGACCTCACTTAAAATACGATGAAAGGAAGGTTAGGATTACAAAACTGAAATCTCTCAAGGACACATTCTTGCATCAAAGGCTTCATCTGAAAATAATTTACTTGGTTCTGATAATTCCCTGCCCTAGGGGAATACATTTCATGCATCCCCAGGCTAGTGCAGAGCTGATTACTTTACAATTGCATGTGCTAAGATATGATTCAATTATAAGGAAGTATTAATTACTTTTTGTTTCCTGTTTTCCTTGGCTGTATTTTTTATTGTTAATTTTGTTTGTGCATCTAAAAACCTGTAACTAAACTACTTTTAAGTTCATGAATAAACACAGAAGTTGTATCAAATTATTAGACTTTACATTCACGGCATGCTTTAGGAAATAAAGAGAATTGCGGGAAAATTAAATTCAGCTTTCAAAATCATTAAAATTAAATTATGTTAAACACTTGCCTGTAGAAAGGATCTTAATTTCTGATGGTATTAACTATTAACACTCTTTCCTCTTATTTGTAATTACATACATGGTTTGGCATGGCACATAATTGAACTTCAGTCCTAAAATAACTAGTTAACATGATGCTCAAAATAAACAATTTGAATATAATGACGTAGTGTGTGAGCATTTGCGTGTGTGTTTGCAAGTTGTTTAAGCATATCTACATGCCTACATAAAATATGTCATTGCACATGTTCCTGTATCTGTATAACAAAGTTTTAAGGCTAGGTTCACCGTTGAAAAAAAAGGCATATGTTTTTGCAAGAAAAAAAAGTTTTATAATTTTTTTCTTTTTACAGGAGTCTTCAAAGCATTGCATCTGCAATCAGTGAAGTGTGGGTATAATGCAAACTCTTCCTTCAGTTTCCTGTCCATTCCTTTGTGTGGGCTGGAGGAAGATGAACAATGAGTGTGCTGTTTATATAGTCCATTGAGAACTCCAACCATGTCTACCATGGTTGCCAACGGGACTTGTGGTTTATTCAATCACAGATACCTGTGAATGAATAATGAAGTGTTGCAGGTGAAGCCCCACATAGCCACACTGATTTTAAATGCCTTGCCCACTGTGATGGTGGGTAGTGTGAAACTTGGAGGGGAGGTATTTGCACCATGTTACAAGTTACTTACAGTATGTACTTTGCTAAAGGTGAACAGAGACCCACACAGCCATGCCAATTTAAACTGCTTGTCACTCGAGCCAATTCTGAACATTCTCACATAATTAATAATATAAATGTTAAAATCTGAATTTTTTTTCTAGAAAATTACTTAGAACACCCAAAATAGTTTGAAAGCAGAGTCCATAGAGAATAAAATGGTGGCTGTTTTTTATGATGCACAATATTTGTGTAGCCATTTGTAAAACTCAAATTTTATGGAAAAAATATATTTTAATAAATTATAGCTCACACAAGCACAGTATAATACCCATTTTTTGTCAAATATGAAATATAAAAAGAGTAAATAGTGTAGATATCTAACATGGTACACTTTAAAATTGTGCACATCTATGGAATGTCAGCAAACTACGGTACACTAAATTATCCATTGATTACACTCTAAAAGTCTTTACAGGTTACTAATGTTTAAACAGGAGGACTGGCACTGGAATTATTGCTCTCACTCTAATGTTTGCAACAATACCTCAAATGGCATTTCCGCGTAAGCACAGGTGGGGCACTTTAAAACATTTTTTGTTACATATTTATTTATTTTATTTTTTACACTGTCCCTATAATTTTTTTTTTTGCTCATCTTTATTGCTATCACAAGGAATGACATCATCCCTTGCGATGGCATGAGCAGTGACAGGTCCTCTCTACTGAGAGATCTGTGGCCCATTATACCCCAGATCTCTCTTTTGCCCTCTAAAGCATCTGATAAAATTAAGATTGGTTTGATCAGATGCTTTACAAGCTGGTAATAGCTTGTAAACAATAAACCAAAACTACAAGTAATACAATTCTCATTGCTTCTGGATTAATTTGTCACAGAGGAGGGGTGGGTACAAATGCACCTGCCTTATTTCTGTGAGCAGCTGGGCAGACAGGTTAGGTGGTCCTGTGCTCCAATTGCACCAGAGAGCCTGGGAAGGGTGGCAGCCAGGCCCTTTCCACACCCTGTTAAAGTGTTTAGGCAACTGTAGAGCTGCTCCGATCACTTCTACAGGAAAGTCCATGGCTACAGCCATGATCCTGGTAAAACCACTTACACCTTAGGACGTACAGGTACATCCTAAGGATGGAAAGTGGTCAAAATAACAGTGACAGTGGCTATGGGAGAAAGGATCCCCCTCCTGGTGTCAAAGGGAGGTGTTGGAGCATGTAACATGTTATATGTTACACTCTAAAAATGTCTGTAACTTGTAACCTGTTCCAAACATGAACTTATCCTTTAAAATGACTCATGATGTTATCCTTCTGCTCACTCTTCTCTCTCTTCCTATCTGCAGGTTGTGTGATAATATATTTGCATGGACACCATGGTCACTTTCACTCTTGTTCCTTCCTCTCCAGGTTCTGATTGCTGCTGTAACATGGATTGCAAGTGGCTAGCCACATACAAAAAATTTATATATCAGAGCTCGACAAAGGAGCGCAGCTGCCGTTCCATCCGCAGCGTGTATGTTCATGAAACACGTCGCAGTATCGGTGATGCCATCCTTCCTCACCTTCTGAACACCTGCTCTCCAAGCCTCGCTTTGAGATTTCCTCCATCGCGGCTGGATTCCCATACAGCGGTGTTACAGTGAGCACAGGGCTCTCCCATGATGGAGTAAAAGGGCTGGATCGTCTGCCAATGCCCACTCCCCTGCTGGGACCATTTTTGATGTGCCTACATATTACTTCTCAAATGTGAGTTGACATTTATTGAAGTGCAATTAAAGTTGTCCTAAATCTACACCCAGAGGCACCTCTCTCCTTGTCTCTTTCAGTGTTGCTGGAACCTGGTTTCTGTTCCTATATGACAGCAGCCCTGAGTGCTGGACTTTTTTCTACTCCCTATTCATTTATGGACTTTTAGACCGTCTTTTTAGACTGTTGTATATGTTATATGTAATTTACAATTGTGGGTTATATTGATCCAGTTTTTGTGCCTTAACTTGTCTATTCGCACTCTGGGGTTTGACAAACATGCTCCTCATCAGCTGGCTGTTGCAGCATCATCATTCTTACAGATTGAAAGAAATGTAATCACATAATGAATCAACAGATAGCATGCCATACCTCTTAAAAATATGCAGAGCTGCATCAAAGTGTGTGGTTGGTCTTCTAAAATTAGAAGAGGCTGTTTATTTAGCAAGGAAAATGTTCACTTTAAAAAACAAATGTTAGATTTTTGAATATCCAATCATGTGGGTAGGTAATAAAAAAAAAAAAATTTTTGATACCACTTGATTGGCTAATTAAAGTGAACACAGTATCACCTTATCTGAAAGTCTCAATGAACTTTCACATTTGTAAATGAGCATTCTCTACCACTTTACCAAATTAACCCTAATGTACCTTTCTACAAGTCAAAGATTTGTGGAATATTCTGCTAGTATATATTCTGGTAGCTCTAAATTAAGGAAGAGATTTGATTTGCATTCCATTACCCAGGTATATACTGCCTGCAGTTGAAACAGAATAACTTGTCGAGCAGAAAGCTAGTGGTTTATTTTCCAACTTACTTGATTACTCGCTCATTTGTTTGTTTTATTTTCCAGAGAAAATTTAATTGGAAATTACATACAGCTGAGTTTAAGAGAATACATTTGTTTAGAGTATATGTATGCTTTGTTGTTGTTTTTTTTTACGACACTTACTGCATAGTCAATGAGGATTACACTTACTGTATAGCCAGTAAGGTTTTACAAAATGGTAGTTTTCTGCTCCCAGTCTGAATTCTAACCCATAAGCAACATTTATTTAGTTTTATTATAGGGGCTTTTACATCAAATCATTATAGATGTCACCATGAATAGTTTCTTTGTGTTTTAGATTTAGATGATCTTGACAAAAAGTGTGTTTGCAGGTGAAAGATAAAGTGTAACTAAAAAAAAAGCAGGCAAAAAAAACTAAATACAATCTTCTGCATTGCAAGGATTTTGCTTATGTTATTTCAGTCTTTCCTGCTGCTGCTCTGTTGAAAAGACGCATGTGAAGTGAAGGACAGTGCTAGTTAAAATCACATGCTAAGTCCGATTCTTTTATTTAAAAATACAGATTGGTGGGAAAAACAGTCAACCAGTTGGGCAGGAATGGCATTTTGTGTTGTTTCCTTACACTGTGCACATAATGGTCTCAGAATTGGTATGGTTACAAGAAGATAACCTTTTAATTGTTTGGAAATTTACGAAAACCAAATGGTTGCAGATTGAAATGGAAAGGTATATTTTGCGAACAATGAACTATGAACTATGTAGCAATTATGTTTTTGTTTTTTACTGTAAGCACAGGGTTTGTCCTGTAAAAATAGGTAAGTACATTAATTAGGTAAATATTTGTGACAATGCTAATTATAATGTGAATGATTGCAAAAATCAGAGAAATAAGTTTGTTAAAGGATAGAAAACTGGCTAAAAGTTTGTATTCAGAGAGTAGTGGCTAATGGTTCATACTCTGAATGGTCTAATGTTATTAATGGTATACCCCAAGGCATAGAGGAGCTCTGCTATAGGAAAAGATTTGCTTAATTGAATGTATTCTCTACTGGGAGGAGGAGATTAAGAGGGAACATGATCATTATATATAAATATACATGTGGTCCATATAGAAATATAGGAATAGGAATATAGGAATATATAGGAATAGACCCCCTCAAGAGCTGGTTCTGGCCAGCTCAGTAGATTGTTTTAAAAAAAGGCCTGCATACTTTCTTGAATGCACAAAATATAACTTGATACTAATATTTATAGGTAAAGAGAAACCAGGGAACATCTAATTGCCTCTTGAGGGATCAGGAAGGATTTTTTTTTCACTCTGGAGCAAATTGGATCGTGCTCTATTGTTTTTTCTTTTATCTTTACATTGTGTATATGGAGGTGTTTGATTTGTGTGCATTTTTTCCCTTCTCTGTTGGATGAACTGGATGGACTTTCTTCAACCAGATTAACTTTGCAACTATGCAATATGTATGAAATCTAGACAAACTGGCCCTCCTACATTAGACTTATGCCGCGTACACAGGATCGGATTTTCCGAAAACAAAACCGTGGATTTTTTTCCAAAGGATGTTGGCTCAAACTTGTCTTGCATACACACGGTCACACAAATGTTGTCGGAAATTCCGAATGTCGCGGAACGCGTTGATGTACAACACATACGACGGGACTATAAAAAGGAAGTTCAATAGCCAGTGCATCACTCTTTGGGCTCCTTCTGCTAATCTCGTGTTAGTAGAAGTTTGGTGAGAGATGATTCGCACTTTTCAGCCTCGTGCTTTTCAGTTCATTTCTGCTTTTCAGTTTGTGCTTGTGGGTTGGTATCTGTTCTTCAGTGCATGTTGTCAGTTAGTTCCTGACTTTCAGTGCGTTCTACTTAATAGTTCGCTTCCATTTTTCAGTGTGTTCTTGTTCTCTCGTTTCTGATTTTTAGATCGTTCTTCTCAGGTTCTTTCTGATTTTCAGTTCGTTCTGACCAGCTGACCGTTTTCAAGCCATGTTGCAGGTACGTACTCATCATAGAGTTTGTGCTGTGCTTGGGCTTGGTGTTGGAGTTCTTGCTTTGACCCAAGTCCAGTCCATGAACAGGGTGAGGAGGAGTTCATGGATGAAGAATTGGTTGCTCCAGCATGACCAATTCTCACACATGCCTTTGTTGTGGGAGATCCAGGGGAATAATCCTGGTGATTTCAGGAATTATCTCCAGGTGACATACCCCCTTTTTCACCATCTGTTGGCTTTCCTTTCCCATTATATTATGAAGCAGGACACCTGCATGCGGCAAGCCATCACTCCCAAGCAGAGGCTCGTCGCCACCTTGCGGTACTTGCCGATGGGGAGAAGTCTCCAGGATATCAAGTTTACAAATGGAATCTCCCCCCGGGCTCCGGGAATCATTATTCCAAAGACCTGTTCTGCCATAATTCAGGTCCTGCAGAAGGACTATATTAAGGTAAGTTTTATCCTTTAACATCACGTTTTATGTATTTAATGTTTGCTAATGTATTGTATTTATTTCATCATTCCCTAATTACCATGTTTGTAATATGCTGTGAATGTCCTCTTTGTCCTCATGCATGCTGTAAGCTTTTAATGCTCCTTTTTTGTCCTACATGCATATTTGCCTTCACTAACCTCCCCAGCATGCTATCCTGGGCCCATACACACCTAGCCTAGTCACTTAACAATGTATTTTGTCTGCTCCATTGTAGTGCTTACTCTAAACACCCCCTAAAATGTGTACAAATGTTATTGTTGGCCTTAAATTCAGGCAGAGTGCAAGGCTTTTTTTCTGGGGCCCAAACTCATTTGGAACCCTCCCTACTCCCCCAACCGCTAAGTCAGTCGATACCAATACTCTGCTGACTTTGCCAAACCCATACACACTATACCTATCTATTTTGTGGTCAGGTTTATGGATGAATTCACCAAAGCATGTAGTGCAAGGGCCTGCTTGAATACTTTCAAATGGTACTGTTGAAAGCTTTGTTCTCTTATTAATTGCAGAATGTAAAAATGTACAGTGTGTATTCATATTTTGTATTATGACACTTCTTACCTGTCCAGTGGGCTGCCAATAGTGTAAGTAAGGAGGGGCTGGCCAAAGTAATACACATTTTTATGCATTCAGCTCTCAATGAAGTGGAGAGGGTTACCTGTCCAAAACATCCTCCCCTAAAATTTTTACACTGGGCCACTGTTATGTGCAAAAGTTTGACTACACAGTTTCCTTCAAACCCACAGGAATGGCAGACCGTGGCTTCCCAGTTTGCCCAGCAGTGGGACTTCCCCAACTGTGGTAGGGCAATAGATGGGAAGCACATCCACATCGTCCCACCCCCCAACTCGGGGTCATACTATTATAATTTTAAGGGGTATAATAGTATAGTGTTGTTGGCAGTGGTGGGGGCGATGTACGAGTTTCTGTTTGTGAACATGGGGAAAAATGGCCGGATTTCGGATGGTGAAGTCATCTCCCAGACGGAGTTTTAAAGACGGCTCCAGAATGGCAGCTTGGGCTTGCCGCCTCCGGAAGACAATGTGGCGGGACTCCCATTCGTCTTCATCACGTATGAAGCTTTTGCACTGGGGGACCATCTTCTGCGGCCATTCCTGATGAGGACCATCACCCCGGACCAGAGGCAGAAGAGTGGTTGAAAATGCCTTTGGAATAATGGCCAGCCAGTTCTGCCTATTTCTAACAGCTATCAACATGGTGGAATATAAAATCAATCACATTGTTCTTTCATGCTGCATATTACATAACTTTTTGCGAAAAAATGCATCAAACTATGTGGCCTCAGTTGGGACTGAGGCCGGCTTATTACCGGATACAACAACTCTGATGGCTCTTGAACCTGGCCTTCCTGGCTTGCAGCCCACAAAATTTGCCAAAAGTATCTAGAGTATTTTGCAGGTAAGGGGGCCATTGATATGCCAGAGAATATATAAACATGTTTAAAATATATTTTTTTATAAACCGAACTCATATTTCATTTGATTTACTGCTTGTGTTTCTTATCTGTCTCCTAGGTTCTCCAATGGCCTTTTATTTTTGGTCATTTTCTTCAATAGTGCAAACGTAACTTATTTGATACATGAGGTGAGAATCTCTTCAGCTAACTATTATGTTGTGGGTCTGCTACACGCATACATTGTTTTTGTTGGTAATGTATGTAATGCATTAATGCTAAAAATAAGTATCCTTTTCAGCTCCATGAATTAATTGCTTTGAGTCCCTAAAATGGCCTGATTGGGTCAAATTTTAGAGCACTGTGGGGGTTATTTACTAAAGGCAAATCCACTTTGCACTACAAGTGCACTGAAACTGCACATGTAGTGCAAAGTGGATTTGCCTTTAGTAAATACCCCATTGTCACTGTAACTACACCAACTTACTCCAAAAACTGGTATTGAGCATTGAAAAAAGAAGCCACACATTGTTGAGTAAAAAACATTTTACTCCAAGCACATTCACATGTGTATTATAAAAGGTTTTTTTTTAACAAAATAACATCTTTGGTGTATAACATTTATGTTTGACAGTAGATATAGCCTTTTTGGCTAAACTGGCATGTTTAAAACCATAACATACACAACTCGAGAACTTACAAATTTCAACTTTGATAAAGTGAAGGGCATATGAGACATTAGTATGTCCACACTGTGTTGATCTTGCCTTCATCAGATGGGGTGATGTTACCCCTGTAAAAGCCAAATTTTAAAGATGCACACAAATTGGGAGTCAAAATGTAGATTTCCCTCCTGATCCCATGCCTAATGTCAACCTGTGCTAGCTCCCATCATGGGGGATCAATGGATGTGTTTCGGGGGTGCAACCCCTTCCTCTTATCTACTTTAGTTGTGAGGAAGGGGTTGCACCCACAAAATGCATACATTGATATCCCATGATGGCAGATAGCACATGTTGACACACTATGTGCATCTTCAAAATTTGGCTTTCAAATGACTTTAAAACTTTAGAATTTTTTTTTTTTTTAAAAGAGAAACTTTTAAATTTTTGTTGTTTTTAGATTCTGCCTAAAACATCAATGATGTTGGTCATTTTTTTTGGACATCAGTGATATTTTGCTTGACCATCTCTAAATCCCGATTGCACACCATGATCTCACCGATGAGGATCAGTGCACTTGCACTGTTGAAATGAGTTTCTTCTTCCACAACATCCACATCACCTAAAAATAAAAAAACACACCATGTATTATAAATATGCAGGCATACATCTATTACCTGAAGCTGTGGTCTCAGACACTGACCTGTATGGTTACTATTTTGCCCACTTCATGAAACTCTCCCTCCACATCTTCTTCATGGTGTGTGGGGATTTCCCCTTCTTCATGAGTAGTGGGGTTTGTGGTGTCCTCAGATGTCCCCATTCTTTTCTCCCCTATGTGAATAAATAAAGGTATACTTAGCACACAGATATTTGAGACAAGAAATAGGAATATGAAACATTGCTTGGAAGTGTTGTACAATTGTCTGTTTTGGCAGAGTTCCAAGTTGAAAACATGTTTTTTTTTCCTTTCTAAAGCTGGAATACTTACCTTTTTTTTCACACATGGAGAGACCCCTAGTATCCACTGGAGCACCTGTATGGGACACCCTAAAAAGCGTGTTCTGGTGTCCCACACCAGTGCTCCTGCGTCCATATGTGTAAACAGCTGCTGAGTGTCCTCTCCTTACACTTAATCATGGTTGCATTTCATTCTAGTTACAAACCCATCTAGACAACAATGTACTAAACTTCTTTTAATTCAAATAGGCATGAACAAATGTAGTTAACCTGCATCTGCCAAAAACATTGTATTAGTGGGTGAACGAACAATGTTTACTATGAACGATTACTGTGGCCAAGAACCTGAAACTTGCCATTTTAAACTGTACAACAATAAAGAAAAGCATATGGAGCAGCACTAAAATAATAATAATAACACACAACAAATACATACTTTTTTGCAGAACTTTCTTGATCCTTCTGTACTGATCTTGCTCCCTCAATTTCAGGTCTGACCAGTGTTTCCTCAATTGCTCCTTGGATTGTCATACCCCAAAATTCCTGTGCAGACTTCTCACAACTTTAGTCATGATCTTGACCTATCTCACATTTGGGTTTGGGTACGGTCCATACTTCCCATCATAGTCAGTCCTCTTCAAGATGTCCACCATCTCCACCATCTCTACAAAGGACATATTTGAGGCCTTATATCTCCTCCTGAATCGGGAACTGCCTTGCTCAGGGCTTTCCTCGTCCTCCTCGTTGCTGCTCTCTGCATGCACCTGCTGTCTCTCTGCCATGTGCTCTCCCACTGTGATGAAAGAGAAGGGGCAGAGAATGCACTAGAAAGAAGGTCAGGGGTGGAGTTTCACGCATGCGCAGTTTATATAAAGCATAACACGCGTGCGTCGTACGTACGATCTGTGAGCGGAGGACGGAGTAGCATAAGCGCCGATCTTGCAAATACAATTTTAACTTGGGGCATCAGCGGTTAGTGGCCTATACTGCTTGTAGATTGAGGCCTATATTGGGACAAGATTAGGAGAGTTTAGCCTGCAATTAGGATTTGTCTTGTGCTTTGTCTTGCTGAGAAAATGGATAAATTTACTGACCCAGACTTCCTGCCAAACTTCATAGACATGTACAGGGGGCTGCCATGTCTCTGGCAAGTCAAACACTGAGAATACTCCAACAAGCCAAAGAGGAAGGCAGCGCTGGAGAAACTGTTGTAATTGGTGAAGCCGGTGACTCCCACCGCAGACATCCCCTATTTGAAGACCAAAATTGGTGATCTGAGGAGCACATATAATAGGGAGTGCCAAAAGGTCCAGGATTCCATGAGATCAGGAGCAGCAACAGATGACGTTTATGTCCCCAGGCTGTGGTACTACGACAGACTGTGGTTTTTGTCAGACCAGAGCGAACCCAGCCCATCACTATCAACACTTCCTTCCACAATTCCTTCCACACTTCCTTCCACGTCAGATGAGGCTTCAGAAGTCCAACCTGGGCCTTCCACCCAGGAAGAAGGTGTGGAGGAGCCCAACTTGAGCCAGATATAGCATTGTTCAACATATTTCTTGTCAAAAATTGAATGATGTTAACTAGATGCTATTATTGATCACTAATTTCTGATTTAACAATGTGGTTTACATATCTATAGACAATAGTAGCCAAAAATGATTGGGACAAGAATGAAAAATGCTGGGGTCAGAAGGATAGTCTTTTCGATTTGTTATCATTCAATTTGCGACAGTCATGAGCTCAAAATTGTGTGTGATTGATGACCAAAAAACTAAAATTATGTCCCATTTTCATACACAGGAAAGTCTCAGCCAGGAGTAAGATGTGGAAAGTGGCAGCCAGGAGGTGGCCGTGGAAAGTGGCAGCCAGGAGGTGGCCATGGAAAGTGGCAGCCAGGAGGTGGCCGTGCCCAGCAGCCTGAACGAATCCCAGGTTCCTCCCCTCCACCTTCCAACAAAAAAGACCAGGAAGGCAAAGAACCTGGAGGAGTCAGTGACTGTTTTGATCTGGCAGGCTACTGCAGTCCTCACAACAACCCCTGGTGGCCCCAAGTCATATGGCTGTCTGACAGCCAGTAAAATGGAACAAATGGAGGAGGGCCAATGTTTCATCTGTGAGGAGGTAATACTTCAGGCCCTAAACAAGGGGATGAGGGACCAACTCACAACTAAAAGCCACGTGTGTGAGTTGGACCATATTATTCCTCCACCACCTCCAGCAACACCACCACCTCCAGAAACACCTCCAACAACACAGCCACCCAACCCACGACAGCAGCCTGGAAGGAAGCATGGAAGGAACTGTTGAGAGTGATGGCCTGGGTTTGGTGTGGTCTGCCAAAAGACGCAGGCTGTTGTAAGACCACAGCCTCAGGACATATATGTCATTGCTGCTGCAAGACCACAGCCTCGGGACATATATGTCATCTGCTGCTGCTCCCGATCTCTTGGAGTCCTGGACCCTATTGTGCTCCCTATTGAATGGACTCCTCAGGTTACCAATTTGACCTGTCAAATAATTGATGTCTGCCCTGGTGTACAAAGGCTTCAACAATTCCAATTGTTTCTCCAGCGTTGCCTTGCTCTTTATTTTGTTAGGACCCCTAATAAATTTAAATTTTTTGTTTTGACAAATACTTGGCTATGTGTTTTACTTAAAACAGGACGGTTTGTTTGTAAGTAGGCAGGTAAATTTCAAAAATGCAATGTCAAATTAACAAAGGACACCAAAACCAACCAACCTATTTGAGGTAAAAAAATACAAAATAATAATGGTGTTGTGGTAACTTGACACACAAAATGACAAAAAAATATTATGGAGATCACTAGAAAAAAATAATAATAAAAAAAATTTATTCTGGTGATCTGGAGAAATTTTTTTTTAAAAAAAGGAGATGACTATAAAAAAATAAAAAAAGATTATTCTGGAGATCTTGATAAAAAAAACAACAAAAACAAAGATTATTCATGAGATCACGAGAAATACTAAAAAATCCATTTGACAGAACTCTGTGTGAATATCAGCAGAAAAGCATCTTCATTATTCTAGAATTATAAAGAAGAAGAGAATGCGCTGCATTGAAAAATTAAAAAAATTGCTGCGTGACGAATGTGCTATCTCCATTACCAACGCTAGTTTTACAAGACCGAGCGCTTCTGTCTCGTACTTGATTCTGAGCATGTGTGGAATTTTGTGCGTCGGACTTGTGTACACCCGATCAGACTTTCCTTTGTTGTTGGAAAATTTGAGAACCTGCTCTAAAACATTTGTGTGCAGAAATTCCAACAGCAAATGTTCGATGGAGCATACACACAGTTGGACTTTCCAACAACAAGCTCACATCGAACATTTCCCGTTAGAAAGTCCGATCATGTGTATGCGGCATAAGAGACTAGTTGAAGTTATAGATATAGATATGTACTCTGAAATACATTGAATTAACAACCTCAAGTTTCATAGTCTTACCTCCACATTTATATTTAAGCTGTTGTTGAAAGTGTATAAATATGCCTGCACATACAGTAGGCACCACTGCTAAACAGGGTACACAAGCACAGTTCTTTATTTTTGTTCAACGGGTGGGTTGAAAAAAAAAACTGACAGATACCCGCATCCATACAAGCAATGTGGATGCAGGGATCTCCCCCGCCTCACTATTGCAGACTGACAGTGGGGCCTTCCCCGTCAGGAAACACAGATCAGTACTGAAGCCATTGACTGCAATTTTTGATTTCGATCATGACTGTTCAATAGAAGCCTGTCATTAGACTGGCTTCTGTTGAACAGAGAGCAGTACACACATACCAAACATCTGAATGTTCCTGCTGAACCTGACAAATTTCGGTACATGTGTACCTGGCCTAAGACCAAGTGCTCTGAATAATGTAACACATCTGGTCAAACAACCCCTCCACCTTCACTGCAATACAAGACTGTAATAGGATACTTATACTAAGAGTGTGGCTATTACTTAGCTCTGCCAACAGTGGAGAGAGGCCACCACAGATGCAGGAAGCAGCATTTTTACATTTTTTAATATGTCCCTGTCAGTAAAGCCCCGAACCAGGCTACTTGCAAAAAAGTGAATGCTTACTTTTTCTCCTGCCTATGATGCCTGAGCACCACTCTGTTTAAGAGATACCCTCTACTCATGTCTGCAGGAAATCCAGCAGGACAGGGAAGTATTCAAGCTCCTTCTTTGCAGATAGCCCTGTTAGGGGTTTTTGTTTGTAATGACAGGGTAACTTTAAAGCATCTTTTTAAAATACATGTGCTTAGACTTTAGCAAAGTTTCTATCTCCTACATTCTGCTCCTCTGCTTCTGGCATTGATCCTCCCACCACTATCACTGGAGATTGCCTGCTATCAAAATATATATTTCTCAAATAAAATGCATTTTATTTACACGTTATAAGCCCCTAATTTACCCTAATTAACACATTCTTAGATATACATTTTCTGCTTATTTTTACTTTTTACCATTATTATTTTTTTTTTTTTTAATTGAAAAAATTGCATTTTCATTTGCAAATAACTTTGCCATGCTTTGTACCAGGATAATTATAGAATAAAATGTACACTTTATAGTAATGGTAAAGCTACTTTTCTCAAAACAAACACTTATCTAAATTGATATTTTTATGACTTTTTTACATTTTTGTCTATAGGATACATAGACGTAAAATATTTTTTTGAAGACAATATTTAGAAAAGAAAGACTAGCTCCCCCCACCAAAGAAAAAATGTGTTATTTTGTTATCCTCTGCATTGCATTCTAGCACATTATGAAATAACTTAGAACGAAGCCCTCTCAGCGGCGTCCGGTAACCTCTGAAAGGGCTGACATTTACTCCCGTCCTTTCTTCCAGGATCGCAGGTTTCAACGCTGTGAGTGGTCGAAGCTGCGATTATGTCACTCCCATGCATACGCGGGAGCCCTTGGTTCCAGCAAGAAGCTCTGAAGTTCCAGGACGGTAAACCAGACCTTCATAGTGGATGCGCACTGACATTAGTGGCTGCATACAGGGTAAATATCTCCTAAACTGTGCAGGTTTAGGAGATATTCATTTTACCTACAAGTAAGCCTTATTATAGGCTTACCTGTAGGTAAAAATCACAAAGTGGAGTTTACAGCCACTCTAAGTCACTGACACACATCATTCAAACAATGTATGTGTTTGTGCAGCTCATCATAGAGAAGATTTTAAATAATATTAAACAACATTGTACAATATACTGTATACAATGCCTGTGTGCTTGATGTGTGCCATTAATATTATACAAAAATGATTTGATATGTCATGGGAACAAAGGCTACAGGAGACATTATTTGCATAAACAGCCATTTGATACTTAATACGTGATTTGCTTTACCTATACAGGTACATAGTTTTTTTTTTTTATTAAAATTTGCAGCATGTTTTCCTCATAATAATCTAGCTCTGCATCAGGACTGTATCTCCACAGCTGCTTGGTGGGAGAGATTTTTTTTTACAAAAAAAAGTTGCCAGCAGCATTATATAAACCACTAACATGGGGTTTATGGTTGTTTTTTTAAGAATTGATGCAATTTCAACATTAAAGTTTACATTCATAAAGAACATTTATAATTTTAATACATTTTAAATGTATTTTCTAAATTTAAGGCTAAAAAATGAAAAACAAAATTTCATATAAACATTAGATATTTCACATTATTGCTGATTAATACATTAAATGTGATCTACTATCCAGGCAGCAGGTAAAGCTTTAGTCTTCACATGTGAATCAATTTCAAACTAATAAAGCCTATTGTTTACATGCAGGAATAGGAACGGTTCGATTTTGCTAATGGGGCTTAAATAAGGTAAAGGTGTTTAAAAATGTTGTTTCTTTTTAAGTTCCTTTTGTAACTGAGTTGGCTTTCAAACTGGGGGAACGCCCCTTGTGGGCGTCTCACAGTGTCGTTCAGTGTCGTTCTAGCCCTCTGTGGGCCAAGGGTGGTGAATGCAATATCATAAATTACCTTCTCCAATGCTAATAATGTATATACTTTTTCACACAAATATGTAGTGTATTGTTGTAATGTTGATTGATTTCTTTGTCATTCTGTAGAAAATGTACTAGACGCCTCCCGAAGAAGTGGCTTGACCGCGAAACTGTAGAGGTTACGTCCAGAAAGTACTAAACAATATGCCTTTATCTATCTGTATGGGCACTAATATTAATTCTGAGTCAACATTGCTGTAAACAAAAATTGTTTTTGTTATTATGTTTTTGTCTATTCACCATTGTATCCTTGTATGGATTCTTTTAATGTCTTATCCTTTAATAAACTAATATGATTTTATATAAACATGGTCTATATCCCTTTGGTACTGTAATAGTCCTAAGATTCCTAGAAAAAGGTAGGACCGGATTGGAAAGGTCCTATTGGCTTTCCCTCCCCCTTTTTCAACCAACATTGCTTTATATAGATTAAGGATGATGGTACCTACTAACTATTAAATACTCTGATAACTCAACCGGGTGGCTTACTTTTGATAATTTTTGTTCAACTGCTGCTTGAATAGACTCATTTATGGGCTGCTTAAGTCTTCTTGATTTTCAGTCCAAAATAAACTCGTTACTATAAAGTCTGGCCTGTCATGAAAATTGAAATCCTTTTTACTCTTAACCATGACCAAATGTTTATACAAGCACAACAAGCCACAAGAGTAGCCCATTTGATGAATGATTTTCTTCATTCATTCAGATTCCTTTCCAGTCTTGAGCTGGTCTTTTTTTGCATTTGGATTTTGCATCTGTGTAGAACTGCAGGCAATTATAATTTTAATAAATTCTATTTACATGCTAGTCTTCACAAAACAATGATAATTGTTCCATTTAACAAAGCAGCTGTATTTAGAATATCACTCAAAGACACCGGCCTTGTTTTACATGAGAATTCTACTAAATAGTTTTGAGATAGATAAAAAAATACAGTATTTTCATCATTTATCAAATAGTTATTTTTTGTCTTATTTTTTATTGAAACCCATTGTTTCCATTTGTGAAACAGAATGGAATATGCTGTCAGCATTCAACCTATTACTATAATAACTCATTGTACTAACATCCTGCTCTTCCTCATTATAACTTTTCTTATTAAGCTACACATACCATACCATTATCTAAATCCTAAACTATCTGTGCCAGGAGCAATGAAACACAAAAGAGAAAAACACCACAATTTAAATAGAATGTTACAAAAAAGACTATCAATCTATACTCAAATGGTTTTGTTAGCACATGTGAGATTTTTCATAAACGCTGAAGCAATTTAAACAGAAATTGCTTAGTGCAGATGTGACCCAGGAGGCTGTGTGTGTTTATATCAACACATTTCATGACTCCGGATTTCAGTTTAAAAATTCAAAACAAATGGTTGGGAAATGCTCCATAATAGATCAATGTAAAAGAAAAAATACATCTCTAGCTAAATTTTATTTTCTTAATTGACATAGGTGAGTAAGTTGGAAATGTTATTTTACTCTTAGCACAGAAGAAGTAATTGGAAATAACATAAAGGTGTCGGCCAAGGAAAAGTAAACTAGATGATAGTGTATCCTTAAAAAGTGTAAAATGATACATAACGTATATGTAAAGCTAAAACATTTTAAGCATTGAATAGAGCAGTGAATGCCACATGACATCTTTTTTGCATTTGAATTTTACATCTACACAAAGAACTGCATGCAGTTCTAAATCTTGAAGATGAAAAAAAAAATAACCTCTGTATCTAATTGGATAGATTTATAATTGTATACATTTATTGGCTAAAGACATAACATGAATGTATGCTGTTAGAGAGCATTAGGGAAGCAAATGTGATTGTAATCGTATTAATGCACTTGCAACAAGAACAATTGCATACTGCCCATGATACTTTTTTTATTTGCATTAACATCCAAATTTTCTGAGAAAAGCGTTTCCCCCTTCTCAAGGTCCAAGCAGTACTAATACACAAAGTTTTAGCAGAATGATAAGTAAGACAATCTCTGAGGAAAAAAAAAAAGCACAAACAGGCAGACACAGCAATGGTAATTAAACTTGGATAGTTAGTGAGATGAGGCAGGGAGGGGGCTATAGACTGGGAGTAAGCCCTGGATCACATTGATGTTACTTTGAAATTATGCTACTTCACTTGAAGTAGCACGATTTCAAAGTAGCAGGTCAGCGTGATTTCAGGTGCTACTTGGCTGACATCTGTGCCACTTCATACACAGATGTCTATGCAAGTCACACCTGAAATCACAAAATAGTGCAGGAACCTTTTTTCAAATTGGTGTGGCACTGCAAAGTCGGAGTCACACCGATTTGAACAGTTCTATAGTCCACAATAGAGGTGTGACTTGTCATGAGATTTTGAGGTGTCACAGAGGTGAGGCTGGTCATAAAGCTGTTGGATAGTGATTTAGAAAACTGAGGTCCACATTCCATTATTGTTTATGTCAAATAGAATTATCATTCCAAGTTAAAAAGGTTTCTTTTTCTGAGTAAAGCCCTGTATACATGTGCCGAATGTCGGGCAGCATAGAAACCAGCCAACTTTCAGCCCGTCTCGCCCGTCTGTACTGCAGCCAGTCCAGGGGCATTACAGAAAAAAGTCTGTCCTGCTGTCCTTCTGTCAGAACACAATAGAACAGCAGGGGAGATTGCTGTACTAACTTCAGATTGTTAGTACAGTGGCTCCTACCTGAGCTGTCAGGTTTTTTTTTAGTTCTAAGTAGCACTAGCTCATATCCACATGCACCCAGAAACAAGTGACCCTGTGATGCTTTTATATGAGGGTTTGTTTTGATGACACAACCCTCTCCATCAGAACATCATAAGAGGCTAAAAGAGTTGCAACATCACCCCATCTTTAAAGTGGTAAAGAACTTTAAAGATAAACTGCAAAAAATCTCAAACCAGATAAATGCATTCACTCATCCCTCTTTATGCCACTACAGCCCCCTAAAAGACAGTACTTTGCCAATGAATCTTACCAGTTACACTTCTACAAAGAAGTAAGCACAGAAACTCAAGTGACAATATAGGCAAATTACATATAATTTAACTGATTTGACTGTGGTGACACCTGCAATTATCACCAACCTGCTTATTGGATCATTTTTAAGAATGGTCTCGTTAGCTTCATATTCATAGTGAATGGCAGAATGATTCACTTTTGCTTTAGAAATCAGTTTAGATAGTCTGAATCAGGAAGGGTTATGCAAAATATAAATGAAAATGCATAATGTACATCTTACGCTTTATTGAGAGCAGAAACTTTTTATACATTACAACAGCATAGGATATGAAATACTGACTTATGTTTTAAATATACCTATAAAGAGGGGATAATGAATCAAAATGAGCTGACACCTTTCTTTTCAGTGCAAAGTAGCACTTGATTTTGGTTCTGGCAAGAGCATTAAGTTTGTATACTAACCAAATGTTCTCTAATAAATTCCAGTATATATGGATCAATTCACAAAGATGTGTTAGTTGTGATATCTGAATTAACTGGAAAGTTGTGCAATTTTTATATTTCAAGTACTTATTTAACTACAAACTATTACAACCCTTTATTTCTCACAAAGTTTTTTTTTTCCTTTATTGCTTCCAAAATATAGCCCAATTAGATGCTATCCTCAATCAACTCATAGAAACCCATGACTAATGCCTGCAAGAAGCTAGAAGTAATTTACATTGGATCTGTGCTTATAGGACAAAGTGGCAGATTCACCCTATCCCCATTTCTCTACAGCATTTACTTACCTTTGCTTTGTTCCAGCAAGCACTGTTAAATTCAACTACATTGAAAGAAGAAAGGCAACCAAGTGCAAATTTAAAGCAGAGCTCCACCCAAAAGGGAAAGCTCCACTTTTCTTCCTTCTCCCTCCTCCGCTAACACATTTGGCACCTTTTGGGGGGATGGGGAGCAAGTTCCTGATTTTGACAGGTACCCGCTCTCACTTTTGGTTGACTTTGCTGCAGCGAAGTGAGCCAGAAGTTCTGCCCCATCCTCCTTCCCCTGCAGCCAGCCCATTCACACAGCACAGTGTGATTCTCACATGCACAGTAGGAAACTAGCTGTGAAGCAGCAAGACTTCACTGCCAGTATCCTTTTGCTGAGATGGTGGCGGCAGCACCCAAGAGCCGATTCAAGAATCGGCTCAGGTTTGGACACCGCTGGATGCCTGGACAGGTAAGTGCCCTAATATTTAAAGTCAGCAGCTACAGTATTTGTAGCTACTGACTTTTAATTTTTGGAGGGGGACCTGGAACTCTGCTTTAAGGTACAATTTTACCTCTGTACAACGATCCCTTAATAAATTAATTACATCTACCTTGAGTGCTGCCTACCTGGACAAGTACCCCCTATTATACATATGCCCAAGTTAGTGTACAAAGAAAATTGCAAGGGTAACACTTTTTCTGCAGAATGAAAATATGAATTCTCTTCTGACAAAAAAATACCAGATAAAAGTTTAGATAAGTTTTGTTCTACTTTAAAACTTCATTAATTATTTTTCCATTCATTAAGTATAAATATCTGAAATCTATCTTTATACTGGTTTACTATAGGTCACTTGAAAGTTGAAACCAGTATTGAAGTGAAAGTGTCTGGTCTCAAAGCTAGTAGAAGGAAAGAATTTAAGCTTGGCAATGTTCATCACTACTCCAAAGAGCATGCAAGATGCAGGGAAGGAGTACAGTGTCTGCAAAACTGCATTTGTACAGTTCAGCATGATTGAACTGATCACAAGACTATACCGTTGGCAGGTAAAATGCTATATCTATATTTTGTGAGCTGTTTAACTATAGCTCCTGGTCAAACATACTATGGAAAAGTAAATATGTGAAATTCTACTTGATATTTTTTAAATGGAATGTTGCAAGATTCTTTCACTTGTCTTGATACAGCAAAAAAACACGATTAAAGAAATTGCCCAGAGCCATTTCATATCTGGGCAAAACTATAGTAATTGATATTTTCCATTTAAAAAAAATATTGATTCAACCCTTTATAAAGAGGCTCCTAAGTCAATGTACAATGCTGAAACTTAGAGGTCTTGCAAAATGTCAGTAACAGTCTGTTGTGCACATTGCGAGCAACTATCCATGAGATTAAATAGCATCTGTGCTGATGCAAAAACAGACAGCTGTCAAGCCTTCAGGGAAGGTAAAATCTGTATTCAAGAGGAACTGTCCTTGATATTACCTGGTCATAATAGTCAAGCTCCATTTTTTTTTATGATATACAAATCTATAATTCCATTTGGTTTTATAAAGTTGTGGAGTGTTTCAATGAGGAGTAGCTGGGTAGAAGTGGGTAGAAGACACATACATTTACTGTATAAAATAGATTTTGATTGGGGGTTAAGGTTATTTGGTCCTTTACTTGTTTTATATTCTTCATAAATGATATTTTTAATGTTGATATAAAGATCTTCATATGCTCATACTATTGTTTTCACTTGAAAGATGCCCCATGGGTGGTAAATGAATAGGCCAATATACGTTTTCCCAAAGGGATTGCAATGTAATTGTATAGTTATTGAGTTTAGGTGGATTTATTTATAAAACCGATGACAAAGTTAAAGTGGTAATAAGTCCTAACATTTTATAACAGCTTACATGGACATTTACCTTGCTTGCTACGTCTTCTTTTCTCAATGATCTGGCCCACATATCCCTACCAAAGGTTTCCTATTTAGGGTTGGCTCCATTGCCTTTCAGGGTTCTATGGATCTATCGTTACAAGCACGCTCCTGGGAGATACCTTGCTGCACTAACATGCATAAGCAGCAAGAGATAACTAGATGGGACATGCTTGTGTGGTGGTGATTGTGCTTATGAAAAAAGGAAGTGCAGAGGATGAGGGTCAGGAAGGGTATTGTGCTCTGCTGTTCAGAGAAGTGGTACAGACTGAGCTGAAGGCTGCACTACTAGGCATATCAGAATATAAATCTATCAGCAGTTTTGTTTTTTTTTAAGTAAAAAATCAGTGTCTTCTGCTTAACTGACCTTTATATATTTTATCATGAGAAAAATTATCATAATGGCATTTAGATGATGAGGAAATCTTTTCTGATCGATTTAGATTTTTCTTTACTTTAGAATTAATCATTGAAATATTGGGACCTTGTTGCTCTAAAACAGTTTTTATAAATAAATTATAATTGTAATTATAATCAACGTAAAGTAAATGTAAGCCCTAACATTTTTGAATAATTGTTATTATTTTTATTTATTGAAAATACTGTTTTAATTGTTTAATTATTTTTTGGATGTGCTGCTGATCTTTTTCACCCACTATGCAGCACGCTATATCTATATCTATACTGTACACTCACTCCCAATGAAGTTCCATGTAATTGTCAAGGCTTACTGATGGCGACAATGGTGGAACATGCTCATACCCCGTAGATGTCAACTTAGATATTAGTGACCTTTCTGAAGATTTTGCAATACACAAATCATGATGTAGTACAGAATTCCTTTACTAGGTTTAGAACTACTTGTATTAAGAATTATCTAAAACAAGCATTACAGACCTTTTGCGGTGGGTTGGCTAACACACTATATTTGTAAATAGCTTTGTATTAATTCAAGCTAGTAGCAGTTATAATACTGATTATTTATTTCTAACAACTGACATTTTTTGCTAGTCTTTTAAAACCTGATAAAATAAGTAATCATAACACGCACTGAACATATTATAAAAGTCAATAAGGCATCACCTGAATTGCAGGTTGGAACCGCTGTCAGCCTTGACATTTTACTTGACATGGTACACTGAAATCACTGTGACCTTCACAGTTGTTTCTATACATAGGAAATAGAATTAAGGTGAGATGCCAGCTGGAAACCTCTCCCAGATTGCATTCAAAACTGAGTAAGTCATCTGCTTATATATAGTATTTCTAGCATTAATCTTTCTTATACATGACACTAGAATGCAGCAATTAAGCTTAACTAACAGCAATAAATGTGGTAAAAATCATGAACTATTCATAATGATTAAGGGTCCACGTTAGTCCTGGATTTTGATATTAAATTCTACTCATATGATGACCTCACTAACGAACAACATAAATTGTACTTGTTTTATGTAACAAGATATAGTCAAAAATATTTGCTTGCAATAATTGTTGTTTTTGGTTTGAAGTTTTTTTTAAGTGATTGTAAAGGATTTTTAAAAATAAAAAACATGCTCTACTTACCTGCTCTGTGTAATGGTTTTGCACAGAGCAGCCCCAACCCTCCTCTTCTGGGGTCCCCTGCCTGCACTTCTGGCTCCTACTACCTTCCAAGTACCCCCCCAGCAAGCATCTCAAGGCTTGCCGGGGGGATACTAATGAGGGCTCAATACTGAGCCACACTTTGCATCTATTGACACACATAGTTCATCTCAGCCCCACCCCCTGCTCCCTAGTCACTGAATTTGATTAATTGCAGCAGGAGTCAATGGTGCCCACTGTTCTCGCTGTGTCCAGTGAGGAGGAAGAAGGAAAGTGGCACTGCTTCTCTTGGGCACAACACTGGATAGAGATGGAGCTCAGGTAAGTATTTAGGAGGGAGAAGGGGGGGGCTGCACTTTAAAGGTTTTTTTGTACCTTAATGCAGGGAAGCCTTTACAATCATTTTAACAGAGATATCATTTTTAGTTTCCAGCTGGAATGCATTCTATTGAGAGTCTAGTGACAGCTTTTTGTAGAGTATAATTTACTAAACATGTGGAATAATATTGGGCATTTTAAAGTATATCAACTCACAGTTTACCTAATAGAAGCTCTACTTTAATTGTGTATCCTCCCCTCTAGCTGGTACAGACTATTACTGAAACATAAGAGTAAAAGATCATTTACCAATGGAGAAAACAGCCTAACTCTATGGGCTATGTGCATTCGATAAGACAAGGAAATAATATGATGGAGACCTTTACACTGTGTATACAGTCTATGGAGTTTTCTGTGCGAAAAGCCAAATTAGTGTGTTGCGCTAAGCGAACTTCCAGCTGCAGTATGATGTGAAACAAGAAGCAGTGGTATTATTAAATGTAACAGCTTCTTGCTCAGGGCTCCTGGTTGTTAGCATGCTGGAATATAAAAGGTCCTTCAGGTCTGGTATACATTTTAAAGGGCACCTCATGCAAAAAACATAAAAAAAAGTGTGATCTCCTCCAACATCAATAATAGCTCCTGATCAGAGCTATCAGCCAAGCTGGCCAAGAAAGACAGGGTAACCATACCACATGCCCTCAAATGGATGGTACATTAGCAAAACATCTTCTCTACATGTTGATGCAGACAAGGGCCTCCTCCCCACAACCCTGGATCAGTGATTGTGAGGTCTTCAGGTAAGGGGCTTATTGCAATCTGGAAGCTTCCATTAAAAATAGGGAGCCCCCAGGTATGAGCCCCATGTAAATAAGTAAGGGGTACATAATAACTTAATAAGGTGCTCCCATTGTTGAGAGCATGTGGCCTGGTATGGTTCAGAAGGGAAGGCACATTCTCAGCCCCCCCCCCTTTTCTGACCAGCAAAGCTTGTTGTACTGGGGGTTTGATTAACTTAATTATTATTATTAGGTGAAAAGTAGTAACTTTTCTTTTCTAGTAGGTTTCTGGATTGGATAAAAAAATATGAGACTACCTTTTCGAAGGATGAATGCTTATTTTATCAGGAGTCCAGTACATGAATGTTAATCTTTTGAACTACTTGAAGGGATCCTAAAAAAAGGTAAGACTAAGCCATAGGAACATAGAAGAGTGATGGTGGAAAAAGGTCAAGTATCCTGGATTTCACCTTTACTTTAATACTGTGGGGGTTATTTACAAAAGGCAAATCCACTTTGCAGTGCAAGTTCACTTGAAAGAGCACTGAAAGTGCACTTGGAAGTGCAGTCGCACTAAATCTGAGGGGTAGATCTGAAATGAGTGGAAGCTCTGCTGAATTTATCATCTAATCATGTGCAAGCTAAAATGCTGTTTTTTATTTTCCTTGCATGTCCCCCTCGGATCTACAGCAACTTTACTTCCAAGTGCACTTTCAGTGCACTTTCAAGTGCACTTGCAATGCAAAGTGGATTTTCCTTTAGTAAATAACCCCCTATGTATTTTTGATACAGAGTACTTGAACAAATATCCTTGAAAGAGTTATACATATATCATATTTTAGTTATTTTATTTATTCTAGCAAAACACAATTTGTTTCCTGTTCTGGGCTAAAACATGACCAGCAAAAACCTTGTTTCATATCAGTGGACATGTGGTCTGCATATTGGTTTAATTGACATCTCTTCCTCTTCAACAACTGCAGTATGACATATGACACATGTATTGGATTCCATAAGCAGTGGAAGTTGTTTACATCTTGTTTTACAAACAACATTGTATATACATTGTGATATTACTTACCTATGTTAATTATGCATATACATATTGTCAGACTTTAAAAGCTCTGCATGAAATCACCTTGAACTTTTTTATTATGATTAGTTTCTTCATCTCTTAGTAATGACTGACAGATTTGAAAATCTGCTCTCACTGCCAAGTTTGTTCTCCTGCACCTGGAGCAACTGCAATCCTGTGAAATAATCTATTGCGGCACACAGTTTATCAAAATATGTTGAAGTAAATAATCTTACTTGCACTGCCGGCAAGCTATGAGCAGTTATTTTAAGCCTATGTCAATACATTTTTTCTTGTCTAAATTTTCACTGGTCCCTATAAAAAATTAGAAAATCATTCATGTTTGTGCAGTAATATTTATCTTTAGATATTCAAGTATTTTAAATCGTTTAACATTCAGCTTAACTACATTTTAGTATAGAGTGAACTGCAGAATAACAAAAAAAGATTAACATTTGTAAAGGTATCATTATGAAAGTTGGTTGCATGGCTACAAAGAAAGTGTTATTTCTTTAAAGTGTTACGAAACCCACAACAGTAAAATCAGTCTGTATATGCAGTAAAGCATTCTTGTTATACTCACTGTGGAACCTAAGGGGTTAATCCTCTGCATTGTGTAAAAAGGCTGTTTGACCTGTCTCCCCCAATCCTCTCCTTCTTCCACTGTCCCCAATATATTTCCTGATAATACAGAGCCAGAGGACTGGCTGCACATGCTTAGTTTGGTGTGTATTGCTAGAGAGTTTTTTTTTTTTCTTGGGAGAGTGCATGTGATCAGCTCAGGGCCAATCAGTACTGTCCAGACAGAGGGTCAGGGGTTCTGCATCCTGATAGGACAGTCAGTGCAGAATCAAAACTCTTCCTACAAGCTTTAACCAGATCATAAACCGTACGGTAGGCCCGCTGTCCACCACGTACAGACAATCCCTGGATTATGGGGATACTATACTCCTAGCTAGGAGTTATTCTTCCTCCACATACGAACACAGCACAGGGCCTAGGCCCTGTGCTGTGTTCGTATGTGGAGGAAGAATAACTCCTAGCTAGGAGTATAGTATCCCCATAATCCAGGGATTGTCTGTACGTGGTGGACAGTGGGCCTACCATACGGTTTATGAAGTGGTATATTGGTGTCTCCATCCCAAGAAAGGCCCCGACCGGGTTAAGGTCGCAAGCTTTCCTATGCTTGCCGGTTGGTAAGCGCGCATTTTTACTTATATCACAGTGGTGCGGTGAAGGATTTACCCACTCCTTACCTACATTCCTGCCTTAGACGGGGACCCCTGCCTCTGGTTCTTCACCTTACCTCACCTTTTGGATTTTTGATCACGGATTAGGACTGTTATCAAAATTTATATGATTTGACTATGAACTTTATTATTTAATATTTATCCTAAATATTCACTCAATGTATCACATTTGTTCACTTATACTTATATTGGCTCAATTTTAAGCCTTTAACATTCACAGCGCTGCTCCTTTTATTGATTGTCTTTAGTGTGTGTATCTCACCTTTAGCGGCTGCTTCTGCTATTCAATTTATTTGTTTGTCACGTATTAATTCAATTATTTGATTGTGTTAATTTTCTGCATATATATAGCGCGGTGGTCTTTTCC
Source organism: Aquarana catesbeiana (assembly GCF_042186555.1). NCBI lineage: Eukaryota > Metazoa > Chordata > Amphibia > Anura > Ranidae > Aquarana > Aquarana catesbeiana. Next base: position 412,330,762 of record NC_133324.1, read on the forward strand.
CTTTTACAAGCTTTAACCAGATACTGAAAGAAGTCACAAGACTGCTATATACTGCTGATGAGAAAATGTAATTAGGAGTTTATATTTACTAAAATAATTGCATTTCCATGTTCTGTGTACTGTGGGGGACCAGATATATTGAATGCATGGTCCTGGGTTTAATAACACTTTAATGTCTTTATTGGTCTGTTTTCTTTGAAGCGTCAGCTGGAAGTTCCCACTTCACTACTTAATAGGCATCTTCAGCACCACTAATATAAACTGTGCTTCACCTCCTACTCCTGCCTGCTCTAGACCTTAGTGCAGTTTTCCTGGTCCCCACTTAGTGCCCAGCACAAAATATAGTTGTTCCCAACTTACTACACTGTCCATACTGCCAATCATAGCTGCAATGCTTTCAGTAGTGATCCAAACATCATTACTTAGGGGTTTATTTACTAAAGACAAATAGACTGTGCACTTTTGCAAAAGCAGTTGCACTCTGCAAGTGCAGTTGCTCCAAAGCTTAGTAAATGAGGTAAAGCTTCACTTTACAAAGAATGCCCAATCACGTGCAAGAAAAAAAAAAAACAGCATTTTTTGCTTGCACATGATTGGATGATGGAAGTCAGCAAAGCTCTCCCTCATTTACTAAGCTCCCGAGCAACTGCACTTGCATAGTGCAATTGATCTGTCAAAAGTGCACAGTCTATTTGTCTTTAGTAAATGAACCCCTTAGTGTCTTTGCATTCCAACAGACTTCTCCTTCTAGCCCAGCATCATTTCCCTTGTAAAGGGGTCATATAGCAGCATGTACTACAAGTTTAAATGACATATACATCTATAATCAAATAGTTGAAAATAAGGTGTTGCTAATGCTGAAAGGTCCTGTCTTGACAGTATTTTCACATTGTGCCTAGAACTTGGGTATTTCAAAAGCCCAAAAATTTTTTTCTTCTGATTTTTGTGGGACTTATCCAATAGCTGTTTGTTAACTTGACAATGGGTACGTTTACAAAACTGAGCAATATATATTGTACTAACACACTGTATGTCATCTTTTGAATTCAAATATTTCCTACTTTTCCCAATGAATTACCTGTTTGAATTGTTGTGCAGAGTGTCACCCTAAATTAAATTAAATTTTCACTTTGCAAACAGAATGTTCACTCAATTTTTGGGGGGAAAAATACATTTCAATTAACTAAGAAAAAACAAATCACAATATATAACCCACTTTCCTTGCAAAATATGAAAGATGATGTCATGAGAAGCAAACAATTTGATATTCCAATCGCACACATTCCCGGAAAAAATGGCACAAACATTATTGGGTGCTGTAGCGATTACCAGTTGGGTTCTGGCAGCATCAGACAAAAGTACATCTTCGCCAGCACACCATGGATCAACAAGTAAGTCGTCCAGCACACCATGGAAAAGTAAGTCCAAAAAAGGTTCCTTTAATAGAAAAAAGTTACATCACAAGAGAGGTGCAACGTATCACTTGCCTGACGAAGGGTTCCTGCGTGGCCCCGAAACGTTGCACCTCTCTTGTGATGTAACTTTTTTCTATTAAAGGAACCTTTTTTGGATGACTTTACTTGTTGATCCATAGTGTGCTGGCGAAGATGTACTTTTTTATGAGAAGCAAACAGACACCAAACATGTCATGCTTTAAAATTGGACACGTCGTGGAATGGCACCAAACCACGGCACTTAAAAATCTCCATAGGCGATGCTCCGCAAAAATCTCCACAAGCTCCCAGTCTAGAGCCACAGAGGAGATCTAGTGCTAGAATCATTGCTTTTGCTCTGACCTTTGTGGTGACACCTCACATGTCCATTCACATATGTGGGTGTGCCCCAGTGAAGGCATGCATCCACCACTGCACACAAGCATTTACATATTCATTTACAAGTATTTTTTCTTTACTTATTTTAGGGAATAATGTGAAACAAAGTGGAAATTCACTTTTCAAAGAATAACCAAGGAAATATAAAAGGAAATATAGAATATACCCGATAATATGTGAGGAAAAATAAAGAAAACATGATCGGAAGATTGAAGTACAGCATCACCCTATTCGCTAATTGAATTTTCTCCTTGGACCACAAATGTATCTGGAGTAAGAGCCATTCGATGCATGTTATTACAGGGAAGTGCGTCAGTAGAGAGAATATTCTGATGTCACCGCGCACCAGCTGGCAGCCTGAAAGCTTGTAGCTGTGTGTTGTATGTATTTCTTCGCAGTGCACGAGAAGACTTTGGGATAGAATACCATTATTTACTGCACTATGAAGTTCCTCTTCTTTTTCTCCTAAAAACCTTTAAAAAAACTGACTGGAGGAGTATGGAGCAGAGTGAATGGAAAGTCATTAAATCCATCTTGCTGTCCTTGACAGGGGAGAGCCGCTATTCCTCTTTGGAGTGGATTAGGTGGAACAACACAGCTGATCATTGCTGATACCAGGCGAGTTTGACCCCTATAACTTGGGGTCCATCAAGTTCGGTAAGAGGCCATCTGGCTTTTTTAGCTTACTTCTCCATCCAGACTCTAAGCATTTGACCAGTCACCATTGCAGATTGTGAGAGGCGGCATCAGAAGTTGCTTTCACTATCACCTTGTTTCAAATTTTTTTTTCCTGTTAGGACTTTTTTTAATATATTAAATATAATTATTCCTTGTGGATTTTTTTATCCAAAAGTTTACCTTTTTTATATCTTTTGGGACTCTTTTTAACACGATAATAATTAATTAATCAATTGGTGATTATCTTACTCACCTGATATATTAATTTATTCACTCACATTGTATATTGTGTTTGCACGATTATGTGTTTGGGCAATCTCTTTCTGTGTGCATTAGAGCCATTCAAAACTGCCTTCCTTTGACCTATGTATTTATACACAAAATCAGTAAATGATCATAATTTGCTCTCTTAACCAATTCAATACCAGGCACTTATACACCTTCCTGCCCAAGCCAATTTTCAGTTTTCAGTGCTGTCGCAATCTGAATGACAATTGCGTGGTCATACAACACTGTACCAAAACAAATTTTTTATCTATTTATTCCCACAAATAGAGATTTCTTTTGGTTGTATTTGATCACCTCTGCGATTTTTATTTTTTGCGCAGCAAATGAAAAAAGACTGAAAATTTAGAAAAAAAAAACGTTTTTCTTTGTTTCTGTTAAAATTTTTTGTAAATAAGTAAGTTTTCTTCTTCAATGACGGGCACTGATATGGCTGCACTGATGGGCACTGATAAGGCGGCACCGATGGGCACTGATGAGGTGGCACCAATGAGGTGGCACTGATGGGCACTGATGACAGGCACTGATAGGCGGCACTGATGGGCACTGATAGGTGGCACTGATGGGCACTGATAGGTGGCACTGGTATGCAGCACTGATGGGCACTCATAGGTGGCACTGAGGGGCACTCATAGGTGGCACTGCTGGGTTCCTTATGGGTGGCAATGATGGGTACTTATGGGTGGCACTGATAGGTGGCATGGATGGGCACTGATGGTCACTGATAGGTTGGCACTGATAGGCATGGATGGGCACTGAGAGGCAGCACTGATGGACACTGATGGGTGGCACTGGTGACACTGATGGGTGACATTGCTGGGCATCACTTGTCTGCACTGATCCATAATGTTGCCAGTCAGTGCCCATTTGTGGGCACTGATTGGCATGTATTGGGCATATTTTTTTATATGTGGATGGCCATGGGGTACATACCTGGCCATCCACATGCTGGGGGCTTCCCTGGTGGTCCTGGCAGCTTCCCTGGTGGTCCAGTGTGGGCATCCGCAGGGGCTGCACTGATAAACAATCAGCGCAGACACCCCTGTCAGGTGATCCCCCGATCGGCTCTCCTCTACTCGCGTCTGTCAGACATGAGTGGGGAAAAGCCGATCAATGGCTCTTCCTGTTTACATCGTGATCAGCCGTGATTTGACATGGCTGATTATGTGATAAAGAGCCCCTGTCGGAGGCTCTTTACCGAAATCGATGTAGCAGTGTGTCAGACTGACACACCGCACCACCGATTGCCACGATGTGCGCCCCCACGGGCGCGCGATGGCTGTTATCCTACTGGACGTCATATGATGCCCAGTTAGGATAACTGAACCACCACCCGGCCGTCATTTTGCTATAGGCTGGACGGGAAGTGGTTAAAGTGTTACAAAACCCACAACAGTAAAATCAGTCTGTATATGCAGTAAAGAATGCTTGTTATACTCACTGTGGAACCGAAGGGGTTAATCCTTTGCATTGTGTAAAAAGGCTGTTTGATCCTGTTTTCTCTGATCCTTCCCTTCTTCCACTGTCCTCAATCCATCTCCTGATAGAACAGAGCCTTTGGAGTCAGACTGCACATGCTCAGTTTGGTGTGTATTGCTACAGAGTTTTTTTTTTTTTCTTGGGAGGGCGCATGTGATCAGCACAGGGCCAATCAGCACTGTCAAGACAGAGGGCCAGGGGTCCTGCAGCCTCAGAGGACAGTCAGAGTAGAATGCAAACTCCTCCTACAAACTTTAGGCACTGACAGAAGTCACAAGATTGCTATATACTGTTTATAAGAATGGTATTTAGCAGTTTATATGTAATAAAATAATTGCATTTCCATGTTCTGTGTACTGTGGGAGAACAGATATAGTGAATGCAGGGTGCTGTGTTTAGCAACACTTTAACCACCTCCTGCCCACAGTATAGGAAAATTACAACTGCAGGGTGGTTCCATTGTTCTGGGAGACATCATATGACATTGTCCCAATCACACAGTCATGGAGGTGTGCAGCGCAGCAATCAGTTGTGCTCTGTGTCCCTGGGACACAACACATTCCTGATCTCGGTAAAGAGCCGATGACATGCCTCTTTACCCATGTGATCATGTAAACAAAGAAATGTCAGTTATCGGCTCTACTCACTTCACACTGACAGTGTGTGAGGAGAGGAGAGCTAATCAGTGGCATTTCCTCACAGGGGATACCTGCACAGATATTTAGAGCACTGATCATCAGTACAGCCCCAACAGTACCCAGCAGTGATGCCAGTCAGGGCCCAACAGTAATGCCAGTCAGTGCCCAGCAGTGTTGTCAATCAGTGCTCATCAGTGATGCCAATCAGTGCCCATCAGTGATGCCAATCAGTGACCATCAGTGATGCCAATCAGTTTTGCCATTCAGTGCCCATCAGTGCCTGCACATCAGTGCCGCTGATCAGTGCCACTGATAAGTGCCACCAATAAGTGCCCATCAGTGCCGCCTATCCGTGCCACCTATCAGTGCTCATAAGTGCCGCCTATGAGTGCCCATCAATGCCACCTATCAGCGCCCAACAGTGCCACCTATAAGTGCTCATCAGTGCTGCATATCAGTGCTGCCTATCAGTGCCCATTAGTGCTGCATATTAGTGCCTCCTCATCATTGCCACCTCATCAGTGCCCTTCAGTGCCATCTCATCAGTGCTGCTTCATCAGTTCTGCTTCTTCAGTGCCACTTCATCAGTGCAGCCTATCAGCGCCCATCAGAAAAATGTTTTTGTCCCAACACTTTCTGAATTTGTTTGTTTTTTTAGCAAAAAAAAAAAAAAAATCCAGTGGCAATTAAATACCACCAAAAGAACGCTCTATCTATTTCCAAAAAATGAAATGAAATTTTGTTTGGGTGCAACGTTACATGACCGCGCAATTGTCATTGAAAGTGCAACAGTGCTGAAAGCTGAAATCTGGCCTGGGCAGGAAGGGGGTGAAAGTGCCCAGTATTGAAGCAGTTGAAGATACAATAGTGGTTTCTAAGTCCCCTTCCCTTCCTTTTGGAGATGAGCCTAAATAAACATATGTACAGCTATGGATACATGCTCTATATTTGTTATAATTTTAATTATTAGAAGTTCTTTTGAATTAATTATATTCTAGGCTCTGTCCTTCAGAGAACAGGGGAGTTGTTTTTCAATTTCGATTTACTGTGCAAGGTATGACAAATCTGCAACTCTATAAGGTCTATTTTTGAATATTAAATGTGGCTGTATCTCCAAAAGCATATGTCATTTTCATTCCTTTGGTCTCAGATTTTTTTTCTTTTTTGCTATCTGCAACTGTTTAAGAACAATTGGGGGTTATTTACAAAAGGAAATCCACTTTGCACTACAAGTGCACTTGGAAGTGCAGTCGCTGTAAATCCGAGGGGGACATGCAAGGAAAATAAAAACAGCATTTTAGCTTGCACATGATTGGATGATAAAATCAGCAGAGCTTCCCCTCATTTCAGATCTACCCCTCAGATTTACAGAGACTGCACTTCCAAGTGCACTTGCAGTGCACTTGTAGTGGAAAGTGGATTTGCCTTTCATAAATAACCCCCATTGCAATATATTTCTCATGAGGTATTTGTATTTCGATTTAATTAAATTGTGTGAGTAATACGTATTAATAGGTATAAGGAGGATTTGATTCATTTTTGGTAAGGCAATGCTTCTTGAAGGACTACAACTTTGCATTACCCCGGTTACCTGTTTTATTGAAAGCATTTATGAATTTCTACCTAAAGTAAAAAAAAAATACTCTTAGCTATAATCTCGAATAACTCTTGTGCCTTTCTCTAAACTTAGGGACAATTAAGGTTGCAACAGCTAACCATATTCATTAAGGCCAGATCAAACATCCGTGAAATACAGATGGTAATCATAAATCAGAACAATTGGTGTGTCTACAAATTAATATGATCAAAAAATGTATTTTGCCAGCTGCCTTCTGCAACTGATGTCTAAGTATTTTACCTGTGGAGAATTGTATCCATTTATCTTTTTAATGCTAGGAATAAGCACACATTGCTGTAGTTTGTTGGGGAAAAAATCAGCAGCTAAATTTTAGCCAATTAATATTATTAATTAGGGATGAGCAAATCTGCCCCAGTTCAATTGGCAGAGGGTTTTATTGAATCTTGCTTGAAATTGGTGAAACCCAAATTTAGCAGTAAGCACCATTTAGGATTATATGGGGGCAAAATCTGATAGTAGATTCTGGCCACTTTTAGAGCTAACTTATTTAGAAAAAAAGTCACAAGAATCTGGAAAATACACAAATCTTTCAAATAACAAGTTTGAGGGATACCTTAAATCTATACATGCTATTTCTGAACCAGCTGGGTTTTAGGGACATTCTCAGTCACAGTGTATTTTGGCAATGTAGCTTTGGCTGGGAAATTACAGACAGCAGCTTAATCTACTTTTATTTGATTTGTATCAGTAAAAAAAAAAAAAAAGTTTTTCAAGTGTTGTGACTAAATGAATTAATTTCCCCCGAAAAACTGAATTTTCCTCTCAACTATTTAGTAAATAAAAGTGTAGCAGTTTTAGACTATGAGGCTTTGTCCTTGCTTTACATTCAGCACATTGGTTAAGCGAGACTGAAGGTTATATCTGGAGCCTGATGCATGATTGTCTCCTGGTCGCTACCTGTGGCATTCTGTGAAAGCCTCCTCTTCCACACATTGAGCATGGTGGACCTCTTTTTTTACAGGGTCTTGATATCTTGTAAGCAGCAAATATCTACTGCGGTGGTGGCTCTCACAAGTGTCACAAAGAGTTGGCTGAAAAAAATGCTGTTTTAGAAAAGTGTTCTTTCTTAATCAATCAATCTATATATATATATATATATATATATATATATATATATATATATAAAACAGTAGACTTCTGACACATGAAATATGGACAAAGCAAATCCTTCTATAGTGTGTGCTTGTCTCAATCCAGAGCACTAAGTGTCATTTCTGTTTGCTATCTCATTCCTCTGCTATCTGCATGAAGCACTTCTGACAAGTTTTCCTGATACCAAGAGAAAAAAAGGTGACGGGGAGGGGGCTCCAGCACACAGTCTGTGATTGACTCCTTTAGCTCTGTTCCTATGTGCTGTGTGTAGGTGGCATGTCTCCTCCCTCCAATTAACTCTCAAAGCTCCCCTCACTGAGCTCTGCAGAGTATAACTTCAGCTCCCCACCATTTGCTTTCTGAAAGCTCAAACAAGCTGTATAAATCATGCACTTTGAACAGCTGTAGAGAGGAGAGGGCTGCAGATAAACATGTACAATTTATGTAGGAGGATTTGTTTCATCTTTAAGTATTAAGGCTAGTTAGTTTACTGCGTTTATGAAAGGGTTTTTCAACCATCTTAAAGTATATAAGTTAAAAATAAGATACAGTTAACCTGAAAAGTGAATAAAGCATGGTTGGCAACCTTAGCTGAAACCCAGATTTCTGACGTCTGTCCAATATTTCATATTCCACTGAAAGATTTTGTTTCATTCAGAAACATTGTTATATATTATACTGGCTGCTACTTTCAGAGAGAAAATAAATAGCCAAGTTATCAACAACATTGAGCTTGCCAAAACCAGGATTACTTCTAACAGGAACATATGCTGTATGTTATGTAATTGTGAGCAGATAAGAATATTAAAATAATATACAAACTAATACCAACACTGCAAAATTTGTGCAGTATAAGCAAATACTTTTCTTTCCCCAGACATTTACAAATTATTTTAAAATATCAGTCAACTGTATACTGGCATTAAAAATGTGAGCAAAGTAAAAATGCAGATGTAAATTGAACACATTCCCACAAATAACACTGAAATAGAACTTAAATGCTATTCCAGGCATGATGACAGTGGTCACTTTGACATTTACCATTTACTAAAAATCCAACGGAAAGCACAGCAAGGAGTGATTTCTTCAAACAAAATTATTTTTACACCTTAGCCTTCATAATTTTCTCTGACAAGTATTTCGAGATGACCTGTCAACTTAGAAATGAACGCTGCATGATTCACCTGCTACATGTGCTTTAATTTTCCTTTGAATTCCAAGTACTTTTTTTCAAACAGCATATGGGGCTCACATGAAAAAGTATAATCATGATGATTTTTCTTTAAGTAACATTGCAACTGGTAATTAGCAAGTACCTTGCCAGTTAATGTTCTGATGGGAGTAGTGTGCTAGGGGGAAACAAGCTGGGATTTTAATGGCAATTTAATGTGCAAGTCACTGACAATTTGTTATTAACAAAAAAAAAACAAAGTCATACTCCCTTACTTGAAAGCAGATGGAGAAATTTAACACCAAAATCATGCACAAAATTAAGCACAAAACTACTACATCATAAGGTTTCGTGGTAGTTTCAGTTTTACACCATATGTTATCTCAATGAACTCCAAATGAATGTACAAAATGGACGAAGACCAGACAAATGCCAGAGTATAGTAAAGAAGTAAAGAAAATGGACCTCAGAAGAAATAAAAATGTAAGACTAGACATAACTGTAGGTGATGTTTCAAACTGAAGAAAAGTTAGTTGTATGCGTTGAATATAGCGGTGTGATATGATCCATATATCAAAAGTAACGTCTGCAACATCACACTCCGCAATAAAAAAAAAAATCAAAGGCATTTCAGTGCTACTGTATAAGGATGCAGTAAGATGTATCTTCTTATGGATATTAATACTTTTATTCTCTAATGGCACTGAAAGTGGTCACATAAATGACAAATGGACCCAATTCATAGAATGTGAAAGTTGCAAGCAGGCAACATAGTCCACAATGTGATAATTGCTTGTGCACACAATATTGCAAAACCATTGCAGCTAGACACATTGGACATTTTTTTATCCAGATATCTGTTTTACTAGTGGAAATAAATACATATAACTTTGCCCTTGTGGTCATGCCAATGTTCCCTACCATGCACTTGAATAGTGGACATGCAAATTTTAAGCAAGTTTTTTATGTCTCTTGATTGATATAAATTCACTGTCTTTTCTCTGATTTGCAGGCATAACAGCGAGAACATGGATTTTCTATGATCTCTTGGCTTCATCTCTGCTGGCTGCACAACCCAGAGGTCATAGGCTTTCCACAGCTACGTCTTAGTTTGTCATTATTCCCCTACATAGAGAACAGTACTGGACAGAACAGTATAGTACCTCTTAGTCCTGCCTGTGTTCTACCTTCTTATTTGATTTACAGCTGTATTTGGAATAACAGGAAACAACAATGTCATGAATAGGGTTGAGCTGAATGTGCCCCAGTTCGGTTCGCAGCAGAACATGTGAACAGGCAAAAAATTTGTTCAAACATACAAACACCGTTAAAGTCTATGGGACACGAAAAATCAAAAGTGCTAATTTTAAAGGCTTATATGCAAGTTATTGCCATAAAATGTGTTTGGGGACCCAGGGTCTGCCCCAGGGGACATGTATCAATGCAAAAAAAAGTTAAAAACTACATTTTTTTCAGAAGCAGTGATTTTAACCACTTACCGCCCGCCATATAGCAAAATGACAGCAGCAAAGTGGTTTCATTATCCTGACCGGACTTCATATGACATGATCAGGATAATGATCCGCTGCGTGCCCCCGGGGGCACGCATCACGGCGATCATTGTTGAAGGGTGTCAGTCTGACACCCCGCAACACCGATCTAGGTAAAGAGTCTCTGACGGAGACTCTTTACCACATGATCAGCCGTGTCCAAGCATGGCTGATCACGATGTAAATAGGAAGAGCCGGTAATCAGCTTTTCCTCACTCGCGTCTGATAGACGCGAGTAGAGGAGAGCCAATCGGCTGCTCTCCTGACAGGGGGGTCTGTGCTGATTTTTTATCAGCACAGCCCCCCTCGGATCCTGCCCAGGACCACCAGGGAAGCCGCCCAGTACCACCAGGATGGCCACCACACTGGACCACCAGGTATGCCCCCTAGACCCCCAGGGAAATGCCAATATGTGCCCAGGCAGCTGCCAATCTGTGCCCAGGCAGCTGCTAATCAGTGCCCACTCCAATGCCTACCACTGCCAGTGCCACCAGGGATGACTATAAATGCCTCATATCAGTGCCACGTATCAGTGCCACGTATCAGTGCCCATCAGTGCCCAGCAGTGCTGCCTATCAGTGCCCATCAGTGCCCATCAGTGCCGCCTTTCAGTGCCCATCAGTGTCGCCTATCAATGCCCATCAGTGCCACTCAGGAGTGCCCATCAGTGCCGCCTATCAATGCCCATCAGTGCTGCATATCAGTGCCCATCGTCAGTGCCCGCTCATTGGTGCGACCTCATTGGTGCTGTTGTATCAGTGCCTGTCAGTGCCGCCTTATCAGTGCCCATCAGTGAAAGAAAAAACTTACTTATTTGCAAATTTTTTTAACAGAAACAAAAGCAAAACTTTTATTTTTTTCAAAATTTTTGGTCTTTTTTTATTTGTTTAGCAAAAAATAAAAACCACAGAGGTGATCAAATACCACCAAAAGAAAGCTCTATTTGTGGGAACAAAATGATAAAAATTTAGTTTGGGGGTCCCCTAAGCCCTCAGGCACTTTTTTACTCTGAACAGCAGTATATATACTATACGACCTGTCCTATATACTCTGCAGAAAATTGGGCCTTAGGTGTTGGTGGTACCAGACCACTGTAAGCCTTCACAGTTACTCCTGTTGGGCACAGGAATGGGCCCTGCTGTGAAATATTATATAAAGAATTATAATTACATGCCCCTGTTGAACAGGGGCAAAAAAATTGGGCCTTGGGCGGTGGTGGTGCCACAACACTGTAAGCCCTCACAGATACTCTTGTTGGGCACAGGGACGGGCCCTGCTATGAAATATTATATCAAGAATTGTAATTACATGCCCCTGTTAAACAAAGGCAGAAAAATTGGGCCTTGGGTGGTGGTGCCCTAAACCAAAAATATTGTTGGAAGCTAGCATCATCAAGATTGAGGAGGAATAGGATAGTCAGCATAGGCAGTCTTCAAGGGATCCTACATCCATAGCAAATTTGAATAGTTACTGTACATCAGCATCAGGTGCTTGATAGCTGCAGATCCAAGACTGATTCATTTTTATGAATGCAAGCCTATCAACGGAGTCTGTGGAAAGGCGCACTCTTTGATCCGTTACTCTCCAGCAGCACTAAATGTGCGTTCAGAAAGCACACTGGATGCAGGACAGGCCAGTATGCCAGTAAGCCAATTGCATATTGAGCAAGTTCTGGCCAGTGGTCCATCCTCAAGACCCAGTAACCCAGTGGATGCTCTGTTGGAAAGGTCTCCAAGTCTGCTCTTGCCCCTAGATATTCCTGCATCATGTAATGCAGACGCTGGCGAACGTTGCTTGAACCAATCAGACCTTGGCGCTGAGGACTGAAAAATTGTCTAATGGCATCGGTCAGCCGGCCACCTTCTCCACTGCTCTTCCTCTGACTGAACGAAGCCTCAGCAACACGTTGTCCAGCACCAGGAAATTGTAACCTCCCAGGGTCTAGAAATGCATTGCACAAACCTTTATTCAAGGCCTCCTGAAGATGTTTCATCCTCTGCTCCCTCTGCAAAGGCAGAATGAGTTCTGCAACCTTACCCTTGTAACGTAGATCAAGAAGGGTTGCCAGCCAGTAATGATCCCTCTCCTTGGTACAACGAATCCTAGGGTCCTTTCGCAGGCTTTGCAGAATCAGGGAGGCCATGCAGCGTAAGTTTGCAGAGGCATTCGATTCTGAGTCCTCTGGCTCACTAAGGATCACATGATCCGTAACTACCTCCTCCCAGCCACATACAACTCCTTGGGTTTTTGGGGACTGAAAAACATCTTTTAAAGACTGCTGCTGAGTGTTATCCTCTACATCCATGTGGACACAATCCTCCTCCTCCTTCTTCCTGTGTGTTTGGCGGGCCTGCGGGAGTGCTATCTGGATAAAGGGGGCCGTGAGAGGTAAGGAAATCATCCTCTTCCTCCCGCTGTTTTGCCTCAAGTGCCCTATCCATGTTTCCATGAAGCATGTGCTCCATCAAGAAGACTAGACGGACAGTGTTACTGATGTATGCAATGTCGCTGCTCACCATTCTCGTGGCCTCCTTAAATGGTGACAGGACAGTGCATGCATCCTTGAGGTACTCATTGATGGCCCTCTGCTGTGTGTGCAGCCACTGCAGCATTGCCAACGTTGAGTTCCACCTGGAGGGCATGTCACAAATGAGGTGGTTGGTGGGCAGGTTGCATCCCCTTTGAATGTCAGCCAGTCGAGCACTGGCATTGTATGACCGGCAGAAATGACCACAAACTTTTCTGGCCTGCCTCAGAAGATCCTGTAAGCCTGGGTACCTTCTCAAGAACCGCTGCACCACCAAAGTCATGGCGTGTGACAAACATGGAACATGGGTCAAGTGTCCCTGTCGGAGGGAGGAGAGAAGGTTGGTGCCATTGTCGCATACAACCATTCCTGGCTGAAGCTGGCGTGGCGTCAACCACCTCTCGAACTGGATATCAGAGGGCCTAGTGACTCTAGTCTCTTTGCTACAGGGTTCATCCTTTTGCTCATTTGAACATCCCCAACAGAATTATGTCCTTCACAGCTCTGAATTCTATAAATACCTACAGATTAGACATTTGTTCTCTAATATGTTATCTCAAGTGGATGATGGGGCTGTAACACCATTTGAGAACCTCTGTGAGAAGGCCTCTAGAGACAAGGGGACTATCTCAACTTTATATCATTACCTTAATGACTACAAATGTACAGCCAAATCACCAGCTATGCTGGGATGGGAGGCGGAGACTGGCCAGGGGATATTGGAGGAGGATTGGCATGACATGGTCTCCAACATGCACAAATGCACACATTCCATTGCCGTTAAGGAAACTGCTGTCAAGCTGCATATCCGTTGGTATTTTAAAGAGAAGGGGGGAGTGGTGCGCTTATTCAATATAATGTACCATTACTATCAAACCCAGAAATAAATTAAAGTGCAAAAAAAGTCCAAATAAAAACAAATGGTAGGGATCAGTTCATATATATATATATATATATATATATATATATGTCTCATGGAACAGTAACTTGATAGAAGGAAAACAAAACAAAACATCAATCCGACATCGTTTGTAAAATTTATAGATTGGCTGCTCACCTCCAGTGATGACCAAAAGGTCAAACAAGGTTCATCAAATAGCAAATGGGGAATCCTGCTGGTGGATCTTCAGAGACATCCGGGTCCCAAATTAAGACGAAATGCTGCATGGAATCTTAGCACCAACACATCCTGCGCTCACCACTGGATAGTTCCATATATAGAGAAAAACTCGCTCCAAAAAGGTACTACTTCTTGTGTGGATAGCACTGCTAAAAGATTAGTGTTCTTGTCCATCCAGTCCTGGGATTTACACAGATCAGTCACACAGCCCAGGTCTGTCAGACAGGGAAGGACCCCCTTTGGTATTTTACCCCCTTTATATTGAATACGATTTTCCCCTTAGTTCCTGACACATGTGTTCGGGGTTGTGAAGACAGAGGCACTTTTCTCCATACATTCTGGAGCTTCTTGGTGTTGAAACCCATATGGCAAAAAGCCTCCTCATTGGTGCTCCAGATAACAGGTGCACCTGTGACCCTGACTTACCAGATATGCATCTTATTTGCAGAGCTCCCAAGGGTCCCCCCACCAAAAGCTGGCACACACACTTTTCAGTGCCATCCACTAGGCAATTTCCCTAAACTGGCGGAGTCCCTCTGTTTCATGGTCATAGGAGCTCCTTTGCATGGAATCCATTAAATTGCATGCACATCCTTAAATGTAAATGGGCTAATTGGTCACCTCATCAGTTATAACCTGAGTTTTGGGGGGTTTCTCTATTAACCCATTTTAGTTCTTCAGACGATCGGGTAACCCTGGATAATAAAGCACCTAGTACAGTCGTTTCAAGTATATAGAAAGATTCCCGTCTAGAGCTTACCTTCTATGTACCCTGTCTACTTATAATGCAGAAACTACCTTGTTACTAGGGATGAGCCGAACACCCCCCGGTTCGGTTCGCACCAAAACCTGCGAATGGACCGAAAATTTGCTAGAACGTTAGAACCCCATTGACGTCTATGGGACTCGAACGTTCGAAATCAAAAGTGCTCATTTTAAAGGCAAATTTGCATGGTATTGTCCTAAAAAGGGTTTGGTGACCCGGGTCCTGCCCCAGGGGACATGTATCAATGCAAAAAAAACTTTTAAAAACGGACGTTTTTCGGGAGAAGTGATTTTAATGATGCTTAAAGTAAAAAAAAAGTTAAATATTCCTTTAAATATCATACCTGGGGGGTGTCTATAGTATTCAATAATATAAAGTTAGTGCAGTGCAATGACAGATTAGAATTGAAATTAAAGTCCTTGAAATATTAAAATAATGCCAATATTCTTGGTGGAACAAACACGGGTGTGATCTTCACAGGCACCACTGATATTCAAAACCAATAGAAAAATGCGCTTACCGGACGTGATGGACCTCTAGATTATAGGAGGTCAAATGAGCCTGGTTCTCAATATATTGATAACAGCTTGGATCGCTTGGACACCACCAACATCCGCCAGTAATCTCATAAAGTTGGTGGTGTCCAAGCGATCCAAGCTGTTATCAATATATTGAGAACCAGGCTCATTTGACCTCCTATAATCTAGAGGTCCATCACGTCCGGTAAGCACATTTTTCTATTGGTTTTGAATATCAGTGGTGCCTGTGAAGAACACACCCATGTTTGTTCCACCAAGAATATTGGCATTATTTTAATATTTCAAGGACTTTAATTTCAATTCTAATCTGTCATTGCGCTGCACTAACTTTGTATTATTGAATGTATCCTTTAGGTCTGGTGAATCCTATAGTGTTCAGCTGGCATCCTACATTTTCTGATTATTTTTGCGCTGAATGCTCATAGTTTAATATCATTATCATTGGTGTCTATAGTATGCCTGTAAAGTGTCTGTAAACAGTCCCTGCACAAAATGTCATTTTTAAAGGAAAAAAAGTAATTTAAAACTGCTTGCGGCTTTAATGTAATGTCGGGTCCTGGCAATATGGATGAAAATCAGTGAGACAAACGGCATGGGTACCCCCCAGTACATTACCAGGCCCTTTGGGTCTTGTATGGATATTAAGGGGAACCCCGCACCCAAATTAAAAAAGGAAAGGCTCTGTACTCTGAACAGCAGTATACAGGCGGTGCAAGCAAGACTGGGACTGTAGGTTTGTTGGTAAGTAGAATCTGTTTGTAATTTTGAACTGGTACATTTTTAACGTGTTTAACTCCAGCCAAAAAATCTATTTTAAGCTTTTTGGAAAACATAGGGAAGGGTTATCACCCCTGTGACATTTGTTTTGCTGTCTGTGCTCCTCTTCAGAAGATTTCAACTCACTTTTTGTTCCAATGACATATGTTTTTTGACAATTTGGGGTATTTTGTGAAACAAGGATTGGTGATAAAGCATCAGTGGAAAGGAGAAATGTTTTTCCCATATTAACTCTTACAGGAGAGAATTTCCCTTCCTAGGGGTAGATTTCATCTCACTTCCTGTTGTCTCCTTCTGTTTGCAAGTAGCCTGCCCTATATACTCAGCTGAAATTTGGGCCTTAGGTGTTGTTGTGGCCACAACACTGTAAGCCCTCACAGGGCCCTGCTGTGAAATATTAGATCAAGAATTGTAATTACATGCCCCTGTTAGACAGGGGCTGAAAAATTGGGCCTTAGGCACTGGTGCTGGTGCCACAACACTGCAACCCTCACAGATACTCTAGTTGGAATGCAGGAACGAGCCCTACTGCAAAGTATTGCATCAAAAATTGTAATTACCTGCCCCTGTTAAACAGGGGCTGAAAAACTGGGCCTTAGGCACTGGTGCCACAACACTGCAACCCCTTACAGATACTGTAGTTGGAACGCAGGAACGAGCCCTGCTGCAAAGTATTGCATCAAAAATTGTAATTACACGCCCCTGTTAAACAGCGGCTGAAAAATTGGGCCTTAGGCACTGGTGCTGGTGCCACAACACTGCAACCCCTCACAGATACTCTAGTTGGAATGCAGGAGCGAGCCCTGCTGCAAAATATTGCATCAAAAATTGTAATTACACGCCCCTGTTAGACAGGGGCTGAAAAATTGGGCCTTAGGCACTGGTGCTGGTGCCACAGCACAGCAACCCCTCACAGATACTCTAGTTGGAATGCAGAAACGAGCCCTGCTGCAAATTATTGCATCAAAAATTGTAATTACACGCCCCTGTTAAATAGGGGCTGAAAAATTGGGCCTTAGGCACTGGTGCTGGTGCCACAACACTGCAACCCCTCACAGATACTCTAGTTGGAATGCAGGAACGAGCCCTGCTGCAAAGTATTGCATCAAAAATTGTAATTACACGCCCCTGTTAGACAGGGGCTGAAAAATTGGGCCTTAGGCACTGGTGCTGGTGCCACAACACTGCAACCCCTCACAGATACTCTAGTTGGAACGCAGAAACGAGCCCTGCTGCAAAGTATTGCATCAAAAATTGTAATTACACGCCCATGTTAGACAGGGGCTGAAAAATTGGGCCTTAGGCACTGGTGCTGGTGCCACAACACTACAACCCCTCACAGATACTCTAGTTGGAATGCAGAAACGAGCCCTGCTGCAAAGTATTGCATCAAAAATTGTAATTACACGCCCCTGTTAAACAGGGGCTGAAAAATTAGGCCTTAGGCACTGGTGCTGGTGCCACAACACTGCAACTCCTCACAGATACTCTAGTTGGAACGCAGGAACGAGCCCTGCTGCAAAGTATTGCATCAAAAATTGTAATTACATGCCCCTGTTAGACAGGGGCTGAAAAATTGGGCCTTAGGCACTGGTGCTGGTGCCACAACACTGCAACCCCTCACAGATACTCTAGTTGGAATGCAGGAACGAGCCCTGCTGCAAAGTATTGCATCAAAAATTGTAATTACATGCCCCTGTTAGACAGGGGCTGAAAAATTGGGCCTTAGGCACTGGTGCTGGTGCCACAACACTGCAACCCCTCACAGATACTCTAGTTGGAATGCAGGAACAAGCCCTGCTGCAAAGTATTGCATCAAAAATTGTAATTACATGCCCCTGTTAGACAGGGGCTGAAAAATTGGGCCTTAGGCACTGGTGCTGGTGCCACAACACTGCAACCCCTCACAGATACTCTAGCTGGAATGCAGGAACGAGCCCTGCTGCAAAGTATTGCATCAAAAATTGTAATTACATGCCCCTGTTAGACAGGGGCTGAAAAATTGGGCCTTAGGCACTGGTGCTGGTGCCACAACACTGCAACCCCTCACAGATACTCTAGTTGGAACGCAGAAACGAGCCCTGCTGCAAAGTATTGCATCAAAAATTGTAATTACACGCCCCTGTTAAACAGGGGCTGAAAAATTGGGCCTTAGGCACTGGTGCTGGTGCCACAATACTGCAACCCCTCACAGATACTCTAGTTGGAACGCAGGAAGGGGCCCTGCTGCAAAGAATTGCATCAAAAATTGTAATTACATGCCCCTGTTAAACAGGGGCTGAAAAATTGGGCCTTAGGCACTGGTGGCGGCGCCCAGAACCAAAAATGTTCATACAAGCTATCAGCGTGATCATTGAGGAGGAAGAGGATTATTTCTCAGGATAGTCACTCGGCATAGGCAGTCTTTGAAGGGATCTGAGGTTTCAAAAAAATTATTCGGTTACATCAGCATCAGGTGCTTGGTAGCTGGTGGTGATCCAAGACTGATTCATTTTTATGACGGTCAGTCGATCGACCGAGTCGGTGAACAGACGTACCCTGTGATCGGTTACAAAGCCTCCAGCAGCACTGAATGTGCGTTCCGAAAGAACGCTGGATGCAGGACAGGCCAGTAGCTCAATTGCATACTGTGCAAGCTCTGGCCAGTGATCCATCCTCAAGACCCGGTAACCCAGAGGATTTTCGGTGGGAAAGGTGTCCAAGTCAGATCTTGCCCCTAGGTATTCCTGCACCATGTAAAACAGATGGTGGCGATGGTTGCTGGAACCGATCATACCTTGGGGCTGTGGACGAAAAAATTGTCTGAACGCATCGGTCAGATGGCCACCTTCTCCACCACTCCTTCTTTGACTGACCGAAGCCTCAGCAACACGTTGTCCAGGAACAGGAGTTTGTCACCTCCCAGCCTCTGGGAATGCGTTGCACAGACCTTTCTGCAAGGCCTCCCGAAGATGTTTCATCCTCTGCTCCCTCTGCGATGGCAAGATAAGGTCCGCAACCTTACCCTTGTAATATGGATCAAGGAGGGTTAACAGCCAGTATTGGTCCTTCTCCTTGATACCACGAATACGAGGATCCTTACGCAGGCTTTTGAGGATCAGGGAGGCCATGCAGCATAGGTTTGCTAAAGCATTTGGTCCGGAGTCCTCTGGGTCACTAAGGATGACATGGTCCGCAGCCACCTCCTCCCAGCCACGTACAAGTCCATGTGTTTCATGGGACTGATCCCTTAAAGACTGCTGCTGATGCTGAGTGCCAGGCTCCACCTCCATACTGACACAATCCTCCTCCTCCTCCTCCTGTGTGATCGGCGGGCATGCAGGAACACTGTCTGGATAAAGGGGGCCTTGAGAGCTAAGGAAGTCCTCCTCTTCCTGCCTCTGTTCTGCCTCAAGTGCCCTGTCCATTATTCCATGCAGCATGTGCTCCAACAGGTGGAAAAGGGGGACAGTGTCTCTGATGCATGCACTGTCACTGCTCACCATCCTCGTGGCCTCCTCAAATGGTGACAGGACAGTGCATGCATCCCTGATCATGGCCCACTGGCGTGGGGAAAAAAAACAAGCTACCCTGACCCTGTCCTGGTGCCATAGTCGCACAGGTACTCATTGATGGTCCTCTGCTGCATGTGGAGCCGCTGCAGCATGGCCAACGTTGAGTTCCACCTGGTGGGCACGTCACAGATTAGGCGGTTCTTGGGCAGGTAAAACTCCTTTTGGAGGTCTTCCAGCCGAGCACTGGCATTATATGACCGGCAGAAATGCACACAGACTTTCCTGGCCTGCCTCAGTACATCCTGTAAGCCCGGGTACCTGCCCAAGAACCGCTGCACCACCAAGTTAAGGATGTGAGCCAAACAGGGCACATGGGTCATTTGTCCCTGTCGGAGGGCAGAGAGGAGGTTGGTGCCATTGTCGCAAACCACCATTCCTGCCTTAAGTTGGCGTGGCGTCAACCACCTCTGAACCTGCCCCTGCAGAGCTGACAGAACCTCTGCCCCAGTGTGGCTCCTGTCCCCCAAGCACACCAGCTCAAGCACCGCATGGCATCTTTTCGCCTGCATACTTGCGTAACCCCTTGAACGGCTACGGAGCACCGCTGGTTCAGAGGGCAAAGCACAGGAAGAGGCCATGGA
Source organism: Aquarana catesbeiana (assembly GCF_042186555.1). NCBI lineage: Eukaryota > Metazoa > Chordata > Amphibia > Anura > Ranidae > Aquarana > Aquarana catesbeiana. The sequence continues at coordinate 412,350,990 of NC_133324.1, forward strand.
GGAAGAAGAAGAGGACTGGGTGGAGGAGAGAGGTGTGTCACAATCATTAGTAGTGGCATTTTGGAGGCGTGGTGGCAGAACAACCTCCAACACTACTGCATCTTGTCCTGCATCCTTCCCAGCTGCCAGCAGAGTCACCCAATGCGTGGTAAAACTTAGGTAATGTTTCTGTCCATGCCTGCTGGACCATGAGTCAGCGGTAATATGCACCTTACCACTGACCGCCCTGTCCAGCGAGGCATGGACATTGCCTTCCACATGCCGGTAGAGAGCTGGAATCACCTTCCATGAGAAAAAGTGGCGTTTAGGTACCTGCCACTGAGGAACCGCACATTCCACAAACTCACGGAAGGGGGCAGAGTCTACCAACTGAAAAGGTAGCAGTTGAAGTGCTAGCAATTTTGCCAAGCTAGCATTCAACCACTGGGCATGTGGATGGCTGGGAGCGAACTTCTTTCGGCGGTGCAGCAGCTGGGGCAGGGAAATTTGCCTGGTACAATCTGATGTCGGTGTACCGAAAGCAGATTGCCCACAAGTACTTGGGTGTGACACACCTAATTCTACACCTTCATTCCTCTCAGTGCAGGTCTCAGAGAGGACTGAAGGTATCGTGGGGTTGGAGATCTCAGCTGATGAGGAGCAAGGAGAGGTCCTCTTTGTTCCTTGGTGTGGGTCTTTTAGATACGCTTGCCAACGAACTGCATGGCAGGTCAACATATGTCTGGTCAAGCATGTGGTGCCCAAGCGGGAGAAGTTTTGGCCATGTGAGATACGCTTGAGACATATGTTGGAAATAGCAGCGGTGCAATCTGATGCACTCGTCTCAAAAAAGGCCCACACCAAAGAACTTTTGAATAACGCGTAGAGACAGCAGCGCCCTGCACATACGGAGCTTTGGGGTGTGATGCAGTCAGTATGCTGCCCTTAGGCTGGCCCCTGGGGGACATCCTGCCTTGTTGGTGATGTGCCTCCTCCTAATTTCTCCTATCAGGCACCCATGTTGAGTCAGTGACCTCATCATCCCCTCCCTCCTCATCACTGGAGCAAACCTGGCAGTATGCTGCAGCAGGGGGAGCATGACTGCCAGATTGCTGTCCTTCTTGGGCACCCCCTCTGTCTGTGCTCATGTTACTGCCTTCATCTAGCTCAGTATCATCATCAGAGCCTTCTAAACGCTGGGCATCCTTCTGGAGCATGTACCCAACACTGTGGTCAAACAGTTTCAGGGACTCCTCAGGAGGACATGGTGAGGCTAGGGAAGGAGTCACTGATGCCATTGAGCCGAGGGAAGAGGCTATGTTGGCAGCTGCTTTGCCAGACAAAGTACCCTGAGCATGGGTGAGAGAGGATGAGGAGGATGAGGACGGCTTGGTCATCCACTCGACCAAGTCTTCCACATGTTGCAGCTCAACAAGGCCAGCTGCCAAAAAAAAGGCCAAGTGTGTCCCGCGGCCACGTGCTGATGAGGATGCTCCATCTCCATGACCAGCACTGTTGCCTCTAGACACAGAGCCTGCTTGCCCTCTTTTATTGGCTTGTGATTGTCTGCCTCTCCTTGTTGGCCTTCCATACATACTAATTGCCTGTAGCTGCACTAAGCTGGGATATATATATATATATATATATATATATATATATATATATATATATATATATACTGATACTGCAGCTAACAAAATCAACTGCCTGCCTGTAGTATGAGAACACCACCAACCTTCTACAGGTAGCTTTAGCTGAACACTGTGCAGAGCTCACAAAAAACTAACTTGTAGCTTATTTAGCTGCCTGCGGTAGTGATAGGATCAGGAAAACACCACCAACCTTCTACAGGTAGCTTTAGCTGAACACTGTACAGAGCTTGCAAAAAACTAACTTGTAGCCTATTTAGCTGCCTGCGGTAGTGATAGGATCAGGAAAACACCACCAACCTTCTACAGGTAGCTTCAGCTGAACACTGTGCAGAGCTCGCAAAGAACTTGTAGCTTATTTAGCTGCCTGCGGTAGTGATAGGATCAGGAAAACACCACCAACCTTCTACAGGTAGCTTTAGCTGAACACTGTGCAGAGCTCGCACTACACTAACTTGTAGTTTTAGCTGAACACTGTGCAGAGCTTGCAAAAAAATAACTTGTAGCTTATTTAGCTGCCTGCGGTAGTGATAGGATCAGGAAAACACCACCAACCTTCTACATGTAGCTTTAGGTGAACACTGTGCAGAGCTTGCAAAAAACTAACTTGTAGCTTATTTAGCTGCCCGCGGTAGTGATAGGATCAGGAAAACACCACCAACCTTCTACAGGTAGCTTTAGGTGAACACTGTGCAGAGCTCACAAAAAACTAACTTGTAGCTTATTTAGCTGCCTGCGGTAGTGATAAGATCAGGAAAACACCACCAACCTTCTACAGGTAGCTTTAGCTGAACACTGTGCAGAGGTGGCACTACACTAACTTGTAGTTTTAGCTGAACACTGTGAGGAGGACGCACTACACTAACTTGTAGCTTTAGCTGAACACTGTGCAGAGGTGGCACTACACTAACTTGTAGCTTTAGCTGAACACTGCACAGAGGTTGCACTACACTAACTTGTAGTTTTAGCTGAACACTGTGAGGAGGACGCGCTACACTAACTTGTAGCTTTAGCTGAAAACTGTGCAGAGGTTGCACTACACTAACTTGTAGTTTTAGCTGAACACTGTTCAGAGGACGCACTATACTAACTTGTAGCTTTAGCTGAACCCTGTGTAGAGATCGCACTACATTAACTTGTAGCTTTAGCTGAACACTGTGCAGAGGCTGCACTACACTAACTTGTAGTTTTAGCTGAACACTGTGAGGAGGATGCACTACACTAACTTGTAGCTTTAGCTGAAAACTGTGCAGAGGTTGCGCTACACTAACTTGTAGTTTTAGCTAAACACTGTTCAGAGGATGCACTATACTAACTTGTAGCTTTAGCTGAACACTGTGCAGAGATCGCACTACATTAACTTGTAGTTTTAGCTGAACACTGTTCAGAGGACGCACTACACTAACTTGTAGTTTTAGCTGAACACTGTGAGGAGGACGCACTACACTAACTTGTAGCTTTAGCTGAACACTGTGAGGAGGATGCACTACCCTAACTTGTAGCTTTAGCTGAAAACTGTGCACTACACTAACTTGTAGTTTTAGCTGAACACTGTGAGGAGGACGCACTACACTAACTTGTAGCTCTTTTAGCTGCTTGTTGTAGTGATAGGATCAGGAAAACACCACCAACCTTCTACAGGTAGATTTAGGTGAACACTGTGCAGAGCTCGCAAAAAATTAACTTGTAGCTTATTTAGCTGCCTGCGGTAGTGATAGAATCAGGAAAACACCACCAACCTTCTACAGGTAGCTTTAGGTGAACACTGTGCAGAGCTTGCAAAAAGCTAACTTGTAGCTTATTTAGCTGTCTGCGGTAGTGATAGGATCAGGAAAACACCACCAACCTTCTACAGGTAGCTTTAGCTGAACACTGTGCAGAGCTCGCACTACACTAACTTGTAGTTTTAGCTGAACACTGTGAGGAGGACGCACTACACTAACTTGTAGCTTTAGCTGAACACTGTTTAGAGGATGCACTACACTAACTTGTAGTTTTAGCTGAACACTGTGCAGAGGTCGCACTACACTAACTTGTAGTTTTAGCTGAACACTGTGAGGAGGACACACTACACTAACTTGTAGCTTTAGCTGAATGCTGTGAGGAGGATGCACTACCCTAACTTGTAGCTTTAGCTGAACACTGTGCAGAGGTCACATTAAACTAACTTGTAGCTTTAGCTGAACACTGTGAGGAGGACGCACTACACTAACTTGTAGTTTTAGCTGAACAATGTGCAGAGGTCACACTAAACTAACTTGTAGCTTTAACTGAACACTGTGAGGAGGACGCACTACACTAACTGTAAATAGTCTAGCTGCCTGACTGTGGTACTAATAGGATCAAAAGAACACCAGCAATTTTCTTCAGGTAGCTGTAAATACTGTAACAAGACAAGCCTGCCTGTCAGTAGGAAGATAACAGGAACGGATCTAGCTAAACTGAATACAGTGTATATATATATATATATATATATATATATATATATACAACACCTGGGATGCATATATACACAATATACTGTAAGTGCAGCTAACTCACTGACTGTCCTGCCTAATCTATCTAACTTAAATCAAATGACACTGTCTCTCTGTCTATCTCTTTCAACGCCGAGACACACACTACACAGGGCCGCCGTGCAGGCGGCCTTATATAGTGTGGGGCGTGTACTAAATCCCCTGAGCCATGATTGGCTAAAGCCTCCTTGGCTTTGGCCAATTACGGCTCTCTGTTCAGACGGCGCTGTGATTGGCCAAGCATGCGGGTCATAGTGAATGCTTGGCCAATCATCAGCCAGCAATGCACTGCGATGCCGCAGTGAATTATGGGCCGTGACGTGCCACACGAATTTGGCGTGAACAGCCCATATCGTTCACAATTCGGCGAACGGGCGAACAGACGATGTTCGAGTCGAACATGGGTTTGACTCGAACACGGAGCTCATCCCTACTTGTTACCTTACTTAGGTTCTTTTCTATTCTGAAAGTTGTCGTTTTATTATTTTTCTTACCCAACGATCTTTGGAGAGCCAATCACTTGTACAATAATAGGTTGGTTTTTGAATGTGCACTCTATTCTCTCCATGCAATTATATTTTTGTACTTGCTCAAATATGTTAATAAAAACGTTCCTAAACATAATAATACATTGCCTGCACTGACTGAATATCGAGTAAACACTGAATATATAGTCTATGCCAAATGCAGAGTATATATACGTATACTAGACTGACTGTATATATATATATATATATATATATATATATATATATATATATATATATATACTGTATTTATTGGCGTAAAACACTCACTTTTTCACCATGAAAATCGGGTGCAAATAGCGTGCGCGTGTTATACGCCAATACTTCAATTTTAGCTGCCTCGGAAGGGACAGGGAGGGGGGCGGGACGAGCGCCGTCAGATTACATACAGTGAGAATCTCCTGTTTACTTGGCGGCCACTGTAATAGAAAGTCCCATCTCCTGGACCGCCATTGGACCACTGTTCTGTCTATCATAGGAGATTCTCACTGTATGTAATCTGTCGGTGCTTGTCCCGCCCCCTCCCTGTCCCCTCTAGGCTGCAGATGGGCATCGATCAGGCTGCACTGATGGCAGTGGTGAGGGTGCTGCATTGATGGCAGTGGTGAGGCTGCTGCATTGATGGCAGTGGTGAGGCTGCTGCATTGATGGCAATGGTGAGGCTGCTGCATTAATGGCAATGGCAATGGCAAGGTTGCTGCATTGATGGCAATGGTGGGGCTGCATGCATGTGGACTAATGAGGCTGCATTGATGGCACTTGTGAGGCTGCAGATGGGCATTAATCAGGCTGCATTGATGGCAATGGTGAGGCTGCAGATGGGCACTGACCCTTATTTTGCTTCAAAGTTCCTTATCAAAAATGTAAGTTTGTTTCCTGAAACTTCCCTCTTAAAATGAATGTGCGTGTTATACGCCTGTGCGTGTTATACGCCGATAAATACGGTATATATATATATATATATATATATATATATATATATAGATAGATAGATAGATAGATAGATAGATAGATAGATAGATAGATAGATAGATAGATAGATAGAGATATATCAAATACACTGCCACTAACTGACTAACCTGTCTGCTTAATCTAAATCAAGCTATCTCTCTGTTTTTACCCATTTACTATATTTGAGATTTAATATCTCTCAGATATGATACTCATAAGGCAACATTGTCCATGCCAACAACACTACACATGGCAGCTGCGTAAGCAGCCTTATATAGTGTGGGGCGTGGAATTAGTCCCCCTGAACCATGATTGGCCAAAAGCACCCTGCCTTTGGCCAATTATGACTCTTTTAACAGAGCGCACTGTGATTGGCCAAAGCATGCAGGTCAGGTGCATGCTTTGGTCAATCATCATACAGCAATGCACTGCAATCTCACAGTGCATTATGGGGTGTTCCGCGGTGCTCTAATTTTCCGTGAATGCCCCATAATGTTCGCTGTTCGGCGAATGGCCAAACACCTGATGTTTGAGTCAGACTTATATTCGACCCAATAGTCATGATTAAAAAAAGCAGGGAAGAGGGAGAATTAGATTGGGGATAAAAGGACTCCTTTACAAGACCTTTTCAAGGAAAACAATAAAAATAGCTCCTACAGAGAATATCCTGTAACAGAAGGGTGTCTTTTCAACCAGCTATCTACTGTGTTACTATGACTTTGACTGTGCTTTAAATGGTAAGTACCATCTCTCAATTCTATTTCTTTTTAACAACAAACATCTTACATAACAGCACCTACCATATTTTATCCAAAACATGCAAGGCTTAGTTTCAATACTTGGAGGATTCTAAGGTGAAGGTTTGAATAAGTTTTGAAAATGTTGTGTACAAAAATGTTTTGTACTATGTTGTTTACTACGGATCTGTCATAGTTTAAGCCTGCTGTTTTCATCAACCTAGAGTATTTGCCCTTGATAATTCCATCAATGATGCATCTCTCTAAGAAATGTAATGTTAAAAATAAATTGTGTTTTCTATTCTTTCCCTGGTACATTTCTGTAAGTACCAACGACCTTTTGCTTTGCCTAAAAACATAATAACTATACGTCACTGAGACATTTCTTACATTTACTCCCCTCTCTTTATCACATTTTCTTTAATTTAGCGAAATAGAAGGTTTTATATTTTTTAAAGTAGATGTAGAAATGTAAAAATGTAAACAACAATTGATTTCAATAATAAATACAGTAATGACAATGACATTCCATAATACAAAAACAAACAAATTCAAACACTGTAGACATCATCATGGAAAAATTGTAAAACAAACTGACTTGTTATTAAACCATATACATCAACAATTGTATCATTAATGTAGTGATAGTATGGATCAGTTAAATTATGTTATTATCAATATAAATTTGAATCTTCCATTTTTTTATTAATCATAAAAGTGAAAAAAAACTGCTCATCTTAACAGAGGTTGTGTTAGCCCTTTGGGGGATTGCTAATGTTATCTTCCTATGACTGTGCAGTTTTTAATTTTTATGATTAACATTTTAATTTAATTTTGTTTTTTTTTGTTTTATTTTAGTTTTTTGTCTAGTTCTTTAATAAGGTGTGCATTTTCCTTTTTATTCCGTTCATCTTTAACTTGTTGTCACCCGCGCTATAGCCGAAAGACGGCTGCAGCGCGGGCCTTAATTGGTGGGAGGGTGTCCATGGACGTCTTCCCGAGCAAGTGCAGTCTGCGGGTCACGCGTGGCGCGCTCTGTGATCACCTAGTCTGTAAGACTCAGCTGATCACAGATCCAAGTAAGGGGTCGATTCCCACCCCTTACCATGTGATTAGCTGTCAGCCAATGACGGCTGATCACGTGTTGTACACAGAAGCTTGGTAATTTTTTTTTTTCCTCACGCTGTCAGTGTGAGGGGAAAAAAAGCCGATCACCGGCTTCTGACATCGGTCCCTCGCTCAGATAGCCGTGGCTGTGCACACCTATGTCACCTTCCAGTGCCCACTGTGCCACCTACCAGTGCCACAGATCAGTGCCCACAGTGCCACCTACCAGTTCCCACAGTGCCACCCATCAATACCCACCAGTGCTGCCAATCAATGCCCATCAGTGTCAAATAACAAGTGCCACAGATCAGTGCTGCCTATCAGTGTCACCTACCAGTGCCTACAAGTGCCCATCCGTGCCACAATCAGTGCCCATCAGTGCCACTTATCAGTGCCACCTATCAGTGCCATTCAGTGCCACTTATAGGTGCCCTTCAGTGCCACCCATCAGTGCCAACCATCAGTGCCAACCATCAGTGCCACCCATCAGTGTCACCTCTCAGTGCCACCTATCAGTGCCGCCTCATCAGTGCTTATCAGTACCACCTATCAGTGTCCATTAGTGTCGCCTTATCAGTGCCTATCAGTGCCCATCAGTGCCACCTATCAGTACCCATCAGCGCAGCCTGTCAGTGCCCATCAGTGTAGCCTCGTCAGCACACATAAGTGAAGGAGAAAAATTACCTGTTTTCAAAATTTTATAACAAACTATGAAACAGTTTTGTTTTTTTTTTTCAAAATTTCGGTCCCTTTTTGTTTTATTTAGCAAAAAATAAAAAACCCAGCAGCAATTAAATACCACCAAAAGAAAGCTCTATCTGTGTGAAAAAAATATAAAAATGTAATTTGGGTAAACTGTAGCATGACCACGCAACTGTCATTCAAAGAGTGACAGTGCTGAAAGCTGAAAATTGGTCTGGCCAGGAAAGGGGTTTAAGTGCTCAGTAAGCAAGTGGTTACTGGGTTCTGATGGCACTGGCTTCCTGAGAATAAAATTTATATTGTATTCACATAAGTGATGTGAATTAGCTGACAGTGGACAACACACTGGGAGAATTATGTTCATCATCATCATCATCAATGAATGAGATATGTATTGCAATTCAGATATTTACTTTTACTCTATAGCTGAAAGGTGAATGTATGGATCACAAGCAGTACTATATGTTGTGCAGATTTAGGACATTTTAGTAAAATTCCCTAAATTCATTGTAAGACTGATGTAATGCTCCTCCAAGTTTGATAGGTTATCACAAATGAGGTAGTTGTTTAAACCATGCACCAGCACCACCATCATGGGCTCATACCTTTTTCAGAAAAAAATATGAGTTGCGTGATCACAAGCTTTTCAGCAACACAGGATCAGTCAAAGATTTTCTAAAGTGTATTTTGTTTTAAAGCGGAGGTTCGCTAAAAAAAAAGATATTAAAAGCCAGCAGTTATAAATACTGTAGCTGCTGACTTTTAATACATGGATACTTACCTGTCCAGAGAGCCCGCGATGTCGGCAGCTGAAGCCGATCCATCCTTCGGCTCTCGGCTGCTGCCACCGCCATCCTCGGTAAGGGAATAAGGAAGTGAAGCCATGCGGCTTCACTTCCTGGTTCCCTACTGTGCATGCGCGAGTCACGCTGCACGTCCTCTCTGGTCCCTGCTGTGTTCTGTGTCTCACAGAACACAGCGGTGGAGGAGAGCATAGGCGCCGGAAGTGGCGTAGGTCACCACAAGCTCCGCGGTGATCTATGCCAGGAAGTGGGAGCAAATACCTGTATTTGACAGGTATCTGCTCCCTCCTCCCCCCTGAAAGGTGCCAAATGTGACACCGGAGGGGGGAGGACTCCAAAAAGTGGAAGATCTATTTTTGGGTGGAACTCCACTTTAATGTATATAGAAATGTTTTCATTTTTCTACTAACAGCAAGTGCCCAATTTTAGAACATAGTTATGGAGCATGAATTGCAGCACTGAAGTCCTGGCTCAATTTCCACCAAGTGAAAAATGTATAATATATTTTATGAGGCAGGTATGTGTCAAAACAGAATATGTAAGGATCCTTCTAATTATATTTTCTACAAATAATTGCCCAATTGCATGCATTACCATGAACATTGTAATGTGCATTGACTAGACACATGCGATGGGCTTCCAATACCTATCCACATAGCTCTCAATAAACCACGGCACATACATAAATAAATCAATGTGACAGAGAAAAAAATATATTTTTTGTTGTATATATACTCGTGGAGGAGGAAATTAATGGGCACAGGTCACACAATGTGCACATACATTCAAGCACCATGTGTAGATGTAAAGAGACCCCAGATAAGTCTCTTTATGGCTTACACAACTATCCTTTTGAGGCATTTCCTAAAATGGCATACAGTTTGGTGAATTTAAATAGGGTATATTTGACGATTACGTTTAAAAATGGAGGTGGAAAAAAAGGGCAAGGCTAAGTTAATCTTAGGGTATGTTAACTGACCACAGATCTGTCAAAAAAAAAAAAAACATGGCCCCCTTTAGTCTGTGTATTACAGATCAGAGCCCCAACAACACTTGATATTGACTACCTACTCACTTCTGTTTAGCTCACACTCACTGAAGGCACGCAAGGCTGGTCTCTCTTGGGAAAAAAACTTGTCCTTGGACTTGTCTGAGTAAACTTGGGAACACATTTATTAGACATGTGCAATTTGTTTTGTTCCGAATTTGTTTTTTAAGGAATTTTTCCAAATATTCATAAATTCGAATATTCGTAAATTTGTAAATTTGAACATTCGGAAATCCAAAATCCGAAAACCCGGAAATTCAAAAATCTGAAATAATAACTAACTAATCATAACTTAACTATTACTAACTATTAAATTATAGGTATTGGAATTTCCTTTCAAATTTGGCTGTTAGTGAACGTACCAAATCTGAATTTATCCGAAGTTACAAATTATCTGAAATAACGAACGCTGTATCTAAACAAATGGAACGTAACAAATTAATAATAATAAATACTAAAATAATAATAATAAAAACATTTTACTATTATTATTATTTATTAATAATTTGTTCCGTTCCATTTGTTTAGATGGGGCATTCGTTAGTTCAGATAACTCGTAACTTCGGATAAATTTATATTCGTTACATTCACTAACAGCCAAAATTGAAAGGAAATTCCAATATCTAAAAGGGGCGTGATGTCCCTAAAAGGGACGTGATGCACCGGAAGTGACGCATGCGCTCCATCGGCCGAGGAATCAGGAAGCGCACAGCTGTAACTACACACACAGTGAGTGCTCCTGTCATCCCTGTCGGATTGAAGGACGCAACAGGCACAGTGCACTTAATTTTCTTATCTAATGATTATCTGGTACGCATGTTTTTAAAGGGAAATGTTTAGATGTTTTAATAAAAGTGTTTAGCGGTATCACACTATGTGGACATTTATTTTTCCCACATATTGCATTGGAACTACCGAGAATTAGACTGACATCTGGTGGTCATTTGGAAAGTGGTGCAGACCAACTAATACTAATCAAGGCTCATATTGGTTAAATTTCTGGTGAGTGAGTTTTTCATTGGGGATCCCAGCACGTGGTGTATCGCTTGGTGAATGGATTAACTACCCTCACAGAACACAAGATTATTGACTAGGGGGATTTTTATCATCTGTTTCCCGTCTATGCACTTTATGAACTTGATTGTAAAAAAGGACCATATTTATTGGGGTCACACAGCGCTGCTGCAATACTGAAGGAATGCTATTGACTTAACTGACTCACTATTGTCTACATATATAAATAAAAGTGAAATATTCCATTAAATTTTGTACCTGGGGGATGTCTATAGTATGCCTGTAAAGTGCCATATTTTTCCCATGTTTAGAACAGTCCCTGCACATTTCATTTCTAAAGGAAAAAAAGTCATTTAAAACTACTTGCGGCTATAATGAATTGTCGGGTCTTGGCAATACAATATTATATTAAGGGAAACCCTGAACCAAAATTTTTTCAAAAATTGCATGGGGGGTCCCCCCAAATGCCATACCAGGCCCTTCAGGTCTGACATGGATATTAAGGGTAACCCTGCACCAAATTTTAAAAAAAGATGGCGTAGGGGTCCCCCTCAAAATCCATACCAGACCCTTCAAGTCTGGTATGGATTTTAAGGGGAACCCTGAGCCAAAATAAAAAAATGGCGTGGGGGTCCCCCAAAAATCTATACCAGACCTTTATCCGAGCACGCAACCTGGCAGGCCGCAGGAAAAGAGGGGGGACGAGAGAGCACCCCCCTCCTGAACCATATCAGGCCACATGCCCTGGTATGATTCAGGCCACAATGTACCCATTACCATTTCAAACAGGGGGGTCCCCTTGTTAAAGGGGGCTTCCAGATTCCAATAAGCCCTCCGCCCGCAGACCACCACAATCACCGGGCAAGGGTTGTGGGGATTTGGCCCTTGTCCCTATCAACATGGGGACAATGTGCTTTGAGGGCCTACCCTAAAGCACCCTCCCCATGTTGAGGGCATGTGGCCTGGTATGGTTCAGGAGGGGGGGCGCTCTCTCATCCCCCCTCTTTTTCTGCGGCCTGCCAGGTTGCATGCTCAGATAAGGGTCTGGTATGGATTTTCGGGGGGACCCCCACGCCAATTTTTTTTTAATTTTGGCTCAGGGTTCCCCTTAAAATCCATACCAGACCTGAAGGGCCTGGTATGGAATTTGAGGGGACTCCCACGCAATTTTCTTTTTAATTTTGGTTCGGGGTTCCCCTTAATATTCATACCAGACCCAAAGGGCCTGGTATGGATTTTTGGGGGGACCCCCATGCTGTTTTTTTCAATGACTTTTATCTGTATTGCCGAGACCCGACAATTCATTATAGCCGCGAGTAGTTTTAAATGACTTTTTTTCTTTAGAAATGTCATTTTGTGCAGGGACTGTTCTAAACACGGGAAACATGCACCACTTTACAGGCATACCATAGACACACCCCAGGTACGAAATTTAAAGGAATATTTCACTTTTACTGCTTCACTTTAAGCATTATTAAAATCACTGCTCTCAAAAAAACTGCAGTTTTTAAAACTTTTTTTGTATTAATACATGTCCCCTGGGGCAGGACCCAGGTCCCCAAACACTTTTTAGGACAATACCAAGCATATAAGCCTCTAAAATTAGCACTTTTTTTAGCAATTTCTTCCATACACCTTTAAAGGGTGTTCCACGGCTTTCGAATTTGCCGGGAACACCCCAAATTGTTCACTATTCAGCGAACAGGCGAACACCCGATGTTCGAGTCGAACTTACATTCGACTCGAACATCGGGCTCATCCCTATTGCCTTACTGTTGGACTTGCCCGTTACTCCAGACTTACCGGTCTGGGGTTCACCACGTCATCTCCTCCATCACTACCTTTGCATTGGACTTTACTCCAGACCAATTCCTGCTAGCCCATACAGACCCATACCCTCCTATAGAAAGTGTATTTCAAATCTCTAGCAATGCATATGGTTAATGATGCCAAATGATGTACAAGTTTTCTTGGGGTCCACACGCTCCCCTTCCATCAGAGATTGGCTTCTTTGGCTCAGCAAAATAGCAGACATAGAGGAAAAAATTGCAATAATGCAAGACAATCTCTCTAAGTTCACAAATACAATGTCCTATTGGTTTTATTTCCAAACCACACCCGAATACAGCAGTCTTATGGAAAACCTCTCCTTATTGACCACTTAGCTGAAACTGGTGAGTGCATTCGGGCAGCATCCGGTCTGTCCCTGTCCCCTGAAAGCTTTAACCATGCACGTAGGCCCTGCTTACTTACTCCTGTTTTTTACTCAGCATATACTTGGTTACCTTATGTAAGTAACCTGTATGTATTGCTTATATTACTGATATGCCACTCTGTATGGTATGTTGGGGAAAACGTACCTCCCTTCCCTTTTTCCCCTCATTTGTTGTGATGTTGTTCATGACCCACTGGGTCTTTGTTTCTGTAGTTACATTTTTATTTTAATAACATTTTTGTGGGACAAAAATAAATAAATAACATGAACACCTTTGAGTTCATGAGTCTAGAAGCAGTAGCACCCTCTGTCTGTCATGTAGTGAAGCTCTAGGCTGGATTACATGTTTAATATATTTTAATATGGAAGGAGAATTTCTGTCTCTGTAGGGAGTATTAATACTGAAATGCTCATGAAATGCAAGTTAGCAAGTTAATATGATAGATGGAATATGAATATTTTGGTGGCTCTGTTGTTTGCTAATATCTAACTGCCATTTAAAGTCTATTGTTATTTTTACAAATTGTGCACATAGATAGTATTGTTTCAATTTTTCTAAATAATACTTATAATTGCTAATGTAATTGCTGTGTTCCCTAACGTAAAACTGTCATATATACTTACAGACAGAAATGGTTTTATTTTGTCAAACCCATTAAAAAATCACATGCAAGAATATTGTTTGAAGTTCAAATGAAGGACTATATCTGAATAACATCAATACCCTGGAGAACTTTTGGCACCTGGTAGTCACTCCAAAGGTTTTACAAATGTTTTCTTCAGCAAAGAGGGCAAACATCATAAGGCCTTTTGTAAATATGTCTACTAAACTCTCTGTTTGAATAGAAATATTGAACTCCCACTATTACTATTAAACACACAAGAAGATTATTACAGATTCCTTTATTTGATCAATGTTTTCTGTGTGCTATTAGACTTACTCATTTAATAAAATAAAACCAGATTTAAATGGATAAATAATCTTCAATAACTTAATCTATTGGAGGTCAAATATAAAATAATTTTGAAGTTTACTATTTCATGACTATGTCAATAAAAAACCCAACAACATAATAGATTAACTAAAATACATTTAATTTCACACAGAACATATTAAATATTTTTATCTTTATAATGCCTGATTTTAATTACAAAAATATTTAACAAACAAGAGTCTTTTCTGAAAAAATCTCTAGTTGTAATTATTGAGAATATTTGACCTTTTATTTTCCAAAGATCATTTGCTAAAAAGTTCAAAATGTTCCCCTGCTGTGGCAAATTTCCCCTGCTGAAGCAAATTGGATCATGCTTTGCTGGGGTTTTTCGCCTTCCTCTGGAAAAACTGTGGGTATAGGATTGTGTATATGGGATTGTAGTTTTTTTTTTATTGGTTGAACTATATGTACTTGTGTCTTTTTTCAACCTGACTAACTATGTAACTATGTAAATGCCTTTGCCATGTTACATTTCATGTATTTTTTAATGGAAATGTATTTGCTGACAAATAGACACATGATTAATATATCATTGTAAAGAAAAAAATAAAACTATAAATAAATCAGTAATATTGAATATCAAATAAATGTTATACGTACTATCTATGTATGGGTCACTCCAATTATCATGCTTTACCCAAGAAGAGTACATTACAATTTGTTTGCTAAATTTTATTCCAGTTTTTATTTTGGATCTAGGATTTCCTAGTTCACAAATACATGCATATTATAGCATGCATTCTTGTAGTTGCAATAAATCACATGCATAAAGACACACTTTATGTGTATTTTCTAACCTATGTAATACAGCTCCTGCTGTAAATGTCACTTAAAATGAACACATTTAAATATATTAGATATTTATAGGAAGCAATGTTGTAACTTACATGATGAGAGGGGACATCTTGCAGTTGCTGTCCCAGGGAAGGTCTGAAAATTAAAAAAAATAATTTTAGGGAATGCTGAATAATTGTGATAAATACAGGAACTCACCAAAATAACTTTTGAATAAAAGAAAAAGGCTGCCATTGACGAACACTAAAGCTGTATCAACTTTCAGAATAAAATAGTGTCTTTTTACATTTCACTGCTATTTTAGAATATTTGAAAAGTGATATTTAAAATGTTGTCTTTCTTACAAAGTTCACATTTGACAAACATGCACCTGCCACATAATATGACTAGTAATTTATAATGCATATACAGTATAGTGGGATATTTCTGTTTCATGTGGTGCCATTATTTTTCTATAGCTTATGTCCCGATAACTATAGCTTGTGACACAATGTTCTGCATTAGTGTAATATATTATGACTATTTTACATATTTCCCCTTAACCCTTTCTTTTTTCATTTTTTTTTTATTTCATATGTATGCTAATAAACACATTATGGACACTAGGGATTTCAACTAAGACCACACAAATTACACATTTTCTGAAGGTAGAGGAGCAATAGAATTGAAGTATAACAGTCCCGATTTTGCACTTTTCACAGTACTGTTGGTGTTGGTTAAAACTATATTTCCAAGTACACACAAGCACAATACCACTTCTACATTTCAATCATATGCAAGAAGTGAGACTGTGCAGAGTTAATTAAAAAAAAACAAATGTATCTAGGTATAAAATAATAAGCACTATTGAAACAACCAAAAAGTCAGGGTTAAACTAAAATGAAAGTCTTAAAATTGTTGTCATACCTTTGATGTTTTTGTGATATCTTATGTGTGCAGTGTTGGAGGGCATTAGGGACATACATACATCCTAAATCTGTTTTTCAGGTCATTTTACTAACTGTATTTCCTAGTACATTACATTTTTCCCTTACTTAACCTTATTACTGTACCAAGGGAGCTGATATGTGGTTGGAACAGGTTCTCTTTACTGAGACACTGGGGTAGATTTTCTGAATGCAACTAAGCTGTTTACATTGTAAGGGGATTGTCACATAGCAGGGAAATTTTCCCTTAGCTTAGTGAATGAGATGAAGATTTTGTGATATCCACCTTCCAATTATGTGCAAGCAAAAATCTTTTTTTCATTTTACTTGCACATATTTGGGTATTCTTTGCAAAAAGAATTGCCATCAAATTTACTAAGCTAAGAGAATGTTCCACTGCAAACTTTGCCATTAGTAAATAAACCCCATTACACCTCTGATACCTCATCTACATCTCATCTATGACTATACAATGCAGATCAGACAATTTCTGTTCTGTAGTTCAGTTGGCTCACATTGTATCACCATCACACTGAAGTGCTGAAGCTCCAAACCCAAAGGGGCTAAGAAATGAGTACTAGTAGGTCTAATTAATGCAAGGGAAATGTTTTTGTCCAGAAATAGGCAGATTCTCACCACCAACATTTTCATTGAAACAACTAACCATTTGTGGCCACCCTTGATTTGATAAAATATTATAAGATGTATCTCTTTGGATGTGCTTCCTTAAGTAATTTCATCTTATTGTCCATGCAGACCTTGGATATCCCATTGTATTTCCATCTGCCTAGAGCACAGTTTGTTCACAGTACATGTTAAAGTAATTTACTTCTGACTTAAATGGTTATTCAATCTACTGCAGAATTTTATCTCAGAAAATGCATTTCCAGGGGGAATTTAAAATTGTTGTTTGGGTTTAGGGGCACACAAAGTAAACAGCATTACTCTTTATTTTCAGTATGACACTTTCAACTTCCTATTATTTATTTATTTTATACCGTAGAGTCATTTATATTGCACGTTTAAATGAAGAACACAGAGCATAGAAGCACAAGATATAATCACTACTGGAGCATACAAAAAAAGTGTATTATAGGGTAAGAAAATAATATTATTGTCACAACAACCAGGGATGGCGTGGCTGACCATAACTGTGTAGATGGAGGTGAAAGCCAAAGGGTGGACATGGAGGCCTGTGCTAGCCACTCATTTAGCAGTGGTAAGAGCCCTGAAAAGGGCCTAGGCACAGGATCTAAGATATCACCTGGTCTTCACCAGAGCTACTAGATGTGGAGATGTTGTGCTGCAGGCAGCATCCAGGTTGCAGTCCTCTGGCAGGCTACAACTGAGAGTAGGTGAAACTCTCTTGCAGCGCTGGGGCACTGGACTAATAAGATGGTAGGATATACAGGGATAAAGCTAAAGAACACAGGAATACACAGAGACAAATGATAGGAACAAACTGGGAGGGCCTTGGGTGCAGAAAATAAAGCAGACTGGAACCCACAGGGGAATAAGGCTGGTGTAGAGAAACTAGTAACAAACTGGAGAAATGTAGAGGTGAAGGAAGATGAAATGCAAGTAGAAGCTCACAGAGTGAACAGAGCAGGATAAAAGTAGAGGGAAACAAGGTTTGGAAGAACACAGTGGGAACAAGGCTGGAAATGAACTGGGACACTGGGAAGCAAGGCAAAAAACAACAAGGACATACTGGGAGCAACACTGGGATAAATAAGAATGCTGGAGATCACAAAAGGCACCTAGAAACACACTAAGGCTGGGTTTACGGCCATGGCTCACAGCAGGGGTTCAGTGCATCCCTGTACACTATCTCAGTTGCAATTCAAATTTTTGGCTAAATTCGCACCTGAAACTGAGCCAAAGCCCCACAGTACACTTTTCCAGTGAATTCCGCGGCCGCCCCCAGGCTGTGTGAACCGGCTCCATGGAGAGCTGGTCCCAGTCTCCTGTCATCCGAATTGGATGTGGAGAAAGCCACATCCAATTTGCATCAGTGTTAATCCAGCCTTAGAAAACCCTAGGGCCTGTTCACACAGGCTTCCTCTTGTATAAGAGCAGTGTGAACAGTAAGTTTTTACAAAGCATTTGCAGAAGCTTTGTTGAAGCTTTTAAAGTATGATTCAGCTTTAGTTTGTAAATGTTGAACACAGATCCCAATGAGAGTGCTGATTGCCACTTTAAACAAGCTGTTAGCAGGCTTCACCACTACCTGGAGCATGTTGAAAGCCTGCTGAAGCCTGCTAGCAGCTTGTGTAAAGTGACAATCAGCAATCCCATTAAGATTTGTGTTCAACATTTACAAAAAGAAACTGAATGGTGCTTTAAAGTGGTTGTAAAGGTGCAAGGTCTTTTACCTTCATGCATTCTATGCATGAAGGTAAAAAAACCTTCTGTTTGCAGCATTGACCTAGCCCTCCAATACTTAGCTGAGCCCCATCTCAATCCAGTGATGTACATGAGAGCAGCAGATCTCCCGAGTCTCCTACTCCTCGTTGGCTTAGACAGCAGAGGGAGCCGTTGGCTCCTACTACTGTCAATCACAGCCAGTGAGCCAATGACCAGAGAGCGGAGGTGGGGCCGAGAGCTACGCTCCATGTGTGAATGAACAAACAGAGCAGTTGCTTGGGAGCAAGTCTGCTCGGTGCCCCCCATAGCAAGCTGCTTGTTATGGGGCACTCAGCAGAAGGGAGGGGCCAGAGCACCAGTGGGGGACCTGAGAAGTGGGGGATTGGGGCTGCTTTGTGCAAAACCAATGCACAGAACAGGTATGACATGTCTGTTATTAAAACAATCTGCCAAGACAGATCTCTATCAGATATGTAACAAGGTAAGGGGTGGTTTAAATCCAATCTGTTCTTATTGGTTTTAGCTTTTGAGATGGCCATAAGGCGAAGACTTTTGACTTTTGCTGCAAACTAAGTTCCATGGCCCTTTGTTCGGACATGTAAAGTATTTTTTTGAAAATGCACCTGGCAAAGAGACTGCTTTCATTTAACCATTTCCCCTCCATTTCCCATCTGTTCACACCCTATGGACCAGAGCAATTTGTTAGTTTAAGAATAAACAGTGTTACTATAAATAAAAAGTACACATTTTATGCCCCTTTCACATGTGTGTAACGTTCAGATCCGCCTGTCAGTTTTTTCAGGCGGATCTGAACGGTCGCTCCATTCATCTCTATGGAGCGACTGATGTCTGCGGTGACATGTCCGCTGACATCCGATCCGCCCCGATCCGATCCGCTCCGCAAAATCCAGACGGATGGATGTCCTATTTTCCATCCATCTTGCGGATCAGATCAGATGAAAACAGGACAGGCGCTCTATAATCATCGGATCCCCTCATAGAGGAGAGCGGTCTCTCTGACAGGTCCGTCCCTGCACAGTGTGCAGAGATAGACTTGTCATCCGCCAGCTCAGCGTGGATCAACTGAGCGATCCCCACTGAGCAAGTGGATGGCTAAATATGGATCTGCTGGTCTGAAAGGGGCCTTAGTCTGTGCTATGTTTAAAATGGCACTAAAATTATGATTCTGGTACATTATCTACAAAAAAAATAAAGCATTTTTTTCAATGTTGTGTTGTTTTTTTTAAATAAATTTATAAATATATGTTAAATCTGTAAAAATATTAATGAATAAAACAAGCAAGACCAAAAAAGTTTACCTGTTTATGGCTACTAAAATAGAAATGAACAAAAAATCACCAGGGAATTAATCATCGAATGGAGCAGGAGAATAAGCAGTTAATTAGGGCTGATTAAAGTAAAGGGTTGATAAAGGGGTTAAACAGAAAAGCGCTTTTTTTTAACAACTATTTTTACTTGTCAGGTTGCTTTAACTGATATCACTTGCAGATTGAAGTCCTATCCTTTGATCTGCAGAAGAATGAAATAGAATAGATACAAATGTAAAGTTGTCCATAGATGATAGAAATTTGGTCAGTTCAGCAACAACTGGCCAAATTTTTATCCATCTATGGGCAGGCTGATTCAAGGCTCAATCTATCGACTTCAGTACAATCAGCCTGTCAGTTTTTTTTCTTTCAGTCACTACCTTTGCCTATAGCGGCCAGCAGTGATCATTGTATTCTCATGGCTGGGAAACCTCCTATTGCCAGAATACAATAGCACAGAGGGCGAGAATTGAGTGATTTTCTTTCCTACAACCTGTAATTCAAAGAAAGAAAATTACATAATGTATGACCTGACTAACAATGTTACTTGAGTTGAGTCAGATGGACTTCTTTTGACAGCTGCAGCTGCCAGAGCTGCTGTTTGTATACAGCAACTCTGGCTTTGATTAATCAGGGCCAATAAATGCTAGAGAGTGAGGAGGGGGTTCTGGCAGCAGGGCAGAAGTACTGACATGCCACACACATCCTCTGTACTATAATGACATGTTTCTGGGCGTGTGTAGCACATCTAATGTATTGAAACTAGTTAAGAAAGAAGGCCTTTAAAGACCCTATGCTACATTTATAAAAGTACGTGACCTATGTAGTAAAAAAAATGCCTTGACAGTTCTATGAAAAAAAGTCTCTCATATGTATTAGACTTGTTGCCCAGGGAGGTGGTCCATAGAATCACTGAGAGTCAGATATGAAACAACAAATACAGTATGGAAGAGGAAGAAGTACCCCTATAGGTGGGACTTTGAAGGCACTACCACATGTAAGAAAATGTAGAAAGATAAGTATAGAAAGTTTTATTAAAAAAAAAAAAATCACAAAACATGAAATATACATATCAAAATTAGACACAGTGGTACATGAATGTGGATATATAAAAAAAAATGGAAAAGAAAGGCGCCTCTAAGTGCAGTATGTAAAATTTAATAGAGTGCACAAATGGGTTAAAAGCACTTACAAGATTGTTGAGTGTTAAAAGACATGATAAAATCAGGAGTCCTCATCTGTGGCATGTGTCCATCCTCAGCACGGTGGTAGAGAGCAGTGTAGAGCCGTCCAGCAGCTGTAAAGCATTCTCATGCGTGTTGAAAAGAGGAGGCAGCAGGGAAGCCTGTATTCACTGCGGGACACACAAGGCTGATGGTGTCAGTGTAGAGATCTGGTCTGGCGAAGGAGACGCACATGCTCCGAAATGCGTTACCACCCCCTTCTCTACACTGACACCATCAGCCTTGTGTGTCCCGCAGTGAATACAGGCTTCCCTGCTGCCTCCTCTTATCAACACGCATGAGAACGCTTTACAGCTGCTGGACGGCTCTACACTGCTCTCTGCCACCGTGCTGAGGATGGACACATGCCACAGATGAGGACTCCTGATTTTATCATGTCTTTTAACACTCAACAATCTTGTAAGTGCTTTTAACCCTTTGTGCACTCTATTAAATTTTACATACTGCACTTAGAGGCGCCTTTCTTTTCCTTTTTTATATCTTCAGAGTTGCTTCTCCTCTAACCAAAGTGCTGCCAGAAGTGCCATCTCATCACTATCAACCCTCTGACCAGCTACCCACCTCCACCAGAGCGCCCTTATCACCTCTCTATATTAAAAAAAAATGTCAATGAAAGAACATGTAGTTTCCCTGAACCAGACGTGTTTCGGAAAATCTTTCCTTCATCAGGGTTCACAGAGAGAAATTTACATATTATATTTATTTACATTGCACAAAGATATCCACATGATTAAAAGAAAGGAATTTTCATGACCCTACGCCTGGCCCAACGGGCGTGACATCAACTGGCTGACCATGGAACACTAAGCTTTAATCAAGAATCCCAGGAAATGTTGAAAAACACCACACTCCAAATAGGGGTGGGGTGCCTGTGTGATTGCTGGGGTCCAAAAAGTAAGGAGCCTCAAGTCAAAGAAATCAGCATATACAGGTAAGTAAGCTAGTTGGCAGGCATAAGGGGCGCAGATAGTCCTGATGAAAGGTCACAAACCGAAGCAGTATGAGAAATCTCCTCAGCACTCTCTGACCCAACTGTCCTGCTCCCTGCCTATACAGTATATGCACTTGGTTACAGTATACTTCGACAGACTACATTTGGCTGTGGATTTTATTTTTTCCTTTTATGCCGCGTATACACGACCAGACTTTCCAGCAGAAAAGGTCCAACGGAATCATTCCATCAGATATTCCGATCATGTGTGGGCTTCATCGGACTTTTTCTTTCGAAAAATTCTGATGGACCTAGAAATAGAACCTGTTTTAAATCTTTCCGATGGTGTCAATCCCTATTGGGAAAACCGTTCGTCTGTATGCTATTTCGACGGACCAAAAACAACGCAAGGGCAGCTATTGGCTACTGGCTATTGAACTTCCTTTTTCTAGTCCCGTCTAGAACTCCGTCAGAAAAAACGTCAGAGTTTATTCTGACGGAAAAACGGTCGTGTGTACGTGGCATTAGAGTTAGTTTTGCTTGCAAACTACAGCAGTGCTCCAAACTACTATTATTTGAATTATATCAGTTAAAAAAAAGGTGATTTGTAGTTTTAGCAGCAACATTTGTGTTTTTATTAAGCATATTAGATAGACTTTCAACTACTCACCAATAAATGTTGTTATTGTGTTAAAGCTTTCACTCATGGTCAAAGAACTCTCATTTAACCCACATCATATCTTTGAGATATTAAATCTTAAATATAATAAACGGATAACAAAATTGGCAACCACAAAGTCAAGTACCAAGAAAGTATTTAATATGTTGCAGCATGATAATGCACGGCCCCATGTTGCAAGGATCTGTACACAAATCCTGGAATCTGAAAACATCCCAGTTCTTGCATTGCCAGCATACTCACCGGGCATGTCACCCAATGAGCATGTTTGGGAAGCTCTGGATTGGCATATACAACAGCATGTTCCAGGTCCTGCCAATATTCAGCAACTTCGCACAGCCATTGAAGAGGAATGGACCAACATTCCACAGGCCACAATTAACAACCCGATCAACTCTATACGAAGGAGATGTGCTGCATTGCATGAGGCAAATGGTGGGCACACCACATACTGACTGGTTTTCGGACACCCCCCAATACAGTAAAACCGCATATTTTAGAGTGGCCTTTTATTGTGGCCAGCCTAAGGCACACCTGTGCATTAATCATGCTGTCTAATCAGCATCTTGATATATCACACCTGTGAGGTGGATGGATTATCTCGGCAAATGAGAAGTGCTCACTAACACAGATTTAGACAGATTTATGAACAATATTTGAGAGAAATAGGCCTTTTGTATACATAAAAAAGTCATAGATCTTTGCGTTCAGCTCATGATAAATAGAGGCAAATACAAAAGTATTGCGTTTATAATTTTGCTCAGTGTACATCGCCTTTACAGAAAACCAGTTTACATTTTTTGCTGTACAAGTCAGTCATGTATGTAGATTCTGCTCTTTTTCCAGTATAATAAATCCAATATTGTAAAGCTGTTGAGGTCAATAAAGCAATACGTAAGATAAGCTTAACTTTTGTGTTTTAGCAGGAAATTCTTCACAGTGATTTTTAAATATAAAGCTCGCTCTACGAAATGCCTATGATGTACAAGTTTGAATGACGTCTCACCAGGTAAAGTTGTGAATGTAACAAATTACAATTCCTGCAATATGAAACATACTGATAAACCAGCAAATTTGTATGTAATGTTAAATCATGACAATGAAAATATAAAACTACTGGCCTTTTGATATGCTGTAGAGTTTGTACTTAGACCAAGATTAGCTATTTAATCATAATACTATTTCATTGATAATGCAGCATAGAAACATTGTCTTAAACATTTTAGGTGAACTAACAGTAGAAGAACAAGAAGAGTATCAAGCACATGCACATTCTTTTTTCCCACAGCAGCCATATTTCATTAAACTGCACACAGAGCTGAAGGCAATCAAGCATAGTTAGCCATCCTCATCCTTGGGTAAGGTAATTATTAGCATGATTTTTTTACACTGTGCTTGCTGAAGAGTAAAATAAAGCATACTACATTTCAATATTCATGCATGATGTGCTAGAGCAAGGAGAGAACAAAACAAAAATCTGTCGGGAGCTTTTTACCTCCACTATATAGGTGACAAAAACGTAATATATTTTTAAAGCCTAAAATGTATACATTTTTATTACCTTATGTTTTTACATTTAGTTACACATAAAAGTCAACCTGTCCATTAAATTCAAGCAATTCAACACAAATTGTCAGGGAATATGTCAGCATGAACAACTCACTGTGTAGAGTAGAAAGTTTTTTTTTCCTCCTCCCAGCCTAGGCAGTCTATATCACATGCTTTATAGTTATCAAGCAATGCTGTAGAGAGTTTAATGTTTTTAATAAGACAAAAGGATTGCATGTTGACCCCATGTACAAAGATAATTGCATACTATACATAGAAAAAAGGCTTTCAATACATGAACACTATACATAGGCAGGCTGTGGCTGCATTCTTGCTACTTTAAACTCATGTTATTCACTAGAGTGCATGTGATGTTTTCTTACAGAGGAGGTTTGCAGGTTCTGATTTACATGTTTTATTGATTGGCAGCAATACAATACATTTTAACTTTAGAAAAACTGTAATCATGCTTGAGATTCACACTGGCTCCTGGAATGGGAGAATGTGAGTTCTCCCTTAAAAAAAGCTTGACATTCTGCAAGCCAATAGGAAACCAGTTGTGCACCAAGCATATAATCTACATCGTAATTGCACACATCTTGTTCTCAGAAACCAAGACAACAAGCCAGGTATAAGTATTTCCTGTGCAGATAGTGTCATTTCAGATTTTTTTTGTACATAATATGATAGTTTTTTGTCTTAAAATATTTCCCTCCCCTTAAAATTCCTCCTGTCTTGTTACATTTGATGTTTGAGCTAAACACAAATATTTAACATCCTGTTGAAAATTCCTCTGTTGGCTTTAGGTACAGTTGAAATCAGATGGTTCAAAAGCTGCATTAACAGCACCAACAGAATTGTACTGTCTGTGCTGAGCAATAAGATTTAATAAATCATTTAATGAATAACACTGTCATATTGTATTTGTGTTGCATATGTGTTTACCGTACATTTGCATCACTGGATTTTTACTTTTCCTGCCTGAACATCAGCTTTTTAAATTTCATTTCCTTCTAATATACACTATATTACCAAAAGTATTGGAACGCCTGCCTATACACGCACATGAACTTTAATGGCATCCCAGTCTTAGTCCGTAGGGTTCAATATTGAGTTGGCCCACCCTTTGCATCTATAACAGCTTCAAATATTCTGGGGAGGCTGTCCACAAGGTTTAGGAGTGTGTTTATGGGAATGTTTGACCATTCTTCTAGAAGCGTATTTGTGAGGTCAGTCACCGATGTGAACGAGAAGGCCTATCTTGCAGTCTCCATTCTAATTCTTCCCAAAGATGTTCTATTTGGTTGAGGTCAGGACTCCTCCATCCCAAACTGGCTCATCCATGTTTTTATGGACCTTACTTTGTGCACTGGTGCACAGTCATTTTGGAACAGGAAGGGGCCATCTCCAAACTGTTCCCACAAAGTTGGGAGCACAAATTTGTCCATAATGTCTTGGTATGCTGATGCTTTAAGAGTTCCCTTCACTAGAACTAAGGGGTCAAGCCCAACCCCTGAAAAACAACCCCACACCATAATCCCCCCTCCACCAAATTATTTGGACCAGTGCACAAAGCAAGGACCATAAAGACATGGATGAGCGAGTGTGTGGTGGAGGAACCAGACTGGCCTACACAGAGTCCTGACCTCAACCCAATATAACACCTTTGGAATGAATTTGAGTGCAGACTGTGAGCCTTCCCATCCACATCAGTGTCTGACCTCACAAATGTGCTTCTGGAAGAATCGCCAAACATTCCCATAGACACACTTCTAAACCTTGTGCACAGCTTTCCCAGAAGTTGAAGCTGTTCTAGTTAAAAAGGGTGTTCCAACTCAATATTGAACCCCACGGACTAAGACTGGGATGCCATTAAAATTCATGTACGTGTAAAGGCAGACGTTCCAATACTTTTGGTAATATAGTGTATTTCAGCCATCTGACTGGCTCACAGTTAGTCATATACTATAACATATGCCATAGTTTTTATGCAAGCTATTAATACGGGGGAAAATTTAGTT
Organism: Aquarana catesbeiana; assembly: GCF_042186555.1. Lineage (NCBI taxonomy): Eukaryota > Metazoa > Chordata > Amphibia > Anura > Ranidae > Aquarana > Aquarana catesbeiana. The sequence goes on from NC_133324.1 coordinate 412,377,072, forward strand.
TACCCGTTTTTACAGGGTGTTTTTATTTTGAAAAAAAATGAAATCGTATCTGAAATAAATATAGCCTCACATTTCCAAAGTCCCCACTTTATGCCTTACCCTTGCATTTAACCACATGCCGACCGGGTCATAGCCGAAAGACGGCTACAGCGCGGTCGGGTTATCCTGGGTGGACATCCCTGTGACGTCCTCCCAGAATCCTGCTCTCGCGCCCCCTGGGGCGCGCACCCGAGAACATCCGTGACCGCCGAGTCCAGAGGACCCGGCGCATCACGGATCATGGTAAACGGCTGCTGATTGACGGAGCGATCAAATGACGGAGCGATGACATGTAAACAAACCGGCGTCATGACGCCGATTCCTCCCTCGACTCTGTGTACCAATTGGTACAGAGGGGGAGGAGAGGGGGAGGGATCAGATGGTAGCAGCGTTGTGGGCTGCATCTGTAGTGCCCACAACGCTGCAGTGCTCAGTGACAAATACAGTCACATGCAGCCATCCATCCATGCTCAGCCATCCCTCCATACTATAATGCGATGCAATACCCAGGAATACCCTGCAATACTCTGCAATACCCCACAATACTCTGCAATACCTTGCAATACTCTGCAATACCCTGCAATACTCTGCAATACCCTGCAATACTCTGCAATACCCCACAATACTCTGCAATACCCTGCAATACCCCACAATACTCTGCAATACCCCACAATACCCTGCAATACTCTGCAATACCCCACAATACTCTGCAATACCCCACAATACCCTGCAATACCCTGCAATACTCTGCAATACCCCACAATACTCTGCAATACCCCACAATACCCTGCAATACCCCACAATATTCTGCAATACAACACAATACCCTGCAATACTCTGCAATACCCCACAATACTCTGCAATACCCTGCAATACCCCACAATACTCTGCAATACCCCACAATACCCTGCAATACTCTGCAATACCCCATAATACTCTGCAATACCCCACAATACCCTGCAATACCCTGCAATACTCTGCAATACCCCACAATACCCTGCAATACCCCACAATACCCTACAATACCCTGCAATACTCTGCAATACCCCACAATACTCTGCAATACCCCGCAATACTCTGCGATACCCCACAACAATCTACAATACCCCACAATACTCTGCAATACCCCACAATACTCTGCAATACCCCACAATACCCTGCAATACCCCGCAATACCCTGCACTACTGCGAAACACCCTGCAATACTCTGCACTACCCTGCAAGACTCTGCACTACTCCGCAACACCCCGCAATAGTCTGCAACACCCTGCAACACTTTGCACTACTCCATAACACCCCGTAATACTCTGCAACACCCTGCAATACTCTGCACTACTCCGCAACACCCCACAATACTCTGCAATACCCCGCAATACCCTGCACTACTCTGCACTACTCCGCAACACCCCGCAATACTCTGCAACACCCCGCAATACACTGCACTACTCTGCAATACCCCGCAATACTTTGCAACACCCCGAAATACTCTGCAACACCCCGCAATACTCTGCAACACCCCACAATACTCTGCAACACCCCGCAATACTCTGCACTACTCCGCAACACCCTGCAATACTCTGCAATACCCCACAATACCCTGCAATACCCTGCAATACTCTGCAATACCCCACAATACTCTGCAATACCCCACAATACCCTGCAATACCCCACAATACCCTACAATACCCTACAATACTCTGCAATACCCTGCAATACTCTGCAATACCCTGCAATACTCTGCAATACCCCACAATACTCTGCAATACCCTGCAATACCCCACAATATTCTGCAATACCCCACAATACCCTGCAATACTCTGCAATACCCCACAATACTCTGCAATACCCCACAATACCCTGCAATACCCTGCAATACTCTGCAATACCCCACAATACTCTGCAATACCCCACAATACCCTGCAATACCCCACAATATTCTGCAATACAACACAATATCCTGCAATACTCTGCAATACCCCACAATACTCTGCAATACCCCGCAATACTCTGCAATACCCTGCAATACCCCACAATACTCTGCAATACCCCACAATACCCTGCAATACTCTGCAATACCCCATAATACTCTGCAATACCCCACAATACCCTGCAATACCCTGCAATACTCTGCAATACCCCACAATACCCTGCAATACCCCACAATACCCTACAATACCCTGCAATACTCTGCAATACCCCACAATACTCTGCAATACCCCGCAATACTCTGCGATACCCCACAACAATCTGCAATACCCCACAATACTCTGCAATACCCCACAATACTCTGCAATACCCCACAATACCCTGCAATACCCCGCAATACCCTGCACTACTGCGAAACACCCCGCAATACTCTGCACTACCCTGCAAGACTCTGCACTACTCCGCAACACCCCGCAATACTCTGCAACACCCTGCAACACTTTGCACTACTCCATAACACCCCGTAATACTCTGCAACACCCTGCAATACTCTGCACTACTCCGCAACACCCCACAATACTCTGCAATACCCCGCAATACCCTGCACTACTCTGCACTACTCCGCAACACCCCGCAATACTCTGCAACACCCCGCAATACACTGCACTACTCTGCAATACCCCGCAATACTTTGCAACACCCCAAAATACTCTGCAACACCCCGCAATACTCTGCAACACCCCGCAATACTCTGCACTACTCCGCAACACCCTGCAATACTCTGCAATACCCCACAATACCCTGCAATACCCTGCAATACTCTGCAATACCCCACAATACTCTGCAATACCCCACAATACCCTGCAATACCCCACAATACCCTACAATACCCTGCAATACTCTGCAATACCCCACAATACTCTGCAATACCCCGCAATGCTCTGCGATACCCCACAACAATCTGCAATACCCCACAATACTCTGCAATACCCCACAATACCCTGCAATACCCCACAATACCCTGCACTACTGCGAAACACCCCGCAATACTCTGCACTACCCTGCAAGACTCTGCACTACTCCGCAACACCCCGCAATACTCTGCAACACCCTGCAACACTTTGCACTACTCCATAACACCCCGCAATACTCTGCAACACCCTGCAATACTCTGCACTACTCCGCAACACCCCACAATACTCTGCAATACCCCGCAATACCCTGCACTACTAAGCACTACTCTGCAACACCCCGCAATACTCTGCAACACCCCGCAATACACTGCACTACTCTGCAATACCCCGCAATACTTTGCAACACCCCGAAATACTCTGCAACACCCCGCAATACTCTGCAACACCCCGCAATACTCTGCACTACTCCGCAACACCCTGCAATACTCTGCAATACCCCGCAATACTCTGCAATACTCTGCAACACCCCGCAATACTCCGCAATACTCTGCAACACCCCGCAATACTCTGCAACACCCTGCAATATTCCGCAATACCCTGCACTACTCTGCAATACCCAGTCATATCCAGTCATACTCTGCAATACCCAGCCATACTCAGCCATGCCCAGTCATACCCAGCCATGCTCAGCCATGCCCAGCCATGCTCAGCCATACTCTGCCATGCTCAGCCATACTCGGCTGTACTCGGCCTCTGTTTGTGGCCAGGCTGTTGAAGTCTCACACATGTGGTATCACCGTACTCAGGAGGAGTAGGAGAATCTATTTTGGGGTGTCATTTTTGGTATGTACCTGCTATGGGTTAGAAATATTGTATAAATGGACAACTTTGTGTTAAAAAAAAATGTGTTTTAACCACTTCCCGTAGGACGCCATTGACTTTGTGCGGGAATATCTGAATGATGCCTGCAGCTACAGGTTTCATTCAGATATCAGCTTTTTCAGCTGGCGATTCTCTAACACCATAGGAATGATCATAGCAGCTGTTCCACTGCTTGATTGTTCTTATGGGAGGTGGAAGGGGACGTCCCCCCCTTCCCACCGCCCTGCAATGCTTCTACCGACTCACCGCTATGATCGAAGCCAGGATCGTTTTTTTTGTTTATTTCAGGCTTCCCAGCCTAGAGGTGAGATGTGGGGTCTTATTGACCCCACATCTCACTGTAAAGAGGACCTGTCATGCCATATTCTGATTACAAGGGATGTTTACATTCCTTGTAATAGAAATAAAAGTGATCAAATTTTTTTTTTTTTTTTTTTGGAAAAAAGTGTCAAACTAAAATAAATAAAGTAAAATGAACAATAAAAAGAAAAAAAAAATGTTTAAAGCGCCCCTGTCCATGTGCTCGCATGCAGAAGCAAATGCACACGTAAGTCCCGCCCACATATGAAAACGGTGTTAAAACCACACATGTGAGGTATTGGTGCGATCGGTAGAGCGAGAGCAATAATTTTGACCCTAGACCTCCTATGTAACTCAAAACATGTAACCAGTAAAAAAATTTAAAGCGTCGCCTATGGGGATTTTTAAGTAGCAAAGTTTGGTGCCATTCCACGAGTGTGTGCAATTTTGAAGGGTGACATGTTAGGTATCTATTTACTCGGCGTAACTTCATCTTTCACATTATACAAAAACTTTGGGCCAACTTTACTGTTTTTTTTTTTAAAGCACAAAACTGGTTTTTTTTTCCCAAAAAAAACGTTCAAAAAATTGCTGCGAAAATACCGTGCGAGATAAAAAGTTGCAAAAACCGCCATTGTATTCTCTAGGGTCTTTGCTAAAAAAAACATATATAATGTTTTGTGGTTCTATGTAATTTTCTAGCAAATAAATGATGATTTTTACATGTAGGAGAGAAATGTCAGAATTGGCCCGGTTGCTCCAGAATGCCTGGAGCTCCCCTGCATGTTGGGCCTCTGTATGTGGCCACGCTGTGTAAAAGTCTCACACATGTGGTATTGCCATACTCAGGAGTAATAGCAGAATGTGTTTTGGGGTGTAATTTGTGGTATGCATATGCGGTGTGTGAGAAATAACCTGCTAATATGACAATTTTGTGAAAAAAAAAAAGAAAATCTTGATTTTGCAAAGAATTGTGGGAAAAAATGACAACTTCAAAAAACTCACCATGCCTCTTACTAAATACCTTGGAATGTCTTCTTTCCAAAAAGGGGTAATTTGGGGGGTATTTGTACTTTTCTGGCATGTTAGGGTCTCAAGAATATAGACAGGCCGTCAGTAATTCAAGTGTGATCAATTTTCAGATATTGGCACCATAGCTTTTGGACTCTATAACTTTCACAAAGACCAAATAATATCCACAGATTTGTACTTATTTTTACCAAAAATATGTAGCAGTATAAATTGTGGCCAAAATTTACGAAGAAAAATTACTAATTTGCTAAATTTTATAACAGAAACAAAGAAAAATTCATTTTTTTTACAGAATTTTCAGTGTTTTTTCTTTTATAGCGCAAAAAATAAAAAACCCAAGGGTGATTAAATACCACCAAAAGAAAGCTCTATTTGTGTGAAAAAAGGACAAAAATTTCATTTGGGTACACTGTTTCATGACTGAGTAATTGTCATTCAAAATGTGAGAGCACCGAAAGCTGAAAATTGGTCTGGTTAGGAAGGGGGTTTAAGTGCCCAGTTGTCAAGTGGTTAAAAATGTTTTTCTGATATGCTTTCCTCCTGACATGCTCATTTTTATAGTCTATAAAGCCATTTGCCCCATTGGAGTGTGTTTATCAGTGAAAACACAAAAAAAAAATGTCCAAATAAGATTCAATAGGATTTACTCAGTAATTTCTGTCATGATTCATTCTATTTATTATATGACATTTTCTGGGTTATTTTTCATAGGTTCAAATCTTGCCAAGGCAAATTTTGACAGTATAGTAACAGCTATTTATTTATTTTTTAAAAGAAAGATTTTAAAAGAAAAAAAAAATAGTAGGACCACCCTTTCCCAAACTAACCTAACTCACTCGCCAGACATGCAGGTTAGCGTTACCATAGAGCAGGCATGTACAAAGTCTGGCCCGCGGCCCACGTTATGGTTTTGAAGAGCCCGACTGGTTATTTGGACATATATATCTTTTGTGGCCCCCAATGATCTCCCACAAAAGATATATATGCTGGCTGCCTTGGAGGGGACAGGGAGGAGGCAGGACGAGTGCCGCACACACAGGAGAATTTCCTTTTTACACAGCAGCCTCTGTAATAGGAAGTTTGTCTCCTGCACTGCCATTGGATGACTGTTCTGTCCATCAAAGGAGGCAGGACATTGTATCAAAGAGGCCTCTGAGAAAACAGGAGTTTTTCCTGTATGTAATCTGCAGATGGATGGGCATCAATCAGGCTGCACTGATGGCAATTGTGAGTCTGCATTCCTGGCAATGGTGGGTGCTGCATTCCAGGCAATGGTGGATGCTGCATTCATGGTAATGGTGGGTGCTGCATTTCTGGCAATGGGTGTGCTGCATTCCTGGCAATGGGGGTGCTGTATTCATGGCAAAGGGGGTGCTGCTCTGATGGCAATGGGGGTGCTGCATTCATGGCAATGGTGGGGCTGCATTCATGGCACTTGTGAGGCTACAGATGGGCACTGACCCTTATTTTGCTTCATAGTTTTTTATTTAAAATTTAAGTTTTTTTCCTGAAACTTCCCTCTTAGTGAAGTGAAGGTGCGTGTTATACACCAATAAATATGATATATCCAAATAATATGCCCAAGCTCATCTCTTTACTCACACACAGCCACAAAGGCAAGAGAATTTTTGTTGGGCAGTGTATTAGTGCTCGAACAAACACACTTAGACCAAATTTTAATGGTTCAAAGAATGTCAGGCAAAATGGTCGGCCCTCACACATGTTCACTTCATCAAATCTGGCCCTCTTTGAAAAAAGTTTGGACACCCCTGCCATAGCGCAAGCGAGCGTGTAACCCCTCTGCTATGTTAATACCAGGTGAGGTACCCTTCAGCATTGAAAGGTCATTAAAGACTGTTGCCTCAGGAAAGCAGAGGTCCTTCCTAAAGCACACTATCCTGATGTTAATGGTGGAATCAAAGAAGGAGAACATTTTGACTTGTTTACTTATCGCTAAATATGAATAGCATTAAAGCAACCTTGACGAGCAGCATGTTAAATCATAACACTCAGAGCAACCCTTTTGCTTCTTTGAGCAATATGTGAGATTACAACCAATCAAGGGCTCTCTATGTGGTAAATTAGTAAAACAAAAAGCATCACCTACACAAAATGTATTTTATACATCCATATGGGGTAAAAGAGTCAATACGAGCAACAAAGTCAATATTTATACAATTTTTTTGCAAAATTGAACATAAATTGAACATGACAAACACTTGTATGTTCTGTTACTATTACATTTGGTCGTATTTAGTAAATAAACCCGCAGCTACCAGTACAAATTTACTAACACCAGACCAATCTAATTTACAATCCAAAAATAATCTAAAATGTATTCTTTTTTGCTGTGCATTTTGTACTTGCCACTTTTACCCTTGAGCTATTTTACTATTAGCTATTGAATAAGCCCATTAATGTTTTCTCTTTCCCAGAATTGTGTTACTTCAAGACCAATATGATGCAAATTTTAGTTATTTCTGTTGTGCTATGGAAAATCATCTGACCTGGAGAAGACACAACCTAGGCCAGGCTCACTGGAAGAGAAAATTTTTAATTGTAATTGATGTAAAAGGTTTTTCCTACAAATACTGTTATGTGGACCTAGAATTCAGAATTAGTATATTAGTTCCTAATCATTTTCCCAACAGTAATTACAGGGTACTACCCCATGATAAAATGCTGAAAAAGATACAAAAGTCAAGAAGGCTATTAATGCATTAATTTTTTAGGGAACATTAAAAATTCAGCATTTGCAGGTCCAATGCTGTAAAACCTACACAGGCAATAAAACCACTAGTAAACTGCAGCTACACTGTACTTCTGTTGTTGTTTACACAGTTTAATGACGATGAAAGGCACCTAAATTATTAGGATGCAAGCTATTGTTGACACTCAATTTGCAATTTCTTTAGTCACCAAAGGAAAATATATTGTTAAGGCTGTTCTGCTTCCATTGTCTTTATGTCCCAGAGTGCATCATTAGCTTATCTCTTAGATTCTCAAGAACACACACACTTAAGTGTCTGAGTTTAATTTGCTCTTGGGAAAAAAGTATGCTAAATAACCATCAGATTACGCCTTCTCAGGCAAAATTGTGCTTGGTGGCTATAACATCCGAAATTAAAATGCAATGTGATTATCTTAGATAATGTGTTCAGGCATTCACTACTTTAAAGCATAATCGAGTCCTAAAGTTTTACTAAGTCTGCAAAAAAGGCAAAGAAGGAACTTATTAGAACTGGATTCGATGTTAAATATTTAACTGCTAAAATAACTGCTAAATAGGGGTCAAAGATTTCTAAGTATGACTTGGTAGGAAGGCAACAATTACAGAAACAGCAAGAAACATCTAGTATTGTTAATTGTATTACAAACTGTGTTTTGATTGGAAATGATCAACACCAAAACAAATATCCTCAGATCTTCTTCATAGGAAATTCACATGATCTGCCAGAAATATCTTCAAATTTGTTCCATGAGCAATTCACGTTATTCACCACCTCTAACTGGAAATGTTTCCACCTTGAAAGGTGCTCAAAGTAAAATGATGTAATGTAAAATTGTGTTTTGTTAAGGTCTTTTAGCTATTTATTTTAAGGTATCAATTGAAAGACAAAGGGAGGACCACTTACGTAAGTCTTATTTAACTTTATTAAGCAGGCGGAGTTAGCTATATCAAAATAGATTAGAGAGGCTATATTTAAGATAGATACATAAATATTTTGAGGTAACTGATTGCCAGAAAAAAGGAAATAACGGTTTGAGAATCGAAACCTCGGAAGGAGGTACTGATATATTTAATATTTCAGATTTAGTCATAATGATTTTAAAATTAGATATAAATTTAAATTTCGGTGGTGAAGTCAGCAAAGAGATCATTGGTTGAAGAATGAAATATAGTCTGCATATGCAGCAAATTTTGTTCCGTGCCCTTCACAATTACACCATGTATGTTTGGGTTAAGCTGTACCATAGAAAGAAAGGTTTCAAAAGAGGTGGCAAATAAAAGCAGTGACAAAGGACACCTTGTCATGTACTATTATTAAGTGTAAATGCTTCACTAAGAGAGTCATTAACCTTTATCTGAGCAATTGGTTGGGCATATAAGGATGCAATACAGTGAAACATTTTAGGGTCTGTTCCCAAAAACTTTAAGGTTGTCAACAAATACTCCCAGTCCACCCTGTCAAATGCTTTTTCAGCATTAGCAGAAAGCACCAGGGTGGGTTGAGGACTGGCAAAAGAAATAATAGACAGAGTTCATAAAGAATTATGCCTGGCCTTACACAGAGGAATACATGATTCTGTCTCATCCAGTCATATCCAGTGCAGGATCAAAAAGAGTAACCTGGTGGTCAAAACTTTTGCACAAAGTTTCAGATCTGCATTAAGAAGGGAATTAGGATGATAACTTCTACTGCTAGACAAGTCCTTCCCTGGTTTTGGTAGTACGAATATATGCACAGTGAGCAACTCAGATCAGAATCCCTCTAACCCCGAGTTAGCAGAAGTCAAATATGGAATAAGAATTTCTTTAAATCTTTTAAAATAAAGGATGGTGCATCTGTCTGATCCATGGGCTTTGCCCAAGGGCATTGATTTTAAAGCTGCGTAGAATTCCTCCTCTGTGAATTCTGCTTCAAGCTTTTGGAGAGACCCAGTGGAAAGTTTGGGGAGGTGGGACTGCAGCAAATATTGTAAAATTTTCCTACCCTTTTCATTGATAGTAAAGGTAACTGATTCACCCTTAACTTTGTAACATTGTACAGGTCCACGTAAAAATCACAGAAACCCTGAACAATGTGAGTGGTGGTATACACAAGATCACTCAAAGGAACCTGATCTTAGAAATAAAAGTGGCTGATTTCTTTTCTTGTAGTGAACGAGCCAGTGTCTTACCCAGCTTATCTCCTCATTCATACATTCTCTGAACAATAAACTGAGAAGGTTTTTATAAAATCCAAGTCAAGTAAGGATTTAAGCTCCTCCCATTTCCATGTAAGATCTACCAAAACAGCTCTATGAAGAGAAAGTATATGCACCTTTTATAAGATAATCCACCTGCTTCAATAAGTCTGCAAGTTTTTGATGTTGTTCCTTTTTCTTTCTAGCTCCCAGCTCAATTAACTTACCCTGCATATATACCTTGTGGTTTTCACGTACGACAGATTCAGAAAGTTCAGAAGGTGTATTCTCTACAAAATAGAGAGCCAGGGAGATCAAAAGATCTGCAAAACCTGACGGGTCAGAAAGAAGTCATTTAACTTCTAGTTACATTGAAGTTTGGGTTGATTAGGAAAAGTCAAACGGATTGAAACCCTGTCTTCGGTCATTGGGATTGCCCAAGAAATGCAACCAGTATACAGCTTTTAACATCGAGTATTTCCAAAGAGGTAGATTTCCATCAGTTCCAGAGGGATCAAGGCCCTGGCTGGGCTATTAGCCACAGGCGAGATTGACCTTTCATAATAGGAGGCCAATGTGTTCTGGTAAGCAGACACTCTATATGGTGTTGGATTGTACTGAGGTTTTCGATATTTCGATGATAGAAGGTGCACCCAATAGTGAAAGGACTGGATTTTTTTCACTGATCTCTTTATTCAATATATTTTTTTAATTCATACTGTTTACACAATACATTTTTTCATTTTTTTCACGAGCGCAACTTTATGGGTTAAGATATTGAAACTGGGACATAATCCAAGTGGGTGCAAATCCCTATGGAGGCTGAATGTTGAAGCTTTTTAGCTATTTAGCTATACAGTACATGTAACTGAATCAGCTCAGTAACTTTATCAAGGCAAGGTGTCATATTGGTTTAAAAACCTTGTTTCTATGTATAATATGTAATTATACTGTATATGCACATAAAGGAACAATGCATGCAGGTTCTGTAAATCCTGAGAAACAGTTGTGATTCTGTATCTTCTGTGCAAGGCTATGAGTTGGCCAACCTACTGAAAATGATTTATTCCCTGTTTGGTTATTTAATCAGCTGTTTAAAACTTGAGATAGTGAGCTCTGTAGGGAATTGTTTTTTTTTTTTTTTTTTTACAAGAAAGGTGTAAGGCAAAACATGCAAAAAATCCTAAAGATCCTCACACTGTCTGGATATATAAAGGAATAATAGCAGAGATTAATTAGGGAAGAATATGGTCCTAAGAAAAATAACAGCTTTACGACCGCCACCCTTCTCTGTTATCTCTGATTGAAATGTTTAAGGACTTCAGTAGACATAGAGAGGCATGCCTATACCATCAGACTCCACCAGCCTACTAGTGCAACTTTTCTTGTGAGTTAACAGGTAAATTTACAGCTTTGAATAACTGAACTAGGGAGGGTTGGCTAGCGCTCTGACCAGTTCCTGGTAGATGGACTGATTCAGGGCACAGCTTACCGTTTTTTTGTACTTATTTTTCATTTTTAATCTTCTAATTTAGAAACATGAGATACATGATTCTCTGCTTCATTAATTTGTTCTTAATATAACTATTCAATTAGTCATCCTATGACCCTGAAAACCGGAAGTGATTCTTACTTGTTGCACTTCCTGTTTGTAGACACTCCCAGTGGGGGTCATCTTCTGTTTATAGAGCGGTGAGGTGAGGGTGGTCCATACCCTAGATGATGGCTCCTTAGCGGAAACATGTCGGGTGGACCCCTCACGATTGCCGCTATTTGATATTTGAGCTCTGTTTCGTTCTTCCAAAATGTGAGTCTGTTTTTTATTATTTTAATAAACTAGTGTTTTAAAAGGTTTTTACGCTATGTGAGTTTTGTTTGCTCCTTGCATGGCATATGAAACTACACGTTTGGCTTATGCTGGATTACCTATGGGAGAGGAAGCCGTGCGGACCCCCCCTTTTCTTTCCACCATCTGTTGATGACATCTGACAAGACGCATTTCCCAGAACCAGTGGTTATTATGCTTTTTTGACTTGTCTGGCGTACGCCATTTCAGGTCAGTTCTTTCCGGTAAGCCTCCTCTACTCCTGGTGTTGGCCCCGGCACTGATGTACAATCTATGCACACTTGTGGTCTCCCTTATGCCCACTCGCCAGATTTGGTGCGACTAAAATTCTGTGAATACCATCTGGCCATGCATCACCCCCTTTGAACTCTGTTGATGTTTTCTTCACTATTTTTCTACACATTTGTTATGGACTTCTAAAGTTTTATGTTTTTTATGTTTGGTGTCTGGCTCATGGAACCAGCATGGGTTTCTATTAATCACTGGCACATCTGATGATTAAGTATTATTGTGTATTTATTTTATATGTGATCAACACTGATTAATTGTTTGACACTATCCATTTTATGGTCATATATTTTTTGGTAGTATTCACCATTTTTATATGTCTTTATTGTAATACACACGGCTGTGGATGTGATATATAGCGCCACACTTTTGTTTCTTTTAATAACTGAACTATCCCCCTGGTTTATTGCAGGAACATAACATTTGTGGTTGGGCCCCCTGAACATCCTCTGGGCTCTAAAATTTTTACAAGGTTGCATGTTGCTGATCTGGCTCTGCATAGTATTTATATGCAAAACTTTAAATTTTTTTTAAAGTTTTTTTCTCCACAAAATTGTCATATTAACAAGTTATTTTTCACACATGGCATAGGTAAACTTACAATTACACCCCAAAATATATTCTGGTACTCCTCCTGAGTATGGCGATACCACATATGTGAGACTTTTCCACAGCCTGGCCACATACAGAGGCCCAACATGAAGGGAGCACCACAAGGTGTTCTAGAAGCATAAATTACACATTTAGTTTCCTGACTACCTATTACATTTTTGAAGGCCCTGGAGCACAAGGACAGTGGAATTACCCACAAAATGACCCCATTTTGGAAAGCAAATACCCCAATGTATATTCTATGAGGCATACTGAGTCTTTTGAGCATGTCATTTTTTTCCGCAAGTTTCTGGAAAATGTGGAAAGAAAATTAAAACTCTTTTTTTTACACAGAGTTGTCAATTTGGAAGATATTTCTAACACATAGCATGTACATAGCAAAAACTACACCCCAAAATACATTATGCTACTTCTTCTAAGTATAAAGATACCACATGTGTGAGGCTTCCACAGCCTGGCCACATACAGAGGTCCATCATCCAAGTAGCACTGTCAGGCATGAAAGAAACACCATCAGGTGTTCTAGGAGCATAAATTACATATTTCATTTCCTTATTTCCTGACTACCTATCACATTTTTTAAGGCTCCTGTGCCTCTTTGTTAGGATTCTGTCCTCCTCAGTTTTAATTTCAGAGCCACTGCTTTTTATTGGCTCATACTCGCTATCCGTGTCTGATGGAGAGAGTTCCCCGCTACTCTTGTTTGACATACTTTATACTGGAGTATATGGAAAACCTCCTCACTGCTGAATAATTTTTTAGCCATGTTGACAGATTACTGGGACAGATATGACAGATTTGTCAGATTTGTAACAGATGTTGATCACTGGGACAGATGTGGCAGATGATCGTGGACAGATGTGTGCAGATGTGCACTGGGACATATGTGGCAGATGATCACAGACAGATGTGGCAGATGATCATGGACATATGTGCGCCAGATGTGTGCAGATGATCACAGACAGATGTGCGCAGATGATCATGGATAGATGTGGCAGATGATCGGGGACAGATGTAGCAGATTATCACGGACAGATGTGGCAAATGATCATGAACATACGTGTGCCAGATTATCACTGGGACAGATGTTTACTGGGACAGATGTTCACTGGGGCAGATAGTTTTACTGGGACAGGTGTTTTTTACTGTGTAAGGACACTGTGACAGGACACTGTTTTTGGGACACTAGCTGGTTGATCATTGTGTAAAAAGCTGTAAAAAATAGCTCATACACTGATTCCCGGCTCGCAGCACAGATCCCCTTTCCCTACTGACAGGCTCCATGTGAGGAGAAGAAGAGCCGATTCCCTGGCAACGGCTCTCTATTTACATTACATGATGGCTGTGATTGGACACAGTCATCATGTGATCAGGAGGGCCAATCTCAGAGCCCTCCTGCTGATCTGAGATGTGGCGTGCGAGGACACAAGCGCATCGGGATTGCATATTCATAAAACATATTCTCTAAAGTGAAAGAGAGAAGGATATAAACATTAATATAATAGAGTTCTATGTTGCATTGATACATGTTAATGATATTCTATTTTATATTTGCATCACAATAATGTTACTTTTATCCATAAATACTACTAGATCATCAGCACATTAAATTGTATTAGTGTTTTTTCTGTTGAAAGAATTCTGCTAATAACCTGATTTATAACTCATTCCTATACACAAAACATATTTGATGTGAAGAATTCACAAATCATTTTCTTACATTATCTAAGCTTATGTAGAAAAAAGTAAATGTATTTCCTCTCAGATTGATTGAATTGCCTCTGCACATTGCTTGCAATGAGTGCAATAGTAAAGTATTAAACTTTAGTCAGTTACAGTAGTTTTTCGTTGAGTGGGGAAGAGTTGAAATTTCTGCCAGGATTTGATTTCAGTCTGTGAAACCATTGGTGATTTTTATCTCTCACTTCCTGTTCTTTTGTCATCCATAGAAGAAATAAAGTGGTTGTAAAGGTAAAAGTTTTTTAGCCTTAACCTCCCTGGCAGTATGATTATGTCAGATTTTTGCGTCTCAAATTGGTACATTGTTTTGCATAGAAATTTGGTGTTTTGTATTATAGGCCTGTAATTCTTAGGAATAACTCACCCTAAATCTATTCAAACAAGAGTCTAGTAGACATTCCGGGTATGATAAAGTTTGAAACATGAAATCATAAATTATAATATAATAAATAACTATAAATAATTATCAAAAATAATAATATAATAAAATGTATTCAATAATGTAATCAAATCAAAAACACTGAAATTTGCTCAGTCGCAGAATTGTCGCTGTCGTCACTTTCAGTGTCTGATGACAAATTTCCCCACTAATCACTATCGCTCAATTCTGCAAGTGATTCTTATTTCCTATCGCTGTTTTCTAGCTGGTCAATAAACGCTTTTTGATGTAAAGGAATGCTTTTTGGATGCTATGAACATTATCAAGTTTCCAGGCAGGAACTGGACAAAGCACTAGGGATGAAAGGGAGGTGAAATGATTTGATACATTAATGTAATCTTACAGTGTACTTTATGTGTTATGTTTTTTGCACCTTTTGAACTTGCCACTGGGCTCTGCCCCCATGCATCGCAATGCTCCCAGGGAATGGACCCCGGCACACAGTACATCAGGCAGAGGACACAGCTCGCGGACACAGCAGGAGTACATCGCAGGATTCTGGGGACAAGGTAAGTAACTTTGCCTGGATTCTGCGATGCAATCCCGAGTGTGGCTCAGGGTTACTGCTTTTGGTAATGAAAATTCACCCCGAGCTGCTAGGAAGGTTAATGTATTCTACGCATTAAGGTAAAAAACCTATAATTTGCAGCTCCTCCTGCAACCCCCCCTAAATACTCACCGGAGCCAGATCTCGGTCCAGTGCTGCGCACTGTGCAGCAGCTCTTCTCCTCTCTCCCGGCTTTCATAGGTTCGGCTAAGAACAGCGGGAGCCATTGGCTCCTGCTGTTGTCAGTCAAAACTTGTCAGTCAAAACTTGTGAGCAGAGAGCGGGGCCGACCGGCGCTGTGTGTTTGAATAGCGCCTTCTGGCTTCTTATGGAGACACTCAGTGGGGGAAGAAGCCAGGAGCACCAGTGGGGGACATGAAAAGAGAAGGATCAAGGCTGCTTTGTGCAAAACCATTGCACAGAGCAGGTAAGCATAACATTGGAGTATTGGAATATTACATTTTAGATACATGTTAGACTCCATGCACATATGAAGTGGCTATGTTAGTGCCAGTGACAGCACAAGACATGTGCAAATAAGACTTGAGATAATCTAAGTGGACTAAATGAGGTGTCAAAATGTGAGACATTGCAGGAAAGAAAAACAAGGAAGGGCCCCATATTATGACTTTATGTTGAATAAAAATAAAGATGATTACCAAAAGATGTCGAAAATTATCATCAAGCATATGAAAACATTCTCTTCAGCAATATGCGGTAAAATCGATTTTATTTTTTATTTCAACAAATACAGCTTTATTGATAATGCAATGCAATTTTACACATATTCCTTTAATGGTAACTGTACCAACATCATTAGTAAACCAGGTCATTCCTCTTGCTATCCCATTTAACAGTACCTGTGCATTGAGGATGTTGTAAGCTCTTTATTGCTTCCCATATTCCAGTTTCAAAATTTCTGGATATAAATCATATTTCTGATATGTGTCTGTAGTATCATGTACTTGTGTTAGAAAAGTAACCTTTTGCATTGCTTCCTTTTTTTTTATACATAGTGATCTTGCCAGTTCCCCAGTCCTATATCACTTATTTGTGCTCGCATGCTCCTCTGCAAAGCTCCTTACTGGGAAGATCAGTGTGCAGCTGTTTCACTGCCTCCTGCTGGCATACCCTCTAAAATCTCCACCTCCACTTTTCCAAGCCCCTTAGGCAGCTAAGAACAGAGGTTATGACAAAAATGTATTTATAATGTTTATATATTATATTATACACACAAATGCTTGCCTTGAGTTTCTATTTTAAGCTGAAGGTTTATTTTACAAGGTAAAGGCTCACATATACTTTAAGACACGTATTGCACCAGAAGGATTGTGTCATCACTCTCTCTGTGTAAGCCAAGGTTAGGTAAGTAGTTTTTTTTTCTAACTTTTTTCCCCACAGGTGTGTTTTTTAACACATATCAGGTGATGATTTCTAAAGGGGACAGACCCCTCATATAATAAAATGCCTTTTAATTCAGTATCCACTATAAGTACTCAAAATGCATCAATTGATTCAGAAAGTACTAGAGTTTGGCAAATTTTACCTTCTGCAATAACTCAAAGGTTTTCTGTTAAACAGTAAATAAAAGAGAGGCCTCCATTCTTATAGTTAAAAAACAAAATATTGATCAATATCACTCTAAATTTTCTTTGGAGGGAAATATATAATATAGAAGCTAAAGGAGATAAATATAATCCATCAAACCACAAATTATTTATTAGTTTACTTGAATATTATCTGAAAAGTAATAGCCTTGCCTAAAAAGGGTGAAATTCAACAAAACTTAGGGAATGCACAGCTATTAAAAAGAGCTTGTACAAAAGACATACAAATAGACCCTGTAAATTGCCATATCAACACATGTCAAACATATTAGAGTGTAATGTATTTGTGATACACAGTCCACCTTGAAAAAACACAATTCTGGCCATGTTGATATTCAAGAGAAAAATTGTCCAATAAACTTTTTAGAAGGGTAAGTGGTGTCTTAACAAAGTACTGGATGATAACTGACTCGGGCCTTGTTGCACTGGTTGGAACAAATGCAATTATAAGGTAAGTGAGTTATTGATAATATCCAAAAGAATTAAAGATTCTGTACTCCAAATCCACTTATCACAAATATCTGCATGCAGAGCATCATATATAGTCAGGTCCATAAATATTGGGACATCGACACAATTTTAATCTTTTTGGCTCTATACACCACCACAATGGATTTGAAATGAAACAAACAAGATGTGCTTTAACTGCAGACTTTCAGCTTTAATTTGAGGGTATTTACATCCAAATCAGGTGAACGGTGTAGGAATTACAACAGTTTGTATATGTGCCTCCCACTTTTTAAGGGACCAAAAGTAATGGGACAGATTAACAATCATCCATCAAACTTTCACTTTTTAATACTTGTTTGCAAATCCTTTGCAGTCAATTACTGAAGTCTGGAATGCATAGACATCACCAGACGCTGGGTTTCATCACTGGTGATGCTCTGCCAGCCCTCTACTGCAACTGTCTTCAGTTCCTGCTTGTTCTTGGGGCATTTTCCCTTCAGTTTTGTCTTCAGTAAGTGAAATGCATGCTCAATCGGATTCAGGTCAGGTGATTGACTTGGCCATTGCATAACATTCCACTTCTTTCCCTTAAAAAACTCTTTGGTTGCTTTCACAGTATGCTTCGGGTCATTGTCCATCTGCACTGTGAAGCGCCGTCCAATGAGTTCTGAAGCATTTTGCTGAATATGGGCAGATAAAATTGCCCAAAACACTTCAGAATTCATCCTGCTGCTTTTGTCAGCAGTCACATCATCAATAAATACAAGAGAACCAGTTCCATTGGCAGTCATACATGCCCACGCCATGACACTACCACCACCATGCTTCACTGAGGTGGCATGCTTTGGATCATGAGCAGTTCCTTTCCTTCTCCATACTCTTCTCTTCCCATCACTCTGGTACAAGTTGATCTTGGTCTCATGTGTCCATAGGATGTTGTTCCAGAACTGTGAAGGCTTTTTTAGATGTTGTTTGGCAAACTCTAATCTGGCCTTCCTGTTTTTGAGGCTCACCAATGGATTACATCTTGTGGTGAATCCTCTGTATTCACTCTGGTGAAGTCTTCTCTTGACTGTTGACTTTGACACACATACACCTACCTCCTGGAGAGTGTTCTTGATCTGGCCAACTGTTGTGAAGGGTGTTTTCTTCACCGGGGAAAGAATTCTTCGGTAATCCACCACAGTCGTTTTCCGTGGTCTTCCGGGTCTTTTGGTGTTGTTGAGCTCACCGGTGCATTCTTTCTTTTTAAGGATGTTCCAAACAGTTGATTTGACCACACCTAATGTGTTTGCTATCTCTCTGATGGGTTTGTTTTGTTTTTTCAGCCTAATGATGGCTTGCTTCACTGATAGTGACAGCTCTTTGAATTTCATATTGAGAGTTGACAGCAACAAATTCCAAATGCAAATCGCACACTTGAAATTAACTCTGGACTTTTTATCTGCTCATTGTAAATGGGATAATGAGGGAATAACACACAACTGGCCATGGAACAGCTGAGCAACCAATTGTCCCATTACTTTTGGTCCATTAAAAAGTGGGAGGCACATATACAAACTTTTGTAATTCCTACACCGTTCACCTGATTTGGATGTAAATACCCTCAAAGTAAAGCTGAAAGTCTGCAGTTAAAGCACATATTGTTAGTTTCATTTCAAATCCATTGTGGTGGTGTATAGAGTCAAAAAGATAAAAATTGTGTCAATGTCCCAATATTTATGGACCTGACTGTATATCATGGCTTCATGCTGAGAGAAATATCATAGAAATTTTTTAGAGATTGAGTGAAATGTATAGAATACTGTAATTCAAATTCATCCTTGATAGGTTTGTGTTGATTTATTTTAGGATCCCCAAGTAGCTGGATAAAATAGGGACATTCAAACTACTACAAAGCAGTTATCCTAAATCAAACCCAACATTGGTGGTCATCCACACCTCACCCTCTGTGGGCACAGATAGAGGAAACTGCTCTTCGCTTCCCCACCAAATCCTTGCTAGCTGCTATCTGGCTACAACACCGACCAATGCCACCCTTCTAAAGTACAATAAATGCAACTCTCAACGTCTGGAGTTCACACCATCAACTAAAGCAATGGAATCTTTTCCTTTGGCTACACTAGAAATAATATGCTCTTATATGTCACTAGCCTCATGGATAACAGTGGGCGTTACTACAATTGGGAACATTCTACACAAAAGGAAACTACGCTGTTTCCAAGACCTACATCAGGAATACTGCATTTCCAATAAGGACTTCTTCAAGTACCTTAGAGTGCAGCATGCCCTGGCCTCTATCACATGGTCGGATCAATCCCTCACGGCTGACGTCATACAACTCTACGACCGCCCTGCATCACTTTTAAAAGGATCCTCTATTTTCTACAAAATGCTGGACTCCACACAAACCCCCGAAAAAACTCCATCAATAAAAAAATGGGAAAATACCCTAAA
The DNA here is from genome assembly GCF_042186555.1 of Aquarana catesbeiana. Taxonomy (NCBI): domain Eukaryota; kingdom Metazoa; phylum Chordata; class Amphibia; order Anura; family Ranidae; genus Aquarana; species Aquarana catesbeiana. The sequence goes on from NC_133324.1 coordinate 412,397,059, forward strand.
TTTTCCAACAGACCTAACAATCTGGCACTTTGCAACATGCCTTACCCTGAAAGCCTCTAGATCAGGGAAATGCAATTAGCGGACCTCCAGCTGTTGCAAAACTACAAGTCCCATCATGTCTTGCTATGCCTCATAGGACTTGTAGCAACAGCTGGAGGTCCGCTAACTGCATATCCCTGCTCTAGATGCATATCGCTTTGGGAAACAGCACAAAACATTTTCCACCAATGGTATTATACACCAACAAAACTATCCCAGTTCTCACTATCCCTCTAACCTACTTGTTGGAGGAACTGTAGAGACATAGGGTCCACAGTACATGTCTGGTGGTCCTACCCTCTGCTCCTTCCCTTTTGGCAGTCTGTTCAATCCCTTGTCACCATAATCACAGGCAACTCTACAAAAATCACCCCCCAACTAGCAATGCTAGACTTGGGGATGGATACATGGGACGCTTCTCACCATATTATCCTCATCCACATCTTAATTGCGGCTATACTCACCATAACAAGAAATTGGAAGGTCATCTTGCCACCTTCTCCTCAACTATTCCCCCAACTCCTTAATCAGCATTTACAGATGGAACTCATGTTCGCCAAAGCAAACCTGACTCTGCCTAAAATCCAGAGTGAATGGACTCCATGGCTCATTTACTCCAATATTGACACTATTTCCTTATTTAAATACACAGTACTATAGTACTATTATCCTGGTAAATCTAACAATACTTACCTTACTTTAAGAACATAGCCTTCTTTCTGCCTAATTTCTTCAGTATAAAGTGGTCTACTACCTCGGCACAACATTTCCCCCCCCCATCCCCCCTCCCCTATATACAGTACCTGGACTAGAAACCTGAACTGTAATACACATTGTCATGGGATTTTGTTTTAATGCGCTTGTATTCACCAACGTTTTCTAGACTGTCATGTTGTATATTGCCTCACCAATGCCTTACGATGTACATATATGCAAAAGTTTGTAAACATTTGTGAAACTTCCATAAAAAATTAAAAGGACTTTCAGTGATATTAGAAAAATTACGCCCATCAATGATTATTTATGCTGATGGATACCATTCAGTATAATATTGAAATAGCTGTATTTTGCACCTCAGACAAACAAATCACATATTCCAGATGGATGAAAAAAAAGCTGTAATCTGTGTCATAGAAAATGTAAATTTTTAAATTGAAAAAGAGTCCAACAGCTTAAAGATAGCTATATATTCCTACATTTTTTCTGAACTGCAGTTGGTTAATAATGTTTAAATTAAACTGTATCAGAGACTTCACAGACTCGCAAGACTGCTTATTACTATAGAAATAGTAATCTTTCTGTGAAGCTGGGTCTTTTCCACAGAGCTGAAATTCTGGCACTGCATGGGTTAACTTCCTTCGGTCTGAAGTCTGGTACACACTATGAGTTTTTTTTTCTTTAAACCTCAGGGTTCGAAAAAAAAACGTTAGCTCAGGTCGGATCCAACATTAGTACAGCGATCTCCCCCGCTGAGCTGTTGTGTTCTGACAGGGGAACAGCCCCCGCCACAAGAACACTGCAACCAGTGATCTCAGCCATTGGCTGAGAGCGCTGATTGGGAGCCAGCCAGCTGCTGGTTTTCCAGCATGCTCATCTGACAGAAGCCGGCCAAGCGGCCAGCTTCTGTCAGACCAGCTGCCATACACACAGGCCAAATGTCTACCGGTTTTTATTGAACTGGCCAATGTTGTCTGGCATTCAGCCCGTGTGTACGGGTTTAAGATAGCAGTACCATTGAAAAGGTTCTGATCAATTTTTTCCATCCTCTCCTCAAGTCACAACACAAAACAGTATTGTTTTCACAGAATGTAACACATTCAGTGAGTGGTAGAGAGGTGGGTGAATGACAGGATTCCCTCCCCCACTCACAAGATGACAGTACCCCCCTCCAACCCATTCACATGTAGTGATCTTATAAATCCAAGGATAATGATGTATTGAAAGAACTGTAATGCCCCGTACACACGGTCGGACTTTGTTCGGACATTCCGACAACAAAATCCTAGGATTTTTTCCGACGGATGTTGGCTCAAACTTGTCTTGCATACACACGGTCACACAAAGTTGTCGGAAAATCCGATCGTTCTAAACGCGGTGACGTAAAACACGTACGTCGGGACTATAAACGGGGCAGTGGCCAATAGCTTTCATCTCTTTATTTATTCTGAGCATGCGTGGCACTTTGTCCGTCGGATTTGTGTACACACAATCGGAATTTCCGACAATGAATTTTGTTGTTGGAAAATTTTATATCCTGCTCTCAAACTTTGTGTGTTGGAAAATCCGATGGAAAATGTGTGATGGAGCCTACACATGGTCGGAATTTCCGACAACAAGGTCCTATCACACATTTTCCGTCGGAAAATCCGACCGTGTGTACGGGGCATAAGAGATAGCAGATGTAGTGAAAACTGGTGCTGCCTGTGTTTAGCAATGCTGTATGTGCAGCCAAATTTTGTGTTCATTTTGAAGAATGCTCTCCAACAGTGTTAGCTACTGTTTGCAAACAGGTTTGATAATATATATATTCACAATGTTTGTTCTGGTTATTTTCTTTTCTTTTTACTTGTATTTCCTGTGAATTGTTGCCCTTGAGAGACTGGCTCTGAACTTTTAGATTAAGGCCTCATGCATTAATGCCTTAGCGCCTGGCAGGAGCATTGTGGCAGAAAAAATGCTTGATGTGTATAAACGCATCAATACTCATTTAGGCACATCAAGCACTTGAGAGTTAATTAATTTAATCGCCAGAATAATAATCTATTCTAGCCATTGAAATGAATGCATGTTTAAGTGCTTGACTTGCCTAGTGTTAAAGTGCGTTTGGACAAGGCAAGCATTTTTTCTGCCAAAACGTTGCTGCTCCTGGATGTGGCGAGGAATGGAAAGAATCACTGATCCTCTTCCTTGTGATGTCACATCCGCTTACAGGTGCAGTCCCAGCTGGCTCAGGGAACTCGCAGGTGTCTACATGGCTACCTGATCAAATCTCCTCCATCTACTGCAGCAAGGAACACACTGGCTAGTCCTGCAGGATGAGGATTACTGGCGGTGACCTCAATCTTATTATTTGCAACATTTTCATCTACATTCTGTGAGTTTTTCTAACCTTTTGTGAATAAAGCCCTTGTCTAATACTGCACTTAGTGGCACTTCCCATTTTTTATTTTATCTTGTGGATGTGCTGGCAGTTGTTTCTTTTTTCTGCCTCTAAATGCCCCTGACTCTAAATGCATCTAAACACCTATGTGTGCAGGGACACCTAGGCTAACATGGAGGAGTGTTTAGAGGCAGAAAATAAAAATGCCAGATGCCCCTAATAGCAGAGTTGTTAATGCTCAGTGCGCAAGGAGCCTTATAGTTATGTGAAAAATCCGTAAAACCTCCCAGATTAGTCCTTAATCACTTGTTGACCGCCTACCACACTTGTACTGCAGCAGGTCGGCTCTATTGCGTGAAACTATGTACCTGTACGTCATTTCGTGCAATAGACACTGGGAGGCATGCACGCGCCGCTGGAGGTGCGATCGTATTCTGATTGGACACAGGGGATCCCAATCAGCTGGTCCGGCAGACCCGATGTCCGCTGGCCACCCGCGATCGTTCCCCAGAGAGGCAGAATGGTGATCTGCCTATGTAAACAAGGCAGATTGCCATTCTGATAGGGGAGAAGCAGGAACACTGATCTCTGTCCTCATCCAATCAGAGCAACCCCACACAGTTAGCAAGCACCAGTTAGGCACACAGTTAACTATTTGATCGCCCCTGATATTAACCACTTCCCTGCCAGTGTCATTAGGACAGTAACAGTGCATATTTTTAAAACTGAAACTTTTGCGCAAACCAATCAATATACGCTTATTGGGATTTTTTTACCAAAAAAAGTAGTAGAATACATATTGGCCTCAATTGATGAAGAAATTACCGTATTTATCGGCGTATAACACGCGCCGGCCTATAACACGCACCCCAAGTTTAGGAGGGCATTTTAAGGAAAAAAACTTTTAGGGGGGAAGTTTAAGGAAAAAAACTTACATTTAAATGCCCATCAGTGCAGCCTCATCAGTGTTCATCTGTAGCCTTGTCCATCATTGCAGAATGATCAGTGTCCATTTGCAGCTTGCCCAGTGCCGTTTGCAGCCTTGCTAAGTGCCATTTTCAGCCTTGTATAAAGAATGGGGAAATGGCGCTACCCTAATTAAGATCTGTGGTTAAATACCTAATTCCAATAAAAAATAAATAAACATAAATAGTGCTGATCCCAGTGTGGTTAACACTTAAATGTTTGAGACGATAATCATAAACATGCACTAATTCCTATACAGTGACGTAGGATACAAATATCTAAACTGTGACAGTGTGCCCCTGTGGGCAAGCAGCAATGATGTGCAATACTAGAGTGTATGTACAATGTGTACATTCATTCCAGAGGGCTGTGTGCCCTATAAAACAAGCACCAGCAGTAATGCGTATTCAAAAATGGACTCAGTATGTGCATATAGCCCATTAGCTACTGTTTGTATGAAATAATCACAGTGACATCTACTAAACTAACCAACAACCAAACATATATATATATATATATATATATATATATATATATATATAAAATGAAAAAATGGGAACGTTTGACTAGATCAGTTCTCTAGATTATTTTACTGTTGTTTAAAACAATAAGGAATTTGTGGGAAAATTTGTATCTGTAACCCAGTTGGGCAACAGTTTTCTTTTCAAAGTAGACTGCATTACACATGCCTTTTTGTTCATACAATTTTTGTATTTTAAAAATAAATAAATAAATCAAACAGGTTTAATATGTTTCACAGTTTTTTGTTATCTAAATATTTTGCAGAATAACATAGCAGAATAACAGTCATGAAAGAACCAACAATAAATAGTCATCATCACCCATGTTTCCAGTGCTCCTTGTAATCCATTACTTCTGGCCTAGATTGTTATAGTAGGAAGAAGGAGGAAGATGAGGAGGAAAAAAGAAAGAAAAAACTGAGGGAAAAAAAGGATTGCGAGGGGGACCCAACCGAGATAGGACCCAATCACTGGACCCTCCAGTCTCTCCCAGGGTATGTGTTGGAGTCTGGTATACAGAGTCAGGCTTGAGAGCCCAGAAGAGTATGATATTCCGAGGTACAAATAAACCAAAAGAAACATGTTTTGTCAAAGTGTTATTCAGTGTAGTTTGCCAAGGCCATTAGTTCCTTCATGAGATTTTCAGAGACATACGAGTTAAATGTAAGGAATGCGGCCGGGTCGTTGGGTATTCAAATGTCCCTAAATTTGAAAATCCATTGTTTAATTTGAGACCAGAAGTCCTGCTGTCTTGAACAAGACCAGAGGACATGAAGCATGGTGCTATTCTCCACCTGACACCTCCAGCAAGGCGGTAAACTCTGTGGCAACAGTTTATGTCTTAGAGACCCTATACTATCTAGATAAGATTTTGTATCCCGTTTTCTGAACACTGCATGAAATACACGCTTTGTGCATCTTTTCCCGTTGTTGTTCCGTAAAGGTAGTTTGTAACTCTTATTTTCTTTGGGCTAGAGACTTCAAAGGTGGTGAGTCCGGGGGGAAGGACAAGATACAGTATGATTGGGAGAGAACATATGGAGTTATCCCTTCCTCTAGGCAGTTTTTTAACTCAGTAGGGATGAGGAGCCTCATAACTTTTCCCAAGTTATGCGTAAGAAAGTGTCTCAATTGAAACATCTTCCACATGCGAAGGTGTGGATCAAACATGCCGTGAATGTCTGAGAAGGAGTGCAAGTGTCCATCCTGAAATAAGTGTAGTACTAGGAATCTATGGTCCAGAAGAATGGAGAGAAATGACCCATCATGAATTCCCAGTGTAAAGTTAGGATGTGTCAGTGTTAATGCCCTGTACACACGGTCGGATCTTCCAACGGAAAATGTGTGATTGGAGCGTGTTGTCGGAAATTCTGACCGTGTGTGGGCTCCATCGGACTTTTTCCACTGGAATTTCCGACACACAAGTTTGAGAGCAGGCTATTAAATTTTCCGACACCAAAACCTGATCGCATCAATTCCGACCGTGTGTGGACAATTCCGACGAACAAAGTGCCACGCATGCTCAGAATAAATTCCGAGACGGAACAGCTCGGTCTGGTAAAATTAGCGTTCGGAATGGATATAGCACTTTCGTCAGGCTGCAATGTTTTAAATAGTTTAATGCAGCGCACTCTCTTCTTCTTTATAATGCTAGAAGAATGAAGTAGTTTTGCTGCTGATATTCACACAGACTTCTCACAAACTTCTTTCTTTATTATTTATTGTGATTTCATCAATATAATATTTGTATTTGTCACATCTGATTCCAATTATTTTTTTGTTTTTTATTTTTTTGGTAAGTTTTTTTTTCAAGCCTGATCTTTTTTTTTTAAACTCCAGAATATTTTTGGGTGTGTTTTGTGTGTCAAGTTACCACAACACCATTATTATCTTGTATTATTTAATCTCAAGGAGATTATTTGGTGTTGGTGTCTCTTGTTAATTTCACATTGTATTTTTGAAATGTACTAGCCCCCTTACAAACAAACTGTCCTTTTTGAAAGAAAACACACATAGGCGAGTATAATTGAAACAAAAAATCCTTTATTAAGGGATCAGAACCAAACAAAGAGGGAGGCAACACTGGAGAAACAGCAGAAATTGGTGAAGCCTTTGGCCCCTAGGGCAGACATCAATTATTTTACTGCAAAATTGGTGGCCTGAGGAGTCCATATCTAAGGGAGTGCAGTCTGGTCCAGAATTCCAAGAGATCATGAACAGCAGCAGATGACATCTGTGTCCCCAGGCTGTGGTCATACAAGAGCCTGCATCTTTTGTCAGACCAGACTGAACCCAGGGCCATCACTCTCTGGTCTTCCTTCCACGCTTCCTTCCAAGGTGTGGCTCTGGTGGTGGAGTTGTGGCAGGAGGAGGAGGAGGAGGATGGTCCAACTCACACAGGTGGGTTTTGTGTGTGATTTCGGCCCTCACCCCCTTAGTTAGTGTTTTGTAAAGAAGGTCCTCACACATGAGGTGTTGACCTTCCTGTATGCCCCGCAGTTTGGTGGCAGCCATGCAGGCAAAGGCCTCTTCAGGAGTGGGGGTGGCTCTGAGGGACGCAGAAGCCTCCTGAATCAGCCTGAGTGCTGAATCCTGCACGTTACTCCCCTGCCTGGGTCTTTTGGTTGGAAGGTGGAGGGGAGGAACCTGTGATTCAGTCAGGCTCCTACTGGGCCCAGCTTTCTCCTGGCTGCCACTTAGCCCCGCCTCCTCCTGGCTGCCACTAACCCCCGCCTCCTCCTAGCTGCCACATTCCACAGCCTCCTCCTGTGTGCCACATTCCAGAGTCCCGTCCTGGCTGAGGTCTTCCTGTGTATGAAAAAGGGACATTTTTTAGTTTTTTCTTCATCCATCACACACAATTTTCACCTCATGACTGTTGCTAATTGAAAGTTAACAAATATAACAGACTATCATTTTGAGCTCAGCATTTTTCATTCTTGTCCCAATTATTTTTGCCCTCTACTGTCTATTGATATGTCAAACACTTTATTAATTCAGCAATTAGTGATCAATAATAACATCTAGTAAACATCATTTATTTATTGACCAGAAATCTGTAGAACAATGCTATACCTGGCTCCAGCTGGGCTCCTCCACTTCTTCCTGGCTGAAAGTCCCAGGTTGGACATCAGAAGCCTCAGCTGGGGTGGAAGATAGGGTGGAAGGAAGACTGAAAGGAAGAGTTGAGAGGGATTCCCTGACATCAGTCTGGTCTGACAGAAATCTTAGTCTCTCATAGTACCACAGCCTGGGGACATAAACGTCATCTGCTGCAGCTCTGGATCTCTCGGAATCCGTGACCTTTTTGCGCTCCCTAAGATAAGTGCTCCTCAGGCCACCAATTTTGGCTTTTAAATAGGGGTTGGTTGCCGTGGGGACCATGGGCTTCACCAACTCCAGCAGTTTCTCCAGCACTGCCCACCTCTTTTGTTTATTGTTGTATTGGGGGTGTTTCACCTGCCACAGACAGGGCAGCTCCCTGTACTTGTCTATGAACAGGGGGAGGAAGTTGTGGTCATTGAAGCCATCCATTTTATCTGCAAGACACCAGACAAACCCTAATGTCAGGCAAAACTCTCCTAATCTTGTTACAATATAGGCCTCAATCTAGAAGCAGTATAGGCCCAAGTTTAGATCTTACCTTCGTTATCATGATCGGCGCCTCCGATACTCCTTCCTCCGCTCACAGATCGTACGTACTATGCACGTGTTACCCTTTATATACACTGCGCATGCGTGAAACTCCGCCCACCCCTGACATTCTTTCTAGTCTATTCCCTGCCCCTTCTCATTCGGAGCAGTGGGGGAAGAGCACATGGTGGAGACACAACAGGTGCGTGCTAATTACAGCAACGAGGAGGAGGAGGAGGAAAGCCCGGAGCCAGAAACATCCGATCCCGGAAGAGACGATTTAAGGCCTCAAATATGTCCTTTGTGGAGATGTTGGAGATGGTCGACATCCTAAAGAGGGCCGACTATGATGGGAAGTATGGATCTTACCCCAACCCCAATGTCAGAAAGGCCAAGATCATGGCGAAAGTGGTCAAAAGTCTGCAGAAGAATTTCGGAGTACGACGATTCAAGGATCAGCTCAGGAAGCGGTGGTCGGACCTCAAATTAAGGGAGCATGATCAGTACAGAAGGATCAGGAGAGTGCTGCAAAAAAGTAAGTAGTTGTGCTGTGTTCCTATTCTTTATTTTGATTACGTTCATGCTGCTCCATGTGTTTTTCTTTACTGTTGTACAGTTTAAAATGGCAACTTTCATGTTCATGGGCACATTGTTCGTTCGTATGAAACATTGTTCGTTCAACATAGAAAACACCATTGTTTTGGCCATATGCATTTGAATACATTTTTGCTAGCCTACTTCTCTTAAAATAATTTTGGAGTCTAGATGGGTTTTGTAACTAGAATGTAATGCAAACTAGATTCTGTGTAAGGAGAGGACACTCAGCAGTAGTTTACACATCTGGACACTGGAGCACTAGTGTGGGACACCAGAACACCCTTTTTATTATGGGGCCCCACACAGGTGCTCCAGTGTATACTATAGGGGTGACTCCATCTGTGAAGCTTGTACAAAACAGGTAAGTATTCAAGCTTGACAAAGTAAAAAAATATTTCTTCATCTTGGAACTCTGCCAAAACAGACAATTGTACCCAACTTCCAAGCAATGTTTCATATTCCTATTATCTGTGTGCTAAGTATACCTATTTTTTTTTACATAGGGGAGAAAAGACTCGGAGGACACCACTCATCAGAGGAGACAACAGACCCCCCACCTCTGGAAGAAGGGGAAATCCCCCAAAGCCAACAGGAGGAGGAGGAAGGAGACGTGGTGGAAATAGTCACCACATCAGGTGAGTGTCTGCGACCACAGGCTCAGGTAAGAGATGGATGTCAGCATATTTATAATACATGGTATGTTTTTGTTTCTATATTTTTAGGTGATCATGATGTTGTGGATCCAGGTCATTTCACCAGTGAAAGTGCTCAGATCCTGATCAGGGAGATCATGGGGTATAATAGGGACTTGGAAAACATCCAGAAAAACATCAATGATGTTAAAAACAAAATTAAGAACATCATTGATGTTTTAGGCAGAGTTTAAAACACCTCCAAATCCCTTCCTTTTTTGGGGTATTTTGAATGTAAAAAATTTTAAGATTTTTTGCCATTTTATAGAAAAGCCAAATTTTGAAGATGCACACAGTGTGTCAACATGTGATATCTGCCATCACGGGAGATCAATGTAGGCGTTTTGGGGGTGCAACCCCTTCCTCAATAATAAAGTAGCTGAGAGGAAGGGGTTGCACCCCCAAAACACGTCCCTTGATCCCCCATGATGGCAGCTAGCACATGTTGACATTTGGCAATTTGTGTGCATCTTCAAAATTTGGCTTTTCCAGTGGTGACTTCACCCCATCTGAACGCAATATCAAACAGAGTTTATAAATACTCATGTCTGATATTGCCTTCAATTTCTACAAAAGTTGAATTTTGTAAGTTCCAGATTTGTGTATTTCTTGTTTGTTTGAAACATGCCTGTTTTACCTTAAAAAGACATTTCAATTTTTATTAATGTGACCCAAAAAATTGTTATACAACAAACATGTTGGTTTGTTTTAAAAACCTTTTAGAAATGCACATGTGATTGTGCTGGTATTAAAAAGATTGATACTCAAGAACGTGTGGATTATTGTTTCAATGCTCCTAAAATTTTGTTGTTGAAAAATTGGTGTTTTCTGTGACAATGGGGGTTATTTCCTAAGGGCAAATCCACTTTGCACTACAAGTGCAGTTTCAGTGCAGGCTCAAGTGCACTTGTAGTGCGAAGTGTCTTTGCCTTTAGTAAATAACACCCAACAGTGCTTTAGAATGTTACACAATCACGCCATTTTCAGGACTCCCCACATTTCTGTCAGGGTCAGCTAAAAGAAACACAAGCAGTAAATGTCACCAAAGATTTTAGTAGTTAAAATGATTTTTTTTTTTCAAAATGTATCATTGTCTGGCATATTGATGGCCCCCCTACCCGCAAAGTAATCAAGGTATCTAAGACGGACCTCGTGGGCACTCAAGGGGGGCAAGCCAGGACGGCCAGCTTCAAGCGCCGTCAGGGTTGGTTCATTTACATGAATTCCAGCCTCAGGCCCCACTGAGGCAGCATAGTTGGCGGAATTTCTCCTTAAAAAGTTGTGGAGAACACAGCACGCCAGGATGATATGATTCAGTTTATACTCCGCCATGTGTGTGGATGTAAGAAATAGGCGGAACCGGCTGGACATGATTCCAAACGTGTTCTCCACCACTCTTCTGGCTCTGGCCAGCCGGTAATTAAAAACCCTGTGGTTCGGGGTGAGGGTCCTCATAGGGAATGGCCGCATAAGATCCCGCAGCGCAAATGCTTCATCCGCAATGAAGACGAATGGGAGTCTTTCCACATTGTCTTCTGGAGGTGGCAAGTCCAAGCTGCCATTCTGGAGAGGCCTGTAGAACTCCGTCTGGGCAATGACTCCACCATCTGAAATCCGGCCATTCTTCCCCACGTCCACATACAGGAACTCATAAGTATCCGACACCACTGCCAACATCACAATACTATTGAACCCCTTGTAGTTTTAATAGTATGACCCCGAGTTGGGTGGTGGGACGATGTGGACGTGTTTCCCATCAATTGCCCCTCTGCAGTTAGGAAAGTCCCACAGTTGGGCAAAGTGGGAGGCCACAGTCAGCCATTCCTGTGGGTTGGAAGGAAACTGTGGAGTGAAACAAGAAAAATAAATTAATCATTTTGCACATAAACATGGAAAGCAGATTAGACACAAACATTCTTGGCCAACATCAGTACATCTGGCACTCTGCATGAATTTAAAGCACAAATCACATTTTTACACATTTTAGGGGGTATTTAGGGTAAAACACTACTATGGAGCTGACAAAATACATTGTTAAGTGACTACATGAGGTGAATATAGGGCCAGGAGAGCATGCTGGGGAGGTAAGTGAAGGCAAATATGTATGAAGGACAAAAAAAATTACATAAAAATCCAGCATGCATGAGGTCAAAGGGGATATTCACAGCATATTACAATTATGGTAATTAGGGAATGAGGAAAGAAATACAATATATTATCAGACATTAAATACAATAAAATGTGATGTTAAAGGATAAAAATCTTAATATACTCCTTCTGCAGGACCTGAATGATGGCAGAACAGGTCTCTGGCATAATGATCCCCAGAGCCTGGGGGGAGATGCCTGTCGAGAACTTGAGGTCCTGCAGACTTCTCCCCTTTGCCAAGTACCGCAGGGTGGCGATGAGCCTCTGCTCCGGAGAGATGGCTTGCCTCATGCAGGTATCCTGCCTGCTAATACAAGGGATCAGCAAAGCCAACAAATGGTGAAATATGGGGTCCATCAACCTGAGAAAGTTCCTGAAATCGTCAGGATTATTCTCATGGATCTCACGGAGCAAAGGCATATGACAGAACTGGTCACGCTGAAGCAAACAATTCTTGGTCCATGAACTCCTCCCCACCCTGTTCATGGACTGGGCTTGTGTCAAGGTAAGGACCCCAACACCAAGCCCCCGCACAGCACGAACTCTATGAGGAGTACGTATACGCAACATGGCTAGAAAACGGTCAGCTGCTCAGAACGAAGTAACAGAACGTACTGAAGAACAGCAAGGCCTGTGAAGAGCGACCTGAAAATCAGTAACGAATGAACACGAACACAACGACAAGTTAATTGTACTCGCTGCATGCACTGAAGACCAGATACAAACCCACAAGCACAAACTGAACAGCAGAAAACAATCTGAAACCCACGAGTCTGAAAAAACGCGAATCGTCTCTCACCAATCTTTTACTAACACGAGATTAGCAAAAGGAGCCCAAAGGGTGCAGCGCTTGGTTCTGAACTGCCCTTTTATAGTCTCATCATACGTGGTGTACGTGATAGCATTCTTGGCGATCGGAAATTCCGACAACTTTGTGCGACCGTGTGTATGCAAAACAAGTTTGAGCCAACATCCGTTGGAAAAAATCCATGGATTTTGTTGTCGGAATGTCCAATCAATGTCCGATTGTGTGTACGGGGCATAAGAGGTTTAGTGACTATCAGCGTCACCCTGATAGCTAGGTGGTTATGTAGTTGATGTGGGACTTCCAATTGTAGCCAGGGCAGGCCTCCTAAAATACAATCTGAGAAGGACTGTTTGAATTGCACACACTGTTATTTTCAATTTTGACACAATGAACCCAGTCTACATATGATGTCATCAGTGAAAGGGGGAAAAAATTGTTTAGCTACATGTATGCAGAATCATCTAGAGTGCAGCGAATCCCACATTCATGAATTTAGGTAATGGGGATTCATAAAATGCTTGATTCCTCACAAATTGGGCATCCTGCTTGCTAGTATTAAGGCAGAATACCTGCCAAAAAAGAGAATCGGCGATCTTGCAGAATTATTTGCTCATCTCTATAAGTATGTTTATTAAACATCCAGTGCACAGAGTGACAGAACAAACATCAGTTATTTTATATTTTTCATAGAGCTTCACATAAGAGTCACATCAAAGCTGCAAATCCTGAATTCAGATTTTTTTTGTATGAAGCTTCCCTATAGTGTATGTGTATAAATAGTCTTCAAGTAAATACTGGCACTGAGAAAAATGACAGTGCTAGAAAGTCCATCAGGTCAATGTGTATTGATCTCTGAAACATTTTCTCCCTAAACCTTTGTGCAATTAACACTACTCATTTTTCATATTAGTATTGTAAAATTAATCAGCACATTATTTATTTTACTATTCTGTTTTTTCTCATTGGTAAAAAAAATGTATTTAATCAAGCATCTGTATGTCCTTCATACAAATAGTGTGCATTTTGCAGTATTATTTGCTAAACACTGCCACCTGATGGAAGAGTTGGAGCTTTACAGGTTGGTTTTGAAATAAAGGATCTGCATTGCTTTATTTTTAAATAATCAGGAGATAAGTTTTATTTCTCTTTAGAGAACATATAAAGCAACCCTGTCAGTGGTTAAGAATATCCAAATAGCAATACTAAGGGAAATAAGCAGGTTTATATTTCCTGTAGTGTCCAGGCTTCTCATATCTTACTTTCTTGCAAAGCCTCGTGCGCCAATTCTGTCTGACATCTCTGGAGTGTTTAATATGTATGCTCCACTGCTGGCTGCTGTGGTTCCTCCTGCTAACTCCTAATCACTGCAGGATATAATAGTGAATTAGAGGTCAGTGGGATAAACTAGAGTCCAGAGGGGTATGAACTATTACATGTACCCAGAAGTATAGAATAGTATTGATGCATAAAGATCTGCAAAAGAGTTGTTTCACTATACTGTCCTCTACAATGGTAAACAAAAACCTGCTTCTTTCCCACAGTATGGTTGTTTGCATCCTTTTAAACTGGGCCATGGTCACTTTAAAATGTCATGCAACCTATGTATGGTATAAGCAGTCACGTATGCAGAATTTTCTTTTCTTTTCACAAGCAGAAGTTGTGATCATTGCAGCACCATTCTAATGATCCTTACACTGGTAAGGAACTGTCCAATGATATACCACACATGGATCACAAAAGGTCTACTTAGTATCTGGCTATGTTGGGTGGCAATATTTAATTGCATGCACTATATCAGTCAGTAGAACATTTTTTTTATAAAAATCAAGCGACTGGAGCGTTGAGGGACATAGCAAACTTCAGAAAAGGTATTAAACCAATATGCTCTGTAGACATTAGGTCACCTGGTAAGCAAATAATTAAAAAAAAATGAATCTATCATTTTATTCTATCTATGAGCCACTCTGGGAGAAAAATGAAATGCATAGTAAGCCAACTGTAAAAACACCTCAAAGTGTCCCATTTTCATAGAATATTTCAAACAGTTTAGAGGTGTATAAAGTTTACTATATCAAGAGTGATGCATAATAGAGTGTTGAAAGGAGCAATTGCAATAATAGAAGCCTGCATTAAATGCATGTGATGTAGGTCCCAATCCATCCAATTGCAATATCTCTTTAATTATTCTATGATTTTTTGTTATTTTTGTGCATGCTTTAATTGCTGTTAAACAGACTTTAATGGACATGGGTGCATTATTGAAAAATAAGCCCCTCTCTTCCCCCCCGGAAGTTATCTGTGTTGATGTACAGCAGCCTGCACAAATCACTGACAGCCTGTAGCTGTACATTGGTTACCAATTGTCTGAGGATTTATTTGCATACAGGGAAGGATAAGCAGTTATGAACACAAACTCTCTGCAATCAGGGGTGCATATTCTCCCACATATGCAGGTAAATGCTCAAATGCACAGTCAACAGGTTACAGTCTGATTTTAATTTGTACAGGCGGTTGCACTCAAACACTTATCATTTCTGGGCACAGAAGTTGCTAGTTTTTTCTCGGTGTACAGCCCTCTGCTTTAGTGTGGCTGTGCCCTTAAATTACATGCTTGGGTGATGGCTTTAGGCTGAGGTGTTACATAACAAAATTATTTTCATGGATAACATCATCAACACCATATTCTGGCATCACATATTTCGAATATACAATTGATATGCTTGGCCTAAAGTGGTAGTAAACATGGGCATGTTAAAAAAAAAATACTAGCACATTATGAAATACTTACCTTACAATGAAGCCCTCCAGCGGTGTGCTGTCACCATCTTCACCCGGTCTTCCTTCTGGGTTTGAATGCCTGACTGGTTGAGCCGTGATGATGTCACCCCTATGCTAGCATGTGGTAGTTACAGGCAGGCACACGACTCTAAAGGAATGGCACGGGTATGCTGTTCCTTCAGAGCGTATGCGCCCATGATGTCACCTGTTGTGTGAATATCTCCTAAACACCACAAGTTTAGGAGATATTCACTGTACCTACAGGTAAGCTTCTTTATAAGCTTTCCTGTAAGGAAAAGTCCAAAAAAGATGTTTACTACCACTTTAAACACATCAGCAGCACCCCAATCTGATTAGTTTCAACTTGGCTGTGACACCTGATTGTTTTATTCATCCATATTAGGCCTAAATTCAATGGTGGAAGTAGCAACCACAACAGATCTACAAGCTTTAGGAAAGTTTACAAAAAAAAAAAAAAAAGAAGACAGCTAAATCCCTCAACTTTATACATTTCCCTTGGCACAACATTTTAATAGTATAGATTGTGAGCTTCTTTTTCCTTTGTACCATACTAGATTGTCCTATAATTGCAATTAAGTGTTAAACAGAGTACACAAAAACGCATCAAAACCGCAACCCAACATCCGTCAAACACCTGGCTATCCCTATGTCTCCAATTATTTCCAAAATATTAAAAATATAGACTTATGTATATGTTTGGTGGAAATTGGCTAGCATTAGGAGAGCGTGGTAGCACTTAGACAGTAAGCATAAGGATTGAAGACAATAAACATTACAGTGTATTATTTGAGAAACAATTGGCACAAATATTGTACAATGACTGGGCTGTGTGTAAGCAGTTTTGTTAGGTTAGGCACCAATGAGAGAGAGAGAGAGAGAGAGAGAGAGAGAGAGAGAGAGAGAAAAGGTTTTATCCTGAAATAAACATTGGAGTGACTTTGTGTAAGTAACAATAGCCACCAATATTTTTAAGTACCAGAGCACTGAAATAGGCCACAAACAGAGGTGCAATGCAAGATTTTCCCTACTGCAAACACTGGAAATTTGGCAGCTGAGGCCCAGCTGTGGAAACATTGTGTGGAGCCTTTGCAGTGCAGGATTACTAAGACAGGCCAGGAGAGGAGGCATGAGCTGGTAATGGAGGAAAGTGCAATTTTTTGGGAGGGACCAGATGACATTTAAAAGTTTAGTCTGTAGCATAAACAGCAGTGGTTTTGTAGTCATGGGTAATCCAATACTGATTTGTGTTAATGAACGTAAGCCAGTCCACACTTTCAGTGAACAGACAGATTAACCAGTGAGCCCACCAGTACCACCTGCCAGTGCCACCTACCAGTGCCCATAGTGCCACAAATCAGTGCCCACCAGTGCATAAGTGCCAGCAATCAGTGCCACCTATCAATGCCCACCAGTGGTGCCCATCAGTGCCTCATCAGTGCCACCTAGCAGTGCTGCCTATCAGTGTCACCTACCAGTGCCGATCAGTGCACATCACTGCCACCCATCAGTGCCCATTACTGCCACCTATCAATACCCATCAGTGCCAGCTATCAGTACCACCTATTAGTGCCCTTCAGTGCCACCTATCAATGCCCTTCAGTGCCGCCCATCAGTGCCACCCATCAGTGCCACCTCTCAGTGCCCACCAATGCCACCTCATCAGTGCCCACCAGTGCCACCTATTAGTGCCCATCAGTGCCGCCTATTAGTGCCCATCAGTGTTGCCTTATCAGTGCCCATCAATGCGGCCTATTGGTGCTCATCAGTGCAGCCTCTCAGTGCCCAACCATGCAGCCTCATCAGCATACATCAATGAAGGAGAAAAATTAACTGTTTGCAAAATGTATTAACAAAATATAAAACGGTCTTGTATTTTTTTTTTTTTTTTATAGATTTCAGTCTTTTTTAACAAAGCATAAAAAAACCCAGAGGTTATCAAATACCTACAAAAGAAAGCTCTGTTTGGGGGAAAAAAATTATAAAAATTTAATTTGGGTACAGTGTTGTATGACCGCGCAATTGTCATTCAAAGAGTGACAGCACTAAAAGCTGAAAACTGGTCTGGGCAGGAGGGGGGGTTTAGGTGCCCAGTAAGCAAGTGGTTAAAGCAGCACTTCTGGTGCTATAGAGATTCACAATGCAATTGCCTTTTTTAATAAGATAAAAAAAAGGTTAGGGAATCATCAAGTCCCCTCTAGTGACCGTAAACAAAGTTGCAGTTAATGAACGCATAGTTAAAGCATGTCAGAATTCTCCTTCTAACACAACATTTTCAGGGAAGCACAACCTACCTGCCATCTGAACCTGGACCATCATTTAAAAGTCATGACTACCTTAAAATCTTCAATTTATTCAAACACAGACGCCAAGGCACTTTTTGTTTACAAGTAAAAATCAGTATTTTTTTTGCTAGAAAATTTCTTAGACCCCAAACATTTTATATATGTATATATATATATATATATATATATATATATATATATATATTTAGCAGAGACCCTCTGCTAAATAAATATGGCGGTCATTGCAATTGATTATGTCACGTGTTTTTTACGCAGCGGTTTTTCAAACGCAGTTTGTTTGTAAAAGATACACTTTAATGTCTTTAAAAAAACAAAACATAATATATAGCCCAATTTTTTGTATAATATGAAAGATGAAGTTACGCCAAGTAAAAAGATACCTAACATATCATGCTTTAACCGGTTCAATACAGGGCATTTTCACCCCCTTCCTTCCCTGGCCAATTTTTAGTTTTCAGCGCTGTCGCACTTTAAACGACAATTGCGCGGTCGTGCAACGTTGTACCCAAAAAAAATTGACGTCCTTTTTTGCCCACAAATAGAGCTTTCTTTTGGTGGTATTTGATTGCCTCTGTGGTTTTCATTTTTTGCGCTATAAACAAAAGAAGAGCGACAATTTTGAAAAAAACACAATATTTTTAACTTTTTGCTATAATAAATATCCCAATTTTTTTTTTAAAAAACAAATTTTTTCCTAAGTTTCGGCCGATACGTATTCTTCTACATATTTTTGGTAAAAAAAAAAACGCAATAAGCGTATATTGACACATTTTTGGGACCATTCACATTTATACAGTGATCAATGCTATAAAATTGCATTGATTACTGTGTAAATGTGACAGGCAGTGAAGGGGTTAACCACTAGGGGGCGGGGAGGGGTTAATATGTTTCCTAGGGAATGCTTCTAACTGTAGGGGGAGGGGACGTACAAGGGGAGGAGACCGATCAGTGTTCCTCCGTTCTGGGAACACAGATCGCTCTCCTCTCACCTGACAGGCTGTGGATCTGTGTGTTTACACACACAGATCCACGGTCCGGCCCGGTTAACGGGCAATCGCGTGTGCCCGGAGGACATCGCGGCCACCGGGCACACGCACCGGGTCCCGAACAACGCGGCGGGCCCCCTAGACGGCCGGGAATACTAGGACGTCGTATGACGTCCACCCAGGATGGGAGATCCCATCCCAGGACGTCATATGACTATATGTGGGTAGGGAAGTGGTTAAAATTGCGCACGCTCGTGGAATGGCGCCAAACTATGGTACTTATAAATCTCCATAGGCGACGCTATAAACATTTCTACAGCTTATGAGTTTAGAGTTACAGATGAGGTCTTGTTCTAGAATGATTGCTCTCGCTCAGATGTTTGTGGTGATACCTCACACGTGGGTGTGACCTGTGTATGTGTTCATCATGCATTGACAGGGGCACTTTAACCACTTGCTTACTGGGCACTTAAACCCCCCTCCTGCCCAGACCAATTTTCAGCTTTCAGTGCTCTCACACTTTGAATGAAAATTACTCAGTCATGCAACACTGTACCCAAACAATTTTTTTGTCCTTTTTTTCATACAAATAGAGCTTTCATTTGGTGGTATTTGATCACCTCTGGGTTTTTTAATTTTTGCGCTATAAATGAAAAAAGACCGAAAATTTTGAAAAAAAATGCTTTTTTCTTCGTTTCTGTGATAAAATTTTGCAAATTAGCAATTTTTATTCATAAATGTTGGCCACAATTTATACTGCTACATATCTTTGGTAAAAATAACCCAAATTAGTGGATATTATGTGGTCTGTATGAAATTTATAGAGTCTACAAGCTATGGTACAAATCATAAAAAAATGATCACATCTGATCACACCTGATGTACTGAGGCCCATCTCCTTTCTTGAGACCCTAACAACTCAGGAAAGTACAAATGCCCCCCAAATGACCCCTTTTTGGAAAGTAGACATTCCAGGGTATTTAGTAAGAGGCATGGTGAGCTATTTGAAGTTGTCATTTTTTCCCACAATTCTTTGCAAATTAAGGTTTTTTTTTATTTTTTATATATTTTTCAGAAAATTGTCATTGTAATAGCTTATTTCTCTCACATGGAATGTGCATACCACAAATGACACCACAAAAGACATTCGGCTACTCCTCCTGAGTATTACAATACCACATGTGTGGGACTTTTTCACTAACTGGCCACATACAGAGGCCCAACATGCAGGGAGCATCATCAGGTGTTCAAGGAGCATAAATTACCCATCTAACTTGTTGATTACCTATTACACTTTTGAAGGCCCTAGAGCACCAGGACAATGGAAACGCCCACAAAATGACCCCATTTTGGAAAGCTAACACCCCAACGTATAATCTATGAGGCATAATGAGTCTTTTGAACGGTTCATTTTTTTCCAGAAGTTTTTGGAAAATGTGGAAAAAAATGAAAACACATTTTTTTTTACACAAAGTTGTCCGTTTATAAGATATTTCCAACACATAGCATTTACATAGCAAAAATAACACCCCGAAATACATTCTGCTACTCCTCCTGAGTAAAACGATACCACATGTGTGAGACTTTTACACAGCCTGACCACATACAGAGGCCTAACATTGAAGTAGCACCTTCAGGTGTTCTAGGAGCATAAATTACACATCTCGATTCTCACCCACCTATTACACTTTTGAAGGTCCTGGAGCACCAGGACAATAGAAACGCCCACAAAATGACCCCATTTTGGAAAGCTAACACCCCAGCGTATAATCTATGAGGCATAATGAGTCTTTTGAACTGTTCATTTTTTTCCAGAAGTTTTTGGAACATGTGGAAAAAAAATGAAAACGCATTTTTTTTACACAAAGTTGTCCGTTTATAAGATATTTCCAACACATAGCATTTACATAGCAAAAATAACACCCCAAAATACATTCTGCTACTCCTCCTGAGTATAACGATACCACATGTGTGAGTCTTTTACACAGCCTGACCACATACAGAGGCCTAATATTGAAGTAGCACTTTCAGGCGTTCTACGAGCATAAATTACACATCTCATTTCTCTCCCACCTATTACACTTTTGAAGGCCCTGGAGCACCAGGACAATGGAAACGCCCACAAAATGACCCCATTTTGGAAAGCTAACACCCCAACATATAATCTATGAGGCATAATGAGTCTTTTGAATGGTTCATTTTTTTCCAGAAGTTTTTGGAATATGTGGAAAAAAAATGAAAACGCATTTTTTTTACACAAAGTTGTCCGTTTATAAGATATTTCCAACACATAGCATTTACATAGCAAAAATAACACCCCAAAATACATTCGGCTACTCCTCCTGAGTATAACGATACCACATGTGTGAATCTTTTACACAGCCTGACCACATACAGAGGCCTAATATTGAAGTAGCACTTTCAGGCGTTCTACGAGCATAAATTACACATCTCATTTCTCACCCACCTATTACACTTTTGAAGGCCCTGGAGCACCAGGACAATGGAAACGCCCACAAAATGACCCCATTTTGGAAAGCTAACACCCCAACGTATAATCTATGAGGCATAATGAGTCTTTTGAATGGTTCATTTTTTTCCAGAAGTTTTTGGAATATGTGTAAAAAAAATGAAAACGCATTTTTTTTACACAAAGTTGTCAGTTTATAAGATATTTCCAACACATAGCATTTACATAGCAAAAATAACACCCCAAAATACATTCTGCTACTCCTCCTGAGTATAACGATACCACATGTGTGAGTCTTTTACACAGCCTGACCACATACAGAGGCCTAATATTGAAGTAGCACTTTCAGGCGTTCTACGAGCATAAATTACACATCTCATTTCTCACCCACCTATTACACTTTTGAAGGCCCTGGAGCACCAGGACAATGGAAACGCCCACAAAATGACCCCATTTTGTAAAGCTAACACCCCAACGTATAATCTATGAGGCATAATGAGTCTTTTGAATGGTTCATTTTTTTCCAGAAGTTTTTGGAATATGTGGAAAAAAAATGAAAACGCATTTTTTTTACACAAAGTTGTCCGTTTATAGGATATTTCCAACACATAGCATTTACATAGCAAAAATGACACCCAAAAATACATTGTGCCACTCCTTCTGAGTATGGCAATACCACATGTGTGAGACCTTTACACAGCCTGGCCACATACAGAGATCCAACATGCAAGGAACACCATCAGGTGTTCCAAGGACACATAGCATGCATATACCAAGAATTACACCCCAAAATACATTATGCTGAGCAAAGAGAAACAAAAGATTACCTGTGGTTTTAGTAGTACAGTTGTCCACAGGAGGATAGCACTGGTCCAGGCAGCAGGCAGGGACTTGGTCAGCAACAGCGAACACAATTTTTCAGGCAGCAGGCAGAAATACTGTCCATAGTCAGTACAGGCAGCAGGCAGGGATACTGTCCATAGGTCAGTGCAGTGCAGGGTCAGTGCAGGCAGAGATTGTCAGCAGTGCCAAAATATTGGTCTTGGTAGTAGGCAGGAACAAGGTCCATGTGCTGTGGTCAGTGCGACAAACAGAGGCATGGCGGCAGTAACTCCTACAGGCAGCAGGCAGAAGTAGGGCCTCCTTCAGGATAGAATGGGGACAGGGGTAGAGGCTTCTCCCACCCAAATCTCTTTGAAGCCTCCGAGTCTCCAGACCCTAATCTAGGAATGAGAAAACAAAGAAAATTGTTTTCTTCATCCAGAAAAACTATTCTGGAGCCTCTCACATATGTGAGACCCCTGTGTTGAATCCCACTAGTCCAGTTGCAGGGTACAAGATCAGTCCAAGAGGCAGGCAAGAGGCATGGTCAAACAGTCCAAGGTCAGTTCCAGATCAGGCAAAGGTATGTACAGAATCGTTAGGCAGAAGCATGGTCGAATAACAGTCCAGGGTCAGTTCCATATCAGGCAGAGGTATGTACAGAATCGTTAGGCAGAAACATGGTAGAAAAAAAAGTCCAGGGTCAGTTCCAGATGAGGCAGCGGTATGTACAAAATCGGCAGGCAGAAGCGTGGTCAAATAACAAGCCAGGGTCAGTTACAGAGCAGGCAGTGGCATAAGGGGTGTGAAGGCAGGAACTGAGGATTACGGTTACCATACTTCACTAATAATTTAGTGAAGTATGGTAACGGTGGAAGCATTCACCTGTACAGAGGCCTGGTTCGGAAGGACATTCTGCACAATAATAAGATGTGTCTCTTCTGACTCCTGCTCTGGTACACACCTTACATCTTTTTTGACGTCTTTGGCCTGTTGGTCTGGGAGGGAGTTTATCTGGAAAGTGGCGCTCGGAGAGTCGACTAACAACATCTGATCGGATGTTTACTGGTGGGCTGTTTGGGAATATAAGGGCAGTGTAAATTTCCTCCTGGTAGCCAAGGAAGGGTTGGGGGTTTTGGGTGGATTTGCGGTAAATGATATAGGAGTTGTATATGGCCAATTGAAAAAAATAAATCGCTACTTTTTTGTACCAGTGGTATGTCCTTCTTGTGGCAAGATATGGTTCCAACATTTGATCGTTGAAGTCGACTCCCCCCATAAACAAATTGTATTGATGGATGCATGTGGGTTTCTGGATGGGGCCATTCCTTCTGGGGATTTCCACATAGGTGTTGTTGTGGATGGAAGACAACATATACACATCCCTTCTGTCCCTCCACTTCACTGCCAGAATCTCTTTGTTACGCAGACATGCCGTTTCTCCTTTTCTCAACTTCTTATTAACAAGACTTTGAGGAAAGCCCTTCCGATTTTTTTTCACGGTGCCACATGCTGGCGTCTTCTTCCGATGAAGGTTGTGGAACAGGGGCAGAGAAGTGTAGAAGTTATCTACATACAGGTGGTATCCTTTGTCGAGTAGGGGGTATATGAGGTCCCAAACAACTTTCCCGCTGGTTCCCAAGTAGTCCGGGCAATTAGGAGGCTGCAGCTGGGTGTCCTTCCCTTCGTACACTATGAAGGAATATGTGTACCCTGTGGCTCGGTCACATAGTTTGTACACCTTCACCCCATAGCGGGCCCTTTTGCTGGGGATATATTGCTTAATTTTAAGCCTGCCGCTAAATTTCACAAGGGACTCATCTACACATATTTGTTGGTCCGGGGTGAACAGCTGGGGGAATACTTCGGAAAAATAATTTAATATTGGGCGAATTTTGTAAAGCCTGTCAAAATTTGGATCAGTTCGGGGAGGGCACTGGGTATTGTCGCTGAAATGTAGGAACCTCATTATCATCAGATACCTGGTTCTGGGCATTACTGCGGAGAAGAGCGGCATGTGGTGGAGGGGGTGGGTTGACCAATAGAAATGGAATTCGTTTTTTTTGGTGAGCCCCATATTCAATGATGTGGGATTTTGCAAAATAAATTGCTGTGCATACAGGTTGCACTGGGCCACAATTGACGCCAACATGTCCTCTGTAAAAATTAAATTAAAAAAATTAATTGGGGTGAAATTCCCTGTATCCACCTGGACTCCTGGCTGGGCCGTGAAAGGGGGAACGCTAGCTTCTCCTGAATTCGGAGGAAGCCACAAGGGGTTCTGAAGTGCAAAGGGAAGGCTGGCATGGGACCTAACCCTTTGGGGCTGGGGTGACACCCCACTGGTACTTGGCCTTTCTTGCCGAGGCACTGCGGTGCTAGTGGATGGCACTGCAGTGCTAGTGGATGCCACTGCGGTGCTGGCGGATGCCACTGCGGTGCTGGCGGGTGCCACTGCGGTGCTGGTGGATGCCACTGCCTCCTTACTAGAACTCCTTCGTTTGGCGGGCCGAGTTTCTTCCTCCTCTGAGTCTGTAAGTGTTTCACTACTGAGGACTGGCTCGTAATTTACGTCAGAATCCGAATTGGAAAGGGAATCTGAAAAAGAGAGCTCCGCGTTGCTCTCGTCGGCCGTAGAAAGAATTTGGTATGCCTCCTCAGCGGAAAAGCTTTTTTTGGACATGGCTGCTGGTGGTTATGAGATTGCACAGCTGTGTGCTAAGCCTGCACTGATGAGGTGGCACTGATTGATGGCACAGATGTGCACTGATGAGGCGGCACAGATGGGCACTGATCGCACAGATAGGCACTGATGAGGCGGCACAGATGGGCATTGATCGCACAGATGGGCACTGATGAGGCGGCACAAATGGGCACTGAGGCAGCACAGATGGGCACTGAGGAAGCAGCACAGATGTGCACAGATTTACACTAATGAGGCGGCACAGGTGGGCACAGATATGCACTGATGTGGCACAGGTGAGGTGGCACAGATGGGCACTGATGAAGCGGCACAGATGGGCACTGATAAGGCAGCACAGATGGGCACTGACAAGGCAGCACAGATGGGCACTGATGAGTTGGCACAGATGCGCACTGATTGCACAGATGCGCACTGATTGCACAGATGCGCACTGCACAGAAGGGCACTGATGGGCACAGACGGGCACTGATGGGCACAGACAGGCACTGATGGGCACTGATGGGCACAGACGGGCACAGATGGGCACTGATGATGCACTGATGGCACAAGTGGGCACTGAAGCGACAGATGGGCACTGATTGGTACAGATGGGCACTGATGAGGTGGCACAGATGGGCACTGATGAGATGGCACAGATGGGCACTGATGAGGTGGCACAGATGGGCACTGATGAGTTGGCACAGATGTGCACTGATTGCACAGATGCGCACTGCACAGACGAGCACTGATGGGCACAGACGGGCACTGATGGGCACAGACGGGCACAGATGGGCACTGATGATGCACTGATGGCACAAGTGGGCACTGATGTGCACAGGTGGGCACAGATGGCACTATATTGGTGTCACTGTGGGCACTGTTGGGCACTTTTTGGGCACACTTTGCTGTTTTACTACTCACAGAAGCTCTCTCTCCTCACACGCTGTCTCTGTGTGAGGAGAGAGCTGGCAATGAGAGATGATCTCAATTGTTTACCTTTTAGATCATCTCTCATTGGAGGCGGCGATCGCGCTGTAAACGGCTGCTGTGATTGGCCGTTTACAGCGATCTGTGATTGGCTGTGTCCAAGGGACACGGCCAACACAGATTTTCCCCGAGAGCGCGCTGGGAATGAGGAAAGGGGACGACGTCAATAGACGTCGTCCCGGTATTTCAGATCCGCGCTGTTGCCGTCATTTGGCAATGGCCCGGATCTGAGAAGGTTAAAAAATGTTTTAAAAATGTATTTGATTAAATTGTTTTTTAATTTTACACTGCCCCTTTAAAAGACAAAATGTTGATCACTTTTACTGCTATCGCAAGAAATGAAAACATCCCTTGCGATAATAATACAGCATGACAGGTCCTCTTTTTAAGAGGGATCTAGGGTCTAAAAGACACCAAATCTCTTCTCTACCCTTAAAAGTAAAAAAATGAAAAAACATTTTTTGATCTTTTGCTGTAACAAAAAAAAATACCCGAAACCGGAAGTGACATCATGACGTCACTCCGGTCCTCCTAGGGCATAGAAATCTTTCCTTCGCTCATCTCTGTGCCCAGCCGCCGCCAATGCCTGCTTGTTTTTCTGGCTTCCCAATCTGCCAGGTAAGCCTAAAAACTTGCTCGGGCCACTTTTATTAGAAAGACCGGTGCCATAACCCTGATCTTTAGCATCAATGTAATGATGTATTTTCCCAGGCGATCGGCAAGTGGCTAAATTTCAGGCACAAAAAAAGGCAAAAATGAATGCAGCTCTGTATTCATTAATACATCTTTTAAAATGTTTTAAAAATGTAAGCAGTGTAAATAAATACATTTCACCTGAGATCAGCGTCTTGAAGTCCCTAGACAACAGCACTCAGAGTGGGAAAGTTAGAAATTTTGCAGCAGTGCTCATGTGCTAAGGGACTTGCTGATAGGAGGAGAGAACAGAGCTTTTGAGAGATGAGCTCATCAGTTTGCTGCTTCTACAGTGCAGTCATAGGCTACGGAAGAAACAAGACATTTTTCAGAGAAAAATCTGGTATTTTGCCTCTCCCAACAGGAATGTGGTGTTTGATGTGTAATTCACAGGGGAGAAAAATACAAATTATTGTCTGGTAAAGCAGCTCCCATATATGTGTTTCATCTGTGTAGTTAGCTGTTCACCTAGATTTTAGCTTTAAAGTATAACAAAACTTTTTTTTTTTTTTGGATAGAGTGAAGAGGGATTTGAACATCTCTGAGGTTTGTATTTCTGTGTATGTCTCCATTAGGGAGATTCATTCTCACTATCCATCCTGCTTACCATTATCACCAATAGTGAATGTAAAAGAAAATCCCAAATTGTGGGTTGTCCCCAGAACAGGAATAGAGGGGAAACCATGCAGTGAGGTCACTATTTCTGGTAACCCTGATGATAACCAGGGATTCCCTCACTATGTAGGGATTTCCTCTCACTTCCTGTTTTAGCTTTGGGAAAAAAAGGGACACAGATAGCAATAAAAACAAAACAAAAAAAAATAGACAGGGGTTACACTATCCTCCCTTACGCTATCCAATATGGAAAAAAAAAGTTTTGCCCTTAAGCCCTATACACACTATCAGATTTTCTGCTGATTTTTTCCTTCAGATTTACCAAAACCATATAACATGAGGTCAAACCTTAGGAGTTTCAATTTGTATGCAATCAGGCAGGCCCTTGCACTACATGTTTTTTTTAAATCTGAAGACAAAAATCAGCAGAAAAACTGATAGTGTGCATTGGGCTTCAGTAACAGTTTAAGGAGCAGAGCAATGTGCTAAGTTAAGCAGTCTATATCGACCAATAAGCAATCACTGATGTGCCTGCACTAAACAGATAAGTGCCACAATCTCTTTGGTTGGCATTGATTTCTACACCTTGCACACAACCGCATCTGTTTTTACTGCCTTATAAACTTAGCTAGAATGTATTTGTTGTGTCTCATACAGACATGCTACTCATAAGAGTACAAAGTCTACATATGGATATGGATTATTATTTCATTTAATACCTATCGTGTTTACATTTGCACAACATGAATGTGACTGTGGGGTAGCTCTGTCAGGGTTTTACAGCGATGCTTCAGATGGATATGCAAAGTTTTGCAAGCTTGTTGGCTCAGGAAAGGTCAAGCAATAAAAGAGAATCTTATGTTTATGTATTATGTATAATGTTCTTTATAGAGTAAGACATCAATCATAGCGTATGAATCTGCCTAGCATCTAACATTCACTGCTACAGGAAATGCTATTGAAGTGTGGATTTATTTAGATTGACTGACAAAAGTGACTTCCTGCAATCAGCAATTAGGAGAACTAAAGCTGACCATACACTAGTAGAATTTGGTTTGAAATTTGTTGTCCTAAGAACATTTCTTAAATTTTGTAGTTAGCAAGATCAAATCGATGTTCGTTTTCAACTGTGGCAATGAGAAGATTCTAGGGAGCAGAATGGAAATTTTTTCTCGATTGAATGTGAATGTGGTGTTCGATTGGAAAAGTCCATTTGTTTCCAAATACAGTGCTAAAATGCTGAAAAACATTTGAATGACATTCAAGTTACTAAATGTACTAATAATTTTTGTACAAATGTTTATTAAAAAATCTACTGGTGTGTGGCCAATTTTGGTCAGCACACATATTGCCCTAAATTGTCCTCTCTTGCTTTATATGCATGTATCGTTATATGGCAGGCTCTGTTTTGTGATTGTTTTTAAAAATACTTACATTTATTGATCTAAAGTATCTATCTATCTATCTATCTATCTATCTATCTATCTATCTATCTATCTATCTATCTATCTATCTATCTATCTATCTATCTATCTATCTATCTATCTATCTATCTATCTATCTATCTATCTATCTATCTATCTATCTATCTATCTATCTATCTTCATGATTTGATTTTGTAAATTATGGAACATAATAAGAATATACAGCTCACATAACCAAAAACAAATCTCTGCTAGGTAACCAGTTTGTGGTATATGATAGACATCAGTTTGACAGAAACTGTTCATTTTTATTGCTGCAAAACAGTGCTAGGGGAACACTTTTAGTACTTAGCAGGAAAGATATTGATAACAGTGAAAACTGCATCTCAGGAGAGCTATGACTGAGCTCCAGCATATTTTAAGGGGTTCTTTAGCACCATCTGCTGGCTATAAACATCAATGCAATAGGATGGCTGTTGTTGAATATAACTGTTTTTTTGTTTGCTAAAATCTAAACTTATTGCTGGTATCGTTCATGGTCAAAAATAAAAAAAATCAATAAATAACAATTACATATCACAACCTAAAACTATTGTTCTAACTGGAGCTGATATGTAATTTTTCTGAAAAAAGAAAAACCTTTTCTGCTTCAGTAGATTAAAAAAAAATGTAAACAATGCACAAAAGCTTAGATAGACCTCAGATGCATAAGCATGCATATCTCGACGTCTTTAAAGTCGAGTTTCACCCATTTTTGTGTTTATTTAAAGTCAGAAGCTACAAAAAGTGTAGCTGCTGACTTTTAATAAACACACACTTACCTGTCCCACGGTCCAGCGATGGCCACCGAAAACCTCGCTCCTCTCCCTCTCATCTCAACGGCACTGTCATCACTACTGTGGGCACCCCAGCTGTGACAGATTCCGGCTTCACAGTCGGGTGTGCACTGTGCATGTGTGAGTCGTGCTACGCGTCCTGAGTGGCCAGGCAATCTTCTGGGACCTGTGACGTGTCCCAGATTGCTGGGAGGGAAGAGCTGGGAGCTGGGTTCCTGTGAAAACTATGTACCCGCCCCCCCCCAAAAAAAATGACATGACTGTGGCATGTCAGGGGATTCCTTAAAGCGGAAGTTCCACCTTTGGGTGGAAATCCGCTTTAAGGTAGAAAATAAAGGCACAGGTATAAGTGCATTAAGGTGCCACATGTCATGAGAATATATTTAGCCCCGATGTAAAATAGGTGATGAACATTTCATCTAAGGGGGAATCTATGTGATCTAGAGTGTTTCTCAACTCCAGTCCTCAAGGCGCCCCAACAGATCATGTTTTCAGGCTTACCGTTATTTTGCGCAGGTGACTTGATCAGTTTCACTGCCTTAGTAATTACCACAGCCATTTCATCTGAGGGAAATCCTGAAAACATGACCTGTTGTGGCGCCTTGAGGATTGGAGTTGAGAAACACTGATCTAGATAAAGTAAGGGAACTGGCGACAATTAACGTAAAGTAGCATTATCAAAAGAACAGTAGTGGAAAATATTCTGTTTTCATAGTATTGGTAATTAGTGAATCGGGCCCTACATGTTTAACCTCAAACATAATCAGCCTGTTTTGCTACTCTGAAAATTTGTGATATTTTCCAAAACTAGCACTCACTTATCAGGGATAATTTAGATGTGCTTTGAAATCTTATATAATATGAATGCCCGTTAACATGCCTATCACATTGAGATGCATTATTCATGCATTTTGTATGTGCTTTTGACACATTTGCGTTCATTTAAATAATGCTTGCCAGATGTCTTCTTTGTGTTGGTTTTCTATTGTATGGATCCATGTACTATCATCTTGACTAGTAATGCTTTCTAAATGTATCCCAAATGTGCTGTAAACACAATAGGGGTGCACGGTAGGTGCTTGCAGGGTGTTTGTGGCATGTTTGTGGCACGTTTACCTTGACATGAATGGAGGAGCTTGGGGAGCTGTAAAAACAAATGCTCCATGCTGGATTCATTTAGGTGCAACACAATGCAACGCAATGGGGTTGATTTACTAAAGGCAAATCCACTTTGCACTACAAGTGCACTTGGAAGTGCAATCGCTTTAGAGCTGAGGGGAAGATCTGAAATGAGGGGAAGCTCTGCTGATTTTATCATCCAATCATGTACAAGTGAAAATGCTGTTTTTTATTTTCCTTGCATGTCCCCCTCAGATATACAGTGACTGCACTTCCAAGTGCACTTGTAGTGCAAAGTGGATTTGCCTTTAGTAAATCAACCCCAATGTGAAGCATCACAAATATGACCATGTGAACTACAGTCTCCTGCAACTGATGTACTTGTTGTAAAGAACTGACTGGCATTCACAGGGCTTTAAACATGGATAAAATGCCTGTTCTTGGCATACATGTAAATTTAGCCTTAGTAAACTAATCAAAGTCTTTTTTTTCCTTCTTTTTTTTTTAGGATAAAGACAGCACCCCTTTTTATACATGCTATTAGTTTGGAAGCTCTTATGAGCAGGTCAACTCTCTTGCATTGGATTGTATTGTAACTGTACTGTCTCTCTATATTGTAAAGTGCTGTGTAAACTGTTGGGACTATATAAATCCTGTATAATAATAATAATAATAATAATGTCAACCTAGTGCAGCCTAACTTTAGGGTCTGAAGGGGTAGCTAACATTAAACTTGCTTTTAATTGCAGAAACAGCAGAGAAAAGGTTTAAGACTGAGTTCATACTATTGCGAATCGGATGTGGTTTTCCCCGCATCCAATTCGTATGACAGGATAGTGTGATGGAGCCCGTTCACACATCTCTGGGGCGGCCGTGGAGCACACTACCCAAGAGTCCTGTGTGTCTTTAGCCTCATACACACAATAGGACTTTGTACAAACTTTCCCTTGGATTTTTGTACAAAGGCCGTTGGCCATAAGTTTGTATTGCATACACACAGCAGAACTTTTTCAGCCAACTTTCACCAAATCACATGGTTTTTCAGCTCTTTACCACCACCCTTTGGTCAACTTCTGTATTGTTGTCTGATATTGTGTCAATCTCACCACTTTTATGGGCGAGATTGACACCTTGCGAGCCGGGTTTACACTGGTGCGGGGATCCAAGTTGGATCCCCGCCAATGCCAGGCACTGTGTTTAGTATGAATCTTGAGGAGGAACTCCATGCCCAATTTTAAATGAAAAATCGGCATGGGTTCCCCTCCAGGGGCATACCAGGCCCTTAGGTCTGGTATGGATTTTAAAGGGAACCCCTACGCCGAAAAAATGGCGTGGGGGTCCCCCCAAAATCCATACCAGATCCTTTTCTGAGCACGCAGCCTGGCCGGTTAGGAAAGGGGGTGGGGACAAGCGAGCGCCCCCCTCCTGAACCGTACAAGGCAGCATGCCCTAAACATGGGGGGTGGGTGCTTTGGGGAGGGGGGCACCCTGCGACCCCCCCACCCAAAGCACCTTGTCCCCATGTTGATGAGGACAAGGGCCTCTTCCCGACAACCCTGGCCGTTGGTTGTCAGGGTCTGCGGGCGAGGGGATTATCGGAATCTGGGAGCCCCCTTTAATAAGGGGGCCCCCAGATCCCGGCCTCCCACCCTATGTGAATGAGTATGGGGTACATCATACCCCTACCCATTCACCTAGGGAAAAAAGTGTCAATAAAAAAACACACTACACAGTTTTTTATAGTAATTTATTAGACAGCTCCAGGGGTCTTCTTCCGACTTCGCCGCTCTCTCTGGCCTCTTCTCCCATTGTCCGGTTCTTCTCCCGCTCTCCGGCCTCTTCTCCCGGTGTTTGACCTCTTCTCCCAGCTCCTCAGCTATCTTCTGCCGCTCCTTTGCTAGCGGTGGCCCAGACTTCTGTGTTGCCTTCTTCCCTCTTTTCTTCTTCCGATGTTAGATAGTGGAGGAGTCGGCAAAAGAACCGGACACGGGGAGAAGAGGCCAGAGAGAGCGGAGAAGAACCGGACACCAGGAGAAGATGCCGGAGAGAGCGGAGAAGAACCGGACACCGGGAGAAGACGCTGGAGAGAGCGGAGATGAACCAGACACTGGGAGAAGATGCCGGAGAGACCCCTGAAGTTGGAAGAAGTTGGAAGAAGACCCCGGAGCTGCCTAATGAATCACTTTAAAAACCTGTGTAATGTGTTTTTTTTATTGACACTTTTTTCCCTAGGTGAATGGGTAGGGGTACGATGTACCCCATACTCATTCACATAGGGTGGGGGGTCGGGATCTGGGGGCCCCCTTATTAAAGGGGGCTCCCGGATTCCGATAAGCCCCTCGCCCACAGACCCCGACAACCAATGGTCAGGGTTGTCGGGAAGAGGCCCTTGTCCTCATCAACATGGAGATAAGGTGCTTTGGGGGAGGGGGGGCAGGGCACCCCCCTCCCCCAAAGCACCCACCCTCCATGTTGAGGGCATGCGGCCTGGTACGGTTCAGGAGGGGGGTGCTCGCTGGTCCCCACCCCCTTTCCTGACTGGCCGGCCTGCGTGCTCGGATAAGGGTCTGGTATGGATTTTGGTGGGGCCCCATGCCGTTTTTTCGGCATAGGGGGTTTCCCTTAAAATCCATACCAGACCGAAGGGCCTGGTATTCCCCCCATGGGGAATTCCCTCTCACGCCCGCCGCAGTAGGAAAATGTGTTTTTCCTATTGCAGCCAGCAGATGCCGCGGCTGCGTACTGTAGTTTGTACAAAAGACAGATGGTTTTGAGTACACACGATCGGACTTTGCTCCATTGGACTTTTGTTGCCGGAAAGTTTGTGCATTCGCAGAGCCAACAAAAGTCCGATGGAAACAGAAAAAGTTTGTCCGATGGAGCGTACACACGGTCGGATGTTGCTCCAAAACAGCTAATTTGGAGTTTTTCTGTAATTTGACATATTTAATGAACTCATATTTTCCTTTATTTGATTAGAGTAGACATTTTCAATTACTGTAACTGAAAGAGCAAAAGCAATGCAGGAGTAACGTCACAGTGTATTTTTAGTGTTTTTATGAATTCTGATGTTGTTTTACAGCTTCTGCCAGTTCAACCATGATTCACTCAAGTTCACTAAATTTCTGTCAATTCTAGTGATGTCACTTGCAGAGACATAACTGGTAAGTATAAGTTTATATGGTTTTAGCAGGTCGTAACGGCAAAATAATCCATGTGGAATTCACAGAAACATAGGGCAGGGACCACAAAACAATATTGTACCTTTCATAGTTTTTAAATGTTTTAATTTTGTAATAAAATATGTGTCAATAAAAAACATGCATGTATATTCTGGCAGAATGACGATATTTCCCTATATCCATAAAATGTTTATCTACATGAAGAACAGTGATGAGAGAATCTTTATACGATAGTAAACTTTGTTTTATTTTACTTGGCTGGTAAAATTGACAAAATCAGTTCATTCATTCCGTTTCACATCACAGATTATTGTTATTATTATTTTTAATAATATGAATACTGTTTACATCAGTGCCATTGTTATTTCATTATAGTTCCAATTCCCTTCTGCATCCCACAATTTGTTACCCAACTCAGCGATGTATTGGGCAATATACACTGTATTACCAAAAGTATTGAGATACCTGCATTTACACACACATGAACTTTAAAGCATTTATTACCCTAAAGAAAAAAAAAAGGTTTCTTTTCCTTTAAAGCATGAATAACAGCACAGTGCTTGTGCTGTGTAATTTGGCCCCCCGTATCACCTAAAATACCTGATTGATCCTGCCTGGCTATGTCCTCTCCCCTGTAAACTGGCCATGTTTATCATGGCTGCTGAGCCCTGACACTGCGGTCAGTTTACATGCCTCCATCATCCGCAGATCTCCTTTCTGCTCTCATGTGTCCTCCACTGTCCTCTCCCCCCTCCCTGCCTATCAGCAATGTGTGTGAGCCACCCCTCCCCTTCCCTTCTAGCACCGTTCCGAGCAGTGCACTAGTAGACATCTCTCTACAGTACAAATACCATAACATTTAATATTTAGAACCAGAGGCTTGTCATTTTTACTAATTGCATGCAGGTTTTATTTTTCCCTTTTTATCTGGTTAGCCTAACATTACATATACAGTATATTATAAATTGTTTTTCACTACTATTTGAAGAATGGCCATTTGGCTTTCCTTTTAGACTAACATACCAATATAGGTCTTTAATTCCACTTTATGAAGAATTTCCTGCACATATTTAGCCTTTGTTCCCATTCATTCAGACGTTTTAGCTTTATCCAAATACTCATCTCCTGTCTGATAAGTTCACTACTATTAATGTTGCAAGCTTTACAGCATCCCATTTCCATGGCAGCCACATTAATTTACTGCTGTCATAAATCGCCGGAAGATTGTAAACGTAAATTTAATTAATGGCACCAGTACTTCTGGGATAGCCATTTTAAATAAAGTGCTTATTTATTTATATTTTAAGGCTCCATGTTTTTTCATTTACTCCTGTAAAATTCCTCTGTAGGTCACATCAGCTGACTCAAGTGAAAATTAAACTACTGTACTTGATTTGTTTTATCATGTTTTAGCTTAACAGAAAAGATAATAGAATCTGAATTGTTTTTTCTTTTTTTCAGCACAGATACTGAAATTCTTATCACTAAACCATAGTTACAAAAACTCTAATACAGTTAATATATATATATATATATATATATATATATATATATATATATATATATATATATATATATATATATACTGTATATATATATAGTATATAAGCACAGTATATATATGTATACCCAATCATAGACCGAATAATTTGTTTCTTATATAATTTGGCTATTATAGTCAAATGTGTTTATCTGTTGTGGGACAACCTGTAATGTTTTATTTGCTGAAAACCAAAAAAAAATTATTAAACTAAAATGGCTTTTCATTGTTAACAAAAACAGTTTACGTTCCTTGGAAAATATGAAACTACACATTTTTTTTCTAGCTACACATAAGATTTGATTTGGGGATCAGGTCACATTTAATTTAGGGGCTGAATGCATTGTTACACATAGTTTGCTCTTGTGGATCATCTCACTGGTAGAAATGTCCAACATGGGTGCAATGCTCCCAAACATACCTTCATAACAGCAAAAGTTAAAGTGGTTGTAAAGGCAGAATGTTTTTTTTTATCTTAATGCATTCTATGCATTAAGATTAAAAGCCTTCCTAATACTTACTTGAGGTCCATCTAGATCCAGCAATGTTGCATGAGAGACTCGGCTGTCTGGGAGTACCCTCCTCATTAGCTGAGACAGCAGCAGCGGGCACCACAGTAAGCCAATGATGAGAGTAGGGGTGGGGCCATGCCTCGGCTCTGTGTCTGAATGAACACAGGGAGCTGCTGCTTGGCTCAGGTGCCTCCATAGCAAGCTGCTTGCTGTGGGGGCAGTCCACAGAAGGGAGGGGCCAGGAGCACTGAAGAGGGACCCGAGAAGAGGAGGATCTGGGCTGCCCTGTGCAAAACAACTGCACAGAGTAGGTAAGTATGTTTGGTATTTTTAACAAAAAAAATGACTTTAGTATTACTTTAAGACTCAATTGCCTGTCTTTTGATAACATGCATTACATCTAAATCCTCTTTTTGCCAGATCTGCCAAAAAAGAAAACTCTTGTATGGACTTGCATGAAACTTATACTGTACCTTTACAACTGTGCATGAATATATTCCCGATAAGTCGAATTATACAGCAAAAGTACCATTTAAAAAATGTGCACCTTTTATCCCTAAAAAAAACTTTAAAAAGTGACATTGCCTAGGATGAGATGTCGTCATCATCAGTCTGCTGCAGGCAAAAGGAAGCATTCCTTATCACCAGACGGTGCTGCATTCTCATTCAGAATGCTGATTATGCTCACCTTTTACCTCCACCTCCTCTATTCATAGAAGCTGTATTATAGCTTCCATGAATGAAACAAAATCTACGAATGGAGGATGAAAGGATTCATGAAAGGTCAGTCTCCTTCTATGCATTGAGCAGGTGGGCAAAAATGTGGTTATAGTTGATACTCTTCATGAGTGCCTATGACAGGTCCTTCAACTCTATTAACCCCCACCACCTCAAAACATTACAGCAGCAGGGGTTGGGGGCCTATAAATTGATATGAGGGCTTTAACCTCTTAGATATCATAGAACCCCTAAGATAAGATTCAATCTGGGTTAAACCCATCTGTCCCGAGTTTAAAAAATGTCTGTTTACATTGGTCAGGTTTTTTTTTTTTTTTTAACAAAAGGAATGTTTATTGAAGTAATAAACATTAAACATGTAAATAGTACATTAGTATGGTGTAAAGGAATAATCTTACAGTGCTGTTACAGATCCGTTCTTCACCATAGGAGCCAGCCAACATAGATCAACTATCAATATTGCTTAGTATCCATTGCCAAACACATTGTCTCATCAACTGGGAGATGGCATCAGATGGTTTGTATTCAGAGCATCATAGCTAGTGGAAAATGCAACATACCATCGAGCAACAATTCACCCCTTCGGTGGCTCAGTAGGAAAGAGTAGGAGCGGGGGGCAGGGAGGAAGGGAGAGAGGGAGGGCAAAGAGGAGAAAAGGGGGGGAAGCTTCGTCCACCATAGACCATAGGATATATTTCTGGCAGCTGGTAGGTAAAAGGAGGGTCTATTTATAGCGGTAGATTCCTCAGCCACTTACTTCAATATCACAATATCTCACGTATCAAGTTGTTCATATCATGAGGTGCCTAGCTTGTACCCAGGTTGCCCAGATTTTGTCAAATTACTGAGGGAGGTTGCACCCCAGATATGTAATTTTGTATAGGGGTAGAACAGCATTATTGAGTGCCCTCCATGCTGAGAGCTCAGGGGGATCTGGAAGCTTCCATCTGGATAAAATTGTCTTACTAGCATAGTAGTCCATGTAAAATATGAAGAGTTTAGTGTGTTTGGTGGTTACCAGATTATCAGTGATGCCCAGTAGAAAGACAAGTGGGTCCCTGTCCAGGGAAAGGCCTGTAACCCCGTTCACATCAGCGATCACGGCCTGCCAGAAGGTTTGAATAAGGGGGAAGCCCACACCATATGAATGAAATTTCCCACCAACTGCCTGTACTTGGGACAGGTGTCATCCACACCCTGGTAAATCTTGGAGAGCCTAAAGGGAGTGTAGTACACTCGATGCAAAACTTTTAGTTGGACAAAGCGGTCCTTGGCCGAGATCATAAGTGGGATGCATTGTTGCAGACTGTGACGGGAGGGCCCGTGGAATTCAGAATCCTTTGGAAAGTAGGGGATGCCCTGGTTTCAGCTCCCCATATACCTCTTATGTCTAAGTCACCCTGTGCTATCCTGGCAAAGGGTGAGTAAGAAAATATATCTTGGACTACTTAAAATGGGACAGTAATATTTATCCCCAATATCTCCCAGGATATATATGTAAAGACTATTATTGGTTTGTTTGATTCTGAACTCAACCTGTTAATTGAGTGAGCTGATCACATTAGCCTCCAGGACTGGCTAGGAGATGAACAGTCTACTCCTACTATAGTTGTTGATGACTAGGCTGAGGAGGGGGGAGATTTTTGTTTGTATTGTTAATTGTAATTAGCTCCTGCTATTGTGTTTATACTACTGTGTGAAGCTCGGTGCCCACAAGTCTTTGTCCTACAGGTCATGTCTCTGAGTCATCTGGTCTGGGTAAATGATTTAGTAAACTAGCTCATGTTAATTAGGTTACAGTTGTATTGTTAGAGGAGGTTCCAACGGCATATAAAGTCTTGTAATTTTGATTCTAAATAAAAATAGTCCATGTTAGCATCTAAGCAAGTGTCGCCTTGTTTTGTGCTTGGGAGCAGTTGGAATATCTGATATCTGAGTCCAGACTGGGAGGAAGTGGTATACTGATGGAAGCACTCAAGCGGAGTGAGGGACGTTCCGTGACACAGACCCTCAGTCCAATCCTCCTCTGTCAGAGCAGGAATATCCTGCTGCCACGCTCCAAACAACCGGAGCGTGTTTGAGGTGTCTTTACAGGTAAGTCTCAGGTATATGGAGGACAGAGTGTGGCTAATATCAGCAGC
Organism: Aquarana catesbeiana; assembly: GCF_042186555.1. NCBI lineage: Eukaryota > Metazoa > Chordata > Amphibia > Anura > Ranidae > Aquarana > Aquarana catesbeiana. Next base: position 412,435,413 of record NC_133324.1, read on the forward strand.
AGTAAGAAGGGATTCAACTGAGTGCACAGCAAGAATAGCCCCATCAGGGTATTGGGCCGTACGGCATGGCTGAGTTGCATATATCTAAAGTACACCCATGAAGGTAGTTTAAATTGCCGCCTAAGTATCCCTAAGAGAAGGAAGTGCCCTCCTAACATGATATGACTCAGTTTTGTAACATTATATCCAGCCAGACCTGGGGATCCAGTAAGGATCTAAGATGTGGTAGAGAGGGATTGCCCCATAATGGGGTGTGTTTCCAGGTCATAAGCGTTGTTCTCATAGGAGTGGTTACTTGGGGACTATATTTGGGCCCTCGATATACGAGAGTTCAGAGTAGGACCCCAGAACAGCTGCATCCAGGTTCACCGCCAGTTTGGAAATGTCTTGAGCAAACCACCACCTCAAGACATTGGCAGGGACAGACTACCCTCAGTCAGCGTAGGCTGCAGTGTGGTTTTGGCCTCTCGGTGGGTTGAACCCGCCCAGACAAATGAGGTGATGGCTAGATCAAGTTTAGCGAAGAAGGCAGCTGGGATAGGGACCGGAAGATATAGAGGAACTTAAGGAGATAGGACAATTTTATTAGATTAACTCTCCCCACCGGAGTGAGTGGGAGGTTCTTCCATATATTACATTGTTGGGTAAATTGTTGGAGCACAGGGTATAAGTTGTCATCTAAGTATCGTAGAGGGTCTCTCTGAATGTGGATGCCTAAATAATTTAAATGGGATACCTGCTGTTGAAGGATCTGCGGGTCAACCAGCTGACTCCCCTCTGATAATGGAAACAGGAGAGATTTGTCCCAATTCACCTTAACTCCTGAAAAGAACCCAAACCGGTCAATAATAGCTAGGGCTGCCTGTAGTAACTGTTGGGCATCAGCCAGGTACAGTAACGTAATATCTGCACACAGAGACACCGTTTTAACCAGGGGGGACTAAATACCCTGTACCTTCCTTGGAGGTCCGCAAGAGCTCCGCCAATGGCTCAATCGCCAATGTGAGGAGGGCCGGGGAGAGGGGACATCCTTGCCTGGTGCCTCGTGGAGAGGGAAGGGGGCCGAAAGCGTACCATTCATCCTAACTCTGGTTGAGGGGGCCGAATAAAGCATCCGCAGCCAGGAGATAAAGTTAGACCCTAGACCAAACCCCTGAAGGACAAGCCTCAGATATTCCCACTCCACTGAGTCAAAGGCTTTCTCGGCATCCAGTGAAACCACCATCTCGGAGTCTCCCCTAGCTGACATGCCGGCTATGACTGTGTGAAGTCTTCTCAAGTTGATATCAATACCCCTCCAAGGCATAAACCCTGTTTGGTCCCCGTGAACCAAGGATTAGATGACCTTGTTAAGGAGAGTTGCCAGCACCTTCGCATCCACGTTAAGCAATGAAATGGGCCTATATGAGGAGCACAGCTCAGGGTCCTTGTCTGGTTTCGGTATCACGACAATAATGGCCATAGGCATTGAAGGTGGAGAGCAGAGGCCTCAAAGGAGGCCGACAGGACTTCCAACAGCCTACTACCCAGTGCTTCCATATGTGCTTTGTAAAATTCTGCTGGGGGACCATCGTCTCCCGCTGTTTTCCCTGCCTGCATGGAACCAATAGCTTGCTGAATTTCTTTTAAGGTGAGCGGAGCGTCAATTCTCCGGCGAGCCTCCTCAGTCAAAGTTGGAAGCCGGATGCTCTCCATCAGTTTGGAGCTCAGGTCCAGTGTATCTTGCCCTGGAAGAGTAGAGGTCTCTGTAAATGAGGCAAAGCAGTCATTAATATCTCCAGGGTCATATACCAGCTGCCAGTTAGCATTTTTAACATTTGCAATGCCTGTCGTGACTGATTGCTCTTTGGATAGCCACACCAAAAGAAAACCAGTCCGCTCACCCTGTTCGAAAATACAATGTGACTGATGCAACAGTAGTTTTTTGGCCGATGCAACCCTCAGCAACATCACCTCACGTAGGGCCCACTGTAGGTCTCTACATGTTACCTCATCTCTAGCAATAATATATTGATGTTCCAGTGCATTTGTTCCCTGCTCAGCCTGAGCCAACTCCAGTCCAGATTGTCGTCGGACCTGACTGATTTTCATCTGATATTATCCCTGTACATGGGCTTTAGAAACATCCCAGCTAGAGGCTGGGTCAGTGGCAGATGGGTTAGCATCCCAATACCTTTGCACATCTGATTCAGCAACCCTGTCATCTGAGATCCAGACAGGAGCCACAGGCAGTCAGTGGGGGCAGGACATTTAGGCGTAGCAGGATAGGCGTGTGATCAGATATTCCCCTAGGCAAGATAGATATCTCTTTTATCTTGGCCAGGACAGGGCCACTGACATACACAAGATCAATTCTGGACATGGCTGCATAAGTGGCAGACTGACAGGTAAAGCTTCTCTGGAGGGGATTTTTCCAATGTCAGACGTCGGTAAGGCCAAATGTGGAGGCCCAATGGGAGAGCAGAGAGTCCACGGCCCCACCTGGTGTCAGCCTGTCCAATTCAGGGCAGGGAGGCATGTTTAAATCCCTTGCCAGAACCACATTATCAATCGAAATATTTGCTAGGTATTGAGTAATCTTATTTAAGACTGTCAAAGATGCTGGTGGGGGGAATGTAAAGTCCCATCACCGCCATAGGTACGTTTGCAATTACCACGTGGAGAATGATGAATTTCCCCCCAGGGTCCAGATGCAAATCCACCAAAGTGAAAGAGAGGGACTTTCACACTCACCCCCCCTGGCATAGGAGGAGTAAGTGGCATGATAATAGAGACCCACCCAGGGATTTTTAAGACTAAGGACTTTACTACCCATTAAATGGGTTTCCTGAAATATGCATATATCAGGGCGGTATGTTTTAAGGACATTAAACACCAAGGAGTGCTTAATCCGGGAGTCCCCATCCCCCCACCCCACACCAAGGTATGCCTGTATCCCAAAACTAAACATAGTGAATGACTGCTTGGGGTCATGAACAGAGAGCTGCCAAATATTCAACTTCAAAAGGTGTAGGTACACCATGTCCAGAGGAGATGCCGCCAATGAGCAGGAACCAGTAAGGATGTCTCCTGAATGTAATCAGGGGCACTCACTTACATAACAGGGCTGTTACACCATGGAATAGCCAAAATCCTGAAGAAACGCAATAGGACCTTTATCCAGTTGATTATATCTCAAAAGGCAAATCCAGTGTACAGGTAAAGAAACTATGTGGGTAACCAAAACTTGTTGCAAACCATAAGCTAAACTCCCCCTGCCCCCCAGAAGTAAAGGAGGTAAAATTGTGAACATAATGCTGCGTGGGCTGCAGTCTAAAGTCCAGTGGAGCTCTGCCAACAGCAGCATACCCCAGTCCTAGGCAAAGCTTCAGTCCCCAAAGCTGCAAAGGCTAATGTAAGTAAGAACAGTCCACACATCTAGCATTGCAGGAAGAAACCTCCATTGAAAAGAACAGTGTTATTAGGGGGGAGAGGCAGGGTAGTACTCACTGATCCAGATAAGTGGACTTGTAGTAATCCCTTGTATCAGCATTGAGGCAACGTGTTCAGCCATTGCGATGCCTCACTAGGTGAAGTAAAGAACCAAGTGGTTTCTCTGTCTTGCACCCTGAGGTGCCAGGAATAGCATACTATACTTGTTAGCCTTTGCTCTCGGGGATTGCTTCACCATGTCGAAAGCTTTACAGAGCTTCTGGGTGTCCACCGAGAAGTCAGCCATGCAGCTTCTTGATGGATGTCGTGTAGCTTACAAGTCTCTTGCAGGATCAGGTCATGATCTCGGAAGTTAAGCAGCCTGAAAATGAAGATACGTGATGGGGAGCCAGCCGGGCCACAATTTGGTGGCATCCTGTGTGCTCTCTCCACCACAAAGAAGGTAGAAAAGGCCACCTGAGGGAAAAGTGTGCGGAGCAACTGCTCCATGTACGCAGCTAGATCCGAGCCTTCAGACCTATGATCCTAAGATTGTTTTGTCTGTTGTGGTTCACCGCGTCCTCAGCTCTCGACTCGAGGGAACACATTCTCACCTGCAGGGTATGCTTGGAGGCTGAGTGGCCGTGGATCGTGTCTTCCGTATCACCCAGCCGGTGCTCGATCTCTGTAACCCTCGGGCAGATCTTATCAAAGTCCTGCCGGATGAGGCTGATCTCCAGCTGAACTGTGTCAATCTTGATGGTGAGAGTTGACAGCATGGATTAGCAGCCTGTAATCACCTGCATTAGGGCAGCAAAGTTATTCTGCTCCGTGAGTGCGGTTTCGTGATCTCCGTCTGAGACGCCATATTGCCCTTACTTGCCACGTGTACAGCCTCTCCACCAGGAGACTTAGGGGATTTAGGGGTGTTTCCCTGCTTTGCATCTTAGTAAGGTTCCGGGTCTTTGCCATTCTCTGCAGGGAGGATCTAGGGAGAAACACAGATAACCTAGGAGAGTCCCAAGGTAGAAAAACAGGATGAATTCCCCACGGCGGTAGCAGAGCTTCTCAACTAATCATCCTACAAGCCACCATCTTGGTCATGCCCCCCCACATTGGTCAGGTTTACATTTTTTTAAACCTATTGATAACTCAGGTGCCTAGATCACTTTTACCTACCATTCCTCTCTCAAACTGAGCGGTTAAATCTAGATAATCCTTAGTCTTAAAAGATAAAGTAGTATGATTGTTGAAACAGAAAACACTATATTTCCTTTTGTAATAATCGGTTCTGATCTTTACATCCCTGGCAAGTTAATAGTAACCATTTTTAAAGTTATTAGCAAAAAAATGTTCAAATGAAATTCTTGTGCTTCATTTCAGCAAAGTAAAATCTTGAGCAGCCTTTCAGAAGCCATAAAATTCTAGAAAGAATGCTGACGAGGGGAAGAAAAGTAAAACGAAATTTATTATTTGTGTCAGTAGATAGCAAACATATGGTGTAAGGAAGTAAAAAGCACTAAACACTTCAGTTACAGCGTAACCTTAATAGAAACACATCCTGCATAACCAGCACATTTTTCCTTTTTTTTTTTCTACAATGAAATAACCATATTGTAATGATACCGGTCATTGCTAGTAATGATATAAGAGTAATATACTTACTAAGGCACAGTTCTGTATACCAGAATAAGTTATTATGTGTGAAAATCTGCATATCCCATTAGAAATACAGTGGATACCTTTTAGCTCAACTGATATAATGTTAGCCTTTTAAAGTGACTACGTAAGCAAATGCATCAACTAAAAGTGACACTGGGCTATATCCTGTTTTTTCTAAAGTAATTCATACACATGCACTAATTAACCACTTGCCTACTGGTCACTTTCACCCCCTTCCTTTTATGCTTTAAATTCTGTCGCACTTTGAATGACAATTGTTGTCATGAAACATTGTACCCAACAAAATGTTAAAAAATTTTTAGGGGCTTTCTTTGGGTGGTGTTTAATCACCACTGTTTTTTTTATTTTTGATAAACAAATAAAAAAAGACTGAGAATTTTGGGAGAAAAGTTTTCTTAGTTTCTGTTATAACATTTTGTAAATAAGTAACTTTTCTCCTTCACTGATGTGTGCTGATGAGGCTGCACTGATTGACACTGATAGGCAGCGCTGATGAGCACTGATAGACTGCACTGATGGGCACTGATGAGGCAACACTGATGGCCACTAATGAGGAGGGACTGATGAGGCTGCACTGATATGCGGCACTGATGGCACTGCTAGGCAGCACTAATGGACACTGATAGGCAGCAATGATAGGCAGCTCTGATAGGTGGTTCTGATGGGCACTGATAGGCGTCACTGATAGGCATCACTGATGGGCACTGATAGGCGGCGCTGATAGGGGGCACTGATAGACATCACTGATGGGCACTGACAGGCATCACTGATGGGCACTGACAGGCAGAACGGATGGGCACTTATTGGCAGCGCTGATGGGAACTGATTGGCAACACTGATGCCCTGATTATCAGTGTAAATGTAACCCGTGTGGATTGTCATTGACAGTGCGTGAGGAGAGGATTACAGATAACCGGCAAAACATGTTTACATTGTGATCAGCTGTGATCGGACACAGCTGGTCAGATGGTAAAGAGCCATTGTGATTAGCTCTTTAACTCGATCACAGATCCCTGCCGATGCATGACACAGGGGGCATGCAGGAAGTGCTTTTACGGGAGGACATCAATAGACGCTCTTTGAGAAATGTGCGACTGCACTGTAGCCATCATTCAGCTATAGCACGATCAGGAAGAGGTTAATGACCCTGTAATCTATTTTCCATTAAATCCTTTCTTAGTGTGTTTTTCTACCTCCATGTAACATGGCCCATGAGTTCCCAAACCTCTCCTCTTCACCCTCACTTCTGTTTGTTTAAAACAAACAGTGCATGTTAGTTATGATTCTGCACACTGCTCTATGCACACCATAAACAGACAAAAATTTCCCAGTACACTTACCAGAAAAAAAAACACTACAAATCTATAGACCCTAGTTGATCTTGAGAATGATAATGAACAAGTGGCTATATTTCTACTTACAGTGGGACCATGCAGAATGAACAAATCCTCTAAGAGAATGTTGGATCATATCATTAAAAAAAAAGGAATTTGGAGATTTGAAGGAGCCTGAGAGCATTAAAATAGACTTTTTTGAGTTAAGAATACATACTTGAATACTTTAACCAGTTTAATGTTACTTTAATATGGTTTACCATCACCTCAACATAATCATGTCAATAAAAAATACAGTATTTAGCAACTAAAGAACAAAATCCTTGAAGCTAACCTGTCATGGATGAAGTAGGGTCACACATTTTAAAAAAATGTGTGAAATCAAAATAATGCAGGAATCACCTTACCTTTGTAAAATAGACATATACCAAAGGCTGCACATTTTGTATATACTGTATGTGGTTTCCCCAGCTACCATTAAAAACACTAGCATATACAAACATATTTTATCACCTGGTAAACTTTAAGGAAATAAAAAAAATAACTTTACTGCTAGGTCCTTAACTTACATAGATTAGTGGGGATAGACATCATCTTTGGTTCTAAAAAGGTATTGAAGCTGGTCTTTATATCATTGATATATTAAACATCCCCACACAACACCCAGAATTCAAATATTTTAAATACTGATTAATACGAAACAAAAGGTACATTCTTCTCATTCATCTGACTCAACCTATTACTTTGTTTATCTGGAATAAATATCCATTTTACGTTTTGGATGTACACATATCCATTTTATGTTTTGGATGCACTGGCTGGGAGAACCATGGGCTGTAGCTACATGTTACCTAGGTTTCCCACATACACATGGAAAGGGAGTCCAGAGTTTTTGGCTTGTGTAAAAAAACAAACTTTTTGATTTTGATCTTAATAAATTTGCATTCTGGGTCCTAGCTTTGTTGAACTTTGAACTGGAAAAACCCTCCACTTCTACGTCCACATCTTACTTGGTAGTCAGACCACATTATTAGTCTCAGATGTCCACAGGCCTTTGCATGTGTGAGCTGACTGTTGCTCAGGGCTGTCTTATTTGCTCTCTGCTCTTCTGATGGAACACTAAAAATGGTAACAGCACTGCCTTTGTTTTGGGGAACCCATTAGGGGGCACTCTATTAGACAGGAATTGATCTTAGTTTAGATAGGGGCTTGGACAGGCAGATCTTAGGAACTAGAACACCTGTTGATGGCACTGTGGTCCCCAAACCTAAGGGTTGTAGGTCCAACGTCCACCAGTGGCACCTGTATATGCTGCACCCTTTGATCCTTCAACCTTTCCTATCAGTTGCCCCAGTTGCCCCTTGAACCTGCTACTCCGTGAACTGGTTTCCCAATCTGCCCACCATTCCTGACCTGTCATGCTCCCTGTCCTTTCTACTCTTGCCTGATCCTGTTCTACCTGATTTCCCTTATCCTCTGTCCTTAATTAGCCTGTCACCTTTTTTCTTATGTGTCCACTGGGTAATGTATAGGTTGCTGTATTTATGTTTTACATCATCTTTGCAACATTTGTAAAAAATAGTATTTATGTTTGTGTCTGGTTTCTTCTAAGTAGTTTCCACATATTTGGTCACACTATTAATGCAGTCTACCAGCACGCCTCTCTTAACACAGAAGTTTTATTTGTTTTACATTATGAACTCCTGTACTACAGCTGTGTTTGTTTGCTGCCTTGCTGAATTAATGTGCAGGACAAACCTTGGACTGTCTCTGGGTGTCCTTGTCTCGTGAATGGTTTACCGATGCCAATACCAGTTGAGCATGCACCCCCTTTGCAACTAATACTCATAAAAGTGTGTGGCCACTAATAATATTCATTATATATGTAAGTTACAAGAAGAGGTTCTGAGCACCTATATACAGTATATCTACACAGTTGTGCTGATAAGTTTACATACCCTGGCAAAATTTATGATTTCTTTCACTTATGGTTAGTGTTTGGCTGAAACCATTTATTATCAATCAACTGTGTTTACGCTTTTTAAATCATAATCACAACAGAAACTATCCAGAAACTATACCCTTTCCTGTTTTATACTGTTCAACTACCTTTTCCCGCAGCTCCTTTGACAATTGCTTTCCCCATGATTCAGAATCCAGAAACATCAGTGCAGCACTGGATGAAAGATGCAAGGGTCTGTCAGGAGTCCAGAAACTCATTGACCTTTTACACACACACTAATTACAAGCAAACAGATCACAGGTGAGAATGGTTACCTTTGTTTGTGTCAACTTGCGTGCATGTTATCAGGCTAAAATCACCAGGGTATGTAAACTTTTGATCGCGGTCATTTGGGTAGTTTCTGTTGTGATCATGATTTAAAAAGAGTAAAAACAGTTGATGGGTAATAAATGGCTTGAATGAAAGAAACGTTTTTGTGTTATCATTCATATTCTCTGAAAAATGGCCAAGAAATCATAAATTCTGCCAGGGTATGTAAACTTATGAGCACAGCTGTATATATATATATATATATATATATATATATATATATATATATATATATAAACTAAATTTTCTTGGAACTAATAATGGATCTATATTCAAAACTACCAGGCTAAGAGAGCAATATTTTGATCCAGGGAACAAAGCCAAACAATTTTTTTCTATTTTCAAAAATTGGCAACAGTTGCACGGAGGGTATTGTTTTGTCTGTCTCTGGGCCAAAGCAACAGGAATTGTAAGTGGTTGAAATTGATGGACAGCAGTCTTAATATGACACAGTTGAGTACTGCCCATGATCTTTTTTTATATTTTCATTTACAGTTAAATTTACAGAACATACAATTGCAGATCTGCCCCCTTTTTCTTGGCCCAAGCAGTACAGATACAGAGAGGTTTAGTAAGAAGTTAAGACAAAATACAGGCATTAGGAAAATATGTTTGTGTGTGTGTTTATCGCGTGTACACACGGGTGGACTTTTTGACCAGACTGGTCCGACGGAACGAACCGGACAATCTGACCGTGTGTGGGCTTCATTGGATCTGCAGTGGACATTTTCGGTCGAAAATCAGACGGACTTTAGAGTTAAAACATGTTTCAAATCCTTCTGATGGATTCGAGTCCAGTCGAAAAATCCATTCATCTGTATGCTAGTCCGACGGGCAAAAACTGATGCTAGGGCAGCTATTGGCTACTGGCTATGAACTTCTATATTTTAGTCCAGTCGTACGTCATCACGTACGAATCCATCGGAAGCATGTCAAAAGTCCGTTGAAAGTCTGTCGGAAAGACCGTCAGACCTTTGATGCCAAAAAGTCCGCACGTGTGTGATAGAAACATGGCATTAGTGTTTCTATGATCAAGTAAATCTTTTGTATTCTCTTATATTTTTATATGATTCAATAAGGTAAATGTAATAAATGGAAGTTATTTTATATAAGGCAAACTAGACTAGGTTCAACGGTGCAATGACGGGAATAGCAGGTTTTAATACAGAATACAGTAAAACCTGTATAAGAATTTGCATTTAACATTCAATTAGTGCTAAGCCATCTTTCTAGCCTTTTTTATATGATGCATAAAAAATTATTTGCAATATAAGTTCAAGTACACATTGCAGCAGTCATAGATGAAAACATACAAGCCTTTTCCAGTTATTACAGGAAAGTTGCACATAAAGTTAAATAAAATCTGTTTTCTTTTTCTTTTTGTTAATAAATTTAAAAACAGGTGAACATCATTAAAATATATAGTTTATGTAAAATCTCAGCAGTTCTTCATGCACAGAAAAAATTTATAATTCCAATTGATTTCTGTCCACGGCTGCAGTATTTTTTTTTAAATCCTAAGACAGATATTATTCCACATTGAAAGCATTATCTGTCACATATGTTCCATTTATCAGGGCTACTTAGGTTCCTCATTGCTATAAATAGTGCTTCTCTTTTCCCAGTGTGGGCTATTAATTTAATTGAGTGTCAACCATGATAGCCTGGCTACTAAAGATCACTCTGGAACACTACATCATTATCACAAATACAAGAGGCCTGGGAATTCTTGTGCCAAAATGCCAGGCTTTGTAAGTTCAACAACAGGTACATGGAAACAGCAGGTGTTCACTGTGTTGTTCTACTTAGATCTTTATAATATATACATTGCAGACTTGAACTGACACCACAATTTTGTTAAGCTTACCCATGAAATACCAGCTGCAGAAAAGTTTATTGTGAACAATACTTTAACCACTTCAACCACATGAACAAATGAATGATTCCTATGCATTTTTATAGCATTTAAATCTGTATCTCATTGCATATTTTCTATAGTGTTATAATTACTTTAAGTACCCGGATAAAATATGCTGCATTGCCATCTTATAGTTTCTCCCACATAATGATGTAATTTAAATATATTTTGCTCAAGGTCAAATTTACAGTTGTCATGAAAATATTTTAAAGTCCATGGTATTTGACAGTTATTATCACTGCCATATCCTTTAATTTGAGTGTCAATTAGCAGCTAGCCAGTAGCTTCATATTGTATTGACAGTTCATAACTGAAGAGAGGATTATGCAACATAGATTTTTTTATTGAACAAACTTTGCCTATCTGAGTTCCATACACCCACTTTTGTCAGGGATTTTCAAGATGTTACACAGGACAGTGCACCCGATCCAGCATGGACATTCAGTCAAGGACAAACAGCCTCCTCGGGAAACATCCCTTATGTTGCTTTAATACTATTTACCCAAGGCAGCATAATTTTAGAAGCAAGGCTCAATGTCATTCTTTCCTCAAACCAGTGGGAGGATGAAAAACCACTCAGGCTTACTTTTACCACCAAATCTTGTAGCTGCTACCATCACTCCTGCCAGTAAATTGCATGAATGTTTTATATAATAATTTATTTTTTATCTGTATTCCTTTCAGGCTAGCCCTGAGACTATCTGTAGTCCTTTTCAAGGGAGCCTTGAGGTGAGTTTTTAAAGAAGCAGGCCTTGCTTTGTGAAGTGCATCAGAAAAGATATTATAGCCACTATTTACATGGTGACAGCAAAATGATATGCAAATTTAATGCAATTTTAATTTGATTCCTAAATAAGGTAGTGTGAAAATATACATGGAGGTTATACATAGCCGAACAGTTATGCCCCGTACACATGGTCGGACATTGATCGGACATTCTGACAACAAAATCCATGGATTTTTTCTGATGGATGTTGGCTCAAACTTGTTTTGCATACACACGGTCACACAAAGTTGTCGGAATTTACGATCGCCAAGAACGCGGTGACGTACACCACGTACAACAAGACTAGAAAAGGCCAGTTCAGATCCAAGCGCGGCACCCTTTGGGCTCCTTTTGCTAATCTCGTGTTAGTAAAAGTTTGCTGAGAGACGATTCGGGCTTTTTCAGACTCGTGGTTTTCAGATTGTTTTCTGCTGTTCAGTTTGTGCTTGTGGGTTTGTATCTGCTCTTCAGTGCATGCAGTCAGTTCGTATTGGAATTTTCTGTGCGATCTTGTCCGCTCGTTGCTGTTTTTCAGGTCGCTCTTCACAGGCCTTGCTGTTCTTCAGTGCGTTCTGTTACTTCGTTCTGAGCAGCCGACCGTTTTCTAGCCATGTTGCGTATACGTACTCCTCATAGAGTTCGTGCTGTGCGGGGGCTTGGTGTTGGGGTCATTACCTTGACACAAGTCCAGTCCATGAACAGGGTGGGGAGGAGTTCATAGGCCAAGAATTGGTTGCTCCAGCGTGACCAGTTCTGTCATATGCCTTTGCTCCGTGAGATCCGTGAGAATAATCCTGATGATTTCAGGAACTTTCTCCGGATGACGGACCCCGTATTTCACCGTTTGTTGGCTTTGCTGACCCCCTATATTAGCAGGCAGGATACCTGCATGAGGCAAGCCATCACTCCGGAGCAGAGGCTAGTCGCTACCCTGCGGTACTTGGCGATGGGAAGAAGCCTGCAGGACTTGAAGTTCTCGACAGGCATCTCCCCCCAGGCTCTGAGGATCATTATCCCAGAGACCTGTTCTGCCATCATCCAGGTCCTGCAGAAGGAGTATATTAAGGCAAGATTTATCCTATAACATCACATTTTATTGTATTTAATGTTTGTTACTATATTGTATTTCTTTCCTCATTCCCTAATTACCATGATTGTAATATGCTGTGAATGTCCCCTTTGTTCTCATGCATGCTGGATTTTTATGTAATTATTTTTTTTGTACTTCATACATATTTGCCTTCACTTACCTTCCCAGCATGCTCTCCTGGCCCTATATTCACAACGTGTAGTCACTTAACAATGTATTTTGTCAGCTCCATAGTAGTGCTTTACCCTAAATACCCCCTAAAATGTGTTGAAATGTGATGTGTGCTTTAAATTCAGGCGGAGTGGCAGAGGTTTTTTTTTGGGTCCCCCAATCATTTGGAACCCTCCCTCCCCCCAACTGCTAAGTCAGCTGATAACAATCCTCTATCTGCTGACTTTGCCAAACCCATACACACTATACCCACCTCTTTTGTGGTCAGATGTATGGATGAATTCCCCAAAGCATGTAGTGCAAGGGCCTGCCTGTATACTTACAAATGGTACTGTTTCAAGTTTTTGTATACTATTATTTTCTTGATAGGTAATAACAGAATGTCCAAATGTTCTAAAATGTGTACAGTGTGTATTTATATCTTTGTATTATGGCACTTCTTACCTGTCCAATGGGCTGTCAATAGTGTAAGTAAGGAGGGGCTGGCCAAAGTAATACACATATTTTAGGCATTCATCTCTCAATGAAGTGGAGAGGGTTACCTGTCCAAAAGATCTCCCCCTAAAATGTTAGAAATGAGGGGGGGGAGGGGGAATCTGATAGGTGGACCTTATACCTTGGTCTTTCAAAACTCCCTAAAATAAATGGTATACTGATATTGGCCAAGAATGTTTGTGTCTAATCTGCTTTCCCTGTTTATGTGCTAAATGATTAATTTATTTTTCTTGTTTGACTCCACAGTTTCCTTCCAACCCACAGGAATTGCAGACTGTGGCCTCCCACTTTGCCCAGCGGTGGGACTTTCCTAACTGCAGAGGGGCAATTGATGGGAAACACGTCCACATCGTCCCACCACCCAACTCGGGGTCATACTATTACAACTACAAGGGGTTCAATAGTATTGTGATGTTGGCAGTGGTGTCGGCTACTTACGAGTTCCTGTATGTGGACGTGGGGAAGAATGGCCGGATGTCCGATGGTGGAGTCATTGCCCAGACGTAGTTCTACAGGCATCTCCAGAATGGCAGCTTGGACTTGCCACCTCCAGAAGACAATGCGGAAGGACTCCCATTCGTCTTTGTTGTGGATGAAGCATTTGAGCTGGGGGACCATACACATGGCGGAGTACAAACTGAATCATATCATCCTGGCGTGCTGTGTTCTACACAACTTTTTAAGGCAAAATTCTGCCAGCTATGCTGCCTCAGTTGGGCATGAGGCCAGAATTCATAATGAACCAACCCTGACGGCGCTTGAAACTGCCCGTCCTAGTTTGCCCCCCCTGAGTGCCCGTGAGGTCCGTCTAAGATACCTTGAATACTTTGCGGGTAGGGGGGCCATCAATATGCCAGACAATGTCTGAAACATGTGGAAAATAAAATAATCATTTTAACTACTAAAATCTTTGGTGACATTTACTGCTTGTGTTTCTTTTAACTGACCCTGACAGAAATGTGGTGAGTCCTGAAATTGGCGTGATTGTGTAACATTACAAAGCACTGTTGGGTGTTATTTACTAAAGGCAAAGACACTTTGCACTACAAGTGCAGTTGAAACTGCACTTGTAGTGCAAAGTGGATTTGCCCTTAGGAAATTATCCCCATTGTCACAGAAAACACCAATTTGAGCACAACAAAAGTTTTGGAGCGTTGAAATAATAATCCACACATTCTTGATTATCAATCTTTTTAATACCAGCACAATCACATGTGCATTTGTAAAAGGTTTTTAAAACAAACTAACATGTTTGTTGTATAACAATGTTTTGGGTCACATTACTAAAAGTAGAAATGTCCATTTAAGGTAAAACAGGCATGTTTAAATCCAACAAGAAAGACACAAATCTGGAACTTACAAAGTTCAACTTTTGTAGAAATTGAAGGCAATATCAGACATGAGTATTTATAAACTGTGTTTGATATTGTGTTCAGATGGGGTGAAGTCACCCCTGGAAAAGCCAAATTTTGAAGATGCACACAAATTGCCGAATGTCAACATGTGCGACCTGCCATCACGGGGGATCAAGGGACATGTTTTGGGGGTGCAACCCCTTCCTCCCAGCTACTTTATTATTGAGGAAGGGGTTGCACCCCCAAAACGCATACACTGATCTCCCGTGAGAGCAGATAGCACATGTTGACACACTGTGTGCCTCTTCAAAATTTGGCTTTTCGCAAATATGTCAAAAAATGTTTGACATTTTTAGATACCAAAAAACAACAAAAAATGAAGGGATTTTGAGGGGTTTTAAACTCTCCCGAAAACATCAATGATGTTCTTCATTTTATTTTGAACATCATTGATGTTTTTAAGGATGTTTTCCAAGTCCCTATTACACCCCATGATCTCCCTGATCAGGATCTGTGCACTTTCAGAGGTGAAATGACCGGGATTCACAACATCACGATCACCTAAAAAGATAGAAACAAAAACACACCATGTATTATAAATATGCCGCCATCCATCTCTTACCTGAGCCTGTGGTCACAGACACTCACCTATTGTAGTGACTAGGGATGAGCCGAACACCCCCCTGTTCGCACCAGAACTTGCGAACAGGCAAAAAATTTGTTCGAACACGCGAACACCATTAAAGTCTATGGGACACGAACATGAATAATCAAAAGTGCTAATTTTAAAGGCTTATATGCAAGTCATTGTCATAAAAAGTGTTTGGGGACCTGGATCCTGCCCCAGGGGACAAGGATCAATGCAAAAAAAAGTTTTAAAAATGGCCGTTTTTTCGGGAGCAGTGATTTTAATAATGCTTAAAGTGAAACAATAAAAGTGTAATATTCCTTTAAATTTCGTACCTGGGGGGTGTCTATAGTATGCCTGTAAAGGGGCGCATGTTTCCCGTGTTTAGAACAGTCTGACAGCAAAATTACATTTCAAAGGAAAAAAAGTCATTTAAAACTACTCGCGGCTATTAATGAATTGCCGGTCCGACAATACACATAAAAGTTCATTGATAAAAACGTCATGGGAATTCCCCACAGGGGAACCCCGAACCAAAATTAAAAAAAAAAAATGACGTGGGGGTCCCTCTAAATTCCATATCAGGCCCTTCAGGTCTGGTATGGATATTAAGGGGAAACCTGGCCAAAATTTAAAAAAAAAAATGGCGTGGGGTCCCCCTCAAAATCTATACCAGACCCTTCAGGTCTGGTATGGATTTTAAGGGGAACCCCGTGCCAAATTTTTTAAAAAATGGCGTGGGATCCCCCCTAAATCCGTACCAGACCCTTATCTGAGCACGCAACCTGGCAGGCCGCAGGAAAAGAGGGGGGACGAGAGAGCGCCCCCCTCCTGAACTGTACCAGGCCACATGCCCTCAACATTGGGAGGGTGCTTTGGGGTAGCCCCCCAAAACAGCTTGTCCCCATGTTGATGAGGACAAGGGCCTCATCCCCACAACCCTTGGCCAGTGGTTGTGGGGGTCTGCGGGTGGGGGGCTTATTGGAATCTGGAAGCCCCCTTTAACAAGGGGACCCCCAAATCCCAGCCCTCCCCCCTGTGTGAAATGGTAAGGGGGTACAAAAGTACCCCTACCATTTCACAAAAAAACTGTCAAAAATGTTAAAAATGACAAGAGACAGTTTTTGACAATTCCTTTATTTAAATGCTTCTTCTTTCTTCTTTCTTCTATCTTCTTTCTTCTTTCTTCTATCTTCCTTCGGTTTCTTCCTCCATCTTCTTCTTCTTCTGGTTCTTCCTCCGGTGTTCTCATCTGGCATCTTCCTCCACAGCATCTTCTTCCCTTCTTCAGATCTGGTATGGATTTTTGGGGGGACCCCACGCCATTTTTTCAAAAATTTTAGCGCGGGGTTCCCCTTAAAATCCATACCAGACCTGAAGGGTCTGGTATAGATTTTGAGGGGGACCCCACGCCATTTATTTTTTAAAAAATTTTGCCTGGGGTTCCCCTTAATATCCATACCAGACCTGAAGGGCCTGGTATGGAATTTAGGGGGACCCGCACGTCATTTTTTTTTTAAATTTTGGTTCGGGGTTCCCCTGTGGGGAATTCCCATGACGTTTTTATCAATGAACTTTTATGTGTATTGTCGGACCGGCAATTCATTAATAGCCGCGAGTAGTTTAAATGACTTTTTTTTGTTTGAAATGTCATTTTGCTGTCAGACTGTTCTAAACACAGGAAACATGCGCCCCTTTACAGGCATACTATAGACACCCCCCAGGTATGAAATTTAAAGAGATATTACACTTTTATTGTTTCACTTTAAGCATTATTAAAATCACTGCTCCCGAAAAAACGTCAGTTTTTAAAACTTTTTTTTTGCATTGATTCATGTTCCCTGGGGCAGGACCCAGGTCCCCAAACACTTTTTATGACAATACCATGAATATAAGCCTTTAAAATTAGCACTTTTGATTTCTCCCATAGACTTTTAAGGGGTGTTCCGCAGCATTCAAATTTGCCGCGAACACCCCAAATTGTTCGCTGTTCGGAGAACTTGCGAACAGCCGATGTTCGAGTCGAACATGAGTTTGACTCGAACTCGAAGCTCATCCCTAGTACAGGCATACTATAGACACCCCCCAGGTATGAAATTTAAAGAGATATTACACTTTTATTGTTTCACTTTAAGCATTATTAAAATCACTGCTCCCGAAAAAACGTCAGTTTTTAAAACTTTTTTTTTGCATTGATTCATGTTCCCTGGGGCAGGACCCAGGTCCCCAAACACTTTTTATGACAATACCATGAATATAAGCCTTTAAAATTAGCACTTTTGATTTCTCCCATAGACTTTTAAGGGGTGTTCCGCAGCATTCAAATTTGCCGCGAACACCCCAAATTGTTCGCTGTTCGGAGAACTTGCGAACAGCCGATGTTCGAGTCGAACATGAGTTTGACTCGAACTCGAAGCTCATCCCTAGTGGTGACTATTTCCACCACATCTACCTCCTCCTCCTCCTCCTGTTGTCTTTGGTGGGTCTCCACTTCTTCATGAGGTGGGGGGTCTATTGTCTCCTCTGATGAGGGGTGTCCTCCGAGTCTTTTCTCCCATATGTAAAAAAAATAGGTATACTTAGCACACAGATATTTCATGGCAGAAATCGGAATATGAAACATTGCTTGGAAGTGGGGTACAATTGTCTCTTTTGGCAGAGTTCCAAGATGAAGAAATATTGTTTTCCTTTGTCAAGCTTGAATACTTACCTGTTTTGTACAAGCTTCACAGATGGAGACACCTCTATAGTATACACTGGAGCACCTGTGTGGGACACCCTAATAAAAAGGGTGTTCTTGTGTCCCACACTAGTGCTCCAGTGTCCAGATGTGTAAACAGCTGCTGAGTGTCCTCTCCTTACACAAAAACTAGTTTGCATTTCATTCTAGTTACAAACCCATCTAGACACCAAAATTATTTGAAGAGAAGTAGGCCATAAAAAATGTATTCAAATGCATATGGCCAAAACAATGGTGTTTTCTAGGCTGAATGAACAATGTTTCATACGAACGAACAATGTGCCCATGAACATGAAAGTTGCCATTTTAAACTGTACAACAGTAAAAAAAAGCACATGGAGCAGCACGAACGTAATAAACATAAAGAATAGGAACACAGGACAACTACTTACTTTTTTGCAGCACTCTCCTGATCCTTCTGTACTGCTCGTGCTCCCTTAATTTCAGGTCCGACCACCGCTTCCTGAGCTGATCCTTGGATCGTCGTACCCCAAAATTCCGGTGCAGACTTTTTACCACTTTCGCCATGATCTTGGCCTTTCTGACATTGGGGTTGGGGTAAGGTCCATACTTCCCGTCATAGTTGGCCTTCTTCAGGATGTCGATCATCTCCAACATCTCCCCAAAAGACATATTTGATGCCTTAAATCGTCTCTTCCGGGATCAGACGTTTCAGGCTCCGGGCTTTCCTCCTCCTCGTTGGTGTAATTATCAGACACCTGCTCTGTCTCCGCTATGTGCTCTTCCCCCACTGCGATGAATGAGAAGGGGCGGGGAATAGACTAGAAAGAACGTCAGGGGCGGGTGGAGTTTCACGCATGCGCAGTGTCTATAAAGCGTAACACGCGTGCGTAGTACGTACAATCTGTGAGCGGAGGAAGGAGTAACGGAGGTGCCGATCGTGTTAACGAAGGTAAGATTTAAAATTGGGCCTATACTGCTTCTAGATTGAGGCCTGTATTTGCACAAGTTTAAAAGACTTTAGGCTCACATTAGGGTCTTGTGTTGTGTCTTGCAGTTACAATGGATATCTTGAAGGATCAGGCCAATCTTCATAGATATGTTCATGGAGCTGCCCTGTCTGTGGCAGATAAACCACCCTGAATATAAGAACCAAACAAAGAGAAAGGCAGTGCTCTATAATTTGCTGCAATTTGTGAAGCCGGTGATCCCCATGGCAGACATCACCTATTTGAAGATCCTAATTGGTGTCATGAGGAGTACATATCTAAGGGAGTGCAAGAAGGGCCAGGATTCCCAGAGATCAGGAGAAAAAGATGACATTTATGTCCCCAGGCTGTTGTACTATGACAGACTGCATTTTCTGTCAGGTCAGACTGAACCCAGGCCAGGACTCTCCAGTCTTCCTTCCACGCTTCCTTCCCCCCAGCTGAGGCTTCAGATGCCCAACCTGAGCCTTCCAGGCAGCAACATGTGGAGGAGCCCAGCTTGAGCCAGGTATAGCATTCTTCTAAATATTTCTAGTTGTCCAATCAATGATGTTAAATCATTGGCTGCCATAGGCCTAATTTGGAAGGCTACTGAGGCCCTCAGAGCCCCCCACAGTGTGGAGGAGGCCTTTGCTGCCATAACTGCATGCAAAATGATGCAGATGGAGGAGGGTCAACGACTCCTATGTGAGTTTTTAATTTTGGAAGCTCTAAATAAGGGGTTGAGGGGCCAAATCACATGTGCAACCCACATTTGTCACCTCACTCATGGTCCTCCTCTTCCTCCTCCTCCAGGTCCTCCTCCTCCTCCTCCTCCAGGTCCTCCTCCTCCTCCAGGTCCTACTCCTCCTCATCCTCCAGGTCCTACTCCTCCTCCTGCCACACTTCCAACACCAGAGCCACAGCCGGGAAGGAAGCGTAGAAGGAAGACCAGAGAGTGATGACCCTGGGTTCAGTCTGGTCTGACAAAATATGCAGCCTCTTGTATGACCACAGCCTGGGGACATACATGTCATCTGCTGCTTTCATGATCTCTGGGACTTCTGGACCAGACTGCACTCCCTTAGATATGGACTCCTCAGGCCACCAATTTTGCAGTAAAATAATTGATGTGTGCCCTGGGGGCCAAAGGCTTTGCCAATTTCTGCTGTTTTTTACCAGCGTTGCCTCCCTCCTTGTTTGGTTCTGAGCCCCTAATAAAGGAATTTTTGTTTCAATTATACTTGCCTATGTGTGTTTTCCTTCATAAAGGACAGTTTGTTTGTGAGGAGGCAGGTACATTTCAAAAATACAATGTGAAATTAACAAGGGACACCAACACCAAGCAACCTCCTTGAGATTAAATAATACAAGATAATAATGGTGTTGTGCTAACTTGACACACAAAATACACACAAAAATATTCTGGAGTAAAACTAAAACTAAAATAAAACAAAGATCAGCCTTGAAAAAAATACAAAAGAAAAAAAATTTAAAAAAACAAAAAAAAATCAGCCTTGAAAAAAATACAACCCCCCAAAAAAATAATATATATATTTTTTGTCAGATGTGAGAAATCGAAATATATTGAGGGAATCACGATAAATAATAAAGAAAGAAGTTTGTGAGAAGTCTGTGTGAATATGAGCAGCAAAACTGCCTCATTCTTCTAGCATTATAAAGAAGAAGAGAGTGCGCTGTATTAAACTATTTTAAACATTGCAGCCTGACGAAAGTGCTCTATCCATTCCAAAAGCTAATTTTACCAGACCGAGCTGTTCCGTCTCGGAATTTCTTCTGAGCATGCGTGGCACTTTGTACGTCGGAATTGGCCACACACGGTCGGAATTGACGCGATCAGATTTTGTTGTCGGAAAATTTTATAGCCTGCTCTCAAAGTTTGTGTGTCGGAAAAATCCGATGGAAAATGTCCGATGGAGCCCACACACGGTCGGAATTTCTGACAACAAGCTCCGATCGCACATTTTCCGTCGGAAAGTCTGACCGTGTGTATGGGGCATTACAGTTTCAATAGTTATTATGTTTTACACACTGTAAATTTCCAAATACCCTTTAAAGATAATTTGATTTCAAGAATATTGAATTCAGCAAAATAATGAAAAAAATGTTAACATATGGTCTGTTCATTGATCTGCGCTATGCAATAGAAATTGAGATGTCTGTGCTCAAATCCAAGCAGCTTTCATAGAACATATGAAGTACAGTACTAAAGAGGTGTGAACACATGTTTACACTGAAAATTTTGAACCAAGGAATGGACAGAGGGTTCATTCATTCAGAATTGTCATGTTTACTTGTGGTTACACACCATAGCACCTTATGTGTAGGACAGTGACCAGACCTGAGTCTGTAGCTGTCCTCCAACTGTGTGTGTCTGTGCCATATTGGAACTGTGGGGGGATTTACTAAACCTGATGCACGCATAATCTGGTGCAGCTGTGCATAGCCAATAAGCTTCTAATTCTAGCTTGTTCAATTAAGCAATAAAACCTGGAAGCTGAATGGTTACTATGCACAGCTGCACCAGATTCTGTGTGCACCAGTTTTAGTAAATATCTCCCTATATGTACATTAAATTATGACTAACAAGTATTTGGCATTTTGCACAAGAGTAGTCATGGGACAGCACAAAGGACTAAAAAGGATATACAATAAAGAAATAAAGAGACACAACACAATTTCATGTTGGCAATAATGGCCACTGCATTTATTAAGGGGTTACCCAAGATGGACAATAATCATTTATAACAAAATCTTTAGGAAACAGAGAAGCTGCACTGAAACATTAATACCAAAATATTGATTAATTCTGGAAAAGGTGGGATAGAAATATCCCTAATGGATAAGTTAAATATCTCTGTGTAAATATAATGTAAAAATATAAATGAAATTAAAGTGAATATATACCAGAAAAAAATGTACAATTTAAAAAATTAATATATTTGTGTTTGCGCTAGTTAAAGTTCAAATTTTTAAATGTCCCAACTTTACAAATAATAACATTCAGTGACTTGACATAACGGAGTATATCCTCAACTGATGAATGGCATGCTTACCAGATAGTAAGCCAATTAAGACAGGTGGCTTAACCCAGTCTGGGCCTTGGTAGGAACCAGTCACAGAATGATATAACAGAAATCCGCTTGAATGGCGGGTGTGCGTTGAGTCCATGTTAGAGGATTATCCCAAAAAAATATAGAATAACATAGCGTAATACAGATGGCAAATAGTTAGTGCAAAATCCCAACAGACATACGTAACATCAGCCAGTGAAGAAATCAGTAAGTGCACCAACACCACACAGAGGGCCTGCTTACCAGATAGTAGACTCAAAAAGCAGGTAACTTAACGACCGGATAAATCCAGCTGGATGAGATGAGACTATGGGATGGATGGATCGTCCTTATAGCATTGAGCTGAAGACTCCATAACTCACATGCTGAATGTAGGATCAATCCCAAAAGAAATACAATGGTGCCAATAGCGTGATAAAGTTTAAACTAATTTATAAAAATAATTCAAAAAGCACTTACAAACGGACTTGCACCAGTGTAAAACGATAGTAAGCAGTGGGTAAAACTAAGCTGGCCGGCACCAAACAAATCTCCCATCCTCCTCAATGGGGCGACATAGTGATGTCAGCACGTACCTCCCAGATGCATTGTCATAGAATGATGTTTCCAATGGGGAACGGGCAACGTGCTGAGCAACCATCATATATAGACACACCAAGCCTCGCTTTGAGTCCCACAGAAAGAGTTACAAAGCGTCATCTTAAGTGGGGGTGCAACCTTAGAATGTTGCTATAAATTAAGACGAGTTGGAAAGAAATCCTCCCTTCCAATTTAGAATAAAGTATATCACAAACAGCGATTAAAAAATAAATTATAAAATTCAATATATAATATATATTAGTTATAAACTACATATATAAAGAGACTAAAATTAAACAGCTGGAAAATAATAATAATAATATTATTAAAAAATATGGAAAATATAAAATAATTGGAACATTGTTCTAAATAAATGGCTGCCATCATCGGTTATTAGATTGATAACAATAGATATAATCTATGTTATCTTGGCAATCAGAATATAGAACAAAACAATCTTCCATAATGAACAACCAATTATAACTATATATAATGGTCATTACTGGTCACTGATTGATCCATTTTGGATCTACAAATAAAAATCCTAACCAAATCTTCTAAAACAGAGATGTCTGAAAAAACTAAAAAGGAAGAAGAAAATGTGCCGTGAATTCGTCTAATCTAAAAGCACCAAAAAATGCAAAAACAAACGTTGTTCTGAATCTCCATGAGGAAAAGATAAATGATGAATGAATTAAAAAAAGAACCTGGCTCCTTTTTTGGTACCAGGCCTCAAGGGAATAAACAAAAATTTACAAAGGGGGGAGAGGGAAAAGGTCTAGCAATTCTGCCTTCCTTTAATTCCTTAGAAATTTTCTCCCTGACTATATCAGGGTGCGCAAGAACAGAGTGTACATTTTTTACCAGAAGACAACCTTGCCCTGCAAAAGCAGGGACTGAGAAACCAAATTTAAATCCTTCATAAAGAAGGTCCGCCATCTTGTGGTCTGGATACTGATCTAGCCAGAACTGCATTTTTGACAATCTCACTGGCGTCCATGCCCTTTGCATTATTTTCTCTTGACTGAGATGTGATAGCTGATTTTTTAAAACAGCGGGATGCTGGATGGGTACCTGAGCAGAATGAGCATTCATGCTTATATCTGCAATTCGATAAGAATCTGCATTGGGAATCATTATATGCAAAGCATACTCCTTTACGAAAAGTCGATTGAACATTCGCTAACTGAGGTCTCTGTGTATATTGAGGTCTTTGTGGCAGCATCAGGTTCAGCCATAAACCTACATCCTTTACCCCCCAACGAAGGGATGGGTGAGCAGAGAGCTTTTGTCTGAAGCTCTCATCATAACTGAACCAAGCAATGGCACCAAGATGGCGGTATCCCTCCACTACTATGTCCAGGTGCTGAAACTAACCTGAGCATTTATCAGGAAAACGTTCACCCATAACAGAGGCAAAGATACAAAAGGCCTGAAGCCAATTCTGAAAAGTTCGGGGAATTGCCCTCCTATCTTATTCAGACCTATCATCTATTCTTTTATCAGATTTTAACAGAAATTCTTTAGATGACAGGAGCAATGATAAAATATCTATGAATTCCCCACGCCATATTTTTTCTTTAACAGCAGTGGATAAATGATATCCAAGCAGAGATAATTCACAGGGGAGAGGCTCTTTAAAACAGGATTCAGAAACAGGTAAAGAAAGTGTAGGATTAGAAACAGAAACAGGCATAGAGGGAACAATATTGGTATTATGAACAGGTAAATTATCAACAGAAATATTTTTATTCAAATGGTTAATACTTACTGGCGTGGCGGGGTTACCCTGTGAAAAAACAGCATTATCTGATACAGTTAAACCTCTTGAGCCACCGCCACTCCATACATTACCAACATTACCAATATTAATAGGTTCACCCATTTTAGCAAGTACATTGGCTAAAGAACCAACTACTTTACCCAATTCTATTAAATGTGAATCATTTCTCTCACCAGAATTATGGTCCACGCTAACAGGCTGCCCAGATATTGGCACCTCACAGGATATGCCCGCAGAAGCTATCTGAGGTGATTCCATTCTGGCTCTGTCTGAGGAGCGTGGACTTTCCTGTTTCACTTGTTCTCTCACAGGGGAAGAGGGAGAATCGTCCCTTCTCAACCTCTTTCCCCTGTTATCTCTGCAACTTCTCTTCATACCAGCAGGGGGAGCTGGGTGACTGTCATTTACAATGACTTCAGTGGGCACAGACTGGGCATGCTCTATGTCAGCTGAGGCCGACGCCGACGAAACCACGTCCTCTTCTAAGCACCGTCTCAACCACTCCACCCCTCCACAGCTCTTGGCTTTGTGGATAAGATGGCGCAGCAGCTCTTCCATCTTACAGGTAACGCTGTCTGGAGCAGCGCGGGATCCATCTTCTGCAGGGTCTCCTCAGGCAGTGAACGGAGCGGGAAAGCCGCGGGCTTATATAACCACAGCCCGGCTCAATCCCGCCTGATTCAGCCAATCGAAAACTGTTGCCATGCCGTTCCGCAATCTGCCATCACCTGGGGCAACCCAATAATGAAAAGGGGGGGGAAACAGTGGAGCATACTACAGCCCTCTGTACTGTCCCATGGAGTCCCATAATAAAAGGAACTCACCTGCCTGCTCTTCTTTGAGCAGTAGCATCTAGTGTTAAAGAACTCTGTGCTTGCTATCTGCATATGTAATACTGACATCTCATTTTTTGAACATCATGCATACCAGAGATCATGCAGTTTTAAAATAATGTCTTTTTTTGTATATTTGTATGCAATAAAGAACTTTTTTGGATATATTCCACTCAGTTTACCAGTTCTAGCTGCCAATAGGCTCATGGGAGTAATTTCTCTCTCTCTCTCTGACCAGACCTGGGTCTGTAGCTCTCCTTCTGCTGTCTACCCCACATTGGCACTATATGTTCATTAACCACTTGCCGTCCGCCTCATAGCAGATTTACTGCTACATGGCAGATCTCCTGTGCAGAATCACATATATACAGAGGCGGACTGACAACTCATGGGGCCCCCAGGCAATAGAAGATTATGGGGCCCCCGGGCTTACAGATGGCCGTCAGACCAGGAGTAAGTAACAAACAAAACAACATATAGAGTACAGCAGTCAGGATGAGCGCCACACTCACATCAGAGTCCTCCCTTACATCAAAGTCCCAACATTCTCCCTATAAATCGTAGTCCACAGAGTGCCACCTTATGGCAGAGCCCCCAGTGTGCCTATGGCAAAGCCCCCAGAGTGTCACCTTCCATCAGTGTCCCCTTTACACCTTAGTGCTTGGTGTGGTAGGCAGCTGTCTGGAAAAGGCTTTTAATTAGAAAAAATCCACTTTTTGCAGCCTCTATACTGCACAGGTGAGTCATAGAGCCAGCGGAATAGTGAACTACTGTGGTTGGCCTCAGATCTGGCAGTGGGGCATGTGAATAAAGGCCATACTTGATGTGTATCATGATATCATTGCACAGGTGTGTACCCAGACCTGCTGCCTGATCCGAGGCCGAGCTCTGCAGTGCACCAACCAGATGGCTCCAAATGGCAACAAGTGCATTTTTCACGAGCATGGGATTGTTAGATGGACTTCTGTTTTGCAGCAGTGGGCACACCTGGTTCATACAGTATACACACACGCATGCACAGCATACATACATATAGACACACATGCACAGTATACATACACACAAACAGTAAAACATGGACAGAAGAGGCAGAAATCAGCTGAAGAAGATCAGCAGCATTGAAATGCAAAGAAAGATTAAAAAAAAATACACAAACACACTATACATACAGTATACCAGAGGTGGGGGACTCGAGTCACATGACTTGACTCGAGTCAGACTCGAGTCACCTGTTTGAGGACTTGCGACTTGCTTGACAAAATTAAATAAATGACTCGACTTGCCTTTGACTTGTCACTAATGACTTGCGACTTGACTTTGACTTGGGCTATTTGACTTGCAATGACTTGGCACCACCCCCCTGAAAATATTACTCACACACTCCGCCCACCACCGCCTCTGAGCCAATCAGCATTTGCCAAATGCCATTGGAGCTGTACTGTAACCTGCCCTCCTCCTGCAGCCCGCCACATGTGACGAGACTCAAGAGGATACAGAAGACGAGGATAAACCGATAAAGTAAGTGTGGCTGACTGTGTAGTGTATTGAGGCAGGCAGGAGTCTGCTCTGTTCCCTGCGGTTTGTTTACATTACCAGGCATCCATCACCTCCACTTGTTCTCGGGACCGGAGCGGCTGTGAGTCTGTGACAGTGAGTGATGTAGAGACGGCTCTCTGTCTGGCAGCTATAATAGAGGGAGCGATTCCAAAAATAATTACATTTGGATTTAAGGATTATGTTTTAGATGTTGGTGAAAAGAAGAGAACGGCGGTATGCAAGGTCTGCAACTCAAAAATAAGAGACAGGTCCACCACAACATCCAACTTCATCCGTCACTACAAAACCCACAAAGAAAGGTAGGTACAGTAACATGTATGTGTAGCTAATTTTAAATAAATAATTGTCTCCTCAAACGTTAGCTAATATTTTAATTAAAGCTAGGTTAAATTTGAAATCTATCATGTATTTTGTTGAAAAGACCTTGTGAATGTAAGACAGGACTGTAAACTTGAATCAGAGTTTTGACTAGGCGAAATGACATTGCAAATACTTACTGTATATGCAAATTAAGCCTATATCCCACTTTAGGTGGGAGCAGAGTGTATTGTTGTTCAAATCAATAAATCACATAGCTAACTTTTTTTTCTATCTCTTTTCTGTTTACTCTATAGAAATGAAGAGTACATCCATACCAAAGGGACTTTTGATGCTAGCCAGCCTCAAATCTCACAATTCATCGCACAGGGGACTGTGCAGCTATACCACTGCAACTGTGCAGCTATACCACTGCAACCACCAGCAGCAGAAGGCAATTGCAAACTCAATCCTGTCAGACCTCATTATAAGCATGCCACTGTCCATCATTGAACACCAAAGCTTTCGTCGCTTTTTGTCAATAGTAGACAACAAGTACTCTCCAGTAAGTAGAAGAACAATTACTGGCAAGCTTGACAATCTGGTGGCAGATAGGAAAATGAAGTTGAAAAATGAACTCGCAGTGGTAGATCATCTGTCATTGACTGTAGATATATGGTCAGAATGCAGGATGAGAGGCTTTCTTGGAGTCACAGTGCACTGGATCAACATTGAGGATGACCGTCTTCAGTTGAAATCACAGTTGCTTGCGTGCAACCGCTTCAAAGGTCCCCATACAGGGGAAAGAATTTGTGAGGAATTTGAGCATATATGTGAAGAGTACAAGATTCAAAAAAAGGTAGACCACATCATCTGTGACAACGCCGCAAACGTGAAAAAAGTATTCACTACATGTTTTCCAGGACAGCTAGATGAAGATGATGACCTTGATGATTCAGACATTTGGAATGACCTGTC
Organism: Aquarana catesbeiana; assembly: GCF_042186555.1. Classification (NCBI taxonomy): domain Eukaryota; kingdom Metazoa; phylum Chordata; class Amphibia; order Anura; family Ranidae; genus Aquarana; species Aquarana catesbeiana. The sequence continues at coordinate 412,463,387 of NC_133324.1, forward strand.
AGTGGAAGAATAGGAGATGTTTGACAATTATTTGAGTGCAAAAACCCAGACTAGACTTCAATGTTTTGCACACACGGTTCAATTGGTAATAGGTGATGGACTTAAAGAGACTAAATTAGTCAATGCAGCTCTCGCCAAAGCTTCCAGGTTGAGCTCCTTGTTACACACAAGCACCTCTTTCAAGGAAAAATTTGAGGAGGAGTATGGACAGCGTGGAATCCCTGCCTCTGTTACCACATGCTGGAATTCCACACTGAGGCAATTGAAATCCTGTGGTCAGCTGTGACCAGCTGAAACTGACTAGAATGCTTGAAGATGGGGGACACAAAGAGACTGTATTCACAGCTAGAGAGTGGAATCAGATTAAGGAACTCGTGGATGTCCTTCAACCTTTTGGAGAAGCCACAGACCTCTTACAGGGAGAAAAACTTGTGACAATAAGTGCTGTTGTACCCTGTATTCTTTTTCTGAATCACCACTTGGAAAATCATAAAGAGAGCGTGCGCTACCTTGGTGGCTTGATCCGTAGCCTGCAACAATCACTCCAAAGATGATTCGAAGGGATCATTGTCAATGTGAGGATGGCAGATGAACAGAATGATGTAGCAACCTTACCCTTCTCTGACCCTATATACCTAAAAGCTGCTCTGCTGGATCCTTCATTTGGCACCATGTGGTTGACCCATGATGTTTTGGCTCCCAAAAATGTCAAGGAGGCTGTGTCTGCGATGATAAAAAGTATGTTATGTTTTTGGTAATAACCCGTTTGCAGTAATAACACCTGAGTGCATTGAGTCACTGTTTTATGCTTGTGTTTTTCAGACTTGAATCTCAAAGAGGACTGCAAGCCCACCCCAACAACAACCGATGAAGACGAGCAAATGCCAGTGGCAGAGCCAGAGTGTCAGTCTGGGCTGTTCTCAGCATACCGCAAAAAACAGAAGAGAGATTCATGTTCCAGTCCCCAAATTCAGCTGAACCAGTATTTAGACATTTGTGATGGACAGAGCTGCCTTCAGTTTTGGGCCATGAACAGGCACATGCTCCCCTCTTTGTTCAGGGTAGCGGTAAGAGTTATGTCAGTCCCTGCATCAAGCGCACCTGTTGAACGTGTGTTCAGCCATGGTGGGGTGATAATGCGACCCCATCGCTCACAACTGAGCGAGAAAGTACTTTCCAATTTAATTTTTTGCAAATGCAATGCATTTTAAGTGGCTATTCTCATCACCATTCAAGTGTCCAGATGTTGGCATTGTGTCAAGTTCAAACTTTGAGCTTAGTTATTTTCCCCCTCAGCAAGGACTACATTTTTTCAGGCTTGTTGGCCATTTAATTGCTGAGTGTTCTGCTCCTTGTCTGCTGTTTGGGCATTCAAAGTGTTTCTTTAATATGCCAAGAAAAAAGGACTAAGCAGTTTTGTTAATGTTGAAAATAAAACAAAACCTTTCCTGAAAACTGACTTTTAACTCATTTAAAGGTGGAAATGGGGTAGAACAGTATTTTGACTTAATTTGTGACTTGACCAAAATAAATGACTTGACTTGACTTGCTTGACTTCTAGCAGGGACTCAATTTGACAGCTTGCTTTTCGCCACAGTAACTTGGGACTTGCTTGTGACTTGAAGGTTAAGACTTGAGACTTGCTTGTGATTTGCACATGTGTGACTTACTCCCATGTGTGCAGTATACACACACAGTATAAATACACACATACAATATACATACAGTATACACACACATGCAGTATACATACACACATAAGGTTTACATACAGTATACATACACTATACACACACATACAGTATACATACAGTATACATGCACAGTATACATACACATGCAGTATACATACACACATACAGTATACATACAGTATACACACACATACAGTTTTACTGGCGGTCCGTCCATAAAGGGAGAACGGGCGCCGCCCCCTCTCTCCTGTCACCTCTCTATCACCATAGATAGATTCATGCATTGCATGAATCTATCTATGGTCGCTGCTGACAACTCCTATTCAGGTGTCCGACCCTTTTCGGCGCCAGGCGGGGTATTTTTGTAAGCACCCGATTAGAGCCATAGGCTCTAATAGGCGTCCAAAAAGGTGAACAGCGGGCGCCATGCTGGGCATTCGCTGTTCACTAAGCGTTGGGTTAGCAAAGCAAATAAATATTCACTTTCCTAACACTGAACCGCCTCTCAGCCAATCAGGTGCTCGGGTCTGTTACCTGTCACCTGATTGGCTGAAACGACAGGCGCTGTGATTGGACGCCTATTACAGAGGATGGGAAGGGATGACAGGAGAAGAGATCGAGGAGCGTGGAGGACATCGGACACCACTCTCCACCTGCCGCCATGACCCGCTGCCCCACCGAGACAAGGTAAGTGCTGAGCGGGTGGGGGATGCACGCTGGCAGCATTTGATGTGGCGGCAATTGATGGGCACACTGGCGGCAATTGATGGGCACAGTAGCGGCAATTGATGGGCACACTGACAGCAATTGATGGGCACAGTGTCAGCAATTGATGGGCACACTGGCAGCAATTGATGGGCACAGTAGTGGCAATTGATGAGCACGCTGGCAGCAATTGATGGGCACAGTAGCGGCAATTTATGGGCACAGTGGCTGCATTTGATGGGCACAGTGGCTGCATGTGATGGCACAGTGGCTGCGTTTGATGAGCGCAGTGGCTGCATTTGATGGCACAGTGGCTGCGTTTGATAGGCATAGTAGCTGCATTTGATGGGCACAGTGGTGGCAATTGATGGCAGAGTGGCTGAGTTTAATGGGCACAGTGGCTGCATTTGATGGCACAGTGGCTGCGTTTTATGGCACAGTGGTTGCGTTTGATGGGCACAATGGCTGCGTTTGATGGGCACCGTGGCTGTGTTTGATGGCACAGTGGTTGCATTTGATGGGCACAGTGGCTGTGTTTGATGGCACAGTGGCTGCGTTTGATGGGCACAGTGGCTGCATTTGATGGGCACAGTGGCTGCATTTGATGGCCCAGTAGCTGCGTTTGATGGGCACAGTGGCTGCATTTGATGGGCACAGTGGCGACAATTGATAGGCACAGTAGCTGCGCTTGATGGGCACAGTGGCTACAATTGATGTTTTTTTTTTCAGTTTGTTTGCGCTCCCCCAACAATTTTGAGCACCAGCCACCACTTTACAGTATACATACACATAGTTACACATACACACAAACACACCAGCACATTTCACCCAAAAATCAGCCTGATTGAACACACTGCTGCCCCCATCCCCTGACATGCTGGGACTTGTAGTGCCCCAGCAGCTCGCAGACACATTAGTTGGTAATACAGGAGAGGAAGGGAATGTGCCTGTGTAGTGGTGGCAGCTAATGAGTACAGAGATGTAGTAGAGATTGGAGGAGACATTCAGGACATGTTCTTCCTCCAGGAGCATTGCACTTCTCACGCACAAAATTGATATAATAGCTTCAGAGACAGGAGGAGCTCTGCTAGAGGTAACACATCCTCCCTCTCCCTCTCTGCTCACCAGGGTATTCCACTGACCAGAATCCATTTTGTAAAGCTCAGCCAGCTTACCTTATCAGGCAGCAGCCCATCCCACACTGCAAGCTGTCTCCGCCTCCCTCTCCTCTCCGCCTCCCTCTCCTCTCCTCTCCTTTCCTCTCCTCTCCTGCTCCTGTGTCAAAAAAGCCGTGTTGTGGAAGGGGGCGTGTACAGCATGTTCCTATTGGCTGAGGGGGCAGTGCAGAGGTGGAGCAGATATAATCTCGGGATTTTCACATTAAAATGATGTTGTGTTGAACATTTCAGGGACAGATGTAAAAAAACACAGATTTTTACATACTGTCCCTAGTTTTACTGAGGCTGGCCACCCTGATGGGGCCCCCTAGTGGCAAAGGGCCCTCCGTCAGTGCCGAGTGCCCGAATTGGAAGTCCACCCCTGCATATATACCTTCAGTATAAGTTATTTCACAGCAGATTAATCACAGTAGAAGCCAATCTGCAGGTGGTGGGCACTGGATGTCCACCGGCACCTGCCGATCATGTGTACAACACTGACCTCAAAGCACCTTGTTCCCATGTTGATGGGGACAAGGGCCTCATCCCCACAACCCTTGCCCGGTGGTTGTGGGGGTATGCGGATGGGGGGCTTATCGGAATCTGGAAGCCCCTTTTAACAAGGGGACCCCCAGATCCCGGCCCCCTATGTGAATTGTGTTTGTTTTGATTTTTTTAATACATTTGGATTGCAGAAATCCTGTTTTTTTTTTTCAAAATAAATATTTATAGTAACAGTCTCTATTTATAAGCTGCATGCAAAATCAATCACATATGTATTATATGTTCACCACCCTATGGTGAAAAACAGTCCATCCAATATACAAATCTTCAAAGTGCAAGAAAAACTGTATTCTTAGGTAGAAAGCCCCCACCACCCCTCAAAGGTGTCTGCTCATCTCTAGCATAGACCACTACAAAATTTCACAGTGCATGTTATACACAGCAAAACGCAGGTAAGTATCAATGCTCCTTCAAATCAGCCTTGTGGATCCACTAGTCAGTTGAGCCAGGAAAGATATACCTGTATATCTCTTTCTTTCTTTATCAACATTATAGTTAAATGCATTGAAATACCTATTTCTGCAGGAGTAAGGATTTAATGTGATCATTTACTATAAAAGAGTTTTCATTTATTTATTGTTACTGGTCTGAAACGTCTCACAGACCAGTGATATTAATAGTGCAAGTGCTTCAGGTAGGAGTAAGATACAGTATATGGTCAGCAATATGCTACATTTCTAAGAGGCACTCACTTGGCAATACTTTCATTAACATGTAGTATTCCATTCTCAGTTGCAATTATCCATAGGGGAAGACATTTTTTGTAATCACAATGTACATGTAAAAAGTTATTCTAATAATGTCCTATTTGTTAAGTACAAGGCTACAAGCGCAAATATTTGCTAAGTTGCTATCGATATAGTCATTGATTTTTTAATAAAAAATGGTTTGGTATGAAGGGTAAATGCTGTAATTGACTACAGCTATTTAGCATCACCGTACCAGAATTAGAACACTGTTAATCACAATAAAATTCAATCACAGCATTTCTATAATTATATCCACATCATCACTTGTAATTGCATATAAATTGGAAAGGTTAATAATTTGCACAGAGAATTAAGGAGATTATTTTAAAAATGCTATTTCTATATCGTAATGTGACTAATATGATAAATACATCTTTAAGCTGATTATTAGTAAATAGCTATGACAGTAGAACAGTTTAATAAAAATAATGTAACCAAGAAAATGAATAGATGTAATTGGAAATGCAAACAAAGTTTGGTGTCATGTACTTACAGCTACACATGCATTTAAGAGTTGAAAAGATGTACCAAAGAAGGTATCAAGGGGGTCTAACCACTTTTGTGCCATAACAACTACACTGATAAAAATGATTCTGTTGGCTTGTAATTTTAAGATAAAATTGTATCATTTTCAACATATAAATAAATGTTAATTTACTTTGACATTTTAAGTACCTTACTTAATTTTCATTAGTTCTATAAACACACCTTTTACATCCCAATGTTATTAAAATTAAAAAAAAAAAAAGATAGCATTCATTTGCACTGCATCTGTGCCGATTTGTGCTGAAAAAACAAACGTGTGTGCTGATTTGGTATTATAGTTGATGAAACCTCTCTCATTTTGCACCACAAGTTATTACATTTTAAAAACAATTATACAAATAGTTTGTGCTGTGTTTGTGCTGATTTGTACCACAAAATCAAACTTACTGTTTGCTCGGTTTTTGTGATATTGGACATTCACCGTTAGATTATGTAACGTAAAGCCCCGCCCACTTTGCAGTATGTTATTACACTTCAAAAACAAATATACCATATTTATGCTGCATTGGTAGGAAAAACAAGCATATTGGTATAGTGTATTTTTTCATATAGCACTCTCATTTTGTATAATGCCCCGTACACACGGTCAAATTTTCCGACGGAAAATGTGCGATCGGAGCGTGTTGTCGGACATTTCAACCGTGTGTGGGCTCCATCGGACTTTTTCCATCGGATTTTCCGACACACAAAGTTTGAGAGCAGGCTATAAAATTTTCCGACAACAAAATCCAATTGCGTCAATTCCGACCGTGTGTGGACAATTCCGACGCACAAAGTGCCATGCATGCTCAGAAGAAATTTCGAGACGCAACAGCTCGGTCTGGTAAAATTAGCGTTCGGAATGGATAGAGCACTTTCATCAGGCTGCAATGTTTAAAATAGTTTAATATAGCGCACTCTCTTCTTCTTTATAATGCTAGAAGAATGAAGTAGTTTTGCTGCTCATATTCACACAGACTTCTTACAAACTTCTTTCTTTATTATTTATTGTGATTCCCTCAATATATTATGATTTGTCACATCTGACCAAAAATCTATATAATATTTTTTTTGTGTTTTTTTTTTTCAAGCCTGATGTAATTTTTTTTTTTTTTGGTTTGTATTTTTTTCAAGGCTGATCTTGTTGTTTTTTTGTAGTTATTTAACATCCAGAATATTTTTGTGTGTGTTTTGTGTGTCAAGTTACCACAACACCATTATTATCTTGTATTATTTAATCTCAAGGAGATTGCTTGGTGTTGGTGTCTCTTGTTAATTTGACATTGTATTTTTGAAATGTACCTGCCTCCTCACAAACAAACTGTCCTTTTTGAAGGAAAACACACATAGGTGAGTCTAATTTAAACCAAAAAACCTTTATTAAGGGCTCACAACCAAACAAAAAGGGAGGCAACGCTGGAGAAACAGCAGAAATTGGTGAAGCCTTTGACCCCCAGGGCACACATCAATTATTTTACTGCAAAATTGGTGGCCTGAGGAGTCCATATATAAGGGAGTGCAGTCTGGCCCAGAAGTCCCAGAGATCCTGAAAGCAGCAGATGACATGTATGTCCCCAGGCTGTGGTCATACAAGAGACTGCATCTTTTGTCAGACCAGACTGAACCCAGGGTCATCACTCTCTGGTCTTCCTTCCACGCTTCCTTCCACGCTGTGGCTGTGGTGGTGGAGTTGTGGCAGGAGGAGGAGGAGGATGATGTTCCAACTCACTCAGGTGGGTATTGGGTGTGATTTCGCCCCTCACCCCCTTAGTTAACACTTTATAAAAAAGGTCCTCACACAGCTGGCGTTGGCCCTCCTGCATGCCCTGCAGTTTGGTGGTAGCCATGCAGGCAAAGGCCTCTTCAGGAGTGGGGGTGGCTCTGAGGGACGCAGAAGACTCCTAAATGAGCCTGAGAGCTGAATCCTGCATGTGACTCCCCTTCCTGGGTCTTTTGTTTGAAAGGCGGAGGGGAGGGACCTGCGATTCTGTCAGACTCCTACCGGGCCCAGACTTCTCCTGGCTGCCACTTAGCCCCGCCTCCTCCTGGCTGCCACTAACCCCCGCCTCCTCCTGGCTGCCACATTCCACAGCCTCCTCCTGTGTGCCACATTCCAGAGCCTCGTCCTGGCTGAAGTCTTCCTGTGTATGAAAAAGGGACATAGTTTTAGTTTTTACTTCATCAATCACACACAATTTTCATCTCATGACTGTAGCAAATTGAATGTTAACAAATATAAAAGACTATCCTTCTGAGCCCAGCATTTTTCATTCTTTTCCCAATTATTTTTGACCACTACTGTCTGTTGATATGTAAATGCCTTTATTAAATCAGCAATTAGTGATCAATAATAATATCTAGTAAACATAATTTCTTTATTGACCAGAAATCTGTAGAACAATGCTATACCTGGCTCCAGCTGGGCTCCTCCACTTCTTGCTGGCTGGAAGTCCCAGGTTGGACATCGGAAGCCTCAGCTGGGGTGTAAGGAAGAGTGGAAGGAAGGGTTGAGAGGGATTCCCTAACTCCAGTCTGGTCTGACAGAAATCGCAGTCTCTCATAGTACCACAGCCTGGGGACATAAATGTCATCTGCTGCAGCTCCTGATCTCTGGGAATCCTGGACCTTCTTGCGCTTCCTAAGATAAGTGCTCCTCAGGCCACCAATTTTGTTTTTTAAATAGGGGATGGTTATTGTGGGGACCACCGGCTTCACCAACTCCAGCAGTTTCTCCAGCGCTGCCTGCCTCTTTTGTTTATGATTATAATGCGGGTGTTTGACCTGCCACAGACAGGGCAGCTCCCTGTACTTGTCTATAAACACGGGGAGGAAGTTGTGGTCATTGAAGCCACCCATTTTATCTGCAAGACACAACAGGAGACAAACCCTAATGTCAAGCAAAACTCTCCTAATCTTGTTACAATATAGGCCTCAATCTAGAAGCAGTATAGGCCCAAGTTTAGATCTTACCTTCGATATCACGATCGGCACCTCCGATACTCCTTCCTCTGCTCACAGATCGTACGTACTACGCATGCGTGTTACGCTTTATAGACACTGCGCATGCGTGAAACTCCGCCCACCCACATTCTTTCTATTCTATTCCATGCCCCTTCTCGTTAGGCGCAGTGGGGGAAGAGCACATGGCGGAGACACAACAGGTGCATGCTAATTACAGAAATGAGGAGGAGGGGGAGGAAAGCCCGGAACCAGAAACGTCCCGATCCAGAAGGAGACGATTTAAGGCCTCAAATATGTCCTTTGGGGAGATGTTGGAGATGGTGGACATCCTGAAGAAGGCCGACTATGACGGGAAGTATGGACCTTACCCCAACCCCAATGTCCGAAAGGTCAAGATCATGGCGAAAGTGGTCAAGAGTCTGCACCGGAATTTTGGGGTACGACGATCAAAAGATCAGCTCAGGAAACGGTGATCAGACCTCAAATTAAGAGAGCACGAGCAGTACAGAAATATCCGTAGAGTGCTGCAAAAAAAGTAAGTAGTTGTCCTGTGTTCCTATTCTTTATGTTTATTATGTTCGTGCTGCTCCATGTGCTTTTCTTAACTGTTATCCAGTTTAAAATGGCAACTTTCATGTTCATGGGCACATTATTCGTTCGTATAAAACATTGTTCGTTCGGCCTAGAAAACACTATTGTTTTGGCCATATGCATTTGCCCACATTTTTTATGGCCTACTTGTCTGAAAATAATTTAGTTGTGTAGATGGGTTTGTAACTAGAATGAAATGCAAACTAGATTCTGTGTAAGGAGAGGACACAGATGTTTACACATCTGGATGCTGTAGCACTAGTGTGGGACACAAGAACACCCTTTTTATTAGGGGGCCTACACAGGTGCTCCAGTGTATACTATAGGGGTGTCTCCATCTGTGAAGCTTGTACAAAACAGGTAAAGTATTGAAGCTTGACAAAGGACAATAAAAATTTTACATCTTGTAACTCTGCCAAAATAGACAATTGTACCCCACTTCCAAGAAATGTTTCATATTCCTATTTCTGCCATCAAATGTCTGTGTGCTAAGTATACCTATTTTTTTTACATAGGGGAGAAAAGACTCAGAGGACACCCCTCATCCGAGGTGACCACAGACCCCCCACCTCTGGAAGAAGGGGAAATCCACCCAAGCCAAGCAGAGCAGGAGGAGGAAGATGTGGTGGAAATTGGCACCACAACAGGTGAGTGTCTGCGACCACAGGCTCAGGTAAGAGATGGATGCCGGCATATTTATAATACATGGTGTGTTTTTGTTTCTATCTTTTTTAGGTGATCGTGATGTTGTGGATCCAGGGCATTTCACCTCGGAAAGTGCACAGATCATGGGGTGTAATAGGGACTTGGAAAACATCCTGAAAAACATCAATGATATTCAACAAAAAATGAACAACATCATTGATGTTTTAGGGAGAGTTTAAAACCCCTCCAAATCCCTTTGGTTTTTTGTGTGCTAAAAATGTTTACCATTTTTTGACATATTTGTGAAAAGCCAAATTTTGAAGATGCACACAGTGTGTCAACATGTGCTATCTGCCATCACGGGAGATCAATGGACGCGTTTTGGGGGTGCAACCCCTTCCTCAATAATAAAGTAGCCGTGAGGAAGGGGTTGCACCCCAAAAACACGTCCCTTGATCCCCCATGATGGCAGGTAGCACATGTTGACATTCGGCAATTTGTGTGCATCTTCCAAGTTTGGCTTTTCCTGGGGTTTGTATATACTCATGTCTGATATTGCCTTCAAGTTCTACCAAGTGTGAACTTTGTAAGTTCAAGATTTGTGTCTTTCTTGTTGGTTTTAAACATGCCTGTTTTATCTTAAATGGACATTTCTACTTTTTCTAATGTGACCCCAAAAATTGTTATACAACAAACATGTTGGTTTGTTTTAAAAACCTTTTCTAAATGCACATGTGATTGTGCTGGTATTAAAAAGATTGTTAATCAAGAATGTGTGGATTATTGTCTCAACGCTCCAACACTTTTGTGGTGCTCTAATTGGTGTTTTCTGTGACAATGGGTGTTATTTCCTAAGGGCAAATCCACTTTGCACTACAAGTGCAGTTTCAAGTGCACTTGTAGAGAAAAGTGTCTTTGCCTTTAGTAAATAACACCCAACGGTGCTTTGTAAGGTTACACAATCACGCCATTTTCAGGACTCACCACATTTCTGTCAGGGTCAGCTAAAAGAAACACAAGCAGTAAATGTCACCAAAGATTTGAGTGGTTATTTTTTTTTATTATTTGAAAAAGGTTTCAAACATTGTCTGGCATATTGATAGCCCCCCTACCCGCAAAGTATTCAAGGTATCTTAGCCGTACATCATGGGCACTCAGGGGGGGCAAGCCAGGACAGCCACTTTCAAGCGCCGTCAGGGTTGTTTCATTTAGAATTCCACCCTCAGGACCAACTGAGCCAGCATAGTTGGCAGAATGTTGCCGTAAAAAGTTGTGTAGAACACAGCATGCCAGGATAATATGATTCAGTTTATACTCCGCCATGTGTATGGGTGTAAGAAATAGGCAGAACCGGCTAATTAAAAACCCTCTGGTCCGGGTTGAGGGTCCTCATCAGGAATGGCCGCATAAGATGGTCCCCCAGCGCAAACGCATCATCTGCAACGAAGACGAATGGAGTGCTTCCACATTGTCTTCTGGAGGTGGCAAGTCCAAGCTGCCATTCTGGAGACGCCTGTAGAACTCAGTCTGGGCGATGACTCCACCATCGGACATCTGGCCATTCTTCCCCACATCCACATACAGGAACTCGTAAGTAGCCAACACCACCGCCAACATCACAATACTATTGAACCCCTTGTAATTATAACAGTATGACCCCGAGTTGGGCAGTGGGACAATGTGGACGTGTTTCCCATCAATTGCCCCTCTGCAGTTAGGAAAGTCCCACCGCTGGGCAAAGTGGGAGGCCACAGTCTGCCATTCCTGTGGCGTGGAAGGAAACTGTGGAGTCAAACAACAACAAAAATTAGTCATTTTGCACATAAACAGGGAAAGCAGATTAGGCACAAACATTCTTGGCCAACATCAAGATAACATTTATTTGAGGGAGTTTTTAAAGACCATAGTATAAGGTACACCTATCAGATCCCCCCCCTCTCATGGGCCATTTCTAACATTTTAGGGGGGGGGGCTCTTGGACAGGTAACCCTCTCCACTTCATTGAGAGATGAATGCCTAAATAATGGGCATTACTTTGGCCAGCCCCTCCTTAGTTACACTATTGGCAGCCCACTGGACAGGTAAGAAGTGTCGTAATACAAATATATAAATACACATTGTACACATTTGAGCACATTTGGAAATTCTACTATTACCTATCAAGATAATAACAGTATACAAAAACTTCAAACAGTACCATTTGAAAGTATACAGGCAGGCCCTTGCACTACATGCTTTGGGGAATTCATCCATACATCTGACCACAAAAGAGATGGGTATATTGTGTATGGGTTTGGCAAAGTCAGCAGATAGATGATTGAGGATAGAGAATTGGTATCAGCTGACTTAGCAGTTGGGGGGAGGGAGGGTTCCAAATGATTTGGGGACCCCCCAAAAAAGCCTCTGGCACTCTGCCTGAATTTAAAGCACAAATCACATTTAAAAACATTTTAGGGGGTGTTTGGGGTAAAGCACTACTATGGAGCTGATAAAATACATTGTTAAGTGACTACACAAGGTGAATATAGGGCCAGGAGACCATGCTGGGGAGGTAAGTGAAGGCAAATATGTATGAAGGAGAAAAAAAATAATTACATAAAAATCCAGCATGCATGAGGACAAAGGGGACATTCACAGCATATTACAATCATGGTAATTAGGGAATGAGGAAAGAAATACAATATATTATCAAACATTAAATACAATAAAAGGTGATATTAAAGGATAAAAATCTTACCTTAATATACTCCTTCTGTAGGATGGCAGAACAGGTCTCTGGGATAATGATCCCCAGAGCCTGGGGGGAGATGCCTGTCGAGAACTTCAAGTCCTGCAGGCTTCTCCCCGTCACCAAGTACCGCAGGGTGGCGACTAGCCTCTGCTCCGGAGTGATGGCTTGCCTCATGCAGGTATCCTGTCTGCTAATATAAGGGGTCAGCAAAGCCAACAAATGGTGAAATACGGGGTTCGTCATCCGGAGAAAGTTCCTGAAATCATCAGGATTATTCTCACGGATCTCACGGAGCAAAGGCATATGACAGAACTGGTCACGCTGAAGCAACCAATTCTTGGTCCATGAACTCCTCCCCACCCTGTTCATGGACTGGACTTGTGTCAAGGTCAGGACCCCAACACCAAGCCCCCGCACAGCACGAACTCGAGGAGTACGTATACGCAACATGGCTAGAAAATGGTCGGATGCTCAGAATGAAGTAACAGAATGCACTGAAGAACAGCAAGGCCTGTGAAGAGCGACCTGAAAAACAGTAACGAATGAAACAGAACACAATGACAAGAGTCACGCGTAACTCGCTGCAGGCACTGAAGAGCAGATACAAACCCACAAGCACAAACTGAACAGCAGAAAACGATCTGAAAACCACGAGTCTGAAAAAGCGCAAATCGTCTCTCACCAAACTTTTACTAACACGAGATAAGCAAAAGGAGCCCAAAGGGTGCCGCGCTTGGTTCTGAAGATGTGGGAAATCTGTCTTCAAAAATTCACACTTTAAAGTGCAAATTACTTTCCTAAAAGGCTTAGAAAAACAGTTAATACATTCTGTATTCTATGTTTTTACACGTATACTGTATGTTACATGTGTGTGTTTGTGTGCGGGTTAGGGATCTTAGATTGTAAGCTCCTAGAGGTCAGGGACTGATGTGAATGTACAATGTATATGTAAAGTGCTGCATAAATTGACAGTACTATATAAGTACTTGAAGAAGAAGTTATTGTAAATGTTCCTTTCTATCTTAAACTTTTCTAGAAACTGGATAAATTGAGTTGGTTTAACTTGAACCTATGGTTTATAAACTGGAAAATTGAGTTGGCATTACTTAAAACTATAGTTCCAGACAAGTTAAGGTATATAAACACTATTTTCTATAAACTGAAAAAAAAATGAGTTAGCTTTACTTAAACCAACAAAGTTAAAAACATGAAAAGTCTAATGAGTCAGACAAAAATAAATTTAGTTGACAGTACTTAAAAAGCTGATGCAAATAGTTGCCTCAATTTTTTTGAGTACACCTAGCACAATATTTTTTACAGTGTAAAGTTCCAATTTTTAATGCAGTGATATGGCACACCTATACTGCTGTTTTAAAATGAAAAATGAAAAAAGTACAGGGAGGAAGGCTCTTTCCTATCCTTGAGTGTTCTCTGCAGTATTATGCAGAAAACTCTCAGACAGACAAGGCAAAGAAATTTTATTCCTGTCCATTCATTTCTGAGGTGCACACAGCTCTGCCAGGGGCACAGTCAGTCTGGAGACCTGAATGCTTTCTACTGCAGTTACGTAACAAAGAGAAGTCATGTCCCTGCCCCAGACTGTATTTAGGCAGTGAAGATAAGCAGAAGACCAATGAGCTCACCTCTCTTTCACTCGGTTCTCTCCTTATTTCAACATATTCCTCAACAGCATATGAGCACTGCAGCACAGTTCATTGGCTGTCAGTCCTTCCCTTTTCTTTCATAATTTGAATTTCACTATATAGAAGATTTCAAGAGGAGTCAATTTAAATTCAGGTACTTACCAGATACTTTTAAAAAAGTGTTTAATGATTTTTGAAGAACACCCTCATGAATTGGTGTTTTACTTTGTATCTGGAGTTCAGATTTAGATAACTATAAAACAAAAAAGACTACACTTACAGCACAAGGATAGCAAGTCACTGTATGATGTCTTGAATTGGAGCCATCTACTCAACCCCTAGTGCAAGTGTTAGAATAAAGCCTTTTTTTCGATAGCTTAGGTATAAAGAACAGAACTAGAAAAGTGTGCCCATTGCCACCCTTTATCTTCATTTTACCACTTGAACCATTTCGGAGAATAATCAGAGCAAACCCAAATAGTAAAGGCTTCCACATACTGTAAATGGAAGACATTCCAGAGTTTGACACTTTTCAAACTATCTCAAATTTAAAGACAAATATTGATAAGTTGGTAGCCTTGCAAATTTTCCACTTTAATCCAATTACCCAGGACATGAAACAAAAATATCATAGTTACATAGTGCATAGTAGTTACAAAGTTGGCAAGGTTGAAAAAAGACAACAGTCCATCCAGTACAACCTGTGTAGATGTGTGTGTGTAGAAAAATAATTTCCCATATCCCTGTATATTGCTTTCGCTAAGAGGCCCATCCAAGAGTCTTTTAAAACTATCCATATTTCCTGCCAACACCACCGATTGTGGAAGAGAGTTCCACATCCTTACCGCCCTGACAATGAAAAACCCCCTATGCAGCTCAAGGTTAAACAGCTTCTCTTCCAGTCTCATCGTGTGGCCCTGTGTCCTCTTACACTCCCCAGGACTGAAAAGTTTCATACTTACGTTGAGATATTTGTAAATCGCTTCATCGTCTCTTCTCCATGGAGAATACATTTAGCGTTTGTAGTCATTCCTCATAATTGAGGTCCTCCAGTCCCCATATTAATTTAGTTGCCCTTCTCTGGACTCTCTCCAGCTCCAGCACATCACTTTTGAGGATCGGTGACCAGAACTGGACGGAATACTCCAGATGTGGCCGAACCAAAGTTTTATACAGTGGTAGAATAATCGTTTTACCTCTGGAGCAAATTCCCTTTTTAATGCATGCTAATATTCTGCTGGCTTTGGTAGCCCCAGCTTGACACTGCATGCCATTGCTCAGTCTGTCTTCTACTAGGGCCCCTAGATCCTTCTCCATCCTGGAAGCCCCTAGGGGTTCTCCCCAATGAGTTACCTCAAAAACCTGTATGCCTAAGCATATACAGGAAACATTAAGTGGAAAACGTTTTTTGTGAGCTTGTATGTGACCACGTTTTTCTATATGTAGGGAAATAGTGATGTTGTCACGGATTAGTAGAAGCTGACTAAACCACATAGATGTATATCAGCATGGGCTTACGTGCAACCTCCTGTGAGATATATAAACCTATCACCAAACAGCCCATATATTCCTGATAGGTCAGTATACTATCACTAGATCAAAAACTCCAGACAACATATTCTATGCATAAAAAACCATATGTCAGCACATATATATTATGTCCTGTAAGAAAAACACAGATTTTTCCTCATACATCAATAACATATATATCTCTATGTTTCAGTGCAAAGTCCGTATACTATGGAGATCAAAATATATTTTTGTGACAGTCCCATGCAGTTCGTGCCGCAATCAGGTTGTTCACCAGGTGACTTTCGTGCGTACAGCGTAAGGTGGTGACTTCTGTGACCCCCCTCAAAATGCTCACTCCCCAAAGGTAGGAACCCCTGCAGGGGTATCAGGCCAGTAATCCTAATCAAGGGCTTTCCTGTTCACTGCTGTCACATCTCCAGTTGTGTCCCGGTGGGTCTTAATCCTCATATATCAAAGAAAAGGAGACTTCCATAGTGTAATAAAGTCTCAAAGGTGTCTTTATTTTATAAAATTGTGTATATAATAATCCGAAAATATTTCCAAAATAAGGTAAAAAATAGTTTAAAAATGGTTTAAAAAACACATCAGAGGACTTCGTCAGAGGACGAAGCGCGCACGACGGACCTACGCTCCCCACATCACTTCCTTGACAGACCTGTGGGTGAATCAGATACTTGTCCAGCTGATCGCCACTTCCCCCACTGGTATCTGTTGTGCTTACAGTGATGGTGGATACCATACAAGACAGTATCTGAGCATCATCCTCCCCCCCAGTGGTCAAGGGAGGAATAGCGGAGTACTGTGCTTGGATGTGTTTTTTAAACCATTTTTAAACTATTTTTCACCTTATTTTGGAAATATTTTCGGATTATTATATACACAATTTTATAAAATAAAGACACCTTTGAGACTTTATTACACTATGGAAGTCTCCTTTTGTTGTATCCCTATAATATTATTTAAATAGATTGTTACTAGGCAGGACACCCCTAGGAGTGTCTTTGTTTTAAGGGAGGCCGCAACCTAAGCAAATATACCATATAGACTGATCCTAAGCGCGTTTTTTTTCTGGTTTAATAGATCTCCCCAATGAGTAATTTTCAATTACATTTTTACCCCCCCAAGTGCTTTACCTTACATTTTTCAATGTTAAACATAATTTGCCATGCAGTAGCCCACTCCTTTCATTTATTCAGGTCCTCTTGTAAAGTTTCTATATCCTGCTGTGTCGTTATTGCCCTGCATATTTTTGTGTTGTCAGCAAACACTGAGATCGAGCTACTTATCCCACCCTCTATAACATTTATAAATAAATTAAACAGAATTGGTCCCAGGAAAGAGCCTTGGGGTACCCCACTAACCACTCTAGACCAATCTAAGTATATGTTATTTATCACAACCCTTTAGACACATCCCCATAGCCAGTTTTCTATCCAAGAACAAACCTTATGGTCCATGCCTACAGACCTCAGCTTGTAGATTAAGCGTGTGTGGGGGACTGTATCAAATGCTTTTCATTGGCCTTCCTTTATCTAGATGGCAGCTCACTTCCTCTTAGAATGTTAATAGGTTGGTTTGGTAAGAGCGAGTCAGCAAATTCTTGGATATTGTCCTGTGAGGAGCATCTAGTGCTCCTGTTGCTCAGCAAAGCGGGTTTACCTGATTATTACATGGTTGCAGGGGGATCCCCAGTCTTGGGCGTTTAGTCTCCCCGCCAATGACCCAGCCAAAGGGTCAGTTGAATCTTTTTTCAAAGACTTAGGTTTACTGTATGGTGATCCTGACTGTGCCCATTCAGCTGAAACTAGCCTTAGGTCATTACGTCAGGATAAACGCACCGCTGAACAATACTGTTCTGATTTCCACCTCTGGGCACCTGACTCAGGGTGGAATGACCCTGCTCTAAGAAGCCAGTTCAGGTTAGGCTTATCAAACTCCATCAAAGACTCCTTAGTACACTACCCTGAACCAAAGTCAATGAATGAAGCCATGCAAGTAGCCATCCATATAGACAGGCATTTACGGGAAAGGTGTACAGAGGGGTTTGTTTCTTTACCCCCCATTATTTCGCCTACTTCTTATTCTTCATTGACCATTCCTGAGCCCTCTCAACCGCTACTGGAGGATGAACCGATGCAAATTGGCGCTACCCATTTATCCTCTGGGGAAAAGGCTAGAAGAAGATCTCAGAGACTCTGCTTTTACTGTGGCAACCATGGTCACTTTGTTGCCAGCTGCCCTAATAAGCAGAGAGACGGCAAGAGTCTAGTGTGGGTGCGGCCTGCTTCTATAGACTATACTGTATCAGTTTCCATCAGAGATAAACTATTTGTTCCTGCACAACTTAGCTCTGCCAATTTTTCTCATCACTTCTCAGCTTTCATAGATTCTGGTGCTGCCAGCAATTTCATTGATAGGGACCTAGCACACCGTCTACAGATTCCTGTGACTAAGGTGCACAGACCCTTTTCAGTCTGTTAATAACTCTCCCTTGTCCATGGGCCTGGTCACCTTGTACACTGTACCTATTACCCTGACCATTGGAGAATTTCTACTTGATCCCATCTCCTGCTTATCCCCTTATCTTTGGGTATCCCTGGCTTAAACTTCATAACCTGCACATAGACTGGGCTACAGAAGAGATTAGGTCCTGGTCCCAGACCTGCATCCAGAACTAAATTAAAACTGCTGACCAGTTGCCCATTTATAACTCTTGTGTGGCCAGTACCAGTCATGTGCCTTTATTACAGTCCTATTCGGATTCTGATCATGACAATGTTTCCATGTGTTTCCAAGACTCCAGTTTGCATAACCATTTGCCTTTATATGTCTCTGTTATAGCAAAAGACACTGACAAGTCTATTGAATTCTCTACAGGCCACCTCTCCTGACAATTGCCACAGCCTCAATCTTTTCTTCTTAGAAGCCAAACTTAACCACTGTCTCGCAGCCTTGAGCCCTGTTTGGAAACTTCCTCTAAGTCCTCAGAAGTCAAGCCCCCTGGATTACCCCTTCCCTTTGCCTGTTGCTAAACGCCCTTGGATGCACAGCCAGGCTAACTTGTCCGCAAGTTCCACAGCCACTACACCTGGCAAAGTGATTCAGGTAGTTGCTACACCTGGCGATGAGATTCAGGTAGTAGCTACACCTGGCGATGCAATTCAGGTAGTTGCTACACCTGGCAATGCGATTCAGTTAGTCACTACACCTGGTGATGCGATTCAGTCTGCCTCTGCACCAGTTATGCCAGTCCAGCCCATGCCCATTGAGCCTCCTGCTTTTTCTTATTCAGGACTTTCTCTAACCTGGCTTCACCCTATTGATACTACATCCATTCAAACCTGTCTAAGAAGTTTAATCCATCCTTTGGATAGACTGCCTCATTCGGCCAGGTGGGGCTTTCAACCTTTTTTCAGGGCTCTCTGCATTTTGCTTGTCTTTCAGCTATCCAGCTTGACTCCTGTGACACGTCACTGGCTAACTAACCTGACCTCGCAGATCCACTGACCTCTGCCCAATCTGATGGTCCTGTGCTGGATGTCCAACTCATTTTAAGGGTCCGGGAGGCCCCTCCTCAGAGGGGGGATAATGTCAGGAGCATCAAGTGCTCCTGTTCTTCATTCCAGCATCCAGGGATTTGGCTATGGCACTCTCCTTGTATGTCTGTCCACCTGCAGGCTGAATAATGTGATCAGTCTCTGGGTGGAAACCAAGTCTGTTATAAGCCATCGAAATCCTAATTTGGGTGCTTGTGATAGACAGTTATACATGTGTTGTTCCTGATCAAGCTCCCTGTCTATCTGCCCTGCTCTGCTAGATTGGATTTCCCTGTGTATGACTTTGGACCAGATTGCGGACTATTCCCTGAACTTAGCCTGCCTTTTACCTGGACTGTCATGGAACCACGCTATCTGTGTGCTAACCGCAAGTACCTGTTTGCTTTGCTCAGTTGTATCTGCTCTGGCGTGGTGGCCAGGCACTATAGCATTGTGCATAAGTCCAGGGGGAAACCAAGTACTGGTAGGCCTGCTTGTTTTATGGGAAAGGGGCGGCTATAGGTGAAGAACACAGTAGCCAGCTATAGTGTCTGACCACCTGCATTGGGGTAGATGTGACAGGTCCTTTATCACTCCCTCAAATAGTTTAGAAACTACTGACGTTAGGCTAACAGGCCTATGGTTCCCAGGAATAGATCTCTGCCCTTTTTTGAATATTGGTACCATGTGGGGCTTTTGCCAATCAGCTAGTACCAATCCTGTAGGTATGCTGTCCAACATTCTTTCAAATGGTCTACATCTCATATTGACCTTCTGGGTATTAAAATACCAACTGTGCTCTAACAACTATATACATACAATTTTCATCCCTTACTCTCACAAATTCTGCAAGATCTTGGAAAAACATATTATTTTTATGGCAAATGAACATTTTACCCTGTTTACTATACATGTTCCAAACTGTTCCTTTTTAGATCCTGTTATCCTTTTTCAATTCCCTACATCAAGAACTTTGGCTAGGAAAAGAGCTACACATCAGAAAAGTCACTCCTAAATGCAAAGGAGATCTAAGCCTACCAAATCCTGAACTTTATTACTTCACATTTTATCTAGTGAGAATAACAGACTGGTTCCTCAATGACAACATCAATTCATAGAAAATAAAAATAGAACAATGTTGGACTAAGTATCTACTAAGTAGACTATACTCTGGTCAGTAGACAAAAATCTATCCGAACATCAACTAATAGGCGCGGTCATGCATATTTTTCATATGTGTGGTAAATCACCTACCTTTTCAACTCGTAGAAATCCCCTGACATTTTTGATAAGGAACACAGATTTCCCCCCTAGTGGTATTTCTGAATTCACTCAATTTTGGAATAATGAGACCTTGCCATTAGCTGGGAAAATTTAAACCGAGGGAACTTTTATTCTAAAACAGAGCTAGTGACTCAGATAGACACACCAAACCTTTGGTGGATTTACTTCCAAATTCATCACTACCAGACTAATCCTCACCTCAAACATAACTATACTCACTCTTTAACACGTTTTAAAAAATCTGTTCAAAGAAAGGCCCTTGCACACACTTAGGCTGGGTTCACACTAATGTGAACTGGATATGGGTTTCCCCGCAACCAATTCACATTATAGGAGAGTGTGCCTATAATATGCCTATAATGTTCACACACCTCAGTGGTGGCCAGATTAAACTGGGTTCTGTTGCATCTTTGGCTCCGTTTCAGGTCCAAATTGAGGCAAAAATTCGGGCCTGATTTGTCCCTGAAGCGGAGAACAGGGATGCACCAGTCCCCTGCTGTGACCCACATCCTCACTAAGTGTGAACCCAGCCTTAATCTCTTGGATTTATTCCACACTAGCAGATAGGGATGAGCCTGCGGTTCGAATCGAACGTAGGTTTGACTAGAACATCAGGTGTTCATTTGTTCTAAAATTAACTGAAAATATGGGGCGTTCGCAGGAAATTTGAGTGCCACAGAATGCCCCATAATGCACTATGAGATAACAGTGCATTGCTGTATGATGATTGGCCAAAGCATGCACCTGACCTGCATGCTTTGGCCAATCACAGCGCGCTCTGCTAAAAGAGCCATAATTGGCCAAAGGCAGGGTGCCTTTGGCCAATCATGGCTCAGGGGGACTAAGTCCACGCCCCAGACTATATAAGGGTGCTTACATAGCAGCCGTGTATAGTGTGTGGACTGAGATAGATTGAGCAAGATTAGGCAGGCAGGTTAGTTAGTGGCAGTGCATTTGATATATATATATATATATATATATATATACAGTCTAGTATATATACTGTATGTATATATATGTATATATATATATATATATGTATATATGTGTATATATATATACTCTGCATTTAGCATAGACTAGATATTCAGTGTAGACTCTATATTCAGTCAGTGCAGGCAGTATATTTGATATATATACAGAATATATATATATATATATATATATATATATATATATATATATATATATATATAGTCTAGGTGATGCAAAGCACCCTTCCCATATTGAGAGCATTTGGCCTGGTATGGTTCAGGTGGGGGGGCGCTCTCTCGCCCCCCCTTTTCCTGCGGCCTGCCAGGTTGCATGCTCGGATAAGGCTCTGGTATGGATTTCGGGGGGACCCTCACACCATTTTTTCTATTTTGGTGTGGAGTTCCCCTTAATATCCATACCAGACCCAAAGGGTCTGGTAATGGATGGGGGGGACCCACGCCATGTTTGTCAATGATTTTTTATGTATATTTCCGGCAATACATTACAGCTGCAAGCAATTTTAATTTACATTTTTTCCTTTAGAAATGTCATTTTTCTGCTGTACTGTTATAAACATGGGAAAGATGCACTACTTCACTTTAAGCATTATTAAAATCACTGCTCCTGAAAAAATGGCCATTTTAAAAACTTTTTTTGCACTGATACATGTCCCCTGGGGCAGTACCCGGGTCCCCATACACTTTTTATGGCAATAACTTGCATATAAGCCTTTAAAATTAGCACTTTTGCTTTTTCACATTCGTTTCCCATAGACTTTAACGGTGTTCGCACAAATTTTTTGTCTGTTCGCATGTTCTGGTGCAAACAGAACCGGGGGGTGTTCAGCTCATCCCTACTAACAGACTCTTTTTGTCCTTTGATTCCCAGCTTTAAACAAAAATGGGAGAAAGAATTACAGATCTTGCTAACAGATGAACAGTGGACCAACTCCTGTCAGCTCGCTCATAGCAGTTCATTCAGTGTGAGAATTCAAGAGATGAATTACAAAACTCTTTCATTTTAGTATAGAACTCCTACAAGATTGAATCAACTAAATCCACCTATTCCAATGACTTGTTGGCGATGCTCTGGGGACAATGGCTCTCTAAACCACATTTTTTGGTATTAAAACTCCCCAGAAACCTTCTTACGATATATTTTCAATCTCCCGCCTAAACATTTGACCAGACAATAAACACAGACGAGTTCTCATCTGCAGACTTTGGAGGTCTCATACAGTCCCTTGTGGGTAGAACATGTAGACCACATTCATGAAAAGGAATCTATTATGCACTTTAAACTAAACAGACTAACTCACGTCAGTGACAATGGAAGACTTCCAACTTATAAAGCCATAAAAGGATTGAATTAAACCTGATTCATTTCTAAATGAAATTCAATGACTACGTGGCTTCTATTTTTCAAAAAATCTTGGTCCCCTTTTCTTCTCACATTCCCCATAAGTTTCTCACTCTTTCCCTTCTCTTTCCAATTCTTATCCCTCCCTTTCAATCTTACTGGCTCAACCCCCTCAGATCAGAATACCAGATAATTATCTCTTCTACCTGATACACATAACAACTAAAAATGAGGGTTTACCCACATTCTCTGGACAATATTGCTGGATAGAGGAAGTTAGAAGTTTTGGAGGTTATATGTTTTTTTCCCTCTTTCTTATTACCTCCCCCCTCCCTTCCTTATCCTTGGTTTCCCCCTTTTTCCGTTTCTTATATGCTTAAACTCAATCTTGTCTCTGTATCACTACAGGGTTTGTAGAATCTAATATATTGGACCTCTCATCTGCAATTTCATATTGTTACCCTAGCTTTTACTATTTATTTGTACTTAATTTAACTTTCTGTGATGTTCCTTCATATATATAGGCAGTATTATTTGTGTTATGTTTCATTGTAAACATTATTTAAAAAAAAAATGTAAAAAAAGAATGTTTAAAAAAAAGAATTGCAAGTTACTCAACCCTGTCTGATGCTTTTTGTCACATTGAACTTTGACATCTCCTGATGAAGTACATTCTATGTATGTTAGTATGTATAGGCACAGGTATATGACATCACTATCTCCCCCCGTGTCCCAAAGGACAGGTTTGTTTGGCTTTGTGCTGGCTGACACACCAAACTTAAGGTGTTTTATTACTTACTGTTGTAAGTTCAACAATATTTTTATTACCTAATAAGCCTACCAAGGATTTTACGCTATATGGAGCCTTTTGTTTCTTCTGGGTGACAATTTCCTATCCAATTCACAGAGTGACATCTGAACTGTGGAGGAGCCCTGAGATGCAGAGATAGGCCCAGGCTGGGTTTTAAGACACATGTGTAGACCAACACCCTGTAACAAGGGGTCTACAGGAGCTGGTAAGCCGTTTTTACAGCTGTTGGTGGAGGTACTGCGGTTTAAGGTGAGGGATGGGGGATGTTGTTACTGAGGAGGCTTTGATCTATTATCACACTCTGTGCGGATTCACCTATAGAGTTTTTATTTATTATTACAATTTATAAGGACTCACTTATGGACATTATATAATTAATCATTTTTTAAATAATTAGCGTGACTCTATTTCTATTTATACAGGTATATCTTGTTTCTACTGTATTGCAGGTCTATAAGGACCCTGTCCATCCCCCGGTATCGACTCAGTGACAGACAGAATTAGCAGGTAGATAATCGGGTAACACATGGTTACCATAGATTCTATCATACCCTGGAGAGTGAGTTACACTGTGGAACTCCAGCCAAGCACTGTGAACCGGATCGCCTTTTGAAGATTAGGATCTCACTAACAGGCTGATTATACTCTGTAGTGGATTCATTCTGTTCTGGTAGGAACCCTTCTTGTATAGTTGGTGATGGCTCACGTTGGTGGTCACAGAAGCTGATTGAGCACAATTTCTCTGTCAAATGTCACAGCTGTGGTTTTTTTGGAAAATTTATTTTGGACTATGCATATTTTTTTCACTATATATTTTTTTTTCAGTTCATATGGACTTTGTATCTACATTTCACATTACTATATTCAAGTCATGTTTGCTCATTAAAATTTTTAGCGTGGCAATTTATATAATACCTATGTTAGTATGTATGGCAGATCCTCAACTCTAGTTCTTTATTCCTAGATGGGACTTTTTGATTTTGCTATGTATGCCTTTTGATAATTTGCTTGCTTATTTTTCTTTACAAAACAATATTGACTACACTGGCATTAATTGGGACTGATCATTAGCATTTTATGAATACGTTTTAATCCTAAATAAATCACCAAATCAAATAAATGTGTCATTTAATACATAAAGTGTACAATTACCACCTTTTCCCAGGCATCAGTAGGATAATTATCATTTCCGTTGATTGTTACTGCAGGAGAGATTAGAGAAGCAAAAATAGCACACTGTTCTTATGAGACAAAGATTTGCCTGACAGTCTATTCTGCAAAGTTGGCAAGAACAGCTAATGAGATAGAAGCATCCAATGCTTATCTTAGAGTAAGTAAAGCTATACACAGCATTTACCATCATAATTCTAAAAAAAGAACCCTTATTACCATCAAATATTGGTTATATGTATGTTCTCAGCAACCAAAAGATAAAAAATAAACCTGTAATGACATGGCTACCATTGGTGATCATTTCGTGTGAAAATGCTGCCTGGCTATCATACTGACCTCTTGTTTCAATACAAAGAATCACTAATATATATCGAGCATGATCTGCATGCTTGTTCAGCATAGGTGACTCAGAAAATACTAAAGCCAGACAGATAGGCTTCTTTTAGAAGGTCAGCAAATGCAGCCCCCTTAATGCTCTCATTACCGATTTGCTTTAATGTAAAACCTATATTAAAAAAATTCAATTCTATTTAGTTTAAATTGCTAATTTTGTACAGTTTTAATATACAACAAAACTACAGAGATGATTATTGATGTTCACTTTTAAGGTATTATTTAATACAGTTAATTTCCATTGACCTAGTGCTGTGAATAGAAGTATATTTTTGGCTGGCTACACAGTTGGCAGAATTCCTGTTCTTGGCATAAGACTGATAGTGTGATTTGCTTGGCTAAAATTCTTTAAGTACTCTGTGTAATTGCTGTAACTATTACTAGTAATAACATCATTCTATAAAATGTTTATTGAATTTATTCATAAGGCACTTCTAATTTCCTCTGATTCCAGTTCCAAGTACTTGTCATTATCGTTGTATCTCTCTTATATGGACTTTAGGTGAACTTAAGTTTTTAACACTTAGCAAAGTTTTAAAGTTGGCAATGTGTGAACAGATGTCTGACAGCTTGGCTTATTTCTATATATGGTGTATCTATATAAATATGTCATGGATAACAATAATGTCTGGTTCTTCCGTCTCTAGCCTGGTCCTTCATACACTGATACAGGCTTATTCAATAAGGTACTAAAAAAAAGTGACAATGTATAGTGCTACAGAGACAACCAACAGCTTGCCAAGTCAGTGACTGCAGCTGAACTGATTTGCTTTGTGTTTTTGTTAAAGTTGAACTCCTAGATAAGCTAATGTTGTATAAATACAAGATAGATGTGTATTCCTACTTTAATTTTGGTGTTTATTGTGTTTTTCTTTGACATCTGTGCAGTAATCCAGTGTGAAATTTGCAAGAACTTCTGGTAAAACAAAATGGTCACTTCTGCTCTCACTCCATGTTCAGAGTGATTGGTCTTGTCTCTGCCCCTCCTGTAGTTTTCTACAGATAGTCTGTAGTGGGTGGAGCCTGCTGAACACCTCCCACAGCTCTGCTCTCTCCACAGGCTTGAGGATTTTATCACTGTTATCTATATAGTAATAACTGTTTTTTTTTTTTTTCAAAGGCATTCGGTGCACACAAAGTGGATTTATATCTTTTGTGGCTATTGAGAAATACATTTAAATGAGAGTTTTTGAGCCCAGAGTTTATCTTTAAGTTTGCTTTTTTGTCATCCTGAATAAGCCATAAATGGCAGAGTAATGTATATACTGACCATATTCTAAGAGCATAATACATTTCTTTTTCTAATGATCAGTCTACAAAAGATATGGCAGGCATGGGTAACTGACAGTGGCATAGGATCCCAGATCATATCCTTTTACTACAACCTCATTAGCTGTCCTCCCCTTCCCCTTTACATGAACCTGTTAACTTGCCCGGCATCACCAAAATACAGGTTCATTTTAACATGTTAAAAAGCTGTTATTAAGGACAAGAGCACAGTTATGTAAATCAGAAATCACATTTGCTTTTAATAGATTATTTTATTATAGCAAAAAGATTTATGGTATTAGGAATTATCAGAACTACTCTCTACTGGTACATCAACTATTATTTTCAAATTGTTTGCAACCAAAATAATATTAGTATTACACTGCTACATAAATGTCTACATTGATGGACTTGGTGAAAATAAGTTACTTTATCTCAAAAAAATTTCTATCACATGAATAATCATTGTTTTCTTTTTAACAAACTGAAAGCATTTTAGAATAATTCTATAAAAAATGAATACTAGTCAATATTAGACTGAGATTTGTTTCTTGTCTTTTGTTATTTGTATTTATTTTTGTTTACTCAAGGATATTTTCTGTAGTCCAGCAGGATTTAGGCAGGACTGGTTTGGAATTTCAAAGCAGCAGAGGCAGTGTTGTCAGCTCACTACAGGAAGTTAGAGTTCACTGCATTTTTGGCAGATTAGCAAGTATATTTCTCTATTTGCAGCATTTCAACCGTATCAGGTCCTTATGATGTCTGAAAATGTCCTGGATTTGAAGTGGTTAAAACAAGTTCATGGTTGTCAGGAAGCTAGTTGTTAGGTAATTTGTACAGGGTATAATGCCAATTCTCATTAAATTGGTAGGTACGATGCCCAGTGGGTGTGGAGATGCGACTCGGTGTACATCTTGCGGCATGTATGCGTTCCTTGGTTATCTGATTGAGGGTGAATACTGCTGTGCAAAATGTAAGCACATTGTTTCCCTGGTAGCCCAGGTTCTGAATCTAGGGAAGCAACTGTCAGCACTGAGAAGACCCTCCATACTAAAACAGAGACGGGACCGTACCCAGCAGGTGCTGGCAGGGGCCAGCACAGAGGCAGGTGGAGACAAAGAGGTGCAGGCACCAGAAAAGAGGAGATGGGTGACAGTCAGGAAGGATAGAGAGGGAAATGTCAGGGAGGCCGATCCTGAGCTGGAGCATCCCAATAAGTATGCCCCATTGAGTGACAGGGACCAGCACTGCAGGAGCTGAGGGACTCTCCTAGCTGCCAGGGGAAGAACTCCTCCAGTGAGAGTGGGGGAAGAGAAGGGAAAGGATAGACAGTTTCTGGTGGTAGGGGACTCAATTCTTAGAAGGACAGAGAAGGCAATCTGTGACAAACTGTGTTGGCACCAATGACAAAGTCAGAGGCAGATGGAGTATCCTAAACAACGATTTTAGGGACTTGGGAGCTAAATTGAGGAAAAGGACCTCCAAGGTAGTATTCTCAGGGAACTCAGGATTCTCATTACATCAAGCCACACCAGATAGGCAGAGGGTGATTAGGAAAGTAAACAAGTGGCTGAAGAGCTGGTGTAGTAAGGAGAGGTTTGGGCTCCGGGAGGACTGAGCTGGCTTCAAAATCGGTCACCGGTACTATAGAAGGAACGGACTGCACCTAAATGAGGAGGGTGCATATGTGCTGGGAGTACATATGGCCATAAAGTTAGAGGGGTTTTTAAACTAGGTGACGGGGGAGGGTCCAGAGGTAGAGATAGTCAGCGCAGAACATAGTCCAAAGGGTAGTATTGGGGGCATTAGTGGTAGGTTGACTAAAGCACATAAACTCAAGGTAATTATAGTAACAAGTCCTAGTTGCAATCTCAGAACACTCAATAAGAGGATAGTATGCAAACTATGTGGCATGTTCACCAATGCCAGGAGCCTGGCGGACAAGATGAGTGAACTGAAGATACTTTTGTATGAGGAGGATTTGGATTTTGTGGGAATTTCAGAGACTTGGTTCAACAGCTCTCATGATTGGCTGGCAACCATTCAAGGGTATACCCTTTATCACAAGGATAGAGAGGGTAAAAAAGGGGGAGGGGTATGCCTGTATATCAAAAATAATGTACAAGTGAGTGTGAGAGATGACATCACTAAGAGAGCTAGGGAGGAGTTGGAAACCTTATGGGTAGAGCTCCAAAGGGATGTAGCTAAGGGGAAAATAATACTGGGAGTATGCTATAGGCCTCCTAACCTGAGGAAGGAGGGGGAGGCGTACCTCCTATCACAATTTGGATAGCAGCAAGGATGGGAAATGTTATCATAATGGGGGATTTTAATTATCCAGACATAGACTGGGCGGAGGGAACTATGCATTCGTCTAAGGCTCGCCAGCTCCCAAATGTCTTGCAGGACAATTTTATGGGTCAGATGGTAGACGCACCAACTAGAAATAAAGCATTACTAGATCTACTGATTACCAACAATACAGACCTGATCGCATATGTGGAAATATGGGAAAATTTAGGAAACAGCAATCACAGGTCAATTGGCTTCAGTATAAATCACACAAATAGGAAACATAAGGGAAATACAAAGACACTGAATTTCAAAAGAGCCAACTTCCCTAAACTATGAACCTTGCTAGAAGATATAAATTGGGATAAAATCTTAGGAACAAAGAACACAAAGGAGAGAGGGGTTCATTTTAAGAGCATATTAAATAAGGCCATTAACCAATGCATCCCATCCCATCCCAGAGAAGGCCTTCAAAAAATACAGGGTTGAGGGAACATCATTAGCATTCAAACTTTATAAAGAATGCAACAAGAAATGTAAGGGCACAATTAGGGCGGCTAAGATAGAACACGAAAGACACATAGCGGAGGAGAGCAAAAAAAATCCCAAGAAATTCTTTAAGTATGTAAACAGTAAAAAAGGGAGGACAGACCATATTGGCCCCATAAAGAATGTGGAGGGACATCTGGTTACAAAGGATGGGGAGATGGCAAAGGTATTAAATGTATTCTCCTCAGTCATCACAAGGGAATTGGGGGCTTCAGTAACCAAAACTGCAGTGTTCATCCTCGTGACACATCACAGGAAGCACCTTCATGGCTAACAGAGGACAGAATTAGAATTAGACTTGGGAAACTTATTAATAAATCACTGGGACAAGATGGCTTGCACCCAAGGGTACTTAGGGAACTCAATCAAGTAATTGCCCGACCATTGTTCCTAATTTTTACAGACAGTCTACTGACTGGAATGGTACCAGCGGATTGGAGAAAAGCCAATGTAGCACCAATATATTAAAAAAGGGCCTAAAATACATCCCTGGGAGTTACAGACCACTTAGCCTAACATTAATAGTATGCAAGCTCTGGAGGGGATGATAAGGGACTATATACAAGATTTTAGTAATGAAAATAGTATCATTAGCAGTAATAAACATGGATTTATGAAGAATTGTTCTTGCCAAACCAATCTATTAATCTTTTATGAGGAGCTCAGTTGCCATCTAGATAAAGGAAGGCCTGTAGACGTGGTGTATCTGGATTTTGCAAAAGCCTTTGACACAGTTCCCCATAAACGTTTACTGTACAAAATAAGGTCCATTGGCATGGACCATAGGTGAGTACATGGATTGAAAACTGGCTGCAAGGGCGAGTTCAGAGGGTGGGGATACATAGGGAATACTCAAAATGGTCAGGGGTCGGTAGTGGGGTCCCACAGGGTTCTGTGCTGGGACTAATCCTATTTAATTTGTTCATAAACGACTTGGAGGATGGGGTGAACAGTTCAATCTCTGTATTTGAGGATGATACCAAGTTAAGCAGGGCAATAACTTCTCCGCGGGATATGGAAACCTTGCAAGAAGATCTGAACAAATTAATGGGGTGGGCAACTACATGGCAAATGAGGTTTAATGTAGAAAAATGTAAAATAATGCATTTTGTTGGCAAAAATATGAATGAAATCTATACACTAGGGGGAGAACCTCTGGGGCAATCTAGGATGGAAAAGGACCTGAGGGTCCTAATGGATGATAGGCTCAGCAATGGCATGCAATGCCAAGCTGCTGCTTATAAAGCAAACAGAATATTGGCATGCATTAAAAAGGGATTAACGTCAGGGATAAAGCGATAATTATCTCACTCTACAAGACTCTGGTCTGGCCACACCTTGAGTATGCTGTCCAGTTCTGTGCACCAGTCCTCAGGAAGCATGTACTGGAAATGGAGCAAGTACAAAGACGGACAACAAAGCTAACAAAGAGTCTGGAGGGCATTAGTTATGAAGAAAGGTTGCGAACACTGAACTTATTCTCTCTGGAGAAGAGACGCTTGAGAGGGTATATGATTTCAATTTACAAATACCATATTGGTGACCCCACAATAGAGATAAAACTTTTTTGCGGAAGGGAGTTTAACAAGACACGTGGCCACTCATTAAAATTTGAAGAAAATAAGTTTACTGTAAGAGTGGCAAGGATGTGGAATTCCCTTCAGGGGGCATCGATAGTTTCAAAACACTATTAGATAAGCACCTGAACGACCGCAACATACAGGGATATACAATGTAATACTGACATATCACCACACACATAGGTTGGACTTGATGGACTTGTGTCTTTTTTCAGCCTCACCTACTATGTAACTATGTTGTAGCTACAGCCATGAGCTGGTGGCTGGTTATCAACTGTCCAGTAAAAGTAATCTTGGCAACTCTACAGTGGCCCATTCACTTTTACAGTAGTAAGATGCACCCCCCCAGCCACTGTCTTCAGTGGTTCCTGTGCTGTCTCTGTCCTTCAGGGAGCCCAGAGCCATTGTAATAGGTCACAACTTAGAGCAGGGGGGACCAGGGAACATCTGTTCCAGATCCTCCCTGCAGCTAATGAAGCCAGAAGCTAGGTGTATTATGTATTTTTTAGGTTCCCAGCTAGGCTACTTTAGCCAAGATTACAGCTAATCAAAACATTGGTGCTTGATTAGCTTAATTGGATGGCATTGGGGGTATGATAGGCCCCTGTTGTCTCCATAAATAGAACCTGTCACCTATCCATGCTATCACATAGGGGCTTTTTAGACTCCTTATTAGCAATACACATGAATGCAAATGTATTTCTATATATCATTCCACATATCCTTGTCAGAGTGAGAGCAATAATTCTATGGCCATAATTCATGGTTAACTCTAAATTGATAACTTGTAAAGACTTGTCAACTGTTAAATATGTTAGATATTTTTCATAATTTTACGGGTGCATGCAAATTTGACAAATGTAAATAGTGTAACTCTGCTAATGTGTTTCAGCCAAAGAGGCCTTAGTCATAGCTATGACTAATGATGGGCCGAACACCCCCTTCGGTTCGCACCAGAACTCTTGAACATGGAAAAAGTTTGGACCCGTGCTGCAAACTCTATTAGGTCTAAAGGACCCAAGCTTTAAAAATCAAAAGACCACATTTTGAGGACTTATTTGCAAGTTATTGGCCATAAAAAGGGTATGGGGGCCTGGATACTGCCCTGGGGGACATGTATCAATGAAAAAAAAATACTTTTTACATGAGCAGTGATTTTAATGATGCTTAAAGTGAAACAATAAGAATTCAAAATTCCTTTAAATATAGTGCCTGAGGGTCACCTTAGTCTGCCTGTAACTTGGCACATCTGTACCATGTATAGAACCTGTTGCCGCAAAACTGACATATATAAAGAAAAAAATAACATTTAAATTGATTTTCTTCACTGCAAGCCATTGCTGGCAATACAAACATGTTAAAAAAATCTGCATGGGGCCCTTTGGATCTTGTATGAATTTTAAGGGGAACCCTTCACCAAAATGAAAAAAAAAACACGTGGGGTCCCCCTCAAAAGCTATACCAGATCCTTATCTGAGTATGCAGCCTGCCAGACCAGAAAAGGGGGTTAATGAGCAAGCATCACCCTCGTGGCCACATTCCCTCAACCCCAATACACATTGCGCCCTGGGCTTTGGTTGTGGGGGTCTGCAGGCAGGGGCTTATTTGAATCTGGAAGCCCCCTTTAACAAGGGGACCCCCAGATCCCAGGCCCCCATGTGAATGAGTGTGGGGTACATACCCCTACCCATTCATCAAAAAAGTGTTAAAAATAAATAAAAACACACACACACATTTTTTGACAATTACTTTATTAAAAATAAAAAACAATGATCCCTGATGAAGATCCATTACCAATTATTATCTCTATTGAGGACTCATAAGTCACATACTCGATGGACACACTTCTTAGGAAGTTTATGCATTTTGTGTACTTTCATTTGAACTTTATTTTCACCGATTTGCCTTTTTACACATGTAAATATTGGATTTACGCCTTGCATGTTTGCATTACATGTCTACATGTTCCAAATACTAACAATTTCAGTTCACTGCTGTCCTATTGTTTTATATTCAGAGCTGCATTTTGTTTTTTCACATTCAGTTGGGACTGTCTGTTTCAGTGTCAGCAGCTTTTTCTTTGCATTGGTTTAGCGCAGTCATTTCCCCAATCTTTACCAATTATGATGCCCGCAGCACCGCGGGATGTTAAAAAAGTTCTGCCAGTGATGAAGGGTAACCGGCGGCTGGCTGCTCCACCATTTCACAGTTCTTAAATAGGTAAGGGATGGAACCACCTGGCGACATCACCTGGTGGATGCTGGGTCGGTGACATCACATGGGGTGGTGCCCCAGGTGATGTTGCCAGATGGTCCTGCCCCTTACCTATTTAAGAACTGTCAAATGACGGAGCAGGCAGTCAGCGGTTAGCCTTTGTTGCGGGTGGAGCTTTTTTTTACTTTTTTCAAGACCGGCGTTGTGATTGATGATGGATCTACATTGGGGAACATTGTTTTTTATTTTTAATAAAGGAATTGTCAAAAACTGTGTGTGTGTGTTTTTATTTCTTTTTGACACTTTTTTGTGAAAGAGTAGGGGTACAATGTACCCCTACTCATTCACATAGGGGGACTGGGATCTAGAGGCCTCTTGCTAAAGGGGGCTTGCAAGATTCCGATAAGCCCACTACCTGCAGGCCCCCACCACTCAGGGTTGTGGGGAAGAGGCTTTTGTCCTCATCAACATGGGGACAAGGTGCTTTGGGGTGGAAGGGCAGAGCCCCCCTGCCCCAAAGCATCCCCCCGTTGAGAGCATGGCCTGGTATGGTTCAGGAGGGGGTATTCACTCATTCCCCCCTTCCTGGTCTTCCAGACTGCATGCTTGGATAAGAGTCTGGTAAGATATGGGGGGAGGGGGACCCCATGCCATTTTTGAATTTTGGCCTAAAGGTCCGGTATGGATTTTGGGGGGGACCACATGCCACTTCTTTTTTAAATTTTGATTTGGGGTTCCCCTAAAATCCATGCCAGACCCAAGGGGTCTGGTATGGATTGGGGGAACCCCCATGTCATTTTTTTCACATTTTTCAATTGACAGCAATTTTTTTTTATTCAGCCATCAGCAGGGGAAGCATGTTGACAGAAGATGACTCATCCGTTGTTAAGAACACAGCGTCCGGCTTCCCGGTCCCCCTCCTTAACAACCAGCTATTTTCTGCTTCAGCCAATTAGGGCTTAGAAAGCAGCACGGAATACATTGTGAGGTGCTCGGTGGGCAAACATCCCTCAGAGCATCCTGCAAATTCGGGTGTTCACCGAATGGGTGAACAGGCGATATTCAGGCTGAACTTATGCTTGGTCAGAACCGCTTGCCCAACAATAGCTATGACGAAGGCCTTTTTTGGCTGAAATGCATTGGTGGAGTTGCATTATTTGGATATATTACCCTGTTTACAATAAGGTTATTTGTACATCCCCACTGTATAGTGCCAACTTTCATATTACATTTATCATATATAGATTGCAGGAGCTTTAGCCACAGCATCAATCCTTCTCACAGATCCTAAGGACCATTTGGCTTCAACAAAATGGTGGCTTGCCTGCATACCAACACCAACTCCCTTTTGCATAAATGTAATGAGATGCCTTCAGCTCCTGTTCTCCACTGGTAGAGAACTCCTCATATGCGTTTTGCCTTTTTCAGGGCTTAATCATAGGGCCTTTGTGATTAAGCCCCAAAAAGGGCAAAACACATCTGAGATTTCTCTACAGGTGAAAAACAGGAACTGAAGCTATTGTTTACCGATCTCATTACATTTATGAAACAGGGTGCCTATGTGCAGATGGCCACTATTTTGTTTAAGTTCACTGGAGCCTGACAAGCTGATTCTGTCTGTCTTGCAGCAGTCTTTTCATATGCTGATCCAACTGAGACAGGTTTGGAGGGGCATTTGAGCAGTACTATTTTCATTGTTTTGGGCTACATACTGTATATGGACCACTTGGGAGGCGTGTGATAAGTCTATTTTTTTCCACACGCAAATTTGAATATTTACCTGTCTGGTGGCAATTTACTTACCACAACCTCATCTTTAATAGTTTACCAATAAACAGGTATTGTATTTTGTGTGTGTGCATTAAAATCATTTTATTGTATTTTTCGTAAAAATATGCGTTTGATAAACAGCTGTGCAAATATTGTGTGACATAAAAAACTGCAACTGTGACCATTTTATTTTACAAGACCTCTAATTTCAGAAAATATATAATGTTTCTAGTAAAAAAAATGCTGATTTTAACATGTTTGTGAAAAACGTACTGCCTCAGAGACAGCAAATGATTAAAGAGACAAAAGATGGGGAAATGTGCATGTATTGAAAAGCTGTGATAAATATGTTTTTTTATTGCATTGTCTTTGCCCATAACATACTCCTTTCCTATCCTCCTAACTGCTTGTTCTTATAGGTGACTTCTCTACAAAACAAAAGCGCAACAATGTAAAATCACGCATGGGTGTCATAAGATAGCACAGAATGTAACAAATGTGACTAACAGAGGCCAGTGGCAAATTAAATGTAAAATTTAAAAATGGTATTCAGCATTTTTTTCTTCTGACATTACAAATATAGACACATTAAAAAATTGTCACAAAGCAAGATGAAATATTTAAAAAAAAATTGGAATCTCCTGCATTATATATTAATAAAAGTTACCCATTTTCATATTTAGTGGAAATGAAATGACACCATATTAACCCTACACATATAAGCGCCTTTGCACAGTTAGTAAAGTAATATTATTTAAACAGATGTGAATGCTTACTGAATGACACCTTGCTGAGGCACTGTGTATCCTAAACATTTGCTATTTTGCATTTAGAAAATACAATCTTCAACTTTTTATCCTATTTTGCATCTTAGCTCTGCAGATTTGCTTATGCTTTCTAAGCATTCTGTCTACATGAACTTATTCCAGCTGCAGCTGCATGTTTTTGCTTAGGATGGGCTTCCTGAAAGTGACAATGGTGAGACATGCCTGTGCAATGAATGCATGTGACAGAGTGCTAAATGTCATTGGTAGAAATGGAACATTATTATCCTATTAGGAAAGTGTTTGGACAAGGACTTTCATAGCAGGATCACTAGGTATTATTTAATGAAAGGTACAAATTTAAATAGATTATTACTTTTAAAATCTTGTTTTCAATTATATTAACATGTTGAAGATTATGTGAGATTTTAATGACTGAGTGTAGATCTACATTAAATTTAGATGACAGTATGTTGCCTGTATATTGAAAAGACTTTTAGTTGTTGATTGCACCTCTTACTTTCAGTTTCAGAAATAGATTTTATTGAGTATGCTCATTAATGTTAGCTTGTAGCTCTAATCTACTAAAAACATGATTTTCTTCTAAGTGGTACCTAAGCCTTAAAGGTGAAATACAGCCAAAGCTTGTTTGGTTGTACTTCTCCTGTGGATCAAAAGAGTGCAGTTCATTCTGCACTCCTGTGACCCGTTTTCAGCAGACAGTGGGCCGAATTCGGGATCCACCCACATGCTTGGACCAAAACCCAGCTCAGCCTTTCAGCGCGCTGCTTCTCTTTGAAAAAAAAACAAATGCTGATAATAGCTTTAATTGCAGAAGAAACCCTGTCTCATCTGTAATAAAAGCTTCTTGCAAATTGTGTGCACTAAGCAAGCCAGGGGGAACTCGAAGTACATGCTTTGGATGCTGGAAAAAAATTAACATTTACTCATGTTCATGGCAGCTATGTCATTTCAGGCCAGCCAAGCAAATGGGCAAATATGCTGAACCTGAAAGAAGAAAGATGAAGATGTCAGTGACAGAGCAATAAGGGGGAGCATGACCAGTGCACTGCTGAAGGAGGGTAAGTGTGCTACACTGTGTAAGTATGCTCCACAAACTAGCACATTAAGACAGATGTACTGAGAACCCACATCAGACTTTAGTTCCACCTTAACTGAGGAAAATGCAAATTTCTCTTTCTTCCAACCATGACAACATTTGACATACAGTTTGCAGACAGGATTTTGCAGAATACTCAGTCCTCTTCTCCTGTAATTGTCGATTTGATGAAATATGACACCCCTAGCAATATCCATAGGCTTGCTTATTATTGGAAAAAAATTACCCCCATAAGAATACTAAAGATGCATACTGAGTACTGAGTATTAGTGCAGTACTGATTATGTGAAGTGAAAGAAAAGGCGGATCCACCTACTTGCAACTCTGAAAAACTTTAGCATGTGTGCTACAATAAAAGAAAAATGTGAGCATTTACAGTAAAGTTGTCTGGATTTTTTGTATCAATGTATATAGTTGGATTGGGGGTCTCGCTAGGTTTTTTTTTGCAGTAAAAATTGAGTCTCAATTTAAATGCAAAGTTACGTTCTAATTTATCACTTTCATAATACTTGTCAGTGGAGCTCAGTTTATTCTAACATATATTGTTTCATTTCAAATAATGTAACACATAATCTTGCTTTCAATCTATAGCTGGATTCTATAATGTTGCTGTATTACCTAGACTTCTGACTCTAGTTATAGTTAACCTGAATTATTAATGGAAGCTATTAAAGAAAATCATTTACACTATTTATTGTAATGACCCTTACAGATTAAAAGGTTCATAGAAGCTAATAAGAAAAATCTGCGGAAGTCAGTCAATGCATAAAATGTACCTGACCCTTTGCCCTTAGCTAACTGATCAAATAAAACTTAAATAAGAATGACATAATCTGTTCCCACACTTAGAAGTGATGACCATTATTATTATAAAAAAGTGTCAGAGTTTCATCTCACTAAGTGCACCTAATTTATTGGTGGCCAGTGAATTAGACCATGCATTCTCAGTAAGATATTTCCCCGAGAGATCTGCTCTTACACTATACTGCCCAATAGTTGGGGTCAGCCATGATTTTTATCTCTGATTCGGTGGAATTCCATTATAACACATAAGCAGTGAAAGGTTCATTTTAATATCTACAAAGGGATAGAACTGCAGCTTGCTGGAAAATCTATGTGCAATATTAAACATTGTCATTACTCAAAATCGCATGTTACGATGGAGCATGATTGAACTATTAATTCCCTAAAGTATGCCATTGACCGATTGACGGTAAAATCAAATCTTAGCTTTGATGCTTTGCCCATTCCAGTTTTCTTTTATTTCCCCCCTTCCAGCAGCATATATTTATCTTTCCCTTGCTCTCCAGCTACTTTTCACCATGAGAAAACAGAACTACTCAGTAGTTATGGGTATGAAGAAGCATGTGATGCATCATATATGACATCTCTGGGCCTTAGGGGATCATGAACATTTTTTCCCCTGTTGGAGAAAATTGAACCATGCTTTTTATGGGTTTATAAGGGTTTCAACTGTGGGTGTAGGGTTCTGTATACAGATGTTTTTATTTTACTTATGTAATCAATTTTTCTATTTGTTTAACTAGATGGCCTAGTATGTTTTTTCAACCTGATTAACTAGGTAATTAGCTATGTTGCAGGGGAGTTGATAGCCCTAAGTAAACTGCAACTCCAATTACCCCTTGCTTAAAATGGACTTTCCTTTTGCTACATGGTCTGCATGGGCAAATCATGGATTCTCTTTAACTAGCTTACAATGGACTTTCCTTTTTCTCCTCTTAAGTAAGGGAAATCTGCCTTACAAAACTAGATACCCACCCCCCAAAAAAGTGCCAAATGTAGCAGTGGAGGGAGGAGGGTGCAAACAAGCAGAACTTCCAGCAGTCAGGCAACTAGCATTTTCAGAAGGAGGTCAGCAGTGGTAGTCTCCATGTGTCTGTAACAAAAGATTTCAAGGAGATTTACATTAAAGGGTATGCAATCCATAAATCTATTTTTCAGTATGTTTGGGATCATGTCCTTCAGACATCATCCAGCTGCAGGCTATGGTTTGCAGTCAGTTTTAAAAGGAGTACAGTGCACATCTGTTCACCAATTCAGGTGCTATTCAGGTAAAATTTTTACTTGAATTCGCACCTGAACCAGACCAAAAAACGCACAGGATTTTTTTCAAAAATGGACATGTGTGAACTGGCTACATTGCAAGGATTCACAACACATCTTACTTAGCATACATGTGAACCGAGCCTTAAGTTGTCAGCCTGCCTGCTGTTTTGTCATGATCTCAGGTTAAAAACTTTGCCAGAGTCACCAAAAACTTTAATCTAAAGAAAACAGTGAGGCATGATACAAAAGATATTACAAAACTGATTTGGATTTAGAAGCACTTTAAACATCATCTGTAAATCTGATTGACCTGGTTTATTAACATTCACTTCACAAAGTGAGAATACAGTTTCCAAAGTGAGCATTGTCTTTGATAAATCCCACCATTTTGATGTTACTTAAGTGATGAACTGTATAGGAAATATAAGGGAAAAAAATCAGAGATAAACTACATGTAACACTAAGACACCCTTCTATAATGGTTTCTACCTATTTTTCATTAAATGTATGGTCAGTTTGTTGCAGAAATGTGAACAAATTTGGTATCAGTAGAAAATATTCATGACAACATGAAGGTTTAAAAGGAGATGTTTCCGTGAAACCAAATAACTTCACAGGTATAACACTCACATTACAAAGAAATGCTCAAGAGAGCTGAAACTGGAACAAGTCTCCTGTGTGTTTTTACTTACAAATGTCTAGCATTTCATTACTGTGTTTGAAATACTTCTACACCGCTGGTTTGACTGTGAAGTTTTTGGAAGTGTTTCAACATTAAGAAAAATACAAATAGGGCTAACTGGAACAACAGCAAAGAAACCTTGTTAAAATGCAGAAGGCCAGAGAATATATTATGTGACACAAGCTCTAGGTTTTATGATGATTTATTGTTATTGGCATTCTACTGTATTCAGAAAATCCCTATCAACTATTAATGTTTATATTAGTTCAATCATTGCGTCATATTAAACACAAAAATCAAATCAAAACACATTATTCCTAAATTTACAGCCCGACTCCAGCCAAACCTCTTTCTTTACTTGTGGAAAGGGAAGGGATGGCACTTCTGTCAGGATTTTATGCAAGGTCTTTGTCCCCACTGCACAAATTTCCCTGCACTTCCTGTTGGCACAGGAAATGGCCATACCTCTCTCCAATTGTCACAGACTACAGGAACACATTTTTTTCAAGAAAAAGGTGAAGACTTAGAACATATGTCAGGTTACAGGTGTTATCACTTTCTGTGTCTTTGCGTCCCATTGTCTGCTAGTCTCTTTAATATTTGTAATTGTGTTGCTGTCAAAATCAATAGGGTCACTGACAACAATAAAAACATGATAGAAGGATTTTCTCTACAGAAGTATATCCAAAACAAAAATTAAAAACGAGCTTTAGTTATGTTATGTTTTAAAAATGTGTTTTTAGTTGGTGCTAGATCTTTCAATCCTCGA
The DNA here is from genome assembly GCF_042186555.1 of Aquarana catesbeiana. Classification (NCBI taxonomy): domain Eukaryota; kingdom Metazoa; phylum Chordata; class Amphibia; order Anura; family Ranidae; genus Aquarana; species Aquarana catesbeiana. The sequence goes on from NC_133324.1 coordinate 412,503,492, forward strand.
GGTGCAGAAAAAAATTCAAACATATGCATGACTTTTGGGTCCCCCCTCCCCTCTGTATGTGCTCACAGTCAACACTGAAGCATACAAATATAGATAAAACTTGACACCCCTTGCTTCCTTACCACCAATGTAAATATATGCTTCACCGCACTAGACTATTGTGTACATATAGGAACCTGACCATAAGACACACCTAGGTTTTAGAGGAGGAAAACAAGAAAAAAAATATTCTGAGGTGGTTACTACACTTTACTGTTCACCATTCGGTTGCTAGAGGTTACTATACAATACTGCTCGCTGATTGGTTGCTAGAGGTTACTACACATTGCCACTCACCTTTCAGTTGCTAGAGGCTACTGCACACCAATTGCTTGCAACTCAGTGTCCCCCTCTGCAAGCTGCTCAGTCCTGCCGCTGCTTTAATAATCCCCAACCCCACTGCTGATAGAAGAAGGGTGAGGAAATAGAATGCACACACAGCTTGCTCTGTGTGTCTTTGATCTCTGTGCTCAGCTTGTGTTGCTGCCCGAAGAAGGGGGTGACACAGAGAGCCCGCTCTGCCCGGAGAAGGGGAGAACACAGAGAGCGCGGTCTGGCACGCTCTGCCCAGAGAACGGGGAACACAGAAAGCCGCTCTAACCGGAGAAGGGGGAACACAGAGAGCCCACTCTGCCCAGAGAAGGGGGGGCACAGAGAGCCCACTCTGCCCAGAGAAGGGGGGAACACAGAGGGCCCCACTCTGCCTCACTCCCTGTCACAGGCTCACAGACGCTCTGGTCCTGACAGATCAAGAAGCAGGCTCTCTGGAACAAGCAACCCACAGCTGAGGAGTCAAATGGCCAGCCAAGTAATCAGGGGAGGGGGCGGCGGTGGGGGGCTGGTCTATATTACTTCCATAGGATGCACAGGCATTTCCCCCATTTTTTAGGGGGGGGAGTGCGTCTTATGGTGCAAAAAATACAGTATATGATCTGTGTTTGAAGAAAACAAAATCTTAGAGATGCCTGAATTTATATAATTCCATACTTCATCTGGCCAGATAGAAGATGATGACCCACATACTTAAAAACTAGTTATTCTAGTTGCCAGGTTTATTGAGGGAGTTCATTGCTTATTTAAAGGGTATCTCCATTTATTTTCATGAAAAAATATAGCATTTACAATTGCTACACAAGCCATAATTTTATATAATGTTATTAAAAATTGCCTTTCCTTGTCAACCTGTAGTCTCTGTAATCTTCTGTAAAATTCAATGCAATATGGCAAGCTGGAGGTGTTCCATACAGAGTTAATCTACAGAACCTCCCCAGAAATGTAGTTTTCTGCTTGTACGATTGTCTCGCTGATATTCCCAGAAGTCTGCATTCTGATAAAATTAAAATTTTAGGACCCCTCTGAAATATGAATTATAGTTTTGGTGAGATACTCCCTAAGAAATAATGAATTACTTCAAAAGGGGTATGAATTAAAAAATAATATTGTGCTTACTTAAACTAAATACCACAGGAAAAAACCTGCTCAAATGTCTATACAAAGAATTGAGGGACCGCGCAAAAGTAAACAAAAAAGTATAAATAAAAAATGCAGTATATGAATGTTTTAATGCACTAGTGTTAGTAAGGTGAAGTCCATAAGTTCAAAATAAACGGTATTCTTCCACCTTTTCTCCAAAAAGTGTTTCAATAATAAAATAGCGTGAAACTCCACTACCACTACTCTTTTGGGTCTGCGCTCATCTTCAACAGTGGACCTTTCAATATTAAAGGTCAGATACGCATGGTCCCCTTTAGGGCCATGACAAGCTCAATCCAAGAGTGACAATAAAATTCCACTATAGTGTCACAATGGTAATTCACAAATCAAGCTCAAAGAAAAAAGTATAAACATCTATAATACTCTCTATTTGTGTAAAACCATCTATTAAAACTTTATTGAAATGCACTCACAATTTAAACTGAACAATATTGCTTGAAGTAAAACTAAAGGCAAAACTTTTTTTAAGTTTTGGATAGAGTGGAGTTGGATTAGGACACCTATCAGTTTTTATTGATGTCTGTGCCCCAGGTTAAGGAGATTCACCCTCTCAATTTGTCCTGTTTACCATTATCACTGAAAGTGAAAGTAAAAGAAAATTCCAAAATGTTGGGTTGTCCCCAGTAAAGTAATAGAGGGGAAAATTTCAAGTGGGGACACTAGCTCTGATGACCTGGGAGTTCCCAAGAGATTCCCTTAATTTGCAGGGATTTCCTCTCACTTCCTGTTTGGCTATGGGACAGGAAGCGAAGGGGAAATCTCTGCAATGAAACAGAGATGGCAAAAAAAATCTGACAGGGGTTTACTTTTTCCAAAATGAAAAAAAAAGTTTTGCCAATACTTCTACCTTAACCAAAAGAAGACCAGGAATGGGAACAGCTCATAGAGCAAACCGTTATACTGCAGACACTGTCCAGGAACTCACATCATTGTACCGGCTGCCACTACTGCTCTCACTCTGTTAGATGTGAATGAACTGACAGCTTTCAGTGCTCCGCCTGACTTATGGAAATCAATTTACTAACAGTAGTGTGTTAAAATGTTAATATACAGGAACATTTTTTATTTATGTATACATTTTTGTACTTCTAAAGGGATGCAGAACATGCAAATTTCCTCATTCGAACTTTTCAAGCTCAATTAAATTGAATACAGACACTCCCATTCAGGTATCAGACTTCCATAGACATAGTTGAAGATACAGCCTTTTTTTAATAACAGGAACAAAATGCTGCAAAATTTGTTAAAATCCTTGCAACATTCATCCAGAGGGGATTTTTTTTTATCATTGAACAATTTGTAAACTGTTCCACAGACCGTGAAGACTGGGGATCTAATGTGGATGGGAGAGAGCAGGCAGGGAGTCAACAGCTGTGAAACACTCTTCTCAGCATGGGTTCCTTGAAGAGAGTAAGGGCAGACTGTTAATCTTCCTGTCCCCCCTTGCCATGTGACATATCACATGACAAAAGAGAGGAGGAAGATGAAGCTGACTTCATTCCTGGACAAGTGGTACACTGAGGATTTCTGAACTGTAAGCACACATAGGGTTGGAGGAGCACTTAGCCCCACAGCTCCCCTCTCCCTTTCAAAACCACCCAATATCCCTCAAGGCTTGTTTACATTTGCAATTAGGGGCAGTAAAAACACACAGTTGTGTCATGTTTTTACCAGATCCAACCACTCTCCCTTAAATGGTAACCAAAGCTCCACTATTATCCACTGGAAGCAGGTAGGTTTTTACTGCAGAAGAGACATGCAAAGTCTCTTCCGGCACACAGAGATTGGGCTTGTCGCTGTAAGCTGAGCTGCACATGTGCAACTCAGTTTACATGCTGGGGAATGCTGGAAGAAGGCATGTATGTGAATTTTATTGCAGAAGAGGCATACAATGTTTCTTCTGCAATAAAAGTCATCTACCTGCCTGCTTCAGCATTCCCCAGCATGTAAACTGAGCTGCACATGTGCAGCTCAGCTTACAGCAGCTGGCCTGATCCCTGTGTGCCAGAATGCACAAGAATGATGTCATTCCACACTAGCCAATAAAGATCGATGAAAAACAGATGTCTGGCAAGGAATGCCGACCATTAGAGGAAAGGTGAGTATAGCTACCTTAAGTTCTGCTTTAAGCTTCAAAGACAGCAGATGGGGGTGTACACATCCCACAGCAAAAAATTAACTAAATGGGGCTGCACCATAACCAAGTGCAATGAATTCATGTTTGGGGCTGTGCTGCAGGTTTTTTAGGGGTTAAAACAGGAAATGAGGAGGTGTTATAGGGAGCGCTCTCTGAAAAGAGATTCACTGTGGATCACTCCTCAAAAGGGTAGCCATCAGACATTCACGTAGCTGGTTCAGCGAACACAGCCATAACATTCTGAAAGGTTGCCACAACCACAGTGTAAACTGACATTTCACCTTTAAACATAGAATGTCTACTGAAGGTGCACTATTACTCGACAAAGAAATGTTATCCTCCTCACTAAAAGATTTGAAACGTTATGTAATGAAGAACCATAGTGGACCTATGGTCTTAACCACTTCAGTACTGGAAGGTTTTACCCCCTTCCTGACAAGGCCATTTCTCGCGATACGGCACTGCGTCGCTTTAACTGACAATTGCGCGGTTGTGCGAAGCTGTACACAAACAAACCCAAATTTCTCACAAATAGAGCTTTTTTTTGATGGTATTTGATCCCTTCTGTGGTTTTTATTTTTTGCGCTATAAACAAAAGAATAGCAACAATTTTGAAAAAAACACAATATCTTTTTGCTATAATAAACATCACACATTTTTTATCAAAAAACTATATTGATTAGTTTGCGCAAAAGTTATAGCGTCTACAAAATAGGGGATAGATTTATGACATTTTTATTACTATTTTTTTTAACTAGTAATGGCGCGATCTGCGATTTTTATCGGGACTGCGATATTGCGGCGAACAAATATACAATATATATGCACTGATTACTGTCACTGGCAGGGAAGAGGTTAACACTAGAGGGCGATCAAGGGGTTAACTGTGTTCCCTAGGTGTGTTCTAACTGTAGCGGGGAAAGAGAGGAAAGAGAGATCGGTGTTCATACTTAGTATGAACTATGAACACACAATCTGTCTCTAATCCCCTGAAAGAACCGGAATTTGTGTGTTTACACACACAGATCCCAGTTCTCGCTCTATCACGGGCGATTGCGGGTGCCCGCTGAGCAATCACATCGGCTCTGGGCACACGCTGTGGTTGCATGCGCTCCTCGGGCGGCACGCCCCTAGTGGCCGAAAGGCGAAGTGATGTCATATCGCACAGTGTTACCATTCTGCCGCGCAAGCAGTTAATCAAAAAAAGACCAACAATTTTGAAAAAAAAAAAATTTTTTACTTTCTGCTATAAAACATATCAATTTAAAAAAAAAATCGAATTTCTTCATCAGTTTAGGCCAATATGTATTTTGCTACATGTTTTTGGTAAAAAAAATCCCAATAAGTGCATATTGATTGGTTTTTCGCAAAAGTTATAGTATCTACAAACTATGGGATAGATTTATGGATTTTTTGTTTTTGTTATTGTTTTTACTAGTAATGGTGGCGGTCAGCGATTTTTAGCGGGACTGCGACATTGCGGCGAACAGGTCTGACACTAAGTGCCACTTTTTGGGGACCAGTGGCACCAATACAGTGATCAGTGCTAAAAAAATGCACTGTCAAAGTATAAATGACACTGGCAGGAAAGGGGTTAACAGCAGGGGCAATCAAAGGGCTAAGTGTGCTCCTAGGGAGCTTTCTAACTGTGGGGGGGGGGATGCTGTGACTGGAGGAAAACAGAGATCTGGTCTCAATTTTCCTCCCTCACAGAATGGCGGTCTGCCTGTTTACTGTGAACTATCGGTGGGTACCAATGACCACCGTGGCCACCAGACCCGCTGATTGGCTCCCGTTGTGTCCAATCACAGCGCACGCCCCAGAGCTGAGAAGAGGTATCACGTACAGATTCGTTATTTTGTGCTTAAGGGTTGCCCTGCCACAGTATATAGACGTTTATGACTTTAAAGTATCCATTTGGTCCAAGCTGGCCCAAATGAACAATTTCTTTTAATGATGGACCTACCCACTTGGAGTGCTGTATAAACTGTAATTAGCATCTGCTATATACAGTATATCGTGCTGTGCTTGGGCAGCAGGATAGGGACTTCCCTTCCCATTCCTAGAATAAAATTAGTTTGGACTGAGTGTTGCTCAGCCATTTATAGGAAGCCTTGTATTTTTATGAATGAAGATGGAGAGACAGGAAGATGATATCACAATCCCCTCTTTACAGGAAGTCTTGTATATCTTAATAAAATACAAGGCTTTCTATAAAAGGCTTAATAGCACTCAGCCTAACTCAATTGTTTTTACCAGGAACAGGATGGGTAATCTGCATCCTGCTGCTGAAACACAGCACTGTATACTGTCTGCAGCTGATGATACAGTTTATACAGTTCTCTCAGCAGGCACATCTGTTAATAAACGTAATAATTTGTTTGGGGCAGCTTTGCTCAAACTAACTACTGCAGTACTGGGCACTTTCATTCCTTCTTGCCCAGGCCAATATTCAGCTTTCAGCGCTGTCGCACTTTAAATGTCAACTGTGCAGTCATGCAACACTCTACCCCTACCCCTCTGAAATTTATAGCAGACAGATCACGCTTTCTTTTGGTGGGTAATCAATCACCACTGGGTTTTTTTACTTTTTACTTTTTTTTTTTACAAATGAAAAAAGGGCAAACATTTTGAAAAAAAAAAAAAAAACCTTTTACTTTGTTTCTGTAATACAATTTTTCAAATTTTTCTTCTTCACTGATGTGTACTGATGAGGCTGCACTGATGGACACTGATAGGCTGCATTGATGGGCACTGATGGGACTGCATTGTTGGGCACTGATGAGGCTGCACAGTTGGCCACTGATGAGGCTGCACTAATGGGCACCGATTGGCACTGATCACCACTGATGAAGCTTGACTGATGGTGACTGATGAAGCGGGACTGATGGGCACTGATGAGACAGCACTGATAAGGTGGCACTGATGGGCACTGATAAGCAACACTGATATGCTGCACTGATGGGCACTGATATGCTGCACTGATGGACACTAATATGTTGCACTGATGGTCACTGCTATGCTGCGCTGATGAACACTGATATGCTCAGTGCAAGGGAATTTGATTTAGCTTAGTGAATGTGTTTAAAAGCCCCTTTTGCAAAAAGTGGCCAATCATGTGAAAAGAAGACAAAAATACTGTATATATTTTTGCTTTCCCATGAATGGATGATGGAAGTTTCACTTCACCCACTAAGATAAGTTTTAAATCCCTTAAAACAAAGTAAAAAGTCCCTTACAAGGTGAATAATTGAATATTTGCTTTTAGTAAATCAACCACACTCTAAGCACTGTTTTATAATCCAGTTTGTGTTTAATTCTTGTTAATATTCCACATTTTATATTGTATAGCATAACATCTCTATACGCTTTTATCTCTGCATGTTTTCTTTTACACATATTTTTAAACCAACCTCTTTTTCTTTTGTAACCCTATCTCATAATAATTTATTTCAATTTCTAACCACATGCGTCTCATCCAATAGGAAAGCTGCAATCGGACTTCAGTATCTATAATGCCGATTAGCCATATTCTAATCCTTTTCATGTCATTTCTTTCTATTTTTATTTTCTTTGAGTTGTCTATGTATGGTTTTACCTACAGTATATTAACTAGTTGCAATGTGCCATTCTTAAAGTGGTTATGAAGCCTACATTTTTTTTTACCTTAATGCATTCTTTGCAGTACAGTAAAACATTAAAACATTTTTAGGTAGCAGTATGCCCCCTCACCCTCCCTTATACTTACCTAAGTCTTCACTAAATGCAGAGCTGTGCCCATCCCTATTGGCTCTCTCCTCTCACTTCCCGGTCTCAAAGGCTTTGCTGAGGCAGTGGGAACCATTGGCTCCCGCTGCTGTCAGTCAAATCCTGTAAGAGGTGATTAGGGGTAAAGTCGGGCTGCACTGTCTGTGTCTATGGATGCAGGCAGCACAGTTCAATAACAAACCCACAGGTATGCCCCCATAGCAGGTTGACAGCAGGTAATTTAGGACCTAGGAACACACACAGTTGCACATTTTAAGTTCTCTACTGCAAGGTTAATTAACACATCAAGGGACATTTTATGTTTGGGCTTTTAAAGTTGCATTGCATTCATGAATGGGTTAATATTATTAGTAGCTGCAAGCAAGACACAAGCATCAGTAATAAATATTAAAAAAATAGCTATTTACCCATGTCAATTTTCTTTTTTCTTAATACAGATTTAAAACGTTGGTGGTCCTGCATTAATGGTTACATAAAACTTTTCAGTGGCTATGATGGGCTTTGAGACATGTAGTACAGTAGCAGTGTTTCATTAAATGTTGTAACAATGATCTTATATAGAGTAAGAGTTAATACCTGAAAAATGACAGCAAGTATGAAAATATTTGCTTTTCCTCTGCAATCCTGGGCATGACAGGAGTCGTGAAAAAATAAAGGATGTCATTAATTTACTAAATTTAAACATCCTTAATGTTTTCTATTTCATTTCTTAAATGATTAGGCAAGCTGCTAAAATTCTGCCTTGGTTACATAATGTACCCATTTATCATGCCTAGGGGTTTGGTAGATGAATTATGAAAATTACAATATGAAATTTCATTTTTTATAAGTCATTTATGATTGACCATTTTTAAGGTAAAATGATTCCAACTGAAAGTCTGGTAATTATAGTCTTATTTTATTAATTCCAGAATCAAATTTAAAAGTGGCTGGCAGAATACCTCTTTCACTCAAACTGTACATCCCAGTAAATCATTAAAAGCTTGTGCTTTGCTTTAGAAATTCAGATATCCTTACTAACAGTGTATTACAATTTCCTATGTACGGATGTTATGTCTGCTTTCTATCATTTACCACTATTTAAAGCATTATTGTATTAAAGTTATCTGTTAAGATGACTAACAGTTGAAAATGTAAAGCTGAACTCCAAGAAAATATTGTTAAATCACTACTGAATGCAGTTGTGTATTTAATAAAAAATAATAGAATATTTAACTGCAGCTATTAAAAACATGCACATTTAACTTGATGTCCAGCCTTCTGTAATACCCTGTACAGCAGGATTCACTAATCTGGTTATAACAGTCATGTGCTGACAAGGGGAAAGAGCAGAGGTATGGAGTTTTGCTTCTTCTTTACTGTCCACTCACACATTGGAGCCTGGGTTTTGACATAGATGTATTGCTTAAGTGTAATGGAGAACATTAAGATCACCAGCTGTGTAGTATGGTTGTATAAATCTCAGGACTTGTTAAACAGTAATACTAATCCTAAGTCCCCATTCACATTGGATGCAGCTTTGAATTCGTGTGACTTCATCTGAAATTGCGCAATTTCAAAGCCGCATGTCAGTGCGACTTCAGGTATGATTTTGAAGACATCTGTGTGGCTTCATGCACATATGTCTATGGAAGTTGCACCTGAAATCACCAAAAGTAGTGCAGGATCTACTTTTTCAATTGTGGCACCACAAAGTCAACCTCGCACCGAATTGAACATGGCCAGTGCTGACAATAGGGTGCGACTTGTCATGCGATTTGATCTGTCAAATTACATGACAAGTCGCTCCAATGTGAATGAGGGCTTAGGTGGGTAAGACTGTTCCCATATGCACATTTCAATTTTGTATTCACCTACTCTTGAAAAATGTATCAATACCATATATGTGTATATTATTTGTTGTTTGTACCTGTAATAAGGCCCAGAAGCAATAGCACACATTTTGATTTTTTTTTATCCTACCTAAAACACACTGACACTGATAGGAAATGTAAAAAATGCAATTTTTGTAATCCTACCTAACATACACTGAACATGGCTTTTGACCCTAACCCTGACACTGACCTAAATCAAACCCTGATGTCGATATTTTATCTTTATTTATTAATATTATTATTATTATGATGATTATTATTTATTTTTTTTATACACACCCTTTTTTAGTTTACAATTTTCTACTCTAGCAAAGAATAAGATATACATATATACATCATATAATGTATCTTGTATGTCATAAAAATGTATATTTGCTTTAATCCTACATCACGGGACACAGAGCCATAGTAATCGCTATGTGGGTTATAGGCCACCTTCAGGTGCTGGACACTGGCACACCCTAAACAGGAAGTTGCCTCCCTATATAACCCCTCCCATACTGGGAGTACCTCCGTTTTTTTGCCAGTTTCTAAGGTGTTGGTCACGAGTGAAGATGTGCTGTGCTGAGCTCCATTGGAGCAATCCTTGCTGGGGCTAGCTCTGCAGCCGGATCCATTCAAAGTGTCTTTTCAGGCCAAATTGAATGATACCCAGGCCTTGTGGTGGAAAAAAAGAGGTTAGCCCGTAGCGCTTCTCTTTTTAGAGAGCTGGACCCTGGGATCCAGAGCTTTGGTTTTTTCAGCCATAAAGTTTTTACTGGCAGGGTGCTATTACAGGTCCAGGAGTGTGGGTTCCCTGAGGGTCCCCGGTTCCTGAAGGTTTGTAACGGTGCCCACCGTGAGTGGTGAAGGTTGGGTCTGTTAGTTTTACCACAGAAAACCCTGCGGCGGGAAAGGTAAGTGGAGGTTTCTAAGGAACTTTTAAATTTTCTTATGAACTGTCTACTTTTAAAAAGTAAATGTTGTCATGTCTAAGAGTCACCACTGGGGGCTGTATAGAGCACGTACTTTCTCATGCTTCCTCAGAGATCACGCTGTGTCAGAAGCAGCAGGGGAGGATTTTCTTTCACTAAACACCCCCACCTGGAAGTGAAACGATCAGCATTGCCACTCCGTTTTTTTCACCGCTCCTGCACAGTGGCTGGTCACCAGGTCTCCTCTCCACCCCCCCCACACACACACACACCGATCCCATCAGATCGGAGGCCTGCGCTTGCGCGGGAAAAGCTTCTTTTGAAAATAGAGGGGGGCGCTATGTGCGGAAGGGGCTTAGCGCGGCATTGGCATGCAGCAATGCTTAGCACTGGAGTATGTTTGAACAAGTTCCTTTTTTGCTGGCTGCAGCTGTCAGAGGGACACAAGAGCAAAAAAGGGGCATGCAAGAGGTTGGGGACCCAGGCATTTCCTCGGGACATTTAGTAATAGCATCAAGCTGAGCATTAATAGCAATGCAGTGGCTGGACTGTTGCTTAAAGCAGTGGATGCGTTTCTTCTGGTAGTACCTCTGCATTTATGCATTGGGCTATGGTCAGAAGGGGAGGTAGAAACACCCCAAAAGAGGGCTAAAGGGATCTCCCTCAAGCTCTGAAAGCCTAAAGCTCATCTCTACAATGGTATCCTCCCCTGAGAGGGAGTGGCTGGTCAGGGTGAGCCTTCAGGGGCCATGCAATGTTTGCAACTGTTTACAACACTGCAGCCTCTGCCTATTTCTAAAAAAGGTTTTTTTCCTCAGCCATGATAGGATGGGAAAAAGGTTAGTGACTTTAATCGCATCCCAGATTAGGATAAAATGTGACAGGTTCCATTCCATTACCCAAGGACCCTCAAACTGAGGATCTGGGGGCAGGAGAAGATGTTTTCTCTCAGGGGACCATGATCAGCTTCACATTGTGGGTGCAATTTGTTACTAAATTGGTCCGCTCCACATTTTATGCTACCCTTAACTGAGTGTCCACTTCTTGTTTTGGGTTCGCTAAAGCCTCCTTAAAGCTGTGCATGCCTTTCCTGTCCATTCATTGTTGGGAAAGTTCATGTATTCTGAGTGGGATCACCCAGATAAGCATTGTTTCCCTCCTAAAAAGTTTTTCACACTTTATCCTATGGGGGAAAAACTTAATAAAGTTGGAAGATACCAGCAATTGACACTGCTATATCTTCTGATTAAATGTTTGACTTGTCTGGCAGACAATGCTCAAATACTTAAGGATGCAATGGATAAAGAGTTGGAATTCCTATTAAAAAAAAAAACATATATTGTTTTCCTGACAGGTTGAATGTCTCAGCCTGTGCTGACAGTAATTGGTATATGTCAAATCCTTGAGGGACCAGTTTAAACAGGTGCTCAAGGTTATACCTGTTCATCAGGTCCAGGATCTGGCAAGATCCTAGTAGCTTTATGTTGGCAATAGACGCTATAAGAAATTCTATCTTCAGGCCTTTAGCTGGGCTAGTACATATGTATAGAATACTATGGTTATAAAATTGGTCAGCTGAAGCGTCATAAAAAAAACAAAAAAACTCCTGGCTGGTTTTCCTTTTTGTGGTGAACGGCTGCTTGGGATATCTTGGATAATTCATCCAAAGAATTACTAGTGGAAAGGTACCCCTTTGCCATTTAAGAAAAGGAGTAAATGTATTTCATTTAAACAATCTCATTCTCCAGTGCCAGGGGCATCAGCCTCCAGTCAGTCACGACGGCTTCCGCTGTCAAGTTCAAGAGGTAATCCTCAGGGTCAAGCCCAGGGACAAAAGAAACCTACAAACAAGATACTAAAGCCTCCTTATGAGGGGCGCCCTTGCTTGGGGGGAAAGACTTCTGCAGTTTTCAAGGGTCTGGCAGAAAGAATGTTGAGACAGATGGGTGGCTTCTTCAATAGCTCTAGAGTACAATCTAGGGTTTCAAGAGTTCCCGTCTCCTCATTTTCTCAGATCAAACGTTCCTAAAGATCCAGAGAAAAAGAAGTCTCTCTTTCTAGCATTGGACCATCCTTTGGCAAAGAGTGGTCATGCTGGTCCCCATGAAAGAGCTGGGGTTGAGGTTTTATTCAAACCTTTTTTTGCAGCAAAATCAAATGGAGATGTCAAACCCATTCTGGATCTCAAGAATCTAAACAGGTTCCTGGATATCTGCTCTTTTTCATATGGAGTCAATCCAATCAGTTGTCTCCATCCTACAAGGAGGAGAACTTTTCATGTCAATCGACATCAAGGGTCCATAGGCATATTTCCCCATTCACCAGTAATAGCTACTTTAAGGAAAATCTTAATTTTCAGTTTTTAGCTCTGCTTTTCGGTCTAGCTACTGTACCTTGAGTGTTTACAAAGGTTTTGGCCCCTCCTCTAGCCAGATTAAGGGCCCAAGGTATAATGATTATAGTTTACCTAGACAATCGGCTCTTGATAGACCAGTCGGTAGCCCGCTTAGACCAAAGTATGGTCACCACATTCAACTTCCTGGAATACCTAGGTTGGATTCTCAACCTAGAGAAATGTTCCTTAACGCCATTAAGGAGGTTAAAATACTTGGGTTTGTTCATAGATACACCCAGAAAAGGGTATTCTTTCCCCAGGCAAAGATCAGCACCATAAAGGAACTGATTAAAGTGGTTGAAGCAAGATGAATCCTTCTATTCAGCTTGCATGAGGAAAAGATGGTGGCTTCATTCAAGGCCGTTCCTTATGCTCAGTTTCATTTGAGACTGCTGCAAAACAGTATCTTATTGGCTTAGAACAAGAAGATTAAAGCTCTAGAGTTTCCAATGTGTCTGACTACAAAGGTGCGCCAGAGCCTCAGTTTATGGTTAATAACCAAAAATCTGCAAAGGGGAAAATCCTTCCTACAGTTACCTGGGAAGTGGTAACAACATACGTCAACCTTTTTTAGGTTGGGGAGCAGTCCTAGAAGAGGCAATTGTCAAAGAGAAGTGGTCCAGATCAGAAATGACCCATTAACATTCTACAGATTCGGGCAGAGGACTTGGTCCTGAGGGCCTGAACGTTTAATTATGGAGCTATCCTGCCAGGATCCAATCCGACAATGCCACAGCAGTGGCCTATATCAATCACCAAGGTGGCACAAGAAGTTGTGCAGCCCAGAGAAAGGTGAATCATATCCTATCTTGGGCAGAAAACAATGTACCTTACCTATTGGCAGTTTTTCATTCTAGGGATAGAAAATTGGCAGGCGGTCTATTTTGAGTCGCCAGCAGTTGTTCCCGGGAGAATGGTTCCTTCACCCCGATATCTTTCTGACAATAGGTCAAAGATGGGGGATCCCAGACATAGATATGTTTGTTTCCAGGTTTAACAGAGAGATTGACATGTTTATGTTAAGAACAAGCATGCGGAACAGGTGCCTTGGTGTTCCCATGGAATCAGTTTTACTGATTTATGCATTCCCTCCTTTTCTGCATGCATCCACAACTTCTTCTCAGGATCAAGCAGGAAGGGAAGTTGGTGATTCTTGTGGCCCCGGCGTGGTCCAGAAGATCTTGGTATGCGGAGATCATTAGGATGGCGTTAGGGGTCCCATGGACCCTACCACCATGTCCAGACCTTCTCTCGCAAGGTCCGGTATTCCATTTTACCTTACAAACACTAAATTTAATGGTTTGGCTATTGAGGCCCACACTCTGAAGAAGCATGGGCTGTCAGGTTCAGTGGTATCTACTTTGGTTAATGCAAGGAAGCCAGCCTCCATAATTATATATTATGGAGTCTGGGAAGCATATGTCTCCTGGTGTGTAACCAGGGGTTGGCACCCCAGGAAATAGGTCATAGGTAGAATTAGGGTTGTCCCGATACCACTTTTTTAGGACCGAGTACAAGTACCGATACTTTTTTCAAGTACTCGCCGATACCGATTACCGATACTTTTTTTAATGTCATGTGACAGTGTTTTTTTTTTGTTTTGTTTTTTTTTAACAGTGTTTTCTTTTTTTTGGGGGGGGAGGGGGTGAACGGTGTATGTGTGTGTGTGTTTTTTTGTTTTTTTTTTACAATTTTTATTTTTTACAATAATATTTTTTTATTCTTTATATGTTTTTTTTTTTTTTTTTAATCAGCCCTGTTGGGGGGCTTTGGTGAGATATCAGGGGTCTTAACAGACCTCTGATATCTCCCCTTGAGACAGAGAAAGAGACAGAGGATAGAGATTCCCCAGTCCCTTTCTCTGCAGCCTCAGCTGCACTGAGAATGAATGGAGAGAAGACAGCGGCTCCTCTCCATTCATAAACTGACACATCGTAATCACAGGAGATTACAATGTTTCAGTTATGTGAATGGACAGAGTCAGCTGACCACTTATTTGACCACTGAGTATAGCTGGAAACTTATCATCCAGCTGATTTATCACTGAATTGTCTAACTGGAAACTAGAAGCCTTCACTTTTCATCACTATTGGACACTTTTATTATTGTTATTGTTTTTATTGATTGTACACCACTCATGTGATATATCAGCCAACATTTAGTAATTATTATTCACTATATGTGTTTGCGCGAAATCCTATAACCCACATAGTGATTACAATGGTTCTGTGTCCCATGATGTACTTCCAAAGAAAAGGATTTTAAAGGAAAGCTGTTATAAAAATCCTATTTTTTTCTCCATTCAAGAAGATAAAACAACACAGGGGCTTTCCAATGTCTGATCACTGTAATAGCCAATCAGGTGATCAGGTGATTGGGAACTGGTCCTCCTGTTTTCCAATCATTAGTACAAAACCTGGAGATGTCCATGACAGCTGGATCTCTGCACTGGAAAAATACTGTGCAGCACACTCTCAGCAAACATACAGCAGCACAAAAATGCAGCCCCACATATAAAGACCCACTTCTGTTAGACTTTAAATATATGTAAACTAGTCTGCAAAGAAGATGACCAGGGAGCAATATTTCTATTTTATCTCATTGTTTTGGAAATATATTAATTTTTATTTAGAAAAGCATTTATTTTATGAGTTTTTAAAATATTTTCTTAAGCACCTTCTGTCAGAAATGATGCACAATAAACTTTTGTTAGAGTGTAGACTCCAAAGGCATAATATATGATAATTATAAATATTATCTTTGTAAATATTAGGCTTTGTAGTAATTGGAAAGGCCAAGTGTACATTTGTTTGTTTAAATGTGGAAAGCATCTTTTAACTATTAACCTGATCTGTACTTTTTTAAAGGAAGCCTGGTATATGGAAATATACAACATTTTTTTAACCAAGAAGGCTGTAAAGGCTTTTCATGCTTTGTTTATCATTGCTTTGTAAATGTGTTTCTTAATGCAATTCCAAAAACAGAAATAACGTCGTTGAACTATTTGGTTTGTTTTTGACTGCTTTTAATTAAATTTGATTGCCTGACTTTACTCTAGTTAGCAGAGTTACAAAGCCCTTCTCTAATAATGGATCCCTTGATTGTTGTTCATTATTAACTGCTTCTAAAATGGCTGTTCTCAACACTCATTTTATAAATATTTAAATAACCAAGTTTCTTTAACATAAAATGGTAAGTGTTGTGGAAAGGCATTTGGCTGCCAGAGCTGTTAATTTTGTAAGGTAATATGGAAATTTATGCTTTCGTTTTGCGTTATCAAAGCAATAAATTCATTGAGAAAGCATAAGCTTAAATATTTCAAACAATGACTGTCAATACAAATTGTAGCAATATTTCACAGTAACAGTAATCAATGAATTTGCCAGGAACTCTGTGACTTACTGCCTCTACGAGCACATTTTCTTCAAAACTAATTAATCATAGCTATAACAAACAACGAGGAGAAAAAAAAAAACAACAACAAATAATTGAATTGGGCCATAAAACTTGGAATAGAAACATTACTCAAATGACTTACAGTCTTCTCACAATTAGATTATGCTGCAAAAAAAGTTAAACCGAAAAGGCAGCAAATTGCAATAGAAAGTAATCTGTTGCCTTCTGAAGGAACTGGGACACAATTTAATAATGATAATGATATAATGCAGACTTAACTTTAAATATCATCCAAATTTAACATTTAATAATTTAATATAAGTACTGAGTATAATGCATGAACTTTACCCATTACCTAATTTATTCAACCACTGATATTTAAAAAAAAGCAACTACATGTTAAACGTTTTCACTACTTGTCTAAATAATTGTATTATAGTTTATACAATCAACCCAACAGAATATATTTCTTATTTTTAATGTTAATTCTTATGTGTGGAAATTGTTACCAAACTAATCACAGGCACATCTACTCACTCAGTTTTTTCACCCAGTTACCTTGCATGATGTATAAATCTCTCTTGATTTCTCTTTCTGGCCCTATACCCTGCATGTGTAATTTTCAGTATCTGTTTTTATGTGTATGCTACAACTTTTTCTCTATGCTGGGTGTAATTCTCAGTATATCGTATTAAGTTTGTATGAACACTGTGTGTAACCACTTCTCTAAGTGCTCTGCACAACTCTCTATGTCTGATAAAAATCTTAATCATGTATATTCATACTGTATTTTTTTTGCCATCTGCGTTAAGCCCCCATCCTTAAAAAAATGAGCTTCATCCATTTTTTACCACAGTTTATGCCTTTTCCTGATCATCCATAAAGTGTATCAAATCAAATATATACACTGCGCTTCCAAATACACAATAGACTACACACTATGCATAGGTAGTAACCAAAGTGCATAAAAAGCATGCAAAAGTCATAAAGTGATAAACCCAGTCTCTACCAACTGTAGAAATGTGTAAAGAATGATAAACATATAGTGAAAAATAAAAATATATTTGTAAACAGTAATTGCAATAAAGTGCTAGCGTGCATCCAAGTGGTTAACAGTTACACCACTTTCAATAGTGTCCATAAGATTGTGTGTAAATAAACATTGATCCCACTGTTAGGTAAACATGAATAAAGGTGCTGCTGTGTGCATATGTGACATCCAACTGTGTCAATTCAAATATGCTTTAAAGTCCATGCGATTCCGAAACTGCTATGTGGGTAATCCAAAGCATGCCATGGTATCCTCACTCAGGTGCTCCCCCCTTGGTATTAAACGCTCACCTCTGAGCGTGTGACTTTGCGATTAAGCTTAGTCAATACACACCTGTGAACCACCTCTGGGCTCTGCTGTGTTACCGGAATCCAGGACTCATCAGCGCAATGCCTTAAAGATGAACTTCATTAGTTGCAAACTACACAGCACAGCAATGATCAACTGCTGACATCCTGGAAAGTTGGAGATCTACTATTTGTTGGGAAGAAATAGCTGCTCCTTTCACCAGACTGATTGCAGACTGCCCATCCATAAAGTGTACTCCCAGGCCGACATTTCTGCAATCAGAATTCATCTTGCATTGTTCTCATGTAAGAACAGTAAATTCTTATTAGTTGCTATAGGTTATTGCAACTTGCTATCTTCTTGTGCAGGGTGCATTGACTGAATTTCTTTTTTTTTTTGTTTTCCCTAGCTAAAGTATAAGAGATTCATAAAATATGCTAGCAGGTAATATACTGTAGATGTAATATATATTTAAAAAAGATTTTAATGTACATTAATATTAAGTATGTATAATTATAAGAAAAGCAGAAAACATTACTACATTTTCTAAATGAATAATTTATTTCAGCAAATTAAAAATAACTGTTTTATTTACAGTATATCTTTATTCAGTACCCTAAAATGAGGGATGGAATCTTTCTTTCAATCAGTAAAATAAGACTCCCTTTCAAAGTATGAAAAAACCCACATCAGCATGCAAGGACAGGCTGCATACCGCAGAGCATATCTTTTTTTGAATGTTTATGTGACAACTTAAGTCAAGCACACATGTTTACCGAGCATGTTGAAATAACACAGGTATTTCCATAAAAACAATCAGTCTGACAAACACAATATAGAACAATAAAGAAATAAAAAGAAATAGAAATAAAAAAAAAATTATACAATAATATACTAGGTTAAATAGGCTGACACCACAGAAATTGTACTTCAAGTTATTTCTCATAAGCCAAATAATTACCACTGGAAACTCAGAAGTTTTGGCATCTTCTATTATAGTGGAACTTCACTCTGTAAATAAAGTTTGTGTCCATGTATCTGCCCCCACCCCTTCTACAATACTAATAAGAGGTTTCTTTGGTGGTGGGGGGCTTTTCTAGTTTAGGCTCCTTCAGCCCCCTAGGAAACCCCCATCATATACCCTAAAAGGCTGCAGAAGCTCATTTACAGAATGGCTGTTGGGCATAGCTGTTAAATCATCGGGGCCAAGCTTTCTGAACAAATATGGGGGATTGAGAGGGGGGGGGTAAAAAGCTTGGGAGGAGTAAAGTTTCACTATAAGTCTGACACTTTTGCAGAAAATGGTCTATCAGTTCCATTAAAGCTGCACAAAATCAGATCACCAAGCACTACACCTAACTATGCTACAGCATGGCAGTGATATCAGTGAATTTAATATTACATTATGTTATTTTGGATGATGAAAAATCCTGTGAAAAGGTGATTTGTCCAATTACAGATTCTTTGCATGACCAAGCATGTCCAAACATTTTTGTATCTTCAATTCGTTTTGGGGAGCCTAACAATTTTATGCCCTTTTACTAACCATTTTTGATTTTTGATTT
This sequence comes from Aquarana catesbeiana, assembly GCF_042186555.1. Classification (NCBI taxonomy): domain Eukaryota; kingdom Metazoa; phylum Chordata; class Amphibia; order Anura; family Ranidae; genus Aquarana; species Aquarana catesbeiana. The sequence continues at coordinate 412,522,413 of NC_133324.1, forward strand.
TGATTTTTTAAAGAAAAAAGAAAACTTAATTTACACCAAAGACTAAAATGGATACATTAATCAACTGAATTAACAAATAACACATTAAGTTATAGAGTAAATCCGTAATCTGTCGGTATGTGAGGCATCACTCACCACTGTATACAGTATTTTTTATTTTTTTTATTTTAGCAATGCCTTCATTCTACACAATATATCCTTTAGGTTTCATAGTCTACCCTAATGTATTATAGATCATGTTTTATAGTGCCAAAAGGGTCCTACAAGAGTCACTGATACTGTGGACCAATAGCACCTATCCCAGTGTCATTTTCAAATGGTAGAATCTGGAGAATTCATACTGCAGGCTAATAATGCTAAGCCACTTCCTCACAATCAGGTGCAGTAATATCAGCCTGTCATGCACACTTCTTCATTAGGCCAATGGGCTGGCTATCTGATACCCCCAATGATCAGCCCAAAGGCCAGCTGAAGGAGTGGAAATGGCAGGCACACAACACTGCTAATTGCTGGACAGCTGCTTAGTGTTTTCAGCCTGTAACATAAATTGCTGTTGCTGACTAACTTCTCTAGGAAAACAACATAAAACAATTGATTTCAATTTATCTGAAAAATAGATTTAAGGTTTACATAGGCTTAGTTAGCATAACACCATGATAATTCTTCCCTATAGTAGTCCTGTTTCAAAGCAGTTTTGCTTTCAAACTATGTTTCTATTGTTACAACATTCAATGACTAGGTGCCCCCCAGGAAGGACAGGGATCTTTATGGGGTCTTTCTTTCTCTTACATTGAGGGAAAGTACCCTCTTAGTATTAATAATGTTATAAGCATCCCTAGGTCTGCAGCACTCAGGACTCAATGTTAAATTATTTTACATGCATATTTTACATTGAGGCAGTCTCTGAGTAATTTGGGATATTAAAGAAACTGATCAGAAGTCAGCCTTTTCTCCTATTTGATTCTGTGGTGGTGCTCCCTATATCTCTCCATGATGGATGGGCTACTGTTTTTACACCTGGAATAAAGTTCCTTCAACTTGAAGGTTCATGAGAGTGAGTGGATTTTTATATTTTTTTATGGTCATCTGCTTTATGGGCTCCTGGAATTATGGATAATGTCCAGATCATGAATAGATGGTCCCTGTAGAGATTTGTGTGTGGACATTCATGTACCAATAATTACAGGTTAAATCCACCTGGGGACCTGAGGACAGTGCAAATTATACAGTGCCTTGAAAAATTGCAGTGCAAAGTGGATTTGCCTTTCGTAAATAACCCCCATAGTGATTTGCATTTAGGCCAAAAAGTTACATTTTGGTCTCATCTGACCAAAGCACCTTCTTTCAAGTTTGCTGGGACCCCCACATGGTTTCCCACAAACTGCAAATGGATCTTCTTATGGCTTTCTTTCAACAATGTTTTTTTTTTTGTTGTCACTCTTCCATAAAAGCCAGACTTGTGGAGTGCACAACTAATAGTTGTCTTGTGGACAGATTCTCCCACCTGAGCTGTGGATCTCTGCAGATCCTTCAGCGTTAAAATGGGTTTCTTGGCTGCTTCTCTGATGTTCTCCTTGCATAGCCTTTCAGTTTAGGTAGACGGCCATGTCTTGGCAGGTTTGCAGTTGTGCCATACTCTTTCCATTTTCGGATGATGGATTGAACTTTGCTCTGTGAGATGTTCAAAGCTTGGGATAATTATTTATAACCTAACCCTGCTTTAAACTTCTTCACAGCTTTATCCCTGACCTGCCTGGTGTGTTGCTTGGCCTTTGTAATGCTCTTTGTTCACTAAGGTTCTCTAACAAACCTCTGAGGGCTTCACAGAACCACTGTATTTATGCTGAGATAAAAATTACACACAGGTGGACTATATTTACTAATTAGGTGACTTGTGAAGGTAATTGGTTCCACTAGATTTTAGTTAGGGGTATCAGTATAAATGGGGCTGAATACAAATGCACACCACACTTTTCAGATATTTTTTGTAAAAAAAATGTAAAGCCATTTATCATTTCCCTTCCACTTCACAATTATGTGCCACTTTGTGTTGGTCTATCCCATAAAATCCCAATAAAATACATTTATGTTTTTGGTTGTAACATGACAAAATGTGGAAAATTTTAAGGGGTACGAATACTTTTTCAAGGCACTGTAGTCTCAGTGGTCCCTGTAGAAGTCCATGTGTGGATATTTCCACCTGTTAAAGTGACAGACTGAATAAACATTGAGACTTTCTCCTCATCTGGAGTGCTCCAAATTCTTGTTTACAGGCTTTATCACCCCGCCTGGCTAGCTCCAGTTCACCGATGCAACTACTATTATGCTTGTATGCTTTTCTGAACTACTTTTGAATTGAGAAAATATTGTGTTGTAAAAAAAGATACTAACAAAGGTGGCTTTGTAGCTGGTGTTTATTTATATGTCTTATTTATCTTATTTTTACTTTTACATGTTCAATCCTATCCAGTTTTTAAATTTTTTTAAATCACCCACCCTTTCCTAAAAACAGCCATTGCTTCAAAGTGTTTAGCTTATCTAAAGTACCCCACAATACAGATTTGTTTATAAAAGCTTTAAAATGTAATTACACATTTACAGACTTACCTCCTGAACCTGTCATAATTAACCACTGAAGTACCGTTTGGTATATGAATGATAATTTGGTTGGTGCAAGCTGGTCGGTAAGTTGAACTGGGAATTTCTTTGGTTTTGTTTTGCTGAGGTACCATTTATTACTATAAAATGGTACAAACCAAAACATTGGTATTCTTTATATTTTGTGTTAAAATAAAGTAAAAAACCCTAAACTTATTACTAATTAGTAGATCTTGGTTTTTCAATTCTTCAAGCTTTGTTCAGGGACCTTTGCTATTTTCTACCTGCATCCTTCAACATGGCACTCCTATTAATTAACATGGCTTTAATTAGCACATCTAAGCAGATGGTCTACTTCCCTTTTTTGTGCTGCACTGAATTTTGCAGAGCAGGCAATTTATCTCCTAACCTATAAGGTACCACATTTTCCAAATAACTTGATAACAACTCCTAGTTACATATATAATTTTTAAAGCATATTCATAGCAAGTTTGTTTGCATCTGCAAACTTATAGTCAATTTAGCTCATGGTGTCTATCAATAAAGCAAATGAGTATGTTAGAAATATTACACACATTTTCTCTTTCTTTATTTCTGTTGTCCTCAAATATAAATATAATAAATAGTATAAAATAAGTCATCAGTGAAACCTAGCACATATCTGTTCTGCCAGGAACTATTTTGAGAAGAAATTCAGAAAGAGGCATTACATTTTAACATGCTCATTTGCAAGTGACTAGGTTGAATTTCTGAGAATGTTTAAGTCCCTCAGGTCCAAAACACCTACATACAGTATTTGTTTTTTATACTGGTAACAGTTATCTTTCCCATGAGACAGCTACAATTTTTCATGTGTGAATGGTATATATTCACTCTCAGCATATCTTTACTGACAAAAAAATGAAGTGAGCAGCTAGCGGAAACAGTATTTGTAATGTTTAATGACTGCGTAAATGTGTTCTGAAATGTGTGTAGCTGACCTGGAATGTCAAAATTAGAAATGAGTCGTAACTAAGCAATAGGACCACATTGCAACAGTTGATAGTGAATCCTTCCAATCCAGAATACAGAGTAGTGCCCAAACTAAAAACATGTTAGCATTAATTATATTAATTTGCTGAATACTATTGATACTGCTATGGCTATAGTTACACCCTTGGTTAAAATTGACTCGCGGTTGCAATTGCTGGCACCCGGCTATTAAAAAATAAAAAAATAAACGGCGTGGGTTCCCCCACAGTCCATACCAGACCCTTATCTAGGCATGCAGCCTGGCAGGTCAGGAAAGGGGGAGGACAAGCGAGCGCCCCCTCTGAACCATACCATGCCACATGTTATCAACTTAGGCGGGTGCTTTGGGGGCAGGGGGGCTCTGCCCCCTCACGCCAAAGCTCCTTGTCCCCATGTTGATGGGATCAAGGGTCTCTTCATCACAACCATGGGCTGTGGTTGTCGGGGTCTGTGGGCGGGAGCTTATCAGAATATGGAAGCCCCCAGATCCCAGCCCCCCTATGAGTTTCAATACCCAAAAGTGACATCACCTGAATAAGCCTCTTTGGGTAAAACATGTTGAGGCGAGCCTTAGACATTGACGTCATGTCCAGTGACATCACTTCAAGGTATTGGAAGGCACGCTGGTTCCAAGAATCGTAACAATAGCAGTCCCTGATACATTTTGAACTGCTGGAAATTCTAAGTGCAGAGAGGGCACAAAAGAATGTGAATGTTTATCTGGCGGGAGGCTATTGTTTGTATTGAGGGTCCATGAGTAATAAATGATTGCACGATGAGTTCCTCTCTGTGGTTTCTTAATACATATCACCGATCCATCCAGGGATGGATTTCTTGGAGTGGATCCAAGGGACTGGAGTATGTGTCATTTGAAGGCAATATACCCATATTTAAAGCGATTTATGACCCTTAATCTGGGGTCATACATTTCTGGTGAGTGCATGGTGTGAAGGAGGGAGTGTGAGTTACCATCACCTGTTGGAGCATGGAATGCATTTTATTATCAGTATGTGCACAAGAAGGACTTAGTTCACTTTATATCAAAAAGTTGTTGTTTCAATTACATTTCTATGGGACTTTTGTCATGATTTACAGTCATGTTCACCATTTAGGAGTATGTAAATACTGGTCTGTGATTATGTATGGTTCACAATAGAGATTACCATGTTTGTATTGAATATTTTCATTTTTCAGCAACATTTTCACAGTGCCTCTGCTGTGATCATAATTTTGTTTACCATAGTGCACTTCACAATATTTGTAGTTTTATACAGAGATTTCTGCAAAAGAGCTGATCCTAGAACAGGTGTGTTGCTTTTCCTGCCAATGGTTGCATACCTATAGTGATGGAAAGCAGGCCCTATCATGATCAAAACTGCACTGCTCAGCAGGTAGGCTGTACACTATATGCAACTCAAGCATTAGTTATCAAGTTTTTTTTTAATGAATATTCGATTCATCCTAATTGTCCTAAATGATCAGAATCACTATATGCCAATACAACTGTTGAATAGTAGTTAGATGATAAACAATAGAATTAAGGTTTATATCTTACCAGGACACAAGGCGGATACATGCGGTTTGTACAGATGCCAACATGCTGTCAGACTGAAGCTTCCTAATAAGCGTTTACAAGTGAGGCAGGATGTTGTAGAGTAGGATTATACTTTCACCTAGAAAAAAAAATCATGCGCAAATTTGGTCAATATATTTTATATAACATTATAGCCAATTATAACCAATTAGAAGACAACAGATGCATTTCATATTTATTTTGTTTCCATTTTTGTTTTGTCACTGGGGCAAATGTGTAATATAGTCAGATCTTACATATGGTAAGTTTTATTGCTCAGAACCCTTGCACTTATAGACACATCATACATGTCACCTCCAAGACACTCTCCATAATATATCCAAAGGGTAGTATTTTGGTACAACTACCCCATTTTACATATGCCAAATTTACAGTTTAACACCTTATTTAATGCTTAAGGTGTGAAACATAGTTGCCACCAGTATAACTATAAATACTCAATCATATATCAAACACATAGGCACCCTTTCCAACTGCCTAGACAGTAAGATATATTATATATCAGGTATAGTCCATAGCATTACATTACATTCAGATACAATAACAATAGGAGTTTCAATTTATCACCAGGATTCACAATGGCAACTGGATCCAGCCCCCCTGGAGATTTAGGAAAGTCCCTGTAGCTACTGGTTATTGTTCTGTGACAGGAAAATGCAATTTTATAGAAGTAAGCCTACTAAGTGTAATGTCTATGCAAAGTCCAGGAATCCAAGTAGAGAGAGAGTATCACCGCTCCAGGTGGGTCAGATCAAGGTAAAAGGCATCTCCTTCAGTCAAGAAGTCCAGGTGCTGGCAATGCTATGGCAGTTAGACATCAAAGAAATTCTGGACAGCCGCACTCCTAAAATATTTGCCTTTATTTAATAAGGTGTCATCCAAAATACAGGTCACAGCAAAGTGGAACAAATCTTATGTGTTTCGCACTACAAGGAGTACAAGGAGTGCTTAGTCATAGCTATGACTAAGCACTCCTTGTAGTGCGAAACGCGTAAGCTTTGTTCCACTTTGCTGTGAGCTGTATTTTGGATGACACCTTATTGAACAAAGGCAAATATTTTTGGAGAGCGGCTGTCCAGAATTTCTTTGATGTCTAAGTGTAATATGTACTCATAATAAAAGTAGTTATAGACCAGAATTCTAATATTAAAGTCCAACCCCAAACAATTGTTTTTTTCAGGATTGTTTAGAGTGGGGAAAGGTTAAAGTTTTAGCCAGGTTTGTATTTCTGTCCGTATCCTAACTGGGCACATTCCCCATTTCTTGTCCCGATGACCACCTGTAATATGCATTAGGTTACCTAAAGAAGTAGTCAGATCAGATCTCTGATATGTAGATGGAGATAGAGATCAGTATTTTAGTGATTTTACCACTTCTCTTTTTTATCAAAGAAACATTTGTCAATGTTGTTTTTGTTTTCTTTGGTGAGATTTCTCCTCACAAAGCATCTGCAAATTTATAATGAAAAAAAAGCCCTATGTTTATGTTTATCCTGTGTACAGGCACTACAAAAGATACTGTTTGTTGGCAGCATTGGGTCTTTTCCAATTTCCAAATCATACCAAGATGTTAAATAATACTTCCACATAAAATGATGGGTGTATGTCTCTATGGCAGTGGCAGAATCATTTGAATATAAGCAAATTTGTGGGCAGGGACAAATATAAAAATGTATTTCGTGTGAAATATGAGGTAAAACTCATGAGAACTGCATACATTATTACAATAAATTATAAATATTACTATCATTCCTAATATAAATATTATAATTATGTGGTGAATAGTAACACATTATTTAAGGATGAAGGTGGGGTGAGGAAAAGGGAACATTTAGAATGTCTTTCGAAATTTTTATAATTATCTATAACTCCAAACCACAGCTTCTAGTAGAAAAATAAGATTATATAGGAACAGAAAAAAATGACCACATGCAATTTTTTATTCAACCAAAAGCAACTTATAATTGAAGCAAGAAAGTACATGAAGCACTGAAAAGATTTCATGAATATGTGCTGACTCATTATCATTGTAACAATTCAAAGGGCGGAATGAATAATGATTAGACACATTAAAGTACAGTCTTTCTAAGCCAAGTATTCAGTCATATTTATTTGTAGTCTCTTGGTAATTACTTTAAAAGGACAATTATGCATTTCTAAATGAAATACCACATGTTCTCATAATAAATTGATCAATTTTATCAGAAGGACCGTTTTAGAAGGAATTTATACATTTGGCACACCATATGTGATGTTATAATGAGCGTTGTACTTTTTTATGAAGGGAAAAATACAAGAATGTTAATATTTGATTTAGTTTACAAAGAACCTCAAAAACATAAAGGACTCTGAACGTTTATTAACTTGTTAAAGTCTGCTATATAAATAGTGGAAATGTAAAGAAAATAAAGTTGTATACAAAAACAAAATTTCTGAGAAGTAATTAAATAAAATGTTTGTGCATTGAACAAAGCTAATAAATGTAAATATATTTAAGATGATGAATGCTGCATGATTAACGATATACAGTGCCTTGAAAAAGTATTCACACCCCTTAAAATGTTCCAAATTTTGTCATGTTACAGCCAAAAACATAAATGTATTTTATTGGAATTTTATGTGATACACCACCACAAAGTGGCACATAATTTTGAAGTGGAAGGAAAATGATAAATGATTTTCAAAACAATATGTAAAAAGTGTGGCGTGCATTTGCATTCAGTCCCCTTTACTCTGATACCCCTAACTAAAATCTAGTGGAACCAATTTCCTTTAGAAGTCACTTAATTAGTAAATAGAGTCCACCTGTGTGTAATTTAATCTCAGTATAAATACAGCTGTTCTGCGCACGCCACACTTTTTACATATTTTTTGTAAACAATTTTGAAAATCATTTATCATTTTACTTCCACTTCACAATTATGTGCCACTTTGTGTTGGTCTATCACAAAAAATCCCAATAAAATACATTTACGTTTTTGGTTGTAACATGACAAAATGTTGAAAATTTCAAGGGGTATGAATACTTATTCAAGGCACTGTATTTATTATACTTATTCCACTGTAGTTGGACCCAATAACAGAATTTTGTCTTACTATAAAACCTTTTATTTGGAGTTCATTAACTAGTTGCTGACCAGCCACCGTCATTATATGGCAACAGGTTGGCTCTCCTGTGTGAATCGCCATAGGCTGTACACAGGGCTGGTGCAAGGATTTTTGACACCCCAGGTGAAACCTAATTTTGCCTCCCCCTTGGCTCCACCCCTGACTCCACCCCCTTTGTCCTGCCCATGTATACCCCACCTTTTAATGAAGCGCCCATCAAATGCAGCCCACCAGCACTCATCAAACGCAGCCTCACCAGCGCCCATCAATGCAGCCTACCAGCGCCCATAAATTGCAGCCTACCAGTGTCCATCAATGAATTTCTTGCTTCCATTCATTTGGGAGTCAGGACACAGACACAGTCTGCCTCTGACACTACTGTATGTGCGAAAAGAGCGGCGGCTGCCTGCTGCTGCTGAGACTTAGTTGCTTGCTGCAGAGAGAAGAGAGTAGGAACACCAGTGGCCAGGCACCCTAGGCAGCAGTGTGCCCTAGGCGGTTGCCTAGTTTGCCTAGTTGTAGCACCAGCCCTAGCTGTATGGCAGCTCGAGACGCTTGTGCCTGCTGCACGCTGTGGGAGCATACCCACGGGTCAGGCGGACTCGATGTTCGCCGGCGACCTGCGATTGCCTATTACAGAGGCAGAACAGGGAACTGCCTTTGTAAACAAGGCGATTCCCCATTCTGACAGGGGACATGTCAGAGATCTACTGTTCCCAGTGATCAGGAACAGTGATCTCTGTCATGTCCATGGCAGCCCATCCCCCTACAGTTAAAACACACTGAGAAAACACAGTTAACCCCTTGATCACCCCCTAGTGTTAACCCCTTCCCTGCCAGTGTCATTTTAACATTGATCAGTGCATTTTTATAGCACTGATCAATGTAATAATGTCACTGGTCCCCAAAAAGTGTAATTTGGGGTCAGATTTGTCCGCCGCAATGTCGCAGTCCCACTGAAAATCGCAGATCACTGCCATTACCCATAAAAACAATAAAAAATAAATAAGTCCCTAAATCTATCCCATAGTTTGTAGACGTGATTTTGCACAAGCCCCTCAATATACGCCTGTTATGATATACGATTATGATGCTCTATTTGTGGGAAAAAAGGACATCAATTTTGTTTGGGTACAGTGTCGCACAACCGTGTAATTGTCAGTTAAAGCGACACAGTGCCGTATCGCAAAAAATGCCCTGGTCATTCAGGGGGCAAATTCTTCCGGTCCCTAAGTGGTTAAGGAACACAAGGTCGGAAGTTATTCTGAGATGGCAGGGTTAATCTGCTTTCTATAGGGAAATCGGACATGTCCCTAAATGAAACCCAAGAAATGTATTTCACAGTGAGCCAAATCACATTTTTCTTAATAGTTCATTAAAGGAAACAGAATCAGGAGATGTAGCTAAAATATAAACTCAAATAGTTCATGTCAGGTCCAAACGATGAAAATCCTCATGGGATCTGGCAGAGCAGGGCAGTGAGATGGAAGTACAATTTCCTGGTTAACCCGTTCCTGACCGGCGCACACCGATGTACGTCGGCAGAATGGCACGGCTGGGCAAATGGGCGTACCTGTACGTCCATTTGAATTCCCCGCCGTGCCATTGAATGCGTGCCACTAGCGGGGTGTGCGCGCACTGTCCGGGAGCTCCGTGAGTCGGGCCACGGGTCCCGCGGACTCGATCGCCGCGGGGATACCCACGACCGCCTCATGGAGAGGACAAATGGGGAGATGCTGATGTAAACAGCATCTCCCCATTCTGCCTAGTGACAAGTGTCCCTGATCACAGCTCCCTGTCATTGGGAGCTGTGATCAGAGTAATGACACTGCTAGCCCATCCCCCTACAGTTAGAAATCACTCCCCTAGGACACACTTAACCCCTCCCCGCCCCCTAGTGGTTAACCCCTTCACTGCCAGTGTCATTTACACAGTAATCAGTGCATTTTTAATCGCACTGATCGCTGTATAAATGACAATTGTCGCTCTTATTTTGTTTATAGCGCAAAAAATAAAAATTGCAGAGGTGATCAAATACCACCAAAAGAAAGCTCTATTTGTGGGAAAAAAAGGACATCAATTTTGTTTGGGAGCCATGTCGCACGACCGTTCAATTGTCAGTTAAATCGACGCAGTGCTGAATCGCAAAAAACGCTCTGGTCAGTAAGGGGGTAAAATCTTCCAGGGCTGAAGCAGTTAAGGTGGAAGAAAAAGTACCTTAGTGGGAAAAGTGGCCCTATGTCCTTAAGACAACATTGTACCTGTTGGAACAAAAAAAAAGTTCTTATAGGACAAGGCCACTAACTCAAAAACTCACCTTGCAAGGGTGATGGCAATATGGAAGGTCACTTGCAAGTAAGAGTAGGCAGACTAATATCTCTGGGTTTGAAGTGCAGTTTTTAAAAAGCTGGCACAACCAGGTTTAGATCTCATGAAGTGACAGGTGGAACAATGTGAGGGACACTCTGTACAAAGACATTTACTGAAGAATTAGAGGCAAGTGACCAGAGGAAAAGAATTGTTAGAACAGAGATTTGTCCTTTCATAGTACTCTGGGCTAAATGGTGATTTCAACCAGATTGTGGAAAAGTTAGGATGCAGCCCATGGAGTCCTTGTATGAAACATTAGGGCCTCACACCATGTGAAAGATGCTTTCCAAATGCAATAGTAGCTTTGCTTGACATGGATTTCCTTAGGCGCATATGAATAACTAATTCAAGTAGGCCAATCACTCTTAAAACTTGGGCTTCAACAGCCAAGTCTTCAAGGCCAGGAAAAGAGAAGCAGGATGGTAAACTGATTCTTGGGACATAAGATCCAGGTGATCTGGAAGAGTCATGGGCAGTCTGACAGGAGTCTGATGAAGTATGAATACCACATCTACCTGTGCCAATTCAGTGTTATGAGAATCACTGGGCCCCAAAGGGACTGTAAGAGCCTGTGATATCCCTGCTTGTTAAAGAATCAGCAGTGCCTGCACCCACCAGTATCCTTAACAACCATCGACAGCAGGGGCTATCAGGCAGAAGTAATACTGCTATTTTACATGACGCCCGAACAGCTAAGGTTCAGTCCAAACTTGTGTTCTGACCAACCATGAGCGCATTCCTAGTTGTCAGTTAGAAATGTGGTTATATATGGGGAGTTGGATATTGGAGGGGGAACATAAATAATCACCATATGAACCGTACATCAACAATATATTATACTGTGCCAGGTATAGAATGTGGTCGTAAGTTTTGGGGCACTTCATACAAGCAGATACATGATTTAGTTTATTGTCCGATGCTACCCTGAAATCCTTACATTTTCTAACAATTATTATGTAAATTAACAGCAGTACATTTTAATTTTGACCTTTTTTACAGTATTGAGATAAGCCTCTTTTACTCCCTTTGATGTCATCACCTGGCTTTAAGGAGGGAATAGATGGGTCACTTTCTATTGACACAACCCCCTCCCTCAGAATTACATCTTTCAAGTGTTCTTTCCTTTAACGGTGTGTGTAAAGGTGCGACACAAGGTAGCTGCATCATTGGGAATAATGTCATTGTATGCATGTGGAGAGAGAGAAAGAGAGATAGGAAGAGGTGGAGCCCTGTTTTCCAACAGAGGAGAAGGTCAGACAATACTGTTTGAAATTTTAGGGCAGCAAAGGCAGCGTTGTCAGTCAACAACATGAAGTTAATAGAGTTATAGATTTCTTCCAGGTATATTTCTCTTTACAGGAATATTTTAAAGGAATGAAACATAGGTGAATTTTATGAAGTGTTTAGACAAAAAAGTTTATCAGCACTTTCAACATATAATCATCATTTAGCAATACCCAATTTAAAAACTGATCTTAATTTAGAAGTACATTTAGCAGAAAAAAATATTTTAGTTAAAGTCCATGAAGAACTTCTGCCTGAATAAAGAAATCTGTTAATAATAATAAATCTGTTAATAATATGGACTGTTTAGTGGCAAAATAAATGTTGCATGAAGTTTGGCAATTTAGAATAACTGAGCCTCACTATTCAAAGTTTGTGTTTAGGACACATCTATATTTGTACTTTTAGTAACTGATTGCTAGAGAAATAGATTGCAACATGTATGCCTATGCCTATATGCCTAAAAAATTAGGTTTAGAAGAGTTAACAAATATGTGATTATAGCAATCAAACAGCAAGCCCTACCCAGTTCCAAAAGGCCCTGTTTTTAACTACAAACCTGCTGGGAACATGTGTTAACCTTTACACAATGGACTACAACTCCCAAAATAGCATGCAGCTTCATGTTTCCTGTTGGTTGTTATCCGGTTATGGCAGAACATTCCCATTACTATTACAATAAACCTCTTATGATAACTTGCCTTTGTATTCTGCTGCCTATTACCATTCATTTATTACATATATTTTAGTAACATTCTTTTACGGAAATATGTTTATTTAATTTTTCAGTATATCTTCCTATGCAATAAAAAGGTTAACTAGGTTCTCTTAGTGGTGTCATTTTCCCGTGATCCTTTTTAACCAGAGAAGCAGTTTCATCATCAAAGTAATTTGCCCCACTGGGTGCCTAAGTGGAAAGTTGCCAAATTTTAAGGCCTGTGGGGATGGATAAGTGTATATAGTTCCAAGTTTACTCCCACCAGACAAATTAGAGCTTACATAAAACATTTTTGATTTGCTGCATCTATCAAGCAGGACGGCAGAGGAGCAAACAAAAGTTAAGCCTAAGTGTAAGCCAAAGTGTAAGTTCACTTTTAAAATATCCTGTCACCAGTTCCTTTCCTTCAACAAATACATGTAGAAAATCTGTGGTATATGTACTATACTAGCTCTTTCTGCTACAGAAATTTGAGCTTGCTAAGCAGAGATAACAGTACTGCAATTCTGACCAAAAAACATTCCGTATCACACTATCAAACTGCATAGGAAGCCTGTTGTTTACAATGTGGTGCCTTTTACTTCCAATCATATGACATATTCCTATTCTGCTGTATAGTAGTACAGTACATAATGTATGCATAAAAATGGGGTATGTAAATTAACAATAATTTTAAGACAAAGGTCCCTTTCACACTGGGGGGCAGTCGCTTTTGCAGGGGTTTTCAGCTTAAAAGTGCCCCGCTAGCAGGCGAAAAAGGGTTAAACGACCCACAAAGTGCCTCTGCAGCAGCACTTTACCAGCGGTTCAGCAGCACTGCCCATTCATTTCAATGGGCAGGAGTGGTTTGCTGCCCCAAAGATGCTGCTTGCAGGAGTTTTTTTAATGTACTGCCAGCGCATCGCCTCAGTGTGAAAGCCCTCCAGCTTTCACACCGAGACTACAGGGGAGCCGTTTTTCAGGCGCTTTACAGGCGCTATTTTTAGCCCAAATGCTCCTGAAAAATGCCGCGTACACACGAGCGGAATTTGCAACAGAAAGAGTCCGATGGGAGCCTTTCATTGTATATTTTGACTGTGTGTATGCCCCATCGGACTTTTTCTGTTGAAAATTCAGACGGACTTAGATAGAGAACATGTTCTATATTTTTCCGACTGAACAAATTACTATTGGAAAAAACGCTTGTCTGTATGCTGTTCCAACGTACCAAAAACGATGCATGCTCTGAAGCAAGTACAAGACGGAAGCTATTGGCTACTGGCTATTGAACTTCCGTTTTCTAGTCCCGTTGTATGTGTTGTACATCATCGCATTCTGGTCGGAATTTGGTGTGACCGTGTGTATGCAAGACAGCTTGAGCGGAATTCAGTCTGAACTCCGTCATAAAAACCTTCAGAGTTTATTCTGATGGCAAAACGTGTGTACAGGGCATTAGTGTGAAAGGGGTCTAAGACTAATATTTTTTTCCGCTCTTTTTTGTACCTTCATTGCAATTGGTAATGATGCACCTTGATGCACCTGTCAATCAGGACAGCAGTGGAGCTAACAAAATTCAGGCCTAAGTAGTGAAGGGGCATAGTAGTGCAATGCAGAGTACAGATTCACGTTTAAAAATTCTGTTACTACATCCTTTCCTGCAACAAATACAAGTAGAAAATATGTGGTAGATGTACTATGCTATCTCTCTCTTCTACAGAAATTTGAGCTTGTTAAGCAGACCTAACAGTACTGCAATTCTGACCAAAAACCAACAGACTATCAAACTGTATAGTTAACAATGCGGTGACTTTTACTACCAATCACATGAGATATTCTTACTAAAAGTGAAAGGTATTGAAAAGGCCTCATGAACAATAGAATATAATGTGTGTGTAAAAAAATGTCAATTAACAATAATTTTCATACAAATTATTTTTTTCCACTTTTTTGTATCCTCATTATTATTGAAAAGGATAACACAAAGCTACATACTGCATATAAAAAATTGACAAAATTAAATATAACACTTGCATTGCACTTATATTAGTTTTTAATTGAACCCCAATCACTATTAGGTGCTTTTTGTTTCATTCAGATTTTATTTTTGAAAAATAAAAATTCTTACATAACAAACAAACAAAAAACCAACACAAACCAAAAACAAATCACTGTTCCAAGCAGTAATAGCCTCAATACAGTGAATGTGTCGACATCTAAATTTAGCCAAGCCATTCACAAATACTTAAAAATATTCATAAATATTCCGAAAAATTCAGAAATTTTCATAAACATTTAGCACTCAGAAATACTCATAAATATTCAGAAATACTCAAAAATACTCAGAAATACCCAGAAACAGGTGCTTAGGTTCTTTAACATTTAAAAACGATAGAGAAAGTATATTTCATTACTTGTTCTTATGTTTTTCCATACTTTTGTTTTGCTTTTAAAGTAAAGCAGCTATTTTAGATGAGTGTGGTGCTTATCAATAGGAAATGGAAGCATGGCTTGCACAGTTACAGGTTTTTACACCTAACACTCACCCTTTCCTTCGCTATAAAAATCAAGTTTAAGTAAAATGTAGGGTTTTGTTTGGTAATGAAAAAAGGTTATTTTTTCATTTCACCTCTAGCAAAATAATTCCTCTAAAATGACAAGACATCCCTGCTTAAATATCTACTTTAAAATGTACGGAAGAGTCTAATGATCTAGTGCTTAAGGGATTGAGGGTTATATATAGAATAATTTCTAATCTCTATGCACATTATACTATATGCTGTATGTTTAATTCCAATTTAATTTAGATAAGGTTATAATACATTGCAGAATACATTTTTAATTCACATTGGTAAATATAAGTCACTTGAGCTCTGCCACTCATACTTTTTATTGATAATTCAGCTGGAAAAATTTAACAAAACTGTAGACATATATAAAATACACACAAAAAATGCAACTCTGTATTCATTAATGCAACATTAAATGTGATTTGTTTTCTATTTCAAGCTGTTTATTGCTTTTTTTTGTTTATATACACAAAAGTGACAACAGATAGGTGTACATACACCATATTGTCAATAAGTCATCCAAAAAGCCATATCTGAAGTGCGTGACATACAGGGACAAAAATCACAACAATATGCCCGTTATTGGGAGATAACCTGTTACAGTCAGGGGTCAGGTTCGGAGACCACTAGCTATAGTAGTAGAGAGGTCCCCACTGACCAACAGGATAAGTATACAAGCAGGTCACCTTGCAGGATGATGTGGCAAATCCCAGCCCCCCATGCATTTGTTTGATAGTACTTTGCCAATTAGCATAAATGGCCAATACTGGTTTTTAGCATTTGGCTCTCTTTGACTTCAATGAATTCAGACTTGACACCCAAACTTCAGTCACATTTGACAAAATTGCCTTGAAATAAACTCAGGTATATCCGACTTATTCCTAGTGAGTACAAACAGTTGCAATAGAGGCAGCAATTTCACCATGCCATGAAAAACAATGGAATAGTAGCAACAGTAACTTAAAGGCCATTTAATATTTGCAAAGCAGCCCAAGGTGACCTGATGCTGGCAATGGTTGCTTTGCCTTTTAGACCATATTAAACTTATAATATAAATTAAATGCAAGCATCTATAGGTTGCTGACTGCATCTTAGTGTATGGTGGTTGATCTTCTGCTATATTAGGAAGCCTGAATAGCTGATGTTGTTACAAGGTTAGTCCGCCACACAGTTAAAACACATGAAAAAATTCAAACCCACAATCCCAAGGACATTTTATTGTGTCTTTTTCCTTTCTCTGGTACCATAACAAACTTTTTTGTGATCCTGTGGCAAAAACTAAACTGCATATTCAAAATGAGGTCTTACTAATCGCTGATATAGGTACAAGATAATGTTTCCATTGAGTCTATGCCCCTTCTCTAAAATAACATAAGTGTTACTTCTGAAATCTGAAATTAGTGTTGCATGCTGTTTTTATTGTGAAGAGGTCAGAATAGTGGGACATCAAATTACACACAACTGAATGACTAAACATGACTATTTTCTGGAAAAAGCAAAGACCTTCCCATCTTGATATTTAGTTTGTAGGCAGTCCACAGCTGTGCAGGGAGTGCTTTTATTTGTAATTGGTAAGCATCTCCTTCATCCAAAATAGATGCTTTAAAATAAAAACAAAATATAGTAGGCAAAAGACATAAGAAAAAGTAATTATATATACTTGCTCTATGTTTTAATGTTAAATAACCTAGTAGTGATTGGGAAGGGACCCTGATATGTTAAGCAGATGTAGCATTTTAGTTTAAAGCAACACTAGTGGAATGCAAGTGTTTCTATATTTAACCATGTCACTTGATTGTTTTTGCAGTGGGTAGCTTTGTGTTATCCTTAATAATAATGAGGATACAAAAAAATGATTTGGAAAAAATAATTAGTCTTTGTCTGAAAATTAGTATTAATTGACATTCCAACTTAAACTTCTAATTAGAACAAACATCAGTTACTTTTATTTCTAATGAACATTAATATATGTAATGCGTTTTTGCTCATTAAAACTTACTTTATTCAAAAACTATTAATTGAAAATAAAGATGAAATGGCAATATTAGTTTTCATTTTGGTTTAATTATCTTACTTCATGCTGAAAACTTTTTATATTTTAATTAAGTTGATTTTAAGATATTGGTTTGTGCAAGAGAACTAGTAATTATAACAAAATGACAATACAATGTGATAATGTTAATGCATTGAACGAAAAACATTACAATGATAAGATTGTATTTTCACAACCTAGACGTCAGTATTTGACAGGACAGGAAACACAAATCATTCTTTAGCGCTGACTGCACTAAACATTTACATAGCAACATCAAAAAAAGAAAAAAAAAAACTTGATTTCCACTTTGTTTGGTTTCTAATAGTTCAGTATGTACAAAAGGGACTTTGTGTCAACTGAACAGTATAGATTTATATATAGGTTGTTCTGGTATAGCAAGGATAGCTGGCTTGCCTAAAGAGGTTGTAAAGGCAGAATTTTTTTATCTTAATGCATTCTATGTATTAAGATAAAAAGCCTTCTGTGTGCAGCAGCCCCCCTCAGCCCCCTAATACTTACTTATTCAGCGATGTCCACAAATGCCTTGGTAATCCGAGACTCTCCCTCCTGATTGGCTGAGACAGATCAGCAGCACCATTGACTCCCGCTACTGTCAATCAAACTCAGCCAATCAGGTGAGAGAGGGGGTGGGGCCAAACCACATGGAGCTGCAGCTCAGCTTGGGTGCCCCCATAGCAAGCTTATTGCTGTGGGGGCACTCAATGGGAGGGAGGGGCTATGAGCTCCAGACAGGGACCCGAGTAGAGGAGGGTCTGGGCTGCCCTGTGCAAAAACACTTCACTGAACAGGTAGGTATGACATGTTAGTTAGTTTAATGGAAAAAAAAATAGACAGTTAAATTCTTGGATCAGGTAAAAATCTGTACTGTGTGCTTTTGGCAGAGGGCTTGCATTTCTTTAGCACAGAGGTACACAATGAACAGAGTATGTAGGAGAAGGAGGTAATTGATGTTATTATATAGCTTGGGAAAGTGTTAGGTTTTAGTGGTTTGGTGTCAGGGCAAATCACACTGAACAGTTTTGCAGTTGTATACCTTTAAAGACCCTGCAGGTACCAAAGTATACTTTAATCTGTCAGAAATGCGCTCAGCTCCCGAGTGCCACGTATTGTGGGTATCTCTCTCACTCTCTCTCTCTCTCTCTCTATATATATATATTTTAACTAAAAACCTTATGCACCATTTTTTTAGTTTTGCAAGTAGTTATATGAATGTGTATAGGCAATATAAGGTATTCTGGTGCTGGTCACCTATGAACCCCGAGATATTACATGTACCGATTTGGTCTCTATGTAACACGAGATTCCAATTAGGGGTTAAAACCACTCACAAGGACACGCACCATACAAATCAATGAGCAGAACATTACTAAAGATGGCCGCTGGTCACATGTCCCTGGGTTGCTAGGATACCACATCTAATAAATAGCCAGATGGTGTAGCAAGATGGCGCCACTTCTGATGACATCCGGTTCCAAGTCTGTGGAGCGAATAGCATCCTGGACTCCCTGGTTTATGTACAACAAACGCTTGATTTTAACTTTATCTATGTAAGTGCAATATTTTACTTGGGATTATGCTAAGGAGCTCTTATCTTTGCATATGCATGAGACCACTGGGACAGTGGAAACTAGGGAGAAAGGACATAGAGACTAGGATTTGCTTACAGTCATTTGCACTGTGACTGCTGGTTACCCCGTGTTGGAGAGAGCTATCCAGGGAGTTCAGCAAGAAAAGGGGGAGCACGAGTGGAAGCACTGACACACCGCATGGTTGTGTGACCTTTGGCAGCACTAGGATTTTGTTGATTGATACCTTCTGCTACATTTTATTAAGGATTTTTTAAATTACAGCACTTGTCACTTTATGTTCAAATCCTTAATGGATTTAATAATTTAAGTACTTGTCACTTTTAAGTCTATTTTTGGCACTATTATATCACTATATTTTCATACTACTGCAATTTTGAACACAGCTGTTGTAGTCATTTCGAACTACAAATATATTTTGAGTGAATATATTTTGAGATATTACACATGTATATATATTTTTTTTGTATTTGAAACATCAATTGTAACATGTATGTGCACATTTCACTATTATCAGCGCCACATCGACTTCATCCCTTTGCACTTTAAAATGCACAGCCCTTCTGTCGACTGAGTAATTTCAGCCCCGCACAGTTGTCTTTAGCTAAACTCCTCAAATCTTCAAAATCTTCCTCTTTACAACACTGTTCTACAATCAAACATATGACCTAGGAATGCTAATTAGACCAATTTAGATAACACAGTTAGTATGCACAGGACAGTTTTGAATTTACAACATGATCAAGAGGTATTGTTTTGCACGTATTAAAAATATATAACCTTTCCCTATTTTGTGATTGCATCAAACGCTCTATGCACATATTTGAAATATGGCTGTAAGTATTTTTTCCTGCAACGTTAAGGGTTTGGGCTCCATACGCAAGCGTTGGCTGGCGCTGAAGGAGTTCAAATCTTCAAAGGCTGACGTGATCATGATTCAGGAGACTCACTTTAAGATAAATGGCACATTTAAATTTGCTTCTAAACAATTTCCTACCGCCTTCATAGCCTCTGACCCAACTGGGAAGGCTGGGGTGGCTATTCTGTTAAAATGTTCCTCATACATTCAGGTAAAATCTTCTTACGCTGACCCACAGGGTAGATTTATACTCCTGAATTGTGATCACAACAATGTCTCTTTCACCCTGTCCAACGTCTATGTGCCCAATACAGGACAGATTGGGTTCATGGATATTTTTTTTTAACATCTCCAGCCTTATTGTCAACCCTATTTAGTTATTGGAGGAGACTTTAATGTTTGTATGTCACCAACTAGAGATAGACTCGCCCTTTTTTCACATGCTCCATCCCCTCAGTTTCAGAAGCTTTGCACTGCATTCAGGAAATTGATAAGATCTCATAATTTGTTTGACACGTGGAGGGTAAAACACCCGTTGGCCAAACAATTTACATTTTACTCTCCACCTCATAAATTATATACCAGATTAGATCATTTCTTTGTCTCAGCTCCCCTTCTACTCTATGTGGTAAACTCCAAAATACATCCTATAACTTGGTCAGATCATGCACCCATTGCTCTAGATCTCCTTCTGTCAAAGCCCACACCTAGAACATGTCATTGGCGCCTTAATGAGTCTCTTCTCAAGGTACCTGAGATTCATCTCCATTTACAGGGAAAGTTGAAGGAATTCTTTGAATTTAATGAGGGTTCAGTCTCTGGGGCGTCCACCCTATGGGAAGCCCATAAGGCTTTTTTTAGAGGAGAGTGCATCTCTGCAGGCTCTCATTACAAATGAGATTGTGAACTTCAGAGATTATCCCTTTTAGATGATCTATCTAAAGCAGAGAACCGCCTACTCAGCCTCCCTACGGTGTCCTGCCTTAGAGCTATGGTCTCACTGCGTAATCGCATCAAATCCTTGGACCTGACCAAATTTACCAAATCCAATCTATGGTCCAAGCGAAAGTTTTATGAGTTTGCCAACAAGCCTCATAGAATGTTGGTTAACAAACTGAGACCTAGAGCATTTACATCCGCTCCTGACCATTTAATACAGTCTAACGGTGAACCCACATATTGTCCTCGTAATATCGCAAGGGTCTTTGGTGACTTTTACCAAGGTTTGTACAACTGTCTATCAACAGACCCAAATTTTCAATTTACCCAGGAAAAATTTGACTCCTTCGTAGAATCTTTGAGACTCCCCACAATATCCACTGAGGACCGCATAGGTCTAAATGCCCCCATTTCTGTTGAAGAAATTACTAAGGTAGTGAATCAGCTTCCTAATCACAAAGCTCCTGGCCCAGATGGACTTTCTTACCCTTACTTCAAAGGTTTCCTCCCAGTTCTATTACCCCATATGGCTAATCTGTTCTCTTCGCTAATGTCAGGTACAATACCCCACTCCCAATTTCTTCACGCCTTCATTACAGTCATTCCAAAGCCCAGGAAGGATCCCTCTTTACCAGATAATTATCGCCCCATTGCCCTTCTTAATTCTGACTATAAAATTTTTACTAAAATCTTGGCCAATAGACTTTCCTCAATCCTCCCGTCGCTTGTGCATAGGGACCGGGTCCGGTTTGTCCCCGCTAGACAGGCAGGAGACAACACTAGGAGAACAATTGATCTTATTGATCTCCTGACGAAAACTAAGAAGCCTGCCTTGATTCTTAGCCTAGACGCTCAGAAAGCGTTTGACCGCTTGAATTGGTCATTCATGTTTGCTATTTTACGTAGATATGGCTTCTCTGGCCCCTTTGTACAAAGCACTTTACTCCACACCCTTGTCCCAAGTGCAGATGGCTTCCCATGTGTCTCCATTATTTACTTTAACTAATGGTACTCGCCAGGGTTGCCCCCTCTCTCCCCTTCTTTTTATCCTTAGCTTAGAACCCCTAGCAGAGGCTATCAGATCCCATCCAGACATAAGTGGAGTTCAGTTGAGACAACGGGAATACAAACTATCACTTTTTGTGGACGACATCCTCTTAACTTTAACTCACCCTCACATATCACTTCCTTCACTACACACAACCTTGGCCTTATTTGGAGATATTTCAGGTTATAAAATCAACTCATCCAAAACTGAAGTGCTCCCTATTAATATTTCGGCAGATGTACTCTTGACCCTACAAGGCAATTTTAATTATCGATGGTGTCCTCAGTCACTAAAATACCTTGGGGTCTATTTGACTCCTTCGTATTCTACCCTTTTCCAAGCAAATTTCCCTCCTATGTTCACTGAAATCAACAATCTATTGAAAACCTGGACGAAATTCCCTCTCTCCCTTCTAGGTAGGGTAAATGTCCTTAAAATGTCAATTCTCCCAAAACTTTATATCTCTTTGAAACCTTGCCAGTGATGGTCCCGATGTCTCAGCTCAAAATCCTCCAGAGAAGTTTCCTGAATTTTATATGGGATAATAAATCCCATAGAATAGCCAGCTCAATTCTCCCTACATCCCCAGCTAGAGGTGGCCTAGGAGCGCTGGACATAATCAAATATTATTATGCTACACACCTGAGGGCTATAGCCTCTTGGACGTCTAGATTTGCACCTAATCGTTGATCCGAAATTGAGATGAGCATTACAATCCCAGCTCATCCATGTAGCTTGCTATGGCCATCTACTGATAAATCTTTCGCCCAACTACGTAAGATATGCCTAAATCCAATGCTCTTTACTCTCTCAATTTGGAAAAAATGTTCGGGTAAATATTCACTTACATCCCCATGCTCTCCTTTAATAAATATCACTTTTAACCCAGAAATCCCTGATAGTCTATCCTTCGAAGCTATGTTACCTTGGACAAAAGCAGGTATATTCCAGCTACGCCATATAGTCCATCCATTGACACACAGACTATATAGCTTCCCAGAACTACAATCCAAGCATGGAATCCCGAAGAATCTCTTTTACTCATTTCTTCAAATTAAACATTTTTTCTCCAAAAAATCACCACAATTGACACTTTCCATACCCACACAATTTGAACTGATGTGCTCCAGAGGTCCTCACGAACCCAGTCTAATTTCCACTATATATAAAATATTCCAAGAAACCCCTCCTATTACGGAGCACACCCACCCATACATGCGTAAATGGTCCCACATCTTAGATCGGCCTATTGCTCTACAAGAGTGGAGAAAGATCTGGGACATTACTTCTAAAGTATCCAGATGTGTGACCCAAAAAGAAACTGCCTATAAAATCTGTATGTTTTGGTATAGGACTCCAGATTTCTTGATGAAACATAAATTGACAACTTCAGGTTTATGTTAGAGATGTGGTGTGTCTATAGGCACTCATTATCATATATTTTGGGATTGCCCTGTATTGTTGCCTTTTTGGACACAGATTCATACATTATTAGAGAAGATATTGAACCTTTCCATCTCTTTCCAACCAATACATCTTCTGCTAGGCCTCCCGATCCAAAAAATGTCCAAGCATCGCAGGAAATTGATGGTCTTCATTTTGCTAGCAGCTAAAAGGGCAATTCCCCAGTGCTGGTTGACCAATGCTACCCCTACTTTTGCATAATTTCTAAATATCATAGGGGATATTTGTAGGCTAGAACATCTTACGGATATTATTGAGGAAACTTTTCCTAGTTTTGATCAAATCTGGGAACCCTGGGATGCTTCTGAATACAATTTGGAGAAACCCAAACAGACATGACGCTCACGTAGTTAACCAATATATTGAATACATTTTTGCTGATTTCTTTTTGAACTTTTCTCCACTCCACCAGATGTGTATATTTTGTCTGTCAATCACTTGTTACTTTATTTCTATCCATGATTATTCATAGAGTGTGATGATGTGGATTCCTTGAGATGGACTTTCTCCTTATGTTATTTCATTTGATTTGCATGTATATTGCTATATCATTGTCTAACACTGTAAACTTTCAATAAACAAACAATTAAAAAAAAAAAAATATATATATATATAACCTAATGCTTTCAATTGTAGATTTAACAGACCAAAAGGTGGGGGCATAGCTTGGCATGTGATGGAGATGGCTGCCTGAAGACAGAGCTCAGAGAGACCTGCAGCCTTGTAGCACTCCTCTGGCTCTCTTCGCCCCACAGAATGAGCAGACTGATGAGGCATACACTGAGGACACAGAGGACACATTCACACTGATCGTAGGCGGCTTCCTCTACCCACAGTATCCAGGACATCTTCAAACTGCAATCTCGTCAAGGCTGCAGCACTCCGGGCAAGATGGCGCAGGCCCGGGGAGAGAACGAATACAGTGAGGACTCACATTCCGCAATGGATGATCCGGTAAGAGAGGAGAGGAACCTAGATCACCCCCTTATACTGGCAGACATAAATACCATCGCTGCTGACATAAAAAACACTTTTTTTATGCCATCACTGACCTGAAAGCTGACTTACTGACTTCAACAGAAAAAATGGCCACAAAAGAAAAGCTGATAACAGGAGGGACAGAGCCATAACTCGCCTGGAAGCTACCACGACAGCTCACTCTGCCCACTTGATGGAGATCAAAAGACACCTGGAAGATCTCTATAACAGAGGGTGCAGGATTAATATTGTGGGGGTCCCTGAATCCATTAGCCCTGACCAGCTCCGTCCAGCCCTGACATCCATCTTTAATAATGTCATGGAAAACCTGCAGACTCTCCCACTGAATTTGTAAGGGCTCACAGAGCTCTGAGAACGAAACCTCCTGACACAACTCCACCCAGGGATATAGTATGTTGTATCTAGAGCTTCCCTCTGAAAGAAGAAATACTTAATCAGGCCAGAAAGAGCGATCAAATTATATTTAATGAAAGCACAATCGCTCTATATCAAGACTTGTCTCCTATAGCCCTGCAGAACAGAAGGGCCATGCGACCCCTGCTGGACATTCTCAGAGAAAAAGGCATAGTATATAAATGGCGCTTCCCCTTTGTTTTACAAGCCACTGCACATGGGAAACAATATGTCCTGTGAATGCTAGATGAAATACCATATTACTGCGCAGACCTACACATACCTTACACAGACTTACATGATTGGTATGCTGAGTTCCACACACCTTGAGCTGAACACGGCCCTGTACTCACACCAAACACATCCCCGGCTAAACCACTGGTGAAGAAGGGCAAGTTTGGTAAACAATCAGGCACGGGAGTAAGCCATTCATCATTCTCCTCTAAATGATCTAAGCAAATTAGATATCGTGACCAAACTTGAACATGGGGAGATCACTCATGGGGGAAGATTATATACCCTGGGAAACGTTCTGTTTACACCGCCTTTTTGTTTACACATTGGGTACAGTTAATACGCTGATTTTTCATATAAGTTGTTGTTTGTCATCTGCACCTGCAATGCCACCAAGTTTATGACTCTCTGCAGATCCTCCGCTGCTTACTTTGAGACCTCCCCCTTAGCACATCAATGCCAGACATCTGCAGGGATTCTGCAGGAACATCCCAGTTTTACCAGTTTGGTTTACCACCCATAGGCCTTGACATTCCAACAGAGGGCATTCTCCCCCATTTATACACTAAAATGTGGGACACCACTGCTTCACACTAACTTGGACCGATCAAAGAGACACCATCTACCTAGAAGTTTACCTTAGACTTAACAGCTTAACAAGATTATCTGTTAACACGCAAATTGGTTCTGCCCCCCAGGAGACAAGCAGACTTTGCTCTTCAAGGAACTACTTTTGCCATTTTCCTCTGGGCACCTAAGATACTAGCTGAACCAGCCAACGGACTTTCTTATTCAAAGAACATTGTCCCGACATGTGGACTCTTCTCATTAGGCCTAGGTTACCCAATTGGTGCTGAATAACTACTAAGATTTTATAGAATGACACTTTTATTTCCGGTAAGCCTTATGGAAAAACGCGGTAGGTACTACATCCCCTTCCTTGGTTTATAGCCATGTGCTTAGTTTCACAATTAGTCTGCTCATATGATGTACTTAGTGCACGTGAGCCAGAGGTTATATTGAATTTTTGAAGGCATTTTATTTTAAAATGTTGAACTTTTTGACTGTGGGTCTCTCATGATTAGCTATTTCAGATGTTAAGTTACATATCTGTTTATTGAATTCTACGAATAGATAAATATTCACTTCCTATCTCTCTAGCTAGCTCCTCACAAGTATCCCCTCAAGTGGACAGTGTTGTGCGGCTAAGGTTTACACAGTTGCAGCACACACTTGTAAAAGAACCTAAAGTGATAGCCGCTGTAGGCGTGTACTCTACCTTATCTTTAGCCTCTGCAGGGGTATTTTTCTTTTCTCTCCTTGTTTTTCTACCTTACCCCCCCCTTTTTTTGCTGTCCCATAGGTATAGTGGCACACTGACATCATGGCCCATTCCTCCTTAGGTAAGGGCCCCACCTTGATATCCCATAACGTACGGGGGTTAAACTCTCTGGAAAAATGGACTTCCCTCCTGAGGGAACTTAACAAAGTGAAACCCTCTTTTGTTTTTTTTGCAGGAAACACATTTCCAGTCTGGAAAAATTCCAAACCTTTATCACAAATATTTCCCTAAAGCATACCATGCAACTAATTGTACAGCCAAAACCAAAAGGGTGTCTATTCTCCTTAGCAGATCGGTGGGGTTTGAGGTCACTGGCTGATCCAGAGGGCAGATACCTGTTCCTCAAGGGTACATGGGGATCCATACCTTTGATGATGGCAAATGTCTATATTTCCAACAAGGCTCAGGTTTCTTTTTGCAGGCATTTCATTGAAGAACTTAAAAGTTTTGCCTCGGGATGCATTGTCCTGGAGGGGGGGATTTCAATGTTGCCTTGATCCCCCTACAGGACACCACCTCAGGGAACTCTAGCTTAACATACTGCATCTTGAAAAACATCAAAACGTCATTGCAATCTTTGACCCTTATATACCCCTGGTGCACGGTTAATCCGATGGGTAAGTATTACACTTACTATTCCGCACCCCATGATAG
Organism: Aquarana catesbeiana; assembly: GCF_042186555.1. Lineage (NCBI taxonomy): Eukaryota > Metazoa > Chordata > Amphibia > Anura > Ranidae > Aquarana > Aquarana catesbeiana. The sequence continues at coordinate 412,549,215 of NC_133324.1, forward strand.
GTATACTCGCATTTATTATGTTTTCATTACGCAAAGAGACCTCTCGACCTTGCTTGACACCCGAATTGGCATACAAACGTACTCTGATCACGTGCCTATCTCGATCACTTTGATACCCCCTGAATCTCACGCTAAGCCTTGCATGTGGAGACTAAACCCCTCCATACTAAAAGATCCCGAAGCACTCCAAAAAACGACTGACACCCTGCGCAACAATTTTTCTGAAAACTGTACGGAAGACCTTTCCCCTTTAACAATCTGGGAAGCACATAAGTATGTCCTCAGAGGAGAACTAATAAAACTAGGGGCTCAACGCAAACTAGAATTGGAGCAACAGCTCGCCACACTGGCCACTAAGATAGCCAAATTGGAGACGCTCCACAAGCTCTCCTTAGGGAAGCAATCCGCGGTGGAACTCCTGGAAGCAAGACAGAGCCTTCAGGATTTACTAGACCTTAAAGCTAAATGTGCCCTTTTTCTTAAAAAAAAGATCTATTATGAACATGGGGACAAGGGGGGAAAATATCTGGCCAGAGGCCTCAAAGAAGCCTCATTAGCGTCTAATATTTTAGCGATTAAGTCGGAAGATGGTGCTCTACATAACCGCATGGACAAAATTGCTGAACGTTTTCAAAAATATTATTCTAAACTTTACAACATCTCCCACATGCACAGACCATTAGCTTTACAGGATGATAAGAAACAAATAATTGAAGAATATTTGATGCAAAGTGGCATGCCTACCCTTTCCAGCGGAATCTTTAGAGACCCCGATATCCTCAGAGGAATTATTGTCTGATATAAAAAACCTCAAACCCGGAAAGAGCCCAGGACCAGATGGTCTTATGGCTCATTATTATAAGGCATTTACCAATATTCTTGCAACCCCACTATTACGTACGCTGAACTTCTTAATGGACCCCCGACAAATACCGAGCACATTTTTAATAGCACATGTGACAGTGCTCCCCAAACCAGGTAAGGACCCAACAGACTGCTCCAGTTACAGACCCATATCCTTGCTCAATCTTGATCTGAAACTACTAGCCAAAATTGTTGCTAACCAATTACGCACATTTCTTCCACAATTAGTAGGTCCTGAACAAGTTGGGTTCATGCCTGGGCAGGAGGCAAGTGACAACGTTACAAAGGCCCTTAATTTGATACATCAATTACTGCAGAGCTGGATTTGAAGGATTTCTCTTGTCAACTGATGCAGAGAAAGCTTTCGATAGAGTGTCATGGGACTTTTTACTAGCTACTTGCTCCCACATAGGCTTGAAAGCACATATGCTTACTTGGATTTCCTCACTATATCAGGATCCAATGGCCAAGCTGAAGGTCAATGGCACCCTGTCTTCATTAAAAATGACACTAGACAAGGCTGTCCCCTGTCACCTCTGTTATTTATACTGACATTAGAGCCATTCATCCACACAATTAACATGAACATATATAGAGGTATTTAGAGGTTTTGAGATCCACACAAAAATCTACAAAATGGCTGCGTACGCAGATGACCTTCTGTTTTTTTGACACAACCACACATCTCTTTCCCCAATTTACTGCAGGCTTTTACTGTCTATGGCTACCTGTCCAATCTTAAAATCAATTATGCCAAATCTGAGGCCATGAATCTCACCCTCTGAACATGTTTGGAAATGCACAACAGAATGACTCCTTTAAATGGGTACCACGTGCACTCAAATACTTAGGGATTTGGCTAACACCCATGCTTAACAATATCTTCACATACAACTTCAAACCAATGCTTCACCAGGTACAACACAATCTTTCTGACTGGTCGCTCAAACATTTTTCCTGGTTTGGCAGAGCGGCCATTGTCAAAATTACCACACTCCCTCGCTTTTTATATCTTTTTCACACGCTACCAATTGACATACCAGCTAGTTTCTTTAAACAGTTACAGACTGTGGAAGTTTCTTTGGGCAAACAAGAAACCACGTATCAATCTAAGACCACTCATGAAACCCAAGGCCGTCGGAGGCCTAGGCTTCCCACATTTTAGGCTATATAATTATGCAACACACTTGGCCAGAATTATAGACTGACATTGCCATGCTGCAAATAAAGACTATGTGTCTTTAGAAGAAAGTTCCCCAGAATTCCCCCTAAAATTCTCTCCTTGGATTCCTTGGTCCAAATGCCCCCTGAGCCTCAAACAACATCCATTAATTGGGACAACCCTAAAAATCTTTAATAAACTTACCTTGAGGCACCATACATCCACATCTCCAGCGCCACTTAAACTGCTCTACAACAACCCGGATTTTCCCCCAGGCATAGGTTCGAAAGCTTTTACCACAAAAGATGTTGCCCCCTACGAGCCTTGCAGTGTACAGACACAGACAGGATTTTAACATATGAAAAGTTGCTGAGTGACCTCACACCTTTGGTTTTTGCACATTGGAACTACAGACAATTATGCAATTACCTTCTTTCACTGGATAATAAAGGCAATCTAACCAGGGATCTTACATACTTTGAATCTGTTTGCCAAGCTGGCGAACAGATTGACACCTCCCTAATGTACTCACATCTCCAACAGGCTGACGCTACATACACGGCCAGGTTTATAAACCAATGGGAAACTGCTCTTCAAACACACTTCACAGATTCCCAATGGGAAAATGCATGCATTCTAGCAGATAGATGCTCGATCAGCATGAGATTGCAAGAGAACTCTTACAAGCTACTGTCACACTGGTACGAAACACCAGAAAACATAAAACAATGGTACCAGTTGGCTTCGGATCTGTGCTGGAGATGTGGAGAAACCAATGGAGACATGTTTCATATTTGGTGTGAGTGCCCTAAAATCGCTTCCTACTGGAGCAAAATCTACAAATTGATCCTCCACATCAGACACCAAGATTAAGCTCACACCCGTATGTTGCCTTTTACATATTTCTAACTTCCCCCTGGGTGGATACAAACGATCCCTGACCAAACACCTTCTGATTGCTGCAAAATCTTTGATTACCAAATACTGGAAACTGTCAATGACCCCTTACTTTAGAGCATGGGCCCACACGATAAACCACATTCTGAACATGGAAGAAACACACGCTATAGCGAATGAAACTTCTGACAAGTTCCATAAAACATGGTCTGCCTGGTTCCAGTTCAAATATTCTGTAGTGTTTGTTAGTCTGACAACAGGGTGAATACTTTCGCAGACCGAATATATATATCAGACATTTGACCACTATATATCTGTTGTCTATATCCCACCAGTAAGGGATTGGAACTATACCTATGTTACCCCCAAGGGGGGTACTTCTCTGCTTACTTTTCCTTTTATTATTTAGACCCTACACTGTCTTTTTTTTTTCCTTTTTGATCTAACGAAGCCCCCTGACTCTTACAATGCTTCTTGAATGCAATGGGCTTCATCAAAGTTAACGAAGATTATTAATGCTCTATCATAAAGGCAACAGTTGATGAAGTTGTTAACGATATAATACATATATGTGCACCAAGCTCATATGTAATAAGTTTACCCAATGTGAATCTATGTTACAAATGGCTGCATTACTTTATATGTTCTTTAATTTTGCTCAATAAAAATCTTTATTGTAAAAAAAAGAAAAAAAATAGACTGAAAGGTAGCAAATATGAGGAATTCATCAGAAAAATGGAAACTGATCTTACACAGGATGCCGACTCACTGTGACCAAAATTAAAATAAGTAATGCAAGATGGCTTCAGCTCTGCTCTCCACCCATAGGAGAGATCGCTCAGATGGGTTTTGTCCCCCTAGTGGGCTTAATCGTTGAAGCCTCAATGATTGATTCATATTTGCATAGTATATTTTTCATAATTTAAAACCAGAAATCTGATGTCTCTTTCTCTCCTCTCCCAATGAAATGATTTTAGGTCTATGAAACCTTTTCAAAATATAATCTTGGATCAAGTATACATGCTTTTATCTAAATCTCATAAAATATGAAGTCATCAAATACAAATTTTAATCCTAACACTACCAAATGCAAAATAATATTTAAACATCCAATTTGACAGACTAATTTAGTGTTGTGAGTTTTTTTTTGTAAAAATATCACACAATATTCTTAGTTATAGACATGTTTTCCAAAAAAAAGTTCACACTCATTTAAAAAAAAAATGAAAAAAGAGGATTTTACCCATATCCCAAAGGCATCAGTTAATTAAAATGCAGCAAAATATAAGGACCCCTTCCATTTACATTAATAAAACATCCAGCCTTTGGTTAGAACTTTGCAGTCACAAGCCATTATTTGGCTTTTCTTCATAATTGAACTATGCATTTGAATTTCATTTATCTTCTGCATTATCGACTAAATCAGGAAGAGCAATTAAGACAAGCACACAATGTCGAAGTCCTTAGGGCTAAGATTGAATAGAAATCGTATAATTCTCTGAAGATGTTCCTTTGAATTATTATGTAATTGAAAAATGTTTCCTGGATTTCAGGCTGCATGTTTTCTGTATACGACTGACATGCTAAACGACTCATAATTGGACATAGTATTTTTATTAAATCATAATTATTCACTTTGGGAATCTTCGCAGTAACATCAAATTACATATTTACTGTTGATGTTTATGATTAACCACTTGCCTAGCAGTCCAATTCTGCCATTTCTGTCATACATGTAAAAACCCCCAAACATTATATAATTTTTAGGCATAGGCCCTAGAAAATAAAGTGATGGGTGTTGCAATTTTTTTATGTCACACAGTAGTTGCACAGTCTTTTTTCAAACACAGTTTCTTTGGAAAAAAATACACTTTAATGAATTTTCATCAATGAATCAATAATTGTTATTGAACATTTGCAATAGGTACAGTCAAACAGTACATAAGGAACAGAATGGTGGAATGATACAAATGTGTAAATCATCTATTCTTACATTGGAAAATTATGGGGTGTTCAAACATTCAGGATAGTTGCACCAGGAATAATAAAGAGATGGGTATGTAACGACGAGCCGAGAAAAAAGAATTTCAATAGCCAGTGTGGCTCCATCTGCTTGATTCCGAGCACGCATGAACTTTTGTGCATCGGACTTGTGTACACACGATTGGAAATTCCAACAACAAAGTTTTGTTGGCAGAAAATTTGAGAACCTGCCAGCCAACATTCGTTGGCGGAAAGTCCGACAACAAATGTTCGATGGAGCATACACATGGTCGGAACTTTCAGCCAACAAGCTCACATCCAACATTTGTTGTCAGAAAATCCGATCGTGTGTACAGAGCATTAGTGTTTTTTATGGCTAAGGGTATCAACCCATATGGCCCAGTTACGTTCAAAGGTTGTATTGGTAAGGGAATTGATAGCTAACAGGTCTTCAAAAGTGTAATTCTGTTGGACCGAAACCATTACTTCTGAGATGTTGGAGGGAGCCTTGTGACTTCCATTTTCTGAGTATGAGTACATGCGTAACTACTTGCCTAAAGGAGCTGGGGTAAGAATCAATACCAATATGCATTATGGCCAGACCCGGGTTTGGTGGTAGAAGAATTCCGATGATTGAAGAGATTACTTGGAAGACCTGGTTCCAGAAGCTTGTCAGACCAGAGCATTCCCACAGGGCATGAAGCAAGTTTCCCACCTGACCACAACCTCTCCATGGTTGGTTTGAGATTATATGAACCCAGAAATGAGGCTCCCTTGGAGCTCCACGTAAATAGTAGCATACATTGGAGTTGTATCTTGGTGGTTGGCTGAGTTCCCAAATCTAGAATGAGGAACTTAGTTAAGTTAACTCTATAGTAAGCGATAGCACTCAAATGTGCTAACACCTGGTGTGCATGTGGAAGTGAGGTTAGCAGATCAGTCAATATGAGTATAACGTCGTCTCCAAAAAATTGATCACATGTGATCTAGAGTTAAATTTAAAACTTGTAATGCAAGGGTGTGAATTAGTCATCTCCGCCAGGGGTTCAATCATAAGGTTAAAAATAGTGTGGGAGAGGGGGCAACTCTGCTGAGTCCCATTGGAAATATTAAAGGTTTTTGACCAAAAAAACCCCAGACATATAGACCTGTGTTGTGGGAAAGAGTACAGTGCCAGAATGGCATATAGTATAGACTCCTGAAATCCAAACTTGGATAAGACCATTGTCATGTACTGCCAGTTAACCCTATTGAACGCCTTCTCTGTGTCTATGGAAAGCAGCAGAGAAGGTGTTTAGGTTTACTCAGCATGATGCATAATGCTCAAGATCCTTCTTGTGGCATCAGCAGATTGCCTACCCCTCACGAAGCCCATCTGGTCCTGTTGAACTAAGGGGGGAATTATGTCCGTTAGGCGTTCGGCCAAAAGTTTTGCGTAGATCTCAATATCTGTGTTTAAGAGCAAAATTGGTCTGAAATTGGGTGGGGTCGTAGGTTTTCCTTGGTTTAGGAAGCGTGATGACGTGAGCTTTCAGCATCTCTGGGAGGAATGAGGAGGTTAGGGCTGCTTTGGTGAATACTTTTGGGGATAGGACCTTGCTGAACATTTTGAAGTACTCATTAGAGAGGCCATCTGGACCTGGGGACTTACCGTTAGGGAGGGACAACATGATTTTATCTATTTCTGAGGCTGTGAAATGTAGGAAGGTGTAACTGCCTCAAAAAGCTTTGTATGTCCTTATTGGGGGTTGGGGCATCTAAGAGTCATTATTATTATTATTATTAGTGCTCTCACTGTGAAGTTTGCAGCGATACCTCACATGTGTGGTGTGATCACCATGTACATATGCATGCGGGACCATTGTGTATGTTCACCTTTGCGCGTGAGCACGGGGGAACGCGGCACTTTAACATTTTTTAAATTGTGTTATTTTTTTAATTGTATTATTATTTTTTTTTGCGTTCAGTATTTATGAATAATTTTTCTTACAACAAAACAGGTATACAAAAATAGTCAAAAGAAAAGGGAATTAAAATAACAGAAAAAAGAGTAGGAAACAAATCCCAAATGGCTAAGTCGGCTAAATAACATCACATGGGGTTCAGCATCAATGAATAAAAGGCACAAACTTTTATAGCATATATCTAAGAAACAAAACTAAAATGTGGGCCACTGTCACAATGAATAAACATCGAGCCAGAGTCCACTGAGTTAAAATATATTGTAGGAATATATGCTGTTTAACCACTTCAGCCCCGGAAAGATTTACTGTCTTAATGACCAGGCCACTTTTTGCGGCATGGCACTGCTTCATTTTAACTAACAACTGCGCAGTCATGCGATGCTGTACCCAAACAAAATTGATGTCCATTTTTTCCTACAAATAGATCTTTCTTTTGATGGTATTTGATTTATAATGATGTTATTTTGCGCTATAAACAAAAAAAAGACTGACAATTTTGAAAGAAAAACAATTTTTTACTTTCTGCTATAATACATATCCAAAAAAAACATAAATAAAAAAAAATGTATTCACCAGTTTAGGCCTATATGTATTCTTTTACATATTTTTGGTAAAAAAAATTGCAATAAGCGTATATTGATTGGTTTGCGCAAAAGTTATAGTGTCTACAAACTATGGGATAGATTTATGGACTTGTTTTTACTGGTAATGGTAGCTCCCAGAATATTGAACCACTGAGGTCCTCATTATGGCAGTGTTAAAATGTTTAGAAACTATGATTCTTCTCTCCTTTTTTAATGTTAGTTATATGCTCTCTAATTCTGGCCTGAAGCTGTCTTTAGGTGCTGCCCACATACTGTAGGACACTCTAACATATATACTACCCCTTCAGTAGTGCAAGTAATAAAATCTTTCAACCTGTACCTTTTACCGGTGGTATGAGCCACAAACGTCTTCTTTTTTCTTGGTATTAACCCTAGAGGTTGCAAACCCCTTGCTCTTACCACATGTATAAAGACAAAATTGAGATTATACTGGTATTCTTATTTTTACTTGGGGGATCAATCACTCCAGGTGCTAACATATTACAGAGAGAAGATGCTTTTTTATAAACAAATCAAGGGTAAGATGGTAACACTGGTCCTAAAATTGTATCTTGATAATTTTCTCCATCTCTCTGTATTGTATTGTAATCCAGTACAATCCTAAATTTATTTTTCCCCCTTCTAGCTTCCTGAATATGATCTCTATCTCTAATAAGCATACTTCCATCCATTTTTTTGACAGAACCTCTGTTTGTGGTTAAAAGGCAACTTCAGGAATGCAATCCCTCTGAATACAGACAAATTGTGCCCTAGAGTATTAAAAAGCCAGGACTTATGATGGCAACTATCCAAATGTTACACTGTATAACCATTACAGTCAGTAGGTTTGAAGTGGTTTCTTGTCATAAACACACCATTAGAAATAGATATTTTAAGATCCAGGAACAGAAGAACCACTTTCTTATCAATTTTCCAAGATAGGACAATATTCTTATCATTAGTATCTATCTAGTATTAGTATCTACTCGTAAATGATAATGGACTCGCTTCATCACCCTCCCAAATCAAAAATAGGTCATCAATAATCCTCCTATATCACTGTAATTGTTTGGGTCTATCTTTAAAGGAGAAGTCCAGCCTGAGCTTTTTAGGCTGGTCTTCTCCTATGGGTCACAGAAGTGCAATTCGTTTTGCACTCCTGTGACCCATTTTCAGCGGAGAGCCGTCTGAAGTCTGCTCTCTGCTGATGTCACTTCCATCAGTCAAGGCAGCATGTTATCCTGACTTCCCTAGTCTGGATCCACCAGCTGCCTTGATTGATGGCAGTCTCAGCGTCTCGGTGAGAGGCTGAGACGCTGAGACGGCTGCTCCCCACCCCTCCACAGCTCAGTGCTCCAATGAGCAAGGAGGATCAGAGCAGGAGTGATGCTGACTGACAGCCAGCATTGCTCTGCTCAGGGAGGAGTGAGAACCAAGCCATCAGCGATGTTCGGTGGCTTGGTTCTCAGTACAGAGATGGTGGGGGACAGCTGCAGCATTGGTCTGATGCTGCATCCACCTAGGTAAGTATGATTATGCAAAAAAAAGAAAGCAATACTTCTCTCTTAAATACCATTTCTGCCTCCCAGTGTGCCATGACAATATTCAGCAAGCTTTGCAAATGTTCAACATAGAACCTAATCAGTGTTAATTGCCACTTTAAGCAAGCTGCTAGCAGGCTTCAGAACTTGTTGAAAGCTTGTTGAAGCCTGTTATCAGCTTGCTTACTGTGCCAATCAACACTCCCATTGGGATCTGTGTTCAACATTTACAAACTAGAGTTGAATGGCACTTTAAAAGCTTTAACAAATCTTTCTGAAAGATCTACAAATGCTTTGTAAAAGCTTGCCGTTCCCACTGCTCTTATGCAAGTTAAAGCCCATGTGAAACAGGTCTTACAAAATGCAACAGAGGGAGTGTGGACCATTTGTCTGAGGCGATTCAGCTCTTTTTTGGTCTCTAAATTACAAAAAGGCTGCCAATTTTTCAGCCAAATAGTAAGGTTCATGAAAGAGAGCTTGTAACATTTGTCTAAGGATTTTTTTATCAACTTCTGTGGTGTTGCTAAAGAGTAGGGATGAGCCGAACACCCCCGGTTCGGTTCGCAGCAGAACTTGCGAACAGGCAAAAAATTTGTTTGAACACGCGAACACCGTTAAAGTCTGTTGGACACAAACATGAATAATCAAAAGTGCTAATTTTAAAGCCTTATATTCAAGTTATTGTCATAAAAAGTGTTTGGGGACCTGGGTCCTGCCCCAGGGGACATGTATCAATACAAAAAGAAGTTTTAAAAACGGCCATTTTTTCAGGAGCAAAGATTTTAATAATGCTTAAAGTGAAACAATAAAAGTGTAATAATCCTTTAAATTTTGTACCTGGGGGATGTCTATAGTATGCCCGTAAAGGGGCGCATGTTTCCCGTGTTTAGAACAGTCTGACAGCAAAATGACATTTCAAAGAAAAAAAAGTAATTTAAAACTACTCGTGGCTATTAATGAATTGTCAGTCCGACAATACACATAAAAGTTCATTGATAAAAACAGCAAAGGATTTCCCCACAGGGGAATCCAAAACCGAAATTTAAAAAAAAATGCGTGGGGGTCCCCCTAAATTCCATACCAGGCCCTTCAGGTCTGGTATGGATATTAAGGGGAACCCCGTGCCAAAATTAAAAAAAAAATGGCGTGGGGTCCCCCCAAGAATCCATACCAGACCCTTATCTGAGTATGCAATCTGGCAGGCCGCAGGAAAAGAGGGGGGCTGAGAGAGCACCCCCCTCCTGAACCGTACCAGGCCACATGCCCTCAACATTGGGAGGATGCTTTGAGGTAGCCCCCCCCAAAGCACCTTGTCCCCATTTTGATGGGGAGAAGGGCCTCAACCCCACAACCCTTGGCCGGTAGTTGTGGGGGTCTGCGGGTGGGGGGCTTATCGGAATCTGGAAGCCCCCCCAAGGGGACCCCCATATCCCAGCCCCCCCGTGTGAATTGGTAATGGGGTACAAATGTACCCCTACCATTTCACAAAAAAAGTGTCAAAAAGGTTAAAAAACATAAGAGATGGTTTTTGACAAGTCCTTTATTAATTTCTTCTTCTTTCACCTTCTTCTGGTCTTCCTTTGGTGTTCTTCTTCTTCCTCCATCTTCTTCATCTTCTTCTTCTCATCTTCTTCTTCCTCCGCTCTTCTCATCCCGCATCTTCCTCCAGGCATCTTCTCCACTCCATCCGCACGATCCGCCTCAGTGGGAGTTTTCCGCTGTGTGTGACGCTTCGGTTCTTCTGACATTTCTTATATAACGGAGGTCACCAGGTGGCCCCGCCCTCCTATGATGCACGGGGACTTCCCTGTGACTTTCCCCGTGTTATCAGAGGGAGGCACCCATTTACGTAAACGGGTGACCCCACCCCCCTCTGACAACACTGGGAAAGTATGGAATATATGGAAGCATGGCCATGACCATATTTGTGCAATGATCCCTGCCCCTTCCTCGAAGAGCTATCATTTAGCTTTGTGTCGAAGTGGGTCTACATTTTCTTTAAAGGTATTATATATATGGATCAGAGCTGGAAGCCCAATATTGGGGTTAAAAATGTATAGTAAAAGGTTGTCAGTATAGAGCCCTACTTTGTATTCATTTTTGCAGATTGACAGTCCACAAATGAAGGGGCTGGATTGGATGGCAATCACCAGGTGTTCCATGGCTAGGAAGTATAAGGAGGTGTAAGGAGTTGAAAGGGGGCAGCCCTGTTGTGTCCCATTGTGGATATAGATAGGGTCAGACAATATACCATTAATTCTAACTCTGGCGGGGGGTATATAAAAGGGCCATATTCTTTAAATGAAAAGTTGGTGGCAAACCAAATTGTGAGAAAGCTCTTCCTGGACACATGATCAAATTACACCTCTGCATTAATAGCAAGCAGGCAAAGAAATATCATGATTCTTCCTGGCATAGTCTATCAGGATAAGAGATTTGACAGTATTGTCCCTAGCTTCCCTGGTAAGGACAAATTTTGCTTGATGTAAATGAGAGAGTGGAAAGAGCAGTGGATTGTGTGTATTGGTCGACATAATTCATTTATGACACCAGGGTGGAGATAGGTGAAAAAGGGGTATGTTGTACAAGGACGCATAATCATTTTGGAAAGCCTTGACAAAGGCTTCAGAAGAACTTCCAAAAAAGCATTTAACTCTAATAGATCTAGCCAGCATTTTATAGCCTGAGATGTTTAAAATGTTTAGAGAACAGTAGTTGGGGTCTGTGGAGAGGGGGGTTGCTTACAGTGCCTTGAAAAAGTATTCATACCCCTCAAATTTTCCACATTTTGTAATGTTACAACTAAAAACGTAAATGTATTTTATTGGGATTTTATGTGATAGACCAACACAAAGTGGCACATAATTGTGAAGTAGTAGGAAAATGATAAATGTTTTTCAACATTTTTACAAATAAATATTTGAAAAGTGTGGCGTGAATTTATATTCAGCCCCCTTTACTTTAATACCCCTAACTAAAAAAACTAACCTTGCACATCACCCTGAACACACCATCCCAGCGTGAAACATGGTGGTGGCAACATCAAGTTGTGGGGATGCTTATCTTCAGCAGGGCAGGGAAGCATTAACAGAATGCATGAGCTGCTGAGCAGAAGGTATAGTCTTTGGCTGTTGGATGAAGTGTGCCCCAAAGATCCACTTGTGAGTTGTGTAATTTATGATTGATAGAATAAATAGCTGAAAAAGGGCCCAATTTCTTCCAGAGGAGGAGTCCAGTGCAGAGTCAAATATAACGTTAAGATCACCCCTAATAATAAACAACCTTCTGTGAACAGTTCTAATTTGGCTAAAATAGAAAGAAGTGAAAGCATTTGACAAAAAGGAATTTGTGCATAGGATAAACCATAGTGTCAGTGAGAGTAACTGGGATAGAAGAATGAAATTCAATTGTAACTTCTTTGGTTTTACTATCTGGGTTATTGCTGGTGTACCAGGTTTTATAATAGTGGAAAGTGAAGAGGAAGTAAGCCCTTCAAAATGAGTTTCTTGTAAGATTGATATATGAACTCTTTGTGCATATTGTATAAGAATTTTTGATCTATCCTAAAGCCTTGAACGTGCAAGGTGCCAACAGAGACAGTTGCTAGAGCTAACCCCAAAGAAAAGGTAAAAACATGAGGTTTCCATTCCAACAAACCTTCAGAAAGAGGAAACACAGAGAGGTGACATTTGAGAAAGGGACGAGAGAAGACACGGAGATAGATACCAAACCATGAAAATCAGTGACAAATAAAAATCACTGAGAGGCAGGAGAAGGAGTAGGTAAATATACCTTATGGCTCTGGGCGTTGAGTTACACACAAAGAGCACCTACTAATAAGGGTAACATGTGTGCAGAGTACCCATGTAACAGTAAGTGAAATCTGGTAGCATATATCACAGTGGGAAAGCACAGTTTACTATTTATAACCATAACTTTCATGGAGATGGGCAGGAACAACAGATCCCAAAGGGATAGCTATATCAGGGGGTATACATATTGACTAGTGCCCTACCTTGAGGACTTTACAGCAGTAATCTCAAAGAACCATGAAAAGCTCAAGGCAAAAGAGATAGCAGCATAGCACAGGTGTAAGGTGAACTAAGGAATGCAGCCTGGCTCTGTGTAAGGTTCAGGTAGTTGCACAACAGGTAGTAACCCTTATATAGCCAAAAATATGCACATCTGATGCAAAGTACCCCGGGGCATCGTAATCAAGGCAATAAGAAGACAGCCTGTTAGTGGAGATGAAGTGTTAAAAAATAAGCCAAAAGCCATAGTAAACAATGAAAAGTCATAAAGTCGTAAAATGAATTTTATGGCTATGTGGAAAGTTGCAGTGGAGAAAAACACATGAAATAACTAAAACTCGAATATTATGAGGTTTAACAGATAGGAGAGTTTCTGTTTCTGACCAATTCTGAACTAGAGATTTTAGTGGTATCCCATACACAATAGCATATGGAAGGGTAGATGTCCTGAACATGGAGATTGTGTCAGTCCAGTAAAAATGCAAAGTACAAAGCTATGAGCCTAGGAAGAGGCAAAATGACCCCAGGTCATCTGGAGAGTGCAAAAAGTGGACATGGCGATTCTTGCGGGCTGTCAGACCAAATGAGAAGGCCCACCTATAGGATATACCTGCATCTCGAAGAGCTTTGGTAAGAGGAAGAGGGCCTTTCTTTTCTCCAGGATGCATCAGGAGAGATCTGGGCATAGGGTTAACTGTGTTCCATCATAGTCCACTATGCTTTAGGAAGAATCACTTCCTAAACTGTAAAGTAATGAACTCAATAGAGTACATCATGTGGTTGCAGACTATTAGGTCTGCAATGCAATCTATCAAACTCTATAGGATTCATAGGTTGTTTGCCAAGGAGCATGGAAAATATGCCCTGCACCGTGTCCTTGAGATCCTGTGGTTGGGTGGCATCAGGGAGACTGTGTATGGATATATTATTCCATCTCCCTCTGTCTTCCAAGTCATCCAGGTGGATGCAGAGGGCCTGAATGATGCTGTGTTGAGCAGTCAATAGAGAGAGACTGGCTACCATCATTAAGAACATCATTTAGCTATATAAGGACAGCATGCATGATGGCCGTTATCCCCTGATGAAGTCACGTGGGTGTGACGTAATACATAGGGTATGAGCAGCTGGTGGACCAGAAGTGACACTGGAGCTATTATGAGTTCGGCACTCGTGGAGTATATGCATTACCAGATTGTGTTAACGTGAGTGAAATTAATTTTAACCTCATACCCAAACGTTATCACACCATGGAGTTTCTCATATATATAAATAAAATACTGGAGGACATTGAGAGATTACCCAGGACCACCATAGAGGGGCTAGAGCACCTCTAGACGAGAGCAGAAAAAATACAGACTACCAGATCGATTCTACTATTTAATGATGTTACCTTACAACAGTAATATGAGAGGCCAGTGAGCACTGAGGTGTCACAACACAGGAAAAAGTAGAGACTGACATATCCACCTACCTGCATGGTAAAGGGATACACCACCTTAAAGGATAGCTATTTCTAATTACCCATCACCCTTTTATTTTAGACTACCTATGTTGATCAGTCACTTGTATATATAATTGCTCTGTCATTACTATTGCACATTGAGAGATGAATGTCTGAGTTTTTAGATTTATTTATAGCACTTGCACTTTGCTCTCTTTTCAAAAACTGAATTGCACTATTTAAAATTATGTATATTATTACCTTATGTTTATCGGAGTTGTAGGTGTCTATAGATGTTGTTTGCACAGCATTTCTATCACTATTTACATATTTTGCACACCATTCATAAGTTTATATTACTAACACAACCATCACTAAAGCGCAACACCATTACTCTATATTTACTGTAATTGACCCACTGCCTTACACGTTGGAAAGAATGTGGTTTCCACCTTCTACAAACAAGCGTGGAATGATTGAAGCGCATCACAAATTTCTTGCATATCGATCCAGCGTGTGGCTTTTTATCTAGATCAAATGGCTTCTATGTCCACATTCACTGGAAGCATTGCAAAGCACTTTTGGAGGGCAGGAGGGAGTTGAAGGTCCTCCATTTCAAAGTCAGAGTAAGCTGGGTCACGGTCCGGGTGAGTGGCACAAAGTAAATAGAGCCAGAGGAGGGCAAATGTTGCAGTCCACTTGAGGCCATCTCATCTCAGATTCAGATCTCAACTTGGATAGGTAGTGGGAGTCTTGGGAGCAAGATTTCCTGTTGTTAGTGCAATCCATGTGGGGTACTGTGAACGTTACTGTCATGTTCTCAGAAGGCAAATCTTGGTCCAGTGGGGGAACACTCAAAGAGAATGTCTGTTCACGACCCTTGACAGGACATGTCCCCATGAGCTATTTTTTAATTACATTATACTTTAATTCCAGCAACAGGCTGAATAAAGTACTTTCATCCATGCTTTTGAAATAAATATACATCTGTAAGAGTTAGGAACTCTTTAAAATCTTTAGGTTTTTCGGGCTGTAACTGTTACATCGACAGCATGTGTACTGCATAGAATTGTTTCTGAACATATTTTTATATATTTTACCACATTGTTGAACATGCCATTAGGGGTTATTTATCATTTACAATGCATTAAATTCATGTTTTCATAGCTACACAGCATTTTTTGGATTAGACTAATTCCTCTGAAATGGCTCAGTGGTATATAACAATATTTGGTAGCTGTTGTGGCATATGTAGTAGACAAATTATATATTTATTTGGTCAAGATTGAGCTAAATAAAGACATATATTTACTTTACTGCTAAATTATTTGAAAATAAAAGGAGTCTGACATGAAGAAAAATATGTGTATGCTTATGTTCTTATGGAGTCAGCCATTAAATGACTTCTGTGCAACAAACTAGCAGGGACTCAATAAATGAGTTTATCTTCACTGCTCACTGCTCCAAACTAGCCTGCATTTTTGTTTAAAGCATAATTCAAAAAATCACTTAAAAGCTTTGTTGTGGCTGAATTAGGTGCACAGAAAGTGATGTAACAAAGAACACTGAAAAGTTTATTGCAAAAAGTACTTTGATATTGCTCAAGGATCTACGTGACAGTTGAAGTTAGAGAAACAACAAGGGTTTAGGGTCAATGTTAGTGTTTTTACAAACATCAGAATATTTTTAAAAAAAGCTTAAACGTTTGGAAAAAAAACATTTTATTTACAGGCTTTGAGATCTCAAGCTACAGGTTTCAACAGAGTTGCAGCATTTTTGTTGGTGCAGTACACCTCACACACATGGTTCACATCTGTGCACTGAGGAGTAAAAAATACATGTTCATTCTGCACTGGCCATGTCCATTGGAGTTATATTCAAAAGTAATAATATCACTATGCATCATACTTATTTTAATGCCTTACTGTAATAATGCAAAGTAAAGGCACTTGTCACTGCAACAAAAGTCTGAACTGGCCCTTAAAGTGATACAGATTACTATATTCTGTTTTAAAAACATTAAAAACATTTCTTCATTGACAGAAAATCTTAATTTATTGTAATTTGCATTGTCTTAGATTTTTGCACAATTGACAATTGTAGTACACAACCTGGCAAAAAAACTGTACAGAATAGAAACACCATTTGATTAAAGTTGGGTTTACTTGAAGATGTCACTTTCCCCTAATAAACTGTTTTTAATAGTTAAAAAGTAGAAGTGTACAAAACCTACAAACTAGCACACTTCGGGGTTTCTTTATAAGAGTATACCATATCTTTGCTGCAAAGGGAATTTTCACCTTTCTCAATGGATGAGTTAAAGTTAAAGGCTAAGTTCAACTTTTAAAAAAAATATTTAATGCCCATATTTTTGCAGAAAAAAACATTGCATTTATTTTATTTTTCTTGTAGGAGCCTGGAAAGCATTGCACCTGTGATTAGTGGATCAGGGGTGCAATGTTAGACTTCTGTAGACAAGTCCTGCAGCCTTCAGCCCATACCTTCAATACGGACTGAATGTTTACAAGCTATTGGGCTTGTGAATGGACTACAAATGTGCTCATCAGCACATTACAAGCCGTCAACAGCAATGCCTGACAGCTTGTAGTTTCTTCATTCACAGATCGCAGTGAATGAATGATACAGCCGTGTGGGCTCCCACTATTTTTAAACTGTGACAGTGGATGAGGGGGAAGATCCCCCTCCTGCTGTCACAGAGAGGGGGAGATCGAGGGCCTGGTGGCAGGAGCTGGAACATGGGTGGAACATGTAACATGTTCCAAAAGGTGACCTTGCTGTATCCTTTAAGTATAATTTGCCTTGCAAATAAACTCAATCACAGCAAAAAAAGAAAAAAAAAAGGTTTTTGTTCGGACATGATTGGATGACTGATGCCAAATTAGCTTCAACTCATTCTCTAAGCTAAGTGAACATTTGGCTAGGTAAACAGCCTTTACCTATTTATTAAATATCTATGTTTTCCCTATTAAATGTATAGTGATCTGTTGCCTTCATTCCTAGCGCTGAAGCAGATTGTACCTTGATATCTGTTCCCCATCACAAATTCTGCAGTGCTCCACTGCCCCCTTTGCCATATTTACCTTCATCCCTTGCTGAGAAGCACACTATACCAGAAAACAACCTTTTCCAAACCCTGCTTGAACAGTATAGTTTTCCTGGGAAAACACCTTTACCTATCCCAGATTTGAAAGCTTCCCCAAAAATAACACAGCCCTCAGTTTTCTTAAGTAAAGATTAGTGAGCAATGTCTTGGGCTATTGCTCAGTTATTTTATTCGATTACTGATACCTATAATATACCAAATTTACAACACATATTTAATGTGATAATTACCATAGCTGACAAATAGATATGAACTTTCAAATCCAGTAGTCTGGATCAAATGTGACATTACAAAGTACACGCTAATAGCATTAGCTGAAGTTGCAGACTTAAAGAGTACACTATATTTTAAATGATCCCTTTAATTTAACCTTGACTAACCTTGCAAGTGGCAGGAAGGATTGAAATTGAATTGCAACAATAAATTGAATTAATGGAATGCAGACTAACTTCTCGGTTATAAAAATCATCTTTAGTAAATGTTGGTTCCATTTTTAAATTGTATGCAGGGAAAAATAAAGTTACTATTGCGAAGAAATAACTAATATTACTATGCTATAAGCTCTAAAAAGAAAGAGAGAACTTACATATAACATTAAGTTTCCTACCACAAAGGGAAAAAATGTAGTTCTTTATCTAGTTTTATGATATGCATTGCATTTGTATTTATTGCCTCTATAAATTAACTATAAAGCTTGAACAATTTTCAGTTGTCAACATTCTCAGTGATCGTACTTTGAAAAAGTGCCAATATTTTGACATGAAATTAACACTTATGCTACCATTATAGTTTTTTCATAAAGTAATAGAACACTACACATGGCATTCACTGTCATAGAAACTGAAAGCATAGCAAACACATTGTATTAAATATATTTAACATATAAAAGAGCTGTTTTTATAATCCATACACTGATCTTCATCTCCAGTCAATCACTGCACACAGAGATGTGGTGTGGTGTGCCCAAAGGAAGTTCACATCAAAGTTTGATAGAGTTGTTGATCAGATTTGTCTATGTGGTAGAGGTGGGATATGTGAGAGGCAAAGTAATATAGGTTAAATACAGGCAAAGCCAACCCCCCCAGATTGGGTGTCAGTGGGGTTTGTGTCTGCAGTTTCCCCAGACAAAGGACTTAAGGATGTGTAGCACCCTCTACTTAGGTAGGTGCTAGAGGTGAGATTTTTGGTAAGTGCAGGTAAATTTAAGCAGGCCTATCTGGAAGATAGGTCTGTTTGTTTTGATCTGTGTGGGCTGGGAGTGGCTCAGAGTAGGCTGGTGACTCATAGACAGCATCACTTCACTGTCACCTACCTTTTCCTTCTAGAGGATTCTAGAAGAGAGTTGGGAAAGAGAGGTTGAGCTGTTTGGGGTGTCTCACGAAACTTCATGGAGCCTTGACCAATCCCCAACTAGGGTTGGCGGGGGCAGGCCTCTTTGATATAGCCAGGGTCAGCCCAGCTGGGGAGGAGTTGGGTAGAAGAACTGAGGATGGAGTTCTAGGCTGTCAGGGCCTTTGAGAGTGCTCCCCATGCTGGGGCGGTGACCTTGGGCCTGGGACTCGGGTGCAGGACAGATCCCTTCAAGAACTCATGAAGAATCTGAACAGGAGGCGCAGAGAGGAGTCAGAGAGAGAACAGCAGGCACTAGTACTGCCAGGCAGGTCTTCAGGAGGGATCCACCGGTGTGTGCAGCTGGAGGGCTGGGGAGTGACATGTGCTATCAGGAGGACTGGAGAGGCATGCCAGAAAGTACTGGGAGGAAACAATAAGAGCTGGGTGTAGAGCCAGTAAGGATTGCAATGTCATGGGCAGTGGAGTTGGGCAGCTGCAGCCAGGAGGGCTGGCAGGGCCTTAAGAGGGATTACTGGGAGCAGTAGTCCACCATAGGTCAGCTAGCACACAAAGACTTCCTATTCTTTTGCTACATTAAGGGGACCTGCGGTCCCTGCCTGAAAATGGCAACTTCTAGGGCCTGACTGAGTCAGTGTTGGGCCTAACCATGTGCTAGCTGTATCTGGAAGTGAAGTGTTGTGCAGGAGAGAGAGAGAAACAGCCTGCAAGCAAGTGTTGTGCTGGAGGAGACTGGAGCTGTAAAGTGTAGATAGTGTCCCAAATGATTGATAATACAATCAACCAATTGTTCGTTCTACTGGGCATCCCATATATTCCTATCCCTATCCAAGTTCAAATCCCTCAATATAATAACAAAACAAACATCTGGACTGTTCATTGTCTCCAAGGTAATTGGGAAGTGAATGCCAGGCTGGGCAGGGTGACAGGTGGGCCCCCACTTTCAGCAGCCCCTACGGGGTACCACTACAGATGGAATCTATTAGTTTGATAGTAAAAATACAGGGGAGGGGGCACAGAATACGTAGAATCCTGGGCACAAGGACCATTTTTATTAGATTGATTTTACCCATGACACCTAATGGAAGTTTAGCCCATATCTTGTCTTGGCCTTGATCAGGGCATACAGGAGCTTGATTTTCAGAAGCATATAATGCCAGGAAAATCTGGTAATGCATAAGCCCAGATACACTATATTATCAAAAGTATTTGGACGCCTGCCTTTACACGCACATGAACTTTAATAGCATCACAGTCTTAGTCCTTAGAGTTCAATATTGAGCCATAAAAGCTTCAACTCTTCTGGGAAGGATGTCCACAAGGTTTAGGAGTATGTCTATGGGAATGTTTGACCATTATTCCAGAAGCGCATTTGTGAGGTCAGGTACTGATGTGGACAAGAAGTCTTGGCTAGCAGTCTCTGCTCTAATTCATCCCAAAGATGTTCTATGTAGTTGAGGTCAGGTTTCTGTGCAGGCCAATCACATTCCTCCACCCCAAACTCACTCATCCATGTCTTTATGGACCTTGTTTGTGCACTGGTGCGCAGTCATGTTGGAACAGGAAGGGGCCATCACCAAACTGTTCCTACAAAGTTGGGAGCATGAAATTGTCCAAAATGTTTGGTATTCTGACACCTTAAGAGTTCCCTTCATTGAAACTATAGGGGAGGGGCCCAAACCCTGAAAAACAACCACACCATAATCCTCCCCCCTCCACTAAATGATTTTGCCAGTGCACAAAACAAGGTCCATAAAGACATGGATGAGTGAGTTTGGGGTGGAGGAACTTGACTGGCCTGCACAGCATCCTGACCTCAACCCAATAGAACACCTTCGGAAAGAATTAGACCGCAGACTACGAGCCAGGCATTCTTGTCCATCATCAGTGCCTGACCTCACAAAAGCACATTTGGAACAATGGTCATCCTTCCCAGAAGAGTGGACACTGTTATAGCAGCAAAGTATGGGCCAACTCAACTCAACAACCCTACGGACTAAGACTTGGGTGGCATTAAAGTTCATGTGTGTGTAAAGGCAGGTGTCCCAATACTTTTGGTAATATAGTATATTTCAGGGTACTAACCCTGTTGAGAGGAAGAGATGCTTTTTCATCCAAGAAAGGGAAGGTATTTCCTAAATTGTTCAGTAGTTTGCAGGAAAGATTGCAGTGAGGTCCCTGGGTCCTCCAAATAGAAAAGCATGTAATTGACATATAGTCCAATGGTCTCAACAAGCTAACTCACTCGCAAATCCTGTACAGAAGGGTTTGGTCTAAGAGATAGTGGTTCTGAGGATAGAGAATACAGGAGTAGAGAAAGTGGGCATTCCTGGTGCATTCCCTTGTGCATATAACAGTTTTGCTCGTTTAATATAGTCAGGATCAAAACCAAAGCATTTGAGACACTTCCATAAATAGCCCCACTCTAACAAACTGAAAGCCTTGGCTGCCTCCAAAGCAACTATCACCATCATGCCAGTATGGTCATGAGGAGATTGGAGGTTCATATAAATATATACAGTATATATATATATATATATATATATATATATATATATATATACAGTATCTCACAAAAGTGAGTACACCCCTCACATTTTTGTAAATATTTTATTATATCTTTTCATGTGACAACACTGAAGAAATGACACTTTGCTACAATGTAAATTAGTGAGTGTACAGCTTGTATAACAGTGTAAATCTGCTGTCCCCTCAAAATAACTCAACACACAGCCATTAATGTCTAAACCACTGGCAACAAAAACGAGTACACCCCTAATTGAAAATGTCCAAATTAGGCCCAAAGTGTCAAAATTTTGCATGGTCACCTTTCCAGCACTGCCTTAACCCTCTTGGGCATGGAGTTCACCAGAGCTTCACAGGTTGCCACTGGAGTCCTCTTCCACTCCTTGATGACGACATCACAGATCTGGTGGATGTTAGAGACCTTTCGCTCCTCCACCTTCCCTTGGAGGATGCCCCACAGATGCTTAGTAGAGTTTAGGTCTGGAAAAAATGCTTAGCCAGTCCATCACCTTTACCCTTAGCTTCTTTAGCAAGGCTGTGGTCAACTTGGAGGTGTGTCTGGGGTCCTTATGTTGGAATACTGCCCTGCGGCCCAGTCTCCGAAGGGAGGGGATCATGCTCTGCTTCAGTATGTCACAGTACATGATGGCATTCATGGCTGCCTCAATGAACTGTAGCTTCCCAGTGTTGGCAGCACTCATGCAGCCCCAGACCATGACACTCCTACCACCATGCTTGATTGTAGGCAAGACACACTTGTCTTTGTACTCCTCACCTGGTTGCCACCACACACGCTTGACACCATCTGAACCAAATAAGTTTATCTTGGTCTCATCAGACCACAGGACATGGTTCCAGTAATCCATGTCCTTAGTTTGCTTGTCTTCAGCAAACTGTTTGCGGGCTTTCTTGTGCATCATCTTTAGAAGAGGCTTCCTTCTGGGGCGACAGCCATGCAGACCAATTTGATGAAGTGTGCGGCGTATGGTCTGAGCACTGACAGACTGACCCCACACCCCTTCAACCTCTGCAGCAATCATACGTCTATTTCCCAAAGACAACCTCTGGATATGACGCTGAGCACGTGCACTCAACTTCTTTGGTCGATCATGGCGAGGCCTGTTCTGAGAGGAACCTGTCCTGTTAAACCGCTGTATGGTCTTGGCCACCTTGCTGCAGCTCAGTTTCAGGGTCTTGGCAATCTTCTTTTAGCCTAGGCCATCTTTATGTAGAGTAACAATTCAATTTTTCACATCCTCAGAGAGTTCTTTGCCATGAGGTGCCATGTTGTACTTCCAGTGACCAGTATGAGAGAGTGAGAGCGATAACACCAAATTAACACACCTGCTCCCCATTCACACCTGAGACCTTGCAACGCTAATGAGTCACAAAACACCGGGGAGGGAAAATGGCTAATTGGGCCCAATTTGGACATTTTCACTTAGGGGTGTACTCATTTTTGTTGCCAGTGGTTTAGACAATAATGGCTGTGTGTTGAGTTATTTTGAGGGGACAGCAAATTTACACTGTTATATAAGCTGTACACTCACTACTTTACATTGTAGCAAAGTGTCATTTCTTCGGTGTTGTCACATGAAAAGGTAGAATAAAAGATTTACAAAGATGTGAGGGGTGTACTCACTTTTGTGAGATACTGTATATATAGTATCCTTGTAGTGTTATAGGCAGTATTTTTACCAGGCCCATTTGGTTGAGATGTATTAAGGAAAGGATGACCTGATTTAGGAGCACTACCAAGATCTTTGATAGGCTTTTGATATCAACTTGTAACAAATGAAATTGTTATAGGACTCATGTAACTATGGGTTTTTGCTGCATTTGAGAACTAGTATGATAAGTGCCTCCCTCATAATCTCAGGTAGCATTGAGGAGTCATATTAAAAGGGTCACCTGGGTATGGATTTTGTATATGCCTTGGATACCAATTTTGTGCACACCCTGGATATAAATTTTGTATACGCATCACAGGCTTGGTTGCAGGTCAATAGTTGTATCTCCTCCCCATTTAATATACAAAGGGACACTAGACGGTGCCGGCTCTCACACCTGCTATTTGCTCTGGGCATTTATCCATTGGCCAAGAACCTTCCACTCTCATTAGGGGCATCCAGATTGGTTAGTTGCAGGAACGAGTTTCACTATAGACAGACGACATGTTAACCACTACAGCCCCGGAAGATTTGGCTGCTTAATGACCAGGCCATTTTTTTGCAATACGGCACTGCATTGTTTAACTGACAATTGAGCAGTCGTGCGATGCTGTACCCAAACATAATTTATGTCCTTTTTTTCCCCACAAATAGAGCTTTCTTTTGGTGGTATTTGATCATCTCTACAGGTTTATTTTTTGCTCTTTAAACAAAAAAAGAGCAACAATTTTGAAAAAAACACAATATTTTGTACTTTTTGCGATAATAAATATCCCCAATTTTTTTTTATAAAAGGATTTTTTTTTCTCAGTTTAGGCCGATATGTATTCTTCTACATATTTTTGGTAATAAAAATTGCAATAAGCGTATATAGATTGGTTTGCGCAAAAGTTATAGCGTCTACAAAATAGGGGATAGATTTATGGCATTTTTATTATTTATTTTTTTTACTAGTAATGGCGGTGATCTGCGATTTTTATTGAGACTGTGACATTATGGCAGACACATCAAACACCTTTGACACATTTTTGGGACGATTGACAATTATACAGTGATCAGTGCTATAAAAATTCACAGATTACTGTATAAATGTCACTGGCAGGGAAGGGGTTAACACTAGGGGGCGATCAAGGGGTTAACTGTGTTCCTTAGTGTGTGTTCTAACTGTAGGGGGAGGAGACTGACTATATGAGATGATAAGTTGTGGTTCCTAGTTATTAGGAACTCACGAGCTGCATCTCCTTTCCTCACAGAACAGGGATTTGTGTGTTTACACACACGTCCCTGTTCTGCCTCTCGTGCCCGCGATCGCGAGCACGAGCACCCCCTCAGCGCAGCGGGCGCGCGCGCCTGCTATCCCGCTTAAAGGTGCCAATGTAGAACTGCAGTATAATGACAGTGGCTGGTTGGCAAGTGGTTAATGTAGCTACCACTGCAGACCACTAATAAATAGAGAAACCTAAATTTTATGACAATAATCTCCCCTTGAACTATTGGGATGCATTAACCTCTTTTGTATATTTTGTCGAACTGCCCAGTCTATGTTCCAACAAAGGTTTTCAGGGATATTGACTCAATTGTATCCACTTTCCTATGGTCAACTCACACACGCCTTACAGTATATCTATCTTTTACTAATGAGTAATGCCGTGTACACATGGGTGGACTTTTCGACCAAACTTGTCCACCGGAACAAATCTGTTGGACAATCCAATGTGGGCTTCATCGGACTTCCGACGGACCTTTTGGGTCGAAAATCAGACGGACTTTAGATTTGAAACATGTTTCAAATCTTTCCGACGGAACTCCGCCGGAACCAGTTCCTATTGGGAAAACCATTTGTCTGTATGCTGGTCTGACGGACCAAATACGACGCAAGGGCAGCTACAGCACCTGCCCGCGAGAATGTTTCCAGTGCAATCCTATCACGCTGGTTCTCGGCGACAGGGTACTGTACATCTCGTGCTCGCTGCAATGGAAAAAACACATTTTACTATTGCAACAAGCGCGAGAAAGAAGCGACAATGTCCCTTAGGTCTGGTATGGATTTTAAGGGGAACCCCCTACGCCGAAAAAACTACGTGGGCGTCCCCCAAAATCCATACCAGACCCTTATCCGTGAACGCAGCCCAGCCGGTCAGGAAAGGGGGTGGGGATGAGCGAGCACCCCCCTCATGAACTGTACCAGGCCGCATGCCCTCAACATGGGGGGTGGGTGCTTTGGGGAAGGGGGGCTCCCTGCGGCCCGGTGACCCCGCCCCTTATGACATCACAGTCCCGGAGCATGATGGGAGTGTACGGTTCTGGAGGGGGGCGCTCGCTCGTCCCCACCCCCTTTCCTGACCGGCCAGGCTGCGTGCTCGGATAGGGGTCTGGTATGGATTTTGGGGGGACCCCCACGCCGTTTTTTCAATGTAGGGGGTTCCCCTTAAAATCCATACCAGACCTAAGAGCCTGGTATGCTCTTAGAGGGGAACCCATGCCAGTTTTTTCATTTAAAATTTGGCGTGGAGTCCCCCCTTAAGATTTATACCAAACACAGTGCCTGGTATTGGCGGGGATCCAAGTCGGATCCCCGCACCAGTGTGAACCCGGCCTTAATGTCAGCAAAATATTTTTCCTTTCCCGATGAGCGAGTCAGCTCGGCGCTGGCTCCTGTGACAAAATGAATGGACTTTCAACAGACTTTAGAATGGACTTTAGTCCATTCATGCGTGGGCAAGTCCATTCGTTCGGAAGTCCATCGGAAAGACCGTCGGACGTTTGATGCTGAAAAGTCCACCCGTGTGTACACAGCATTTGTCTTCTCCTCATTTGTCCAAACATGCTGGGCTGCAGATATTCCAGACATGTCTAACAATATCGTCAGGAATTGATTAATTCCTATCCCACCATGTTAATCTCTGCTAGAGATAAGCTTGTCCAATTGTGCTATTTACATAAAATATATTAGACCTCACAACATTTGTTTAACATGCGCAAGAGGGACTCACCTTTCTGTCATAAATGTACCAAAGTAAATGGTGATTATTTGTATATGGTACTTAAAGTTAGACTTTTTTGGTTAAGTATTACAGCCTTCATGGCTGACACCTTTGATTTATTTAATGTATGCAGGCTTAAATGGTGTTTATTAGATCTGTTTGAGGATCTTGAAATCTCTACTAGCTCCAAACAGTTCTTGAGAAGTTTTCTATATTGCATATATTTCTATGCTAGGAAATCAATAGGTCTCCACTGACTTTGTACCGAACCCCTACATTTACTTTAGGTGTGTGGAAAAAATTATTTCATCAAACCCTTGTCTATGTACAAGCTGACATATGAAGTTAAGGATCACTTGGGTAAATGTTAAAAAAATTTGGGACCCTTAATAGATACCCGGGATATGCCATATTGTCTTCTTTCCTTGGTAATGGATTTCACAACTTAGCTCATTTGATGTTTTTTGATAAGGTCATGCTGTCTGTATTTGATCCTCTGTTACTTTGAGGTGCAATCATTACATGTTTAATGGGTTTTCTAGGCACAAACTCTAGTTTATCGTAATTGTTTTATTATACACAACAATGATTATCCCCGCAGTGTACTCCCCCAATGTACTCCCCGCAGTGTAACCCCCCCAGTGTACTCCCCAGTGTGGTGCTGTAAAACATGGTGTCACCTCCCCAATATTTTTTTTCCCATTTAATGAAAGTGCACCAAATATTCAGAATGCAGGACTTTTGGTGAGCTTTCAGAAAATGTTCAGCCTACTAGAAATCTATAGGACTGAAGCTTTAACTGCAGGTAAAATGTAGGAAAACACCCTTTACATTACAATTACACAGCCCCTTGCACATTGCACAGCCCCTTGCACATTACTCAACCCCCTTTACATTATACGGCCTCTTGCACATTACATAGCCCCCTTTACATTACACAGCCCCCTTTACATTGCACAGCCCCTGCACATTATACAGCCCCTTGCTGTTTTTCCTAGACATGTGCAATTCGTTTCGGTCCAAATACAAATAAATAAGCTACTAATCGATCAAAGAGGAAAACAGGACCAATCTCAACCTATGTGAGCAATTTTCCCCAAAAAACTTCCACGGTGCATGGTACCTGATAACATGGAGAAAGCCTTGACATTGCATGCAAATGGGTAAATGGTGCAACAGGAGTTACCAAATTCAAAATGCGTTTTAAACTCAGGCACGAAGGGAAACCTGCTTGTAAAGTAATTTGAAGGAAACAGAGTGTTCTACCTGCTGATTGCATATAATTCACAGACATTGAGGGATCCATTGCATGTCAAAAGGATCACAGAGATCCAGGAAAGGGAGCTGAGAGCCCTACCTTTTGGTTGCATATAATTTAGAACATTTAGAGAATCCAAAGCATTTGAAAGGAAGAAGAGAGCTCCTTCTGCAAGGTGCATATGTAACTAGAAATGTATCATTTGCAATACTGTATATTCACACGAATACAATTAAACTGTTTAAACTGTCAGGCCTATAATAACCATGATACAGTAGTCAATGAATGGAACACACTAGGTAAGAAATAATTTTAATGATGAGGTAGCTGCAGTGACTGATTTCTTAATACTTTATTATAACTAGCATAATATATACAGTATTTTTTATCTCTATTTTTTATATTTTTGCAAGGTATTACACAGCCTTTAACTAAAATTTGTAAAATGTTTCTAGGTCAAGATGAGCCTTTGTTCAGAGAGGAAATACCAGTTTTCCATACATTGAGCCAATAATTTAATCCTTTAAAATACAGTTATGATAAAAATGTTTGTTTTTTTTCTTTAAAGGCTGATTCCCCAACTCAAATGCCTTCACTAGGTCAACAGGCGGCAAGCTAAAGACAACTCGAAGAAAAGTAGCTTGCCATCTACCAGTGTTGACGTCAAGTCTAAGATAGCTTACAACATTTATACTGGATAATTATTTAAAATATAAAATTTCCTGTGTAATATATGTATTTAATACATATCAGTATGTATACATATTGTAGATATTGTATATATTGCATTAATTCATTTTATGTTGTATTATGTATGCTTAATGACTGAGAAGACTATGCTTGTATAAATGATCTTCTCAAGATGTGGAAAGGGAGCCATACTTTAGGCTGCAATCTTGGGTCATGACAGATTTGTGATGGAAATTACTTATTCAACTTTCATCCATTTAAAAATCCCTATCACAGTCCCCAGATGTAAATCCAACATCATTCACATCGTCCAAAGATGTAAATACAGCATCAAGCATGATGACCACTGCACTCGACAGTGCTTCCCTGCTGCACTCATTCTCTAAATGACAAATCCCTGGCTGCTGCAGTAATGTAATTATACAAGCCAGGCCCCCTGGCCTCTTTGTTTACAAATAGAATGAGGCTGAGGATCTGTTATTTAGTGGTGGTTTGTTGTTATTTTTTTTATGTCGCTTTTAAAGGACTACATTGTACTGGTGTTCAACATTACTTGCAGGTTTAACCACTTGCCAACCACGTAACGTACATTTACTGCGGCAAAGTGGCTCTATTGCGTGAAATCACGTACCTGTAGCCTCTAAGGGGAGTGCACGCCACTGTTGGAGACCCGTTTGCATGCTGATTGGACCGAGAGGGAGCCAATCAGCGGGTCCGGTGGACCTGGTGCTCGCTGGCCACCCGCGATCATTCCAGAGAGAGGCATAACGGCAGTCTGCTTATGTAAACAAGGCAGAGCGCCAATCTGACAGGGGAGAAGATGGAGATTTTGTGTTTCTGCTAAGCAGGCCAGTGTCATTAGTACAGTAATGTTGCATACAAAAGGTGGGAATTTCCGACAACAAATGTTTGATGGGAGCTTGTTGCCGGAAATTCTGACCGCGTGTAGGCTCCATCGGACATCTTTTGTCGGAATTTCCAACAACAAAAATTTAAGAGCTGGTTCTCAAATTTTCCGACAACAAAATCCGTTGTCGTAAATTTCAACCGTGTGTACACAATTTCGACGCACAAAATTCCACTCATGCTCGGAATCAAGCAGAAGAGCTGCACTGGCTATAGAACTTCATTTTTGTCGGCTCGTCGTACGTGTTGTACGTCACAGCATTCTTGACGTTCGGCATTTCCGACAATATTTGTGTGACCGTGTGTATGCAAGACAAGTTTGAGCCAACATCCATCGGAAATCCAGGATTTATGTCCGATCGTCTGTACGCGGCATAACAGCGCATATTTTTTAGCACTAGTATTGGTGTCACTGGTCCCCAGAAAAGTGTCAGTTAGGTGTTCGATTTGTCTGCCACAATGTCACAGACCCACTATAATGCCGCGTACACACGAGCGGACTTTACGGCAGACTTTGCCCGGCGGACTTTTCGACGTACTTTACGACAGACTTTCTGAATAAACGGACTTGCCTACACACAATCCACCATAGTCCGTCGAATTTGTACGTGATGACGTACGACCGGACTAAAACAAGGAAGTTCATAGCCAGTAGCCAATAGCTGCCCTAGCATGGCTTTTTGTCCGTCGAACTAGCATACAGACGAGCAGACTTTTCGACCGGACTCGATTGCGACGGATTGATTTAAAACATGTTTCAAATCTAAGCCCGTCCAACTTTTGAGCAAACAAAGTCCGCTGGAGCCCACACACGATCGAATTTTCCGACGAAATCCAGTACGCCAGACCAAGTCTGCCGTAAGGTCCACTCGTGTGTACGCGGCATAAGTCGCTGATTACCTCCATTAGTAAAAAAAAATTTAAATCCCATAAAAATATCCCATAGTTTTTAGACGCTATAACTTGCACAAACCAATCAATATGCACTTATTGGGATTTTTTTACCAAAAATATTTTGCAGAATACATATTGGCCTAAATTGATGAAGAAATTTGATTTTTTACATTTTTTCATTGGATGTGTTTTATAGCAGAAGGTAAAAATATTGTTTTTTTTTCAAAATTGTCAGTCTTTTTTTATTTAGAGTGCAAAAAATAAAAGCCACAGAGGAGGTGGTATCAAATACCACCAAAAGAAAGCTCTATTTGTGGAAAAAAAAGGACATCAATTGTCAGTTAACCACTTGCCGACCTGCTCCTGTACATATATGTTGGCACTTTGAAGATGGATATCTCGGTAACGACAGCAGCTGCTGCCACCACCGAGGTATCCATCTTTGGAGTCGGCGGTTCTGTTTACGATAATGGTGGTCTCTCTGGTGGATTCACCACAAGATCACCGTTATCGGTGGCAGGAGAGGGGCCACCCCCCTTCCCACCGCTCTCCAGCACCCTCCGCCGCTTACCGGAGCCGTGGGCAGCAGCGGAGGCGATTGGGACCTGTCCATGGCTGGGTATGGAGATGAGTGAGGCTAAGATGGCCCCCACCCATCTCCATACCATAGCAGAGTGGAAGCGACGTCAAAACGTCACTTACGCCCATACGTCTTAAAGGGCCATTTTTCTGTTGTCATTTTTTCAAATGACAATTTTTTTTTTTTTTTGCATTTAAGTCCAAATATGAAATCTGAGGACTTTTTGACCCCAGATCTCATATTTAAGAGGACCTGTCATGCTTTTTTTCTATTACAAGGGATGTTTGCATTCCTTGTAATAAGAATAAAAGTGACCCAATTTTTTTTTTAAGCAGTGTAAAAAAAAAAAAAAAAAATCAAATAAAACAAATAAGAAAAAGAAAGAAAAAATTTAAAGCATCCCAACGAGCTTGCATGCAAAAGCAAACGCATACGTGTGTAACGCTTGCATATGAAAATGGTGGTCAAACCACACATGTGAGGTATCGCCGCGATCGTTAGAGCGAGAGCAATAATTCTAGTCCTAGACCTCCTCTGTAACTCAAAACATGCAACATGTAGAGTTTTTTAAACATCGCCTATGGAGATTTTTAAGGGTAAAAGTTTGACGCCATTCCACGAGCGGGTGCAATTTTGAAGCGTGACATGTTGGTTATCAATTAACTTGGTGTAAAATTATCGTTCACAATATAAAAAAAATTGGGCTAACTTTACTGTTGTCTTATTTCTTTATTCAAAAAAGTGAATTTTTTCCAAAAAAAGCGCACTTGTAAGACCGCTGCACAAATACGGTGTGACAAAAAGTATTGCAATGACCGCCATTTTATTCTCTAGGGTGTTAAAAAAAAAAGTATAATGTTTGGGGGTTCTAAGTAATTTTCTAGCAAAAAAAGTGTTTTTATTTTGTAAACACAGAGTCTGAAAAAGAGGCCTGGTCTTTAAGTGGATAAAGTAACGCAGTGCCATATCGCAAAAAATGGTCTGGTCATTAAGGGGGTAAAGCCTTTCTGGGGCTGAAGCAGCTAAGGCATGTTCCACGCATGCTATTTGAAGAATTTGTATATTTTTAATGTAGCTCTTTAACCACTTCAATACCAGGCACTTAGACACCTTCCAGAAAAAGAAGTTGCCACCATGCCTAAACAGTGCAAAAAGAACCTCAAACAAATGGATTTTAAAGGCAAAAATACTTAGAAAAAATTATATTGAAAAAAGATACAAATTTTATTATACAAAAAAGTTTTTTTTTAAAAACAATTTGTACAAAAAGCACACATTAAGACAACAAATTATAGTGTATTACAGTAATGACAAAAAAATCAAATCCAACGCGTTTCAAAATAGTTAATCATGCAATCTTCCTCAGGGACAATTTTTGCCATTTAAAATAGTAATAGACATAAAAATTTTCAATGGTTCATCGGACATCCACCCGATCTGTGTATGCCTTTTATCATGCAAAAGAACCCCCGGATATCGAGATCCAAAAGAGGCGCCAAGTTGAAAAGGCAAAAAATTGCCTTATCGAAAATGCATATGGCAGTAATGTGGAAATATAAGATTTTTTACAATTTGTGACGTCCCAACCAGGAGGTATATGGCAGAATTTGCTTCAAAAAAGCGGTAAGATTCAAACCACTCGGGATCGAACAAAGAACAATTCCTAAACCTGGATGATGCTGGAAAGGAGGAATAGGGGATCATCAAAAATTTGCCGTGTGTTGCCCCGACAGATGGACCTAGAGCAGTCCAAAATCCATAAAAGCAGCCAAACAGAAGAGGGGATTACCCCTCTAATATTGAAAACAGGAACAAGAAAGTTATTCCTCAGATCAAGTGTCGTCGGATGAAGATGGCCCTCCCCCTGTGTGAAATGGTAAGGGGGTACAAAAGTACCCCTACCATTTCACAAAAAAAGTGTCAAAAATGTTAAAAATGACAAGAGACAGTTTTTGACAATTCCTTTATTTAAATGCTTCTTCTATCTTCTTTCTTCTATCTTCTATCTTCTATCTTCCTTCGGTTTCTTCCTCCATCTTCTTCTTCTGGTTCTTCCTCCAGTGTTCTCATCCGGCATCTTCCTCCGTGGCATCTTCTTCACTTCGTCTTCTGGGCCGCTCCGCATCTAGCATGATGGGAGGCTCCCGCTGTGTGATGCTTCTCCTCTTCTGACGGTTCTTAAATAACCACCCGGTGACCCCGCCCCCCTCTGATGCACAAGGACTTGACAGGGACTTCCCTGTGGCATTCCCCATGACATCAGAGGGGGCGGACTTTTGTGAAATGGTAGGGGTACTTTTGTACCCCCTTACCATTTCACACAGGGGGGAGGGCCGGGATCTGGGGGTCTCCTTGTTAAAGGGGGCTTCCAGATTCCAATAAGCCCCATGCCCGCAGACCCCCACAACCACTGAGCAAGGGTTGTGGGGATGAGGCCCTTGTCCCCATCAACATGGGGACAAGGTGTTTTGGGGGGCTACCCCGAAGTACTCTCCCAATGTTGAGGGCATGTGGCCTGGTACGGTTCAGGAGGGGGGGCACTCTCTCATCTCCCCTATTTTCCTGCAGCCTGCCAGGTTGCATGCTCGGATAAGGGTTTGGTATGGATTTTTGGGGGGACCCCACACCATTTTTTTTTAATTTTGGCACGGGGTTCCCCTTAATATCCATACCAGACCTGAAGGGCCTGGTATGGAATTTAGGGGGACCCCCGTGTCATTTTTTTTAAAATTTTGGTTCAGGGTTCCCCTGTGGGGAATTCCCATGCCGTTTTTATCAATGAACTTTTATGTGTACTGTCGGACCAGCAATTCATTAATATCCGCTAGTAGTTTTAAATGACTTTTTTTCCTTTGAAATGTCAGACTGTTCTAAACACGGGAAACATGTGCCCCTTTACAGGCATACTATAAACACCCCCAGGTATGAAATTTAAAGGAATATTACACTTTTATTGTTTCACTTTAAGCATTATTAAAATCACTGCTCCCAAAAAGGGCCGTTTTTAAAACTTTTGTTTGCATTGATCTATGTCCCCTGGGGCAGGACCCAGGTCCCCAAACACTTATATGACAATAACTTGCATATGAGCCTTTAAAATTAGCACTTTTGATTATTCCTGTTTGTGTCCTATAGACTTCGCGTGTTCGAACACATTTTTTGCCTGTTCGCATGTTCTGGTGTTCTGTTGCGAACCGAACAGGGGGGTGTTCGGGTCATCCCTACTCCCTAGGACACACATTTAACCCCTTGATCGCCCCCTAGTGTTAACCCCTTCCCTGCCAATTACATTTGTACAGTAATCAGTGGCTATTTTTAGCTCTGATTGCTGTATAAATGTCAGTGGTCCCAAAAAAGTGTGAAAAGTTTACCAAAAATATGTAGAAGAATATATCAGCCTAAACTGATGATGATTTTTTTTTTTATCTTTTGGGATATTTATTATAACAGGAAGTAAAAAATATTATGTTTTTTTTCAAAATTGTTGCTCTTTTGTTGTTTATAGCGCAAAGAATAAAAATTGCAGAGGTGATCAAATACCGTCAAAAGAAAGCTCTATTTGTGGGAAAAAAGGACATAAATTTTGTTTGGGTACAGCGTCGCATGGCCACGCAATTGTCAGTTAAAGTGACACAGTGCCGTATCGCAAAAAATGGCCTGGTCAGGAAGAGGGTAAATCCTTCCGGGGCTGAAGTGGTTAAAAGGCCCTCTCGCCACTAAATATTTTTTAATACTTTTTGGATTGGTATCTGTCCCCCATGGCAATGCCCAGCTACCCATGCCCATTTTTTAATAAAAGCTTGCAAATTTGCATAGGAAAAGGCCAGAATACGAACCCACACTGGGACGGTGGGGGCGGTAGCGGTAAAGCTGCGGACATACTACAGGAGACAGTCAGTGACTGTGCACATACAGGAGGCAGTGAGGGACTGTGGACAAATTACTGGAGACAGACTGCAGACATACTACAGGAGACGGTCAGAGACCGCAGACATAGTACATGAGACAGAGACTGCGCACATACTGCAGGAGACGGTCAGAGACTGCAGACACACTGCAGGAGACTGTCAGAGACTACGGACATACTGCAGGAGATGACCAGAAACTGCAAACATACTGCAGGAGACAATCAGAGACTGCAGACATACTACAGGAGACAGAAACTGCAGACATACTACAGGAGACAGAGACTGCCAACATACTACAGGAGACGGTCAGAGATTGCCGACATACTACAGGAGATGGTCAGAGACTGCCGACATACTACAGGAGATGGTCAGAAACTGCGGACGTACTACAGGATAAAAACTGCTGACATACTACAGGAGACGGACAGAGACTGCAGACATACTACAGGAGACAGTCAGATACTGCGAACATACTACAGGAGATGGTCAGAGACGGTGGACATACTACAGGAGACGGACAGAGACTGCGGACATACTACAGGAGACAGTCAGATACTGCAAACATACTACAGGAGATGGTCAGAGATGGTGGACATACTACAGGAGACGGTCAGAGACTGCGTACGTACTACAGGAGACAGACTGCGGACATACTACAGGAGACAGTTAGAGAATGCGGACATACTACAGTAGATGGTCAGAGACTGCGAATGTACTACAGGAGACAGACTGCAGACATACTACAGGAGATGGTCAGAGACTGCAGACATAGTACAGGAGACAGAGACTGCGTACATACTATAGGAGATGCTCAGAGACTGTGGACATACTACAGGAGACAGAAACTGCGGACATACCACAGGAGATGGTCACAGACTACAGACATAGTACAGGAGACAAAGACTGTGGACATACTACAGGAGATGGTTAGAGACTGCAAACATAGTGCAGGAGACAGAAACTGCGGACATAATACAGGAGATGGTCAGAGACTGCAGACATAATACAGGAGACAGAGACTGTGGACATACTACAGGAAATGATCAGAGACTGCAGACAGAGTACAGGAGACAGAAACTGTGGACAGACGGTCAGAGACTGCAGACATATTACAGGAGACGGTCAGAGACTGCAGACATAGTACAGGAGACAGAGACTGGGGACATACTCTAGGAGAAGGTCAGAGACTGCAGACATAGTACAGGATACAGAAACTGTGGATAGACGGTCAGAGACTGCAGACGTGGTGCAGGACACAGAGACTGTGGACTTACTACAGGAAATGATCAGAGACTGCAGTCATAGTACAGGGGACAGAAACTGTGGACAGGCGGTCAAAGAATGAAGACATACTACAGGTGACAGTCAGAGACTGTAGACATAGTACAGGAGACAGAGACTGCGGACATACTACAGGAGACAGAGACTGAGGACATACTACAGGAGATGGCCAGAGAACTCTCAGCAATGCACAGCTTTACAGTTGAAAAACACAGCTCAGGGTTTCAGGATAGCAGTCAGGCATTATATGGGTGTAAGGACATACCTGGCCAGCCAGGCTCATTATACACTTTCAGAGGTCCAGGGGCGGGGCTCCAACTCCGATCTCTGCTCTCACTACAGCTGCTCCTTCCCATGGAAGAATACAGCGCTGCCTCCCATGTCCTCTGTGCACTCTGTAATGCCATCCTCGGGGCCCCAATTAGTGGGTAGCATGGGCTCAAGGGGCAGCTGCTTTGAATCCCCCAACAAAGATTGGACCCGAGGCAGCTGCCCCATTTGCCCCACGTTAAAGATGGCCCTGCATGTTGGACATTAAGAATAAAGGCATTGTTGGATGAACACTGCAGTTGAGTCGTGTTGAAAAATTTGGTAGGCAAGTGGGCTTTTAGTCCCAACTTTCTCAGGTGGACCCCAGTGTGCCAGTCCAACCTACTCAGGCTAAGGGACTCGGCAACCATAATCACAACACACTGTTGATTTATAACAAAACTTTAAATAGGGTAAGCAAACTAGTCCAGGCAACTGTCACATATAAAATAATCAACAAATGTGTAATTTAATAACTAGAGATTCACATATGTTATCAATATCATACAACTGATTACAGAGTATTCAGCAAAGCAAATGTAACAATATCCCTTCAATTTACCATGTGTAAAGAAGAATGTTTCTTGTTCTAGTTTGTTATTCTACAGGTATCTGCAGAGGCTTTTGTTAACAAGCAGAATTGTACTACATCATTAATCATTTCTAATCATAAATTATAATAGATTATGCTTGAAAAAATTCTTTTTATGTTGTTTTTCTGATTTCCCTAGGGAAATACAGAGCATTTGCTATCAGTCCTAAGGATACCTTGTTCTTTCACATAAAATATCTCTAAAGCTTACATTTGCACTTAAAAAGCAGTTTAAAGAAATGTTTTCTGAAAAGTTATTTTTTTTTTTTAAGCAGAGCAAGACAATGAATCTTAATGAACTTGGCAAGTACAATTTCTTATTGTAAATATGATCCTGGAAACCATACTTTTATATCACCGTCAAAGATTGTAGCTAAATGTATACAACAATTTGAAATTAATAGCATTTGTTAAACTTACCAATAGCTATATTACATTTTATTGTGTAAAGATCAATCAGCGCCATAAAACAAGTGCTACGTATAAAATGAATTAAGATTAAGATATTGTGCAAGTGTACAAGATTGCTATAATTGAAAATTAATTTTCTGCAGCTGCTAAACACTCTCAGTATATCACCTCACCATCAGAAATATCTATTGTGCAAACAGTGCAGCGCTACAGACTCTCATGTGACTATTTAAATAAGAAACTATATTTCTACTACACCCCGCTCCTAATGCAAAGAGCGTTGTTACCACCCAATCCTACAGAATTTAAACCACCCCATCCAAAGATGGATAACACTATAGGGACAATCCTGTATTCACACTCTATGAAACTGCCGTGCGGATCGCTCAGTTACAATCTAAACATGAGATACATTCTGCATCAACTAAATTAAATATAGACAATATACTGTATACCTTTCCCTTATTGTATAGTTTTATTTTTATGTACCCCAGACAAATCTATTCTTTTTATACCTAACACCTTTTCTTCCTATATATTATCTTATTTGCTGCATATTTTTTATATAAAACTTTTTTGTTATAACTATTTATAAAACCTTATTATAAATAATAAACTTAAATTGACACCACCCTACAGACCAGGGATAATTTTATTCTATTGTATCTCTTAAAATATTACTACATGAAAAAATCTTTATTACTTATTTGAATTTATTGTTAATTCCCTTATCTATATTTATGAGATACATCCTCTTTATTAAATTCCCTATTATTACTCAATAACTTACTTTCTTTATATTTCAACAAATTCTATTCATTAGATGGAATATGTGCGATCTTGTTGTCGGAAATTCCGACCGTGTGTGGGCTCCATTGGACTTTTTCCACAGGAATCTCTGACACACAAAGTTTGAGAGCAGGCTATAAAATTTTCTGACAACAAAATCCGTTTGCGTAAATTCCGACCGTGTGTGGACAATTCTGATGCACAAAGTGCCACGCATACTCAGAATAAATTAAGAGACGAAAGCTGTTAGCTACTGACCCGTTTACAGTCCCAACGTACATGTTTTATGTCACCGCATTCAGAACAATCAGATTTTCCAACAACTTTGTGCGACCGTGTATATGCAAGACAAGTTTGAGCCAACATCCGTCGGAAAAAATCCATGGATTTTGTTGTCGGAATGTCCGATCAATGTCCGATCATGTGTACAGGGCACACTGTTTATACTTTTACCTTTCTCAGCCATTAAAAATAAAGCAACTCAGGTCAAAATCTATGTTGAGACCTCTGGGTGCCAAAACCTTGGTTTCATACACCCAGACAGACTTACGTTGACTTATGCCGCGTACACACGAGCGGACTTTACGGCAGACTTTGTCCGGCGTACTTTTTGATGGACTTTCCAAATGAAAGGACTTGCCTACACACAATCAAACAAAGTCCAATGGATTCATACGTGATGACGTACGACTGGACTAAAACAAGGAAGTTCATAGCCAGTAGCCAATAGCTGCCCTAGCATTGTTTTTGTCCGTCGGACTAGCATACAGACGAGCGGACTTTTCGACCGGACTCGAGCCCATCGGACAGATTTGAAACATGTTTCATTTCTAGGTCCATCAAACTTTTGAGAAAAAAAAGTCCACTGGAGCCCACACACAATTGAATTGTTCGACGGACTCCGGTTCGCCGGACCAAGTATGCCGTAAAGTCTGTTCGTGTGTACGCGGCATTAAGGTTCTTATGAAGTTCCCACCCCTCCAGTGGTGGTTGACATTTTCTACCCCCAGAATGTCTTTTATTTTATTTGATGTATGGAAATTTAATGTTTATATATGTTTCACTGTGTTGAGATTTATTTATTTAAATAGTCACATGAGAGTCGGTAGCACTGCACTGTTTTCACAATAGATATTACATTTTATACTACTCTTTTCAGTGTACAGAAGCACCAGCTGGTAGTAATGGAATTTAGTAGTGACTAGTAGCCATAGATATCAAATATTTACATGACAGCAGTGATTTAGGAACACATTTTTTAAAAAACTGAGCAGTTTACATGGTACAAACAAATTAATATGATAACCTTGTACTAGTAATATTCCGGTAACAAAACACTGACTGGTATAGAAGTTTTTGGAAAATACATAAAGGAAATGTAAACTCTTTTTGAAGGTTGTTCTTAGACGGATTTAAAATAGATCAGACTGATATAAACAATCTCAACAAAATGTGTGAATGTTTTAATAAACGTGTTTGTATATATAATTTCTCTTTTATTTATTTATTTGGGTAGCCATATTTACTCAAACTGTAGATTATAAAGGGTCTGATTCAGTGGCGGCTGTTTTTTTTGGGGGGGGCGGCAAACAACCCCCCAGCTGCTGGTGGAGGGGCACTAGCACAACTGCCAGCTACCCCCCACCCCCCCTTCACCACCTGCTGTCCTTACCGTGGATACAGGCAGTGAGAAAAGTGGTTGGAGCTGCTGTGGTCATCTCCCAGTGTGGCGGGCTCCGGTGTCCTCTCCTGGAGTCCTTTCCTCTCTGCTCCTCCCTCCACTAGGTGTCAAATAGGATCGCTTGATGTTTTAGCCAATCGCGAAACGGGTTTCATACCTGCTTCCCAATTGGCCAGGAGGAGGATCAGTGTTGCAACAGCGAATATTCATACACACCTGGGTGGGCTCAGGATGCATCCTCCTTCGGCTCTAATCAGGTGCTTAAAAAAAACCCTGGCTGCTATAATTCATGTGCCTGGTGACCCAAAAGGGTCCGGACACATGAATAGGGGGTGGCAGCGGCAGCCGTGATGTTTCATGCTATGCATGAATCTATCCACTACATATAGGGGGTGGAGAGGAGAGAGGGGGCAGCGCCCAGGCGCCCCTAATGGTCTGGCCTCCACTGGTCGGATTCCTGCTTTGTTCTGCTATACAGTGTTTGTACTTTACAACTCTTTATCACATAGAAGTTTAGGAGCTGGCTGACTGGGTCTGAATTACATAAAGGAAATACACAAGATCTATGATTCAGAAGGACTATAACAATGCAAGTTTTGCAGGTTTTCATGATTGAGCAGATCATCATACACCCAGTGCATACAAACATTTATCTGCTCTGGTAAAGTTTTCCCCTAATAAAAGCATGTGTTACAGTCCCAATTTATTGCGTGCCATAAACATATAGAGAAAACTTTTTTTTGGCTTTTATGACTAATATTAGGGTATTTTTGTGCACTAGGGAGTTGCCTGCTTACATGAATTTACATATTTCCTCCAACTCACACAAATACCCCACTATCTATTTACATTTTTTGTGTGTATTTTTCTTTGTGATACGTATTTATACATGTTTTTACAGTTGTATACAGTAAAAAAAATGGAATAATACATTATATACTTTCCTCCATTTTTTTTACGCGTGTTTAAAGTAGAACTAAACTTACCTCTCCTTCAGCAATGTGACATCCACAAGCATCCTCACAAGCACCAACATCCAGTTTTTTTTCCAGGAGATTTTTGCATCTTTTGCCACTTTATTGGTTTTGACAGGATAAGGGATGATGTTAACTCTAATGCACATACTTGAGGTGTTCATTCATTTCAGCACCAAGGCATGCCATGAATGTACGCTAAACTGCACATGTATGGCTCTGTGTGCATTCTGTAGACACTTGAGAGTAGGAAGGCAAGAAGGTTTCATTGCAGCAGAGACATAGCATGAAAAAAACATCCTGTATGCAAAGTTTTTATTTTAAAGCTAAATTTCAGCTTTAAGTGTAATATTTCTGGTTAAAATGGGTACACAGCACTGGTCTGTTTCCTCACAAGATTTGGGATCCTCTGAATTCTCAGGATCTTACTGGAAGCCCTGTGACATCACCCTGGCCCTGGCACTGCAGGCAGAACACAAAGTGTAAGGTAAGTACTGTATATTTTTCTTTTTTCTCTTTTAATTGTTTTCATTTTAGGGGGCCAAGGCATTTTGTCTTCTATGTGTCAGAGCTGTCTGTCTGCTTTAAATACTGGAAGACCAAGATGTTTAGAATGTGCAGTGTTTTACAACAACACCTGTCTATATGCTGTAAGTTACCTCAAAATACATTATACTTTCCATTTAACTACTTCCGGACTGCCCATAGCACATATACTGCGGTAGGGCAGCCCGGCAGCCACGATCATTTGGGGGAATGACAGAACGGCGGTCTGTCTATATAAACAAGACTGTCCTTCTGTCACAGAGAAAGAGCGAGATCTGTGATTCCTACTAATCAGGAATACCTATCTCTCTCTTTGTCTATTATCAGCATCCCCCACACAGTTGGAAAATACACATAGGGAACACATTTAACCCTTTGATTGCCTCTGATGTTAACTCCTTCCCTGCCAGTGTCATTTATACAGTGTCAGTGCGGGTTTTTTTTAGTACTGATCACTGTTTTGGTGTCACTGGTCCCCAAAAAGTGTCACTTAGTGTCCAATTTGTCTGCTTGAATGTCACAGTGCTGCTAAAAATCGCTGATCGCCGCCATTACTAGAAAAAAAAATAAAAATAAAAAGTCCCTAAATCTATCCCATAACTTGTAGACACGATAACTTTTGCGCAAACCAATCAATATATGCTAATTGGGATTTTTTTACCAAAAAAATGTAGCAGAATACAAATTGGCCTAAATTGATGAAGAATTTTGATTTTTTACATATTTTTATTGGATATGTTTTATAATATTGTTTTTTTTTCAAAATTGTCAGTCTTTTTTTGTTTATAGCACAAAATATAAAAACCACAGAGGTCAAATACCACCAAAAAAAAGCTCTATTTGTGGGCAAAAACAATTTTGTTTGCGTACAACGTCGCACGACCGTAGAATTGTCAGTTAAAGTACCGCAGTGCTGTATCACAAAAAATAGCCTGGTCATTAAGGGGGTAAATCCTTCCGGGGCTGAACTGGTTAAGGAGAAAAAATTTAAAATTTTTAAATAAGATTTGATGTTTGTTTGTTTTTTGGTTTATATTTGTATTATTTCTTTTTTTTTCGTAAATAGGGAATATTAAAATTATGTATTTGGATTGAAATTCAGGTTTACACGATTTTGAGATAGCTTTTTAATTAAGATTAGCCAGAAGTAGCTATATACAGTATCTCACAAAAGTGAGTACACCCTTCATGTGATAACACTGAAGAAATGACACTTTGCTACAATGTAAAGTAGTGAGTGTACAGCTTGTATACATTTGCTGTCCCCTCAAAATAACTCAACACACAGCCATTAATGTCTAAACCACTGGCAACAAAAGTAAGTACACCCCTAAGTGAAAAAATGTCCAAATTGGGCCCAAAGGGTTAAAAATATTGTGTGGCCACCATTATTTTTCAGCACTGCCTTAACCCTCTTGGGCATTGAGTTCACCAGAGCTTCACAGGTTGCCACTGTAGTCCTCTTCAAATCTTCCATGATGACATCACGGAGCTGGTGGATGTTAGAGACCTTGTGCTCTTCCACCTTCTGTTTGAGGATGCCCACAAATACCCAATAGGGTTTAGGTCTGGAGTCGTGCTTGGCCAGTCCATTACCTCACCTGGTTGCTGCCACACACGCTTGACACCATCTGAACCAAATAAGTTTATCTTGGTCTCATCAGACCACAGGACATGGTTCTAGCAATCCATGTCCTTAGTCTGCTTGTCTTCAGCAAACTGTTTGCAGCCTTTCTTGTGCATCATCTTTAGAAGAGGCTTCCTTCTGGGACAACAGCCATGCAGACCAATTTGATGCAGTGTGCGGTGTATGGTCTGAGCACTGACAGGCTGACCCCTACCCCTTCAACCTCTGCAACAATGCTGGTAGCACCCATACGTCTATTTCCCAAAGACAACCTCTCGATATGATGCTGAGCATGTGAACTCTACTTCCTTGGTCGACCATGGCGAGGCCTGTTCTGAGTGGAACCTGTCCTGTAAAACCACTGTATGGTCTTGGCCAGTGTACTGCAGCTCAGTTTCTGGGCCTTGGAAATCTTCTTATAACCTAGGCCATCTTTATGTAGAGCAACAATTCTTTTTTTCAGATCCTCTGAGAGTTCTTTGCCATGAGGTGTCATGTTGAACTTCCAGTGACCATTATGAGAGAGTGAGAGCCATAACACCAAATTTAACACACCTGCTCCCCATTCACACCTGAGACCTTGTAACACTAATGAGTCACATGACACCGGGGAGGGAAAATAGCTAATTGGGCCCAATTTGGACATTTTTACTTAGAGGTGTACTCACTTTTGTTGCCAGCAGTTTAGACATTAATAGGTGTGTGTTAAGTTATTTTGAGAGGACAGCAAATTTGCAGTGTTATACAAGCTGTACACTCACTACTTTACATTGTAGCAAAGTCTCATTTCCTCAGTGTTGTCACATGAAAAGATATAATTTTTTTTGTGAATGTAAATGTGAAGGGTGTACTCACTTTTGTGAGATACTGTATATATATATATATATATATATATATATATATATATATATATATATATATATATGTATATATATATATTTATATATACACACACACACACTGTACATATGTACGTATATATACAGTATATTAGGGTTGCACTGATAATGATACTAGTATCGGTATCGGTGAAGATACCAAGCATTTGCACAACTATCGGTACTCATACAAATGCTCCAATGCTCGATCCAATACCTGTTGTATCGGGCCAGGCATCCTCAGCGTAGCAGGGAGGGTGGGCAGCCTCACAGATGATCAGTGCAGTGGTAGGGGGAGGTACAAGTACCGATCTCCCTGCATAACTTTCAATAAAGTATCTGACAGCCGCTTCTCCTCCTCTCCCTCTCGCGGCTGTCAGATGCTTTATTAAAAGTTATGCAGGGAGATCGGTACTTACACCTCCCCCCACCACCACACCGATCTTCCCCTGTCTCCTCCGTCCCTGGCTCTCCGGGTCCCCCTCCCCGTGTGCTCCTCACTCTCTCCGTGTCCCACTCCAGCTCCCCCATATGGTCCTTGCATTCTTTGGCTCCCCGTGTGCTCCTCGCTCTCTCCGTGTTCTCCTCTGGTCCCCCTGCCCCAGATCTGTCAGGATGGAGGGCGGAGGAAGGAGCCGGTAAATCTGTCATTTACCGGTTCCTTTCTTTTCTGAATGATCACTGACTCTGTCCATTCACAAATGGGCAATTTAAACTGTGCTTCAGTTTATGAATTGAGAGGAAGCTCTGTCTCTTCTCTATTCATCTTCAGTGCATCTGATGCTGCTGAGAAAGAGACTGGGGAATCTGTGTCCTCAGTCCCTTTTCCTATCTCAAAGGGGAGATGTCA
The DNA here is from genome assembly GCF_042186555.1 of Aquarana catesbeiana. Lineage (NCBI taxonomy): Eukaryota > Metazoa > Chordata > Amphibia > Anura > Ranidae > Aquarana > Aquarana catesbeiana. The sequence continues at coordinate 412,593,510 of NC_133324.1, forward strand.
GGGGTCTGTTTAGACCCCTGATATCTCACCAAAGCCCCACAACATTGCTGATAAAAAAAGAATTATAATAAAAATTTAAAGGTTAAAAAATAAAATAAAAAAAGCACTAACACCATCCACTCCCCCCCCCCAAAAAAAAGCATTGTAAAAAAAAAATTGTAAAAAGTAAAATTGTAAAAAAATAAATAAAAACGACTGACACAGCCCATGCCTCATCAGTACCCATCAGTGCCACCTGTCAGTGCCCATTAGTGCCTCCTCATCAGTGCCCTTCAGTGCCGTCTCATCAGTGCCCATCAGTGCTACCTATCAGTGCTGCATATTAGTGCCTCCTCATTAACCACTTAAGGACCGCCTCACGCCGATGTACGTCGGCAAGGCGGCACGGGCAGGCAAAATCACGTACATATACGTGATTTGCCTCCCGCGGGTGGGGGGTCCTATCGGACCCCCCCAGTGCCCGAGGCGGTCCTGTTATGTCCCCCGGCGATCGGAAGGTGAGGGGGAGGCCATCCGTTCGTGGCCCCCCCCTCGCGATCGCCGCCGGCCAATCAGATCACTTCCTTTGCTGCTGTATGCTAAACAGCAGCAAAGGAAATGATGTCATCTCTCCTCGGCTCGGTATTTTCCGTTGCAGCGCCGAGGAGAGAAGACTTCACTGTGAGTGCACAACACTACACACACAGTAGAACATGCCAGGCACACAAAACACCCCGATCCCCCCCCAATCACCCCCCTGTCACAAACTGACACCAGCAGTTTTTTTTTTTTTTCTGATTACTGCATTGGTGTCAGTCTGTGACAATTACAGTGTTGGGACAGTGAGTATTAGCCCCCTTTAGGTCTAGGATAACCCCCTAACCCCCCCTAATAAAGTTTTAACCCCTTGATCACCCCCTGTCACCAGTGTCACTAAGCGATCATTTTTCTGATCGCTGTATTAGTGTCGCTGGTGACGCTAGTTAGTGAGGTAAACATTTAGGTTCGCCGTCAGCGTTTTATAGCGACAGGGACCCCCATATACTACCTAATAAATGTTTTAACCCCTTGATTGCCCCCTAGTTAACCCTTTCACCAATGATCACCGTATAACCGTTATGGGTGACGCTGGTTAGTTCGTTTATTTTTTATAGTGTCAGGGAACCCACCGTTTATTACCGAATAAAGGTTTAGCCCCCCGATCGCCCGGCGGTGATATGCGTCGCCCCAGGCAGCGTCAGATTAGCGCCAGTACCGCTAACACCCACGCACGCGGCATACGCCTCCCTTAGTGGTATAGTATCTGAACGGATCAATATCTGATCCAATCAGATCTATACTAGCGTCCCCAGCAGTTTAGGGTTCCCAAAAACGCAGTGTTAGCGGGATCAGCCCAGATACCTGCTAGCACCTGCGTTTTGTCCCTCCGCCCGGCCCAGCCCAAGTGCAGTATCGATCGATCACTGTCACTTACAAGGCACTAAACGCATAACTGCAGCGTTCGCAGAGTCAGGCCTGATCCCTGCGATCGCTAACAGTTTTTTGGTAGCATTTTGGTGAACTAGCAAGCACCAGCCCCAGGCAGCGTCAGGTTAGCGCCAGTACCGCTAACACCCACGCACGTACCGTACACCTCCCTTAGTGGTATAGTATCTGAACGGATCAATATCTGGTCCGATCAGATCTATACTGGCGTCCCCAGCAGTTTAGGGTTCCCAAAAACGCAGTGTTAGCGGGATCAGCCCAGATACCTGCTAGCACATGCGTTTTGCCCCTCCGCCCGGCCCAGCCCAGCCCACCCAAGTGCAGTATCGATCGATCACTGTCACTTACAAGGCACTAAACGCATAACTGCAGCGTTTGCAGAGTCAGGCCTGATCCCTGCGATCGCTAACAGTTTTTTTGGTAGCATTTTGGTGAACTAGCAAGCACCAGCCCCAGGCAGTGTCAGGTTAGCGCCAGTACCGCTAACACCCACACACGCGCCGTACACCTCCCTTAGTGGTATAGTATCTGAACGGATCAATATCTGATCCGATCAGATCTATACTGGCGTCCCCAGCAGTTTAGGGTTCCCAAAAACGCAGTGTTAGCGGGATCAGCCCAGATACCTGCTAGCACCTGCGTTTTGCCCCTCCGCCCGGCCCAGCCCAGCCCACCCAAGTGCAGTATCGATCGATCACTGTCACTTACAAAACACTAAACACATAACTGCAGCGTTCGCAGAGTCAGGCCTGATCCCTGCGATCGCTAACAGTTTTTTTGGAAGCTTTTTATTGAACTGGCAAGCACCAGCGGCCTAGTACACCCCGGTCGTAGTCAAACCAGCACTGCAGTAACACTTGGTGACGTGGCGAGTCCCATAAGTGCAGTTCAAGCTGGTGAGGTGGCAAGCACAAGTAGTGTCCCGCTGCCACCAAAAAGACAAACACAGGCCCGTCGTGCCCATAGTGCCCTTCCTGCTGCATTCGCCAATCCTAATTGGGAACCCACCGCTTCTGCAGCGCCCGTACTTCCCCCATTCACATCCCCAACCAAATGCAGTCGGCTGCATGAGAGGCATTTTTATGTCCTCCCGAGTACCCCTACCCAACGAACCCCCCCAAAAAAGATGTCGTGTCTGCAGCAAGCGCGGATATAGGCATGACACCCGCTATTATTGTCCCTCCTGTCCTGACAATCCTGGTCTTTGCATTGGTGAATGTTTTGAATGCTACCATTCACTAGTTGAGTATTAGCGTAGGGTACAGCATTGCACAGACTAGACACACTTTCACAGGGTCTCCCAAGATGCCATCGCATTTTGAGAGACCCGAACCTGGAACCGTTTACAGTTATAAAAGTTACAGTTACAAAAAAAAGTGTAAACAAAAAGAAAAAAACACATACAAAAATATAAAATAAAAAAAAATAGTTGTCGTTTTATTGTTCTCTCTCTCTCTATTCTCTCTCTATTGTTCTGCTCTTTTTTACTGTATTCTATTCTGCAATGTTTTATTGTTATTATGTTTTATCATGTTTGTTTTTCAGGTCTGCAATTTTTTATACTTTACCGTTTACTGTGCTTTATTGTTAACCATTTCTTTGTCTTCAGGTACGCCATTCACGACTTTGAGTGGTTATACCAGAATGATGCCTGCAGGTTTAGGTATCATCTTGGTATCATTCTTTACAGCCAGCGGTCGGCTTTCATGTAAAAGCAATCCTAGCGGCTAATTAGCCTCTAGACTGCCTTTACAAGCCGTGGGAGGGAATGCCCCCCCCCCACACCGTCTTCTGTGTTTTTCTCTGGCTCTCCTGTCTCAACAGGGAACCTGAGAATGCAGCTGGTGATTCAGCCAGCTGACCATAGAGCTGATCAGAGACCAGAGTGGCTCCAAACATCTCTATGGCCTAAGAAACCGGAAGCTACGAGCATTTTATGACTTAGATTTCGCCGGATGTAAATAGCGCCATTGGGAAATTGGGGAAGCATTTTATCACACCGATCTTGGTGTGGTCAGATGCTTTGAGGGCAGAGGAGAGATCTAGGGTCTAATAGACCCCAATTTTTTCAAAAAAGAGTACCTGTCACTACCTATTGCTATTATAGGGGATATTTACATTCCCCGAGATAACAATAAAAATGATTAAAAAAAAAAAAAAATGAAAGGAACAGTTTAAAAATAAGATAAAAAAGCAAAAAAATAATAAAGAAAAAAAAAAAAAAAAGCACCCCTGTCGCCCCCTGCTCTTGCGCTAAGGCGAACGCAAGCGGCGGTCTGTCGTCAAACGTAAACAGCAATTGCACCATGCATGTGAGGTATCACCGCGAAGGTCAGATCGAGGGCAGTAATTTTAGCAGTAGACCTCCTCTGTAAATCTAAAGTGGTAACCAGTAAAGGCTTTTAAAGGCTTTTAAAAATGTATTTATTTTGTTGCCACTGCACGTTTGTGCGCAATTGTAAAGCATGTCATGTTTGGTATCCATGTACTCGGCCTAAGATCATCTTTTTTATTTCATCAAACATTTGGGCAATATAGTGTGTTTTAGTGCATTAAAATTTAAAAAAGTGTGTTTTTTCCCCAAAAAATGCGTTTGAAAAATCGCTGCGCAAATACTGTGTGAAAAAAAAAAATGAAACACCCACCATTTTAATCTGTAGGGCATTTGCTTTAAAAAAATATATAATGTTTGGGGGTTCAAAGTAATTTTCTTGCAAAAAAAAATAACTTTTTCATGTAATCAAAAAGTGTCAGAAAGGGCTTTGTCTTCAAGTGGTTAGAAGAGTGGGTGATGTGTGACATAAGCTTCTAAATGTTGTGCATAAAATGCCAGGACAGTTCAAAACCCCCCCAAATGACCCCATTTTGGAAAGTAGACACCCCAAGCTATTTTCTGAGAGGCATGTCGAGTCCATGGAATATTTTATATTGCGACACAAGTTGCGGGAAAGAGACAAATTTTTTTTTTGCACAAAGTTGTCACTAAATGATATATTGCTCAAACATGCCATGGGAATATGTGAAATTACACCCCAAAATACATTCTGCTGCTTCTCCTGAGTATGGGGATACCACATGTGTGAGACTTTTTGGGAGCCTAGCCGCGCACGGGACCCCGAAAACCAAGCACCGCCTTCAGGCTTTCTAAGGGCGTGAATTTTTGATTTCACTCTTCACTGCCTATCACAGTTTCGGAGGCCATGGAATGCCCAGGTGGCACAAAACCCCCCTAAATGACCCCATTTTGGAAAGTAGACACCCCAAGCTATTTGCTGAGAGGTATAGTGAGTATTTTGCAGACCTCACTTTTTGTCACAAAGTTTTGAAAATTGAAAAAAGAAAAAAAAAAAGTTTTTTCTTGTCTTTCTTCATTTTCAAAAACAAATGAGAGCTGCAAAATACTCACCATGCCTCTCAGCAAATAGCTTGGGGTGTCTACTTTCCAAAATGGGGTCATTTGGGGGGGTTTTGTGCCACCTGGGCATTCCATGGCCTCCAAAACGGTGATAGGCAGTGAAGAGTAAAATCAAAAATTCACGCCCTTAAAAACGCTGAAGGCGGTGATTGGTTTTCGGGGCCCCGTACGCGGCTAGGCTCCCAAAAAGTCCCACACATGTGGTATCACCATACTCAGGAGAAGCAGCTGAATGTATTTTGGGGTGCAATTCCACATATGCCCATGGCCTGTGTGAGCAATATATCATTTAGTGACAACTTTGTGCAAAAAAAAAAAAAAGTGTCACTTTCCCGCAACTTGTGTCAAAATATAAAATATTCCATGGACTCAATATGCCTCTCAGCAAATAGCTTGGGGTGTCTACTTTCCAAAATGGGGTCATTTGGGGGGGGTTTGTGCCACCTGGGCATTCCATGGCCTCCGAAACTGTGATAGGCAGTGAAGAGTGAAATCAAAAATTTACACCCTTAGAAATCCTGAAGGCGGTGATTGGTTTTCGGGGTCCCGTACGCGGCTAGGCTCCCAAAAAGTCCCACACATGTGGTATCCCCGTACTCAGGAGAAGCAGCTGAATGTATTTTGGGGTGCAATTTCACATAGGCCCATGGCCTGTGTGAGCAATATATCATTTAGTGACAACTTTTTGTAAATATTTATTTTTTTTTTGTCATTATTCAATCACTTGGGACAAAAAAAAAAAATATTCAATGGGTTCAACATGCCTCTCAGAAATTTCCTTGGGGTGTCTACTTTCCAAAATGGGGTCATTTGGGGGGGTTTTGTACTGCCCTGCCATTTTAGCACCTCAAGAAATGACATAGGCAGTCATAAACTAAAAGCTGTGTAAATTCCAGAAAATGTACCCTAGTTTGTAGACGCTATAACTTTTGCGCAAACCAATAAATATACGCTTATTGACATTTTTTTTACCAAAGACATGTGGCCGAATACATTTTGGCCTAAATGTATGACTAAAATTGAGTTTATTGGATTTTTTTTTATAACAAAAAGTAGAAAATATCATTTTTTTTCAAAATTTTCGGTCTTTTTCCGTTTATAGCGCAAAAAATAAAAACCGCAGAGGTGATCAAATACCATCAAAAGAAAGCTCTATTTGTGGGAAGAAAAGGACGCAAATTTCGTTTGGGTACAGCATTGCATGACCGCGCAATTAGCAGTTAAAGCGACGCAGTGCCAAATTGGAAAAAGACCTCTGGTCCTTAGGCAGCATAATGGTCCGGGGCTCAAGTGGTTAATGACACCCCATGAATGCCCATGAGTGCTGCATATTAGTGCTACCATCACATAACATTAAAAAAAAGTATTGGTAATGGGTATCGGCGAGTAGTTGAAAAAAGTATCGGTACTTGTACTTGGTCTTAAAAAAGTGGTGTCGGTGCAACCCTAATATATATATATATATATATATATATATATATATATATATATATATATATATATACATATATATATATATATATATATATATATATATATATATATACACACACTATATTACCAAAAGTATTGGGACGCCTGCCTTTACACGCACATGAACTTTAATGGCATCCCATTCTTAGTCCAAAGGGTTCAATATTGGGTTGGCCCACCTTTTGCAGCTATAACAGCTCCTACTCTTCTGGGAAGGCTGTCCACAAGGTTTAGGAGTGTGTATATAGGAATGTTTGACCATTCTTCCAGAAGCGCAATTGTGAGGTCAAGCACTGATGTGGAAGAGAAGGCCTGGCTCACAGTCTTCACAATTCGTCCCAAAGGTGTTCTATCTGGTTGAGGTCAGGACTCTGTGCAGGCCAGTCAAGTTCATCCACCCCAAACTCGCTCACCCATGTCTTTATGGACATTGCTTTGTGCGCTGGTCCAAATCATTTGGTGGAGAGGGTTTATGGTGTGGGGTGTTAGCAGAGGTTGGGCCTGGCCCCTTAGTTCCAGTGAAGGCAACTCTCAAGCATACCAAGATATTTCGGACAATTTTATGCTCCCAACTTTGTGGGAACAGTTTGGTGATTCCTATTCCAACATGACTGCATACCAGTGCACAAAGCAAGGTCCATAAAGACACGGAGGGCGAGTTTTGCGGTGGAGGAACTTGAGTCCTGACCTCAACCCGATAGAACACCTTCGGGATGAATTAGAGCAGAGACTGCGAACCAGGTCCTCTCATCCACATCAGTGCCTGACCTCAAAAATGGGCTTCTGGAAGAATGGTCGAACATGTTCATAGTCACACTCCTAAACCTTGTGGACAGCCTTCCCAGAAGAGTTGAATCTGTTAGAGCTGCAAAGGATGGGCCAACTTAATGTTGAACCCTACAGACTAAGATTAGGTTGCCATTAAAGTTCATGTGCATGTAAAGGCAGGCGTCCCAATACTTTTGGTAATATAGTGTATATATAGCTATATAGATATATCTATATCTAGATATATCTATATATATTTATTTAATAAAAAGCCTGACCACTTTAATTCACTATAAAAACATCCCGTACATTATATCTCGGCATCATAAATATGCAATTACCACTCAGATTATGCTGTTGGAACACATAAATCATAATGAACAGAGGCAAATAAACCGTATTCACAAAATCTTTTTAGATCTTACATTTTAGAAGCTTTCTACAAAGTTTGCAAAAGTACAAATGGAATGTCAACAGAGCTTTCTTTCAGCAGACGAATGACTGATCAGCTGCAATGTTTCAAGCTGTTAGCTTTGATTTCACATCCTGAAGGTAGCAGTACAAATCACCATAGTGGCATATAATTGCAAGGAATTGCTTGGTTGAATTGAGAACAGCTAAGCCATTTCCAATTTTCATGTCCTTGATACGTGCAGTATGTAAGGGAAAAACAGTAAGACATTATGTTCGCCTTGGTATGAAAGACTTGGTGAGTAATGGTAATAAGTGATGAATAAAGGAAATGGCACTTATGTCTCCTTTGTGTTGTATTTTTACACTATACGATAACATTTTAAACACATTTTACTGTCTAAATGACTATACTATTCAATTTTTTTGCTACCTCAAGACCATTTTTTATTTCATGCATGCCTTTTTTATAGTTTCAGTTCAACTAAAGTCTTTTTGGTATTAGTGGCTGCAAGAAAAAAAAATATTAAAGTACATTTGGTATCTGGGGAGTATGGGAGCCACCATTGCTCACTATCTGAAAATTCTAATTGCCTGGCTATGCCTGGCTTCAAAACGTTTGAGTCACGGAGTCAAAACAATAATGTTGTAAGTGAACATCACCAAAATATGTCAAATATTCATCTCTATATACATTTCTGGTCAGTGTATGACAATGTAATAAATCCAAAGCATCAATATGACAACCAAGGAACTTCAAGAGGAGTTCAAGTGGAGAGGCTAGCAACGGCAGCCTCTATTATTCTTCTATAACAAATGCGCAATAATGAAAAAATAAACTAACCTTGACCCAAAAACCCAATGCTTCCTGGAGACATAGGGTGCCTTACCATTGCCTCCTGGGATAGCTGGTACTACAAATCCCATGAGAAAACGTCCCTGCGATGGGCTAGAGTGCATCTTTGTGGGATTTCAATGCCCAGCTATCCCAGAAGACAGCAAAAAGAAATGGTGACATTACCCATTGTCCTTGGAATGTTGGAAGTCCAAGGTATTATTTTTTCTTTTTTTTTTTATACAAAATCTTTTTTTTCAAATTATTTTTTCAATTGATTTGACTTTTTTGGGGGGCAAGGTAGCTTTCAGTAGAGCTTACTTTCTGTTTTCATAGAATGTCCACTTTAAATGGGGAAAGTGGAATGTTTCTGGGCAATGCACATCAGCCCAGAGGCTTACATTTAGGAGAGCATGTGAAAAGGTGATTTACAATCAAGAGACTGTGAGAGACAGAGGCAGAGTGTGGTCACCCTATAACACACAGTTCGAAAACAAGGACCTTTAACGTGTGTTATTTTCATGAAGCTAGCAATTAGAATAAAACTAAGCTTATAACCACTTCAGCCCCGAAAAGATTTACCCCCTTCCTGACCAGAGCATTTTTTGCGATTCTGTACTGCATCACTTTAGCTGACAATTGCGCTGTTGTGTGACATTGTACCCAAACAAAATTGACGTCCTTTCTTTCCCACAAATAGAGATTTCTTTTGATGGTATTTGATCACGTCTGTGGTTTTTATTTTTTGCACTATAAACAAAAAAAAGAGCGACAATTTTGAAAAAAAAAGCAATATTTTTTACTTTTTGGTATAATAAATTTCCCCAAAAAATATTTAAAAAAACGCATTTCTTCCACAGTTTAGGCTGATATGTATTCTTCTACATATTTTTGGTAAAAAAAATCACAATAAGTGTATATTGATTAGTTTGCGCAAAAGTTATAGTGTCTACAAAATAGGGGATAGATTTATGGAATTTTTATTATTAATTTTTTTTTACTAGTAATGGCGGTGATCTGTGATTTTTATTGGGACTGCAACATTATTGTGGACACATCTGACACTTTTGACACTATTTTGGTACCATTGTCATTTATACAGCAATCAGAGCTACAAATAGCCACTGATCACTGTATAAATGACACTGACAGGGAAGGGATTAAACACTAGGGGGCGATCAAGGGGTTAAGTGTGTTCTAGGGAGTGATTCTAACTGTATGGGGGATGGGCTCACTACAACATAACAGAGATCACTGCTACTGAAGACAGGGAGCAGTAGATCCCTGTCATGATGCTAGGCAGAACAGGGAAATGCCTTGTTTATATAGGCATCTCCCCATTCTGACTCTCCTTGCCACAATCGTGGGCTGCAGGTGAACATTAAGTTTGCAGGACCTGTGGGCATGCTCCCGCGGTGCGTGATGGGTGCGTGCGCAAATTTAAAGGGACTTACAGGTACACCCATTTGCCTGCCTGTACTATTCTGCCGACGTATGTGTGTGTGCGGCTGTCAGCAAGTGGTTAAAGTGCTATTATCATGTTAAATAATATATGAGATTTTGTTTACAATAGATTTTTATTCAAAAATGTAACAAACTTCTTAGGATACAAATAGTATCATACAGATATAGAGAGATCCATGCACCCTTAATGGTAAACAAGTGTCAGATCATTGTAACTATAATAAAAAAATCAATTGTAAAAACTAAATTCAATTAAATTAGAAAACTGCCTGCCCAGGGCATATATGGTATAATCATAATTACTCTGTGGCATAAACAATTCAGGAACATTACTCCGAAAAACATCTCTGCAACAGTTGATCCATAGCATAACTAGAGATCGGAGCACTTATCACCAAGGTTGATCTGGTACTTCAAGTCAATTTAAGTATCTCCCACATTGACATCGGAAAATGAGAGGCTCTAGGACTCTCCATTTACATCCATAAGGTAAATGTCATTAAACATAAAAGAGGAGAAAAGCAAAGAACAGAAAAAAGGGGGGTGAAAGAAAGAAGAAAAGACATAAGAGGAAAGAAGCAGGAGTCAATTCCCTCGGCCTATGCACTCGACCGCCCAGTCCGGGAACTATGGGGCTTGAAGGTATTTAATCCAAGGGGACCATAACCTTTCGAATTTGGCTTGTTTGTCCCTGAGGATGCTGGTCAATTTTTCATTGACCATGATCCAAGAAAGTTTGTGTTTTGCTAATGTGACATTGATCCCTGGAGTGCTCACGCTATAGTAATTTTAGCTGCTGAAAAAAATAAAAAAATGAGAGTTCAGAGATGTCTAGGGCATATATGAGATTTTGTTGTTCGGTTTTATATCTACTTTAAGAAACAATACTTGAGTTATTTAAACTTCAATGCTAGGCTACATTTTCTTATGTGTTCTATTGGTGTGCACAGATCCGAACACCCAAAAATACATTTAAGGACCAATATCTGTCCACAACAACTGATTGATAGCTACTTCTTTAATTCATTCCACACACTGTCACCCCATGTTTACTGCAACTCGTTGCTCATAAGCATTTTACTTACACATCTTACTTCCCCTGCCCATTTTTGCTTGATCAGTGCAAGAACATCCTTACAAGGAAAACAATTTAAATATGTAATTGCTAAAAAAAAATTACATCTGTAAATAATAAAAAAAAAACATAAAAAAATATAGATGATAGGTGGGAAAAGGACTCGGTCTGGAACAGCTTTTTGTTTTCATCATTATCAAACATCAGGTTTTTGCCCTTTCATCCTGTTTCAAAGACCATTGACCTCTTACTTCTAGATTAAAGAAAATTTCACTATGTTACTCTGTGGGATCAGCATCTGGATCTTTTTGCACTTCACAAACCACCTTTTAATCCCACTAGTCTTGTGACACTGTTACATCGATGACGTGATTATGAGACGGCCCGGAAGATCTACTCAAGATCTGTCTGGAGAGACTCAACGAAATTACTTTAATCTGACTTTCACAATGTCATACGACCCCAGTTAGTTACTTTCCTGGATGTCACTGTCACACAAGATGACAATGACATACGAGTTGTCTTTATCGAAAACCCACGGCTGGCAATTCGAGCCTGCATGCCTCTAGCTGTGGCATGATTGGTCCGTCAATCCCCCTTTTGTTTTTTTGCATTTAATTTGTTATTTTTTATTTGTTTTTTTTTTTAATTTTTATTCCAGTTAATTTCATTCTGCCTTGCTTTGATTTATTTTATTTTGTACCCCTGCTTTTATTGTGTACTACATTTTGATACATTTGTTACTTTTTTGTATGTCATTTTTTGATACTAAAACCACTGTTTTTTTAATGCTATGTCTACTCTCTGAGCCAGACATTCTCAAAGCCACCAAGTTACCAGCTTTTTGATTGTGAATATGACATACTGGGGGATGGAACCTCCCAGCCATAGCACCAGCTTTCAGCCCGCTCTCATTAAGCAGTTGAGCGAGAGTATGCTATTTTTCTCCACTGTTTAACTGTTCAATACCCATTCCTGCGTGAATATACAACTGACAAATGGTTGTGGCTGGAGGGATACTCCATTTTATATCCATGTCATATATGGAAAATCACTAAGTGGTCTTGGAAGAGGAAACCCCAGCTCTTTCTCCCATCTTTTTGTATTAATCAGAATGACAATTGAAATTTTCACCAGTGTATACCAAGGACATGGGTATGCTATCAAACGAAACACAATGTAAGTTTACCTTTGATAAAATAAAGTGCCTAATGAGGAAATAAATGTGTTTGTAGTGGGACTATACTGGTTTAAAGGGATATATTGTAGAATCTATGATACCCAGAGATTTAAGTATTAGGAAATTTCCATCTATCACATACTCAAAACAATTTCCTTCTGTGTCGAATTATATACTTACTGGATGTTCTTTGGATCTTATAAAACTTATTGTGTCTTATGAGGAAAAATTCTTAAAGGATGTAAACTCAGAAATTGATACATTGAAAAAAACTATCCTGCAGTGTCATTCAACTACAATGCATGATCAATTGAACTCTGAATGAATGTCTAACATCAAAGTTTGGAACAGTACTAAAAGATCAAAATATTTATGAGATTTACAAGATTAGGAGGATGGTCTAGTTTAAATCTGCCTAAAGTCTAAAAGATTCCATTCCATACATATATTAACCACTTGCCGACTGCTGCACGCTGATATACGCCGGCACAAAGGCAGTGGTGGGCAAATGGGTGTACGTGTACGTCCCCTTTAAGAGGCAGGGATAGCAGGCGCGCACGCCCGTCACATACAGCGTGACCGTGCCCGCAGGACTGGCAGACTCGATGTCCACCAGTCTCCCGGTGATCGTGTCACGGAGCCACAGAACGGGGAAGTGCCTATGTAAACAAGGCATTTCCCCATTCTGCTTTGTGTCATGACAGAGATCACTGCTTCCTGTCACTGGGAGCGGTGATCGCTGTCATGTGACTTGAAGCCCATCCCCCTCACAGTTAGAATCACTCCCTAGAACACACTTAACCCCTTCATTGCCCCCTAGGGGTTAACCCCTTCCCTGCCAGTGTCATTTACACAGTAATCAGTGCATTTTTATAGCACTGATCACTGTATAAATGACAATAGTCCCAAAATAGTGTCAAAAGTGTCCGATGTGTCCGCCATAATGTTGCAGCCCCAATAAAAATCGCAGCTCACCACCATTACTAGTAAAAAAAAAATAATAAATAAAATGCCATAAAACTATCCCCTATTTTGTAGACGTTATAACTTTTGCGCAGACTAATCAATATACGCTTATTGCGATTTTTTTAACAAAAATATGTAGAAGAATACATATCGGTCTAAACTGAGAAAAAAAATGTTTTTTATATATTTTTGAGGGATATTTATTATAGCAAAAAATAAAAAAATTTGCGTTTTTTTCAAAATTTACACTTTTTTTGTTTATAGCGCAAAAAATTAAAAACGCAGAGGTGATCAAATACCACCAAAAGAAAGCTCTGTTTGTGGGAAAAAAAGGACAACAATTTTGTTTGGGAGCAACGTCGCAGGACCGCGCGATTGTCAGTTAAAGCGACGCAGTACCGAATCACAAAAAGTGCTCTGGTCAGGAAGGGGGTAATATCTTCCAGGGCTGAATCGGTTAAAGAAAATACCAGGGTCCACATGCGACAGAAGAGTTAACTTTAGTTCACTGGAAGTTTCAGATACTCAGTCTGAATATTCTGATACAGCATAAGCTAGATCTTTCCTTACATCTAGGAGTTCTGTAGGATCGGTCTTTTCTGAAGTGAGTGCCACAAACCCCCAAAAAGGAAAAGAACAAGATGAGGTGGCCACTCAAATAAAACACATCACAAGAAATATGCACAGCTGACAAGGTAACACAAGGACCAGGTACATCTCCTAAAAATGTTTTGAACCTGTCATGTATACCGCTATCTCAAGATGAAATGTTATCTAAGGATTTGTCCTTTGTTCCTACATACCATGTTGATGTTTTTTTTACACCATTTTGGGTATTAATCATTTTATCAGAAATCTGATGCTGCGGAAGCATTTTCAGGGAGAAACAGGGGATATAACAGCAGATTCTCCCCAGTTATTTGAATGTGTGTCTGATTCCTCTTTTTTATTTATTGATTTGATTTTAAAATCTGCTCCGGAGGGACTCCTATTTGAGTCTAGTGGTGGCTAGTTTGGGAAGTTGACAGGTAACATACTGTAAATAAAATAGATAAATATTTTTATCTCATCCAGGCCAGGAGCGGGTGGTGCATGCCTACCACAGCATTGTGGAAAGTGAACTTATCAAATTAAAGGAGACTATCCAGCCACAGAAGTACCCCCAGAATTCTAATCTAAGTAAAAAAGAGGATGGACATAGTTATCTGCCAAGCAGATGGGGGGGTTCTGTGGTTGTGTTAAATGTTGAGAACTGCAAGCTGGAGGCACTTCATCAATTGGGGGACTCTGTTACCTATTGCAAGTTAGATTTTGATCCCACTGAGGCAGTTAAAGAATGTACTGGACCCTAGGCAGGAAATGGGGGTCCTCAGCCCCAAAACCCAATGGTTTTTTTTTTGAAGCACACAATTAGAGCCTGAGACTCTAATTGGCTTAAAAAAGGATGGGCTCAGGGCAGAAGGCACTGCGCCCTGAGCCCTCCCAGTTGTGTGACAATTGCGAATTAATATTCGCTATTGACTTACTGATTCTCCTCCTGGCCAATTAGGAAGCAGGTCCTGAGACCAGATTGAATCTTAGGACTCCCTGGCCAATCGCATCTCAGGACACACTTCCTGTTCAGCCTTCCTATTTTGTATGATGAAAAATAGCAATATACAGCCATCAATTTCATTCCATGATTTGTGATATGTTTCTTAATTGTTTTTTTTTTTTTTAACCATAGATTTTTATTGAAAAATTGCAGTTTACACATGAAGTATAAAGGATTGTTTACAACATAGTACATGAACATGGTGGATGTTGAATGTTAGACTTACTTCTACAAAGAAACATTCCTCTCTGAACTACCTATATCCACATAGCTTACGACCTCAACAGTAGGTAGAGCCTGTCACCCCAATTGGGTACATACTGTGAGCAGGCTCCTCTAAGGGACTTGAAAGAGGTAGCTCTCCTGGGACCTTGTTGAGGGTCCCTGGTGATGAAGTATTTAGTAAGTTCTATCTTTGTAGGATACGAACTAGTTAACATCAAACATTGAAACTTTCTGACCACAATAAAAGGAGAACACATACTTTGGTCTTGGTGTAGTCGCATTTTAGTAGTTCCTGTTGTAGGCCTTCTGGCGCGACTACACCTAATATTAGTTTTTACCACTATATGGCTGTTTGATTGGTATAAGTATCATAAGCATATTAGACATAGAGCAATAATCACAAGTGAGAGGAGGCATAGCGAGAAGTGCTCCAGATCTCCCAGTATTTATGGAAGGCCGGAGCTCTTCTTTCTTTATACGCAAACATTTTTTCAAATGTATACTGAGCGTTTACTCTAGAAATTACTTTTGGAGGTGTTGGGAGCGCCATTCTTTTGCCAAGGAGATGCGTGTTGCAAATAGTATATGAATAACAACCTTTCTTGTCAAAGGGGGGAAGTTTTCTATACCAAGACTTAGGAGAGCAAGTACATGGTTTAATGTGGATGTGGTATTTGTAATGTCTTGGATGAGGGAAGCTATGTCCTTCCAAAAGGATTCTATTACCTTACAGCTCCACAGTATGTGTAGAAGGTTGCCAGTAGTATTACAGTTCCACCAGCAAAGTGGTGGGATGTTTGAGTTCATTTTGCAAATACGTAGGGGCGTGAGGTACCACCTATGTAGTATCTTCTGTGCATTTTACCAGTGGTCTACACGTGCTGAGGATTTGCCGTTGTATTTTACAGCTAAGTGCCATTGATGTAGTGGGAATTCTCTTTTTAGCTCTTGTTCCCATTTCATCATATTGGGTAATTTATACTGTATGTATAGGGGGGTAGCAAATTTATAGAATAGGGATTTGCCCTTGTGTATCACTGGATGTTTGTTAATTAGGTAGTTCCAAAGGATTTGGGGTATTTCTAGTGGCCTGAGTGTGTTAGTTTTAGTGTAGTGTTTTATTTGGAACAGTTGGTATATGTCCAGTGCTTCCTGTTCAGCTAGTTCAGGTGTAGAGAAATGTTCCCCTATCCTTTTCCAAGATTGAGTCGAAAAGTTTGGGATTAGGTGTTCATACGCCGCTAATGGAGTTTTTATTCTGTGCATTGGAGTGTCTATAAATTGCTGTTTTATCATGGAGGACCATACTGCTATAGTGGCTTGTATTGTAGGGTACGGGTCTATGGTGTAAACAGGCAGCTAGTGCCAGAGCTGGGAGGTCATGACCTGGGGTGATTTCTTGTTCTATTGCCGACCATCTGTTGTCAGTTTGACACGAGAACCAGTAACGAGTTTGGTCCAGAATTGCTGCTTGATAGTAAATGTGTGAGTTGGGGAGGCCTACACCGCCAAGGTATTTCGGTTTGTACAGTTGTGTCAATGCAATTCTAGGTTTTTTACCCGCCCAAATAAATTTCTTTAGCTTGTTCGTTAATTCTAAAAAGAATGTTCTAAAATGGTATAATAGTTTGAGCAGTATTTGCATTTGTTATGCAGCTATTCTTTCCATCCATGTTAAGTGCAGTTTGCCAATTTGGTCCATATCTTCTTCAATTTTAGCAAGTAACGGAAGATAGTTGCAGGAGTATAGTTTAGCGGAAGAGGAGGTTAGCTTCACACCAAGATAAGCAATTGAGGGGGGTCCCAATTACAGGGGAATAGACTGTTGATCCTGTTTTGTTCCTCTATGGGCACATTGAGTGTCAAGGAAAAGAATTTGGTTGTGTTGGCTTTGTAAAGGAAACTTGACCAAATTTGTGTAGCAGCGTTTTTAGTTCTAGCATGGAGGCTTTGGGGTTAGATATCGTCAATATTATATTGTCAGCAAATAGTCCTATCTTGTGGCTTTCGTGGCCCATCCTGATACCTTGTATGGTTTCATTGGACCTGATACATTGTGCTAGTGGTTCTATGAAAAGTGAGAATATTATTGGGCAAAGGGGGCAGCCTTGACACGTACCATTTGATAACTGGAAAGGATCAGAGAGAAGACTAGATGTGTACACTCAAGCTGTGGGACTGAAATATAAGGACATGATAGCTAAGTGAATCAGGCCAGATATTCCAAATTTGTGTAAGGTCTTTGATAGGTAACCCTATCAAAGGCCTTTTCGGCATCTAAGGCTAGGAAGATACTGGGAACTTGGTTGATTTCTGCAAAATGCAGGAGGTGTAGTATCCTTCTGGTCCCGTCCAGTGCTTGCCTGCCTTTTACAAAGCCAACTTGATCCAATCCTATGAGGGAGGGGGTAATTTCCATTAGCCTTTTGGCTAATATCTTGGCATATATATTTAGATTTGAGTTTAATAATGAGATTAGCCTAAAATTTTGGGGGTGGGAAGTATCTTTACCGGGTTTGGGTAGTGTAACTATGATCGCTTGAAACATTTCCCTTGGGAAGGAACCTGATGTGCCTGCTGTATTAAAAACACCTACTAGTTTTGGTGCAAGGAGGGAGGTGAATGCCTTATAGTACACAGCGGAAAAACCATCCGCTCCTGAAGATTTGTGCATGGGAAGAGATTTGATAACTTCTACGCTAGTGAAAGGGGAGTTTAGAGCTTGTAGCGTGGCTATATCTACCGAGGGCAGTTGAACTCCTTGGAGGAATTCCTCAAGCTCTATTTCCGTGGGTTAGTGGGTGGTTGGGTCTTTGTTGAGATTGTGAAGGGATTTGCAGTAGTCCCTGAAGGCATTGGCTATGTCCTTAGGGTTGTGAAGTGTAGTATTTGAGCTGTGAAGTTGAATGTGGGTAATATTGGCTTTGGTTTGTCTTTATTTGATTTGGGAGGCTAATGCTCCGTACACATGAGCGGGAATTCCGCCAGCAAAAATCAGATGAGAGCTTTTGGTCCGAAAATGCGACCGTGTGTATGCTCCATCGGATTTTTGCTGGCGGAATTCCAGCCAGCAAAAGATTGAGAGCATGTTCTCAATTTTTCGGTCGGAAAAAGTTCTGATCTGAAATTCCGATCGCAAAATTCCTACACATGCTCGGAAACAATTTGACGCATGCTCAGAAGCATTGAACTACATTTTCTCGGCTTGTCGTAGTGTTGTACGTCACCGCGTTCTTGACGGTCTAAGGTTCAGTGAACTTTTGTGTGACCATATGTATGCAAGCCAAGCTTGAGTGGAATTCCGTCAGAAAAACCATCCAAGATTTTTCCGACGGAAATTCTGCTCGTGTGTACGCGGCATAAGAGTTTGCTTGCCCTATTGTTTTGGGAATAGAAAGATAGTTTAATCCATTTGAAATATAGATCATAATATGCCCTAAGTTCCTGTCGTAATTCCTTGTGACATCAATTAAGGCATTTCAAAACGATGGGGGATGTGGTGCCGGGGTTCTTATGTTGGGCCTCTAGTTCTGCAATGGACTTGTGAAGCTGTGATAAGCGCTGCAACCTTTTTTTCCTTTCTCTAGAGGCAACCTGTATAAGTATTCCCCTAGCAAATGCTTCATGTGCACACCAAATTATTGTTGGAGAACACTCTCCATTGGCATTGAAGCTAAAGTATTCTTTGAGTTTCTCCTCTATCTCATCCCTGATATGGGGATGCGACAGAAGAAAAGTGTTGTTGCGCCTCAGTAGTTTGTGGGAAGTTTTGCTAATATCCATAACCTCAATGGTCACAGGCGTGTGGTCTGACCAAGTGATGTTATGGACATCAGCTTTGCTCACATTCTGCAGAGCATACATGTCCGTGAGAAAAAAATCAATTCTAGAGTAACTATTATTCACCATAGAGAAATATGTGTAATCCCTCTCGGTGGATCTAAGGCAGTGCCAGGGATCAAATTTCTTCATGGCACCATGATCCTAAAGAGGGCCTCTTCCTGAGAGCCACTGAGGAGGAGTCAAGTTCATCATTCATAACCATATTGAAATCCCCACATATTATTAAGTTACCTTTTTGTAAGGATTTAGCAAGTGAAACAACTTTACGAATAAATTTCATCGGTTTAACATTAGGCACATATAAGATTAACAGTGTGTAGGTAACTCGGTCTATTTCAGGGACCAGAATGATAAAGCGTTCTTGGGGGTCGATATGATCCTGCAATAAAGAAAAAGTTACAGTGTTCCTAATAGCAATCAATACACCATTTTTCTTGGAAATATCTTTGGCAGTGCATACTTTTGGGAATTTGTTGTGCGTGCACTTTGGGGGTTTGCTGCTGGAGAAATGTGTTTCTTGTGCACACAGGATGTCACATTTCAGGTCTAGAGCGGACTTCCATAGGGCTCTACATTTGTAGGGACTGTTTAAGCCTCTCACATTGTGTGACACAATCTTAAAGTGGAGTTCCACCCAAAAGTGGAACTTCCACTCATCAGATTCCTCCCCCCCTCCAGTGACACAGTTGGCACCTTTCAGGGGGGAGGGGGGTACAGATACCTGTATATTACAGGTATCTGTACCCACTTCCGGCATAGATAGCCGCAGAATCTGCGGTTATTTACACCACTTCCTGCTCCCTCCCCGCTGCCTGCTGGGAAACACACGGGTCCCAGAGACAGCAGGGACCACCCGTATTGCGCTGTGCGACTCGCGCATGCGCAGTAGGGAACCGGGAAGTGAAGCCGCATGGCTTCACTTCCTGATTCCCTTACCGAAGATGGAAGCGGCAGCACCCGAGGATGGAGAGAAGGTTCGGCCTCGGGTGCCGACATCGCGGGCGCCCTGGACAGGTAAGTGCCCATGTTTTAAAAGTCAGCAGCTGCAGTATTTGTAGCTGCTGACTTTAAAAAAAAAAATTTCGGCGGAGCTCCGCTTTAAGGTTCATTCCAGTTAATTAAAGTGAACTGCTGCCATCTAGTGGTAGAAATTAGTAGAGACTGTGCTCTTGAACTGTTGCTGGGTATGTGTAATTATTGAGGTAAAGTTTCTGTAACATCAGAAAAAAAGAAAGAACAAGAATAGAAAACCATACTGAGCTGTGCTGCAACTTGGAACAATCAAGCAATATGTATTGCATAAAACAGGTTACAGGAGTCATGGGTTTGCGGGCATTTTGGAAGGCACCAGGGGTTAGTGATCCTGAGAGAGGTAACATACAAGTATGAATGCCATCAAAGTGAACAAATATGTAGTAGATAGTTGTCTACCTGCCCCTCCTGTTTTGACAATTAATTTTGCGTCTGTCCTGGAGGGGTTTAGGGTCTGCAGCTTCTCCATTCACTGGCAGAAGTAGCCATTTTCTGAGTTGCTCCATACCTTTTTCAAGTGAGGTGATTGCGTGCGATTCATTATGCATTTCTAGCAATAATTTGGCAGGAAATCCCCATTTGTAAAGAGTTTTGTGATTACGCAGGATTTTTGTAATAGGGACTAGATTGTGCCTCGCCATCAGTGTAGCTTGTGACAAATCAGCATACAGTGCGATTCCAGCGAACGGGTCAGGGAGTGCGGGATGATGTCTTTCAAATCACATCAGCTGGTCTTTCACATGGTAAAAGTGGATCCTAGCTGTGAAATCCCTGGGGATTTGGTCAGACAGTAATGATGGCTTTGGCAGTCTGTGGGCTCTGTCTATTGTTACATCAGCAGGCCCCAGGGATGGGAGAGCTGTGGTCATGAGCTTTTGGAGGTATGCTGTGAGTTCTGCTGATTTAATCGATTCAGGGCCTCCTCTGAATTTTATGTCATTTAGCCCTATCCTCGATGTCTGCCATTTTGAGACGCATGGCCTTGAGATCATCCTCAATGTCAAAGTGGGCATCTAACAGCTCATTATGTGCCAGAGTGAATTCCTCCATCTTTTGTTCCACATAGTTTACTCTGCTGCTGAACGCTGACAGTTCTATTTTTGTGGTGTGTATAAATGTTGACATGTCCTGCTGGAGGGCCCCCGTAAAGTTAGTAACATTTCTTTTATAGTAGTGTCCATGATAGGCTGCCCAGATGTGGGGAATGCATCTAGCTGCTGGCCATATGAGGAGGATTCCTCCACTCCTTCCCCCTCCGTCCCTGTCTCATCCTGCTTTTACCCCTCCACCCCAATCCTTATTTTCTGTTTCACAGGGCTATCAAAGGGTGAGGATGGTGGTGGATGACTTGTGGAGCATGACTCACCCGTGGATGGTGACGGATGGCTGCAGGAGCATGCAGGGGATGCTGAGGCTCGGTTCTCAGAGCGAGCGCCATTTTGGAAATCTTGGCTGGCCACGGGGGGAAGAAATCTGTCAGTTTCTGTGGTCCTTCTCCCTCCTTGTTCTTGTTAATCGTGGCCGCTGTGTTCCCCTCGGTCTCCGCTCTCTGTGGGTACAATTCGTATCTGTGTAGGCTAGATGTGAGCCACGTTAAACAGACCGTTGTGGCAGAGCTCTCTCCTCACACCACCATCCGCTCTGGCTGCCGGCTCTGTCCCTCCTTTCTTAATTTTTTTTAATTGACTCAATGCCGCCCCTGTAAATAATTGCAGGGTGGCTTTGAGAAGCTATATACAGTATCTCACAAAAGTGAGTACACCCCTCACATTTTTGTAAATATTTTATTATATCTTTTCATGTGACAACACTGAAGATATTATACTTTGCTACAATGTAAAGTAGTAAGTGTACAGCTTGTATAACAGTGTAAATTTGCTGTCCCCTCAAAATAACTCAACACACAGCCATTAATGTCTAAACCACTGGCAACAAAAATGAGTACACCCCTAAGTGAACATGTCCAAACTGGGCCCAAAGTGTCACTATTATGTGTGGCCACCATTATTTTCCAGCACTGCTTTAACCCTCTTGAGCATGGAGTTCACCAGAGCTTCACAGGTTACCACTGGGGGCCTCTTCCACTTCTCCATGATGGCATCACGGAGCTGGTGGATGTTAGAGACATTGCGCTGCTGTCAGAAACCATGAACCAGACCGAGACAGAAGTACAGTAAAATCACACTTGTTTATTAATAAAAATAAAAAAGTAAATAGAGTAAGCATAGTCAAAGCATAGTCAGAGTCCAGTAACTGGATTGGGTAGTCATCCAAGCCAGAGTTCAATAACCAGATCGGGTAATCAGCCAGGCCAGAAGTCAGGGATCCAAGTAGAGGAACGGCAAGCAGGATAAGGAGCCAGAAAGAATGTCAGCAAAGCCAGTCTTCAGACAGGAACGCAGGAGATGGTTTCTTGTGATGTGACCAAGGGGAAGGCAGGAATGAAGTGAGCTGGAGAACTTTAAGTAAGCAGGACTGACAAGCAGATCCACAACAGCTGGTTAACTGTGGAGAGAGACGAGAGCTGGCAATTAGCTGACAGCTGAGTGGCCAGCTCAGAGAAGGAAGGGCTGAGCCAGGCCTGGCCGTACCCCCCTCCTCAACAACCCCTCCCCCTCAGAGGACCCCCAGGCTTGAGGGGAATCATCTATGAAAATAACGGAGGAGGGTAGGAGCCTGTACGTCCGAGGATGAGACCCAGGAGCGTTCCCCCGGACCGTACCCCTTCCAATGCACCAGGTACTGTATGCGCCCACGGAACCTATGGGAGTCAACAATGGATTGTACCTCACACTCCTCGTGGTTCTCAACCTGTATAGAGTGAGGACATGGCACCGAGGTGGTAAAGCGGTTGCAGACCAACGGTTTCAATAAGGAGACATGAAACACATTTGAGATGCGCATACTAGGAGGAAGGTGCAACGCGTAAGCCATTGGGTTAATCCTGTGAAGGATATGGAAAGGCCCAATAAACCGAGGTGCGAACTTCAGTGAGGGAACATGGACGTTGCGAGATGACAGCCAGACCCTGTCCCCAACCCTGGTAGGAAGGCGCAGGCAGGCATCTGCGGTCAGCATGGAGTCTGTAGCTATCATTAGCATGACCCAAAGCCTCCTGGACTTGTGCCCAAGTGGAATGAAGACCACGGAGATGCTCCTCTAGCGCAGGAATACTCTGCAGAACAAACAAGTCAGGCAACATGGAAGGTTGGAAACTATAATTCGCCATAAACTGAGACAATTGGGAAGCAGAATTCAATGCACTGTTTTGAGCTAACTCTGCCCATGGTAATAGGTGTTACCAGTTGTTGTGATTGTCAGAAATATAGCAATGTAGGAATTGCACCAAGGACTGATTGGCTCGTTCTGCATCCCCATTAGACTGAAGGTGATACACAGAGGAGAAGCTGAATTCCCAGCTGTGCACAAAAGGCTCGCTAGAACTGGGACACAAACTGACTACCCCTCTCCGAGACAATCACCTTGGGTAGCCCATGTAAGCGAAAGATCTCTCGAGCAAAAATGGAATCCAGATCCTTAGAAGTGGGCAACTTCTTAAGTGGAATACAATGACACATCTTTAAAAAACGGTTAACCACCATAAGGATAACTGTGTTGCCTTGGGAGTTGGGCAACTCCACAATGAAATCCATAGACAGGTGGGTCCAGAGCCTCTCTCTATTGGGTATGGGTTATAAGAGGCCAGCTGGAAGGTGTCGTGGAGTCTTACTCTGAGCACACATGGAACAGACAGCTACGAAGGCAGTGACATCAGCACGTAGACTAGGCCACCAGAATTGTTGGGAAATGGCCCAAATGAGTTGATTCTTACCAGGGTGGCCAGCTGCCTTGGGAGAATGTTAAGTCTGGAGCACAGCAGTACAGAGACACTCTGGGACAAAGCAGCAGTCACAAGGTTTCTCAGGAGGAGCATTGACCTGAGCAGCAAAAATTTTGTCACCCAAAGGAGAAATAAAACTGGTGCGAACTGTAGCCAGAATACGATCAGGAGAAATCATAGGAACCGGAACCGACTCCAACTTGGAAGTGGAGGAAAATTGATGTGACAAGGCGTCAGCCCTTACATTCTTAGTACTGGGTAAGAATGAGACAATGTAATTGAAACTTGACAAGAAAAGAGCCCATCGCGCCCTTCTGGGAGAGAGGCGTTTAGCCTCAGACAAGTATGTGAGATTCTTATGGTCAGTAAGAATGAGAACTGGCACAAGGAGATGTCTCCATTCTTTCAAGGCTAAGATGATTGCCAACAGCTCTCTGTCACCAATCTCATAATTGCACTCAGCAGGTGACAATTTCTTGGAAAAGTAGCGACAAGGATGCATAGCACTCTCAGAGGTAGGACATTGAGACAGAATGGCGCCAACACCAGTCTCAGAAGCATCAACCTCAAGAATAAAAGATAACGTAGGATCAGGATGTGCTAACACAGGAGCAGAAACAAAGGCAACCTTGAGACTTTCAAAGGCCTTAATGGACTCCGGAGACCAACTCTGTGGGTTACCGTTCTTTCTCGGTCAGGGGCTTGACCAGAGAAGAGAAATTACGAATAAACTTCCGATAATAGTTGGCAAAACCCAGGAAACACTGCAGAGGATGTAACCCCAAGGGTCAAGGCCACTGTAATGAAACAAAAGTTTCTCTGGGATCATCGAAAAACCAGCAGTGGAAATGACAGGAATTTAACCTGTTCCCGATGGAACTCACACTTCTCCAGTTTACAATAGAGATTGTTCTCTCTTAATTTCTGAAGCACACGACAGACATCTGTGTGGTGGCTCTCCAGGGACTTGGAAAATATGAGGATATCATTGAGATAAACCACCACACATAACTGCAACAAATCTCGGAGGACATCATTAATAAATTCCTGGAAAACTGCCGGGGCGTTACAAAGTCCAAAAGGCATTATGAGATACTCATAATGGCCTGTTCTGGTATTAAACACAGTTTTCCACTCGTCGCCCTCCTAAATCCTCACGAGATTGTAAGCCCTTCTCAGATCAAGCTTAGTGAAAATCATTGCTCCCTTGAGGCAGTCAAATATCTCTGTAATCAACGGGATCGGGTAGGCATTCTTAATCATGAAACGACCCTTATAATCAATACAAGGTCTCAGTTCACCGCTCCTCTTCTTCACAAAGAAGAAACCAGCACCAGCAGGAGACAAGGATTTGCGGATGAAACCCTGAGAAAGTGCGTCTGCAACACACTCCTCCATGGTTTTATCCTCCAAGACCGACAAAGGGTAAACCCGGCCACGAGGGGGAGTGGCACCAGGTTGAAAGTCAATTGTGCAATCATACGGCCGGTGTGGAGGCAAACTACCGGCTTGACCTTTGTCAAAGACATCGCTAAAATCACTGTACTCCTCTGGCAGGGAGGAGAGTGAGGAGGTACACACGACCTTGGCTACCTTCCAGAAGCATGTTTCACTGCATTGTGGTGACCAGGAGAGAACCTCAGCATGGAGCCAATCAAAAGAGGGGTTGTGCTTCTGTAACCAAGGATAACCAATAACCAGCAGAAACCTAGGAGAGGAAATCACTTGGAATTGGATTATCTCATGGTGAAGAGCCCCTACGGCCATGGACAATGGAACTGTCTCATGAGTCACATGGGCAGGCTGTAGAGGTCTCCCGTCTAGAGCCTCAATGGCAAGTGGAGTGTCACACAGCTGCAGTGGAATTGAGTGCTTTGATACAAAGGCAGCATCAATGAACAGGCCTGCAGCCCCAGAGTCGGTTAGAGCCTGTATCTCGATAGACGACTTAGCCCAAGAAAGGGTGACGAAACCAGGGGCTTATCCTTCTGGATAACTAGGAACGACACAACACCACCTAAGGTCTGTCCATGACAGGACCTCAAGGTTCGGGTGTTCCCAGGAGGACAAGACTTCAAAAAGTGACCTGCCTGGCCACAATAAAGGTACAATCTCTCACTCCTCCTAAAGGCTCTCTCATTCACAGAGAGACGCATGAAGCCCAAGTGCATGGGTTCATCTTCACTGAACGACTCAGTATCAGGAGGCATGGAAGGTGAGGGAGGCACAGGTGGGACTGCAAAGCTCGGAGGCAAACATACAGGAGGCTTCAACAAGCGCTCCTTAAAAGAAAGTCTTTCTCTGAGTCTGGAGTCAATGAGGATTGCAAACGAGATCAAGCTCTCCAGCTCAGTGGGTATATCTTGGGCTGCTATCTCATCTTTGATGGAATCCGACAGACCATGAGAAAAAGCAGCCACAAGGGCCTCATTGTTCCAAGCAACCTCTGCT
The DNA here is from genome assembly GCF_042186555.1 of Aquarana catesbeiana. NCBI lineage: Eukaryota > Metazoa > Chordata > Amphibia > Anura > Ranidae > Aquarana > Aquarana catesbeiana. Next base: position 412,619,547 of record NC_133324.1, read on the forward strand.
GCCAGAGTATGGAACGCAGTGGCGTAGTCAGCAACAGTTCTCGTACTCTGTTTGATGGACATTAGGCACTTGGCAGCAGAAGCAGAGTGTGAGGGAACATCAAATACCCTTTTAAAGGAGGCCACAAACTCAGGGTACCTCAAGACAACATGTTTTTGCATCTCCCATAGAGGGTTAGCCCAGGCCAAGGCTCTCTCAGAAAGCAAAGATATCACAAACCCTACTTTGCTTCTTTCTGTGGGAAACACCTGGGGCAGCATCTCAAAGTATATCTCAACTTGGTTGAGAAACCCTCTGCATTGAACTGGATCACCCCCAAATCGCTGGGGAAGCGGGCCGGAACCAGACATACCTCTTACGCCCTGTACACACGGTCGGACATTGATTGGACATTCCGACAACAAAATCCATAGATTTTTTCCCACGAATGTTGGCTCAAACTTGTTTTTTCATACACACGGTCACACAAAGTTGTCGGAAAATCCGATCGTTCTGAACGCGGTGATGTAAAACACGTACGTCGGGACTATAAACGGGGCAGTAACTAATAGCTTTCGTCTCTTAATTTATTCTGAGCATGCGTGGCACTTTGTGCATTGGATTTGTGTACACACGATCGGAATTTGCGACAACGGATTTTGTTGTCGTAAAATTTTATAGCAAGCTCTCAAACTTTGTGTGTCGGAAATTCCTATGGAAAATGTGTGATGGAGCCCACACATGGTCGGAATTTCCGACAACAAGGTCCTATCACACATTTTCTGTCGGAAAATTTGACCGTGTGTACAGGGCATAATAGTGGTAATACTCAAAGTGGGTGCCTGCACAGAGACTGGCACAGCCGCAAGGACAGCCTGCAACTCAGGTTGTACTGAAGCAGCCACAGTGGAGGATTCTAGGTGAGCCGTGTGACTCAGGAGCGTTTGTAACGCCATGGCAAACTGATCCATGCGGTGATCTTGCTCATCCAATCTGAAATAAATATTACCAACAAATGGATTGACTGTATCTTCTGAATTCATGGCCTTCACCTACTGTCAGACACCATGAACCAGACCGAGACAGAAGTACAGTAAAATCACACTTGTTTATTAATAAAAATAAAAAGGTAAATAGAGTAAGCGTAGTCAAAGCATAGTCAGAGTCCAGTAACCTGTAGTCAGCCAAGCCAGAGTTCGGTAACCAGATCGGGTAATTAGCCAGGCCAGAAGTCAGGGATCCAAGTAGAGGAACAGCAAGCAGGATAAGGAGCCAGAAGAGATGTCAGCAAAGCCAGTCTTTAGACAGGAATGCAGGAGATGTTTTCCAGTGATGTGACCAAGGCGAAGGCAGGAATGAAGTGAGCTGGAGAACTTTAAGTAGGCGGGACTGACGAGCAGATTCACAACAGCTGGTTAACTGTGGAGAGAGATGAGAGCTGGCCGTTAGCCAACAGATTAATGACCAGCTCAGAGAAGGAAGGGCTGAGCCAGCCCTGACAGTTGCTCCACCTTCCGTTTGAAGATTCCCCACAGATGCTCAATAGGGTTTAGGTCTGGAGACATGCTTGGCCAGTCCATCACCTTTACCTTCAGCTTCTTTAACAAGGCAGTGTTTGTCTTGGAGATTTGTTTTGGGTCATTATCATGTTGAAATACTGCCCTGCGGCCCAGTCTCTGAAGGGGGGATCATGCTCTGCTTTAGTATGTCACAGTACATGTTGGAATTCATGGTTCCCTCAGTGAACTGTAGGTCCCCAGTGCCGGCAGTACTCAGGCAGCCCCAGACCATGACACTTCCACCACCATGCTTGACTTTAGGCAGGACACACTTGTCTTTGTATTCCTCAACTGGTTGCCACCACACACGCTTGACACCATCTGAACCAAAAAATTTGATCTTGGTCTGATCAGACCACAGGACATGGTTCCAGTAATCCATGTCCTTAGTCTGCTTGTCTTCAGAAAACTGTTTTGTGTGCATCATCTTTAGAAGAGGCTTCCTTCTGGGACGACAGGCACGCAGACCAATTTGATGCAGTGTGCGGGGTATGGTCTGAGCACTGACAGGCTGACCCTCCACCCCTTCAACTTCTACAGCAATGCTGGCAGCACTCATACTTTTATTTCCCAAAGACAAACTCTGGATATGATGCTGAGCACATGCATTCCACTTCTTTGGTCGACCAGAGGGAGGCCTGTTCTGAGTGGAACCTGTCCTGTTAAACCGCTGTATGGTCTCGGCCACCGTGCTGCAGCTCAGTTTCAGGGTCTTAGCAATCTTCTTATAGTCTAGGCCATCTTTATGTAGAGCAACAATTCTTTTTTTCAGATCCTCAGAGAGTTCTTTGCCATGAGGTGCCATGTTGAACTTCCAGTGATCAGTATGAGAGAGTGAGAGCGATAACACCAAATTTAACACACCTGCTTCCCATTAACACCTGAGACCTTGTAACACTAACGAGTCACATGACACCGGGGAGGGAAAATAGCTAATTGAGCCAAATTTGGACATTTTCACTTAGGGGTGTACTCACTTTTGTTGCCAGCGGTTTAGACATTAATGGCTTTGTGTTGAGTTATTTTGAGGGGACAGCAAATTTACACTGTTCTACAAGCTGTACAAAAGTGTAGCAAAGTGTCATTTCTTCAGTGTTGTCACAAAAAAAGATATAAGAAAATATTTACAAAAATTTGAGAAGTGTACTCACTTTTGTGGGATACTGTAAATTGTAATTTTTTTTAATGTTATTGTTATGCTATGAGGAAGGCTTTTGTGGCTGAAACGCATTAGCATTGTAGACACTGTATGCGTTGAAGCCAATAAAGTTTTTGCAACAAAGAGTTCACCAAGTTGCCAGCTTTTTAATTGTGAATGTGCCAAACTGAGGGAGAAACTCAACCTGAGCACCAGCTTCCAGATACTGAAGAAGTTGAGCTAGGGTATGCTGTTTTTCTCCACTTATACAAATATCTATCATTTTGAAATGTCCCCAGAGCTCAGCTTTAACCGCTGCAATACCGGCCAGATTTCAGCTTTCTGCGCTGTCACACTTTGACAATGAATGCAACACTGTACCCAAATACAATTTTTATCATTTCTTTTGGTGGTATTTATTTACTCCTGTTTTTATGTTTATTTTTCATTCTTTGCTAAATAAATGAAAAAAAAATGTAGAAGATAATGCATGTGTTCTGCTACATTTCTGTGGTAAAAATAACCCAAATCAGTGCATATTATTTAGTCTGTGGGAAAGATATAGAGTCCACAAACTATGATATATAAACCTGATATACTGATGGCCCATCTCATTTCGTGAAGCCCGAAAAATGACACGACAGTACAAATTTCCCCCAAATTACCAATTTTTTGAAAGTAGACAGTCCTAGGTGTTTAATAAGATGCATGGCAAGTTTTTGGAAGTTGTAATTTTTTGTCACAATATTTTGGAAAATTAAGAAATATAAAAAAATCGTTTTTTTCACTTTTTTTTTTGCAGTACAGCATCATCATGTAACTGGCATGGCGGCGATCAGGGACACTGATTGGTGAGAGTATGCAAAAAAATTATATATATATTTTTTTTAATTTTAAAAACAAATATTACATTTTTTTTTTTTATGATTTTTTTCACACTTTTTCACATTTTTTTTAAACACTGTACTAATCTGGGAAGGTGAACAGGATTTTTTTTACACATTATGATCACTTATAACATTGAATATCACTGTTATAAACAATTACTTTTACTGAATGAAATTGATTCATTTAAATTGTATTGTTGTGATTAGCTGTGTTTGGCCTCAGCTAATCACATGGTACAGATAGGCTGTGATTGGCCTAGACTGACCAATCACAGTGAGCAACACAATAGTACATAATGAACAGAGATCACATGGTACCGACAGTGGCCCGGTACAGTAATCTCTCATCGGGTGACAGATCGCAGTGCAGCCCTCAGGGCCCACATAAGGCACAATCTGGGGATGACATAATATGACGTCCACTGAGAACGGCGAATGTCCTGCCTGGCCATCATTTGTCTATAGGCCAGACGGGAAGTAGTTAAAGACTGAAAGTCCAAGGGAGATTTCTTGTCTATGAATGATTAGTCTGCATGTTTTGCATGTTCAATGTGCCTTCCAATTTTTTACTGAGATCTTAAAGCAAGATTCAACCATGTTACTTGAATGCTACTGGATTTGGGTATTTCTCTTTCCCACAAACTGTATACCTTCAATAAGTAAAGGGCTCCCTTCTGAGAGTTTCTAAAAAGCCCTTAACCCCAGTGGTTGTACCATAAAAATAACTGCTTCCATGTGTTCCAGAAATAGAAGTGGTGTCTTACCCTGCCAAATTGTCAAGAATTAGAAGGCAAATTTAGTATTCCATCTCCAGAACCTTCATATCTAGTTGCTAAGAGTTTAAAGCAAGCATAGAATGTCTTCAATGGTCTCACTATGCATGGTCTCTGGTGTAATGTAATTATTTAATGCACTTGTGCCCTTTGCACATATTGTTAGTAAGGTACCTCAGAACCCTCACAGACATCATTCTGTGCTTTATTTATCTAGCTGATTACTCATGCCAGTAAAGGAAAATATTCTTTAAATTGGATTATAGCAGTTAAAAGGCTTAGTTTATTTCTCTTATAGAAACTTTTATATTGGATCTTACTCTAGCACAAGGCAAATTAAAATGGACTTTAGGGTGCACTAATGTGGATTTGTAAAGGGACCTTTATCTTTTGCAGTTTCATTTAATAGGTCTACAGTGTATATTTGTCTCCTATGGTATAACCCTATCTTCAACAGCTCCTATAGCAATACTGAAGTCTCTGACCATCTTTTGTAGTATGTATATAGTCTCTGACAGCTTTCTATAGTATTATCTCAGTAGGGGTTTCTTTCACTGTGCCACTTCTGGTTTTGGAGTTTCTGGTCTGTGGAATGCAAGGTGTTCCAGATGATTTTGTTGCATATCGTAGCACTACTTAAGTCTTGTACACACGATCAGATTTTCCGCAGACAAAACCTCAGACTTTTGCCCGAAAGTGTGTGCCTGGATTTTGTCATGCATACAAACGGTACACAATTGTCGGCCAATAAACATGAATGTAGTAACGTACTAGACGTACTATGAGCCGAAAAAGAGGAAGCTCAATTGTTAGGCGCCATCCTTTGTGCTCCTTCTGCTAATTTTGTGTTAGTAGAAGTTTGGTGAGTGTTGATTCGCGCTTTTCATTTTGCACTTTTCATTTCACACTTTTCAGTTCGTTTCTGAACGGCCATTCATCAACCAGCCATGTTGCGGAATTGGAGGAGATAACGTGTTATTTATTATTGGCCTTGGAGTTATTGCTTTAACCCAAGTCCAGTCCAGGAACAGGAGGAGGAGGATTTCTTGGACCAAAAATTGGTTCTTTATTAATTGTGACCAATTAGGTCATATGCCTTTGCTGCGGGAGCTCCAGGAGAATAATACAGATGATTTTCAGAATTATCTCTGGGTGACGGACCCCTGCTATCACCAACTGTTGGCATTGTTGACCCCCAATATTAAGAAGCAGGACATATGCATGAGGCTTTTATTTTATTTTTTTGTTGAATAATGATTTGATTTGGTATATTTTTTTGGATGCATAGAATGCAGTTTTTGGTTAAGTTCTATTGGCAGATAGCATGCCTAATTTTATTTGTTTTTTTTTAATGCACAATAAAAAAATGTGGAGAATAATACTTGGCTATGTGTTTTACTTCAAATGACAGTTTGGGAGTAGGCAGTTACATTTTAAAAAATATATTGTAAAATTAACAAGGGACACCAACATAGTTGTATCTTTGATCTTAAAAAATACAATATAATGGTGTTGTGGCAACTTGCACCAAAAAAATAAAAAATAAAGCATAATAATATTATTCTTGCTTTCACTAGAAAAAAAGCCTTTGAACATTCGTTTGCAATAACTCCATCAGTATCACCAGCAAAGCAGCTTCATTATTATTCCATTAAAAAGAAGAGAATGTGCGCTGCATTTCGAGATTTCCTAATTAGCCACGTCACGATTGTTAATTCTCCATTACGAATGCTAGCTTACAAGACTTCTGGCTCATCCTTGCTTCCGAGCATGCATGTTTGTACTTTGGACTTTTGTCCGACGGACTTGTGTACACACGCTCGGAAAATCCGACAACAGACATTTGTCCGCGGAAAATTTTAAAGCCTGCCATCCAACATTTGACCGCGGAAAATCCGATGGAGCATACAAATGGCCTGTTTTCTGCCAATGGTCTGTCATCACACAATTCCCGTCGGAAAACCTCTACCTCCCGCCTCTACTTTTCCCCTATCACTCTCCCACAATTACTTACTCTTTTATTATCAATAATCTCCCCTTTGAGTACAGGATACACTCATCTCAGACCCAACCAGACACTGTACCCAAACAGCAGGGTTCCATATACCCCAGCCGACACCCCGGTCACACCTGTTGCCCCCTCAAATAGATAGAGTAGCAGGCCTATATCTGTCTCTGGTAACACACGCCCCCCACCCCGACTTTTATCATTTAACTAATCCCATCCCTCTCTATTCCCTTTTTTATATCTTTTTTTGTTTTTTTTTCCTTCTCCCTCTTTTCCTCACCCAGACATCACACCTCGCTCCAAGACCTTGCTTAACCCCCGCCCTCCCGCTGATCCTCCTATCCCGCCTTATAATCTCTGAATAGGGACATAATGTCTCCAAAACAGCTAATCTCGCCTCTCTCACTGAAACTAATCTCAGTAAATGCAAAAGGTTTAAATATTCCTGAGAAATGCTCCTCATAAATTGAAAGCCAATATAGCGTGCATACAGGAAACGCATTTCAAAACAGGCACCATTCCCAATCTTAAAGACCAAAACTACCCCAATGTCTTTCATGCCACATCATCTTCTTCCAAAACAAAAGGAGTCTCAATCTTAATCTCTAAAAACACTCCTTTCCAATTGCTGGACTCACTACTAGATCCTGAAGGTCAATATATATTCCTATAAGCCCCATACACACTATCAGATTTTCTGCTGATTTTTTCCTTCAGATTTACCAAAACCATATAATATGAGGTCAAACCTTAGGAGTTTCAATTTGTATGCAATCAGGCAGGCCCTTGCCCTACATGGTTTTGGTAAATCTGAGACAAAAATCAGCAGAAAATCTGATAGTGTGTATGGGGCTTAAGGGAAGACTTGGAGAAAGCCCCATAACAATTTCGAACATATACGCAACTAACGCTAAACAGGATTCCTTCTTTAGACAAATAGGGGATCTTTTATCCTCTTTTGCAAATATTGTCTTGCTAATAAGTGGGGACTTCAATGTGCCCTTAAACCCACTCCTGGATTCCTCATCAAGGACCTCAGCACTCCCTTACAGAGCTCTCAAACAAATCAAACTCCAGCTCCATGGCCTTATGCTCCACGACACTTGATGAACACTAAAACCCCAAGAAAGAGGCTTTTTTTCTGTATTTTCATCTGATGATCCTGCCAGTAAGTTTGTTATTTTTCAACTTCCTTTAACAGCCAAGCTGTTCAGCACAAATGGCAGTTAGTGTGTTGAGACAAACCATTTAACACTAACAGGGGTTCCTACAATGGTTAACTTTTACTCATTATGTAAAACCTTTATCTCAAAAGGATTAAAACAAAAAACAAAAAAAACTGTTGCTGTAACTGCTAAAAAGCGTTAGCCTGAGCCTTCATTTGTTAGTCATCTCCATCTAAATCTTCTAGTGCATCTAAAATAAAGTTCTCCATAGATTAACAACACTGCTACTACAACCCTTATAAATAACAAGGGTATGTTACAAATTTTATGGGGAAATCACACAGATAAAATAACATGGTGTCCCCTCACAATTCATACTAAGTTCTAATCTGGGCATGCAGCCTTGCTGTCCAGGAAAAGGGGGGATGAGCATGAGCTCCCCCTTGAACCTTATTGGGCCACATAGGGTGTGTGCCTTTTCCAGGGGGGACCATGGTCAATTGATTGTGGGGGTCCGTAGGGTCCGCAGGCAAGGGGCTTTTTGGAATCTGGTGTATATTTCTCATTCACACAAAATATAAACAGTAAATAAACACATTACTAACAAAAAAGGAAAAGTCCCAAAGTGTAAATCCATCTTCAATCACATGCCCAGTGATACCGATCCTCATTACATTGAACAACACCCGCCAAAAGAAAAAACACACCTACCTGCCATGTAGGGATGAGCCGAACACCCAGCAGTTCGGTTTTCAGCAGAACATGCGAACAGGCAAAAAATGTGTGCGAACATGCGAACACCGTTAAAGTGAAAAATCAAAAGTGCTCATTTTTAAAGCTTACATGCAATTTATTGCCATAAAAAGTGTTTGGGGACCCGGGCCCTGCTCCAGGGACATGTATCAATGCTAATAAAAGTTTTAAAAATTGACATTTTTCAGGAGCAGTGATTTTAATAATGCTTCAAGTGAAACAATAAAAATTAAATATTCCTTTAAATATCGTGCCTGTGGGTGTCCTTAGCATGCCTGTAAAGTAGTGCATCTTTCTCATGTTTATAACTAACAGTGCCACAGCAAAATGACATTTCTAAAGAAAAAAATGTCATTTAAAACCGCTTGCGGCTGTAATGTATTGTCGGATCCCAGCAATATAGATAAGAATACCAAGAATACAAAAAAAAAATGGCGTGGATGTCCCCCCCAAAATCCATACCTGGCCATTCCAGTCTGGTATGGATATTAAGGGGAACCCCAGACCAAAATTTCTGAAATACTATATCAAGAATTGTAATTACATGCCACTATTAAACAGGGGCAGAAAAATTGGGCCTGGGGTGGTGGTGCCACAAAACTGTAACCCCTCACAGATACTCTTGTTGGGCATAGGAACGGACCCTGCTGTGAAATATTAGATCAAAAATTGTAATTACATGCCTCTGTTAAACAGGGGCAGAAAAATTGGGCCTTGGGTGGTGGTGCCACAACACTGTATCCAATCATAGATACTCGAATTGGGTGCAGGAATGGCTCTGCGTTGAAATATTATATCAAAAATTGTAATTACATGCCCCTGTTAAACAGGGGCAGAAAAATTGGGCCTTGGGTGGTGGTGGTTCCACAACACTGTAACCTCTCACAGATACTCACGTTGGGTGCAGGAACGGGCCCTGCTGTGAAATATTAGATCAAGAATTGTAATTACATGCCCCTGTTAAACAGGGGCAGAAAAATTGGGCCTTGGGTGGTGGTGGTGGTGCCCTAAACCAAAAATATTGTTGGAAGCTAGCATCATCAAGATTGAGGAGAAATAGTCAGCATAGGCAGTCTTCAAGGGATCCCACATCCATAGCAAATTCAATCAGTTATATCAGCATCAGGTGCTTGATAGCTGCTGATCCAACACGGATTCATTTTTATGAATATGAGAGTATCAACAGAGTCTGTGGACAGGCACACTCTTTGGTCCATTACAAACCCTCCAGCAGCACTGAATGTGCATTCAGAAAGCACACACTGGATGCAGGACAGACCAAGAGCTCAATTGCATATTGAGCAAGTTCTGGCCAGTGGTCCATCCTCAAGAACCAGTAACCCAGTGGATACTCTGTTGGAAAGGTCTCCAAGTCTGCTCTTGCCCCTAGATATTCCTGCACCGTTTAATGCAGACACTGGCGATGGTAGCTTGAACTGATAAGACCTTGGCACTGAGGACTAAAAAATTGTTTAAAGGCATCAGTCAGAGGGCCACTTTCTCCACCGCTCTTCCTCTGACCGAACGAAGCCTCAGCAACATGTTGTCCAGCACCAGGAAATCGTAACCTCCCAGGGTCTGGAAATGCATTGCACAAACCTTTCTTCAAGGTCTCCTGAAGATGTTTCATTCTCTGCTCTCTCTGCAAAGGCAGGATGAGTTCTGCAACCTTACCCTTGTAATGTAGATCAAGAAGGGTTGCCAGCCAGTAATGATCCCTCTCCTTGATACCACAAATCCTAGGGTCCTTTTGTAGGCTTTGCAGAATCAGGGAGGCCGTGCAGCGTAAGTTTGCAGAGGCATTCAATTCTGAGTCCTCTGGGTCACTAAGGATCACATGATCCGTAACTACCTCCTCCCAGCCATATACAATTTCTTGGGTTTCTGGGGAATGAAAACCATCCCTTGAAGACTGAGGCTGAGTGTTATCATCTACATCCATGCTGACACAATCCTCCTCCTCTTCTTCCTGTGAGTTTGGCAGGCCCACAGGAATGCTATCTGGATAAAGGGGTCCTTGAGAGGAAAGGAAGCCCTTCTCTTCCTCCCACTGTTCTGCCTCAAGTGCCCTTTCCATGATTCCACGAAGCATGTGCTCCAGCAGAAAGACTAGAGGGACAGTGTCACTGATGCATGTATTGTCGCTGCTTACCATCCTTACCTCCTCAAATGGTGACAGAAGAGTGCATGCATCCTTGATTAGTATTCACTAGCTTGGCAAAAAAAAGCCAAGCTCCCATGACCCTGTCCTGGTGCCATACTCGCACAGGTACTAATTGATGGCCCTCTGCTGTGTGTGCAGCTGCTGCAGCATTGCCAACATTGAGTTCCACCTGGTGGTCATGTCACAAATGAGGCGGTTGGTGGGCAGGTTGTATTCCCTTTGAATGTCAGCCAGCCGAGCACTGGCATTGTATGACCGGCGGAAATGAGCGCAGACTTTTCTGGCCTGCCTCAGGAGATCCTGTGAGCCTGGGTACCTGCTCAAGAACCACTGCACAAACAAATTCGGAATGTGTGCCAAACATGGAACATGGGTCAAGTGTCCCTGTCGGAGGGCCGAGGTTGGTGACATTGTCGCATACAACCATTCCTGGCTGAAGCTGGCATGGTGTCAACCACCTCAAAGCCTGCCCCTGCAAAGCTGACAGAATCTCTGCCCCAGTGTGGCTCCTGTCCCCTAGGCAGACCAACTCAAGCACCGCATGGCATCTTTTAGCCTGACTGCTTGCGTAGCCCCTTGAATACTTACAGAGCACCGCTGGTTCAGAGGACAAATCTGCAGATGAAGCCTTAGAGGAAGAAGAAGAGGAGGGGTGGATGAGAGAACTGTGGCAGAATCACAACTAGCATTTTGGAGGTGTGGTGGCGGAACAAGCTGCAACAACACTGAACCCTATCGTGCATCCTTCCCAGCTGCCAGCAGAGTTACCCAGTGCACCATGAAAGTAAGGTAACATCTCTGCCCATGCCTTATGGACCATGAGTCAGCAGTAATATTAACCTTACTGCTGACCGCCCTGTCCAACGAGGCCAAAACATTGCCTTCCACATGCCGGTAGAGAGCCGGAATGGCCTTCTATGAAAATAAATGGCGTTTTGGAACCTGCCACTGAGGTACAGCACATTCCACAAATTCATGAAAGGGGGCAGAGTCTACCAGCTGAAAAGGCAGCAGTTGCAGTGCTAGCAGTTTGGCCAAGCTAGCATTTAGAAGCAAAGCATGTGGATGGCTGGGACCGAATTTCTCTTTACGGTTCAGCAACTGGAGTAGGGAAACTTGTCTGCTAAATTCAATTGGTGGTGTACTGCTAGCAGATTGGCTGCAAGTACTTGGGACACCTATTGCTATACCTTCTTTCCTCTCAGCGCAGGTTTTTGAGAGGACTGGAGGTATAGTAGGGTTGGAGATCCCAGATAAGGAGCAAGGAAAAGTCCGCCTTTTTCTTTGATGTGGGTCTTTCAAGTGCTGTTGCCAAAGGAACTTTTAAAAGTCGGTGGAGAGTCAGCAGTGCCCTGCACCTGCGGAGCTCTGTGGTGTGATGCAATAGGGTGGCTGCCCTTAAGCTGCCCCCTAGAGGACATCCTGCCTTGCTGGAGTTGTGCCTCCTCCTCCTCCTCCTGCTCTCTTCTCTCAGGCACCCAAATACAGTGAGTGACCTCATCATCCCCTCCCTGATCGTCACTGGAGCAAACTTGACAGTATGCTGCAGCTGGAGGAACATGACTGCCAGTTTCTTGTCCTTCTGTGGCAACCCCTCTTTCTAGGCTCATGTTACTCCCTTCCTCAACCTGGGAACTAACATCAGAGCCTTCAAATCACTGCACATCCTCCAGCAGCATGTACCTGACACTGTGGTCGAATAATTCTGGGGACTCCTCCGTGCATGATGGTGGGGCTACGGAAGGAGTGACTGTGGGCAAGGTGCCAGTGTAATAGGCCAATTTGGCAACTGCATTGGAAGGCAAACTACGCTGAGCCTGGGTGACAGAGGATGAGGAGGATGAGGACAGATTGTTATCCTCTCCACCAACTCTTCTGCATGTTGTGACTCAATAACACATCCAGCAGCAGAATAAAAGGACAAGCATGCCCCACAGCCACCTGCAGAGGATGTACCATGTCCACGACCACCATTGTTGACTGTAGGCACAGAGGCTGCTTGCCCTCTTTTAGTGACCTGTGAGTGTCTGCCTCTCCTTGGTGACCTTCCGGACATGATTTTTTTTTGTTTTGCAACACCACACTACACTGTATTAGATACTGTGTACACCACCAGAAGTGTAGTAGAAACTGTACAACAGCTGCAATGTATTGTATACTGTGTACACCACCAGAAGTGTAGTAGAAACTGTACACACTGTATTAGATACTGCGTACACCGCCTGCACTGTATAAGAAATTGTACAACGGCTGCACTGTATTATATACTGTTTACACCACCAAAAGTGTAGTAGAAACTGTACACACTGTATTAGATACCATGTACATTAGTGTATTAGTAACAGCACACCACCGAATGCACTGTAGATATATGCTACACTGGATGCAGAGTATATATATATATATATATATATATATATATATATATATATATATATATATATATATATATGCCTGCACTGACTGAATATCGAGTAAACACTGAATATATAGCCTATGCTAAATGCAGAGTATATACATAAATATTCTATACTGACTGTATATACTGTATATATCAAATACACTGCCACTAACTGATAAAAACTGCCTGATTATTGATCTAACTCAAACTATCTCTCTGTCCACGCCAACAATACTACACACGGCTGCCGTGTAAGCAGCCTTATCTAGTGTGGGGCATGAACTTAGTCACCCGAAGCCATGATTGACCAAAGGCACCCTGCCTTTGGCCAATTATGGCTCTTTCAGCAGAGCACGCTGTGATTGGCCAAAACATGCAGGTCAGGTGCATGCTTTGACCAATCATCATACAGTAATGCACTGCGAGATCTCAGTGCATTTTGGGGCTTTCCCCAGTGCTCGAATTTCCCGCTTCTGCCCCATAATGTTCGATGTTCTGCGAATGGGAGAACAACCAATGTTGGAGTCAAACTTATGTTCGACTCGAACATCAAGCTCTTCCCTACTGCCACCAAATTAAGGATTCCTGGCTGATTGCTGGTTTTTAAACAAGGGATAATGGCTGACGTCCTTGACCAAATATGGCCATGACCATATTTGGTCAAAGTTATTGATAGCTGCATGGCCAGGTAGGGATACATCACTGGTTCCTAGGAAGGTGGTGGCTGCTGGCTTCCTAACAACCAGCCTGATCAGGAAGCTGTCATATTTAGCAACGGTAGTAATACTGGTGCTAAATGTATCTTTTTACGCTGCAGCCAGAGGTACGACACCTCATTTAATTTGCCCATTTGCTAAATGCCAAATAGCTAAGTTTATACAGATTTTTGGTTTGATTTAAACTTGAACCTTATCCATAGTCTCTAGAACACCCATAATGCACTGGTAAACCAGTGCTGTGGGCTGTCACCATATTAAATGTTTATTTGAAAAATAAAGATTGTTTATAAAAATGGTAAACAAGATAAAAAAACAAAACGTCCATACACACTAGGCAGCTGAAGAACCTCTGGCAGAAAAAGCAGCATAAAAAATGCTCATAGTAGCTTGTGTTGTAAAAGAGTTTATGAGAGTTTATGGGCATTTGCTTTTAGTGTTTTTTTTCACAAAAACATTCCACTATGCTCTATTTTTACTATAATCAATGTACACTCGAAAATGCTGCTTTTATACACATTTACAAGCATTTATAGGCCTCAAGCTTTTTTCTGCCCAAAAGCTTCTCTCAAAAACATGATTCTGTCTGTTTTGTTCTTTTTTTCAGCCTGAAAACACTCCTCCTAGGCTAACATAGAGCTGCTTCTGCAGGCTGAAGAAAAAAACACCAAAAGTCTGTATAAGAAGCATTTTTTTATGTCCAATGTGCATGGACCATTAAAGATCTGGCTCAGAATCAGCCGGTGTCCAACATTTCTTTATCACTGACAGGCAGTACCTCAAGTAATGCATAGTCTTAGCTATCCTAATCATGTAGATTTCTAAATATTGATTCACCTCTTCCTAATATCTGTAGCTATGCCCTCTAGTAAGCCACCCTTTATTCCTGTGTAGTAATTGGCAACAAGAGCTATGACCAGCTAATTATGCCAGTTTATTTCACATTTATTTCAACTACCGGTATTTATATTTTTTACAGCATATAAAAGATTTATAAAAAAACTTCAAGGATTAAATTACATCAGATGTATTTGAAAAGCATAGCAAATGCCATACATAGATGCTTCCTGAAAGAAGAAGCAAAAAATGGAACACCTGGGCAGATTTTGACACCTCATCAGAAACTGTCAGGTGGCTGCACAAAATCTATCCTATTCAGCATACTGTGTTACTATTAAAAATAATTGATATTATATGTAGGTCAAGTGAGAGAGATTGAATAATGACTCTAAGCCAGCATGATTAAAAAAATGAACTTGCCTACTGCTGTTGCTATCATTAAACAAAATCTTTAATACAAGTCATTAGCAAAACAATCAGAATTACTAATTCAGTATTCATCTAATGACTTTGATCAAAACACAGACTATATTCTAAAAAGATAAGAAACTCATTATCTTTGAGAATATGCAAATCCGGAACCAAAGAACAAGAGCATTTTAACTATACACATAAAGGCACACAGAGTTAGAAAGATTACGTGACTGATGCTAATATATCTGGTCTTAAGACTAGCCATTCTATATTCCAGAACATTGGAGCCAGTGTATATAGTACCACAAGTGTATCTGCTGTTACATAAATATGAAGAATAAAAAAATAAAACATATATTCTGCCTGGAATGCACAGACATTCTACAGATCATGTTTTTTTCTTTCCATATATGTCAAGCTCTTTATATATTTTTATCCACACAGGTAGTATTTATGGAGTGACATAAGCACCAGGAGTTGCTTTGATTAAGGAGCTCAGGCTGTTTACTTTACAAAGAAAATATTAGTAAATACAATGCGCTAGTGTTTATTTTGAATATCCAATCATGTGTGTGGGCAATAAAAAACAAGATTCTTTCTTTCACATGATTGGGTGATTCAAGTGAGAAAATCTTGACCTTATTCACTAAGCTCAATAAACATTGGTTTGGAAAAGTGAACATTCAATTTCCTAAGTGAACAGTCTTTACTCCTTTAATAAATCAAGAGTTAGAGACTTTTCATTTTGCAAAGGGATGTTTAGTGTTCGCACAGCCTAGTTAATAAGGTGTAGCTATTTATACTTCAATCAATTAATTGCATACAAGCAAAAATATTTTTTTCACCCTTCTACATGATTGGATATTCAAAGAGAAGGCAGGTCCATTCTGTTTATCTGTTTCCTGTCTTTTTACTTTGCAAAATGAACAGCTTCTAAACCAACTCTAATAAATTTACTAAAATTTACTAATGTGACTAAGAGGAAATATTTAAAAAAACTTACCAAGAGATGATGCCAAAGTCTGGGAGGTTAAATATTGATTGCCACTCTGAAGATTCCCTGGAAAAATATAAAATAAGACAAAATATAATTACTTCCATTCATAGCTACATAAATACTTATGACATGCTAGCAATAATAAATAGATTATAATTGATAGCTTACAAAAATTATTTATACGTTTGAAATGGTTGCAAATGCAAAGGTAACTAAAGGATATATTCTATTGACTAGAACAAATGATTGCTGAAAATAAAAGCAGTTAAAATCCAAAAACACATGACAATACATAGAAAAAGTATAATATATTAAGAGACAGCATTACATTGCCTCTGGTATGCCTCTTGGGTGTAAATGAAGCACTGACTTCAGTTATTTCACTATACTGTCACTGCTTTCTTGAAGCTAATTAAAGAAAATAATGTAGCAAATTTTCTATTTAACAGTTTTTTTTTCTGGTTAGGACTACTTTACCACTGAGAAACCACCACGTTTAACAAGATTGTAGACATTTACTTGTTCATTTGTGAGTTTCAGCTAATACCCCATACACACGATTTAAAATTTGAAAGAATGATCGTCTGACTTTTTTCGATTGCTAGCCGCAAGTAGTAATTAATCTGTCAGACGCGAGTAGAGGAGAGCTGATCGGCTGCTCCTCTCACAGGGAGGGTCTGTGGATGCGCACCCAGGACCAAAAGGGATGCCCCAGGACCACCAGGGATGCCCACCACTTGTGAACACCAGGTATGCCACCCATGGCCAAAGGGATGCCAAACAGTGCCCACAATTGATGCCAATCAGTGCCCATCAATAATGCCTACCAGTGCCTGCCAATCAGTTATCCCCATCAGTGCCATCTATCAGTGTACATCAGTACCACACATCAGTGTCCATCAGTGCTACCTATCAGTGCCCATCAGTGCCACCTATCATTGCCCATCAGTGTCGCCTATTAGTGCCCATCAGTGCCCATGAAGTGCCACCTATGCATGCCTATCAGTGCCACTTATCAATGCCCATTAGTGCTGCATATCAGTGCCACCTATCAGTGCCAATCAGTGCCACCTATCAGTGCCCATCAGTGCCACACATTAGTGCCCATCATCAGTGCCCATCAGTGCCACCTCATCAGTGCCACCTCATTGGCGCCACCTCATCAGTGCCCATCAGTGCCTGTCTGTACTGCCTCATCAGTGCCCATCAGTGAAGGAGAAAACTTACTTATTTACAAAGTTTTGTAACAAAGGCAAAAAAACCCTTTTTTTCAACATTATCGGTCTTTTTTTATTTGTTTAACAGGTAATAAAAATCCCAGAGGTGCTCATATACCACCAAAAGAAAGCTCTATTTGTGGGAACAAAATGATAAAAAATTTTGTTTGGGTACAGTGGAGCATGACCACGCAATTGTCATTTAAAAAGTGACAGCGCTAAAAGTTGAAAAATGGCTTGGGCAGGAAGGGGGGGAAAGTGCCTTGTATTGAAGTGGTTAAAAATGTTTTTAACACTAGTACATTTTTAAAGTTTAATGTACTGCTGCAAAACACTATAAAGTGACAACAGAGTGATAACACAATCCCCCCTGTGCCAATGCTATTCTCATTTCTACAGGATCCCAAAGCCTGGATATCTCAACTATTTAAATACTGACTGAAGCTTGGCATTTAGTAGTTTGGGTCATCCCTCTACCATCGACTATGCCTAGATATTGGTCAGTAAAGTTGATGGTCATATGGGTCAGCAAACAGCAAGGTATAAGAGTTGATAGAGTAAGGAAAAAACTGACAGTGTTGCTAGATGGTTTTTTATGGTGCCACCAGTGACTGTGATTGCCTATCTCCATTCATAATAATAAATAACTGTCCTTGAGGTAGATCCTTTCACATACAGAACCTAGGTATACCTATCTTTGGGTAGAATGTATTTACAAAATGCTCTTGTCTGTATTTAGAAAAGCAGAAATTCCAGCCATAATGCTGTGATAGTCTACATGGCATATGATATTTGATAGTTTGACCAATGTTCTACCTTAAATTGATGATTTATGTAACATATCGTATTTCTTGTTACAGTTGTGCAAACATACGACTGAAACTTAGGAATGTCCTAGAATCCCATATTGCAATATAATATTAAATATCAGTAAATTCCATTAATTATTTGAAGAATGATGTAATAGGGAAGTTGTTAAAGAAGGGATAGCAAGATGAAAAATCTTTTTGAATTATGCTATGTTGAGACAAATTGGTGAAACTGTGAACTATTGTTTTACTTAAAATAGATAAATTCACACACACACACATATTTGTTTGCTTTATAAATAATGTCTGTGTCTTACACTATAATTGCCATATAGTGCCATTGAAGAGTACAAGAAAACAGTAATGCCCTGTACACACGATCGGACATTGATCAGACATTCGGACAAGAAAATCCATGGATTTTTTCTGACGGATGTTGGCTCAAATTTGTCTTGCATACACACGGTCGCACAAAGTTGTCGGAAAATCCGATCGTTCTGAACGCGGTGGCGTAAAACACGTACGTTGGGACTATAAACGGGGCAGTAGCCAATAGCTTTCATCTCTTAATTTATTCTGAGCATGCGTGGCACTTTGTGCGTCGGAATTGTCCACACACGGTCAGAATTTACGCAAACGGATTTCTTGTCGGAAAATTTTATAGCTTGCTCTCAAACTTTGTGTATCGGAAATTCCGATGGAAAAGGTCCGATGGAGCCCACAAGCGGTTGGAATTTCCGACAACAAGGTCCGATCGCAAATATTCCGTCGGAAAGTCCGACCATGTGTACAGGACATTAGTCATTCAACGTTCACAGGAGCAGTTTAGGTGCAGATGCTTAACACAATTAAATTCTGAATATCCTCAAATTCATGAGGTCATCAGCATCGTGCTGGTGTTTGGACAGAGAGAGAGAGAGAGAGAGAGGGAGAGAGAAAAAAATGTATTTTTTCATCCCTTCTACCTCCCATTTGAATACCCACCTAGTGCTGAGCTGTCAGTGGTGGCAACAGGCTGCAAGTTCTTCATGCTGCTAAGGGGGTGTTTCCACCTTAATGTGTGAGTTAAAAATTAACATTGCATTAATGTGCATTGCAATGTGGTGGCACACATTGCATTGCTTTTTAATAGATGCTATTCAAACTGGTTTTAATGGCAAATTGCAGATTAAAGTGGTTGTAAAGGTAAAATGCTTTATTTACCCTAATGCATTCTCTGCATTAAGGTAAAATAAAACCTTTTTATAGTGGCACACCCCCAAGCCCCCCCCAAAATACTCACCTCAGCCCAATCTGGAGATCCAGCACTGTGCACAGCTCTTCTCCCTTCTCACAGGCTTGTTTGAGAGCAGCAAGAGCCATTGGCTCCTACTGCCATCAATGGAAACCTATGAGCAGAGAGCAGGGGTGGGGCTGAGCTGAGCTGTGTGTCTGAACAGACACAAACAGCCCAGCTTGGGGGTAGACCACATGGGTGCCCCCATTTTTATTTTTCACTCATTACGCTGGTGGACATTACCTCTGTGTATGTTCATTTTTACATTTATATCAACATAAGAGTTATTATATGCATATGTATTTTTTATCACTTATATGGTCTCTTAATATTTAGTGACTGTTCTCATTAGCGCTGCACTTTTACCAGATATTGTTTGAGTTTATTCTAATTACCTCCAATGCAATCCATTGGTGGGAACAGATTCAGTTGAATTTTCTGATGTCCATACATTTGCACTATTCATGGGGTATTATTTAAATATCTGTATGTACAATCATGATCTGGATCCTAATGAATATCTGCTTAGCATGCGTGCCTTACACTGGCCATAAAAAATAGGGAGGGGGTGTGTGGCCGGCGTCTGTGCTGAATGGACACTCTTCTCTAAGCTCTGTCTCCACCTTGGGATTCAGCAATGATTTCCTGCACTTTGGAACCTTGTTTTCAGCTGGAATTTTGTCTCGAAATCCCCCATACCCTGCTCTAGTGTGGCAGTATGTCTCTAAAGAGGAAGGGGGACAGGCACCCCAAAAAAATGGCATTTTTGGTTCAGCCATCTGCCAGAAAAATCCAAGATGGCACCGTGGTTGCAGCACCTGTTTCTCTCCCCTTTTGGCTCCTAGTCTCACACCACCTAGACACGGAGGACATAGGGGATAGCTCCATAGAACTCACCAGCTTTGAGCAAGTCTCTCCCTTCTCATTTCTAGGCACTCCATTAGCAGGCAGCCCTGCTAAAGCTAAAATGCCACTCAATCTGCAGATTGAGGACACTAATACTTATAAATCTGGATAGACGTCATGGCCAAGGGACCCCTTGACAACGTCCTTTTGGATGAAGAGCATCAAGGCGTGGCATTTGGCACTGACGTCTTGCTGCTGAGTGATTTTGGGTCCCCAGCAGTAACTTATGTGAGTTTTTGTTGTTTTATTTTGCACTTGCTGTGTATTTTACATATGGAATAAACCTCACTACACTATGAGAACACTTCTGAACTCTGGGTGAGCTTACTTTTCCCAGTGGGATCCTGATATGAATTATTGGCACAATCCACTGCATGATATCCAGAGGGACTTCCATATGTGTCTGAGGCTTTCATGCTGCTGTAATGCAGCTACTATATTGGTGAGTTTGCTATCTTTCCATTGGTGGTGGTTCATTTCTTTGGATGCTATTGCTCTGATGTTTGCTCACTGGATTGGTGGCTCTATCATGGACTATTACTTGTTTGATGGAATTACTAAACACTGTTTCTTTAGTCTAGTAACAATATCTATGTGTTTACATGTTTTTATGTTTAAATATTGTCACACCCTTGATTAAAGGTGCTACACTTCTTTTATTATTTATGCTATAAGTTGTATATACTTATGTGTTAGCTGCCTTGACTTTAGACATTAGTTAGACACACAGCGCAGAAAACCCATATTACATTTCTGGTTTAAATCAACTCTTTATGCCAACGGCAATAAAGCAGGGAAACTATTATCCAATCAAATGAAAGGGTCACGCATTAAATAATCTATCCCCTTCCTTTACTACCCCTTTACTAAAGAAAAACTGATGAACCCCCAGGATATAGCCAATGCGTTTAGCATGTATATAATTTGAATAAGGATCCTGACACTAAACAACCCACTCCCTCAAACATCGGGTGTTCGCCGAACAGCGATCAATATGCGGTGTTTGCGCCAAATTCAAAAGCTGCTGGAACACCGTTAAATGGGACACTAACATGAAAAATCAAAAGTGCTAATTTTAAAGGCTTATATGCAAGTTATTGTCATAAAAAGTGTTTAGGGACCCTGGTCCTGCCCCAGGGGACATGGATCAATGCAATTTTTTTTTTTTTTAAATGGACGTTTTTTCAGGAGCAGCGATTTTTTTAATGCTTAAAGTGAAACAATAAAAATGAAATATTCCTTTAAATATCGTGCCTGGGGGTGTCTATAGTACGCCTGCAAAGTGGCACATTTTTCCCATGTTTAGATCAGTACCACAGCAAAATGACATTTCTAAAGAAAAAATTGCCATTAAAAACTGATCGCGGCTGTAATGAATTGTCGGGTCTCGGCAATATGGATAAAACTCATTTAAAAAAAGATCATGGGATCCCCCCAGTCCATTACCAGGCCCTTTGGGTCTGATATAGATAATTAAGAGGAACCCTGCACCAAGTTTTTTAAAAAATAGTGTAGGGGTCCTCCCAAAATCCATACCAGAAGGGGAACCCTGTGGCAAAATAAAAAAAATGGCGTAGGGGTCCCCCCAAAATCCATACCAGACCCTTATCTGAGCACGCAACCTGGCAGGCCACAGGAAAAGAGGGGGGATGGGAGAGAGCCCCCTCCTGAACCGTACCAGACCACATGCCCTCAACATGGGGAGGGTGCTTTGGGGTCTGATGTTGATGGGGAGAAGGGCCTCATCCCCACAACCCTTGCCGATGGTTGTGGGGGTATGAGGGTGGGGGCTTATCGGAATCTGGAAGCCCCCTTTAACAAGGGGACCCCCAGATCCCGGCCACCCCACCTGTGTGAATTGATAATGGGGTACCCAATCGTACCCCTACCATTTCACAAAAAAGTGTCAAAATGATAAGCCCCCGTGGCATCAGAGGGGGGGCAGGGTCACCCGGTTACGTCAGTTATATAAGAACTGTCACAGAGAAGACACATCAGTCGGCGGGAGCCTCCTATTTAGGCGGATCGGTTGCAGCTTTTTTTTCTTTTCCGGTCCATCGAGCGGTGTGAACTTACATCGTGGTACATTTTTATTTTTTAATATAGGACTTGTCCCAAGCTGTCTCTTGTCTTTTTTTTACCATTTTGACACTATTTTTTTTAAATGGTAGGAGTACGATTGGGTACCCCATTACCAATTCACACAGGGGGGAAGCTGGGATCTCGGGGTCCCTTGTTAAAGGGAGCTTCTAGATTCCGCTAAGCCCCCCACCCGTATACCCCCACAACCACCGGCAAGGGTTGTGGTGATGAGGCCATTGTCCCCATCAACATGGGGACAAGGTGCTTTGGGGTCAGACCCCAAAGCACTCTCCCCATGTTGAAGGCATGTGGCCTGGTACAGTTCAGTAGGGAGCGCTCTCCCATCCTCCCCTTTTCCTGCGGCCTGCCAGGTTGCATGCTCAGATAAGGGTCTGGTATGGATTTTGGGGGGATCCCTACGCCATTTAAAAAAACATTTGGCACAGGGTTCTCCTTAATGAATTTTAGGGGGACCCCCACGCAATTTTTTTAAATTTTGGTTCGGGGTTCCCCTTAATATTCATACCAGACCCAAAGGGCCTGGTAATGGACTAAGGGGGAATCCCATGCTCTTTTTTTCAATGAGTTTTATCTATATTGCCAAGACCCGACAATTCATCACAGCCGCAAACAGTTTTAACTGACAATTTTTAGAAATGTCATTTTGCTGTGGTACTGTTCTAAATATGGGAAAAATGTGCCACTTTGCAGGCATACTGTAGACACCCCCCAGGCATGATATTTAAAGAAATATTTCATTTTTAATGTTTCACTTTAAGCATTCAAAAAATCACTGCTCCAGAAGAAACGGGCGTTTTTAAAAAAAAAAATTAGCATTGATGCATGTCCCCAGGGGCAGGACCTGGGTCCCCAAACACTTTTTATGGTGATAACTTGCATATAAGCCTTTAAAATTAGCACTTTTGATTTTTTATGTTCGTGTCCCATAGACTTTAACGGTGTTCGTGTGTTCTGCTGAATTTTTTGCCTGCTCGCATGTTCTGCTGCAAACTGAACAGGAGGGTGCTTGGCTAATCCCTACTCCTTAATCCCAATAGCCATCCCATTAAATATCATTTCTCTTCTAACTCCTGACATTAATATTTTAGCCTGGACAAACAGACCTCTACTTTTAGACCTCTACTTGGCCGGAATACTCAAACCATTCCCAATACTCCAAAAGGAGTTTGATCTACCTGCGTCTGAGTATGTCCAATATATCAGAATCACTTACTGCCTAATTCACTCACCTACAATATTCCAAAACATCTCTAGACAAGTATGGAAATATCCCTTTTTTTTACCAAATCCTAAAAGATAAAACATCATTCATTAAAACTCCATCCCAGATTAAATATGATAATGAGCTAGAATCAGCCTTCACAAATGATCAATGGATAGCGGCCTTGAATGTGCCCTATAGAGCTACCAAATCAGCCAACCTATGGGAACTTGCATACAAGATTGCCTTTCAGATGGTACCAAACCCTCATATTTTTCACACCATCAATTCCTCCATGTCACCCTTGAGGAACTATGGGTCCCATGGCACATGTATACATATATTGTGGTCATGTAAATTAGTATATAACTACTGGTCTGATGTATTCAAATTTATCCAAGATGTCACTCACATTCAGATACTTCCCTCACCAGAACTTGCTATCTTGAATTTAGGGATTGAAAACATCCCCCTCTCACTCAGATGTATAGTTGTTCACATTTTACTATCAGACCATCACACACAACTGTTTTTCTAAAATGAGCCCTTCATATTTAGAGGTTATAGCCCTGATGCAACTGCACAGCATTTATGAAATTATGTTCACCTCAAGCAAAGACCAACTCCACTCGAGCGGAGTTGTCTCAGTGATCCTTCTGGTACAATCAAGTATTTTCTAGGTCTAATTGACATGGTTAATGAAATGGTTTAAATATTCACGTTATACATACACGTACATTTTGTCCTGTTTACACCAAGATGCCTTTTCTTTATATTATTCAAGAAAAATTGCATGTATTGTTCTTGTTAAGAATTCCTGTCTACTATGTCTTAGCAATGGTAACAACATCTATTGTTCCTCTCTTGATTTCAGCGTCTGTTCTCATTATCCTGCCTTTCATGACCTGCACTGGATTTAAGTTTTTTATACATTTTATAAAAATCTATTGAAATAAAAAAAATGGGAAGGGGGGCAGTGGGTGGAGGCAACAAGACAGGTGGAATAAAGACATGGAAAGTACAGCAAATGGTCAGCAGGTATGCTTATGAACCTTTTGATATAGTGATTTAAGCCTGTATGCCTGTATTTTTTGGGGATAACAGGAATAAGGAATTTCATTTTATCCAAAAAAATAGCTAACCAAAGTGTGTCTCTGAATATAGATAATCTTTGAAGCAAAAACTGTGCATCTATAGACAAACAGCTTCTGCACAGAAAAAAGTACATCTCTTATTGATTTCTTGTGATATGATGCAAATATTTAAGGCACTTGGGGTTATTTTAAACCCATTTGGATTTATCCCTCTGACATATGATACTGATATGCTATTCTGATGACAGACTAAGCACAGATTGAGTGCTGGCTGCCTGGCTTAGTTCAGTGATAAGTCTGAGTGATAATGCCAGATAAAAAGAAGCATTTGATGTTTCTTCTGAGCCACGCAGTGTTTCATAAGCATTTAAACAGTAACAAGGAGATGATATACCCTAGTAAGAAAAGTGATATGGCTGTGTCAGTGTCTACTAATTATCTGCAAGCATTATGTAGCTCAGAAAAATATGCTTTGAGTGTGCAACTCAGAGGTATCTAACCTTGCTTGAGCTGCTGGTATGTCTTCAAAGAAAAACTCAAATTTTATTACAAAATTGACAAAACCTATATAAAGTATAGCACAAAGATTGCACCTCTCCAGGTGAAATATGGAACCTCCTCTGCTGTAAAGATTGCTGGGTGCCAGCCTTGGTCCGCAACCAGAGTATGGATGAAATCTAAAGAAAAAGGAGTCGCGGCACTACCAGCATAAAAATTTAAGTTTTATTTTAAATGCTTAAAAAGCAAGGACACACACACGCTTTTTAAGGATTTAAAGTAAAACATCAATTTTATGCTGGTAGTGCCTTCACTCCATTTTTTTTGACAAAACCTATATGTTTGCTACAGAAATTGTTTTGTTTTTTAATGTAATGTTATTAAAAATGATCTTTCCATTTCATGCTGCAGCCATCTGATTTGCGAATGCAAATATTGTTTCCTTGCAATTATTATTATTATCACAACTTCCAAGAACCGTGCCTCCCATGCTCCCCCTGGGGCACGCATCGGGCACGCTCTATGACCACTGTGTCCTTTGGACAAAACTGATTGATCACAGATCGTGGAAAAGGGACAATTACAGTGGCCCTTTACCATGTTATCAGCTGGTCACATGTAAACTGACCTGCTGGTTAAAGGCAGTCCTTTCCTCACATGCTGCCTCTGTGTGAGGAAAGGAGTGCCAATAACCAGCAAGCCTGACAGTACATTGTTTACACCAATAATTAGGGGACTGGTCATCAGTGCCCTGATTATCAGTGCAGCCCCATCAGTTTATTAGTACAGCGATGCATACTAGCACATTATGACATTAACCTGCAGGGGGACCTTTTTTCTTTTTAACAGACAGTTTACTAAAGCTTTTAATGTATCAACCCTTGAACCATTTATAAAACTTTTTTGTGATTATTTCACAAATTTATTTGCATAAACGTAATGTCTCATTTTTAGGTGCCCATTATTATAGATCCCCGGAAAATGTTCCTAGTTTTCAATAAAATGTTGCAAAAATGTAAAACTAGTTGGAAAGAAAACACAATTTGTATATGACTATATAGGGGTAATATCTTGCTGTATGAAATGGCCATGTTTTGAAAAATGTAAAGTGACAGATTTGCAAGTATTAAAGGGATATTCTGTAGTTTCATATGCATACTGTAAGAAATAAACAGTCCATACAGTAGCATATAAAGGCTACGCACAAATAAAAAGAAATAACATCTATGTTTTTGACACACTGGGTATCGTTTATGAAGCCTTACTGCGGTTACTTCCCAGGTGTGATGTTTCTAAAACTGGTAAGATAACTAAATCTGTTCAGTATAACTCAAGATCTGTGTTGTGCTGATTTTTATTATATACTGTTTATTTAACAATATAAAAAGCTCAGGCATTTCACCAGCAAGTAATCATAAAGCTGCTAGCTTATAAAACATCTAGCTTACAGTATATTATACCATCTGACTAATACATTGGGAACATCTCTCAAACTGCTACAAAAAGTAAGTAGTATTTAGGATATGGATATTGAATGTGACATTTCTATTTTTTCTTTTAACTAAAATGTGTTTTTTTTTTCTTAATGCATTCTGTATATCATTTGTATAGTGTATTGTATTTACAACTTATACATTGCATCATGATACCAGCAGATCTTAGAATACTTAAAACAAGTGTCCAGATATGTGTATGGAAAAGAAAAAAAAAATTATATGAGGAGTTTTGTCATGGTGTTATTTAAATATAATTCTCACATCTAATTTGTGCATTCACAGGTATTGTAGATACATTTTCAATTTGTGCTTAACGTATTGCTACTGTAACATTGAACTTAAAGTGCCCATACATTAAATGCTACAATCAATTGTTCAGTCTAAATGGTTGTTCAGTATTCTGACTTATTATTACAAGTCTAAATACATAATACATTTTCTTCATTACAAACAATTTTTGTTCAGGTTTTTTTAAAAGTCATTTTTTTATTATTTTAATGAGAATTTTTAAGTATGTTTTAATATTATTGTTATTATTGATAATTTTATTCTGACCTTTTGTTTCCCATTTCCATTTAAATTTAATGTTTATTAAATGGCATTAAAAATGATTTTTACCAGCTCTTTCCCTGTATTTTGTTGAATGCTTTATTAAACTAAAAAAAAAAAAAAAAAAACAGAAACATGTGCATGGTTGAGCAGACAAAAGGGACCCCACCAAATCAAAACATAAAAGCCAGATTAAAAAAAATACACTGAATGCATGTATTACTAGCCTCAGTGCTAACTAAAATATTTTCAAGTCCATATACTGCAGGAGTGATATATCTCTTTTTGTCCACTAGTCTGTGCTATTGACTAAGTTTTGAATAATTGCTAGCTTCTCTGCATGCCAGATATTTTAGTTTTCTGCATTGCTGATATAACATTTTTCTCTAACATACTGTACAGTATACACTTACTATACAGTATGCACTTACTATATTTGAATTATTTGAGAATTAAAGTCAGGTTACAATTCTGATCATAGTTTATTGTAAACTTCTGATACATTTAATGTGAAGCATTTCTTACTTTTTGTGTACTTTAAACATGTTTTATGTCACATGTTCTGGAAACCGTTACTGACACAGCTTACTCAATAAGACAAAGAAAAGAGCAGTGATGTGAATAATGTGGCCATTTACTGTCGCGTGATTACTAAAACAGATCATGATAGAGGAATTCTGCTTAGTTGATACAGTTTACTCCCTTTTACAAATACCACCTTGCCTTTCAAAATAAGCCCAGTAGGTTATATACTCACATTTTAGCAATTATATTTTGCATTGTAAATGTATGCTTCAGTGCACATAACAATTGTGTGATTATGAGATTAATTATTACGTTTAACATGAATAAATAAATATATAATTAAGGAATTTGTTTCAAATTATCATCTTACTTTAGGACAGACAAAGCATGTGTTCATATGTACAGTATTAAGCGGAAACAGATTTTATGAGTTGCAAACTTTGTAAAAACTTTTGATAAGCATGCTAAATTTTCTAGTACTGCTTTAAAGCATGCACAATAATTACTCCTAAAATAGATGAAAATGAAAGGAGAAAGGACAATAAATACATTTGCTTTACAAAAGGTCATTACCTCCAAGCAGGCAGAAAGTAAAACTGTCATTTCACAGACATCTGGATAAGTT
Source organism: Aquarana catesbeiana (assembly GCF_042186555.1). Classification (NCBI taxonomy): domain Eukaryota; kingdom Metazoa; phylum Chordata; class Amphibia; order Anura; family Ranidae; genus Aquarana; species Aquarana catesbeiana. Next base: position 412,647,641 of record NC_133324.1, read on the forward strand.
AGTGAGTAGAGCAGAATTTAACAGGTGTGTCAATCAAGATTGGTGTATCCTTTGAGAGTCAGTGACCTTTGTTCTACTTAGCGCTATCTATGAATCTCTATGTCCAGCTTTAGTTGTAGGAAGAGACAGGTGCTCTCTAGAGGTTACCTTTCCCAAATCAATGCCTGCCAAAATTATATACAGGTGCATTATCGTTACTCAATGCTCTGTATTTTTTAAAAAAGCTGATCTATGTGTAATAAGAAGCCAGATTATTATCCAATTACTATCATCATTATCATTTTTATTATTGTTTATAGCACCAAAATCTTACATGGTATTTCACAAAGGGAGATCATTCAGAGGCTAAAACAATGACATTAAAATATGGAAAAGGACATGAAGCAATCTAGGGAGTCTTGCCTAAAAAAAAACCTCCTCTATTAGGCCTTATGCACATGAAGTTTGAAAAATGCTGCTTATACAGGCATTCAACATTTTTTTAATTTATGCCTGTAAAAGCACCTCTATGTTAGTCTATGTGGCTGTGCCCACATAGTAGAGCTGCACGATTCTGTGAAAAAAGAGAATCACAATTTTTTTGCTTAAAATAAGATTCTCAACATCATCTTTCACATTATACAAAAACATTTGGCTAACTTTAGGCTTGGTTCACACTGCAGCAATGCGGGAACCTTGCAAATCCCTGCGGTTTGCTGCATCGCATGTCTCCCGGCGGCAGTTCACACTGCCCTATGTGAACTGCTGGGAGAGTCAATTGAAAGTTTATGACACCCCCAAATCAGTCCGCAGATCGCAGTGCGAACTGCAAATTCAGACAGGAATCAAATCGCATGGGTGTGAACACCCATGCAATCCGATTCTGCTGCGGAACAAAAAAAGGGTCCTGTGCAAGTTTGGTCCGAATGCGATGCAAATTCAGCCATACTATCCGGCCCTTACTGTTTATTTAGTTTTTTTTTATTCATTAAAGTGTATTTTATACAAAAAAATTGCATTTAAAAGAAGACCGCTGCGCAAATACAGTGTGACATAAAATGTTGCAACAATCACCATTTTATTCTCTAGGGTCTCTGTTAAAAAATAAAAATATGGAGATATATATATATATATATATATATATATATATATATATATATATATATATATATATATATAATATTTGGGAGTTCTACGTAATTTTCTAGCAAAAAATAATGATTTTAACTTGAAACCAACAAATGTCAGAAAAAGGTTTAGTCTTTAAGTGGTTAAACTTCCCTCATTTACAGACCGAAGTTTATTCCTTTGATCTAAAGAACAAAACGTTACAATGTTTATAGTTAGCTCAGCGGCTGAGGAATGTTGTGAAACTTGGCAGACTGCCTGGTTTTTTGTTTTGTTTTTTGACAGCTGTCAGCTTGAGCAGAGAACTCTGCATAGAATCGGGAAAATGCTTTGTTAAGATCGCGCGGGGGAAAGAATTTGCAATCTCGATTCTTAACGATTAATCGTGCAGCTCTACCACATAGGTGTTTTTAGGAGTATTTGAAGAGGAGCGTTTACAGACAGAAAATAAGAACCAAAAGACCATTCTGAGAAGAGCTTTTAAACATAAAAAATGTGCGTACATGTGTAAATGCGTATGCGCGTAAATGTATTCCAATGGCTAGAATACAAGAATATTCTCAAATGCCATGCACGCATAAATGTACATAAATACACGCACGGATATGCATACATTTTGTGACATTTTTCTCCTAAATTGTGGCAGAAAAAATGCTGCTTATTTTGATAAGCCCATGTGCTCGAAGCCTTAAAGGATATGCTCACCTTTTAAGAATGTTGCATGTTAGACTCATATTTAGGTGGTAACATGTTCCAGCAGCAAGCAATCACGTAGTTTATTCACAGTGAATGAAGAAACTTAAAGTCTTGTCTGTCACCATAGCAGAAAGGTTGTAGTTCTCAATAGATTATGTGTGCTGATTAGCATGTTTATAGTAGATTCCAGCTTTCAAACTGAAAACCCGTACAGAGGTTCAGGCAGAAAACAAAAGGGCAGTGTGCAGGAGCCTGTCATTGCACCCATGATCCACTAATTATGAGTGCAATACCTTGCAGGCTTCTGTGTAAAAAAATAATAAACACACATTTTTAACAGCAAAAATATGTGCATTTATTATTTCTTAGTTAACTTAGCCTTTAACCACCTCCCGCCCACCGTATTGTCAATTGAGCAGCGGCTCACTTGTTCTGGGAAAACCTCATATGACATCATCCCATTCTCTGTGTACTTGCACTCCCCCGGGGCATAAAGCGCAGCGATTGGTGGTGTGCTCTGTTCTTGGGACATGGCACATCACCAATCTTAGTAGAGAGCTGATGACGTGGCTCTTTACCCATGTGATCAGCTGTGTCCAATCACAGTTGTAAACAGTAAATGCCGGTTATCGTCATTCCTCCTCTCACACTGACAGGGTGTGAGGAGAGGAGAGCTGATCAGCGGCATTTCCTCACAGGGGAGATCTGCACAGATAATCAGAGCAATGATTATCAGTTCCCTGATTATCCTTGCAGCCCCAACAGTGCCCAGCAGTGATGCCAATCAGTGCCCATCAGTGATGCCAATCAGTGCCCATCAGTGATGCCAATTAGTGCCCATAGTGATGCCAATTAGTACTGCTTTTCAGTGCCCATCAGTGCCACCAATCAGTACTTATAAGTTTTGCCTATCAGTGCCCATCAGTGCCGCCTATCAGTGCTCATCAATGCTGCGTATCAGTGTTGACTTTTGGTGCCCATCAGCGCTGCATATTAATGACTCCTCATCAGTGCCACCTCATCAGTGCCCTTCAGTGCCATGTCATCAGTGCCTATCAGTGCCACCTCATCAGTGCCCAACAGTGCAGCCTCATCAGCGCCCATCAGTGTAGCCTCATCAGTGCATATCAGTGAAGGGGAAAAATTACTTATTTACAAATATTAATCACAGGAACTAAGACTTTTTTTTAAATGTTAGAATTTCTTTAGAAAAAAAAATCCAGTGTTGATTAAATTCCACCAAAAGAAAGCTCTATCTGTCTCAAAAAAATGATAAAAATGTTGTTTGGGTACAGTGTTGCATGACCACGCAATTGTCATTAAAGGTGTGACAGCGCTGAAAGCTGAAAATTGGCCTGGGCAGGAAGGGAGTCAAATGGCCCTGTAGGCAAGTGATTAAGTACCTAGATTTAAATTTTACACACCATGGAGACACTATAGAAGTGGAAATGCAACTCAGCTGTGCCCATAGTCTTAGTTTGCAGCCATATAGGTGCGTCCAAGTTGTATCAGTTGTCTCAGAATAAAGTGAGTAGGAATGATATGTTGACTAATATATCAGGTGAATTGAATTTTTTTTTTACCTAATTATGTTAATAAAAGTGTATATACCTAATGCTTATTCACACCAAAAACATTTAACATAAAACTACTGGCCCTCTTTATTAGGTACTATCATTATGAGGAATATTAGTACTTCCTTACTAGGGCTGTAATATCACACAGGGGAAGTAGCTATACTAAAGTAAAATTAGTAGCTAAATAAGGAAGCATACTGCCTTCCTATTAGGTCTATGAAGTTTAAAAAAAATATTTTTCATAAATAATGAAAAATGCTAAACATTTATTTCATCTAATCACTGATGACACCAATATGTGTTCCCACATATACACAATGAATCAATAAACAAAAACAAGTGTCTCACTGATTAAAACTCTCATAAACCAAAAATCATAAATCTAACAAACACAGTGCGTATATGATCACAGACAAACATAAGATATCTTCATCGGTTGTAAATAAAAAACAATATCTGTGTCTTTCATATAATCACATGTAAAAGTGATTGTGTCTTTCCAAATCTATACACTAGCATACATAAAAGTTCAGTTCTTCTTAGTGACCAAACTCCAATGTGCTCCGCCACAACTGTGCAAACAGTGCCCTCACTTTCTAAATGTGACCCACATCAAAGAGATCGTAGCCTCCCTGGCGGTTTTCCCGAGTGTGGCTCGGGGTTAAAATTCAGTACCATTAGCGGTAACCCCGAGCCACACTCGGGATCGCATTGCAGGATCCTGGGGCGGCGTTACTTACCTTGTCCCCAGGATCCTGCGATGTCCCCCGCTGTGTCCGAGGGCTCCATCCTCCTCCGAAGCCTCTCTGTGCCAGGCTCCGTTCCCTGCGAGCGGCGCGACGCACGGGGGCGGAGCCTGGCGGCAAATTAAAAAAAAAGTAAAAATCATAACACATACAGTACTGTAATCTTACAGATTACAGTACTGTATGAAATTATTTCACATCCCTTTTGTCCCCAGTGCTTTGGCCCATGCCCTGCATGCAGTTTTATATTATATATACTGTTCTTTCTGCCTGGAAACTGGAGATTGTCCATAGCAACCAAAAAGTGTCCCTTTACGTCAAAAGTGGCTTTAGACCAGCTAGAAAACAGCGATAGTAAATTAGAACACTTGCAGAATTGAGCGATAGTGAATTGTGGGGAAATGTATTTTATTACTATTTTTTTTTTTTTTAATTATTTATTTTTATTTATTATATTATAATTTATGTTTTTGTGTTTCAAACTTTATCATACCCGGGATATCTACTAGACTCTGGTTTGGACAGATTTAAGTGTGTTATTGTTAAGATTTACAGACCTACAATATAAAACGCCAAATTTCCATGCAAAATAATGGTACCGCTTTCAGCACCTAAAATCCGAAATAATCATACCGCCAGGGAGGTTAAGCACTTGAAGACCTGGGAGTGTCCTGGAAGACCTATGTGATGTGGGTCACAGTTAGAAGTTATCATTAAAGAAAGTTCCTAGCATGCATTACGGAACACCTATTGACTCTAAATAATGATACCATGTTTAGTTTAATGTTGACTTTGTCCTTACTAGAAGCTAACCTATTAGAACGTGTTTCACAGCTGTCAGTCAGTCAGTCATAACTTTATGACCTCCCTCCATAACCTGTCGGAACATGGACTCCGCTATACCTCTGAAAGTATGCAGTGGTATCTGGCATCGAGCTGTAAGTAGCAGATCCTTTTAGTCTTGTAAATGGCAAGGTGGGGCATCTATGGATCAGATTTTTTTTTCCAGCATATCCCACAGATGCTCAGTTGGATTGAGATCTGGAGAATTTGGAGGCCAAATCAACACCTCAAACTCACTGTTGTGTTCCTCAAACCATTCTTGAATTTATCAGACCATGTCTTCTTTTTCCATTACTCTGGTAGGTTCCAACCATTGCAGGCTCAGAACATCTCACAAGAGCTGCAGTTTCAGAGTTACTCTGATCCAATCATCTAGCTATTACAATTTGGCCCTTGTCAAAGTCACTCAAATCCTTATGTTTGCCCATTTTTCCTGCTTTCAACACAACCTCGGGGACAATTTATACCTGCTGCCTAATATATCCCACCCTAGCTTACCCACTTCCAGGTACTATTGTCACTAGATAATCAATGCTATTTGCTTTATCTGTCAGTTGTCATAACATTATGGCTGATTGGTGTAGTGCTACTGTTAAGTATATTGTTTCATGATTGGAGTAAAAAGTAAAAAAAAATCTGTTCTTTTGAGCATCTGTGAGAATTTAAGACTGGGTTCACACTAGTGTAAATTGGATGCGGGTTTCCGCAGTGTGCCTGGCTCTCAATAGAGCCGGTTCACACATCTCCATGGTGGCCACGGAACAGATTGCACAGGAGTCCTTCGTGTCTTTGGCTCCCTTTTAGGCCTGAATTCATACCAAAATTCAGGCCTGATTCATCCCTGAAACGGAGAACAGGGACGCACCAGACCCCTGTTGTGAGCCAAATCCACACTATGTGTGAACTCAGCCTGAAAATGCAAAATACAGCAATGCGGTATATATTGCACTCTTAACCCCTGCCAAGTCTTTGTGATGCCTTCTTTCCTTTTAGTCAAGAAACACTTAAAGAAAAATGAGGGAACCATGTCAGCAGCAGACTGGTTAAAGAAAGATGTATGTTTTAAAAGATTGCAAGTATGAGGATTTAGATTACATAACCAGGGAACAAAATCTCCAAGCTCCCCTGATGTTAAAGTATAAAAGTGTATATTTTTGGAAAAGCTCATGAAATATAAAAAGAAATAGAATTGGCATGCCACTTAATAAATGTATAAAGATCAATGTATTATACTGTATAGTAAATATTAAAGGTACACTCTTCTATTAAATCTTTCTGGCACTTTTTGGTTGAAGTCAAAAGTGACAGATTATAATGCAATAGTTTTCTTAACAGACAAGTGCTGCTAGCCTCTACCTGTTGAATTGTATCAGACCAGCATAGAGAAAACTGTGTAATTGCATCATTCTATCAACAAGTGTCACACATTACATACAGTAGGAATATTTAAAGTGGTAGTAAAGTCTTTTTTAAAATTCATACCTGCAGGTATGCCTATAATAATGCTTACCTGTAGGTACAGTGAATATTTCCTAAACTTGCACTGTTTATGAAATATATTCACACTGCATGCAGCCAGAGAAAGTCACCGGTGCATGCACTCTGCTGGGACGGCATGCCCGTGCCATCCCTTCAGAGCTCTGTGCCACAGCTGTATATCCCATGCGCATGCAACAAAGTGATGTCATATTGGCTCAGCCAATCACACGGCCAGAGCACAAGAACCCAGAAGGAAGACCAGGTGAAGATGGAAGCCCTATACATTTCATAAGATAAATATTGGGACTGCCTTTACTGGTCTCTCTCTCTGAAAATGCTGGCAGCTTGTCTGTATCTGGCTTCAATATTTTTGAGTCACAGACCCTCAACAAATATGCAGCAAGTGAAAGTCAGAGCAAAGTTTGAACTACTTGTCTGTATACTTGTTTCAGGTCAGTGGTCATGGAAAACATTAAAGTCACAGCAAAATGTTCAAACAACTGGCAGCTTGAGAAAGAGGAGAGTACAGTCTGAATACATTTCCAATGATAAATTTCTTCTAAAGGGAATTTCTAAACTGTCCAGTAAATGAAAAACTTTCAACTAATAATGACAATTCTAATTCACATGAACTGCTTTAAAATCAATTTCCGTTTTCTAAATCGGTTATGACCATTCTCACTTTTGAGACTCTGTCTGCCATCATCCATTAGATCATTTTTCACTCCTTATCTGGCCCACATTTATTTCCCGTTTTTTAAATGACACATTCTTGTTATCCAGATACCCATCCTAGATAGCATACCCAATGCTTTCAGACAATACTGCCATTAAATATTCCAGCCTGGCCCAGAGCATGCCGTATGCCAGTGTTTGTCAACTTCATTTGAGGGAAATCATGAAAACACAACCTGTTGGGGCGCCTTGAGGACTGGAGTTGAGAAACACTGCCCAACAAAGGAGGAGCATCCGCATATTTGGGAGGTAATTCCCATATTTTCCTCGCAAATATATATGTGATTACTAACTTAGACTAACAGCGTCGTTTAACCACTTGACCTCTGGAGGGTTTCACCCCTTTCATGACCAGACCATTTTTTGATATTCAGCACTCCGCTACTTTAACTGGCAATTGCCTGGTCATGCAACACTGTGCATAAATTAAATATGTATTTTTTTACACAACTAGAGCTTTTTTCTGGTGTTTGATCACCATTGGGTTTTTTATTATATAAACTAAAAAAATCAGAATTTTTTAAAGAAATACCTTATTTTCTACTTTCTGTTATAAAGCATATCAAATCAAATCAAATGTCTTCATACATTTAGGCCAATATGTATTCTGCTACACGGCACATGTGTGGGGCTGATCCTGCTAACGCTACATTTTTGGGGACACTAGTAGAGCTCTGACTGTGACCAGGATATGGACCTGGACAGAAACTATACTAAAAATGGTGGTGATTAGTAACTTATAAGGGTTGATCTACTGGAGAGTACAAAATCTGGTTCAGCTCTGCATAGAAACCAATCAGCTGTCAGTTTTTTTTGTCAACGTTTAAAGTGATACTAAAGTCTTGTTATTTTCTTTGTTAAAAATAACAAACATGTTACACTTACATGCTCTGTGTAGTGGTTTTGCACAGAGCAGTCCAGATCCTCCTCTTCTCAGGTCCCTCTTCAGCGCTCCTGGCCCCTCCCTCCTGCTGAGTGCCAAGCAGCTTGCTATGGGGGCACCCAAGCTACTGCACTGTGTGCCCATTCAGACACAGCACTGCGGTCTGGCTCCTCACCCTCTCTCTCCTCATGGGCTCACTGACCTTGATGGACAGCAGAGGGAGCCAATGGTTCTTAGCTGCTCTCTCAGCCAATGAGGAGGGAGAGTTCTTGACAGTCGAGTCTCTTGTGCAATGTCGCTGGATCGAGATGGGCTCAGGTAAGTGTTAGGGGTGGCTGAGGGGAGCTGCTGCACACAGAAGGCTTTTTATCTTAATGGATAGAATCCATTAAGATAAAAAACCTTCCCCCTTTACAACATCTCTAATTGAACAAGCTGAAGTAAGAAGCTGATTGGCTACCACGCATAGCTGCACCAAGTTTTGCACTCTCAAGTTTTAGTAAATCATCTACATAGTGGGACTGTGATATTGTGACGGGTAATCAGGGACTGGCTCTAACTGACACTAGCTGGGAGGAACGCTAACTGACTCTACCTGACACTATCTGACATTGCTAGTGACACTAATACAGTGATCAGTTTTAATATTGTATGCTGTTGCTGAACTAATGGCACTGATTGGGTGATAGGGGTGATCGTGAGGGCAATCAAAGGGTTAACTATGTGCCTAACAAGTGTATGTGTGCTGATTTTTTTTACTTACAGATTCGCCCACTTTTCTTACTGATTTCAGATCTAAATGGTAAGTGAAATCAGGGAGAAAAAAACAGGCAGATCTGGGTTGTGTTTACTATCTAGCACAGATCTGTACTGTGATTGTCCACATTAATCCACAGGTTCACAGGCAAAATCATTGGCTGTGAGCCTGCTGACAAACTTGTGTCCAACCACAGCACAAGAGGCAGGGGGCGCACATGCCTGTAAACCAGGAGGTTTGGCACAATGTACGAGTAGCCGTGGGCCAACAGAAAAATTACTAATGGCTGGTCTGCAAGTGGTTAAGGCTGAACTCCAGCCAAACAGCTAAATAAATTTACAGTTTAAAACTGCTATATAGGAATCTTACCGGACAAAGGGTTTGCATTTCTTTCATTCCATTTGTAAGATTTGCACAGCTCTGTCACAAAGTACAGCTCTGTCTACCATGTCCTTCCCCCAACCTGTTATTGTACTGTAAAAGAGGCATGCATTTATGGACTGGTAAGCTGCAGTATATTACATTTATGTTTTTGGATTTGGATACCCTTTATGGTGGTTGCAAAGATAGAAGGTTAATGAGTTCTCTGCCCTCCCTCTTTATACTGACTTCAGCCTATTCTTTATCCAGTGCTGTGCTCTAGAGCAGCATCTCTCTTCACTCTCTGTCTTCTCACAGGGCAGATTGATAGCAGCAGGTTATCATTGGCTCCTACTACTGTCAATTAAATCCTGCGATGAGGGAGCCGGGGGCACGGTCAAGTTGCATTGTCTGTGTCTATAGATGCAGACAGCACAGCTCGGTATTGAGCCCACAGGTGTGCCACCATAGGAAATCATTCCTATAGTGGCACACTCAGAAGAGGAGGAGCCAGAAGCGGCAGTGGGGGACCCCAGAAGAGAAGGATCAGGGCTACTATGTTCAGAACCAATGCACAGAGCAGGTAACTATAACAATTTTTTTGTTTTTTAATTAAGTTTACGATTACTTTACCTTGTCAGAATGTACCAAAGCTAAAATGGTTACTATAGTCTATTAGTATGAACTATAAGCTTTTCTATAATATGGTAAATGTACAGTATAGTAAAAAAGGCAGAAAACAAGCAGACTGAGAATAATTAGTATGAATATTAATTACAGTTCACCCACAGAATGTTTTACACATTTTTGCATTTAATTGATTGCTTTGGGCATCATTTTCATTTTCAGTTTCTTTCATTGATGGCTTTAGCTACTTGCCACCAGGAATGCACAGATGAACTGGCATTTTCTAGTGTACAATATATTTTGCAGAGAAAGAGCATCTTTTTATTAAGATACATACACTGCCGCAGAAACAAAAAGGACTGATTTTTATAAACCTTGTCCATTTATTTGTTATGCATGCTTAGTTAGTGTCTTCTTTTGTTTCTAGGCTGCACCTGGTGAACAAAAGAATAACAGACTCATGTAAACGCATATTCAGAAAACAAAGGTTGAGCTTGCCTACCTCAGCAGCAAGATAATATGTTTGAAAGTGAAACAACATTATATTTTTAGCAATAACACATTTTTAATCACTATTAAAAAGTTTGCCAAAGGTCGCTTTTGTTAGGTTTTCACATTTCACATGCTTGATTTTTCCATGCTCTGTGTGTGAAATGCACATGTATAACTGACATACAGCGCTGCCATCAAGGGCTCCTGTATACTTGATGCCATAAGGTCCTTACTCACAGATGTACTTTGTACTTCAGCAAATAACATTGCTTTTTTTTCCCTCACATTTATAAAAACGCATACAACAACAACAAGATCTGTAAATTCTACATTTTGTCAATATTTGCACGTATGTTCACTTGGAATTTTAATGAATTCCTATACACTTCAGACACATGATTCAGTTACGGTTACTGGCATTGTTCTACTAGTAGTTCATTACCTGCATATAAATTATGATTGGCTAAGCCCTATGCTGACATATTTATTTCATTGACATGCTCATAGTATGAGTAATAGTAAAAAAATGCATGCCATTGGTAATTTGTTGGAGTTTGCTGGAGGGCAATTTAAATTTGCTCCACTAGGCAGATATTTTCTTTCAGGCATACAACTAGGGGATCTTCTATCTACTGACACACTAAGGGAGCCTATTCTCTACCACGTGAACAGACTTTCTTTGAACTCCTTTGCAGCTCTTTAATTGGATTACTTGTTATGTCATGCATCCACCTCAAATGTTCACACAATAAAACTCTCCAATCAAATTCTAGTTTGGACTAACTGATTAATGTATTCCAATTGGGGAAATAAATCCCTAGATTGTAAAGTTTGTTCTACCACTTTACAGTATGGAAATATGACAAATTATTTTCTTTTACATAGCGTTTTTTAAGTTTTACGTTTCATAAATGTACGCAGAATGTGCAAAACCTAACACTCTGGTCCATGCACACTGGGCGGATACAATGCTTCTATAATATCTGTCAAAAAAGCTGGATTTGCAAAAGCTAGATCTATTTGAGACAAAGTTTTATAGGAGGTAGAAAAGCATGAATATGCTCTTTTTGTTTTTTTGATTTTTCCATCTCCAAACTATTATAACTCCTGCCACTTGCGCCCAATTATATAATTCCATTAAATGTTGCTTAGGGGGTCGTGGTCTAAGTAACTTTGATGGACAGTGCTTGCTAATCCTGTCCAATATTGCATTTTGTATCTCAGGAGAAAAAGGAGGGGGAAAATAAATTGCTGCTATAACATAATTTTGTTGCCACAGTGCAAACACCATGATAACATATTTGCCCTGTGAATCGGCATATATGTTCTCATTTACACTGGGAAAAGATTTATTAATTAAAACTGACACCCCCCCTAGCATATGAGAAGTAAGTGGTGTAGTACGTTTTTTGGATCCAGGTTTTTTTTAAAGGGCATATAAAATACTACTTATACAGTTTTTTTGGCATATCTTTCTTCAGCTTGTATAAGTAGATCTATGTTTGTCTATTTGTTCACGTACATTAGGGAATTTAAAGGCATATTTTGCAGAGAAGCATATTTTTAGAAGGAAACAAAACAGCAAAATCCCAATTTTTTAAATGAGCTTTTGGGCAGAAAAAAATGCTTGATGCCCACAAACACTGTGTTTAGGAGCGTTCGGCAGTTTCAAGTGTACTTTGATTATAGTGAAAAACTGGGAAATGTTTTTGAATTAAAAAAAAGCTTATAAAACCAAATGCCCATAAACTCTAACACATTCTTGTGCAATATGAGACACTATTAGCATTGTTTATGGTGCTTTTTCTGCCTGAGGTTCTGGTATTTCATCAACCATCTAGTGTGCTAAGAGTACAAGGGGAGAAAAATAAGATGCAACAAGATAAACAGTGAGGATGTGGAGAATGTGGAGGCAGGCCAGGTCCCACACAAGGTGCCAGTATATTGCAAAATAGGTATAGGCTGGCAGTTAGGAAGGACAACTGGGAACTGTAGTTTTCAGCAAGATCTTTTATTATGTTAGGGTTATATATACTGTTGATCATAGACTTGAGGATAAGCATAAAAAAGGGATATGGAAGGGAAAAGTGAAGGAAAGAAAACAATTATGCCCCGTACACACGGTCGGACTTTGTTCGGACATTCCGACAACGAAATCCTAGGATTTTTTCCGACGGATGTTGGCTCAAACTTGTCTTGCATACACATGGTCACACAAAACGCGGTGACGTAAAACACGTACGTCAGGACTATAAACGGGGCAGTAGCCAATAGCTTTCATCTCTTTATTTATTCTGAGCATGCGTGGCACTTTGTCCGTCGGATTTGTGTACACACGATCGGAATTTCCGACAACGGATTTTGTTGTCGGAAAATTTTATATCCTGCTCTCAAACTTTGTGTGTCGGAAAACCTGATGGAAAATGTGTGATGGAGCCTACACACGGTCAGAATTTCCGACAACAAGGTCCTATCACACATTTTCCATCGGAAAATCCGACCGTGTGTACAGGGCATAAGAAGTGCAGGATTGGGGTAGGATAGGGTAAAAGGGGATCAGGAAGAGGCCCATAGGGCCTGACCAGGAACACAGCAATGGTGACATTGTGAACGATGTATTCAGAGCAAGTGAAGAGTGTGACCCAAATTTATATGGTAGTTATAATCCAGCCGTCGAGACCACATTTTGAGAAATTTAGGGTGGGTATTATTAGAGAATGCATCCTCTGTTTCACCTCCATAAAGTTAAAATGGCTGTAAAGCCTATACATTTTTTACCCTAATGCATTAAGGTAACAAATATTTCAGTATGTGAATAGAACACTCGACCCCCTTAAATTTACCTGAAACCAATCTCGATCCAGCACTGCGTCTATCTAAATTGTCTCTCTCCTCTTCTCTCCAGTCAGAATGAGCACTGCATTTGCAGAAATATGCTGGACAGGGATGCGACTGTATAGGCTTATATGCACAATCTAAAAAAAATCTTTCTCTTCCAAATTTACCAGATCAGAATGTAATGCATTTTATTGCTGGCAGTAGTACATTTCACACTATTATATTCAGTTATTAAAACTATATATTTATTGCTAAATATAGTAAATGGTAAGGTTATTTGAGATGCATTATTAATACTTATCAATATATTTATTTTTTAGAAATGCCTATTGCTGGGCAAAATTTATGAATGCATCACATGAAACAAATTATTATTTTTGTTTCCTTTCAGTACATGTGATAAGTATATACTTTATTACATTGTATAACTTTATATAAAATGTCTTAGATCATCATGGGCTTAGCATCCCAGAGCAGATGCTTCTAAATCTCCAGATATTTGTGTTGAATATTGCACTGCTTAGTGTTCCTTGCTATCTCACTCTGCTTCTACTCTTTGTATCTTTGTATTCCGTGCTTGATGCAATAATATTAATATGTATCAGTCCAATAATCCTTATGAAATCACAATCCCTCATTCAGCCATTAGCCTCAGTTCACCACATTGCGTTAAGTGATATGATTCACATGAATTATGGATGTTTTCTGATCAACTTTGGACAAATTACCATTTACAAGCCCTCCTGAGATATTTTAACATTATTCTGTAATTACTTACTCGCTCAATATTTTACAATGAATGAAATTTACATGACTACTGGAGAAGAGGGAGTTTAAAAGATGCATGGAAAATAAAGTGTATAAAGCTCAGCGATTTAGTTTTTGTAAGGTTTACCAGATCATGTCCTGTTCTGCAAAGATAAGGAGGTTTTTGCACAGTTTCACCTATAGTAGCCGCCTTTCCCTTAAGGCTGGTATGCCTACCAAAACTTGGATTCTCCCAGGACCAAAAGTACAGTACCATATTTGCAGAACTAGGGTGTTCCTTAGCAACCCTAGAGAGAGACTTCATGTATCTTGTCACATGGCTTCAGAATGCAGAACGATTCAAGGTAGGTGCAGAATGCAGGAGGGATTAGGACAATTATTTGGTTGGATGCAGTTTGCAGGGGTCAAGGCAGACAGTAGAAAGTGGCAAATTCTTATATCAAGCCTTTAGCAAGGTTTAGGGTAGGTGACAATAAGTAATGTAAACCATTATTCAGGCAAGGGCAGGCTGCAATCAGTAGAATATCTGTTATCCAGGCAAGGGTCAGGGCAGGAGGCAAGTAGTAGCTTATTCATTATCCAGGCAAGGGACAAGCAAACAGGAAAGGTTAGAGGTTAGAGCTAGAGGCAAGATAGAGAACTGGGCTTGTGACATTTGAAAAAGTGCTACAGCACCACTGGCCAATGTGAACAGAGGAAGCTAAGCAGATAGAGCTGTGATACTGCCTAACAATGAGGATGGCACATAAGAGGAGAGCCAATGGAAATGGAGAAAATATTTCCAGCAGCACAGGATCATTTTCCCAGCAACCAATGTTCAGGCCAGGAAAGAGAAAGAAGCTAAAGGTAGCTGTACAGAGAGTGAGAGGAAGCATAAAAGCATGTCTCAGGCAACAAATAGTTTTGAATTGTAAACATGTATATTACCTGCATTATCTGCAAAACATTGTTACATTTTGACAGTCGATTAAAATATTCACACTAATAAAGTAATACACAGCCTAAGGCCCATTTCATATGGCTCTCTGATCAGGGCCTCCTGTCAGTTTTTCAGGCGGACCGGATCGGACCCTCCATTCACTCCTATGGAGCGGTGGACTTCAGCAGTGACATGTCCACTGACATCCGCCGCTTTTCAATCCAATCCTGTCCGCCAAATCTAGACGGATGGTGGTCCCATTTTCCCATTTTCCCATTTTTGGATTGGATAGGATCAGATGAAAACGGACAGACGGTCCATTTTCATCCGATTTCCTCATAGATGAGAGTGGGACTCTGTCCCTTCTCTGCTCTGCACAGTGAGCGGAGATGGACCTGTCATCCTCTGGCTCAGTGGGGATCAGCAGAGCGATCCCCACTGAGCAAGTGGAGTCCGTCAAACGGATACGCTCCATATGAAAGGGGCTTAAGAAGACAAATCACAGAATGTCTAAATGTCCCATCACCAATAATTTATGTAATAAATTGAAAGAAATAGGGTTATGAGTATGCAATTTTTGTACTGCTAGACTTAGCTTAGCTACCTCTAATTCTTAACCGCTTCCAGACCGCTCACCATTGTTATACGTCGGTACTTTGAAAGAGGGTATCATTGTTATGGCAGCAGCTAGCTTAAATAAAAAAAAAAAAATTTAAACATGCCCCGTCCCAACGAGCTCGTGTGCAGAAGCGAACACATACGTGACTAGCGCCCGTATATGAAAACAGTGTTCAAACCACACATGTGAGGTATTGCCATGATTGGTAGAGTGAGCGCAATAATTCTAGCCCTAGACTTCCTCTGTAACTTAAAATATGCAACCTGTAGAATTTTTTAAACGTCGCCTATGGAGATTTTTAAGGGTAAAAGTTTGTCGCCATTCCACGAAGGGGCGCAATTTTGAAGCATGACATGTTGGGTATCAATTTACTCGGCATAACATTTATCAAATGGGCTAACTTTACTGCTGTCTTTTTTTTTTTATTAAAAAAATTTATTTTTTCCAAAAATGTGCGTTGTAACACCGCTGCGCAAATACGGTGTGACAGAAAGTATTGCAATGACTGCCATTTTATTCTTTAGGGTGTTAGAAAACAAATGTATAATGTTTGGGGTTCTAAGTAATTTTCTAGCAAAAAAAACTGTTTTTAACTTGTAAACAACAAATCTCAGAAAGAGGCTCGGTCCTTAAGTGATTAATATATGGTACCAGGGCTTTTTTTCAGCAGGAACGTGGGGGAACGCAGTTCCGGCACCTCCAGCACTGAATGTATGTAATAGCATGGGGTGTGGGGTGTGCTGGAGGGTCTATTGATGTTGGCTGCTGGGGGATCTATTGTCACTGGTGGGGATCTGATTTTGTGTGAGAGTCTATTGTTGCTGATGGGTAATATATTGTTGCTGGAGGGATCTACTGTTGAGGGAGAGGTCTATTTTTACTGGCTGCTGGAGGATCTATTGATGCTGGCTGCTGGGAGATTTGTTGTTGCTGCTGGGGGTCTAATGTTGGGTGTATATCTTGTTACTGGGTGTGATATTTTGTTGTGGGTGGTTCACTGTTGCTGCAGGGAATCTATTGTTGTTGGGGATCTATTGCTGGGATTCTATTGTTCCTGTCTGCAGGGGATCTATTTTAATGCTTTTCTTTTTATCATTAACATGTTCCATACAAATGATTTAGCACCACAAAATGATACTTGGTTCTGTATTCTCTAAAAGGGCAGTACTGGTAGGTGGGTAGGGGGTGGAATCAAGGGACGGTGGAAAGAGGTGGGTAGGGGGCAGAGATAAGGGGTGACTCAGACGGGGGGAGTTCCTGCACCTATTCTCAGAGAAAAAAAGCCCTGTACGGTACTATGTCCAGAGAGCTACTGGGGATGTTAAACTTAGTTGTATTATTCTGGGTAACATTGTCAGCTTTGACCTTCAGCTCATACAGTGAGGATAGTGGGTTACTTGCTCCTCACCTTTCCATTCAGAAAACATTTTGTATTGTATTCATAGAGTAGAATACTAGTAATACCTTTCTCTGCTCCTATGAAACAAACCTAGGTTCCTAATGACCTGATAATTTGTTTTTCTTTTGACTGTATTATCAACTGTCACCAGCCAGGGTGCTTGAACTTTGTACACAAGTTTTCGTCATACTACTAAGAGCTTTACCAAAGTATTTTTAGAGCCTGCACTTCTGTGAGTGTCATTTATTGGTGATGCAGAGAATCCACCCTAGTCCGGGCTTTGATTGGAAGAAAGAAAGTCAAAGCCACACTCATCATGCTACAGGAAAAATGTGCATTTATATATATTTTATTTCACAGGAGCCTACAAAACATTGCATCTGGGTTCAGTGGATCATGGGTGCAATGACTTGGTTCCTGTAGACTCCTCCCCTAGCTCCCTGTCTGTATCTAGGTAAACACTTTCAGTTACAGAGGTGGGGGAAGTGTCAATGGACTATGGTGTCCTTTTATGAAGCAGTGATCAGCGGTGATCCCAAGGATCGCCGCTGATCACAGTCCATAAACAGTTTATGAAACAGTGATAATCGGGGGGAGAAGTGTTTGAACTTGTTCTCCCGCCGATTATCTCTACACACGGAGAATCCTCATGAATGACACAGTAACGGCCAGTTTATGAAGCGGTGATCTCACCGATTCACTGGCGATCTGAGTCAGAATTCACACTCCAAGGTTCACCAGCTCAGAGGTGGTGAATCGGGGAGTGAAGAGGAAATCTCGGGGGATCTGAGGGGGAAGGAGGAAGATTTTTAACTTCCTTATGCCTCCTTCGGACCCCCCAACACTGTAACCATGTCCCCCTGTAATATTTATGTGTATACATATATATATATACATATATACATATAATGTGTATATGTATATATATATATATATAATGTGTGTGTATATACATGTATATATAATGTGTGTGTGTGTATACATATGTATATAATGTAGGGGGACTCGTTATTTTATTAACATTAATCCACACCGTCTGTCCGTGTATTGAGCGATGATAATTTATCACTGCTTAATAAACTGACATCTTGGTGTTTCGATGAATTTCTGGTGCTGTAATCTCATAAAGTCTCACGAGATTCCAGTATCAGGGGCCGTTCTCCACTTTTGGAAACGTTTGTAGATCGCTTCACTCCTCAGAAGGTGAAGCGATCTACACCGCTTCATAAACTGGCACACAGAGGAGAAAGATCTTCACTGTGAATGCCGGAGAATGAAGCAGTGAATAGATTTCACTGCTTCATAAACGGACACCTATGAGTGCAGTGATTACCACACTTGTATTCCATTGAGAACTTCCAATGAGAAGAAGTCTATCTGTCCCAGTGGAAGATGAAATCTGTAGTTCATTTATTCACAGAATGGGAATGAGTGACACAGTTGTGCAGGCATAGCCCATTCTAATTTCAAAAGTGACAGCTGAAGGGGGAGCGTTATCCTTTAACCGCTGGCCGACCACCGCCTGTACATTTACGTCGACAGAATGCGCAAATGGGCGTACCTTTACCTCCCTTTGAATTTGCCGCCGTGGCATCGCGAGCTCCGTGAGTAGGATTGCGGGTCCCGCGAACTCGATGTCTGCGGGGATACCTGTGATCGTCTCACGGAGAGGAAGAATGGGGAGATGCTAATGAAAACAAGCATCTCCCCGTTCTGCCTAGTGACACTGTCACTGATCACAGCTCCCTGTGTCACTTGTAGCCACACCCCCTAACAGTTAGAATCACTCCCTAGGACACACTTAACCCCTTCCTAGCCAGCTAGTGGTTAACCCCTTCACTGCCAGTGTAATTTTTACAGTAATCAGTGCAATTTCATAGCACTGATCGCTGTATAAATGACAATGGTCCCCAAAATGTGTAAAAAATGTCTGATGTGTCCGCCATAATGTCGCAGTCATGATAAAAATTTCAGATCGCCGCCATTACTAGTAAAAAAAAAATTATTAATAAAAATGCCATAAAACGAACCCCTGTTTTGTAGAAGCTATAACTTTTGCGTAAACCAATCAATAAACACTTATTGTGATTTTTTTTACCAAAAATATGTAGAAGAATACGTATTGGCCTAAACTGAGGGAAAAAAATGTTTTTTTATATATTTTTTGGGGATATTTATTATAGCAAAAAGTAAAAAATAATGTGTTTTTTTTTTAAATTGACGCTATTTTTATTTAAAAAAAAACCACAGAGGTGATCAAATACCACCAAAAGAAAGCTCTATTTGTGGGGAAAAAAAGGACGTCAATTTTGTTTGGGAGCCACGTCGCACAACCACGCAATTGTTAGTTAAAGCGACGCAGTGCCGAATCGCAAAAAGTGCTCTGGTCTTTGGTCAGCCAAATGGTCCAGGGCTTAAGTGGTTAAATGCCAGTTCAATCAAGAAAAGCAATATTTCAAATTGCTGCAATATCCTACAACTGTACCACAGGCCAACAACATGCTTAAGATTGGGGGAATCTAGATGTTGGTAATTAGCAGTCTGTGAGGAATGATAACATTATCAAACTGAGAGAAAGCAGTTTTCAGTTAATTTTGAATGTGACCAATGTAAACAGTGAGCAGCACTAGCAGGAAAACCCAGCACAAGTGAATTCAGGGAATGGTTGGCTGTGGGAAAAGTAAGTACAGGAATAAATGGGCATGCATTGAACTAAAAGTAGCATGGAAGATCCCCCAAAAAGATTTTACCATGACATATTAAATGAGCATAACATGTTCACATTCAAAGTGAATTTTCACAAAGTGAATATGGAGAAACAAATAATAAAAAAAAAAAAAAAACAGGTGCTTATACATGATTGGATGAAATCAGCACAATGCCACATTAGTCCATTTAAAAAAAAAAACTTTCCTGGCACGTTTTGCAAAGTGAAGTTATATAGGTAAGTGAAAATTCACTTTGTAAGTGAATCCCCCATGTTGTTAAATGCAAAGTTAAATAGCATTCTCTTAGACACATATAAAACAGTACAGAGAATGCAAAACAAACGTGGTTTATTGTTGTAATACTGTATATATCCTGTGTACTACATATACTGGTAAGAGAAGCAATCCAATATCATCTGAATTTTAATTACTAACAGGAATATCCTTATCTCTCAGGGAGGCAGACTAATCAAAGCCTCTCCAATTAAATATACTACATTTCAATTAATCACTTTCATATAAAAGTGTTTAATTTGCTGCTCTGAAAGTATCACTTTGACTCCTCTCTATTTTAGAATTTTAGCTCAGTATAAATAGTATCATAAACTGCAACAAAGACTGTGACAGCAAGAACAGTGGGTGTTTTCTTAGAGAGCTTTTTGTTTTTTAAATGATTGAATCCTTGCTTATTTTTCATCAGTAAAATGTATGTTACAAATACAGCCTTAAACAGGCAAAAACACTTCTTATTTAACAATACTGAAACATATACACTAGATTTATGTTTCTTTTTGATCTGCAATCATCAGTTATATAATTGTGCCATATTTACTTTGCTTTCCTGTTGATGTCCCATTACCTAACAGGGAAAACTGCCTTGTTTGCATTCTTCCCACTAGTTGTGGTCAAAGTAATCTGTCTTTTGTTGATGTACTTTAATCCTTCTTCTGCCACATTAGAGGGCTAGTAATATTTCTTCACCTACATGAATGACACAATAATTTTTCTTCTACGTCAAGGGACACTGTAGTGCCTGCTATTCACCTATGTCAGGGATTCCAGATCCCAGAGACACACTTCTACAGTTAAGAATAGTCAACTGGTCTCTAGCCCCTCATACAAATTGTTGCTCATCTAAATATAAATTTACATCACCAGGTCAACCATACATAATTATACTCTAGTGCCATCATAAACATATGCAATTTCATTTGCATGTTAATAGACATTTTGTTTGCATTATTAATGACATGTAATTCACCTGAGAATAATTAAACCAGTATGGCAAGCACTCTTTAACATCTGTTTATCTTTGTTGTGTGTTTTGATTTATTACATGGTGAAAGGATGTGACCATGTATATAAAAGCCATTTCTATAGAAAAATATAAGCATACTGCTCACTGAGTCGTTAAGTAAATACTATTTAATTGCAAAGTATGGTCTAGACAAATGAAAAAGGCATGGCTTATAATATAAAGGGGATTTATCTTAGCTAGTATTACAAGTACACAAATACCCATAAGTAATCAGACATAACACACACACCCATTTCTGCCAGCCAAGTGCCCTGGTTCCTTTTCCAACATGTTCTTTAATATTCACATATCTAAGAGCCAAAATCAAGCGTGAATAGGACCGCCAATGTGATCTGTTCAGAAATGGATAATATATCTATCAAAGTACTGGATGTCTGCAATATGCCCACTTTGTAACATGGCACATTACATACAATACCTGCAGCTGTTATTCATGTATTGGATTTAATACATTGAACTTTTTATAATTCTATAATATTAATTAATTCTATTAATTAATTAATATTAATTAATTCTATAATATTAATAATTTTATAATATTTATCAACAATGCCTACTTCAGTCTTCATATTGAACTATAACAGACCCATTTACTTTTCAACTTGATAGGCTTATCCAATTATGATAATCCTAGTTATTAATATATACAATGACACCAATTTAGAAACACATAAAAGCCAAAACACAAACTATAATGCCCTGTACACATGGTCGGATTTTCCGACGGAAAATGTGCGATCGGAGCTTGTTGTCGGAAATTCCGACCGTGTGTGGGGTCCATTGGACTTTTTCCATCGGAATTTCCGACACAGCAGGCTATAAAATTTTCCGACAACAAAGTCCGTTCGTGTAAATTCCGACCGTGTGTGAACAATTCCGACACACAAAGTGCCACGCATGTTGAGAACAAATTAAGAGACAAAAGCTATTGGCTACTGCCCCGTTTATAGTCCTGATGTACGTGTTTTATGTCACCGCGTTCAGAACGATCGGATTTTCCGAGAACTTTGTGCGACCATGTGTATGCAAGACAAGTTTGAGCCAACATCTGTTGGAAAAAGTCCATGGATTTTGTTGTCGGAATGTCCGATCAATGTCTGATTGTGTGTACAGGGCATTAGTGTTATGTTAATAGTGAAATTCATAGACATTATTTCCAAATATTAGTAAACTGTAGGGTTGATATCCCACAGGAGTAAAGGCTGTGTAATTAGTACAATGAATGTTTCAAACAAACAAAAAATGAGACATTACAATACTCCTTACTTTGGTTTTGAGTCACTGGGTAAGTACGGTATATAAAAACACAAAAACATAAACATGTTTACCATCTTTATGTGACCTCCATAGACCCTATTAATAGAGAAAAAGGAAGGGGTGGCTATATTCAACAAGAAAATAAATGTATCACTCTTGTAAAATAGCTACTCTATAACATCCTGCACCATCAATGCTAGTCTCTAGAAATCACAAAAAAGAGCACATGATAAGTACTACCTACATATCTTATATTATATTATCTTGATCCCAGGTTAGCATTTATAGCAGTGAAAGGATCCTAAAATCACCAGTCATCCACAGGAGAATATTTATATATACACTTTTAAGAAAAACTGTTTTTATTATTCACCCTTGTTGCATTTTTCATAGGCAAACTGCCACCCCCACCCTTTACCATTCTTACATAGGCAAGAATGATGTGAAGCCTCCTCCTGCAGTCTCCTGGTATACCAATGTCACATATCTAAAGAGGTTGCAGGAGGCATCTGGTGCAGCATCATCGGGAGGCCAGTTGCAAAAAACCCCAGAGGGGACAGCCAGCAGCTGATGACAAAATAAACAAAGGTGGTAGTGTTGAATGGGATTTACAGTGGAAGAGTGGAAGAAGAGTAAAGGACAACCCAGAGCTCATTGGGCTTGTGCATATATGTTTCCTGTATAAAAGACCATCAAAGCTAAGTTGCATATTGTGGGTTAATTTAATGTGAACAGGTATAATCCATATAAAAATATGTTCATTATATCTGCTTCATGTACTGTAAAGATCACGTGGGAAACTGTGCAAAACTGTACCCAAGTGGGAAACTATGGAAATCTGTACCCAAGTGATTCCTCCAAACACTGTCATCAGTCTGCAGATGGATGGACTGAAAATATAATGCAGATGGTCCAATCTCCTATACATCAGATACAGAAGATGTGTAGTTAAACCAGGCCTGCATATTTTGTGCCAGGATAGCTTCTTTAAGTGGATACAGATAATAGCAGATTGAAAGAATGTGTCTTTAAATCAAAAACTACCATACTATAAATGAGAGCCACGACAACACCATACACGCAATGGGGTTGATTTACTAAAACTGGAGAGTGCAAAATCTGGTGCAGCTCTGCATAGAAACCAATCAGCTTCCAGGTCTTTTTTTGTCAACACTTAACTGAACAAACTGAAGTTAAAAGCTGATTGGCTCATGAGCCATAGCACATAGAAGAAGGAAATAGAAGAAATAAAATAAATTTGCAACTATACAAATGCTAATAAAGATCATTCACGAGGTATGCATCCATGCAACAGAGATGGTGCACATTTCCCCAGCAAACTCAAATGGTCATTTACAGCCACTGATATCCTTATGTAGTCGTCAGGAAAAGCAAAACTGGGAGACTTTGCTGGGATACTGTGCAACATCTCTACTGCATAGATGAGTATCTTGTGAACTATCTTTAATAGTATTCTAATGTTCTAAACCACAGTCTAAATTTTCTCATGTTTTATCATGTTTAAAAAGTTGTGCAACCACATTATATGTAGATGGTGCTTATCATAAGCATGTGAATTTTTTTGTTGTTTCTAGAGATCAGCATTGATGGTGCATAATTTAGAGTTCTTCAATGGTTTTAAGATTTATTCTATGGCTCTGCTATGTGAATATTATACACACACACACACACACATATATTTATATCTTTTTTTTTTCTTTTTTTTTTCTTTTTTTATTGGATAAATAGGATCTATGTCAGTCATGTATAGATGTAAACCAGAAGGAGAGAGAAGTGGAATTCAGATCAATAATAATTCCTTTCTCAAAGTTACTATCCCAAACAGTGAACCGCAAATGTAAGCTGTTCTGTAATGAGGGACATTAAATGTACCAGTGAGGAAGAAGATCAGTTCCACAGCTCAATACATATATCAAATTAAAATATTACAATATTTTATTATTAAAATAAAGTGCATGAACAAAACTCATATCATTTGATATCATGCACATCTCATGTATTATTTGGTCCATCTGCAATAAATGCATATAATGAAATAGATGAAATAGATGTAGACAAATATCATACACATACACACATACATGTTCGAAACTACAGTGAAATACCATCTCAAAACCCTTCTTGTTAAATACTGTTAAATACTGGAAAAGAACATTATTCAAGGGAGCAATAGTGTCAAAACATCTGCCTATACCTACCCCAAATAAGTGCAAACAGACTATACAGCTCCCTGAACAGCTCCCTGAACTAAAATGGTTTCCACAATGTCATTCAATTGACTAGGTGAGTAAACAACCCTTCCTCGTAAGTGACACTGAGTGGAAAATGCACCCACACAATAATGTTCATCTGGAGATCACGGAGAGCCATATTTATTTGATGAGAATTGTGGGGTAAGCATGGCGGCTCCTTTTGGTGCCACATACATCACTCTTTCTGCATTACAGTTTGATTGACATATATTGAACTTTGGTTTTTTATGGTGAACATAGGAGGTGTGACACTATTACTCCATTTTAGTTGTTTTTTTTTTTTTGAATGAGGTCTCCCTATTTATTTGATGGATTTTTATTTTCAGGAATTATTTTTTTGGGGCCTATTACATTTTACTCACTTATTCAATCCAATGATATTATGGAGAGTTCTTTTGGTTCAGAAAGCTGTGACATGGTATAGTCCATTGGCAACTATTTGGGGTAGGTATGGACACTATTGCTTTCATATGTAGTGGTCTTTTAAGACATTGCAGATAGTATATTTATTATCATATGTGTTATCTGATATAGGGCTCCCCAAGCAGGCCAGGGGCATACACAGCTCTGGGTGATGTGAATGTTTCCTGTTTGTAGTCCTCAGTTTTCCATAATTTATATGGAACTCCTTTATGGCGAAGCAGATCAAAGAATACATACATGCCCCTAATATCAACAACCTAATCCCGAATCAGCAGTTTTTATGGCCAAAAACATGCCAGATAGGGTTTTGTGATACAGTAGATAATAAGCTGTATCTAAAGTTACATGCATTGTGGTTTAATGTCATATGTTATAAGTCTTATGTATGCACTTTATCCATGATTGCATCAAGCATATGATAATAAAATATTGTAATGTTCTCTTGTATACGTATTGAGTTGTAGACTAATTTTCTTCCTCACTGGCTCATTTAAAATACCTCGTTATGGGAGAGTCTCCATTTGTGAGTCACATGGAGATGGTGACATTTTTTCTGTTTTAGTACAAAGTGAATGCTGATTTTTTAAAGTGAATGTTGTATCCACTTTGAAAACCCAGACATGCGTTAGCAAAACTTCAGCTTTTACATTTCCTCCACATTTGATTAGGCATTCAAAGCAAACATAGATTTACCATATTTCCATATATTCACTTTGCAAAGTAAAGAGTCTTTACTACTTTAGTAAATCAACCCCAAGCAAGCAAGCTGAATACAAAAGCATTTTCTTTCAGTTAATAGTAAAAACAAATGCAGAGGAATAAAGGAGCTGTCAATGCTGACCTCTTTCTGAAAATGTTAGATGCCTGGTTGCTATGTTGACCCTCTTGGCTTTATTGCTTTCACTGACTTGAAGCAAATTCAGAAGCCATTTATGAATAATGCCTAAGCACATGCAAGGAAAATAAAATAAATAAAAATATATATTTTTTTTCTTTGCACATGATTGGATGATCTGAGTCAGCAGAACTTCATCTTATGCACTAAACTCTGGGAAAAATTCCCTGACAGCATGCAACTTTTTTTGCAAAATGAACAATTTATTTGCCTTTAGTAAAGATACCCCAGTGATTTAAAGTTTTTGCAAGTATTGTGAGAGTCCCGGTTCACACATATGCAATGCGGGAACCAGCGCGATTCCTGTGTGGGTTCCCACATTGCATGTCACTCGCAGGCAGTTTACACTGCCCTCTGCGAACCGCTGCGGGTGTCAATAGAAAGGTTCACAGATCGCAGTGCAGACTGTCAAATGGTACAGGAATAGGATAGCATGAGTATGAACACCCACGTGATCCGTTTCCAGTGCAGACCACAAAAAAGGGTCCTGCACAATTTTGATACGAATGCGATGCAATTTTAGCCATAATGTTTGTATGGCTAGGTTTGCATCGCACAGAAATTGCATGTGATCTGCACAGCAATGCGGTGTGAATTACATGTGATGTTGGTATTCGCACCAGTATGAACCCAGCCTAACCAAAACTTTTAGTTTCTGTTTTAGATAGATAGATCTGATTAGATTTGGGTAAAGATTTTAATATGCACATCGAGAAAGGGCTTAGCGCACCTTACACTTTCATTTGGCTAGCCATTGGTTAGCTGGTGTACATTCAGACACTAAAGCATACATGCCATTGCCACTTATTGTCCTTTTTATATTTGTCATGCTACAAGAAAGATCACAGATGTTATATCCAGAGTGCTGGCTCTTCTCCAGTTTTCTTCAAGATTGCCACTTGAAGACCAAGCCTTTTTCTGGCACTTTATGTTTAAGTAAGGTAGTAAAATTCATTATTATTTTCCCAAAAAATTACTTAGAACCCCCAAACAATGTTTTTGGAAAAAATACACTTTAATGAATTTTAATGCAAATAACACAATATACAACCCATTTGTTTGGTAAGATATAAAAGATAATGTTATGCCACGTAAATAGATACCTAACTTGTCACAAATTTGTGCACACTTGAAGAATGGCGATAAACTACAATACTTAAAAATCTCCATAAGCGACGCTTTAAACATTTTTACAGATTACTTGTTTAGATTTACAGAGGAGGTCTAGCACTAGAATTATTGCTCTCACTCTAATGTTCATGGTGATACCTCACATGTGTGGTGCGAACACTGTTTACATATGCGTGCGCGACTTACGTATGCATTCACTTCTGCATACGAGCATGGAGGCATGGGGTGCTTTAATAAAATGTTTTTCTAATTTATTTTATTTTGTATTTTTACACTGTTCCTTTAATTTTTTTTTCTTGATCACTTTTATTCCTATTACAAGGAATATAAACATCCCTTGTAATAGAAATAAGGGATGGCAGGACCTGTTTATGGAGAGATCTGAGGTTTTTAAGACAAATCTCTCCTCTACCTTTTAAAGCAAAAAAAAAAAAAGTGATCTTTTGCTTTAAAAAAAAAAAAAAAGTTTACTTCTGCCCTAGACCAGAAGTGACCTTTATGATGGCACTCTGGTCCTCCAAGATCATAGAGGCGATCAGAGATAATTTGGCTGGAGCAAGGGCAGGGGGCGTGACCGGATGTTGGAGTGAGAGGGTGTGTGTGGGCTTACTCCCTGCTCCCTTCTCGAGGCACTTGCTTGCTGTGTCCTTTAATGCGAGTGCAGACGGCTGTCGGAAGGGAGTGAAGATGCCGGCTTCTCGGCTCAGAGTGGGGGGAGACTATGTCGCAGCTGAATAGTTCCGAATAGCCCCGAGTGCATTGGCGCAAAGTCTCATGAGAGTCGGCGAGTCACGTGCAGGACAGCGCCGGGCCCCATACAGTTGGTGGCGGCTCGCCGGCGCAGATTTTAAAAGGTGCAGCAGATGAACGGTCTGCAGAAGGTGTAAGTTACAGGCCAGGCTTGGCATTATTAACACACCAGCCATACAGCTGAAAGAGAGATACGGGTGTAAACTATAAGCCAGGTCTGGCATTACCATCATACCAGTCATGACAAGGAAAAGAGGAGAGGAGCAGCCGCACTCTGGGTCACAACCACAGCACACTGTTAAAGACAAAGGGAACCAGGTGGCGGCAGCGGCTAAGTTGGAGCACTTTGCCCATACCCCTGCTCAGACACCAACAAAAGGGGGACAGCAAACACAAGCCATTAAAACAGGAGATTAAAATCATGAGAGAACAAATGGGTATACATGCGTTAAAAATGGACAAAATGGAAAATAGGAATAATGAGAGGGTGGTGGGTCTCCCCTGAATGGAGTGAGGGTCTTAATCCAATAGTGTTCTTGGAGAAATGGCTCATGGAAATATTTGGGAAGGACACTTTTTCACCACTCTTTTCAATTGAAAGAGCACATAGAGTCCCTTTTAGAGCACCGGTACCAGGCACCTAGGCCATTACTTTTGAAGTTTCTTAATTATAAAGATAAGGTTACCTTGCTGCAAAAAGCCAGAGAAATGGGAAATATCCTTTACAATGGAGTAAGGATTTCCATGTATCCAGATTTTTCACCAGATCTACAGAAGTGATGAGCTGAGTTCATAGAAATTAAACGTAGCCTACAAAAGTTTAAAATCACATATGCCCTGCTGTACCCAGCATAAATATTTCCCGGGGGATTGGAAAATAAGCCCATTCTGAATGGAATTAATGGGGAAACCAGATGAGGTATTATTAATTTTGAAAGAGTTTGTGGAGTTTAACACAGGCACACCACCAATGGGGGGGATGGGACGCCTTTGAAGGTATAAGGAAAGTGGAGAACAAGCAACTTTTTCAGAGGCAATGTTCTTTTGGAGAGGAAGAAAGTGTGGGTCGCATACTGGCCCTTCTAGTTAAAACCAATTCCTCTCCCTCAACTATCCCTGCGATTAAGACGGTAAAGATGGGGATCTTCCCACACTGGGTAGATGGGGAGGGAGAAATGGGAATTTTTTTTAGGGGTATGGAAACACCGGCCTTCTTGGTGAGGGATAGAGAAATTATGGAGGCCCCTTTACCTCTAGAAGAATTGCAACAGGTGGTAGCTGGGATGGCTAACCAGAAGTCTCCTGGGCCAGACGGGCTTCCAGTGGAGACCTGTAAACATAATGGTGAGGTGCTGCTTCCGGAGTTATTAAAGGTATTGAATTGGGCAGCGGTAAAGGGGAAATTACCCTCCTCAATGATGGAGGCTACAATAATTGTGTTGCATAAGTAGGGGAAGGACCCGTTGGATACATCCTCGTATAGGCCTATATCCCAACTGTGCTCTGATGTAAAAATATTGGGAAAAGTGTTGGCAACTAGACTGAATAAAAGCATTCAGAAACATATACATCCAGATCAGTCTGGGTTCATTCCCAACAGATCTACTAGTGTGAACATTAGGAGGGTATACCTGAACCTGCAGACCCCAATGGAGAGTGAGTTCTCAAGGGCTGTCTTATCTTTGGATGCAGCTAAGGCTTTTGATAGCCTGGACTGGTGCTATCTCTGGCGAGTCTTGGAGGAATTTGGGTTTGGACCTTCCTTTATCGGATGGATAAAAACACTTTATAATGCCCCAAGTGCTAAAGTTAGAATTAATAATGAATACTCGGGAAGGATCCAGCTTGCCAGGGGGACGAGACAGGGGTGTCCTTTATCAGGTATGCAGGGATTCCAGAGGAAGATAGGGGAGGAAAAGATCGCTCTGTATGCAGACGATGTGTTGCTGTTTTTGGGGGACACTTAGTCTTCCCTAATGATCGCAATGAACATAGTTGAGGAGTTCAGGCGGTTTTCAGGCCTAGTTATAAACTGGGAGAAATCTGCGCTTTTGCCCGTGGACTCGCTTAGAAATCCCTCGATTGGAAGTAGTGGAGACAATGAAATATTTAGGTATATGCCTGACGAGATACCCTAATCAATACACAGGAATAATATAATCCCACTTCTGATTAAATTTAAGAGTAAAATCAGTGACGGGGCGATGCAATCTGATCAAAATTATATGGATCCCACAACTGTTGTACTTGTTACATAATTTCCCAGTGTGAATATATAAAAAATGCTTTAAAAAAATTGAAACTCTTTTTAGAGAATATATCTGGAAGAAAGGCCACACTAGAATTTGTTTACGTACCTTGCAGCTACCAATAAACGAGGGGGGATTAGCTGTGCCACACCCCCGGAGTTATTTCTTGGCGGCACAGTTGCAGCATGTGGGGGGATGCAATATTCCAGGGGGGGATGCAGGTGGCAGAATAATGGTATTTAGATCCCCACATGACACAGTAGTGGAGGCGATAGAAGCAGACTCTTTCCCCCTTAGGAGTCCAAAACTAAGGATGGTCATAAAAGTGTGAGAATCAGTTAAGAGATTAATGGGGTATAGGAGGATAATAGAATATTCCCCCCATTGGAACAATAAGAACTTGCAAAAGCTACTGGCCATGGGGAAGATTAACTAGTTGCCACCCACCCACCGTCAAATGACGGCGGGGCGGTGCAGCTCTCATTCTGAGATGCCATCATTGGATGGCATCCCAGAACGGCCGCTCACGCGCACCCGCTGGGGCATGCAGCGTGGCGGTCGCAGCCACGCCGTGTTGCTAGGACATGGCGCAACCCTGATCTCTGTAAAGAGCCACGTCCATGGCTTTTTAACCATGTGATTGGCTGTGTCCAATCACAGCCGATCACATGTAAACATGGAGATTCCAGTAATCTCACCCCTCGCCTCACACTGACAGAGTGAGTGGCGAGGAGAGCCGATCAGCGGCATCTCCACGCAGGGGGACATCTACACAAGTAATAAGGGCACTGATCATCAGTGCCCTGATTACAATATAGCACCAACAGTGTCACCAATCAGTGCCCACCATTGCCCACCAGTGCCAGTAATCAGTGCCCACCAGTGCCAGCAATCAGTGCCCACCACTGCCCACAAGTACCACCAATCA
Organism: Aquarana catesbeiana; assembly: GCF_042186555.1. Classification (NCBI taxonomy): domain Eukaryota; kingdom Metazoa; phylum Chordata; class Amphibia; order Anura; family Ranidae; genus Aquarana; species Aquarana catesbeiana. The sequence continues at coordinate 412,678,418 of NC_133324.1, forward strand.
GTGCCCATTAGCAATGCCAGTCAGTGCTGGTTATCAGTGCCACCTATCAGTGCTGCCCATCAATGCCCATCACTGCTGTCGATCAATGCCCATCAGTGTCGCCCATCAGTGCTACCCATAAATGCCTATCAGTGCCCATCAGTACCCCCTATCCGTGCCACCTATCAGTGTCCACCAGTGCCACCTATTAGTGCTCATCAGTGCCACCTAACAGTGCCCATCAGTGTCACCTATCAGTGCCCATATGTGTGGCATATTAGTGCCTCCTCATCAGTGCCACCTAATCAGTGCCCATAAGTGCCACCTCATCAATGCCCACCAGTTCAGCCTATCAGTGCCCATCAGTGCCGCCTCATCAGTGCACATCAGTGAAGGAGAAAAATTTGTTAATTAAAAAATTTATTGATAGAATCTAAGAATAAAAAAAAATATTTTCAAAAATGTTGGACTTTTTTTAATTTATTAGTAAAAAATAAAAAAACAAGCAGTGATTAAATACCACCAAAAGAAAGCTCTATTTGTGTGAAGAAAATGATAAAAAATGTGTTTGGGTACAGTGTAGCATGACCACGCAATTGTCATTCAAAGTGCCACAGTGCTGAAAGCTGAAAAATGGCCTGGGCTGGAAGGGCGTGTAAGTGCCCTGTAGGCAAGTGGTTAAAGAATGGGAAGACCAGGGTATAAGCCACCTTGTCCACTTATATGAGGACAGTACTTTAAAATCATTTGCAGATCTGAGGAGAGAGTATGGTATATCAAACCAATAATTTTACAGATATTTGCAGATTAGACATGCCTTGGGGGCTCAGTTTAAGACACAGGCAATAGAATGGAGTAAGGCTCCCCTCTTTAAAAGGGTAATTAAGACTGGTACATCTAAGGGATTCATCTCCGAGTTGTATGCACAGATATGCAGTAGAGCCATTGAAGGGCCAGAAGCCCTTTCTAGTAAGAAAAGATGGAAAGAGGATATAGGGGAAATAATGAAGGAGCAATGGAGGCAGATATTGAAACTGGGGCCATTAGTGTCCGTATCTCCCTGACAGAAAGTATCACACCTGTTTCTGGTACACAGAACCTATTATACTCCTAAGAGATTATTTATGTTTGGTCGGAGGCTGGATGCCAAATGCCCCAGGTGCCAGGAGACAGGCGACCTTATACATATGGTATGGAGATGCCCAAAGCTATTTCGATATTGGACAGAGGTCCTCGATATCATAAATACAACTTATGGGACCACCTTAGAACTGGAGGCCAGGCCTTGCTTCTTGGGATATATGGAAGAACTCAGAGAGTCGGTTAGTACTACAGCTGTGGTATTGAGGTGTCTATATAAGCAAGAAAATTGATTGTGCAGAGATGGCAGTCGGTGGAGCCTCCGACATCTGAGGAATGGATTAAAGCCATAAATGAGACAGTGTGGAACCAAAAAGTGGTATTCACCAAATGAGGTAATTTCAAGAAATTTGAAAAGATGTGGAAACCATGGTTGGAAAAGATGGGTTATCCCCCTTAGTGAGATTGGGAAAGAGGATTGGGGTAGCAGCCTGAGGTTATTTCTTATGAGTCGGGAAATAGTACCCACAGTGAGGTTTTAAATGTTGGATAAGAATAATGGATAAGAAACTCAAAGCTCAACAGACAGCACTTGGAGTGAGATGGGTGGTACTTAAGAGAGAGTTTACACTGGGTGGGTACGTGAGATGGAGAGAGCAGAGAAGGGCCAAAGTATAGGAGAGAGTGGTAGTAGTTATGAGCGGTGAGTCCAAAAAGGAGAAATATGTGTACATAAGTATGTTCAAAGAGGGGGAGGGGGGTAGGAGGGGAGTAAATGTAGGTTGTATGATATGTAATAAAAACGTCACTCTTGAAAAATATGTTGGTGAAATGTTTTAAATGCATGTTTTATAAATGTAAAAGCTTTAATAAAGAATATTTAAATTAAAAAAAAAGAGATGATCTGGTCCTCTGTTCACCTCTATCTTTGGCCAGCCTCGTGAACCATCAATCATTTTCTGGGGCTCACTGGCAAAAGAGGTAAGCCAAGAAGCACCAGCGAGGAGTGGGGGGGCTTCCCACTGCTTATAAAAGTGATCTAGCAGCTAATTAGCCACTCGGACTGCTTTCATAAAAAAGCCAATGGTCGGAGGAAAAAATTAAATACCAGGGTTATGGCTGATAGCTTAACTTGCAATTCATAATGTGTATATATACATACTGAGGTCAGCAAGTGGATAGTAAACCATGCTTGTTAATATATTCTGTATATGTTCATTGTAGCCTGTGTGCAGCATTGATCCTTGATCATACATGTATATGTTAGTAAACCAGACCTATTTTATGATGCTTAATTAATTATCCTAAATACAAGGTTCATTTACTATTTTACTAGCTATAGTTGATCTGAGCATATGGGTGGTAAATATTTTTAGTGAAAATATGTATTGGTGTCATAATTCATTAGTGTGTAAAATTGTGATATGTTTCCTTTATCATACAATAAATCATTGTAGATCTTGAAGAAATATATGCTTGCAGTGTTATTGTTACAGTACACAGTATAATATCATCTAAAAATAGAAACTAGAGAAATATCAGAGCAGATGCAAGAAAAACAGAAAAAGACAAAGATGACTATAATTCTGGGGAACAACAGTAAGATAACTTTTTCTAAGAAGATACAAAGGATGTAAACTTGATAATTAAAGTAACATTATCTAAATATGTTGAAAGAGAATATACAGTACATCAGCTTATTTATACAGTTGCAGAAAATTGTGTATATTGCCTATAGCAACCAGGCCTTTAATTTTTCAGTCTGTAATAAAAACATACAGAAGGGATCTGGTTGTTATGGAAACACAGACATCTTCGTTCCTTTCAGTTTTTATACATAAACTCTACAGAGCAGTTTTCTGAAGGATCCATAATGCAGGGATTGCTTGCGTAGAACCCTGTCAGATTTTAGGTGATAAAAAAATAGTCATTACCATCTTAACCATTCTCAGGCATAGCTATGTAAAACATTAAAAATAAGTTACCGAGGGCGCATGCTTGGTGGGCAAGATGGCAGACGCGTGAGAGAGTAGCTCCGGTCCCTGTTCCTCATCTCCAGGATCCTGTAACGCACCGGTAGCAAGCACAGCCACAGGATCCACACTGCCCATCTCCTGAACCCTCCGGGCACCTCATGGCCAAAATTGGATTTAAAAAAAAGTGGGGGGTGTGGTCTGAGCATGACTGAGTGAGGACGCACAGCACACAAGCTCCGAGCACTCCACCAGAACTAATATGGTCAGAGATTCTGGCATGAGTACAGCTAAACATCACCAGATTATTACTCCAGCCTGACTACTGACTCTTAACTCGATGCAGCCTATCTAAAAATTCTCCTGACTGATCAGCTGGCTGCACAGCCTGAGCAGACGCTGAGGAGACTGTATGTGGATCTCACCTGCCTGTGAATTGGCTTGGGGCTGTCTGGGGGTTGGAGAGGAGCGGCAGCGCAGCAGACTGGTGGGATGTCCGGATTGCGTGGGCCCGGAAGGGAGGTGCAGTGGAGTGGATTGCATTCTTAGCATTCCTAGCAGAGTGGAGCGGAGGGGATACTAACACTGACTGTGAGCTTTGAACTTTGTGTTTTGTACGGTGTGCCACTCTATCTGTCTCCCTTCACCCTCCTTATCTCTACAACATCGGACTTTGCTTTAATTATAAGCTGTCCCTTGGAATCTTAAGCCAGTCTCTGAGATCAGAAGGAGGGGGGAAGTGAAGAGAGAAGCCGCCTGTCTGCCTGCAGTGCCTGACTACTAGTGTGCAGGAGGAGTTGGACTCGCCAATCACTTTAGAAGAGGTACAGAGAGGAATAAGATTAACAAAAATGGGGAAGGCACCAGGACCAGATGGGCTCTCAGCCCAGTACTATAAGTTATTCTCATCAATATTGGGACCCTATTTGGTTAAAATGTTTAATGATCTGGGGGAGGGAGCCTCTTTCTATCCAGAGACTTTAAGAGCTATGATAGCAGTGATTCCAAAAGAAGGAAAGGATCCAAAGCAATGTGGAAGTTATAGGCCAATATCCTTATTGAATGCGGATCTAAAAATATTCAGTAAGATTATAGCCCTAGGACAACAACAGCAATTACCCTTCCTGATCCATCAGGATCAGGTGGGGTTTGTTCCAACAAGAGAAGCAAGGGATAATACCATCAAAACCCTGAATTTGATGCATATAGCAAACTCAACTAAGACTCCGTGTGTGTTTCTAGGAACAGACGCGGAGAAGGCATTTGATAGGGTGGGAAAGGCATTTGATAGGGTGGGATGGGGGTTCATGTTTGCAGTCCTTCGTCACATAAAACTGGGAGGGAAAATGATTAGATGGATTGCGGGCATGTATAAAGAACCTAAAGCTCAAGTGAAGGTAAATGGAGCAGTCTCCCCCCATTTGCGATAAGGAACGGGACAAGGCAGGGATGCCCATTGTCCCCTTTATTGTTTGCACTGATACTGGAATGTTGTTATGTAGAATTCAACTTAATAAGGATATTTGGGGAATAACGGTAGGAGAAACTCAACATAAAGTTGCAGCATATGCAGATGATATGCTCTTCCCAATGACCAATCCCATAATCTCGCTCCCAAACTTATTTAGAGAAATTGAGACAGACAGTACACTTTCCTTTTTCAAGATACATTTTTCTAAATCAGAGGCATTGGCGGTAGCTGTCCCGAAAGAAATGATGATGTCATTAAAAGCAAATTATAAATTTAAATGGGCAGATCAATTCCTGAAGTATCTAGAGACTTGTATAGCTGTGGACCCTTCTAAAACATATGAGCTTAATTTCCCGCCAGCGTTAAAAAAGGTGCAAGGTTTATTGGAGAGATGGCATAAGGGATTACATTCCTGGTTTGAAAGAAGCAATATAATTAAGATGAATATTCTACCAAAGATTCTGTACCTCCTTCAGGCAGTCCCAATTGCAATCCCTAGGAATTTCTTTAAAGATATACAAATATTATTTACAAAATTCATCTGGGCACATAAACATCCTAGGATCAGGAGGACACTGTTGTCCCTACCAAAACAAAATGGGGGCTGGCCGTCCCAGATATATATAAATATTACCAGGCAGTACATCTGGGCCTCCTGTTGGATTGGTGCCGACATGGAGAACTTAAAATCTGGCCAAGATTGGAGCAAGCGCAGAGTGGGGAGTTACTGTATAGGACCCCTTGGTGTTTCAAGGACTTGGCATCTAAAACTAAGACACACCCAACAATAGGACCTACCCTCCATGTTTGTTATAACCTCTTATTTAAGGGTAAGTTATTAACACAGGAATCACCTTTAGTACCTATATTGGGGTACCCGCAATTCATATTAGGAGCACAAAAAGGACCTTTTGACGTCCTGATCAAATGAGGACTGTATCAGGCATCGCATTTTTTGAGATCTGGTAGATGGCCAACAGTGCAGGAATTGGTAGACAGAAATGGCCCCTTCCAATTAGATTTTTGGTCGGCGGTACAACTACGAAATTATCTATGTACTAGGGTACCGCCAAGTCCTCTGGATCGGAATCTGTTACCACTCGAGTAATATTGTATGGAGACTGAACCAATAAAGCATGCTGCCTCCAGAATGTATGCGTTGTTGATTAAACCATTGGAGAACTATCAATTACCTTTCCTCCGGAAATGGGAAACAGATTTAGGGAGGACCTTTTCGGAGGAACAAAAAACTAATATGATACATTCAATATTTAAGACAGCAATATGTACCAAAATACAGGAAACTAATTATAAAATCATTTCACAATGGTACAGAACCCCAGTTAAACTTCAAAAATGTTTCATGAATGCATCAGATAGATGCTGGCGATGCCAGATAGAACAGGGGACTTTGCTACATGTATTTTGGTCTTGTCCCAGAGTGAGGACATTTTGGAGGAAGGTCCAGGAGACAATTCAAAAATTTAGCGATTTTTTCCTTTTGCATCTGTCAGAGATTCCGGGGAAAATATATAGGAACTCTATTTTGTGTCATTGGTGAATGCAGCTAAAGCATGCATCCCGCTTAAGTGGAAACAGGCACAACCCCCTACAGTAAGTATGTGGCTTAGGAAAGTAGAGTAAGTAAACAGGATGGAAGACCTAGTCTGGACAACTAGGAAAAAAAGGGAAATTTATTTAAACACGTGGTCGCCATGGAACTGATTTATTTCTTCAGAGGAAGGGAAAAAACAAATTGATACAAATTAAAGGGGGGGGGGGGCAGGGGGAGGGAGGAAAGTTCAATGATTTTTTTTTTTTTTTTTTGTGGTTTGTGGGGGTTTTTTTTTTTTTTTTTTTTTTTTTTTTTTTTGTTTTGGGAGGGGGAAAGGAAAGGAGGGGGAAATGGACTATAAATAAGAACTGCAGTCGGAATACTGAGAGGTAGTTGGAGCATTATGGCCGGGTCTGGGGGAAGCGCCCCCCTCCTGACGCTGCAAGGAGTAACAACATGGAGGGCGGAAATGAGAGAGGAAAATTACTCTTCTTATTTCTTTGTCTTCTTTGCCTCTTTTGTGACTTCTTTATGTTTACTTGGGTTCATTCTTTTATCCATCTTTATTAGATAATATATTAGAAATAGACAGGAGTAGATGGAATGGAATGGAATGAGTTATTATCATGTATTTTTTTTTTTTTTTTTTATTTCTTGTTTGGCTGTATGTGCAGAAATGGAATGTAATATACAGAAGGATTGTTCATTTTTCTCCTGTTATGTAAAAAAAATAAATAAATAAATTATAAAAAAAAAAGTATATCAAGGGTTTAATCCACCTTCGACATCCCGGCCTTCACAGCTCATGGAGCACTTCCTGTATAGGCCGCAATCCCTGGCCTTGAGTAACTCAGCAGACCTGCCGGCTGCCACAGACCACCTCGCACCCATGTCAGGTACCCCCTGCATAAATTTATTATCCCAGCACTCAGATACCGATGAATCAGTCACAGTAGCAGTATTAGATTTAAAGCTACAGACACTGCTGCAGGATCTGACCCGAAATATCTCTAATAAAGTTGGGAAGATTGCCCAGGAACTCAGGGGAGAAATTGACCAACTAGGGGCCCGTACAGACACCCTTGAGAATAAATTTGACGAAATTGTGCAATATGTACATGTTTTAGAGGAAGATAATGCGATCCTCAAACATACTGTGTCCCAGATCCAACTGCAGCAGGAAGATTTGGAGAACAGAGAACGATGCCAGAATCTGAGAATCCGCAGAGTTCCTGAAACAGTTTCAGATAAAGAATTGCATGCCTGTCTTCTGAACCTATCCATTACCATAGCCCCACACATACCTTGACTGGCGCCTAGATAGGGCTCATAGATCCCTTGCTCCAAAACCACCTCCTGGCTCTAATCCAAGAGACATAATAATGCGCTTCCACTACTATGACAGCAAGGAAGCACTCACGGTGGCCACGAGAAATAAAAATGGCATTGATTTCAAAGGATCCAAAATCCAAATCTTTAGCGTCTTATGTCCCATCACCTTGGCTAAAAGGCACAACCTCCGTCCGATAACGTCATGCCTTCAACTGCATCAAGTACCCTACAGATGGGGGTTCCCCTTCCGACTCTCAGCCTCCAAAGATGGTACGCAATACTCAATCAGAGACTTACATGAATCTGAAGCCTTTATCCGCAATCTAGGATTGTCGCCCATACCAGAGGAAGATCTCCCACCTCCACCTCTGAACGTGACCCTCAAGCCTCTTCAAGCCCCCGCAATGATTTGGACCCCAGTTTGACGGCGACATCAGAAGGCTTTCTCCACACCTCAACGTTCCAACTCAACCAGACCCCCCCACCTGATCCCCCTCCTGTTCTGCTGAAGTGATTTTCTCTATATTTTTTCTTACAGTCAGATCGCCTGATATTTGGATGAAGTCTCTCAGTGTCTGCAGGGAGGGCTCTCCCTATTTCTCCTCCTACAGGCCTTACACCCATGTTGTTGGCCTACCACGTTGCCCGTAGGGTTCCGGTTTGTTTGTTTTTTTTGTTTAAAATGTTTCTATTGATATGTGACATTTGCCTAAAGTTCTGATAACTTTGAGGGATGTGCCATCCATGTTGCCGATTGACATGCTCCTCCATTTGATCATGATTCAATATCATGGTCGCCTGAGGTTTTTTTCACCTTTAGGCTTTTAAAATGTTATTTTTTTTTTCCTTGATTTAAACTTTTTTTTCCTTTTTCTTTTCAATTTTTGTTTTTCATTTTTTACTTTTCACATCAGGTTCTTTTTTTACCTGTTTTTGTGCTCTTTTTTCTTTTTAAACTTCAGGTTTCTATTTGTTTTCCCACTGTCTTCCTAAATGCCGAGATGGACTCATTAATGTTTTGCTACAAACTATTTGCATCAAGATGTTCCTTATATAAGTATTATACTAAGCTAAAGTCTAAGTTTTTATTTCAAATTATATTATGGCTTTGAAAATTGTTTTGTGTAATATTAAGGGCTTGAATTCCTTAAGTAAGCGTTGAATAGCTCTGAAGGAATTCAAATCCTCTGGTGCTGACGTGGTCATGGTCCAGGAGACGCACTTCCGACCAGGGGGATCCTTTAAATTTGCCTCCAAATTGTTCCCTCACTGTCTTTATGGCCTCTGACCTATCAGGGAAGGCTGGAGTAGCCATCTTGATCAAACGCTCCTGTCCTATAAGAATTCTCACATCACATCTAGATCCCCATGGTCGGTATGTTCTCCTGGACTGTCCCCATTTAAACAAGACCTTTACTTTAGCCAATATAAACACACCCAATTTGGCCAGATTGGTTTCCTCATGGGAGTCCTTGAAAGGCTGTGATCTTTCTCGTGGCCTTTCACTATAGTTGGAGGCGACTTCAATATGTGCATGTCTCCAAACAGAGACAGATTAGCGCTCTTTCAGAATACCCCACCGCTTCAAACCTATAAATTGTCCACCTCTTTTTGGAAACTAATCCCACACATAGACAATATACTTTCTACTCACCCTCTCTTAAGATGTACTCCCGTCTAGATCATTTCCTACTATCCGCGCCTTTATTACCTAATGTCGTTGCTTCCAAAATTAATCCCATCACTTGGTCCGATCATGCCCTCATTACTCTAGATCTGAACATATTTACAGCCCTACCCATGATCTGTCACTGGAGGCTCAACAAATCTCTTTTAGGGAATATTGAATTTAAAGATCAACTCCAACTGATATTAACTGACTATTTCCAGCTGAATGAAGGTTCTGTTGCGGACACATCCATTTTGTGGGAGGCCCACAAGGCTTTTTTCAGAGGTGAATGCATTTCTGCCGGTTCACGCATGAAACGAGACTCTATTAAACAACGATCGGAGCTTCTAACCCAACTGTGCACGGCAGAGATGCACTTACTTCATGCCCCCACATTAGCCCGCTTACGAGCGGTGGTATCTGTCCGGAACCGAATCAAATCCCTAGACATGAGTAAAATATCCAAATCTATCCTATGGTCGAAACAGATATTCTATGAATTCGCTGATAAACCTCACATGATCCTAGTCCACAAGCTCAAACCCCCGCCCGTCTCAATCTATTCCCGACCACATAATGCAATCTGACGGCACTCCCACCTACTGCCCTCAGACCATGTCCAGGGTATTTGGCAATTTTTATAACAAGCTCTACAATTGTCTGAGTTCAGACCCAACTACCCAATTCACACAGGAGAAGTTAGACAATTTTTTATCATCCCTACAACTTCCAAAAATGTCTCATGATCAACGCTCCTCTCTTAATGTCCCTATTTCTGCTGAAGAATTAGCTGACGTGATTAAACTCCTCCCTGTGCATAAAACTCCTGGTCCTGATGGTTTACCATATTCTTATTATAAAACCTTTTCCCCAAGTCTAGCCCCGCATATGCTAAATTTATTCTCTTCTCCTCTTAAAGGCACCACATTCTCCTTTTTTACATGCATACATCACCGTCATACCTAAACCTGGCAAGGATCCGTCCATCCCCGACAATTATTGCCCCATAGCTCTTTTAAATTCGGACTACAAGATTTTCACAAAGATATTAGCAAACAGACTCTCAGCGATATTACCGTCCCTGATACATAGGGACCAAGTGGGGTTTGTCCCCACAAGACACAAGGGCGACAATACACGACGCACAATAGACCTTATTGACCTCTTTAATAGAACCAAACGCCCCGCCCTGATACTTAGTTTAGATCGTCAGAATTTGATCGTCTCAGCTGGTCCTTCATGTTTTCAATCCTATCGCATTATGGTTTCACAGGCCCCTTCATACGAGCTCTTCGAGCCCTCCACTGAACTCCCACCTCTCAGGTCTGGTTCGCCTCCCACATTTCACCATCTTTTTCCCTTAGTAATGGTATGAGACGGGGATGCCCCCTGATGTGGCGGGCTCTTCGCGGATGATGTCCTTTTAACATTAACACGCCCGCACTTCCTATTAATATCAGCCCTACACAATTGGCTACACTCACATCATCTTATCCCTCTTTATACCAAACAAATTTCCCCCCACTCTTTAAAGAAATCAATCGACTTCTGACTCATTGGACCGCTCTCCCCCTCTCCCTTTTGGGTTGCATTAATGTCCTTAAAATGTCAATACTTCCAAAACTTTTGTATTTGTTTGAAACACTTCCTGTGGCGATCCTGTTATCTCAATTGAAAACTCTCCAGAGGAAATGTCTTTGGTTTATCTGGAATAATGCCTCCCATCGGGTGGCGGGGTCGGTGGTCATAGCTCGTAAGATTAAGGGAGGACTAGGAGCCCCAGACCTCACTAAATATTATTACGCGTCACACTTAAGAGTACTTACCTCCTGGACTGCTAGGAAAGCATCTACTAGATGGGCTGAGATTGAAATTAGTGTCACTGCACCGGTACACCCCTACTATATGCTATGGCCATCTAGTGATAAACACATGCCTTAGTTGAGGAGTATCTGCCTGGCTCCAATGCTTTTTACGCTATCCATATGGAAAAGATGCTCTGAATGTTACTCTTTATCCTCTCCATGCTCACCACTGATAAATGTCCTCTTTAATCCAGACATCCCAGACAGTCTATTCTATGAACGCATGCTACATTGGACCCAGGCAGGATTCTTCCATCTGCGTCATCTGGTCAATCCTGTCTTAAGACATCTAGTAACCTTTTCTGAGCTGCAAAAGCAACACCAAATCCCTAAAACACTCTTCTATTCTTAATTACAACTTAGACACTTCTTTTCTGCCAGGTCCCCTTACTTACACTTGGCGAAACCCTCAGAATTTGAATGCATTTGTGCTAATGGTCCCTGCGAACCCCATCTAATATCCTCTTTATATAAAATATTGCACAAGGCTACTCCCTTAACAGTAGATTCTCACCATTACATGAGGAAATGGTCCAAGGTACTTCAACATGATATATCTTTGTTAGATTGGGGAAAAATATGGGAGTCCACCTCTAAAAACTCCCGCTGTGTAAGTCATAAGGAAACTGCTTATAAAGTTTTGTTGTTCTGGTACAGAACACTGGAACTCTTACACGCTTGTAACCCGACGATCTCCAAACAATGCTGGAGATGTAATAAAGAGGTGGGTTCACATTTTCATATTTTTTGGGAATGCCTTCCCGTAATTCAGTTCTGGACACAGATCCATTCACTTCTGGAAAAATTGTTGGAGTCTCCCATCCCCTTGAACCCCATGCATTATTTATTAGGGCTTCCTCTCCCAGATATCCCCAAAGCTAAGCAGAGATTGATGTCCCCCCACCCCCAAATTTCCCCCCACTCTTTAAAGAAATCAATCGACTTCTGACTCATTGGACCGCTCTCCCCCTCTCCCTTTTGGGTTGCATTAATGTCCTTAAAATGTCAATACTTCCAAAACTTTTATATTTGTTTGAAACACTTCCTGTTCTGGTACAGAACACTGGAACTCTTACACGCTTGTAACCCGACGATCTCCAAACAATGCTGGAGATGTAATAAAGAGGTGGGTTCACATTTTCATATTTTTTGGGAATGCCTTCCCGTAATTCAGTTCTGGACACAGATCCATTCACTTCTGGAAAAATTGTTGGAGTCTCCCATCCCCTTGAACCCTATGCATTATTTATTAGGGCTTCCTCTCCCAGATATCCCCAAAGCTAAGCAGAGATTGATGTCCTTTATACTATTAGCTGCCAAACGAGTTATCCCCAGGTTGTGGCTCACTTACAAAAATGACAGCACTAAAATCACATGAAAATCACAAAGCACTTGCACACAAATCACATGCACTGCATAATCACACCTCAAATCTCATTGAAAACTCATCACACTAATGTGAACTAGCCCTAAGTGCTAATGATAAATGTGAGCACTTTACTCTGCTATTCAGTAAAAAGTATATCTATAAAGCCTACCTTCGGGCAAATGTAGCCTCCCACAATCCCTCCCACCCTATTTTCCATTTACAATTTAAAAAACCTCTAACAACCTTTTTTTACTCACTTTTTTTACTCACTTATACTCACTTGACCCACCCTAAGATCCTCTTCCAAAAGTGAAAGCAATAACTAACTGCCACACTCAGGGCCTGCTGCTGGCCTCTTCTTGTTGTGATGTCATAATGCTACTACTGCAGGTTTTGGATCCCTGTGCGGGCCACAGTGATAGCCAGTTAATAGAAAACCTCCACATTACCAGCAAGGGCTGTGGTAGCTTGAAGAAGGACCCTCCCACTATTGCAAAGCAATTAAGACTCAGCACCCAGTATGGATTTTTACGTAAGTATTTAGGCCATATAGTTTCCTCATTAATGTACACACAGCACACCATATTGACAGAAAAACACAGAATTGTTGACATTTTTGCAGATTTATTAAAAAAGAAAAACTGAAATATCACATGGTCCTAAGTATTCAGACCCTTTGCTGTGACACTCATATATTTAACTCAGGTGCTGTCCATTTCTTCTGATCATCCTTGAGATGGTTCTACACCTTCATTTGAGTCCAGCTGTGTTTGATTATACTGATTGGACTTGATTAGGAAAGCCACATACCTGTCTATATAAGACCTTACAGCTCACAGTGCATGTCAGAGCAAATGAGAATTATGAGGTCAAAGGAACTGCCTGAAGAGCTCGGGACAGAATTGTGGCAAGGCACAGATCTGGCCAAGGTTACAAAAAAATTTCTGCTGCACTTAAGGTTCCTAAGAGCACAGTGGCCTCCATAATCATTAAATGGAAGATGTTTGGGATGACCAGAACCCTTCCTAGAGCTGGCTGTCTGGTCAAACTGAGCTATAGGGGGAGAAGAGCCTTGGTAAGAGAGGTAAAGAAGAACCCAAAGATCACTGTGGCTGAGCTCCAGAGATGCAGTTGGGAGATGGGAGAAAGTTGTATAAAGTAAACTATCACTGCAGCCCTCCACCAGTCGGGGCTTTATGGCAGAGTGGCCCTACGGAAGCCTCTCCTCAGTGCAAGACACATGAAAGCTTGCATGGTGTTTGCTAAAAAACATCTGAAGAACTCCAAGATGGTGAGAAATAAGATTCTCTGGTCTGATAAGACCAAGATAGAACTTTTTGGCCTTAATTCTAAGCGTATGTATGTGTGAAGAAAACCAGGCACTGCTCATCACCTGTCCAATACAGTCCCAAAAGTGAAGCATGGTGGTGGCAGCATCATGCTGTGGGGGTGTTTTTCAGCTGCAGGGACAGGACGACTGGTTGCAATCGAGGGAATGATGAATGCAGCCAAGTATAGGGATATCCTGGACGAAAACCTTCTCCAGAGTGCTCAGGACCTCAGACTGGGCTGAAGGTTTACCTTCCAACAAGACAATGACCCTAAGCACACAGCTAAAATAATGAATGAGTGGCTTCACAACAACTCCGTGACTGTTCTTGAATGGCCCAGCCAGAGCCCTGATTTAAACCCAATTGAGCATCTCTGGAGAGACCTAAAAATGGCTGTCCACTAACGTTTACCATCCAACCTGACAGAACTGGAGAGGATCTGCAAGGAGGAATGGCAGAGGATCCCCAAATCCAGGTGTGAAAAACTTGTTGCATCTTTCCCAAAAAGACTCATGGCTGTATTAGATCAAAAGGGTGCTTCTACTAAATACTGAGCAAAGGGTCTGAATACTTAGGATCATGTGATATTTCAGTTTCTCTTTTTTAATAAATCTGCAAAATTGTCAACAATTGTGTGTTTTTTCTGTCAATATGGGGTGCTGTGTGTACATTAATGAGGAAAAAAATGAACTTAAATGATTTTAGCAAATGGCTGCAATATAACAAAGAGTACAAAATTTAAGGGGGTCTGAATACTTTCCGTCCCCATTGTATATATATATATATATATATATATATATATATTGTTTTTTATGGGTAGCTTAAAATTTTGTGAAACATATTTAGTCCAGTTTTCTCTTGACAAACTACCCACCCAGACCCACTCTCAGATCTCTACAACATAAAGTCTAAAGATCCAGTCCAAGATAAGAACTAGGGCAGTGATGGCGAACCTTGGCACCCCTGATGTTTTGGAACTACATTTACCATGATGCTCATGCCCTCTGCAGTGTAGTGGAGCATCATGGGTAGTTCCAAAACATCTGGGGTGCCAAGGTTCGCCATCACTGAACTAGGGAGTGTGCAGAGGATAACTCTGAATTTCAAGCACATATAACACTTCCAATGGTATATTTAACAGACCAAAAAAGAACAAATAAGAGTGGTTCAAGGTTGTGATTTAAATACGTTAAGCTTTTTTGTAGGTTCAAAATGTTTCCCTGCCAGTAGGATCATTTTACATTTCTAACTGTAAGCCAATTCCTTTATTGACTGCTTATGCTAGATACTGACAATTGGTAAAGTGACACTAAGTGATATCCTTATCCCCAAAGAATATTCAATACACTTCCACTACTTAATGTCCCTGTAATCTATTTTTCACGAAATTGTTTCTTACTATGTTTTTTCTGCCTCCCGAACTTCTTCTTTTCCCCCTCTCTTCTGTTTGGAATAGGCAGTGTCACATGCACTGTCTATCCCACAAATCCCATAGTCCCTAGTCTATCTTGGGAGTAAGCAAGAGCGTGTGGCTACATTTCTACATACAGTGGGACCATCAAGAATGAATGTAGTAACCCTAACAGAAAGTCAGGTCATAGCAGCAAAAAAAAAGTATGGAGATTTGAAGGAGGCTAATAGCAGTATAAGTTACTGTTTTGAATTAAGGATGCATACTTGAATAGGATTGTATTTAAATGTCACTTTTACTTAATTTATTGAATGAGCATGAATACCAGTTGATTGTAATACAATGGTATTAGAAATGTGTATACTGCTATTCCTGAGCTCCCAACTACACTTGCCGGGAAAAGAGTTGGAATGGTTGAGCAGCACTAACCTTCAGCTGTGTGATTTAATTCTATATCATTGAAAGCTTTTGGTAAGTATTACCTACCGCGTTTTACTACGTATTGCCAAAAAAAATTATGAACCCTTTTACTAGCTGACCAATTCTTTCATTTTTTCAAATACATGCCTAAAGGCACAGTTTTTACATAAACATTTAATTAACTCCCCAAAAAAACAATATATATATTTTTGAAAGATAAGACCTTTAGAATAATGTTGATGTCAATTCCCACATATAAGAGGCATCTCAGAAGTGGACCTTCATGCTGGAAGTGCACTCATACACAGAAACTAAGCTGTAATGCCCCGTACACTCGGTCGGATTTTCCGATGGAAAATGTGTGATAGGACCTTGTTGTCGGAAATTCTGACCGTGTGTAGGCTCCATCACACATTTTCCATCGGATTTTCCGACACACAAAGTTTGAGAGCAGGCTATAAAATTTTCCGACAACAAAATCCGTTGTCGGAAATTCCGATCGTGTGTACACAAATCCGACGGACAAAGTGCCACGCATGCTCAGAATAAATAAAGAGATGAAAGCTATTGGCCACTGCCCCGTTTATAGTCCCGATGTACGTGTTTTACGTCACCGCGTTTAGAACGATCGGATTTTCCGACAACTTTGTGTGACCGTGTGTATGCAAGACAAGTTTGAGCCAACATCCTTTGGAAAAAATCCTAGGATTTTGTTGTCGGAATGTCCGAACAAAGTCCGACCGTGTGTACGGGGCATTACAGTAAGGTTTCATATAATGATATCCAAATCATGTGATCACTGTGATAGCCTGTGACTGACCATCACAGTGATCACTCCAAGATACTCCTGATGGAGTCAACACACACAAATTGGATTGGATTTTGGAGACATACAGGTGGTTTTCTAGTAAGTATCCCTCTTTGAGTGTGCTGACTCCATTGGGCTGTCTATATAATATCCTTTGACTTATCTCGGCTAATCACTGTCCAGATGGACCAAACTTTCCACTGTGTTGATGTATATCATTATCACCCAGTGGATTTATCCTCTCCTCTTTTTTCCTTTTACAGCCAAAAAAAACCCTTTCTGGTGTCACATTTTTGGATATGATCCAATGATCCTTGTACATCATGAAGGGCAAATAACACAATTTGGGGTTCTTCTATCTAGTTGTGGGAGTGCTCTCACCAAGAATGTAAAAGAATGTAAATGTATATATAATGTACCTAATGTACGCATTATGTATATAATTTACACATATTGATTCCAAAACGCAATTATTCTATATTTATCCCTGAAGAAGATTTTGGTATTAATCCCTGAAGAAGATTAATACCTGAAGAAGATTTTGCTTATGCTTATATATTTTGAAACGCGTTGAATATCCTAATTTGATATAAACCATCTGCGCATGCACATCGATGGTGGAACAGCAAATAGTTGGGGAATACCACTTCAGGACAATCTAACCTTTTTATACTATCATGCAATGTGATGGATGCAATTTTTGGAATATTTTGTGTATATTGTCGACAGTTTATTTAACCACTTGAGCCCCGGACCATTATGCTGCCTAAGGACCAGAGGTCTTTTTCCAATTTGGCACTGCGTCGCTTTAACTGCTAATTGCGCGGTCATGCAATGCTGTACCCAAACGAAATTTGCGTCCTTTTCTTCCCACAAATAGAGCTTTCTTTTGATGGTATTTGATCACCTCTGCAGTTTTTATTTTTTGCGCTATAAACGGAAAAAGACCGAAAATTTTGAAAAAAAATGATATTTTCTACTTTTTGTTATAAAAAAAATCCAATAAACTAAATTTTAGTCATACATTTAGGCCAAAATGTATTCGGCCACATGTCTTTGGTAAAAAAAATGTCAATAAGCATATATTTATTGGTTTGCGCAAAAGTTATAGCGTCTACAAACTAGGGTACATTTTCTGTAATTTACACAGCTTTTAGTTTATGACTGCCTATGTCATTTCTTGAGGTGCTAAAATGGCAGGGCAGTACAAAACCCCCCCAAATGACCCCATTTTGGAAAGTAGACACCCCAAGGAAATTGCTGAGAGGCATGTTGAACCCATTGAATATTTATTTTTTTTGTCCCAAGTGATTGAATAATGACAAAAAAAAAAAAAAAAAAAAATATTTACAAAAAGTTGTCACTAAATGATATATTGCTCACACAGGCCATGGGCCTATGTGGAATTGCACCCCAAAATACATTCAGCTGCTTCTCCTGAGTATGGGGATACCACATGTGTGGGACTTTTTGGGAGCTTAGCCGCGTACGGGGCCCCGAAAACCAAGCACCGCCTTCAGGATTTCTAAGGGTGTAAATTTTTGATTTCACTCTTCACTGCCTATCACAGTTTCGGAGGCCATGGAATGCCCAGGTGGCACAAAACCCCCCAAATGACCCCATTTTGGAAAGTAGACACCCCAAGCTATTTGCTGAGAGGCATATTGAGTCCATGGAATATTTTAAATTTTGACACAAGTTGCGGGAAAGTGACACTTTTTTTTGCACAAAGTTGTCACTAAATGATATATTGCTCACACAGGCCATGGGCATATGTGGAATTGCACCCCAAAATACATTTAGCTGCTTCTCCTGAGTATGGGGATACCACATGTGTGGGACTTTTTGGGAGCCTAGCCACGTACGGGGCCCCGAAAACCAAGCACCGCCTTCAGGATTTCTAAGGGTGAAAATTTTTGATTTCACTCTTCACTGCCTATCACAGTTTCGGAGGCCATGAAATGCCCAGGTGGCACAAAACCCCCCCCCCAAATGACTCCATTTTGGAAAGTAGACACCCCAAGCTATTTGCTGAGAGGCATGGTGAGTATTTTGCAGCTCTCATTTGTTTTTGAAAATGAAGAAAGACAAGAAAAAACTTTTTTTTTTTTCTTTTTTCAATTTTCAAAACTTTGTGACAAAAAGTGAGGTCTGCAAAATACTCACTATACCTCTCAGCAAATAGCTTTGGGTGTCTACTTTCCAAAATGGGGTCATTTGGGGGGGTTTTGTGCCCCCTGGGCTTTCCATGGCCTCCGAAACTGTGATAGGCAGTGAAGAGTGAAATCAAAAATTCACGCCCTTAGAAAGCCTGAAGGCGGTGCTTGGTTTTCGGGGTCCCGTACGCGGCTAGGCTCCCAAAAAGTCTCACACATGTGGTATCCCCGTACTCAGGAGAAGCAGCAGAATGTATTTTGAGGTGTAATTTCACATATTCCCATGGCATGTTTGAGCAATATATCATTTAGTGACAACTTTGTGCAAAAAAAAAAAAAAATAATAATAATTTGTCTCTTTCCCGCAACTTGTGTCGCAATATAAAATATTCCATGGACTCGACATGCCTCTCAGCAAATAGCTTGGGGTGTCTACTTTCCAAAATGGGGTCATTTGGGGGGGGTTTTGAACTGTCCTGGCATTTTATGCACAACATTTAGAAGCTTATGTCACACATCACCAACTCTTCTAACCACTTGAAGACAAAGCCCTTTCTGACACTCATTGTTTACATGAAAAAGTTATTTTTTTTTGCAAAAAAATTACTTTGAACCCCCAAACATTATATATTTTTTTAAAGCAAATGCCCTACAGATTAAAATGGTGGGTGTTTCATTTTTTTTTTCACACAGTATTTGCGCAGCGATTTTTCAAACGCATTTTTTGGGGAAAAAACACACTTTTTTAAATTTTAATGCACTAAAACACACTATATTGCCCAAATGTTTGATGAAATGAAAAAGATGATCTTAGGCCGAGTACATGGATACCAAACATGACATGCTTTAAAATTGCGCACGTTTGTGGCAACAAAATAAATACATTTTTAAAAGCCTTTAAAAGCCTTTACAGGTTACCACTTTAGATTTACAGAGGAGGTCTACTGCAAAAATTACTGTCCTCGATCTGACCTTCGCGGCGATACCTCACATGCATGGTGCAATTGCTGTTTACGTTTGACGACAGACCGCCGCTTGCGTTAGCCTTAGCGCGAGAGCAGGGGGCGACAGGGGTGCTTTATTTTTTTTTTTTTTTTTTCTTTATTATTTTTTTTGCTTTTTTATCTTATTTTTAACTGTTCCTTTCATTTTTTCTTTTTTTTAATCATTTTTATTGTTATCTCGGGGAATGTAAATATCCCCTATGATAGCAATAGGTAGTGACAGGTACTCTTTTTTGAAAAAATTGGGGTCTATTAGACCCTAGATCTCTCCTCTGCCCTCAAAGCATCTGATGACACCAAGATCGGTGTGATAAAATGCTTCCCCAATTTCCCAATGGCGCTATTTACATCCGGCGAAATCTAAGTCATAAAATGCTCGTAGCTTCCGGTTTCTTAGGCCATAGAGATGTTTGGAGCCACTCTGGTCTCTGATCAGCTCTATGGTCAGCTGGCTGAATCACCGTCTGCATTCTCAGGTTCCCTGTTGAGACAGGAGAGCCAGAGAAAAACACGGAAGACGGTGGGGGGGGGCTTTCCCTCCCACGGCTTGTAAAAGCAGTCTAGAGGCTAATTAGCCACTAGTATTGCTTTTACATGAAAGCTGACCGCTGGCTGAAAAGAATGATACCAAGATGATACCTAAACCTGCAGGCATCATTCTGGTATAACCATTCAAAGTCGTGAATGGCGTACCTGAAGACAAAAAAATGGTTAACAATAAAGTACAGTAAATGGTAAAGTATAAAAAATTGCATACCTGAAAAGCAAACATGATAAAACATAATAACAATAAAACATTGCAGAATAGAATACAGTAAAAAAGAGCAGAACAAGAGAGAGAGAATAGAGAGAGAGAGAGAACAATAAAACGACAACAATTTTTTTTTTATTTTATATATATTTTTTTTTTACACTTTTTTTGTAACTAACTTTTATAACTGTAACCGGTTCCAGGTTCGGGTCTCTCAAAATGTGATGGCAACTTGGGAGACCCTGTGAAAGTGTGCCTAGTTTGTGCAATGCTGTACCCTACGCTAATACTCAACTAATGAATGGTAGCGTTCAAAACATTCACCAATGCAAAGACCAGGATTGTCAGGACAGGAGGGACAATAATAGAGGGTGTCACGCCTATATCCGCGCTTGCTGCAGACACGACATCTTTTTTGGGGGTTCGTTGGGTAGGGGTACTCAGGAGGACATAAAGAAAATGCCTCTCATGCAGCCGACTGCATTTGGTTGGGGATGTGAATGGGGGAAGTACGGGTGCTGCAGAAGCAGTGGGTTCCCAATTAGGATTGGCGAATGCAGCAGGAAGGGCACTATGGACACGACGGGCCTGTGTTTGTCTTCTTGGTGGCAGCGGGACACTACTTGTGCTTGCCACCTCACCAGCTTGAACTGCACTTATGGGACTCGCCACGTCACCAAGTGTTACTGCAGTGCTGGTTTGACTACGACCGGGGTGTACTAGGCCGCTGGCGCTTGCCAGTTCAATAAAAAGCTACCAAAAAAACTGTTAGCGATCGCAGGGATCAGGCCTGACTCTGCGAACGCTGCAGTTATGCGTTAAGTGTTTTGTAAGTGACAGTGATCGATCGATACTGCACTTGGGTGGGCTGGGCCGGGCGGAGGGGCAAAATGCAGGTGCTAGCGGGTATCTGGGCTGATCCCGCTAACACTGCGTTTTTGGGAACCCTAAACTGCTGGGGACGCCAGTATAGATCTGATCGGATCAGATATTGATCCGTTCAGATACTATACCACTAAGGGAGGTGTACGGTGCGTGCGTGAGTGTTAGCAGTACTGGCGCTAATCTGACGCTGCCTGGGGCTGGCGCTTGCCAGTTCACCAAAATGCTACCAAAAAAACTGTTAGCGATCGCAGGGATCAGGCCTGACTCTGCGAACGCTGCAGTTATGCGTTTAGTGTTTTGTAAGTGACAGTGATCGATCGATACTGCACTTGGGTGGGCTGGGCGGAGGGGCAAAACGCAGGTGCTAGCAGGTATCTGGGCTGATCCCGCTAACACTGCGTTTTTGGGAACCCTAAACTGCTGGGGACGCTAGTATAGATCTGATCGGATCAGATATTGATCCGTACAGATACTATACCACTAAGGGAGGCGTATGCTGCGTGCGTGGGTGTTAGCGGTACTGGCGCTAATCTGATGCTGCCTGGGGCGACGCATATCACCGCCGGGCGATCAGGGGGCTAAACCTTTATTCGGTAATAAACGGCGGGTGCCCTGACACTATAAAAAATAAACAAACTAACCAGCGTCACCCGTAACAGTTATACGGTGATCAGTGGTGAAAGGGTTAACTAGGGGGCAATCAAGGGGTTAAAACATTTATTCGGTAGTATATGGGGGTCCCTGTCGCTATAAAACGCTGACGGCGAACCTAAATATTTAGGTCCCTAACTAGCGTCACCAGCGACACTAATACAGCGATCAGAAAAATGATCGCTTAGCGACACTGGTGACAGGGGGTGATCAAGGGGTTAAAACTTTATTTGGGGGGGTTAGGGGGGTATCCTAGACCTACAGGGGGGGTAATACTAACTGTCCCAACACTGTAACTGTCACAAACTGACACCAATGCAGTAATCAGAAAAAGAAACAAAAAAAAACAAAAAAACTGCTGGTGTCAGTTTGTGATGGGGGGGATGATTGGGGGGGGATCGGGGGGCGATCGAGGGGGGGATCAGGGTGTTTAGTGTGCCTGGCATGTTCTACTGTGTGTGTGTAGTGTTGTGCACTCACATACCTGTCTTCTCTCCTCGGGCCGGAACGGAAATTACCGAGCCGAGGAGAGATGACATCATTTCCTTTGCTGCTGTATAGCATACAGCAGCAAAGGAATGATGTGATTGGCCGGCGGCGATCGCGAGAGGGGGGGCCACGAACGGATGGCCTCCCCCTCACCTCTGATCGCCGCTGGACAAAAGACGACCGCCTCGGGCACCGGGGGGGGTCCGATCGGACCCCCCACCCGCGGAAGGCAAATCACGTATATGTACGTGATTTTGCCTGTCCGTGCCACCTTGCAGACGTAAATCGGCGTGAGGCGGTCGTCAAGTGGTTAATATATAACTAGTTCAGTTTTATTCAATATGGAAAAATAAAGATTTTTTTTTTTTTAAACAGTAACATAAAATTTCTTTTTTCTAAATTGCCTTAAAAATCCAGACTAAGACTCCTTTCACACTAGGGTGTTTTTTCAGGCACTTTTGGGCTAAAAATAGCACCTGTAAAGTGCCTGAAAAATGCCTCCCTTGCAGCCCTAGTGTGAGAGCCTGAGTGCTTTCACACTGGGGCGGTGTGCTTGCAGGTCTTTAGAAAAAGTCCTGCAAGCAGCATCTTTCTGTCGGTGTGGGAGCGGTGTATACACTGCTCCTCCACCACCCCTGCCATTGGAATCAATAGGCATCGCTGCCAAAGCGCCTGCGCCTGCAAAGCGCTTCGGCAGCGGCACTTTGCGGTGCTTTTAACCTTTTATTCGTCCGCCAGCGGAGGCTAAAAGCCGAAAAAGTGTCGCTATTACAGCGGTAAAGTGCCTCTAAAATTAGCGGCACTTTACCGCTAACGCCCCCCGCCCCAGTGTGAAAGTAGCCTAAGAGGTTAGTCATAATCAATATTTAATACATGGATGATGGCAACTACACACACAGCTACATGAGCCTTTAAATTGTTTTTTTGGCTCCTCTTGAAATGTATCAACAATTGCTAGCACTCATTTTTTTTGTCCAAAATAGTTTTAATAAAAATGCAGAAACATACAGTATGAATAATTAAAAACCTGTTTTGATGTATTTCAGCAGTACCTAGCCAATACAGGACTGGGGACCTATAGAATAAAATGATGGCATTTCATACTATATTTGCACAATTACATTAAAGTGGTTGTAAACCCCATTCATAAAATTTGACCTAGACACATATATCTGTAGTATTTACTCTCTCTCCAAAGCTCTAAGTGCTGTGTCTTTCTGCTGCTCTGTTCCTCTTTTATCAGCAGTCACTTCTGACCAGTTCTCTGACACACGAGATAACAGCAGCTGAAAATTTGTGTCGGGGAGGGAGCTTAGAGGTAGATAAGCAGAAAGCCTGTCTATTCACAGTACAGCTCTGCATGTTCCTCTGTTCCTCTGCCCATGTGGAGTGGGGTGTGTGCTTTTCCTCCAATCAGCTCACACACAGTGTAAGCCCAGACTCCACACCCACTACTAGAAGAGGAAAAAAGAATTCTAACATGATCTGCACTTTCCAAAGAGTTTAGAAAGGGAAGACTGCAGATAAACAAGTAAAACTTATGTAGGGAGATTTGTTTAATCTCTGTGTATCATCTGAGGCTATTCCCTTCACTGGGTATAGGAGAGGGTTTACAACCACTTTAAATCTATATTTTTATAGATTATATCTATAATATAATAATCTATATTATCTATATTATAACATTATTTTAGTGTTGGCATATGCCCTTCCCTTGCTCTCCTATCCTCCCCTATCCTCCCCCTACTCCTTTTATTTCCCCTTTATAACCTCTTCTTTCCCCCTCTTGTCCCCCCTCACCAATATTACTTTCCTAGTCTAGACACTACAGCTACTACCCCAGATCCTCCTTCATGCGTCTCAACATTCTCACCTAGTACCTCAGGTGGCTACCTGTGATCTTGTGATGAGCCCCTTTCACTTATTTAGGCACTGCACAATGCTGCATTGCCAAAGAATGGACCAGTGCAATTTTCCTACCACCTAAAGTGTTCTTTTCTTGGTAAAGTTACAATCCCACAAAGCAAAAATGGGAACTGACACTATTTATATGTTGTTTGACCTAAATGTGCAACTTCACTTATATACAACTCTGGACCTATGAGGTGTGTCTAAAAAGTTTGGTGAATGGTCCGATACCTCAACGGCAACATGGCAACACGGGCCAGGTGTGCACGTATGCCCATGGCTATCCAGAAACATGTCAAGAAGTGCCACCTAGCATGGCTTACACATGGCCATCAGGGTAAACCCGCTGCAGGCAGTCAAATGTAGTCAGTGTGAGAGGTAGTGTCAACGGAGCAATCCAGTTGAATGGAGCAACCAGTGAACATCAAGTTCTGCTACCAATTGAGAAAAAACGGCAACAAAGATGCATGAAATGTTGGTGTAAGTGTACAGAACTGAAGTCATGAGCAGAAAATGTGTTTATGACTGGTTCAAATGCTTTTGTGATGAGAAAGAAACGACTGAGAACAATCCACGATCCCAATGACCAACGTTGGGTCAGCAATCGGCAAGCAGAATCCCAGATATGATTGAGCGAGTGCGACAAATGCTGACACGAGAGCGACGACTGACTCTACAATTGATGGCGGAGGCATTGGACATTAGCAAGGACAATGTGCGCACCATTGTCCATGAAGATTTGGGTAAGCTAAGATCTGTTCCCCTGTTTGTGCCGCACAAGTTGACAGATGAACAGAAAGCAAAATGTATGGAAACCACTGGAGATTTCATTATCATTTGTGACCAGGATCCATCCTTTCTGCTAACCATTATCACAGGGAATGAGACCTGTTGCTACCAGTTCAATCCAGAATCCAAGAGACAATCGATGGAATGGTGCTCACCATCATCCCTGTGACCCAAAAAGAGTTGCCTACAAAAGTCCAAGGTCAAGACAATGTTGATCACCTTCTTCTTGCAGATGCAATCCAAGAATGTGTGACAGCGGTTCTGTGATTGATACCTAAAGAGGCCTTTGCCTCTTGTTGTGAAGGATGGCGATTATTTTGAAGGCCAATAAAAGTAATTTGTTTGTAGCTTCTGCTTTATTTGTTTTCTGATACCATTCACTGAACTTTTTAGATACCTCGTATTTACTGTACCAAGTGGTTTTGCTTTTTGAGGTAAATACCACATAAATGGATAATAAATTGACATTTCCAGTATCACATTTCAAGTGACCCAATATGATCCTCTTTCGTTGAATTGCTACCAATGACCAAACCTTTTACTGCACATAGTTTATATCCTATTGTTGTTTACTGACAAACACTGACAATGATTCCATTTGAGACACAAATATGTACTGCTATTCAGAAATTCAGTGTTGTACATGGCATCTGTTATGTATTAGTAGAGCTGAGTTATTTTGTTTTTATCCCAAAATTCACATAATCTTTTTTCCAATAAAAACAAAAAAACAAAAAACAAAACAAAACTTTTGGAATAAAAGTTCAATAATGCAATTTTCAAAAATAACCATTCTGGATATCAAATGTGAGTTAGACTGTCTCAAGAGAATTCTCCTTTCCAGCTCGTTATAATTTGGAATGGCCCTGGGCCCATCTGTACACGATTAAATATTTGAATGATCACACTAAAAGCATTGATTTGTAACCACTTTTGTTGCGTTCTGAAAGTGTTTAGTTACCAGTGATAACTGCATTCAAGTTTATGAGTAACCAAATTGATAATCAAAGCATAAGAACCATAAAAATTCAACATCTGTATATTTTTCTTTATATCCATTTCTCCTGCCTCTTTTGCACCAGTACCAAAACTAGTAAATAGTAGACATCCTCCATGTTTTATTATTATATCATTTAAAAAATAATACACATTACATACACATATTGGGAATTGAGCCCTTCTTTATTAATTTATAAATGCTACCAAGAAAATGACCAAAACTGAAGAAGCTATTTATCTGTTAAGCATAAACTGATAGCGCAAATAAATAACAATTCACTACTTCTGCCATATGCCACCGTGCCCAATTAAACACATGCTTTACAATCAAAGCCTTCATTTTCAATAAAGGCAAACTGGGATGCAGAATGGTTTCCAGCCACTAAAGCCAAGAACTGAAACTACGCTCTGCCTTAAAACATTACTTACAGCGTGGCTGATTCAGGATATTGGTAAATGAATGTCTGTGGATATTTGGGAATGCAAATTTCAAAATTCAACTCAGCTAATGCAGTTTTAGCTTTGTTCATCCAAATAAACACATTGGTTTGTATATCCTTATTGCAGGTTTTATTGGAAATTAAATTTACTAGAATATTTACTGCAGTCATATGCATTATATTATCGCAATGGCAAAGTCTGACCCTCGTTTTAGATTTTTTTGGACTTCATAAACTGAAAATGTGTTTTGCCTTTTAGCACAGACTGCTGTTTTATTACAGTCTAGTTATGCAGAGGTCCCCATGCACTAAAGTGTTTAACATTTATTATCTGTCATTTTCATGTGAGGGTTGCAAATGTGATTGGTTGCGATAGGGGAATGCATACAGCCTTTTATCTGTTTTTCAACTGTCACACATGATAAGAATTTAGCAAAGGTTTAATGCAGTGGTCTATGCATGTATTTCAAATAAGAAAAACATATGCATAATGCCGCGTACGCACGGTCGGACTTTTCGGCTACAAAAGTCCGACAGCCCGTCCGACAGACTTTCGACGGACTTTTGGCAGACTTGCGGCAGACTTTCTAACAAACGGACTTGCCTACATACGATCACACCAAAGTCCAATGGATTCGTACGTGATGACGTACACCAGACTAAAATAAGGAAATTGATAGCCAGTAGCCAATAGCTGCCCTAGCATGGGTTTTTGTCCGTCGGACTAGCATACAGACGAGCTGATTTCTGGGTCCGGGGTAGTTACGACGTAAAGATTTGAAGCATGTTTCAAATCTAAAGTCCGTCAGATTTGTGGCTGGAAAAGTCCGCTGAAAGTCTGGGGAAGCCCACACACGATCGGATTGTCAGCCGGCTTTGGTCCGTCTGCATTCGTCTGACTTTTGTAGACGAAAAGTCCGACCGCGTGTACGCCCCATTAGGCTTTGAACAGAATTCAAATAAAAGTTTTGACCTAGACATTAACTCTTAACAAAGTGAATGCATAAAAGTCTCATGTAGGAAGTTTTATGAAAGGTCACATGATCTATCAAACAGGGAAACATCCACTCAATTACTTCACTCACTGCACAGTTGCCCTACATCAGGAATATGCAATTAGTGGACCTCCAGCTGGTGCAAAACTACAAATCCCATGAGGCATAGCAAGACTCTGACAGCCACAAGCATGACACCGAGAGGCAGAGGCATGATGAGACTTGTAGTTTTGCAACAGCTGGGGGTCCGCTAATTGCATATCCCTCCCATAAATATTCCTTAATATATTGCATTAATATAAATAGGGATAATTGTATCAGGAGAAATTTGGATTTATCACTTTATCTTTTTCCTGAATATTTCCACATAGAGATAAACAATGATATTTGTATGAGCATACATTTGGGCTGGCTGCCTAACTTTGCCTGGACCAGTTTGCTCGATGAACTGGAAAACTGGTTCAGAGGATCACTTTACTACTTTACTTTTCTAGGTAGAGTGCACGGAGGGACCCTGTAATCAGGAACCCCATCACCTGGCAGAATGGAGCAAGAATTCCTTATGGTGATATTGATCTAACAAGAAAATATATAAGCTAGCCTAATAGATTTGCAACTTTCTGATTAGGCAAGTGATATACCAGGATTAGAATTCTTCTGTGAGTCCCCCTGAAATACATTTAATTATTGATTTATTAATATAAATATTGCATAGACCTTTGTTTTCTATAAAAAATTCATTTAGATAAAGCTAGTTTGCTTTTCCGATTTTCTATTTTTTTCTTGGACTCTGGGAGTCACTGCAAGCATAAGATTTTAAAAATAGGTAAGAAGAAGGCTATTTTTAGCTAACACAGTTATTGCAATGCAGGTGCAGAGAGCCTTAAGACACTGACAGCACTGCAGAAATGAGCTTGCATCAGCTTGCTGCTGAAACTGGGTAATGACTTGGGACTGGCCCATGTTCTGTAGTTTTAAACAACCTACTTTATATATCTGAGAGGAGCAATTTATCTGAAACACATCTCTGTAAACACTAAACTTCCTGTGAACGGAATAGTTTTAGCACTTGAACATCCTACTAATATTCATGGCGACTAATGAATCATATGCATTGTTTCTGTAATAGATAGGAAAAATACTCTGTTGGAAAGAGAGTCTTGTTATTGACTGTATTACATTCCCAGCAAGAAATATAAATATGTATGGTGCCAAATAAATGTTTTGTATTTTAATATTTTACCATAGCTAACTGTGTCCTTATTTATTGTTTTAAATGCGTATAATACTTCATTTTTAAAGAATGTTAGGGCTATCTGTTAGACTAGGTTAATGAAGGCTGCCATTTTATAGCACAAAGAAGTTCTTACTTGGCCTAACTGACAAATTTAATAAGCCAAGGCGATAAGCCAGGGCATTCTAAATTTCATAAACTGTATTCATGACCTGTATCGCAAATTCAATTTAATGTGGCATTAAACCCAAAAACAAAAATGCACAGTATTATGTTACAGCTTACCAATTCTTAGACCATTATCCCAAACCTTTATCCCAAATGGAAAGGTGCAATCTAAATTAAGCCTCTTTCCAGATTTGCAGACAATGCTGCTATCCAAACATTTCTCTGTTGTCTCTCCATCCAGAGTGGAGACACCCTAACACAGGTAACATGTTACTGAATGGATCATCAGGTGAAATTAACCACTTAAGGACCGAGCCTCTTTCTGAGATTTGTTGTTTACAAATTAAAAACAGTTTTTTTTTTGCTAGAAAATTACTTAAAACCCCCAAACATTATACATTTTTTTTCTAACACCCTAGAGAATAAAATGGTGGTCGTTGCAATACTTTCTGTCACACCGTATTTGCCCAGCAGTCTTACAAGCACACTTTTTTTGGAAAAAATACACTTTTTTGAATTAAAAAATAAGACAAGATTAAAATTAGCCCAATTTTTTTTATATTGTGAAAGATAATGTTACACCGAGTAAATTGATACCCAACGTGTCACGCTTCAAAAATGCACCCGCTCGTGGAATGGCGATAAACTTTTACCCTTAAAAATCTCCATAGGCGACGTTTAAAAAATTCTACAGGTTGCATGTTTTGAGTTACAGAGGAGGTCTAGGGCTAGAATTATTGCTCTTGCTCTACGCGACAATATCTCATATGTGTGGTTTGAACACCATTTTCATATATTCACGTATGCGTTCACTTCTGCACGCAAAAGCATGACAGGGCCTCTTAAATATGGGATCTGGGGTCAAAAAGACCCCAGATCTCATATTTGCACTAAAATGCAATAAAAAAAAAAATTGTGATTTGAAAAAAAAAAAAAAACAGCAAGGATGATCTGTCTAGATCTCTTATCAATTATTATCCACCACTGACTAGAGAATGGTATTTTAGATAGCACATACCTTAGTCTTTCCCAGCAGATGAGCAGAAATAATAGAACTTAATATAATAATTGTTATAATGTTTAAATGTAATTGTTATTTGTAATTGTTTAATGCTATTGGAATATTTTCTTGCAATAATTGTAATTATTTTGGGCTTACTGCAAGGGCCAATAAATATATTGGGGTTACTTCCCCTATCAAAAATAGTAACTTAAACCACTTCCAGACTGCCCATCTGCAATGTACTGGTATATCACTGTGTTTCCGGGTTTAGGGCGTGCGCATGCACACCCCTCTCAACGAAACCTGCTGTTAATTTACACCACAGGTGTTTGTCAGCAGGTCCAAGCCAATGATTCATGGTCCAGGCCTGCTGATCTGCTGGGTCCAATCACAGCCCAGAGCCCTGTGTTGACAATCAACATAGGTCTCTGTACAGAGGGAACAATCTCTCTGTTTCTTCTCCCTGCAGACCAGAGAGAAGAAACAAAGATCTTTAGTACAAAGTAGCACACATTACACACATTAACACTTGCTAAGCAAACATTTTAACCCCTTGATTACTCAAGATGTTAACCCCTTCCCAGCCAATGTCATTAGTACAGTGATAGTGTATAGTTGTATCACTGATCACTGCATTAATGTCATTGGTGATGTCAGTGGCAGTTCCCACTCAGTGTCAGTTAGTGTCAGATTTCCCGCCACACTATTGCAGTCCCATTAAAAGTTGCTGATCACCACCATTAGTAATATAAGAAAAATGGCAATCTATATACCATAGTTTGTAGATGGTATAACTTTCACACAAACCAATAAATATACACTTATTGGGATTATTTTTTTTTGTTACCAAAGACATGTAGCAGATTACTTTTTGCCCAAAATGTATGAAGAAATTTGATTTTTGGATATGTTTTATAGAAAACATAAAGTACAAATATCGTTTTTTCTGTTTTGCTTATATAATAAAAAAAATAGAAAACCCAGTGGTCTATTTGTTTGATATAAATTTAGTTTTGGTACAGTGTTGCATGACCGTGCAATTACCAGTTAAAGTAGTGCAGTGCTAAATAGTAAAAAATGGCCTTGTCATGAAGGGGGTAAAGCCTTCCAGAACTGAGATGGTTAAATTAGGAAAAAAACAAAATGTAGGAAAAAGGATATTAAATATACTTACCTTACACCTGGTTACTGCCCATGGCATGTAGGTTTTGGGGACATCACAATTCTTACAGTGAGATCCTGTGGAATGCTAAGTATCCCAGATCTCACAAGAAAATTCTCTTGCACTGTGTTTTAGTGTCCTCTTGTGAGATTTCTACTGCTCAGTATTCTCCATGGTCTCGCTGAATAAAAAGAGATATCACCCCCTGCAGTACGGCAGTCAAGGGTAAGGTAAGTATATTAACTTTTTCGCTATATTTTTTTGTTTTTTTTTTACACCATTTATTTAGTGGACTTTGCATTTTACTGCAATATCTGCATTGTTAGTATTATCTCAATCACTTTGAATATCAGCATTGCATATACAGTATATAGTAAATTTTAATTACCCAATGTGCTCATCTTACACTGTATCATCTAAAGTCAGCCATTTTAGTTTTGATTATGGTGTTGGGCACGTTAAAAACTCTGTGAAGTTTGTATTGCTGTCTGGATTCCTACTAAGGAGATCCTCTCCATATGTCCCGGTGACCATTGTCATTGGGACATAAAGTAATTAGAGGTCCAACACATTTTAGTTGTCACCAGAACAGGAGGTGAAGAGAAATCTTTCAGTGGGCACGCATGTTCCATTGACAACTATCTAAGTAGGGATTCTTCTCATTTTGGAGTGATTTTCTCTCAGTTTCTGTTGTGTTCCTTAGACAAGATATCTTCCCAACGGAACATTGTCAGCAAAAAAAAGTCTGCTGGGGCTTTTACCGCTCACTATCTAAATCTAAAAATACATTTGTTTGACTTTCTAGTTTTACAATACAATATCAATATTGATAATAAATGCTTTACATTACTTTATGAAGCTTTTGAATATGATGTTGTTACTTCTGGTTGGCCATGCCTGAAAGCTAGCAACTCTGATATGCCACTTATATGCCATGAATGTACCTATGTGATCAGATAAGTTCCACTTACAGTCAATGCACATTCATTCATTCAGTGTTGCTGTGAATGCATATACACCCACTGCTAGATTTTGTTCAGTTAACATAGGGGAAACTCTGCTATTAAACTGTTTCAAATAAGTGTACATGAGCATTTGCATTTTTGATAAAACTTGCTCTACTGAAATCCGTTGGACAGGCAGTCTGCAGTAGGACCAATGAAGAAAATAAGGACCTGTAAAGCTGGGTAATAAAACAATCAAACCAGATATTTGGTGGCGTAGAGTCCATTACGCTCTCTACCGGGTAAGTATTCAATTCACCTAGCATACTACTCAATAAGTTTACTGGTAAGTGATCCAAATACACCACTTTAATGATCACTAGTCGCAGAGCAGCAGCAGGCCTCTGCATACATGAAAATTAACAAGAGCAGATCTACCCCTTTCCTGAGTAACCTCCAACAGAGATCTTTGTTTTAACCACTTGAACTCCAGAAGATTTACCCATCTTAAAGACCAGGCCATTTTTTGCGATATGGCACTACTTTAACTGACAATTGAACGATGCTGAAGCATGTACCCAAATAAAATTTATGTCAATTTGTCCCACATATAGAGCTTTCTTTTGGTGGTATTTGATCACCATTGAGTTTTTTATTTTTTGCGCTATAAACACATTTTTTAAACAATTTAGAAAAAAACTACATTTTTTACTTTTTGCTATAAAATATATTCAATAAAAATTTTAAAAGATCACATTTCTTCATAATTTTAGGCCAATATGTATTCTGCTACATGTTTTTGGTAAAGAAATCACCATAAGCATATATTGATTGGTTTACACAAACGTTATAGGGTCTACAAACTATGGTATATATTTGTGGATTTTTTTTATACTAGTAATGGCAGCGATCAGCAACTTCTAGCAGTACTGTAATATTGCGGCAGACAATCGGACACTTTTGACACTTTGCGGGAACCAGTGACACTAATACAATAATACATTCTAAAAATATGCACTGTCACTGTACTAATGACACTGGCAGAGAAGGGGTTTAACATCTCGGGCAATCAAAGGGTTAACTGTTTGCCTAGCCAGTGTTTTTGTGTA
Source organism: Aquarana catesbeiana (assembly GCF_042186555.1). Classification (NCBI taxonomy): domain Eukaryota; kingdom Metazoa; phylum Chordata; class Amphibia; order Anura; family Ranidae; genus Aquarana; species Aquarana catesbeiana. Next base: position 412,711,368 of record NC_133324.1, read on the forward strand.
CTGTATGTGCTGCTTTTACTAGAGGAGGAAATAGGTTTTAGTACCTGCTTTGCAGGAAACAAAATCCATTCCTTAATCCTTGTCCGAATGAAGCTCTGCCTTGTTTACATATGCAGATCCCTGTTTTTTTGTGTTTTACTGACGATTGGCAGGTGCCAGCAGACATTGAGTGCCCCGAACCTACAGATCTGCTTCTGCTGTGAATAATCAAAGCTAAAGCGGCCTTCCAGCGGTGTGCATGCACCCCCTGCATGCGGAAGTGCAGGATCATGTATGTATACATGATCCTGCACAGAGCTGCCGCCCTGTAGCAATAAAACTGCTATAGGGTGGTCAGTTGCTGGTGATTATGTCATGGGACTATCCACCCCCTGTCTCATTACTGGCCTAATAAGGAGGTAGTACTTCCCTATGAGAAGCAGTCCTCATATACTTCCTGAATAAGTCAGTGATGTCCCTCACACTCTATAGTTTTTAAAAGTGGCTTTCAACTTAGATTCTGCACTTTCACAAGGCACAAACCTAATGCTTTAAGGGAGTCTTGCTACCAGTCTGCTGATAAAACGTGAACCATTTACCTAGTAAGTAGTCCTTTCAGAGCAAAGTGACCCTCCTGAACCACTTGATATATGGCAAGTTTTGAAACATGTGAACCAGTTAACTCAATATAAACTGCCTGTGTGACTCCTCACATGTGGGAGATAGGCAGGAAAACATTTTTTTTCTGGAAAGAGAAGTCAGTTACTGGTGTGGAAACAGAGTATTGGTAACTGTAAGCGCAAACACACAAGTCCATATATAACAGGAGATATAAAGGGCTAAGCAAATTAGTCCATAGGGGACAGGCTGGAAGTTCAAGGGTTAAGTGGTAACCGGTAATGTAATGGTTAAAGTAGGCTGGTAGGCTAGGCGGCTGCTGTCCTCAGAGAGCTGGCTCTGTGATGGATGAGAGAGGGGTAGAGAAGGAAGCGCCACCTAAATGTGTAGTATTAACAAATGATGTTTAATGACACCAGGTAAAAACACACTTACAGGATAAAAACATATAAAAGGCTCATCTGTATAGGTATGTGGTCCTCGGTGTTCCCTCTGATCCTGTGGTGGTGACGCTGCAGGGATGCTGGGCTGCAGAAGGTGGATTACCAGCCTATTGAAGGAGCAGTGGCTCAGAGCACATAGCCCTCTCTCAACCTCCCTGCTAGCCCTCCTCCCTGGACGATCCCTCCCTGGATACTAAACCCGGAAGCAGACGAACGACCTGTGACGTCATGCACGCTCCACGTGCGCTCCACGCTGGCCCCTAGTCTCTTCCTGATGGCCACAGAAGGAGCTCCCGGCTGGTAATCCACCTTCTGCAGCCCAGCATCCCTGCAGCATCACCACCACAGGATCAGAGGGAAGACCGAGGACCACATACCTATACAGATGAGCCTTTTATATGTTTTTATCCTGTAAGTGTGTTTTTACCTGGTGTCATTAAACATCATTTGTTAATACTACACACAGGTGGCGCTTCCTTCTCTACCCCTCTCTCATCAGTTACTCAACATTAACAAATCAAACCCCGGTTCCCTTATGACAACTCAGAACATTAAAAAGTCAGCAAATGTCTGTTCAATCAACTATAATGCCCCGTACACATGATAGGATTTTCTGTCGGAAAATGTTCGATGGGAGCTTGTTGTCGGAAATTCCGACCGTGTGTAGGCTCCATCGGACATTTTCCATCGGAATTTCCGACACACAAAATTTGAGATCTGAATCTCAAATTTTCCGAACAACAAAATCTGTTGTTGTAAATTCCAATCGTGTGTACATAATTCCGACGCACAAAGTTCCACGCATGCTCGAAATCAAGCAGAAGAGCCGTACTGGCTATTGAACTTCATTTTTCTTGGCTCGTCGTACGTGTTGTACGTCACCGCGTTCTTGACGTTTGGAATTTCTGACAAGATTTGTGTGACCGTGTGTATGCAAGACAGGTTTGAGCCAACATCCGTAGGAAAAAAAACATGGATTTTGTTAATGGAAAATCCTATCATGCGCACGGGGCATAAGAGTGAAAAATTGTTATTTATAAAATTACTTTTTACACCCTATCTTATAACACCAAATTTTAGGAAAGTGAAGCACCAAGCAAACAACTAAATACAGTGTAAATACATTGTATATACAGATATTGCTTTACCTACTGAGGGATTTGCAACAAGTTCAGTCTTGAGCTATAAACACCTCTGGTACTCTGCACAGTCAGGAATATCACTGTGCTGGTTCAACTCTACTACTTCCTGAATCCCATCCATGCTGACCAGAGCTTATCATTTTGCCCAGTAAGCAGGTAGAAGGCATAGAGGTGACTCAACCAAGCCCCTGACTTTGCAATGTGTCAGAGGCACATAAGTCACAAGATTGGCTTTCAGGTAAACAATATCTTAGCAGGTAAAATAGTGAATATACATATGTATGTATTTAAACTGGGTATTTAGCTGATTTCTCAATGTTCTGCTTTAGGTCTTACAGTTTGCTGTACATTATTATCTACAATTGTAGAATCAACAGGAAAAACTGCATTATAAACAAAATGATTTATTATTATTATTATTACTCATGATTTATATAGCGCCAACAGTTTACACAGCGCTTTACAATGTAGAGGGGGGACAGCACAATTACAGTACAGTTCAATACAGAAAGGACAGGAGGGCCCTGCTCATAGAGCTTACATTCTAAAGGGAGGGGGTGGTGGTATAAAAGGTAATAGATGCAGGGAATGATTTGATGGGGGTGGCACAATAACAAACAAAAACAAAGAACAAAAAAATGTGTACAATCGACGTGTATGCAAACAAAGCTATCACCGTCACTGAATATATAATAGCAAAAACCCATTTACAATGAATACACAAAAAAAAGGAACTGCCTGACGAATATATAATTTGTATGTATGAGAACAATAAAAGCAATATATTTCAAGTGTATCTAATTGTGTAGTTAGATATTCATTGCTTATGTACTTTTGAAACATTAAGTGGTGTGATATATTATCTGCAATAACAGTCTCTATTTCAATTTTAACAGCTACACATTCACCATATGTAGCCCTAGCTTGGCAATTCATTATGAATAATTTGAGAGTCATAGGTCCACCAACTCCCTCTCATTCACTTAAATTAAAACCACAGCTGGTAAGCATAAACCATTTGTTTAGTTCTTTGGCCCATTACATTCCTGGTCAAAGACCTGCATGTTTAATGAGAAGCAAGTTGATGGAAGTATGAAAAAAGACAGTGAGGGAAGGGAGCTCATTATCAAGGTCTGCGGTTTGACCTTCTTCCTCTCAACACATAAAAATATTGAAATGCCCTTCTGTACTGTAATCAGCTAAGAATGAATGGCAGTAACACCGAACAGTGCAAGCTGTAAAATAAAACTGTATCTATCAAGAGAAAATAAACAAATAACACAGCAAAGATGATTGAGTTTACATTTTCAAATATAGGTTTGCCAATGTGTCAACAGCTTGAGAAATGGTGCTTAAAGATTTTTTTTTGCTACCAGACACTGATAACACCATATCTGTAATGATCCAATACTTTATAGTGATGTAGAGAAGTTAATTAAATACTGTCAAGAAGAAATATTTATAAATATTTATTACATGGATTTATCTACTGTATATAGGACCGACAATTCATGCAGCGCTTTACATATATACATTCACTCCAGTCCCTGTCCTGAAATAGCTTACAATCAAATGTATTTTAAAAAGGATAATCTCTTTTAATGGAGCAATTGTGTACAAAGAGATGCAGTGAGAGCTTCTTTACCCATGGGCAGGGTGGTCATTTTGCAGGATTGGTCATTTTGGACCCCATCTGTTCATATGCAGCCTCTATTTGAGGCAAGGTCAGTTTTCCATCACTGGAGCCTACGGGCAAACTAACATTGGCACCCAAACTAACAGAACTGTGCTAGGACTCCTTCTCCTATCAAGCAGTTTTGCATCTGACTGGCCACCTCTTTGCTTCTAACACCTATAGGAACAGGCCTGCTGAGCCTAATGGCATTCACAGTCTAATTGCCAATACTTTTTTCTGTGCAATACAATTAAATTAAAACAAACATTTCTAGATTCCATACACCAGTATGTTTTTTTTTTGGGATATGGGAAAAAATAGAATCACCTGGAGAAAACCAATGCAGAAAGCTGGTGTCACTACTAAGATACAAAGCAACGACCCCTGGGCTGAAAAAGCATTCAGTGTACTTGTATGGCAAAAGCATAAAAAGATATGCCACTGAGTATGGACAGTTTAGGTCTGGTATATACAAGCATTTTATAGAGAAGTTCTTGAGGTGCTAAGGACACATACAGTAACTATGTTGTTGCAAAGTTGCATAGAATCAAACCAGTCAAATCTAACCCATCCCTTATGATCTCAGCCATACTAAGCTAGAGGAATACAAACTGATTGTGCTTCACATAGCTCACAAAATTGCAGTGACACTTTTTGCCGAGTGTGTTTGTGTGCATACTGTAAATGGTAACTTATCTTAGCCACTGGTCATACATTTACTGAGGAATAGCAACACTAGGTAAATGAGTAAACAAGGTAATACAATTTTATTTTTTTTTTAATTTTTAGTAAACTTATCTTTCAGATTAACTATTTGGGAGCTGCCACAGAGATACTGCTTTTTTATACCCACCAGCAAAATACATGATTAATATAAAATATATTGTAGTTCATAATAATAATATACGCTCAACTAAATTCTTCGTATTATTAAAATTAGTTAATAAAAAAAAAATAATTTAAACAATATTTAAGTAGCCTTTCCCTATACCAGCCTGTATTTTCCTCTCACGCAAATCAGAATATAATGATAATCATAATTACACCGGTTGTTCATATATGAGCAGTAAGTTGATAGTTCATAGCCCATCTATTTTCTAACTTTATTTATTCAATCCACTTCCTGTGCACCCAGGCTCATGAACAAATCCTCTGGGGGTGCATAACCATGCTGGCCTGGGCTCAAAGTGATACTTCACTAAACAGCACTAACATATCATTACATGAGCTACATTCAGTGCAGAAGTAAGGACCACCCATAGCTGAGAATTGTAAAGTCAGATGACCTCAAAAGTCCCTTACAATAAATGTATGCATTTTTTAACCCTTTCATTGCCAGGTTCATACAGACCTGACGGGGGGGTTTCACACATAATCCAATGGCTGCATCCACCTGGATTGTGTGTAAAATCGACACGCAGACTCCTACCTGTTAGGTGGAAGCATTTGGGTGGCTACGCTGATGCCCAATTGCTTCCACACACCCCTGGTAACAGCACCCCCTCCCCACCCACGTGCACACCCCTTCCATGTATTCTGGGCTCAGCTTGCCCATCTGTGTATGACGTCACTTCTGGGTCACCCTGTCACTTTCTTGCCTTGCAGTACATCCAGAGGAGACATGGGGGGTCTTTTAGATTCTCATTAAAGAGAACTTGCCACCTAAAAATCATCACATAGGGGACTCTGTGTCCCCTATGTGATGAAAAAAAATGTGTAATTGGAAAAAAATAAAGTTACACCCAAGCACATAAAATCCCACCCCCGAAAAATAAAGTTACGCCCAAGCACAAAAAATCCCCCCCACCCCCATATACAGATATATAATTAAAATCATGCATTGGGGCCACGCACACATGAAAGCGTTGATTGAAATGCACGTTACATATTGTTGCGCACTCTGGAATCAGAGTAATAATTGTAGCACCACACTTCCTCCATAACACTAAACTGATAACCTATAGGGGCTTTTGAAGCATTGCCTATAGAAAATATAGGTTTGTCGTTGTTTCACGGGCGCACACAAATTTAAGGTTTGGCATGTTGGGTATCTATTTACTTGGTGCAACCTCATCTTTTATATTTTACCAAAAATGTGGGTAATTTGTTGCGTTTGTTTGCCCTAAAATTCACTTTAGTGTGTTTTTCACTAGAAAGTTGGAGATTGGCTTCAAAATGTCATGTACTCACAAGTGTGAACTATGTATCCACTGGACATTGATCCTGCTCTTCCACTCCACTATCCTTTGCTAAAACCAAGATCAGTAAGCCAGTTGGTCCTCTATGAAATCCTCAGTCCTGCCTCTGGACTTATACTTTGTTTTCCTGTAGTTTTATATACCAACCCCTCCATATTATATATAATATATGTATAACGATTGTCTCTAGCAGAAGGAATTCATAGGTAAATATATCGCTGCTTAATAAAAAGAGAAATTATATGTGCCATATAACAATTACAATGAATTCCCCAATGCACTCCTCATGATTTCCAGCTACAGAATTAGCTTGAATTATAATTATATTTTTTTGAAACATTTAAAAAAAAATTTTTTCAGTGGTTCTTCAAATCAATTGTTCATTGGAAATACAATGTAAGCATTTGTTTGCTTTAAAAGTAAGTCACCACAGGATATTGATTAAAATATATGTTTCACATACCACGTCCTTTGTTAACAGAATATTGTACACTTTTTGTTCTTACTGTCAAATGTGCATATAGCATTACATCATTACAAGAAACCTTTTGTGGGTTTTCATTACGGCATACCTTTCAGGAAAGAGATGTGTTGTGCCAATTGCTTTCCTATTTTGTGGCTGATCAAAAAAAAAAAAAGACTTTTGAAGCTTTTCACACTTAAAGATCAGTTACTGGTGTTTAATTGTTAAAAGAACATATTAATTGTATATGAATAGTATTTTGCCATAGCATTCATAGCATTTTGATTGGAATTGTGTGCATTCTTTTATTTAACAATCAGCTTGCAGTATTTTCAAACTGTGTAAATAATGATTATGTCAATTAATAATCCCCATCTGAAAAAACATTATCAGTCAGATTTCAATTATGTCTCTGTAGGCTACATTTTCCATTTTGCCCCCATGAGCTAAAATCGCTGTGGCTTTACAGTAGAGTGCACTTCTTATAAAATAATCCATTTTGTGTGCTTAAAATATTCATTATTTGTTATAATTAAAACCCAACAATCTCAAGAAGTGGTCATGAGAAGCACTGGTATTCAATGTATTAATAAAGTATAGTAAAAAAAAAAAGACATAACTCAACTCAAATATGTAATCAAATAGTCCAAATATTTAAAATAAAAGTCCTAATGGACAAAAAGTCAATCCAACATCAAATTCAAAATGGTAGTGTGAGAGTGATATGATATGCCAATTACTAAAAACTAGTTTAAAAAAAAAGTAGAGTTATTGTCAACAACTAACCAGTTTCCAACTTTCATTTAGGAAAATAAGGCCAGAATTCACCCCCCCCACACACACACACACACACACACACAAACACACACTGCTATATCGACTAACTCTAATATACAATAAAATCTATGGATCACCTTTGCTGTTTCCGGCTAAACACTGATGCATTATGCTCATATCCTGTTGTTTGGAGTTCATAGCCCTGGGAGGTTTTCAAATATCTGGACCATTTGGGATATATTTGGCACAGGATGTGGATATCCCTTGTTTTCTAATATCTGCTTATTTGATTACATCTAGCCAGTGTAAACGATGGTCACTTATTTCCCCCATTCTACTGGTGATTTCTCTGGGGACACTTTCGGTTCCAGTGCTCTGAGCCGACACTTGCATATCTGGCATTCTTTTATAATCATCAATTTTCTTCACCCCACTCCTTAAGAAATTTGAAGAGAAATATGTTGAGGGGGGCCAAATCCACAAAAGAATGACTTTAATTTATCATATACATTTTGCTTTCCAACTTTGGATCAATTTACACCTGTTGGTAGTAACACTATTGTAACACTATTGTTGTGGCCAGGCCCCACTAGTTATGAATGCCAATGTATGATTTTACAGTAAAAAATTGATTCACCACAAACTCGCTCCTAGTGAACTCAAAATAGCAGCGCTAAAGGTGATCCCTAATCAAATAATGAGGTGTAGTGAAGAGTGATAAGCTGATGTATCAACCTGTGCAATGATTACATCACGTCCTCATCCTTCATCATTAATGTGCATACAATGACATACTCAAAAAAATCACAAACGAATGGTGCATATAAACCAATTAAGTGAATAACGTATCTGTGCACATACAAATATAATGTGAAAATTATAACTGAGAGCCAATGTGAATTAACTCGCAAAAAAATTATTATATCTATAAAGTGTGTCCACAAACAATCCAAAAGTAAAATAGTCCAAAACAAAATCCGTGACGTGTTTGTAGTGCAAATCTTCTACTTAAATGAATCTTCCACCGCACCTCTGTGACTGTGAATCCACTCCCCTTAGGTGAATGCACTCACCAGCTCCTTTTGCCCACACTCTCGTGTCAGGGCCAACAAGCTTTTATCCCACACTCACAAGGGATAAGATTGGTCTTCAGTGGTAAACCTGTACACCTTTACTTCTCCAAAGTGTAATGCCCAAGAGCTCTCCTATCCGGGCAGACGCACACCTCGCCTCCATGTGCTTCCCATGGACAATACTACAGCACAGCTGGCTTTAGACCATGTGACCGACCACCACCAATCAGCTCCTGCGTGAGAACGAATGTCCTGGCCATTGGTTCTCACGCAGGAGCTGATTGGTGGTGGTCGGTCACATGGTCTAAAGCCAGCTGTGCTGTAGTATTGTCCATGGGAAGCACATGGAGGCGAGGTGTGCGTCTGCCCGGATAGGAGAGCTCTTGGGCATTACACTTTGGAGAAGTAAAGGTGTACAGGTTTACCACTGAAGACCAATCTTATCCCTTGTGAGTGTGGGATAAAAGCTTGTTGGCCCTGACACGAGAGTGTGGGCAAAAGGAGCTGGTGAGTGCATTCACCTAAGGGGAGTGGATTCACAGTCACAGAGGTGCGGTGGAAGATTCATTTAAGTAGAAGATTTGCACTACAAACACGTCACGGATTTTGTTTTGGACTATTTTACTTTTGGATTGTTTGTGGACACACTTTATAGATATAATAATTTTTTTGCGAGTTAATTCACATTGGCTCTCAGTTATAATTTTCACATTATATTTGTATGTGCACAGATACGTTATTCACTTAATTGGTTTATATGCACCATTCGTTTGTGATTTTTTTGAGTATGTCATTGTATGCACATTAATGATGAAGGATGAGGACGTGATGTAATCATTGCACAGGTTGATACATCAGCTTATCACTCTTCACTACACCTCATTATTTGATTAGGGATCACCTTTAGCGCTGCTATTTTGAGTTCACTAGGAGCGAGTTTGTGGTGAATCAATTTTTTACTGTATACTTATCATTTAAGCAGCAGCTCAGATTTAGGTTTTTGCCATCAGCGCAGCGTTTTTGGGTGTATGAGTGGGCGGATTTTTATACATCTGATTTTTTTATATTAATGTATGATTTTAATGTTTTGTGTATTAACAAAAACTTGTATGTAAAACATCCTTGTCTATGTACTTATGTTGAGAGGCTATACAGTGAAAGTACCATATTTATCCTTTTTTTCTGCTTAACTTTAATAGCTGAACTTAACTAATACTTTCCTTCCACCAACTTCAGGATTTCTTAAACCTTTCCTAAACAGTTACATACTGCCTTGCAATATAATTTTTTTCTGCCTAAATACATATCCCATCATTTGTGCTATTTGTCTTAATGCTGCAGTTCCTTAAATAACGGAAGGTGAAAGATGCATGAAGAATTCTGCTAGGTAATTAGTAGTACACTTTCCTGTTAAATTAGGTTAAGGAATGCAGGAGTAGAGGTTCAAACATCATGTATTAATTGATTTAAATGGATGAAAGTATGAATTCTTGTTGAATGAATTGGGTAAATAAGTATGGTGTTAAAGGCAGCTACCCCTGTTACAGATGGTCATTCCTTCTTGTAAATTAGCTGTCCTTTCTTTCAAAAGGTTTACCTTACTGTCCCCAAAATAAAGTTCCTTCTCTTCAAATTGTAGGAAGATAGCTGACTCTTGATCTGCAGAGCTGTTATTTTGACTTTCCAACGTACAGGTCTTCGCATTGTTCACCACAATGCACTGCTTATACCAAATTACTTTGCTTATATGTGATGTTTCTTAACAATCCTTCTGATAAATCAAAACAATTGGTGTGTCCACAAATAAATATGATCAAAAAATGATTTGCGTGTTTGTCCTTCTCCTTCTGTTCCATAGTCCCATGTTTTTGCTTGGGCTTTTAGTTCTTTTAGCACAATCTATTTCAAGTATAATGATGCTGTTTTCTTGGTTATGTCCTCATGCCTCATTTAAACTGAAGAAGAAACTGTGATGGCGTGTTCATTGCAAGAAGGGTCCATACATGAAGGTCCATTGCCTGGTGACACTAATTATTTTGGCACTATTGTATGACAATTGGATTATTTATGTGCCAAAAAGTATCTCACTCCTTTAAGTTTGACATATTTAACTAATGTTAAGTAATATTTATGTTGTTATGTATGTAGTTATGTAATACAGAGAAAATCCAGTATGCTGGTTTCTGAAGTATATCTATTTCTGAAAGAAATGCTTGTTACACTTAACTGCTTCCGGATTAACCACCGCATATATACTCTGGCAGGGCAGCCCGGCTGTGCAAAATCACATACCTGTACATGATTTTGTGCATGCAGTGCAGGGGGTGCAGACGCACCTCTCCCGCTGTGATTGCACCCAATCGGAGCCAATCACTGGGTCAGGTGGCCGTGATGGCTGATGCGACCCATCGATTGTTCAGTGGAGAGATGGAGGAGCGGTCTACCTATGTCAGCGGTAGGCAACTTTGGCCCAACTCCCATCATGTCTCTACCTCTAGGAATCATACCTGTGATTGTTGGGGTCTTGCAATGTCTCATGGGACTTGTAGTTTCAAAACAGCTGGAGGGCCAAGGTTTCCTACCTCTGGCCTAAGTAAAAAAGGAAGACCGCTGATCTGTCAGGGAGCAAAAGAGAAATCTTGTGTTTCAGCTAAGCTAAAACACAGATCTCTCTTTTCCTCCAGTGTATCCGTACCCCACACAGTTAGTAAGCACCTCCCAGGGACACACTTAATCCTTTGATAGCCCCTGGTGTTAACTCCTTCCCTGCCAGTGTCATTTATCTTGTGATAGTGCATTTTTTTAGCATTGATCACTGTATTGGTTTCACTTAGCGTCCAATTTGTCCACTGCAATGTCGCAGTCCCGCTAAAAATTGCTGATTGGCACCATTACTAGAAAAAATTAAATAAATGCCATAAATCTATCCCATAGTTTGTAGACATGATAACTTTTGTGCAAACCAATCAATATACGCTTATTGGGATTTTCTTTACCAAAAATATGTAGCAGAATACATATTGGCCTAAACTGATTGAGAAATTAGATTTTTTAATTTTTTTTATTGGGAATGTTTTAGAGCAGAAAGTTTATTCAAAATTTATTTTGTTCATAGCACAAAAAATAAAAACCACAGAGTTGATCAAATACCACCAAAAGAAAGCTCTATTTGTGGGAAGAAAAATGTCATTCATTTTATTTGGGTACAGCATCGCACAACCACACAATTGTTAGTTAAATGTAAATATGTAGTGCCGTATCACAAAAAATGGCCTGGTCAGGAAGTGGGTAAAACCTTCCGAAGCTGAAGTGGTTAAACTATGCGTAAAATATGTAAATATGCTTGAATACAAATTAATCTGACCACTCTTTCACTTTTTTTGTTTAACTCCTCTGCTTTATAGCAATGAGTCTGCCAACTGTTTCATGATGACAGGGTCAGTTTTATCTGGAGTTACCATATGTGATTACATATGCTGGACACAGATTTAGATTATCCCAAGGTAAGTCGAGAAAATTAATCACTTATTCTAAATCCTAGTGTGTGGTAACCTCAGCAAAATAGTGCCAAATGGTTTTGAATACTTGTTAAAATGAGTTTGCACAGTTAATGCCTTAACTAGGTAACAACAACAACATAGTTATATAAGAGGCAGATGCTGTACCAAAGTTTCTCAAGCAGAAAGTTTAACTTGTCTTTGAGCAATCAGACTAATATATTATGTTTGTTTTAGAATTCAAATAGCTGCATAGCTTACCAATATTTAAAACAGCAATAAAGAGAATTAAACTAAAGTTATTTCAAATCACATCAATTCGCACTGCACAAAAATACATAGGTTAAAATAATCAGAAAATTAAGAAATTTAAGCAGCTATAAAGCTATAAACAGATCTCAACATCTCTTGCCAAAGTTAAACTGACCCTTGCCAAAGTTAAACTGACCCTTGCCACCTTTAGGTCTTCCTGTTTGTCATTTAATGGTATGAACAGACACACTAACCAATTGGTACATTTTTTTTACAAGGGAAAAACATGAAATACATATAAGTTTAGATGCTTGTGTCTGTGAATATACTAATTTTTTTGACATGTTGTTTTCATTGAAAGTAACCTCTGCTGGCACATTTTCTACATCATAGGCTCAGTTCGTAACAAATTTACTTTAACTGGATAGTATGGTGGAGATGTAGCTGTCTTTAAAAGCAGTGCCTGTACAAGCTGTTACATTGGAAGAATTCCAGTGGTGGAATTACAGACACAGCTTAGAGTTGTTATAGCCAAATGTAATTCTGGTTTAAATCAGCTAAATGCATTCCAGGTGTATCAAAACAAAAAGTGTTAAATGTCTTACAGTTATTTTTATTTCTAATGCCTTATCTTGAGTAGAAAAGCCTGTCAACTGCCAGCCACTGCAGAGTGGGACCCTTGCTCATTGTGTGGAAGCAGTGGTCTTCCTATTGACATGCCCTTGGCTGGGGCAGAGCTGGAACCCTCCAATGAGCAGAGAACATGATGTTTGTAAAAAGCTTTGCTGCTTTAGGCCATGACCTATGTTGTCTATGCAGAAATCTGCACCTTTAAATTACTTACTGGGATTTATTCATATAAAGTCAAGTAATTAATAGAAAAAGGACCAGATTTCTGCAAAGCCAAAATAGTTTATAGACTTGGACACCATGAATGCCAGGAGTGACACAGCCAACCACATATCATGGTGCTGACTAAGTTCATAAACATAGGGGGTTATTTACTAAAGGGAAATCCACTATGCGCTATAAGTGCAAACTACAAGTGCAAAGTGTACTTTAAATTACACTGAAAGTGCACTTGGAAGTAAAGTTGCTGTAGATCCGAGGGTAACATGCAAGGAAAATAAAAAACAGTTTAGCTTGCACATGATTGGATAATAAAATCAGCAGAGCTTCCCCTCATTTCAGATCTACCCCTCAGATTTACAGTGACTGCACTTCCAAGTGCATTTCAGATGTTTTTGAAAAATGGCCTTATGTTTTAATCCTTTCCCTGCCAGAGGTTTTTTTTTTTTGCATTTTTTGCACATATGCTTAAAAAATAATTTTAGCCCTGATGATTAGATAAAACCCCAAAACATTATGGGGTTGATTTACTAAAGGCAAATCGACTTAGTAAATGAACAGACGCTAACTTCAACCATCCAATCATGTGCAAGAAAAAATGCAATATTTGTATTTTCCTTGCAAGTGATTGGGTATTCTTGGCAAAATGAAGCTTTACCTCATTTACTAAGCTCTGAGGCAACTGAACTTTGCAAAGTGCACAGTCCATTTGCCTTTAGTAAATCAACCCCTATATCTTTTCTGAAAGCAGACAAATGCAATAAATGACCAAGTGTTTTTTTTTTCAAATATAAAAGATGAGGTTAAAATAGTAAATAGATAGTTAACATGTCCAATCTTAAAATTGAATGCTCCTGTGAAATGATGACAGACTTCAGTAACCTATATTTTTCATAGGAGATGCCTTAAAAGCCCTTACAGGTAATCAGCTTAGAGTTACGCAGGAGCTCATCCATGTCTTTATGGACCTTTCTTTGTGCACTGGTGCGCAGTCATGTAGGAACAGGACGGGGCCATCCCCAAACTGTTCCCACAAAGTTGGGAGCATGAAATTGTCCAAAATGTCTTGGTATGCTGATGCCTTATGAGTTCTCTTCTATGGAACTAAGGGGCCAAGCCCAACCCCTGAAAAACAACCCCACACCATAATCCCCCCTCCACCAAATAATTTGGACCAGTGCACAAAGCAAGGCCCAAAAAAAGACATGGATGAGTGAATTTGGGGTGGAGGAACTTGACTGGCCTACATAAAGTCCTGACCTCAACCTGATAGAACACCTTTGGGATGAATTTGAGTGGAGGTTGCGAGCCAGCCCCTCTTGGCCAACATCAGTGCCTGACCTCACAAATGTTCTTTGGCAAGACACACACCTAAAACGTATGGACAGCCTTCCCAGAAAAGTTGATGCTGTTATAACTGAAAAGGGTGAACCAAGTCGATGTAGAACAAGACTGGGATGCCATTAAAGTTCATGTGCGTATAAAGGCAGGTGTCCCAATACTTTTGACACTATAGTGTATCTATTCAGCTAATCTGTCTAATCTCTCTCTATTACTTTATTGAGTTCTCCTGTGAATTAAATATTTCAAGCTCACATTTGAAAATATCTGAGGATGTAAATAAGCCACAATGCAAATTTTAGTGATCTTAAATTTATTTTATAGTATATCATTAGAAATTTTTCATCAGTGTGCAAAATTTAAAAAGTATAAATGAATTTGCTTAAATGCCCTTCTCCAAGCAGCCTATAGTTAGTTGCAATGTTGTAATGTTAAAAACTGATATCATGCTTATCATGTTTGTACTTTTGCATATTTAATTTTGCTGACTTGCTGCGAATGAATAATTGTTAAGTTCATTTAAGTAAAAGTGAAATGGATGTATTAGCAAAGCAAAATATCTTAAGTTCTTTCAGTATATAGTCCTGCTGTCATCTGATATTAATCAATAACCTTTTTAGTGAGATTGGAGTGCTGGCATTTTTACACTTGCTGAGTCAGTGTAAGGCTAATATTTAAATGTGCCTTATATTGAATTATCTTAATAGAGAGATGAAATCAATATCTTGTCACTGGGCAAAAAAAATATTTATTACACTGTAATATAGAAAAAAGGTAAATTTCACTTACTTGAAAAATGACATAAAATTGGTAGAGATATAACACATCACACTACCCTGCTAGATTACTGGCTAGTGTCATTGATTTTTCAGATGTTATATGAGCCAGCACTGTTTCCCCTTTCTTTCCTCAATGTATCATCACCCCCATGAGGAAAACTTACTATCATGCTATTCTTTCTCCTGTGTCAGAGATAATAAACATAAACATACAGTAAAAGGGTGAAACTTATAAATACATCTCCTGAATAAGGATATGCGGAGACCATTTTGACATGTGTCCCAAGAGAGATGAGCAACTGGACTAGAGGGATCCCGAATCAGTGTAGATTGACCTCACAGACACACTTTCTAAATAGGGGAAGATGTTGAAATGTGCATGAATCTTCAATCAAAGATCACAGATCACAATCACACAAATTTCAATGATGTCATTGTGTCATTGTGTAATACAGTTTATTGCTACATTGTATTTGCAATTTAATTGCTATGTACTGTAGATCAAAGGAATGACCTTTAGTCTATATATATATCTATAGATATATAGATATAGATATATATCTATATATATCTATAGATGCATATCTATCTATCTATCTATCTATCTATCTATCTATCTATCTATCTATCTATCTATCTATCTATCTATCTATCTATCTATCTATCTATCTATCTATCTATCTATCTATCTATCTATCTATCTATCTATCTATATATATCTTTATCTATATATATATATCTATATAGATAGATAGACAGATAGATAGATATATCTATATAGATATAGATATATATCTATATATCTATATCTATATCTATATAGATATAGATATAGATATAGATATAGATATAGATATATATATATATATATATATATATATATATATATATATATATATATATATATATATATATATATATCTATAGATATATATATCAATATAGATTTATATATATATACACAATAACTCACAAAGGTGAGTATACCCCCTCATATTTTTGTAAATATTTTATTATATCTTTTCATGTGACAACGCAACACTTTAAGAAATGACACTTTGCTACAATGTAAAGTAGTGAGTGTACAGCTTGTATAACAGTGTAAATTTGCTGTCTCCTCAAAATAACTCAACACACAGCCATTAATGTCTAAACCGCTGGCAGCAAAAGTGAGTACACCCCTAGGTGAAAATGTCCGAATTGGGCCCAAAGTGTCAATATTTTGTGTGGCCACCATTATTTTCCAGCACTGTCTTAACCCACTTGGGCATGGAGTTCACCAGAGCTTCACAGGTTGCCACTGGAGTCCTCTTCCACTCCTCCATGACGACATCACGGAGCTGGTGGATGTTAGAGACCTTGCACTCCTCCACCTTCCATTTGAGGATGTCCCACAGATGCTCAATGGGGTTTAGGTCTGTACACATGTTTGGCCAGTCCATCACCTTTACCCTTGGCTTCTTTAGCAAGGCAGTGGTCCTCTTGGAAGTGCGTTTGGGGTCATTATCATGTTGGAATATTGCCCTGTGGCCCAGTCTTTGAAGGGAGGGGATCATGCTCTGCTTCAGTATGTCACAGTGCATGTTGGCATTCATGGTTCCCTCAATGAACTGTAGCTCCCCAGTGCCGGCAGCACTCATGCAGCCCCAGACCATGACACTCCCACCACCATGCTTGACTGCAGGCAGGACACACTTGTCTTTGTACTCTATACCTGGTTTTCGCCACACACACTTGACACTATCTGGGCCAAATAAGTTTATTTTGGTCTCATTAGACCACAGGACGTGGTTCCAGTAATCCATGTCCTTAGTCTTCTTGTCTTCAGCAAACTGTTTGCAGGCTTTCTTGTGCATCTTTAGAAGAGGCTTCCTTCTGGGATGACAGCCATGCAGACCAATTTGATGTAGTGTGCGGCGTATGGTCTGAGCACTGACAGGCTGACCCCCCACCCCTTCAACCTCTCCAGTAATGGACCAAATTAGCCATTTTCCCTCCCCGGTGTCATGTGACTTGGGGAGCAGGTGTGTTAAATTTGGTGTTATTGCTCTCACTCTCTCATACTGGTCACTGGAATTCAACATGGCACCTCATGGCAAAGAACTCTCTGAGGATCTGAAAAATAGGATTTTTAAAACAGCTTACCTGTAAAATCCTTTTCTTGGAGTACATCATAGGACACAGAGCCTCAAGTAATTACTTGGTGGGTTATGGACCTACCTTCAGGTGTTGACACTGGTATAACCAATACAGGAAGTTGACTCCCCTATATAACCCCTCCTCCTTCCAGGAGTCCTCAGTTTTTGTAGCCAAGCAATATAAGCAATATACTCTCACCCCATAAAACAGAGGGGTGGGAGCTGTGTGTCCTATGATGTACTCCATAAAAAGAAAGTTCAACTCTAGTTGTCTCCTCTGCAGAGGAGTACTCGGTTTGCCTTTCTTTCTGATTATAAAACGGTAACCAAATATCAGCGCTAACTTAAATATTAATGAGTAAAATAAGCAGCCAGCATGGTTTGTTGATTCATCAAACATAGGTACAAAAAGTCATAAATGCAGCGCTAAATAAAATAAGATAGTCCATATAGATCAATGAAGGGCAGAGCTGAGCTGAAACCTCCACCAAAACTTCAGTGTGCAGGAGAAAAGCACACCACATCCAGGTGCTTGTCAATCTGCTTACCAGAAAGATGTAAAAAACAAGCGATGTAAGCGTGTAGAACAAAGGCTCAATCAGTACATCCAGCTGGCATACTCCATCAGAAATAGATACAGTTGTCACTTATCACCAGGTCAACAGCAGAACCGTAGGACCTCTGTTACGGAGGTCTAATAGGCACAGACAGGAGGAAACACTCAGGTGAGGGCGGTAGATTCAAACGTCCGTCCAGCTCCTCTCCTCCAAGGGTGAAACCTGGCTCCGCTATGCTCATTGGGACCCATGTTGGCAAGTAGAAATGGGGGCTCAATCTGTTAAATTTAAACCTTCTGTTTCTAAGGTCTCAATTGAAATTTCACTCCACTGCCACTCTACCATCCCCTCTTCTTTTCCCCAATTCTTTTCACTTCTTATTGATCTAGTATTTCCTTCCAAAGGTACTCTTTCTTGCACAATGCACAGTCCCAGCACAAGGCTCGCTGGCTCACTCAGTGTCTTTCTTTCCGATTACCTGAGGGTAATTCTTCATCCTCTGCCCACTGTTCCCTTAATAGGGGATCTCAGGTGGGGGAGGGGGATCTAACACGCATAGCGAATGCAATTAAAGTCGCTAATTTTCCTTCTAGGCCCTGCATGGTGGAGAAAAAACGCATCTTCAATCATGCATACAGGGGCTGAATATTTTCTCCTCTTAGGCTCAGTTTCCACTATTGCAACCCCAAAGTTGCGTGATTTTACCGTGATCTTTTGCCGCCGAGAATACGTCGGGGGGAAACAATGCCTGTGTATTCTAGAGGTTTATGGACCTCAAGTCGCATCAAAGTGGTACCAAAGTAGTGCAGGGACTACCTTGAAGTCGCACAGATCTGAACAGTATTTCTTGGAAATCATGCCCTAGAGTCTGACAGTGGAGGCCGTCACCGCTGCCTAGAAGCAGCTGCCCCTGCACAGGGGAAGGAATCCGTTTAAGTGACTTGTCCAAGGTCACAAGGAGCCAATGTGAGGACGAGGTCCCACGTCTTTCAGGAAGCCTCCATGGCTATGCTGGCCATCAGAGTAGTTAACCTGTGAGGAGTGGCTCCTTCACTAGTGAACGCTGACATGTGGATCTGGACCAATGTCTGTCAGGAAGTCTCCCATGGCTGCACTGGCCGTCAGAGTACTTAACCTGTGAGCTGTTGTGGCTTCACTTTAAATAAAAGGACATTTATACCTTCTACTGGACAAAAGAGCTTTACTGCTAGAAATCATTTGGATGTATTTCACCAAACCTTCCCCAATGAAAAGGGAAACTAGTCAGATGCCCTTTTTTGCAAGATGCTTCAGCTGACCAACCCTTTTAACCACAGGGTCCTAAGCATGTGTTTTAGCACAAGCGCAAGGTGAGACGCCTGGTGAATAGGGTATTTTATGGCATCTATGGTGAAACATAGCGCCATTGGTAGGAGGATTTTAACAAAAAAATTCCAACTCCTTATCTGTTAGATGCTTAAGCAATTATGCATCTTTATTGATGCTGGAAATCGCAGCTTCTACTGCTGGTACTTCCCAACCTTTGTGAATTTTTCCTCCATGATCGAGAACTGAGAAACTCTTTGGAGGGAAAAATTGCTTATCCAGATGATCCCATTCAGCATAAATAAGCGCTGTAAAAGTTTTTTTTTTTTTTTAAACCAAAGAAGGGACCTGGACTTTCAGCTTACTCTGTTAGGAGTAGTATAAAAAGTGGAATGAACCATCTCTGTAAGAGTTTGTACCATCAATCTGTCAGATTGTGAGGTTGCATAAGGTTCATTAACTGTTTCCTCCGCAGAGGAAAATTTGGCTTGTTTTTCCCCGTGATCACCTGAGGATAACACCTCATCCTGTGCCCACTGTTCCCTTGGAAAAAGGGGTTTGAGGTGGGGGAGGGGGGGTCTAGCATGCTTCCTATCCTCTTGGATGGAGAATGTGATTAAAGCCACTAATCTTCCTTCTAAGCCCAACAGGGCAGAGGAGAATGCATCTTCAGTCACATACACAGGGGCTGAAGTGTGAGAAGCAGTTGCACCACCAATTGCTTCCAATGACTCACCATGGCTTGCCATGTCAGGTATCTCCGAGGAGGATGACAGTGTGGAGGCATGACTGGAGTTCCCAGCGCCTGGGGTGGAATCCTTGGTATCTTTGCGGTACACTGGAAATCAAATGTGCTAAGCACAACAGCAGAGGCACTTTAACAAATTATGGTATTTGCTGAACAATAGTTTTAGGAAAAGAAAACAATGTCACCATAAGGATCAGCCTTTGTTGCTGAGTACCATAATATTTCCTGTGCTGGAAATGCCTGTTTACACACCTTTACATGCCCAGCGCTCCTGTGTCTCTTAGTGTGACAGACTTCTGTCTTCAGCATATGAACTGAGCGCGTCTGTGTTAAGCCTCAGGTGAGAACCTGATTACACATAAGTGTCAGCTGTTACCGCACCTCTCCAGGAGGAGAGGGGAGGGGAGGGGAATTTTTATTAGCAGTGTTTGTTAAGATCCTAGTTTTAAAGGAAGACTTCACTTTATACAAAAAAATACAAATGGCTGGTTTTGTATGTGCATAAACTATCCTAGTTTTAAAGGAAGACTTCACTTTATACAAAAAATGCAAATGGCTGGTTTTGTATGTTCATAAATTACTGCTGTAACCCCTTTAGATCCCTCAGAAGAGGAACACCATCTGTTCAATTAAGAACTCCCCTCTGGCTGCAGGGACCACACCCGCTGCTATAGCCAGATACAGAGCTGCTGAAAAAGGCATCGTACTACGTAAGTGTAATATACTCCCTCTAGAGGAGACATTTTAAGGCATACAGTTATACATTTTATATATATTTATGTATTTTTTGGAGAAAAAGGCATAGGTGGACTATTTACAGTTCCTAGGCTTCTCCCCTTACCTTATCCTCGCTGCAGGATACTGCTGATTTAACAGACAGATCTAACTTTCACCCATCACGGCGGGCAGCATAGTTAAACCTTCAAAGACTGGGGCCCTTTTTAATAGGGGTTCCGCTCCTTTGGACCTGTATAGCACCCCTCAGGAACAACTTTAGGTAATATGAAAAATCAAAAAGAGTCCTGGTTCCTAGGGTCCAGCTCTCAAAGAGAAGCTTATAGGCAAAACCTCGTTCTTCAATGTGAGGCCCAGGTACCATCCTATGGCCTCAGTGGCGAGGATGGATCCGGTTGTGGAGATTTTTTAAATCCAGCATGGATCCCTCTCTGGAGCTCCTCAGAGCACATCTTCACTCGTGACCAACACCTTAGACACTGGCGAAAAAACTGAGGACTCCTGGAAGGAGGAGGGGTTATATAGGGGAGTCAACTTCCTGTATTGGTTATACCAGTGTCAACACCTGAAGGTAGGTCCATAACCCATCAAGTAATTACTTGAGGCTCAGTGTCCTATGATGTACGATAAAGAAAAAAGAATTTGTGCTCTACATAAAGATGGCCTAGGCTATAAGAAGATTGCCAAGATCCTGAAACTGAGCTGCAGCATGGTGGCCAAGACCATAGAGCAGTTTAACAGGACAGGTTCCACTCAGAGCATAGTCGACCAAAGAAGTTGAGTGCACATGTTCCGCGTCATATCCAGAGGATGTCTTTGGGAAATAAAGGTATGAGTGCTACCAGCATTGCTGCAGAGATTGAAGGGGTGGGGGGTCAGCCTGTCAGTGCTCAGACCATATGCCACACACTGCATCAAATTGGTCTGCATGGCTGTCATCCCAGAAGGAAGCCTCTTGTAAAGATGATGCACAAGAAAGCACGCAAACAGTTTGCTGAAGACAAGCAGACTAAGGACATGGATTACTGGAACCATGTCCTGTGGTCTAATGAGACCAAGATAAAATTATTTGGTTCAGGTGGATGTCAAGCGTGTGAGGAGTACAAAGACAAGTGTGTCTTGCCTGCAGTCAAGCATGGTGGTTGGAGTGACATGGTCTGGGGCTGCATGAGTGCTGCCGGCACTGGGGAGCTACAGTTAATTGAGGGAACCATGAATGCCAACATGTACTGTGAAATACGGAAGCAGAGCATGATCCCCTCCCTTCAGAGACAGGGCTGTGGGGGAGTATTCCAACATGATAACAACCCCAAACACACCTCCAAGATGACCATTGTCTTGCTAAAGAAGCTGAGGGTAAAGGTGATGGACTGGCCAAGCATGTCTCCAGACCTAAACTATATTGAGCATCTGTGCATCTGTGCATCTGTCCACCAACGGAAGGTGGAGGAGTGCAAGGTCTCTAACATCCACCTGTCATCATGTCATCATGGTGGAGTGGAAGAGGACTCCAGTGGCAACCTGTGAAGCTCTGGTGAACTCCATGCCCAAGAGGGTTAAGGCAGTGATGGAAAATAATGGTGGCCACACAAAATATTGGCACTTTGGGCCCAATTTGGACATTTTCACTTAGGGGTGTACTTACTTTTGTTGCCAGCAGTTTAGACATTAATGGCTGTGTGTTGAGTTATTTTGAGGGGACAGCAAATTTACACTATTATACAAGCTGTACACTCACTAATTTACATTGTAGCAAAATGTAATTTATTCAGTGTTGTCACATGAAAAGATATAATAAAATATTTACATAAATGTGAGAGGTGTACTAACTTTTGTGAGATACTGTATATGCATTACTTTGCTATCTTAAAGCGCTGTTCTGGCCTTCCCCTCCAAAAATTAAGAGTCAGCAGCTATACATGCTGTAGCTACCGACTTTTAATATAGGACACTTACCTGTCTTGGAATCCAGCGATGTCGGCACCACAGCCAATGTTTCCATCAGCTGTCTGGTGCTGCTGCCGCCATTTCCGGTAAGGGGAACCTAGCCGTGAAGCCTCGTGGCTTCACAACCGGGTTCCTACTGTGCATTTGTGAAACACACTGCGCTCTCCTACTGGCCCATTAGCAGGTAAAGGAGGAGGGAGAAGGAGAGGGCCAGACTTCTGATGTACTTCGCCATGGGGAGGTCTGGCGGAAGTGAGGACAGGGTACCTGTGAAAAACAGGTACCCAGTCTCCCTCAAAAGGTGCCAAATGTAGCACCGGAGGAAGGGAGAAGACAGATAGCGGAAGCTCCACTTTTGGGCTTAACACCACTTTCAGTAATCAAAATGATTGCTGAATAAACAGGCTTATGGCAGAAATATAATTTACAAGTTGGTATAAGAGGAATAAAAGTATGGGAGCTGAACTGCTTAAAATAGTTCAGAATACATAGGACTGTTTAAATTAGTCCCTCACACATACATTAGGAATAGTTTTGAAGACCAACTAACCTACCAATATGCTATTGGTTTATGAAAAGAACCCTGTGTTTTCTACACAAAGACAGGAAAAACATACAGACTTAGTGCAAACAGCATCCTTGGTGGCATTCAAAACCAGGGCTTAGTGCTGTATAGAAGAAATGGCTATATAGCTGCCATGCTGCCTATATAAGTCAGGAGTGTTTTATGCTTTGGATTATTTATTTGTTACTATATATATTATTAAATGAGTACATACCTGAAAATATTTACATTTTCAATAGTAATATTTCACCACATCTCCTTCTACTCTGTCAGCCTATTTACACAAGTGTTCAATTGATCACTCTAGTCCTGATGTGTCTAACTTGATACCAGCATGGCGTGTTATGTTATTGATCTATTTTTATGCATTTCCTTGACCTGTGTCACCATTATACCATTTCTCAGAAAGATATCCTTGCCCCTACGCTTGTGAATTGATTTTTTTCCTTATGCTGACTTTAATCTGGTAGGGTGTTTGCTGATACTTGCATTAGTAGCTTCCTTCCAGTTTGGGAAAATGCTGTGATTTTTGCATGTTGCGTTTTATGTTTTTATATTCTGTAAATAAAAAGCATTTAAATCAATAGTCATTTTTATGCAGCTAATTGTGGAACCTGCTGTTACCTTAAATAATATATCATAGCAATTGACAGTGGAGTGAATTTAGTTATGTATGCTGATGTCTATAATTAATAATAATATTGTGTCATTAATATTCTTTTATATGAGTACAGTGTTCACGGTTTCACCTGATGATGGTGATTGGTGATTATTACTAATTAGTTTATACTAGCATAAATTGGCCTTTTTTTTATTTTAACAAGGCAGAAGGGAAAGAAAAACATGTAAAAAAAATGATATATACATTTACCCTTTTTTGCTTCTTTTTTTCCCACTACACTAAAACAGTGTTGGGGAGCGGGGGTGGGAGGGTTAGGGCATTTTCATTGAGGCAGTGCAGTGCAAACAAATAGTATCAGAAAGGGACTTTGAAAAGAATCTTGAAACTTGGCCTATGCACTTGGACATGTCTGCTCAGGGCTTGCAAGCTGTAGCTAGACATACACACATGTTCTGACATGCCCCAAATCATTATACAGGAGGTCCCCGAGTTATGAACCGCCGACTTGCGAACGACTCCTACTTACGAATGGGAGGTGGCGTGACGTTCTGTGCATGCGTGGCCACTTTTCAATGGCGGGCACATAGGAAAACATCGGAAAATGACGTCTGCACATGTGCAGCTACTTGACAGAACATCGGAAAATGACGTCTCTGCCATTCTGCGCATGTGCTTCCGACTTACGAACAAATCCGACTTAAGAACAAACAGGCAGCCCCTAACCCGTTCGTAACTCGGGAACTGCCTGTAGTTTCCCTTTAGGGGCACTGTCACATCTCTCTTCCTTCAAAACAAGTCCAAGGTGACATATCTGGGGGATATATCTACGAAAGTACTCTTTTATAACAGAATGAAATAGACCTATTACTGTCATCAATGCTTTATGGTAGTGGGGCAATACAAAGATATGCTACCCTCCATACAATTGCTTGAGTGCAGAGGCTAAAATGCTAAGGGAAGCTTGGGGTCAAATGGGGGAGATATTAATAAATGATCATAAAGAATAAGGTCACCAAGCTAATTAGAAATCTAATATAATGTAATCTGACGAATCAGAGAGAAAAAAGTTGATGGAATAGTGTATGTCCAGAGGTAACTGGGGACAAGCCAATAAGATAGGCTTCCCCAAAGATGATTTTTTGTTCACTTGAACTATCAAAGCACTTTGGCCAGAGCAGTAAGAGGGTACACCTTGCTCACTTCTGTACCCAGCACTGTTTACTAACCTGGTAAAATAGAAAACTATAATTTAAGAAGAGCAGAGGCAATCTAATTATTTGGAAGATGTTAAATATAACAACAGAACATGTTGGACCGAATTGATATTTCGGGAAATGAATTTTGAAGCAAACATGTCAAATTAGGGAATGGAGACCACTTCATTGTATTACTATGTAGCTGAAGGTTTCTTACCACCTATTTTCCTATTTTAAGAGCGCATTTAATGGTATTTGATTCTGCATTGTAACTTGTCTAAACCTATCCTGAAAATTTCCCAATAGGATACAGACATAAAAAACCACAGGGCTTTATATTCTATATGCTACCAAAACAAACAAAAAATGTTGATCTCTAAATATATTTTAAGGATAAGAGGCTAACGCCTCATATCTTATATCCAAGATTTTACCAGTTAATATTTTTTTTAGTAGTAACCAACATGGATTTATGAAAGCCTGTTCTTGCCAAACACACCTTTTAACATTATATGAGGCGATGAGCTGTAATTTGGTACAGTACCCCACAAACACTTGAGGTTTTGTGGCATTGATGATGTTGTATGTACCTGGATAGAAAACTTGTTGCAGAAGGTTGTCCAGAAGGTAGGAGGTAAGGTTCTGTTTAACTTGTTCATAAATGATAAAGAGGTTGGAATAAATAGTTCAATCTCAGTGTTTGCTAAGCTAAGCAGGACAATAACTTCACAACAGGATATAGTAGCCTTACTATACTAGTAGTTCAAATTGAGGGGTGGGCAGCTACATGGTAGATGGAGTTCAATATTGAAAGTAAAGCTAAAAATATACATGCAAGTTACCTGCTAGAGGGAGAACCTCTGTGGAAATGCCAAGCTGCAGCAAGCTAGGCTAGCAGTATATTAGCATGCATTAAAATGGATAATAAATGTAAAGAGGAAAGAATTGCTGCTACTTCTGACTTGCCCAGGTGAATAAACTATACAGAGCGACCTTAGCCTATATATCGCTACCAAACCACACACCTGGATGCATTTTGCCCTGGCCACTGGGGCTTAGTCATAAGTCATCTACTATAAGACTACTGTTCAAAACCCTGGCTTGGCCACATCTTGAGTATGCATCCAGTTTTGGTCAACGATCCTTTCAGAAGGATGCCTTTGAACTACAGAAAGTCTACAGAAGGGTAACAAAGCTAATAAAGGGGCTAGAGGACTCATTTATGAGGTATAACTACAAAAATTGAAATTATTCTCCCTGGAATGGAGGGAGGGGACATGATCACAATATACAAATCTTTAAATGGTGACTCTGTCATTGGGAGAAAACTATTTAATCTTAGGTCTCTAAAGAAGACATAAGGCCACACAAGGAAATTGGAAAAGAAACAGTTCAATCTTTACCACTACCCACCTGGCCACTATAGATATAAAAGTGTCATTCTGGGAGGACGCACAGGTATATTCTACTAGTTTGGGTAATCGTGTGCAGCCTCGGGGCATGCAGCAGAGTGATTTCTGATCACTGTGTCCACTGAAAAAAAGCAGGTCACAGGTCAGGGTACGGGTCTGTTGTGATTGGCCCTGCACAATGTGATCGCTGTTGCCTATCACAGCAATCACAATAAAAGTAGTAAACAATGGCTTTAATTCATGGTGCCATTGTTTACAGCTGTGATATCTGTGATTGGTCACACTGATCACATGGTACAGGGCCAATTACAGCAGCCCGGTACTATGTGATCACTGTGGACAATCACAACACTCACAGTAGTACTCAATGGCTGCATTAATGCAGCCGAACAGTGTTAAAAATGATTGCTCTTAAGGCTCATTTACATTTCCCCCGACTTTAACACACAATAAAGTACCTACTGCCTTAACATGCTTTTTTTGTGGGTCATTTACTTTAGCTTTTTGATAGATAATATTGATCACTTGATAACAATGTAAACAACTTGTCATGAATGGCTTTCCATTCATGAACAACTTGCTTACTGTTGTGATCTGTGATTTGCCCAAAGCAATCACATGGTACCCGGTAACCTGTACCATATGATTAGCTTATATCACAACCATAAGCAAGCTGTTCTTAAAGGGTTAACTTATTCATGACAGCTAAAATGATTGCTTATACAGTGATCATCACTGTATAAGCAATAACAGTGTAAAAAAATTCCTGATCATTTCCCCAGAGTAGTACAGTGTTACTATGGTGAAATTGATCTACTCCGATAAAGCATGTAAAAAATAGTAAAAAAAGAAGAAAATGTTTAAAAAATGTAATAGAAAACTATTATCACCAGTCAGTATCCCAGATCACTACCACACCAGACATATGACATATGATAACACTGTACTGCATTGGTGACATTTTTTTGGTAAAAATTGTGAAACAAAAATGTATTTGAGATTTTAATTTTCCAAAAAGCATTGACAAAAAATACAACTTCAAAACAATTCACCATGCCTCTTTCTAAATGCCTCAGGCTATCTACTTTAAAAAAAAAGGGGTATTTGTACTGTTCTGCCATTTTGGGGCCTCAAGTAATGAGAGGCTGGCAGTATATCTGGATTGATGAATTTTCAAACATATATACCACAGTTTGTACACTGCTTTCACACAAACCAATTAATATACACTTATTGGGATTTTGACATGTAGCATAATACATTTTGGCCTAAATTTATGAAGAACATTTATTTTATTGGATATGTTTTATAACAGAATGTAGAACATATTGATTTTTTCACATATCTTGGTCTTTTTTCATTTGTATAACAAAAAAATAAAAATAGAAATGCAGTGGTGATTAAATACCACCAAAAGAAAGCTCCATTTCTGTGTGAAAAAATGATATAAATTTAATTTGCATGCAGTGTTGCAAGACCGCACAATTTCCAGTTAAAGTAGCACAGTGTTAAATAGCAAAAAATGGTCTGGTCATGAAAGGGGTAAAACCTCCTGGAGCTTAAATGGTTTTTGATGCTTCGGTGATGCTTTTTTGAAGCTTTACTGAAGCTTGACAAATGCCCTGTGCATTTGCTGTTCATACTGCTCCTATACAAGGTGAATTATGTGTGAAATAGGTCGTACTGTTGCAGGTGTAGTTAGGGAGTGCTCTAATTTATATGGGGGCTTTGAAGAAGCGATGAAGCCAGATGAAAGCGACAGAGAGTATAATTTTTTTAAGCGCAGCAAAGTGAAGCAAAGCAAACACAGTATAGTGTGAACAATAGTGTGAACAGGACTGTACAGTAACCATTTTATTTAGTGACAGGTGCTTTGATTCAGAGTGTTTCAAAAAAGCATGTTTTGAAGCAAGTGTAAACGAGTCCATATGGTCATCCGCAATCGTAGTGACAAAAAAAATCCTGTTACCCCCCAAAGCAGTACAGTGTCACTATAGCAACAACGCACTGCTCTGATGACAGTAAAAAAACTATATGTAAAAAACATATTCTCATCAGAGCAAGTGCAGTGTCATTATTGTGACATTTTACTGCTGTGGCAGTGATTATGCACAATGGTTTGCTGCTCTGATATCACTGTATGTCAGGGCTGCTAGCCATTGTCTCTGATCACTGTCACAGCAGTACAATGTCACCAGACCAGCTCTGCCAGTCAGTGGCCCTAATCACTGTCACTAGTCAGTGACCCTAATCACCACCACACGAGTCATAGTGCCCATGATCACTGCCACATCAAGCATATTGTCCCTGACCACTGTCACACCAGCCCCAGTGTCCCTGATCACTGTCATACCAGTCCCAATGTCCTCGATCACTGCCACAACCATCACAATGTCTCCATAAGGACTTGTTCACATATGCAATGCATGGATCGCTCTTCAGAGAGCATTACATTGACCTCTTAACACATATTTTAACCCCTTGGACCCCACACAAGCACCCCTATTCATTTGAATTGGACACAATTGGCGGGTGTTCATTGGGTAAAATTCCTGCCATAGACGCAAAGGATCACAGCCATGGCATGTATAGCCCCCCCAGCCACTGCCTCTGCAGCTAAAGAAGGTAGGTGTTGAGGGGAGGTAAATTCATGGTTTAATCATGAGGTTTTACCACCCCCCCCCCCCCAACCTCACATGTGAACGTGCCCTAATAGTGCAGCCAGTCAGTGTCTTTAATTATCACCACACAAGTTATACTAATGCCAGACCAGTGAAGCTAGAATCGTGTTCCCAATTGCCCCCACACCAGACCAAGTCAGCCAGAAACTGTTTTCCTGATATCAGCCACACCAGTTGCAGTGTTAATAGACCAGTATATACCAGCAACAATGTTCCTTATCACCACCAACCAACCACTGTGTCAACACACCACTGTAAACCAGCAGCAGTGTCCCTGAATGTCACCACACCAGTCCCAATGTGACCAGACTAGTGTAAATCAGCAGCAGTGTTCCTGATTGCTGCCACACTAGTCCTAGTGTCATCAGATTAGTTCAGACCAGCATCAGTGTTCTTGATCACCACCACACAAGTGCAATGCCGGCTTTGCCTGCCACCTGTCCTGACCCTGGCCCATTTATTGAGGATGTTTCTCCCTGCTGCCTTGACTGATCCTTTGCCTGTTTGCTTACCATGTCTCTGCTTGCCACCTATATTGACCCATCTGCACATCCGGCTAACTACATTCCTGTGAGACACCAGTCCCAGCCATCTCCTGCAGCAAACTGCACCCCTGGAACCACATTAATCTTTTTTTTTTTTGCACTTCCTTTCCAGTTAACATGGCATTCCTGGGGGCAGTCATTTACAAATTAGACATGTGCACACTAAAATATTTTGTTTCGGAATTTCGGTTTCGTCCGAAAAATAAATTTATTTAGTTACTCCCGAAATTCATTTTTTATTTATTTTGTTTCATTAAAAAATGCATTCATATGAAAACCTGAATTAATTAAGGTTGAATCTGTCAATTGAAGGCTTATGGTGTCTGTTGGATGTTCTAAGAAGATTCGACAAAGCAGCTAAACTGTACGACGCCGCAATCGTACATTTCTGGTTGAATGCTCCGCCCACAAATTATAGTAGAATTCTAATGTTTTTGACTAGTAATAATTATAATTATTAATTATTATTACTAGTCAAACAACATTAGAATTCTTCTATAGCCTATGGGCTGAGCTTTTGACCGTAAATGTCCATTTGCAGCGATCATATGTTTTTAGCTGCTTCATCGAATCTTCATGTCGAGCTATTTTACTGCTCCTCCTCTTTGGTTACAATCATCCAATAACATTCATCATCATCATCATTTTACTTCCCCCACCCATTTCAGCAGCGACCACTAGCAGCTCTTTTACTATTGTCTCTATAATGTCAAATCTTTTCTATATCGAATAATCTTGGACTAATAGAGTTAGGTTAGGCACAATCGACCGTAGGTTTGATAGATCGCTATTGTCACCGTCACGTCAAATCTTCTATCTATCCATATCAAACTGTTGTCGCAACAAATATAATGGATACGAAAATAAAGCATTTTTTTTTCGGACTCTGCGCGTTTGTTATCGTTTTGTTAAAATAAACACGAAAATCCCTGAAAATCGGACGAAAATGCATTTGAACGATAACGAATGCACATGTTTAATACATATAGGCTACGCTTGCTTGACATATAGGACCAGGGACTGCTATAGGTGACGCTACATTAAGCTATATTCTCTAACCACTCATACAGAGATGAGCATTATAGTACTTTGGTCTTGATACAATTAGTTGATATGTGTGGCACACAAGATACAATGTCTGGTACATTTAAAAAGTCTCACTCGTGTGGCATCACCATGCTCAGGAGGAAAAGTTAGAAATGTTAGAAATATATTATTCATTGACAACTTTTAAAAAAATAGCTTAATTTTCATTCCACATTTTCCAAAATCTTTTGGTAAATAAACAAAGTCTTCATGCCTCTTAGAACATACCTTTGGTGTTTGCTTTCCAAAATGTGGTCATTTTGTGGGTATTTCCATTGTCCTGGTGCTCCAGAGCCTCCAAAAATTATAATAGGTAGTCAGGAAACTAAATGTGTAATGTATGCCCCTGAAACACCTAAAGGTGCTTCTTTGATTTTAGGCCCTCTATGTGGCTAGGCTGTGAAAATGTTCCATACATGTGGTATACTTGGGAGGTCTTCAAAAGACTCACCATTCTTCTTAAAAAATACCTTGTGTTAAATGTTTCTCAGACTCTCATATATGTATCGCTCTATGATATACCTTGTGTTCATTTTGTGAGTGCTCTGGTACTTCAGAGACTTCAGGGGAAACGTGATATTGTAGGTAGTCAGGAAACTAGATGATTCTTGAAAGCCCAAAGGTGCTCCTTTGTTTACAGGACTCTATATTTATCTAGGCTGTCAAAAAGATCTCACATATGTGGTATACCCATACTTGGGACACATAGTAGAATGTGTTTTGGGGTGTAATTTTAAGTATTCCTATACTATGTGTGAGAAATAACTTGTTAAAATAAAAACTTTGTGAAAAAAGCACATTTTTATTTCATTCCTTAATTTTCCAAAAAATGTGACAAAAAATTAGAGCTTCAAAACACACACTATGCCTCTTACTTAACAGATTGGACTATTTAATTTCCAAAAAGGGGTCATAGGGGAGAATTGGTACTGTCCTGGCATTTTAGGGCCCTAAGAAATTAGATAAGTAGTCAGTACATCAGGACTGGTCAGTTTTCAAATATATATATACCCTATTTTACAGACTGTAACTTTCAAGCAGTCTAAATAATCTACACTGATTTGGGTTATTTTTACCAAAAAAGTTAGCAGAATACATTTTTACCTATATTTATGAAGAAAATTATTTACTTGCAAAATTTAATAACAAAAACTAAGAAAAACTTTTTTTTTTTCAAAATCTTTGTTTTTTTGCTATACAAGGAAAATAAAGACCAAACAAAAAAAAAAACCCAATGGTTATTAAGGCTCGGTTTACACCAGGGGAGCCCAACCTTTTGAGGAGCGAGGGCCACTTTAGCGACTTGGTAACCGGTCGCGGGCCACAATGAGCATAAAGGGAGGATGGCAGGTCTGTGTCCACTCTGCAAATGTAGAGCAGACATGGACACAGCCCGCTCTACCCTAAGGGCCCTCCGATCTGCCCAGACAGAAGGGGACAGATCCCCTTCTGTTTTTTCAAGCAGATCGGATTGCAGATAGGCGGGTGTAAATGGACACAAGTCTGTTTACATCTGCCGCTCTATAGAGGTGAATGGAGAGTCAGTTTGAGTCCACCTGAAAAACAGACAGGCGGGCCCGATCAGCTGTCCTCCAGGGCTGGTACTACTGGCTGGTACTGCTGGTGGGTACTGCTGACAGGTGCTGGTACTGTTGTTAAGTACTGCCGGCTGGTACTGCTGGTGGGTACTGCTGGCTGGTACTTCTGGTTGGTACTGCTAGTTGGTACTGGTACTCCTGGTGGGTACTGGTACTGCTTGTGGGTACTGATGGCTGCTACTGGTACTGCTGGTGGGTACAGGTACTGCTGGTACTGGTACTATTGGCTGGTACTGCTGGCTGGTACTGGTACTGCTGGTGGGTACTGCTGGCTGGTACTGGTACTGCTGGTGGGTACTGCTGGCTAGTACTGCTGGCAGGTACTGGTACTACTGGCTGGTACTGGTACTGCTGACTGGTACTGGTACTGCTGATGGATACTGCTGGTTGGTACTGATGCTGCTGGCTGGTACTGGTACTGCTGGTTTGTGCTGCTGGCTGGTACTGGTGACTGGTACTGATGGTGGGTACTGGTACTGCTGGCGGGTACTGGTACTGATGAGTGGTACTCATGGCTGGTACTGCTGGCTGGTACTGGTAATGCTGGCGGGTACTGCTGGCTGATACTGGTGACTGGTACTGATGACTGGTACTGATGACTGGTACTGGTACTGCTGGTGGGTACTAGTACTGCTGGTGGATACTGCTGGCTGGCACTGGTACTGCTGGTGGGTAGTGCTGACTGGTACTGCTGGCTAGTATTGCTGGTGAGTACTGGTACTACTGGCAGGTACTGGTACTGCTGACGGATACTGTTGACTGGTACTGGTACTGATGGAGGGTACTGGTAATGCTGGCAGGTACTGCTGGCTGGTACTGATGACTGGTACTGCTGTTTGGTACTGTTACTGCTGGTTGGTACTGGTACTGATGGCTGGTACTGGTACTGCTGGCGGGTACTGCTGGCGGGTACTGCTGGCCGGTACTGGTACTGGTACTGATGACTGGTACTGCTGGCTGATACTGATGGTGGGTACTGATAAAGCTGGTGGGTACTGCTGGCTGGTACTTATGACTGGTACTGATACTGATGACTGGTACTGCTGGCTGGTACTGGTACTGATGGCTGGTACTGGTACTACTGGCTGGTACTGATGACTGGTACTGCTGGCTGGCACTGGTACTGCTGGCAGGTACTGCTGGCTGGTACTGGTACTGATGACTGGTACTGATACTGATGACTTGTACTGCTGGCGGGTACTGGTACTGCTGGCTGGTACTGATGACTGGTACTGATACTGATGACTGGTACTGGTACTGCTGGCTGGTACTGGTACTGATGACTGGTACTGCTGGCTGGTACTGGTACTGATGGTGGGTACTGCTGGCTAGTACTGATACTGGTGGCTGGTGCTGATACTGGAACTGCGGCTAGTATTGATACTGGTGGCTGGTAGTGATACTGGTACTGCTGGGTGGTTCTGATGGCTGCTGTCCCAGATCGAGGCTTCCCGTGTCCCGACCCGCCATCCCCGAGCATTGTTGTGACAGAAGCATGCGGCTGCAGTAGAGAGCAGAGCCAATGCTTCCTGTCACAGGCAGAGTACATTTGGTATCACTCGACCTGTGAAGGAGACAGCGCTATACAGGAAGCATTAGCTCTGCTTCCTCTAGCGGCAGCTCCATTCTTTGCACTAATGTTCGGAGATGGTGGGTCAGGAACCAGCAATCTGGGCTTGCTGACCCACCATCTCAGAGCAAGACGTGGTGGGCCACATCAGACGGTGCCAGCGGTTGGGCACCACTGTTTTACACCTATGCAGTTTGCTTTTGATCCATTTCTGCAGTGCTTTTTGTGGTGTGTTTTTTTCTCACGTGTTTTTAACGTATGTTTCATGTGTTTTTTGATGCGGTTTGCTTTTTCTTTGCTTTTTTTTGACCAATTTGTTTTTAGGTAGATTAAAAAGCACAAAATGCAAGTCAGGGCAAAATTGCAGCAAAAATGCACTACATGTTTTTCTGCACCTTCTCCATTGAAGTTTATTGAACTAAAATGCACTGTTTTGCATTTTAAAAAGTCCCTGACCCTTTCCAAAAATGCAGGGGTTGAAAAAAGCATAGATGTGAATGTGTTCCATAAGAAACCATGATGAATGGACTGCAGTGCATTTCTGCAAAGAGCATAAAGCACCAAAAAACGCATTGGTGTGAACCAAGTCTAACTACCACCATAAGAAAGCTCTATCCAGCTCAAAATATTATATACAATTCATTCAGGTACAGTTTTGCATGACTAATTGTCTTTCAAAGTAACAGTGCTGAAAACTGAAAAATGACCTGAGCAGGAGGGGGGTGAAACAGTCTGGTCTTGAAGTGGTTAAACTGCATAAGGGTTTCTTTACTGTTACAGCGGTAAGGATGTGGAACTAACTTACTTCCACAGTTGGTGATGTCAGTGGGGAATATAGTTAAATTCCAAAAAAATATTCGATGAGTTTCTTAGCAGATACAATGTCCAGTGATATTGAGATAAACATAAAAACATCATACACACTCTCAGGCTGAACTTGATGGACTGGTGTCTTTATTCAACTTTACCATTTATATAACTATATATACTGTATAATTTAAAAAGCAAATGTGTCTATTTCACAACAATTATAAATGTACAATATTGCTTGAAATCTTCCTTTCTGGGTGTGTGTCACAGAATATAGCTACATAACCCTATTGTACAGCACAATAACCCTTTTATGCAGTAATTCAATATTCTGTAAAGTGGTTGAGTACATTCATGTTGAAGTTACTAGTGGACTCATTTGATAGTGTTAAAATGGTCATATCTGTAGAAAGAGATATCACATCCTTCTACTTAAGCTCTCTAGAGACTCAATTGTCTTTTCTGAAAGGGGGGGGGTGGAAATAATTGACAGATGGTAACTGTAACCCTAACTGGCCTGTTGCAGCCAATATAATAAAGGATATTATGTCAAAAATAAATTTGCAAATCAGTGTTAAATTGGATAGTTTTATTTAGGATTAAAAATGACAATCCCACAGAAAGTACATGGTGATATAAACAAATTGCAAAACTCATGTTTATCCTTTCAGTACACCCTGTGCCCTTCAACGAGCCATGGAATTAAGAGGTCTCTTCTATTATTCACATGCTTTTGGCTCAAATTATTTATAACAACTATGTAAAGACTCATCACAGTACATGTTATATTGACCCTTGCAGACAGAGACTGACTCACTAATCTAAATGATAAAAAACAACATGTCCAGTTTCACTGTGAATATAAGATGTTTACTTCTATTAGATTTTCTTAAATTGATATTTTGTTACATGGAAGAACCCATGTAAACAAAAAAACTTTTTTTTTTTAAAGACTTTTTCCCCAACACTAAAAATCGCAGCTCTGCATGCTGACCCAAAAAAATATTCTGTTACTTACATTGTGTTTCAGAGCCTCACAGATGTCTTCATTACCAGTGCTTTCTGGGGAGATATTGTTTATACAAAAAAGACATTTCTCTCGAGATCTTCTGGTGAGATCTCGAGAGTTATATTTTTTTACAAATGAGAAATAACAAGATCTCATATAATGCGTGCATGGGATCTGGCTCTGCATCATCAGTGGCCCAACACTGAGAATGAGGAATAAGCAGCCAGTCACCATTTTTTTTTTTCAAAAATGGTGGCACAGGTTTGTGAATAGTGATGATTTGAACTGCTTTGGTTTTGGTTCAAGTAGGGTTTAGCGAACCCAAACCCCATTGAAATTAATTGAAGGTGATTCTGTCAATAAAAATTCCAGTTTAATGGGTTAATAGGCAAATAGGTGTCAAAAAGTAGCATGGGAGTGGGCACTGCCCTGGGGAACATGTAATACAAAAAAGAATGTATTTGGTCAGGAGCAGTGTTTTTTCAAATGCTTAAAGTGAAGCCTTAAAAATGTCCAGTTGCTTAAAATAACATGTTTGGGGATGCCATAATCCTGCATGCGAAGGGGTACATCTCTGTGATGTACAGGAAGTGGTGCAGCAGCAATACATGTACAAAGTTAAAAGTTTTAAAAATGCTAGCAAATGACCAGTCATTAACCACGTCTTCCAGTAAAAAAAATAAAATAAATAAAAGCACACAGAGCTCACCAAGGGTCTGCTATGATTTCTTAGAACATTTGGAGAGGTCTGTGTGTTTTTTTTTCTTTACCTCCCTGGCAGTAATTCCGAGTGTGGCTCGAGGTGAATTTTTAGTACCAAAAGTGGTAACCCAGAGCCACACTCAGGATTGCATCGGGGATCCAGGCAAAGTTACTTACCTTGTCCCCAAGATCCTGCGATGTCTCCGTGCTCTGTGTGTGAGCCGTGTCTCTGCCGGATCTATTACTGTGCCGAGCTCCATTCCCTGCGAGCGTTGCGACGCACGGGGACAGAGAACGGTGCCAAATTCAAAAAGTGAAAAACACATTACACATACAGTACACTGTAATCTTACAGATTACATTATTGTATCAAATTATTTCACATCCCTTTTGTCCCTAGTGGTTTGTCCAGTGCCCTGCATGCAGTTTTATACTATAAATACTGTTCTTTCTGCCTGGAAACTGGAGATTGTCCATAGCAACCAAAAAGTGTCCCTTTACATCAAAAGCGAAAACAGCGATAATAAATTAGAATCACTTGCGGAATTAAGCGATAGTGATTTGTGGGGAAATTCGTCATCAAACACTGAAAGTAATGACAGCGACAATTCTGCAACTGAGCAAATTTCAGTGTTTTTGATTTGATTACATTATTGAATCATTTTTATTATTATTATTATTATATTATTATTTGTTATAATTATTTATAGTTATTTATTATATTATATTATAATTTATGATTTTGTGTTTCAAACTTTATCATACCTGGGATGTCTACTAGACTCTTGTTTGGACAGATTTAAGTGTGTTATTCCTAAGAATTACGGGCCTACAATATAAAACGCCAAATTTCCATGCAAAACATTGTACTGCTTTGAGCATCAAAAATCTGAAATAATCATACTGCCAGAGAGGTTAAGAAGCTGACAATGAATGCCATTTGTTGACAATTTTAACTGTAACATCCCGTAGAAAAATAAAATGCTTAGTGCCTCCCTCAAACACAAACCAGACCCTTTTGAGGCTATTCATTGAACAGATTCTCTCCAGCTGAAGACCAGCCAGCAATCAAATTTGCAATCTGGCCATTAAATGCTGCATAAATACTGTAATGTTCTCCAGGGATAAAACGTGAGGCGGAAAATGCACCCAGCCAAGCTAAGGAAGACTCTAAGTAATACAGAGACTCAAGCAGGGGACAGTATTTCAGGCTGCAAGTGTCAGATCCTTGAGAGGGAACACTGCAGGCTGCCCCAGAACTGTTAGTGGATTGTAAGCTGTAGAGATCCAGTATAGCAGTACTACTTCACGTATGTTTTGGGTCAAGTGGGGACAATGTAGCTCAATATAAAGTAAAACATTGGACACTCATGAACCAGCTGGAAGCATGATAGGTTAAAATATCCAAAGGTGACCTTGTCATTTTAGGAGCCAGTAAGAGCTGAGGTGAAGCCATGTGTCTCTTGCGATAGGTGTAGTGGTGGGAAAGTGCTATCTCATGCTGAATGGACGAGATAAGATCAGTGTGCACACACTCAACACTCCACCTAGTGACATAGCACACAATCACTCAGAGTTACAAACCTTTAAGTGGAAAAACAACAGAAAAACAGCAATAACAATGAAGCCCAAGCATTGTAAAAACCCACACAGTGTACTGGTAAAATAAGACTTCAGAGACAGAATCACATCGGATGCCTGTTAGCAAACTAACACAGAACACAAAGGTTTGGAAAGCACCATAGTGGGACATATTACAGGAAGGCCCTGCAATTGGGGTCCAGATGAGGTCTCCAAAGCTATTGCTGAGGAAATGCAAGTCTGGATAGCTGCATAAATAAACCAGATCAGCAGCTTGTAAATAAAGTTTTGACTAAGAGAAAAATAATGCTGCTTTGTTGTTCCACTCTATTGTTCTGCAGTTCCTGCAAATTCACAAACTCTAAGCACTCTTTGACTGCTTTTGCTCTCACTAACAGTGTGTCAGGGTGCTTTGGCCAGGCAGAGAAGCAGTGATGATCATCTACTGTATATTCATGGTACCTTTCAGGACACATTTACCAGCATACTGACACATGTAAAATCATCCATGAAAGGATCCCTTAATAGTGTGCGATTTCACATACTATGTACCATAAATATAAATAAAAAGCAGCTGCACTTACCCCATATGCATCATTGAAAAACAATTGATACATACACAATGCATATATGTTCTAAAAATACATACACTGTGCAAAAAACATCCATGCTATATAAGTGCTATATAATTAAAAAAAAACATGTAGCCATGCCTCATAAAGTGCCAAAGTTCATAAAAAGTGCATCCCAAATTCTTTCAAAAGTACAATCGTGCAAAGGAATTGTGATGTAAATCTTCTCAAGATAAAGTGCTCCAGTATTCCTGCAGCTCCTGTCACCAGCAGTGTCCCCACCTGGGACGGAACTCACCAATGGCAGTTGACCTTCTAACCATATATTAAGGAGGGTCAATATGTGCTTTTGCCCCTGATCAACTGTTCAGAATATGCCACCATCCAGGGATCAGCGCTGTCCATGCTCATATCATACCTGAAAGGGGCCGTAACTTCCAGTACAACTGTCACTTCTGCTATTTGGAATGCACCCCTGGTCTAGTGGTGGCTTTCCTAAACAAGCATTGACATATCATTCCCGAGGCCAGGGGGGGCATCCTCAGTTGTGAGTATTCTTTTTATTCACTGAAACCTATTTGCTTATGGTGCTGCTCAAAGTAGAGGCAAAAGCATATCCCTGTGTCTCAGAACCCATGGTGCAGGCTTGTCCTGATACCAATCCATGGGGATAGTAAATGTAAAGAAGAAAGGATGCTTCGCCACTCCTGACTTGTCCAGGTGAATAAACGCTAATGAGCAGCCTCAGCCTACATGTCTCCACCAGATCAAACCACATCACAAATGGGTTTTGTTGTCGATATTCAGGTTGTGCCCTGTATCATCCACCCTAGACCAAAGCAGATATCTTGTCCAAATATCTTTCCTCACTCTTCCAGTGTTACTTCCATATCTTTCCATATTGTTTTTGCTCCCCTATACTCTGGGATCTCTGTTCCTACATTGCTATAGCATATCTTTTGGAATTCTATTCCTCTTTTATTCCTTATTCTTTATTTTAAAGATTATTGCACTCCTTGAGTTGCCTTTTTCCCTTCAAGCCTGTTTCTCTTAAGACAGACTTTTCAACCTACAAATACATCTTAGTCTTTATTACTTTCTTCTTGAATGATCTTGATCCTCGAGTAGATTTGGATCTATAACACTGATTAATATGCCAAGTCCCCTTTTTGTATTTAGGTTTAATCTAAATTAAACTCCCAGGAGACCTTCCCTAATGTCTGTCAGTTCCTTAATCTTAGATTTTCATGTGCGATAAAAATCTTGCTTTCTGATGTTTGTGAAAGGATCTATTCTCTATACAATGTCGATTTTTCCTGAAAGTTCTGGACAAGGGCATTCCAGAATTTTTTCCCAATTACCCCCTAGAGCAGGGATATGAAATTAGCGGACCTCCAGCTGTTGCAAAACTACAAGTCCCATCCTGCCTCCATCTCTGGGTGTCATGCTTGTGGCTGTCAGAGTCTTGCTATGCCTCATAGGACTTATAGTTCTGCAACAGCTGGAGGTCCACTAATTGCATATCCCTGCCCTAGAGGTGTATGAGATTACTGGGAATTCTCCCTAGGCATATTCCCTTCTTATAAAGTATTCTTCTTCTCTTGATTTCATCATTCTGGATTTTGGACTGGTTATCCTTAGTCCAATCCCCTTCCTTAATCCTTCCCCAATTTTATCAGCCCTTTTTCTTCCGTTAATTTCTTTTACTCTATATACTGTATCTATATAGTAGGATTTAATTCTTAGTGGCTATTGCCCACCCCTCGTTTGGTGTTTGGATATCCAATTTGTCTGTTATCTACAATTCTTGTGTCCTTTAATGGATGATAAAAAAAATAAGATTTTTATACTTACTGAAAAATATTTTTCTTGAAATCCAATGAGTACTTTAGACCTCTATATTATCTCTGTATTATTGCCCTTGTCTACTGTTTACTCACAAAACTGAGGCATGACGGTTGGAGGTGGAGTTATACAGGTGGCTGACTAAAAGTATTTTGCTTGCAAGTGTCTCTACCTCCTGTCAGCAGAAGTATAACCTTAGACATAAGATAATCTACAATTCCTTTGTCCCTTTATCTACTTAAGGAAAAGATTTTACGGTAAGTACAAAAACATATTTTTGCTCTGGCTATTATTATTTTTTCCTTCTTTCCTGACTGTCTGCCTGCATGCCATCTACTCTGATACTAATCAATTAAACTACACAAGAGACAAAGAGACAAGAGACAAAGACCTATGATAGTTTTTTTTCAGGGAGGATTTCATAAGGATAATGTGATAATTAAAATGATAGAAAAGAGCACATAATGGAAAATTATAAATAATGGCATTCATTATGAAGTGATAAAAGGATATTCCTAAATGTAAGTCCAAATGCATATAAAAACAGCTAATTTCTTTTTTTACATGTAGACTAAGAAGTCAAGACCATGCTCCCCTTATCAATGATGGACATAAATATGTGGCTGTTAATAAAACAAGTCTTGCAGTAAGCTGTAACGTTAAATAGTGTTGAGTTATAATGGGTATGCAGAGTTGTCACACTTCAATAATCATTAATTATTACATTATATATCATTATGTATCTGGGAAGAAAATTATTTTGAATTCTAGAAAGCATTTAAAGATTATATTCAACTGTGTTGGCACTTCTTTATGCAGCCACCTGTGACTTTCAGGTATAATTTATTATGAAATGCTGCCTGCTAACTGCTGTAGCGGCAGCATTTCCTGTTAAGGAGACCAATCATCAGATCCAACTAGCAGTGCACAAGACTCTTATAACTCCCAATTGAGCTACATCATTCAGACTTCAGCAAGAGAGTTATATGGATAAAATATTGATCAGCAAAATATAGGTGGTGGGGGGCAAGGGGTTCAGAAAAATGTATAATTGTCTTTCCTCTGCTTGGTGTATCTGTGCGTGGATCATAAATTGACAAGGATTGGCAACAGTTTTTTTTTTTACCACAGAGGAGGGGAGGGACTAGATTTAAATATACATATACAGTGATGAGTATTAGGATTTTAAATGTTGGGGACACAATTTTTTTTAAGTAAGTTTGCCTTGAATTGGGTTCACCAGTAGCTTGGCCCCTAGATTTTTGGTTAAACTTAACACAATTAATAATTTAAAAAACATTTTGTTTACAAGCAAGTCACTGCATTTAGTAAGAAAGTATCTATCACATGAAACATTACATCATAACGCCATTATTTAAAAATGTGTATCATTTTGCACTGCCTGTGACATATCTAAAATAGTTAAACAACATTTCTATTTTAACATATTTTAACATAATTATAATTAAACACAGAAGGAACTTGTGCCTTGGATAATATCATTTAACTACTACTAAAGCACACTGCTTAATTAATGTTTTTTTTTTTTTTTTAACACAGAAAGAGTTAATTGTTCTTTTCATTCTCTCTTCTAAGTAAACTGTTTAATTAGCAGGTCACGGTGTATGGCACAAGATTATTATTTATATACTTGCTAGATTAAAAACATCTATTTTTTTCACAATCTCAAGAACACATGGAATAAAAAATACATGTCAGTTTTCTTGTGCTCCTGCTGGTGTTTGTTTCAGGAGATTGATATTTTTAGACTAGTAACTCATTCGCATCTTCAGGATATGACTTATATGTGTACACTTTTGAGCACTTTCAAAATAGACATGATTAGATAATGAATTCATGTGTCTTGAGAGAACAGAAGAAAGCCTCCACAGCTCCACAGCAAATTAACATGCCATATGTTGATCAAACAAGACTGAAACAGAAAGAAGATACGACTCAAAAGGTGTGTTTGTGTGTGTATACTGTATATATATATATATATATATATACATATACAGTTGTGCTCATAAGTTTACATACCCTGGCAGAATTTATGATTTCTTAGCATTTTTCAGAGAATATGAATAATAACACAAAAACTTTTCTTTCACTCATGGTTAGTGTTTGGCTAAAGCCATTTATTATCAATCAACTGTGTTTACTCTTTTTAAATCATAATGACAACAGATACTACCCAAATGACCCTGATCAAAAGTTTACATACCCTGGTGACTTTGGCCTGATAACATGCACACAAATTGAAACAAAGGGGTTTGAATGGCTATTAAAGGTAACCGTCCTCACCTGTGATCTGTTTGCTTGTAATTAGTGTGTGTGTGTGTGTGTGTGTGTGTGTGTGTGTATAAAAGGTCAACGAGTTTCTGGACTCCTGAAGGAGCCTTGCATCTTTCATCCAGTGCTGCACTAACGTTTCTGGATTCTGAGTCATGGGGAAAGCAAAAGAATTGTCAAAGGATCTGTGGGAAAAGGTAGTTGAACTGTAAAAAACAGTAAAGATGGAAAAAGATATCCAAGGAATTGAGAATGCCAATCAGTAGTGTTCAAACTCTAATCAAGAAGTGGAAAATGAGGGGTTTTGTTGAAACCAAACCACGGTCAGGTAGACCAACTAAAATTTATGCCACAATTTTCTAGGAAAGTTGTTCGGGATGCAAAGAAAAACCCACAAATAACTTCAGGGGAAATACAGGACTCTCATGAAACATGTGGTGAGGCTGTTTCAAGATGCACAATAAAGAGGACTAAATGGTCGAGTCGCCAGAAGAAAGCCATTACTATGCAAATGCCACAAAGTATAGCGCTTGCAATAAGCCAAACAGCACAAAGACAAGCCTCAAACATTCTGGCACAAAGTCATTTGGAGTGATGAGACCAAAATTAAGTTTTTTGGCCACAAACATAAATGCTACATTTGGAGAGAAGTCATCAAGTCAATGATCCAAAACACAAGGCCAAGTCGACCTGTCATTGGATACAGCAGAATAAAGTGAAGGTTCTGGAGTGGCCATCTCAGTCTCCTGACCTCAATATCATTAAGCCACTCTGGGGAGATCTCAAACATGCAGTTCATGCAAGACAGCCCAAGAATTTACAGGAACTGGAGGCTTTTTTGCCAAGAGGAATGGGCAGCTTTACCATCTGAGAAGATAAAGAGCCTCATCCACAAACACCACAAAAAACTTCACGCTGTCATTGATGTTAAAGGGAGCAATACGCGGTATTAAGAACTGGGGTATGTAAACTTTTGATCAGGGTCATTTGGGTAGTGTATGTTGTCATTATGATTTAAAAAGAGTAAACATTACTTCAGCCAAACACTAACCATGGGTGAAAAAAAAATTGTGTTATCATTCATATTCTCTGAAAAAATGGGCAAAAGATCATAAATTTTGCCAGGGTATGTAAACTTATGAGCACAACTGTATATATATATATATATATATATATATATATATATACAGTATCTCACAAAAGTGAGTACATCCCTCACATTTTTGTAAATGTTTTATTATATCTTTTCATGTGGCAACACTGAAGAAATTACACTTTGCTACAATGTAAAATAGTGGGTGTGCAGCTTGTATAACAGTGTAAATTTGCTGTCCCCTCAAAATAACTCAGCATACAGCCATTAATGTCTAAACCACTGGCAACAAAAGTGAGTACACCCCTAAGTTAAAATTTCAAAATTGGGCCCAATTGGCTATTTTCCCTCCCCGGTGTCATGTGACTTGTAATGCCCCGTACACACGGTCGGACTTTGTTCGGACATTCCGACAACAAAATCCTAGGATTTTTTCCGACGGATGTTGGCTCAAACTTGTCTTGCATACACACGGTCACACAAAGTTGTCGGAAAATCCGATCGTTCTAAATGCGGTGACGTAAAACACGTACGTC
Source organism: Aquarana catesbeiana (assembly GCF_042186555.1). Taxonomy (NCBI): domain Eukaryota; kingdom Metazoa; phylum Chordata; class Amphibia; order Anura; family Ranidae; genus Aquarana; species Aquarana catesbeiana. The sequence continues at coordinate 412,755,599 of NC_133324.1, forward strand.
GGGACTATAAACGAGGCAGTGGCCAATAGCTTTCATCTCTTTATTTATTCTGAGCATGCGTGGCACTTTGTCCGTCGGATTTGTGTACACACGATCAGAATTCCTGACAACGGATTTTGTTGTCGGAAAATTTTATATCCTGCTGTCAAACTTTGTGTGTCGGAAAATCTGATGGAAAATGTGTGATGGAGCCTACACACGGTCGGAATTTACGACAACAAGGTCCTATCACACATTTTCCGTCGGAAAATCCGACCGTGTGTACGGGGCATTAGTGTTACAAGGTCTCAAGTGTGAATGGGGAGCAGGTGTGTTAAATTTGGTGTTATCGCTCTCACTCTCTCAGACTGGTCACTGGTAGTTCAACATGGCACCTCATGGCAAAGAATTCTCTGAGGATCTGAAAAAAACAATTGTTGCTCTACAAAAAGATGGCCTAGGCTATAAGAAGATTGCCAAGATCCTGAAACTAAGCTGCAGCAGAGTGCAGCAGAAACAATGGGCCTGGTATGGACTGGGGGGTGGACCCCACTTCATTTTTTCATTGATTTTTAATCTATATTGCCGGGAGTCGGCAACACATTACAGCTGCAGGCATTATTGCTGCGCCATGTTCTACACATCGCACAGATGCTCCACTTTACAGGCAGACTAAGGGGACTACCCCCAGGCATGATATCTAAAGGAATATTTCATATTTATTGTTTCACTTTAAGCATTATTAAAATCACTGCTCCTGAAAAAAACAATTGTTTTCAAAACTTTTTTTGCATTGATACAGGTCCCCTAGGAAAGTAAGGTTCCCCATACACTTTCGATGGCAATAACATGCATATAAGCCTTTAAACTTAGCACTTTTGATTGTTCATGTTTGTGTCTCATAGACTTTAGTAGGGTTCGCATGTTCACTAGAACTTTTTGCCTGTTCGAGGGGTTCTGGTGCAAACCAAACCAGAGGGTGTTCGGCCCATCCCTAATTTGTGTAATTCTCAAAACTTTTGGCCATGGCTGTATACCAAAACAGGACAAAAACCTTTAGTGAAACTCAGCTATTGGGTTTCTATAGCCATAATAGTAATTCCACAATCAATGCTAAAACAATTCAACAGCACAATGTAACTCTAACTATGGGATATAGCATCAGGAGTTTAGACAGGGCACAACTATTATTAATGAAAACCGAGCAGAGGGATAGAGAAGGGCAGAGAGCTAAGAAATATGGATTGGATTGGCATGTCAATTACTATAAAAACATTATATGGTCCAATGTTTAGAATTCCCTAGGTATTAATTTGTAATAACTTCCACAATGAAACAGATATATGGTATCATAAACATGGTTGTTCATAAGATATGGCTTATTGCTAAATTGACTTGACACATATAGAGCAACTCATTTTAGGGATGACACCTTGTAACTCTAAATGCAAGAGCCACAAAATACTGACAACTGCAGCCCAATTAAAATGTTCTGCAATACTGTGTGGCATTTAGCTTGATAATGGGCTGGGAATACCCCGCTATATTTCAGTAAATATTTAGCAGCATCGTTCATTTGGTTCATTTTTTGTCTTAGAGGACTGACATCATTTTTTTTTTATGTTAGTCCTCTAAGGTAGATAGATAGATAATGAAACAATATAAAAACATCTAGACCCCTTTCACACTGGGGTCGCCTGTACAGTAGTGACAAAGCACCGCTCATTTTAGTGCCGCTTAAACAGCACTTTTTGTCCGCTAGCGGGGCGCTTTTAACACCTGCTAGCGGCCGAAGCAGGGGTTGAAAATGTGGGTTTTGCAGCACTTCCGAATCGCTTTTCAAGCACTTCTGAAGTGCTGCCCATTCATTGCAATGGGCAGGGGCATTTTGGGAGCGCTGTATACAGCACTCCAAAACCGCCCCAAAGATGCTGCTTGCAAGACTTTTTCTAATGTCCCGCAAGCGCACCATCCGGGTTTTTAAAGCACTCGGGCTTTCACATTCGGACAGCATGGGAGGCAGATTTCATGCGCTATTTTTAGTGCTAAAATGCCTGAAAACTGCCTCAGTGTGAAAGGGGTCTTAAGGTGCGGGGAGGGAGGTGGTGAATCTATTCACTACTTATTTTATTACCTACATTTTCTGATAGGACACTAAGGGGTTGATTTACTAAAATTGGTGCAGCTCTGCATGGAAACCAATCAGCATCCAGGTTTTTTGTCACAGCTTAATTGACCATGCTGAAGTTAGAAGCTAATTGGCTACCATGCACAGCCACACAAGATTCTGCACACTCCAGTTTTTAGTAAAACAACCCCCGAACAGTTTATCTCTAAACACAACTGTCTAAGATTCAATTTATGAAACTTTGTTTGATGTTCTTACAATCCACATTGCTGATCTGCACCCAATATTTCATTCTGAAGTGAAGAAAAGCAGAGCGCGGAGAGTCTCTAAACATATCTTTTCTTTTCTAAGCCTTTAGCATTAATGCCACAGCTGCATCTACAGATTTCTTCTATAGTGTCACAATGAATCTAAAAGTAGCCAGTGTGCTTGAACTGAACTCCTGGTCAGAATCTATAAGTGTATTCAGTGTTCAGATAAATCACATCATCTGTAACAAGTAAAATGCCCTGTAAATGAACCAGTAAACAACCATGTCACATCTACACTCATTTGAAAAGCAAAGTCTGAATCATGAACCAAAAATCACGCTTTACTATACAAACTTTAATAAGGACAGTACAGTTAGAATCTATTATATATCATTAACACAATGAAATGCTGCCACATATTATAAAAATTGAAAGACATGAACAAGCATAATCTAAAATATAATCATTGGTCCCTTGCCCAGCAGACATTAACCTTTATGTCCTTGGACAAAGAATGATTTATGGTAGAAGTTGCTTTTTAAAACCCTACTATGCTTCTAGTCACTAAGAACTTACTATGTTATCTGCTTAAGTGATCCAAAGTCTCAGGTTTAAGGAGAAAACAATGGTAAAAACAACCCACCAACCAAAACTCATTAGAACAAGCTCTCTAGAGAATGGAGTCAATTATTATTTATTTACAAACATCCAATGTCTAAATTGTGTACAGTATTATCAAATTTCCAATTACCTTATATACAACAGTTACCAATGAACTGCAATTCTTTGACATTTTTTGCACAAAATCAGCTTTGTCTAAGGACACTTGCCTTATAATTTTTTTAAGCACATGGTTTTACCAATTTGTTCATACATTCCCACTTTTAAGAGGTTTGTATTATTTTATTTTATTAATACTCTTATGCCGCATACACACGATCAGGATTTTGGTCAGAAAAAGATATGATGGCTTTTCCAACGGGATTCCGCTCAAGCTTGCCTTGCATACACACGATCACACAAAAGTTCGCTGAACTTTAGATTGTCAAGAACGTGGTGATGTACAACACTACGACGAGCCGAGAAAATTAAGTTCAATGCTTCTGAGCATGCGCTAAATTGTTTCCGAGCATGCGTAGGAATTTTGCATGTCGGAATTGCTACAGATGATCGCATTTTCAGATAGGTACTTTTTCCGACCGAAAAATTGAGAACATGCTCTCAGTCTTTTGCTGGCTGGAATTCGGCTAGCAAAAGTCCGATGGAGCATACACACGGTCGCATTTTCCGACCAAAAGCTCTCGGTCTTTTGCTGGCTGAATTGCCGATCATGTGTACACTACATTAGTATACTAACAGTCTCACCACTTTAAGAATTAGGTAGTTCTACAGTATGTCACATGACCTATGCATGTTATAAATATATGATGTGTACTTGCAATACAACTATTTATTGGAGTTTGTTAATTGATACAAGTCCCAGTCCTCTGTGTTTGTGATCTAGCCCTAATACTGTTTTTTTTCCAAAGCTGAGTCATGATAAGAGTGGTAGGGGTTATAAATGCCTATCCAACTACTTTTTTGTTTGCCAGTGTCCATTTTCTCCTAAAGACAGCAGTTTAATCCAATTGTCTCTGAATATCTGATTCCTGTGTCCCTTAACCGCTTCCTGACTGCCTCACGCAGATACAGTAGGTGACTGCGATATTGTGTCAATCTCCCCGCTGTTATCGGCGAGATTTGACACCTGCAAGCCCCATCGCGGGAGCCACCCCTGAGCTGGCTCGCTCATCGGCAAAGGAAAACTTTTGTTTTCCTTTGCCGATGAGCGACGGGCAGTGCTGACAGCTGTCTGGTATGAATCATGAGGGGGAACGCCGTGCCAAATTTTAAATAAAAAAACGGCGTGGGTTCCCCCCAGGGGCATACCAGGCCCTTAGGTCTGGTATGGATTGTAAGAGGAACTCCCCTACGCTGAAAAATCGGCGTGGGGAGTCCCTCCCAAAATCCATACCAGACCCTTATCCGAGCATGCGGCCCGGCTGGTCAGGAAAGGGGATGGGGACGAGCGAGCGCCCCCCTCCTGAACCGTACCAGGCCGCATGCCCTCAACATGGGGGGTGGGCACCGGGAGAAGAGACCGAACACCGGGAGAAGAGGCGGAACACCGGGAGAAGAAGTCGAATACCGGGAGAAGAAAGAGAAGCCGGAAGAAGACCCCCGAATTCGGAAGAAGACCCCGAAGTCGGAAGAAGACCCCCGGAGCTGCCTAATAAATTACTTTTAAAACCTGTGTAGTGTGTTTTTTTATTGACACTTTTTTTTCCCTAGGTGAATGGGTAGTGGTACCATGTACCCCATACTCATTCACATAGGGTAGGGGGCCGGGATCTGGGGGCCCCCTTATTAAGGGGGGCTCCCGGATTCCGATAAGGCCATGTCTTAAAAACACTGTAGCTGCTGACTTTTAATATAAGGACACTTACTTGTCCAGGGAGCCTACAATGTCGGCACCCCAGGCCGATCTGTCCATGAGCATGCGTGAGTCGCGCTGTGCTTTCTGAATGGTACCACTGTCTTCTGGGACCTGTGTGTCTCCTAGAAGGCAGTGGAGGGGGATGAGGAGGGACTGAAAGCTTCTTAGATCACCAACACAATGATTACGGTGATCTTACCCGGAAGTAGGTGCGGGTACCTGGTTTTGACAGGTATTCCTCCCGAAAGGTGCCAAATGTGGCAGTGGAGGGGGGGAAGCAAACAAGCAGAGCGTGGAGGGGTAGGTAGGAAAAACGATATGTCTCCTCTCCTAGTCAATCCTACCCCCATACAGTTAGAACATACTGAGGGAACACACAATTAACCCCTTGATAGCCCCCTAGTGTTAACCTCTTGCCTGCCAGTGACATTTACACAGTAATCAATGCATTTTTATAGCACTGATTGCTGTATAAATGCCAATGGTCCCAAAAAAGTGTCAAAAGTCTTCAATCCGTCTGTCGCAATGTCGCAATACCACTAAAAATCGCAGATCACCGCCATTACTAGTAAAAAAAAAAAAATAATAAAAATGTCATAAAAATGCCTTAAATCTTTCCCAAAGTTTGCAGACGCTATAACTTTTGCACAAACCAATCAATATACGCTTATTGCAATTTTTTTACCAAAAATATGTAGAAGAATAAATATTGGCCTAAATTGATGAAGAATTTTTTTTTTTGGGGGGGGGATATTTATTATAGCAAAAAGTAAAAAATATTGTTTTTTTATCAAAATTGACGGGTTAAAAAATAAAAACTGCAGAGGTGATCAAATACCACCAAAAGAAAGCTCTATTTGTGGGAATAAAAGGACGCAAATTTTGTTTGAGTACATCGTTGAACGACTGCACAATTGTCAGTTAAAGCGGCGCAGTGCCAAATTGTAAAAAGTGCTCTGCGCAGGAAGGGGGTCAAATCCTCCAGGGCTGAAGTGGTTAAGAGGATCCTTGACATGAGATTTTTTTTTATTGATTTATGTTTACTAACATTTATAGACACTTTGTATGTTTATGGACACCAATATTGGAATATAACAATTTCTGTTTGCTGTCTAAAATAGGCACAGTCATTTTTTTTACACGCAGTGTTAGTGTTTTATAGTAACCAGTTTGCTTGATTGCTTAGAAAATTGCTGCTCTCCCAGTCTAGTCTATGTTGTTAACATGTATGAGATTGCCTCTATGCTACTCCACAAGCCTAGCCCTCTGACATGTTTTGCACCACTCACCAGAGCTCAGTCATAGAGATCAGATGGTCTCTATGACTAAGTCCCGGCAGGTGGGGCGAAACATGTCAGAGGGTGTGGCTTGTGGAGTGGTGTAACGCTGAAGCCATCTCATACATGTTACCAACATAGACTGGACAGGCTGCGATTTTTCTAAACATACTACACACTACTGGATGGTATTGTATGCCAGCTCCCCATTTCTGAGCACCAGCAGGACAATAGATTTTTTCCTGTCAGGGCCTGGATTTGAACCCAGCATCTCTGCTGTGTCAGGCAATGTCTCATCATGTTGAACTACCTGGAATGCTGGACAGTTCCCTGGACAATTCCTTGAATAATCCTGTCTTGAACCTTGTTTGTCATGAACCCTGAACTATTTGCTCCTCCCATGAACTTCCTGATCAAGCCATGGCTCTGCACTTCCTGTTTGCCAGATTATTGTGCTCTCTCTAGACAATATCTCACTCCTGTCTTCCCTTCTGCCATCCATATTTTGCTACCACTCATTATCCACCCTTGGTCTGTTCCCTGACTATGCTTTTGCCTGATCCCAACCTGCAACTATTAGTCATGCAACTTTGGCTTGTATACTGACTATTCTTCTGTTTGATTCCTACCTGTTTATCCACTACTGGACCCTGGCTTGCTCACCTCCTGGTGGGGTGACGCTAAAGGAACACCGGTTAGTACTTAGACTTCGCACCTCAGGTGAGCCTGCATCATTCACCAGGGTAACTGCCTGTGTACCTATGCTGCTGGTCGGTGGTAGTTTATCTACTTGCTTTAGTAACTGTTCTTCGAGCCTGACCCATGATTGTGACACTTCCTTTTTTTGCTTTTTGGCACTACAAGTATAAGCAGGTCACAGTTTGCTTGAGATATATATCTATATATCTATATACAGATATATAGATATATATAGATATATATCTATATATCTATATATACTGTACAGTATGTAACACTCCACACTGAGCCCAATGTAATGAAATTTGTTTTCATTTATTTGATGTGTGTTGGTGGATTTTTTAGCACATCTGCAGAGTATATGTTTTATCAATTTATAAAAAAAAATCGATTGTATATTCACATATAAACGTTTACATTGGTCCAGGGATTTTAAATACTGTAGAGAAGAGTGGGGTACACTAGTTACTGTAACTTAGTTTTTTTTTTAATTATTACTCATCTTGCTCTATCTTGTGTTCATGCAGTCCAATCACTGCCTCTTACCTGTCACCTGTAACCAAAGCACAGCCAAACCATAGTTCCAGTATTTTCTCTTGTGTCTTGGCTAACTACCTTATACATTTGCTTAGATCCTTCAATGCCCGCAAGGAGGTTCTACAAAACATTTCAATGGAAAATCTGTGTGGAAAACAATATGCCCTGATGTCTGACAATATAATCTCCATTGCAAAGTTACTACTGACTGTTTTTTTGAGACAATCATAGTAACCAGATCTGAAATGATCAGCATTTGCTTTTACAGCAAACTTAGGTTACAACTCTAAAAGCCTTTTCAGTAGCTTTGTATGCTGTAGGATTGTTAGTTTTTTCAAGTTTTGTAGATATGCATAAAACAGAGAAGTTAAAAAAAGAGTGGAGTTGTTGTCCATAAAAAAAAAATTATATATTTTAGTATGTGCTAACATTTAAAATTTAATTTTACTAATCATTATAAGCAATAACTCTCTTTCTATGTTCACTAGTTTTAGAAATAGACTTACATATTTCAATATACAGTATGTATTCAATAATACCCAACATGTACAGTAAAAGCATTTTCCCAGCAGCTGTGTAAAGCTGCAAAGATGGTTTCTTTGTTAATGCATCTTATGATTAAAATTATAATCAGGGTGGCAAGGGATGGGTTAAGTAGTATCAAAAAATCTAAATCCCAATTTATAGTAAACCATAAAGAAACCACAGAATTAAGATGATATCAATACAGTGTCTAAATTTCTTCCTGCATGCTTGGCTTAATGTCCAGAGAGACGCTCCATTTAATTTCCTACTTCTGACATTAGTCACTGCTGTCACATTAAAAGACATACCTTATCTATAATCATGTTTGGTTTATGTAAAACAAGAGGTTGCATAGCTTGATTTCTCAACAGGAACTGTGGCTAGAAATTAAAATAATGGCTCTTATGGCAGCAGACTGCTGTGATGACAGTAAGCTAATTTTCAGAGCCTGAGAATTTCAAAAATGTTTTGACAGCATGCAGTGAAAAGCTTTCATCCAGGTTCTCCCTTCACAAAAGTGCAGTTTTTATGCATTCTAATAATGGACGATTCCAGAGCAAGAGGAATTAGAATTACTAATTTGATCACAACATAAAGAACACTCACTTTAAAAATGTAAATATTACTCAATGTTTTCTGCATGGAACTGAATTTACTGAAAAAAATAGAAGTTGGAAGTAATTTTGTTTTATAAAATCTGTTTGAAATGCAATAATATTTTCTCTAGCCAGTCAATGAATACACCTTAAAACTATGTTACATAAAATATGTTGCATCCATCCTTGCTGTCTACATAAAGTTACATATAATCACTGACAAATCATTGTCCAGGTCAGATAGAAACATATGTGTATACAGATCCGATCACACCAATGCAATGTAGTAACATGCTCTGAAATACTCATTGTAATGCATAAAAACCAGTGCAGTGTGTAGCAATGCCATTTATTTTGGAAAGCACCCCAACACACCTAGGCAGTACCGCACAGAGCATGTGCATTTTACGGTGCAGCAACACACAGATGAAAACCATATGTGTGTTATAGTGTATTATAAAAAATATGACATGTCCAGTGTATGTGCATTACATGCACTGCCAGCCCATTCAAAATGAATGGGCTATAAAAACCCTCATAATGATGCATGCCGTGTACATGTATAAGACAATGGTGTGAATGAGCTCTTAGACATTGATTAACTAAAGACACATGAAAATTACTAAGGCATTCCCTTTTACTAATAATTTGGGCTGCTTGACACTATAATCGCACTGATATACCGAACTTAGAATTAAGTATCACTTTATTTTAAATATCACCTATATGCCCAAATCCTATACTTTAGTTATTACACTATATATGGAATATGGTGTGATTTCATAATAACTAAACGTGCGCAGTTAACATGTGGCCCGATTCTTTATTTCACTTAACCATTTCAGCCCGGAAGGATTTACCCCCTTAACCAGTTGCCGACTGCCGCACGACGATGTACGTCGGCAGAATGGCACGGGCAGGCAAAAGGACTTACAGGTACGTCCTTGCCTGCCCGCGGGTGGGGGGTCCGATCGGACCCCCCCGGTGCCTGCGGCGGTCGGATTCAGGTCAGGGGCGATCAAAGGTGAGGGGGAGGCCACTCATTCGTGGCTCCCCCCTCGCGATCGCTCCTGGCCAATGACGGGCTTCCTCGGCTTCTGTGAATGTAAACAGAAGCGGAGGAAGTGATGTCACTCTCCTCGAGTCGGTCTTTTTTTTCCGACGCCGAGGAGAGAAGACATCCAAGTAAGTTTGCACCAACACTACACTACCAGTAGAACACGCAGGCACACTTGTCACCCCCCTGTCACCCCCCAGTAACCCCCTGATCACCCCCCTGTACCCCCTGTCACACTGACACCAAAAGCAGTTTTTTTTTCTCATTATTGCATTATTGGTGTCAGTTTGTGACAGTTATAAGTGTTAGGGCAGTTAGGTTAGCCCCCTTTAGGTCTGGGGTACCCCCCTTTAGGTCTAGGGTACCCCCCTAGCCCCCCTAATAAAGGTTTAACCCCGTGATCACCCCCCGTCGCCAGTGTCACTAAGCAATCGTTTTTCTGATCGCTGTATTAGTGACACAGGTGACACTAGTTAGGGAGGTAAGTATATAGGTCTCAAATAAGTCGCATGTATGGGGGAGTAGTAGGTGTAGTCTCTTACGTCCCCCTGCTGTACCCTCTATACATCCACAAACTGAAGCTGATACAACTTCTTCTTGAGTTTTCCAGCCCACATTCCTCCCCTCCCCCGGACATGCGACAAGCAATCCCTATCCGGGTCCAAACACAGGTTAAAGTCCCCTGCCACTATAGCCCTCCCCTTCCTGAATTCTTCAAATTTCACCGATATACCCATTATTTTTCTGTGTGTATTTTTATTTGGCCCATAGATACTTGCCAGGGAGCAATTCAAACCATTAATCTTGCCTTTCAGAAAGAGAAAACGGCCCTCCGGGTTGGCCAGCCTTTCCTCCTATTCAAATCTAGTCTCCCTGGCAAACCCTATTGCCACTCCTCTTGCTCCTCTGATTGGTGAATCACCGTAATACCAGACTGGGAAGTCTCTGGAATAGATTTTTTGATTCTTATTGAAGCTAAAGTGTGTCTCTTGAAGCATTGCTACTTCAGCCTTCAAAAACTTTAATTCCCCTAAGATATTTGCTCGTTTTACCTGGGAGATCAGTCCCCTGACGTTATAGGAAATAATTTTTTAGATTAGACATCATCACTCTCTCTCATTTGTTTTCTGCTTTCTATTATACAGGCTCCTAATACTTTTCCCCCCTTTAATCCCTCTCTTGCCCCCTCCCTTCCCCCCACCCCCCCATCTCTCCCCCCCACCCCCCCTGTCTCCTCCGGTTTCAACCCTCCCTCCCCCCCGCCCTCCCCCCCTTCCCCTGACACTTGGGGGTAAGACGGACCTTATCAAGGCCCAAAAAATAACCATGGCCCCCCTTCTCCACTTGGCCACCCGGTTGTCCCCCAGAGGTTGAGCTCGGGGTGGGCTCCATTCGAGACCACAGATTTCTCGCTCGGAATGGGGGTTCCCTACCCAATCATCCCTCCCACACACCTCCCATCCTCCCCCCATCCCCACTACCCCCACCCCCACCCTCCATCCCCATAGGAAGGAAAAGAAAAGAAAAAGGGAAATCTGACTATATATGATACTAACAAGCATCTCATCTAAGATCTCAATGCTCTCTTCTCCTTATGCGCTACTAGAATTTAATACTGGTGTCCAAGTGGGCAATACCCCTGTTGGCTCCTGGCTGGTATTTTTCTTCCACCAACCCGGGATTTCTATTGCTGGTATTCCAAGGCGTTGGCAGAATTTTTGTGTTTCTTCTGGGAATCTTAATACGGCCATCCGGCTTTCAATTTTCAAAAGTTTGTGACAAATAGTGAGGTCTGCAAAATACTCACTATACCTCTCAGCAAATAGCTTGGGGTGTCTACTTTCCAAAATGGGGTCATTTGGGGGGTTTTGTGCCATCTTGGCATTTTATGGCCTTCAAAACTGTGATAGGTAGTGAGGAGTGAAATCAAAAATTTACGCCTTTAGAAATCCTGAAGGCGTGCTTGGTTTTCGGGGCCCCGTACGTGGCTAGGCTCCCAAAAAGTCCCACACATGTGGTATCTCCATACTCAGGAGAAGCAGCTAAATGTATTTTGGGGTGCAATTCCACATATGCCCATGGCCTGTGTGAGCAATATATCATTTAGTGACAACTTTGTGCAAAAAAAAAAAATGTCACTTTCCCGCAACTTGTGTCAAAAAATAAAATATTCCATGGACTCAACATGCCTCTCAGCAAATAGCTTGGGGTGTATACTTTCCAAAATGGGGTCATTTGGGGGGGGGGGTTGTGCCATCTGGGCATTTTATGGCCTTCAAAACTGTAATAGGTAGTGAGGAGTGAAAAAAAATTTACGCCCTTAGAAATCCTGAAGGCAGTGATTGGTTTTCGGGGCCCCCAAAAAGTCCCACACATGTGGTATCCCCGTACTCAAGAGAAGCAGCTGAATGTATTTTGGGGTGCAATTCCACATATGCCCATGGCCTGTGTGAGCAATATATCATTTAGTGACAGCTTTTTGTAAATTTTTTTTTTTTTGTCATTATTCAATCACTTGGGACAAAAAAATAAATATTCAATGGGCTCAACATGCCTCTCAGCAATTTCCTTGGGGTGTCTACTTTCCAAAATGGGGTCATTTGGGGGGGTTTTGTACTGCCCTGCCATTTTAGTACCTCAAGAAATGACATAGGCAGTCATAAACTAAAAGCTGTGTAAATTCCAGAAAATGTACCCTAGTTTGTAGACGCTATAACTTTTGCGCAAACCAATAAATATACGCTTATTGACATTTTTTTTACCAAAGATATGTGGCCGAATACATTTTGGCCTAAATGTATGACTAAAATTGAGTTTATTGGATTTTTTTTATAACAAAAAGTAGAAAATATCTTTTTTTTTCAAAATTTTCGGTCTTTTTCCGTTTATAGCGCAAAAAATATAAATGGCAGAGGTGATCAAATACCATCAAAAGAAAGCTCTATTTGTGGGAAGAAAAGGACACAAATTTCGTTTGGGTACAGCATTGCATGACTGCGCAATTAGCAGTTAAAGCGACGCAGTGCCAAATTGTAAAAAGTGCTCTGGTCAGGAAGGGGGTAAATCCTTCCGGGGCTGAAGTGGTTAATGACCAGGCCATTTGTTGCTATACGGCACTGCGTTACTTTACCTGACAATTGTGCGGTCGTGCGATGTTGTATCCAAATAAAATTGATGTCCTTTTTTTACCACAAATAGAGCTTTCTTTTGGTGGTATTCCGCCCCTCTGCACCAAAATCGCAGGTGACTGGCAGACATCGGGCACACGCATCGGCACCACAGCCGGCATGCGCACGCCCACACTATCTATTGCATGAAACGATGTACAGCAGGGATATGCAATTAGTGGACCTCCAGCTGTTGCAGAACTACAAAACCCATAAGGCATAGCAAGACTCTGACAGCCACAAGCATGACACCCAGCAGCAGAGACATGATGGGACTTGGAGTTTTGCAACAGCTGGAGGTCCGCTAATTGCATATCCCTGATGTACAGTATATATGTGGTGGGCAGTCTTTAGGTGGTTAGTTAATATCCAATTACATAATCTTTAGACAAAACTTTTTTTTCACACTTGGTGAATATCTACTCTATAGGGATAAACTGCCATATACTGTACATTTTGTATGGGCCCATATTACATAAAGTAGGGCTCTGCTGACCTTTAGGTAACACAAACATTAGAAATAGCTAGCTTTTCTAAGTCTGATACCATTTTAGCATTAGCACAAGCCTTTTATTGGGAAAACCAACAGTAGTTAGCAGAAATAAACAAAACGATTGCAAGTTTTGGAGAGAGTTTTGATGATGTCACTGGTGTGCTGTTCACTATTCTCTTTGCTGGAAAGAAAGCTGCACCTGAGGACCTGGAGTACAAGGATCTCCCTGCTTCTGGTTCATTCATTCCGTGAATCTGTGTTTCCACCTCCTCTCTAACTTTCCACCACCGATTAGATCAACAGTCTTCAGACATACAGATTTAACATGACAAGCAAGCCTGTCTTTACCAAGATGGCCTGCTCTAGACAGAGACACCCCATTACTAAATTACCAAGGCATGGTAAGTAAATAATGGAGAAAAGATCTGCTGAAGGGAGCCTATAAACTATGATTATTAGTATTTTCCCCTATGCATGTCCCCTATGCAAAAGACTGACAATTTTGAAAAAAAAAACTATATTTTTTACATTATGCTATAAAACACATCCAATAAAAAAAAAATCTTCATAAATATTCATAAATTATTATTATTCATAAATAATGTATTCTGCTACATATTTTTGGTAAACAAATTCCCAATAAGCGTCCACAAACTATAGCATTTTTTTTACTAGTAATGAGAGCTATCAGCAACTTATAGCGGGACTGCCATATTGTGGCAGTGGGTGATCCGCAAGTGGTTAAAATGTTAAAGAAAGAATTATAGCTTACTCGTGAAATAAAAAAAAAAAGGAAATACGTCACACTTTCTGAGGAAATTCTAGATTCTTGAATGATGTCCACTATATTTTATTCTAATACAAAGCACCAGTCAATATTCATGCTACTTTTAGGAGCATGTACATGATGCATCCTGTTTGTAAACGATCCACAGCTTTTGTCATATTCATGTCCCATCAGGATTTCTAAGAATTTTAAATCTTGAAGGCATTATTTGAGGCAGCTTCCCATGTGTAAATTACATTGAACTGTGCAGTTCACAAATGAGGAGTTTGAAAAAAAAAATTAACAAATAGTAAACAGGCTTTAAAAGAAGCTCTTTTTGACCTCTGTATCTGCAGGCACTGTAATATATTTAATCCTCAAAGTGTACAGTAAAAATTACTTTATTTACTCTTAGTAGCTCATTTTGCTCCCTGTCAGCACTAACTTGGCAGCCTTCCAGACTTCGTAGCACTAATGTAAAAAGAGCAGAGAGAGAAGACTACTGAGACTAGACTGGAAAGTCTTCCCTGATTCTTCTATAAAATTTGAGGATAGTTTTCAATGTCTGTAGCTACAAAGGTCAGTGTGGGCTTGTATTAGGCTGGATTCACATTGTTGCAAGCTGTTATACATGTGTTACCACAATGTCCGGCAACATGTGCTGGTGCTCTGGAGTGCCATTTATTCTGAAAGGCACCTCAACACACCATTCCCAATGCACCTGCATTACAGTGCTTACGATGCGCAATAAAGCACTACAGTATTATACGGGGCTGGCTAAAAAGTGCATCTACACATTTGGTACATTTTAATGCATTAGCCAACCCATTTAAATGAGCCTTTTTATTAATCAGTAAGAGCATCCATAACAGGGATAGGTCAATTGTAACACTTGGCAGGTGGAGGATGGAAGGACAAGAAACTCAACCAGAGAAGTTGGGTTGATATTTTCATACAAGAAAACCTTTTTTGTTCAGGGCACCCAATATGACCTGAACTTCTGGCAAGCTGGACATGCTTGCTTTGTGGTACCACCAGTGGTTTGGGTAACTTGTTTTCACTTCTGGTTTGCTCTAAGGGCCTGGTACACAAAACATGGGCTGCAAGCTGTGCGTGGCCTGCCAGCACTGTACGTATGGCCTGGATGCATCTTCAGCTGTTTGTTATGCATTCTTTAGAGGGCCAGAAAAGTGTACTTCCTGCACAGCCCATGTGAAATAGTCATGTGACTTTGTGCAGCCTGGGGCTGACAGCTGACATCACCTCTTTGCCCACATGCATTTTCACTTTGATTGCAGAGCACTCTGAAACCTGAAATTCTGGATTGTTTTATTGCATCTGACGCTTACATGCCTTTCCTGTAGCCTTAGTCTACTGTTTGAGTCTACAAGGGGTATTGTTTTTATTAAAATACAAATGAGAGAAAAGTAGTGCTGTATAAATATTAAAGCATAGTGTTTTAACCTAAATGTTAGCTTGAAATTGGTTACCGTTTTTTCCAGACAAAGTTGGTAGCTACAAATATCTGTCTCAAAATGTGAGTTTTAGTTTTCAAAATGTGTTTGAAAAAATCGTGGACTAATGTTGTTAGGAAGAGCGGATACATAGCTACAATGCTATTCAATTTGCTACTTGTTCATGTCCTGCTTTTTACCTAAGCCCATGTCCATGGGCCCATGTCAAATTAAATGGCACTATATAGCTTTGATTATTCAGTACTGTGCATTGCAGTAAAAAATATTATTACAACCCAGTAATGTGAAAATAGCCTTATCTTCCTTAGCTTTATGTAGTTTGAATCAAACCATGTTCTTTAAAATATATATAGTGCTGAAAACTTTAGCACTTATCATGTCTGATGTGTGCTCCTTTTCAGAATTTTGTGTGAATTTTGTTTTGCAGGGTCTCATGGGGCCCTATCACAGTCACCCTTGTGCGTGGTGCACACACAGACAGTCTCAGAAAATAGACCACTCCCCTGCTCCTCCTTCAAGCCATTTGGTCATGTAACCCTACTGTGAGTTGTTTGATGTGCTCACCCCAACTGGAAATGTAGGTAAGTGGCACCAAGGATTTTTTCCTTGCTAATTTTAAAAACATTTCAAACCAAAAAAAAAGTGGGTTGCAATAATGTTTTGCTACACGATACCTCAACACATGGAACTAAGTGCAACTCTTTGCAGTGCCGTGCATTTTGAATGGCACTCAACTGCACATACTAAGTACATTACAACACACTTGTATCTTTTATTGCACTACAATTCACATATGTGAACCATATGTGTGTTGTAATGCGCTGCATTGAAAAAAACTGGTTGGCTACCTTAACACAGTTCACCTCAACACACAAAAACAAATTGCAAAATGCTATTTTATTTGCTTAATTATACCTCTGCTCTCTATCTTTAATTTAAGAGTTGATGCTATCTGTGGCCCTCTGGACATTTTGGGGGCTGCACTTGAGGCCCTTTATATTTAAACAATTGATTACCACTTCTCTAGGGAAAAAATAATTCAGCTCAACAACGATCTGTTAACCTAAAATATAACCACTAGTAGAGTTTTTATTTTATTTTTTACCACAGCTTCTCAGAGAAATTCGTTGGCAGTATGGTAATAAGAAAAGAGCCATTGTATTTGCACATGTATCAATTACCAAGAAAATTTTAGTGAACACATACTTTCCCTAATAAACATCCACTGAGTAATGCCAATTTGCACCCTAAATCCTGTAAAAAAAAAGATATTATGCCATATGCTGTAATTTCTGTTTGTTTTAAGCTTTTACTGGCAATTAAAATTGTGAGGATTATCAAACAAGGTGTAAACAATTACAAAAGGATCTGAATCAATAACAGTATGTAATGATGAGCAAAAAGGAAAACACTTGGGATAGTTCCATTTGAAGAAAAAGATCAGGATGATTCATTAAATGAGTATGGAGTAAAGGATAACAGAAAGCCTCTGGATTACTGAGGTTATCAGAATCTTGTAAAAGTGTGAAAGGCAGATGGCGGATTAAACACAAAGGGTAAAGGTACAGATGAACAAGGTTTTAACAGGGCTGATTAACTTTATTACTCACCTCGAACTAAAGAATTGCCTAATTCATGGCCATTCTCCTCAAAATCATTATCTCACATATTTACTTGTTAATATAGTTATTTTAGAAGTGTATGTGAGACATTTTTTCAGAATGCTGGTTTTTTTTTTTTTTTTCAAAAAGATTTTATTTATATTTTCAAAGCGTTAAATATAATACACAACTATTTTATAAAACATTTTACAGAAGTAAGAGAACTTAGGTACACACTTATGTTTATCTAAGGGATATACACATATATATATATATATATATATATATATATATATATATATATATATATATATATACCAGGATGGGAGGGCTGAATAACATAAAATAAACAGATCATAACATTACAATAGTTGACTACTAAGAGGAGATACCTGGATGGATCTGTTTATAGGAAATCCCTAATGTTTGCTAGATAATTACAAAGACAAAGGAAAACGGAGCAAGAAGGCGGAGGGAGATGGTAGTTTGGTAGGGCATAATGGGGGGGGGGCCTGCAAGGTTGAGGCATAGACAATTGTTGAGGTAAGCTTTACAATATTGGATAGCTAGTGATAATTGAATAAGGGCATAACTGATGATCTGAGTTAAAGTCTTATTGAGGAGAGATGCCCTTTGGATGGGGAGGTAGCCTCTTTTGGGATTGGAGGATAAGAGTCATAGTATGAGAAAGAGAGTTGGCTGAAATTGGCTATTTCCTCCTGGGAGAGAGATGAGAGCATGAAGAACTGCCATTTGGAGTAAAAGCGGGTTTTAGATTTTTAATAGCATTGACTTAAAATATATCTCACAAAATACATGTGCAAAGTGGCAGGGATGATTTAGAAAACTTACGTTTACCTTTACTCATCTCTCTGACACCGATGCCCATCTTTGAAAGATAAGTTCACCTTTAAAAAAAAATTATAAATGCACATCTTTTACAGGTAAAAAAATGTGCTTTTATTATTAGTATATATATCAGTAGATCAAGGGTGCAATCTCATGCTTCTGCAGACTATCAGTGTAGCTGTCTGTCCGTGGGCAGGCAGTTACTTAATGACAGGAAGATTCATTGGGAACTACAATCCATCAGCCACAATGTCTGATAATAGTTGTAGTGCTCCAATTCACAGAACTTTGCAAATGAATGACACGGGCTGCGCTCATGAAAATATGGACAAAGCATATCCCTTTATAGTGTGTATTTGTCTCAATTAAGAGCACTAAGTGTCATTTGTGTGCTGCTTTGTTCCTCTGCTTTCAGCATGAATCACTTCTGACAGGTTTTCCTGACACAAAAAATATATGGACAGGGGAGGGAGCTCTAGCACACAGCTTGTGAATGACAGCCTCAGCTCTGTTACTGTGTGTTGTGGGAAAGGGGTGTGTGTCCCTTCCTCTCCTCCCCCATGTGCTTCATCCCCTGACTTCTTTGTCAAGAGCAATGGCACAACCATCCACCCATTCCCAAATGCCAGCGTGCTAGGTGTTATCCTAGACTCTGAACTCTCCTTTTGGCCCCCACATTCAATCACTTTCCAAAGCTTGCTGCCTCAACCTCCGCAACATCTCCAAACTACGTCCCTTCCTAACCAATGAAACCACAAAGCTTCTGAATCACTCCCTGGTTATTTCTCGCCTCGACTACTCCAACTCCCTCCTCATTGGCTTACCTTTAAAAAGGCTATCCCCCTTCAGTCCATCATGAATGCTGCTGCCGGACTCATCCACCTTACAAACTGCTTGACGTCTGCTACCCCCTCTGCCAGTCCCTCCATTGGCTGCCTATCCTGCATCCACCTAACAACTGTACTTTCATTTTCTCCATCAGCTCATCCCCCACAGTTATTACCCTTTTGTATGACTTGACCCTCCCTCCTAGATTGTAAGCTCTAATGATCAGGCCCCTCTGATTCCTCCTGTATTGAATTGTGTTTTAATTGTACTGTCTACCCTAACGTTGTAAAGCGCTGCACAATCTGTTGGTGCTATATAAATCCTATAGAATAAAAAATAATAATAATCAGCTCTCAAAGCTCTCCTCATTGCACTCTACAGAGTGTATTTTAGCTCTCTGTCTCCTTTTTTCTGACAGTTCAGACAAGCTCAATATATTATGGACTTTGAACAGATGTAGAAAGGAGTATACCTCAGATAAACAGGTACAACTTATGTAAAAGGATTTGTTTCTTCTCTTCATATCACCTGAGGCCAGTTAGGCCACTGGGTACATGTAAAGGTTCCTCACAACTACTTTAATTTCAGCATATGTGTATGGAATTTAATTCATCCTAGCACAGAAGCATGTATTAATGTACATATCCACAGCTCAGTGTTTACTTTAAAGAAATGTTTAAGCAGGCAGATATGAAGGTTTTGCATTAATATGTACCTTATGCAATAGAAAGCATGTCTGCTTGCATTTTGTTTGGAGGGGGTGAGTTCCACTTTAAATGTAAAGATTTTGCCACATACAAACTATGGATAGTTTGGTCACTTGCTAATTAAACTATCTGTATGTTTTTGGGTTGTGGATAGAAACACAATTTATATTTAAAGCATAACTATAGCCAAAACGTTTTTGTTTGTATAGAGTAGAGATGAATTAGTATGCTTGTCAAGTTTTTATTGCTACCTCTGCCCCTGTTAGGGAGATTCAACCTTCTTATTTGTCCTGTTTACCGTTCTCATCGAAAGTGAACGTAAAAGAAAATCCCTCATTTTGGTTGACATCAGAACACTAACAGAGGGGAAATCTTCCAATAGCAACAGTAGTTCCAGTGACTCTGGTAATACACCAGGATTCCCTCACTTTGGAGTGATTTGCTCTCACTTCCTGTTTTGACCATAGGACAGGAAGTGAAAGGAAATCTCCCCAATGGGGCACAGATGGGTTATAAACCTCTCTTACTCTGTCGAAAATTATGTAAAAAAAGTTTTGCCTTTAGTTACATTTTAAATAATATATGAGCCCTACTGACCCATTGCTACCTACCAGCTTTTGTAGTTATAGCTCACTGTGCTGGACAACAGCATTGTAAAACCCTAACACATTTATTGTCTTCTATGTCTATACTAGAAAGTGTATACTCAGTGTGATGAAACAACCAAATATTAGCAATTATTTTAACTTTGACAGTACACTTGCCACACTTGCAGTCATGCCATATATAGCTATTTTTAATAGCTCTTTTCATAGCTTACAGGACAGGTGGTCTCCTTTTGAAAATTTGCTATTGATACTTTTATCTTTTTTGCAGCCTTGGGTATACAATAAAAAATAACATCCCCTGCAAGCAGAAAACTCAAAATCAAAGAAAAGAAAACTCACTTCTGATATCTGCAATTTACTGTTAGTAGAAGAGTGAAGCACAAATCTCATAAAATGTGTTATTAATAAAAAAACCTTCCAGGAAATTTATAACATGTATGCTATATAAATATAGCATTTTCAATTCCCATCGGCCTCTTAGATATCCATTGTTCTTTTCTGTTGCTATTTGTAAGTGAAACATCTGAACGCTATCTATAACAAGAAGTCATATTTGAGAAATGAAATAAAAAATATACTTTAACCACTTGCCGACTGGCTCACACCGATATACGTCAGCAAAGTGGTACAGGTGCGCAAAATCACGTATGGGTACGTCGGCCCTTTCAGAGCCGACAGAGGGTGTGCGCACACCGCCGGAGGCATGAGCGTGCACCCGCTGCATGACGGGGGACCTGATGCACGGGGCCGGCAGGCACAATCACCACTGGCTACACGTGACCGCGTGCACGAGCACCAGCATGGGGATTTGTGTGTGTAAACACACAAATCCCTGTGCTGTCAGGCGAGAGGAGACATGTTGTTTGTTCCTAGTAAAAAAGAACAAAGATATGTCTCTTATTCAGTCCTATCCCCATACAGTTAGAACACACACTGAGGGAACACATTTAACCCCTTGATCGCCCCCTAGTGTTTACCCCTTCCCTACCAGTGACATTTACACAGTAATCAGTGCATTTTTATAGCACTGATCACTGTATAAATGTCAATGGCCCCAAAAATGTGTCAAAAGTGTCCGATCTGTCTGCCGCAATGTTGCAATCCTGATAAAAATCTCAGATTGACGCCATTACTAGTAAACAAATAAATAATAATAAAAATTACAGAAAAGTGCCATAAATATTTCCCATATTTTGCAGACGCTATAACTTTTGCACAAACCAATCAATATACGCTTATTGTATTTTTTTTTAACAAGAATATGTAGCAGAATATATATTGGCCTAAACTAATGAAGAAATTTGTTTTTTAAAAACATTTTTGGGGCTATTTATTATAGCAAAAAATAAAAAATATTGTTTTTTTTTTTTTCAAAATTGTCTCTGTTTTTTTGTTTATAGCACAAAAAATAAAAGCCACAGAGGTGATCAAATACCACCAAAGGAAAGCTCTATTTGTGGGAGAAAAGGACGCAAATTTTGTTACATTTTGGATATAGCAAATTTCAGGTACAGAATCACATGACCGCGCAATTACCAGTTAAACAACGCAGTGCCAAATTGTAAAAAGTGCTCTGCTCAGAAAGGGGGTAAAATCTTCCGGGGCTGAAGTGGTTAATATTTTAAATAACTATATTTTTAATTATTGTCATGCGATTAGACAGAATATAAACATATTCAAATGTGGAGGTTTAAATTAAACCTGACTAGTCCTAAAGATGTCCTCCCCCCTCCTAACACTTATGCTGACTAATCTGTATAAAAAAAGGTTACTTACCTATTTTCAGCTCACTTTGGTCCAGTCTGGAAAGATCCTCTGTGTCAGCCAGCGACGACTGCATTGGACAAAAAGGAACGCTCAACAAAGGCTGGTAAAGCCTGGAGTGATGATTTCACCCATAGGCTCCAATGACAAATCTGTTTTCAGCTCTTCTGTTGTCAGCCACTGCTGGCTGACATAGGGAGCTGGGTCACATAACTGAAGTGAAGTGGGATGAAAATAAGTAAGTATATAAATCTTTCTTACACAGGTTAGTTAGCTTGGTTGTTAGGGGGGGTAAATAGTTTTAAGACTAGTTACAATAGGTTTATCCTGAAATTCTATTGTAATGTTTTAATTTGATTAGTTGTGTAAATGTACGTGGCTAAATTTTTATGACTTTCCCCTAGAGTATTGAGACAGTTAAAGAGGATGTAAACCTGATTCATGAAATTTGACCTGGGTACATCTATCTTTAGTGTTTTCTCATCTCTCTCCAAAGCACTAAGTCCTGTGTGTTTCTGCTGCGCCGTTCTTCTTTTATCAGCATGAAAACTTCTGATAAGTTCTCTGTCAACCGGATAAAAGCAGCCTGAAATTTGTGTTGAGGGAGGTTGCTATAAATAGATTAGCAGAGAGTTTGTCTTGTCACAGCACATTACTTCCTTCCTTTGCCAATGTGGAGAGGGGGTGTGTGCCTTTCCTCCAATCAGCTGTATAGTAATAATCCACTCACAGTGCTGAACAGGAAGAGAAAATCTCTAACACTATGTGCACTTTCTAAAGAATATAGCAAGTTGAAGACAGCAGATATACATGTAAAACTTGTAGGGAGATTTGTTTCATCCATGTGTATCTTCTGATGCTGTTCGCTTCACTGGGTATATGTAAGGGTTTACATCCACTTTAAGCTTTTCTATGCTTGTGTGTTGTGTAAATAGCCAATTTCAAAAAGTACCACCTTCCAAAGCAATTAATGAGGATGCTAAGAGTGCATGTATCCTGATACTGGATAAATTCTATCAAACTAAAATACACAGATGGACTACCAGGGCTTCTGCTTGACTTTTGTCCAGTCAGGTATGTATCTACTTCCTGCCTTCTATCTCCTCTAAACCATGTCATGTAGTTAACCATAATAACTATTTTCAAAGAATGTTATTATCCCTTTTAAATTTAAACAACTTGTCTGCCAAATTCACTTTCTATAGAAGAGTACTCCACATTCCGCTGTTCCTATGGCAACAAACCCTTTGTCTACAGTCTTTTTTTTTTACTTTTTACTGTAATGAGCTCTCACTCGTTCTCTGCAGTGCCATACAACTAAACAAGGCGGTGGAGAATTTACTGAAAGTGGTACAGACAGAATCTGGAGCAGCTGTGCATATGCATAGTAACCAATCAACTTCTAACTTCAGCTTGTTCAGTTAAGCTTTAAAAATTAAAGCTAGAAACTCATAGGTCTCTGATACAATGCCTCTACCACTGCCACACACATCTTTATTATGTATTATTATTGTTAATATTATAAATATATATATATATATATATAAGTCCAATAGGTGAGGTGCACGTCAGCCACAGTAGATTGTGCTTAGCAATCAAGCCTTCCCACAGGCTTAAATATAGAGAAAGTTCAAATGGGATTGTTGCACTAAAATTCTTTTATTTAGAAAAAAATCATCAAAAAGACATCAATAAGACATCCGTACAATCAGGCAATCATTATATAATATCGTGATTGCCTGGAACCAATTGCCTTCAGAAGTCACCTAATTACTAAATAGAGTCTACCTGTGTGTAATTTAATTTCAGCATAAATACAGCTTTTCTGTGAAGCCCTCAGAGGTTTGTTTAAGAACCTTAGTGAACAAACAGCATCGTGAAGGCCAAGGAACACACCAGACAGGTCAGGGATAAAGTTGTGGAGAAGTGTCAAGCAGGGTTAGGTTATAAAAAACATCCCAAGTTTTGAAAATCTCATAGAGCACTGTTCAATCCATCATCCGAAAATGGAGAGTATGGCACAACTGCAAACCTACCAAGACATGGCCGTCCACCTAAACTGACAAGCCGGGCAAGGAGAGCATTAATTAGAGAAGCAGCAAAGAGGCCCATGGTAAACTCTGGAGGAGCTGCAGAGATCCACAACTTAGGTGGGAGAATCTGTCCACAGGCAACTATTATTCGTGGACTCCACAAATCTGACCTTTATGGAAGAGTGGCAAGAAGAAAACCATTGTTGCAAGAAAGCCATAAGAAGTCATGTTTGCAGTTTGCTATGTGGGGGACACAGCAAACATGTGGAAGAAGGTGCTCTGGTCAGATGAGACCAAAATGTAACTTTTTGGCCTAAAAGCATAACGCTATGTGTGGCGGAAAACTAGCACTGCACATTATCCTGAAAACACCATCCCACCGTGATACATGGTGGTGGTAGCATCATGTTGTGGGGATGATTTTCTTCAGCAGGGACAGTGAAGCTGGTCAGAGTTGATGGGAAGATGGATGGAGCCAAATACAGGGCAATCTTAGAAGAAAACCTGTTAGAGTCTGCAAAGGTCTTGAAACTGGGGTGGATGTACACCTTCCAGCAGAACAATGACCCTAAACATACAGCCAGAGCTACAATGGAATGGTTTAGATCAAAGAATATTCATGTGTTAGAATGGCCCAGTCAAAGTCTAGACCTAAATCCATTTGAGAATCTTTGGCAAGACTTGAAAATTGATGCCCCCATCCAATCTGACAGAGCTTGAGCTATTTTGCAAAGAAGAATGGGCAAAAATGTCACTCTCTAGATGTGCAAAGCTGGTATAGTTGTCCCCTAAAAGACTTGCAGCTGTAATTGCAGTGAAAGGTGATTCTACAAAGTATTGACTCGGGGGGCTGAATACAAATGCACACCACACTTTTCAAATATTTATGTGTAAACAATTTTGAAATTTATAATTTTCATTGCACTTCACAATTATGTGCTACTTTGTGTTGGTATATCCCAATAAAAAACATTTATGTTTTTAGTTTAACATGACAAAATGGGGAAAATTTCAAGGGGTATTAATACTTTTTCAAGGTGCTGTTATGTATTCATATTTTGTGTTTAAAGTATAGCCTTAAAATTAGTATTCACATTTCACTTAACATAACATATTTTTACACTTTCTAGTTTTGAGCATGGCATCACTTTATTACACTTGGCTAGATTAACTTTCTATACTTAACTAGAATAAGAGGTTGTCATTATTGAAGCTGGATTTACATCCTCGACAACATGATAGCGATGGCAATGTATTTACCTCATTTACATTTTTATTTTGCTTGGCAATTAAAGGACTTTTTTACAGTTTGGGTGTCTTTATCTACTGTTGACAAATTTTATTATCAATGTATCCCATACTCATTTATTTGGGGGGGAGTGGATATCCCAGGGACTATTTATCATGTGGGGTATGTGAGGCTCTTGTCCTTCAACATTAAGAGAAGGTGCCATTCAAGGGGGGGGGGTATGCTTATCATCACTCTTGCAAGGTATCTCACATTGTTGAAAATCATTCAGCATAGTGTGGTTTAGGAAGAAGGGGAACTCATGTCATCAGACAAGGTGCCTTGCAAAAGAGGGGCGGGAAAGGGCCTTCTCCTCAATGTAGCCTTGTGTGGTCCAAGAAGGGGACACCCACTGCCTTCCCTTTCCTAGCCACCCAAACTGCATGCTTGGATAAGGGCCTGTTTGAAATATTAGGGGAAACCCCATTTTTTTAAAGGGATATGAGTACTAGAAATGGGGAGAAATAGTGTGAATTTTCCCTTAAAATTCTAAACAGGTTCATATCAGGCAAACAAACTGAGTGGCCAAGGAAGGGAGGGCAGTGGGTGTCAATTTCTTGGACCGCACTAGGCCACATGCCTTTCAACAATGAGGGGGGGGGCTCTTCGCCCATTAGTATCCCTTATTACTCATTGACAAAAAAATCAAATGTAAATAAACACACACACAAGCACACACTGTGATGCAGTCCTTAATGTAAACCCTCACATATACCCAGTTAAGTGAACAGCCTCAGATGATACACAGAGATGAAACAAATCTCCCTACATAAGTGCTACATGTATATCTACTGTCTTCAGCTTTATATACTGTGTAGAAAGTGCACGTCCTGTTAGAATTTTCTCTTCCTGATTCACCTGTGGGTGTGGATCCTTTGCTTATACTGGGAGACAGTTGATTAGAGGAAAGGCACACACCCCCTCTCCACATAGGCAGATACTTTCAGAGCTGTGTTGTAAATAGAACAGCTCTATAGCTATATAGCACCCTCCCTGACACAAAATTCAGCCTGGTTTTATCACAGTTGACATAGAACTTGTCAGAAGTTATCATCCTGAAGAACAGAGCAGGAGAAAGCCAGTGGACTTAGGGCTTTGAAGAGAGATAAGAAAACACTGCAGATATATATGTCCAGTTAAAATGTCATGAATCTGGTTTACATCCACTTTAAAGTAAAATCTCCTCCCAAGAAAATGTAAAAAATACCCCCAATATAAGTCTATTGTCAGTCAAGCCATCCAGCGATGTAGAACCTTTGACACAAATCTGGCTAAATCTTAGGTAAATGGGTTATGTTCCTAAGCATTTAACCAATTCCAGTGCTGGGCTGGAAATCCACCATGCCATGATATTGCAGGTCAGGTGCATGGGTTAATCCAGGTATCCCACTCTTCTCTCCTGAAGATGCCCACAACTTTGAAGATGTTTTTTTTATTGAGAAGCAAACAACAAATAGGACAAAATAACAGAAAAAGTCAATGTGCCTAACTATTCACCCCCCTAAAGTCAATACTTTGTAGAGCCATCTTATGAGGCTATCACAGCTCCAAGTCTCTTTAGATAAGTCTCTATGAGCTTGCCACATCTTACCACTGGGATTTTTGCCCATTCCTCCTTGCAAAACTGCTCCAGCTCCTTCAAGTTGGACGGTTTGTGCTTGTGAACAGCAATCTTTAAGTCTGACCACAGATTTTCTATTGGCTTGAAGTCTGGGCTTTGACTAGCCCATTCCAACACATTTACATGTTTAGCACCATTCATCTTTCCCTCAACTCTGACCAGTTTCCCAGTCCCGACTGCTGAAAAACATCCCCACAGCATGATGCTGCCACCACCATGTTTCACTGTGGGGATGGTGTTTTTTGGGTGATGTGATGTATTGGGTTTGCACCAGACATAGCATTTTCTTTGATGGCCAAAAAGTAAAATTTTTGTCTTATCAGACCAGAGCACCTTCCTCCATACATTTTATGAGTCTCCCACATGCCTTTTGACAAACTCAAAACGTGCCATTTTGTTTTTTGCTGAAAGTAATGGGTTTCTTCTGGCCACTCTACCATAAAACCCAACTCTATGGAGCGTAAGGCATATTGTCGTCCTATGTACAGATACTCCAGTCTCTGCTGTGGAACTCTGCAGCTCCTCCAGGGTTACCTTAGGTCTCTGTGCTGCCTCTCTGATTAATGCCCTCCTTGCCCGGTTCGTGCGTTTTGGTGTGTGGCCGTCTCTTGGCAGGTTTGCTGTTATACCATGTTCTTTCCATTTGGTTATGATAGATTTGATGGTGCTCCTAAGGATCATCAAAGATTTGGATATTTTTTTATAACCTAACCCTGACATGTACTTCTCAACAACATTGTCCCTTACTTGTTTGGAGAGTTCCTTGGTCTTCATGGCAGTGTTTGGTTAGTGGTGCCTCTTGCTTAGGTGTTGCAGCCTCTGGGGCCTTTCAAAAAGGTGTGTATATGTAATGACAGATCATGTGACACTTAGATTGCACACAGGTGGACATCATTTCACTAATTATGTGACTTCTGAAAGTAATT
Organism: Aquarana catesbeiana; assembly: GCF_042186555.1. Lineage (NCBI taxonomy): Eukaryota > Metazoa > Chordata > Amphibia > Anura > Ranidae > Aquarana > Aquarana catesbeiana. The sequence continues at coordinate 412,783,250 of NC_133324.1, forward strand.
ATTTGCACCAGAGCTTTTTTATGGGCTTCATAACAAAGGGGGTGAATACATACGCACATCCCGATTATCATTTTTTTATTTCTGAAAAATAGTTATGTATTATATTTTTCTAATTTTACTTCACCAAGTTAGACTATTGTGTTCTGACCCGTCACATATAATTCAGATTAAAAAAAAAAACATTGAACCAAAGGCTGTAATGTAACAAAATAGGTAAAAAGCCAAGGGGGTGAATACTTTTGCATATATATATATATATATATATATATATATATATATATATATATATATATATATTGGGTTTTTTTGCTATTGACATATTCATTTTTCACAAAGAGAGTGCATTTGACAGCAATATACAGAAAATAACCTGATCTTAAAAATAGAGGGTACACTTGCACAAAGTAGCATATAGATCTGATTTTTGGTGATCAAAAAGTCATCTTCTGAGTCCAGACCAGATTGACCCTCCAGCCATGTCCAGCGGTGGGTGTCAGAGTTATGCATAGCCCAGGCTCTCTTGTAAATGAGAGACACACACCCTTGCGCCTAGACACTGCACTCTGCTGTTCTTCTGCTGCACATAAAACAAAGGTCAGTGTGGTTTGGATTCAGGAGATGGATTTTTTGAAAAGAAAAGCTGCTCTATATGCTACTCAGTGTGAATGTACTCACTGTTCTTATTATTCATTTATTCCATGTTTCTTGCTGTCAAATGCTTCTTTCATATTGTTATTGTAATGTGCAGTTATTAAATTTAAGGGGGACCCTGCACCATTATTTTCTTTCTTTCAATTTGAATTTTATTAAAAATGCCATTCAGTAGCTTTAAGCCATCACACAAGCCCATTTTTCAAGGGATTTGTATATTTTCAATGTTACCATTTAAGACACATTCAAAGATCCATTTACCACTGAACAGTCATTTTTCAATTGTTATTTTTTGGGGGATTTTTTTTAGCATTGGTACATGATAACACTGCACATGTGATTTTTTTAACATCATCTTTTCATCTTACATGAATTCCAATAGGGTTTGGTGCAATGTTGGGGGTTCATGGACCTCTTCCTAGGTTCACAAAACATTAGGCGAACCAAACTTTGCCTGGTTCACTTATTCCCAGTCCTGTCCTAGGGTGAATATACTGCTCCCCAGATACAGTGCAGGGAGCATTTTTACCCTAGGACAAGAAGAGTTTTGTAAGATCACCAGGTAAAAATATAGGGACAAAAGCCTGAGGGAAAGAAAACTATCACAGTTGCAATACCTAAACTGGAAAGTTGCAATAATTTCATTTTTTGGTTTTGGGCTTAGATGCGCTTTAACCTTGTGCCTAACCTTTAAGAAAAACATTATTCAAAAATAAATACTAAGTAAAATAAATGGTTACAAACTTTTTTTAAAGAAATTTTGGGTACAAGGGAACAGGTACAACAGTAAAAAAGTGACCTATAAATGGAGGACGACAAGATGATTGAAAGGTCTGCCCCCTCTATTCATAGAATACTTTTCAAATATTCAGAGTACGGCTTCTATGAATAGTGAAGCGAGGCAGAACGGGTGGACATAGTTGAGTATATGACATATACTAGTGATAGTGATATTAACCCCTGCTGCACCAGGAGATTATGGCAGTAAGGTGGCAGGGGGCATGGATAGAGGAAGATTTCACACAACAGAAGAGGCATCAGCACAAGAGACACCAATGTTGTGGGAATGAGGAAAGAGGTAAACTGGTCTGTAGTTCAACAAAGGTTATCTGAGAAGGGGGACACAATTTCTTGGGATTTCAGAAAAGGCACTGTCTGGGGAATTCATAAAGGGTGTCATAGATGCCCTTTAGAACTCATTTGGGGCACAACACATCAAATAAAAAAAGTTAAAATTCATCATCACATCAGACTTCTTTTGTAGAATTCAGGCCAAGGTGACCCCACAGTAACGATGTTACTGTGGCACACCTATTGTATGCATTTCCAGCTCCTTATGTATTCAAGCTCCTTAGGAAGAGATTACTCTTGAAAGTTGTTGAGCTACATCAGGCTGGTTTGATCCATACCAACCTTCCCTGGATCTTATGCCCCAAGCATATATTTACTTTAACACCATTTCTGTGGGTCAGCTTGTCCTGTATTCTACAATAGAAGTCTGATGTGATGATGGATTTTAACTTATGTTTTTATGAATGGCTTTCCATTGATTACACTGTTTGATAAAAATATAAATTTGAATTACTGTGTGCCTATAAAGTCAATGTTTTCCTTCATTATTTTTCTAATGTGTGATCTAGGATGTGGCACTGTTTACATTCCCTGTATGCCCACAGTACCGCCCTGTAGTGGTGTACCTTCTATTTTTTTAGTTTTTAAGGAAACTACCACCAGAAGTGTATTTTTGAGGCCTCTATTGAATTTCCCATTGTGTTTTCTAACTCAGTGTTTCTCAACTCCAGTCCTCAAGGCGCCCCAACAGGTCATGTTTTCAGGCTCTCCATTATTTTGCACAGGTGATTTGATCAGTTTCACTGCCTTAGTAATTACCACAGCTCTTTCATCTGAGGGAAATCCTGAAAACATGACCTGTTGGGGCGCCTTGAGGACTGGATTTGAGGAACACTGTTCTAACTACAACAGGAAAGTAAAAGATGAGAACATCTCTTCCACACTCAAAATATATTTTCTGTACATAGGGTCTTTAGAGTGTAGGTAAACCCTAGAAGAAAAAAAAAATGTTATATTGCAGCTTACCAATCCTTAATCGTAGTGGCTGCATTACTTTTTTTTTCATTTATATTAAAACAATAGTCCAGACAATAACACACTTCATGTGTCAGGATGTCTCCACTTTAGATGAATTAGAAATTGAGACACCTTTGGGAAGCAGTATTGTCAGACTGGGTGTAACTGTAAATATAACAATTTATTAACAGCAACAGCTTTTGTTTCCTTTTGGGATAAGTGTTTTAAATAAAGGAATAAAAGCTGACCATTATAAGCACCCCTGTTAGTGTTAAATTGTTTGTCTCAACCTTCTAACTGCCACTTTTTCTGATCAGCTTGGCCTGTTAAAGCTGAACATGACTTATTTACTGCCAGGATCAACATGGGAAAATAAAGGAAAAAAAGCAAATGCAGCCATCATATCTAAGGATTGGTAAGCTGCAGTATATTAACTACCTAACGACCGCGCCATAGCTGAATGACAGCTACAGCGCGGCTCGATAACTCTGCATTGATGACCTCCCAGAATCGCGCTCCTGCGCATCCGGGAATATCTGTGACCGCCACGGCCATTTACCATGTGATCACTCTGTCCGATCGGTACAGAGAAGGGAGAGGGGAGAGATCAGATGCTGCTGCAGTGCTGTGGGCTGGATGTGTAGTGCCCACAGCGCTGATTTGTGCCTACTCCAGCCATCCATCCATCCATACTCAGCCAGCCATCCATCCATCCATACTCAGTCAGCCATCCATCCATCCATGCTCAGCCAGCCATCCATGCTCAGCCATCCATCCATGCTAAGCCAGCCATCCATGCATCCATGCTCAGCCAGCCATCCATGCTCAGCCAGCCATCCATCCATCCAAGGTCAGCCAGCCATCCATACTTAGTCATCCTCCATACTCAGCCAGCCATCTATACTTAGCAATACTCATCCATGCTCAGCCATCCATCCATAATCAGCAATACTCATCCATGCTCATCCATCCATCCATACTCAGCAATACTCATCCATCCATCCATGCTCCGCAATACCCAGCCATACTCAGCCATACCCAGCCATACTCAGCTGTACCCAGCCATCCCATCTGTACCCATCAGTACTTAGCTGTACCCAGCCATCCCATCCATATCCAGCCGTACTCAGCCGTACCCAGCCATCCCATCCCTACCCAGCCGTACTCAGCTGTACCCAGCCGTACCCAGCCATCCCATCCATACCCAGCCGTACTCATCCGTACCCAGCTGTACTGAGCCATACTCATTCATGCTCAGTCATCCCATCCATACTCAGCCATCCCCATCCACTGCTCATCCATCCCCACTCATGCTCATCCATGCCACATCAGTTCTGATCCATGCCACATCCATGCCACATCAGTTCTCATCCATACCACATCCATGCCACTAGAGTGCCTACAAAAGTGTAATAGGTAGTCAAATTAGATTTGACATTTATGCCCCTAGAACTCCCGATGGCGCTCCCTGCATGTTGGGCCTCTCTATGTGGTCAGTCTGTATAGAATCCTCACACATGTGGTATCACCGTACTCGGGAGGAGTAGGAGAATCTATTTTGGGGTGTAATTTTTGGTATGTACATGCTATGTGTTAGAAATATTGTATAAATAGACAACTTTGTGTAAAAAAAAATGCGTTTTCATTTTCTTTACACATTTTCTAGAAACTTGTAGAAAAAAATGACATGTTCAAAAGACTCATTATGCCTCATAGATTATATGTTGGGTTGTTTTCTTTACAAAATGGGGTCTTTTTGGGGCGCTTCCTTTGTCCTGGTGCTCCAGGGCCTTCAAAATAGGTAGTCAAGAAATTATGTGTAATTTATTCTCCAAGAACGCCTGATGGTGCTCCCTGCATGTTGGGCCTCGGTATGTGGCCACACTGTGTAAAAGTCTCACACATGCCGTACTCAGGAGGAGTAGTAGAATGTGTTTTGGGGTGTAATTTGTGCTATGCATGTGCAGTGTGTGAGAAATAACCTGCTAATATAATAATTTTGTGAAAAAAAATTTAAAAAAAATCTTGATTTTGCAAAGAATTGTGGAAAAAAATTACAACTTCAAAAAACTCACCATGCCTCTTACTAAATACCTTGTAATGTCTACTTTCCAAAAAGGGGTCATTTGGGGGGTATTTGTACTTTCCTGGCTTGTTAGGGTCTCAAGAAATGAGATAGGCCGTCAGTACATCAGGTGTGATCAATTTTCAGAGATTGGCACCATAGCTTGTGGACACCAATTTGTGTTATTTTTAAGATATGTAGCAGTATAAATTTTGGCCAAAATTTATGCAGAAAAATTACTAATTTGCTAAATTTTATAATGGAAACTAAGAAAATGCATTTTTTTACAGAATATTCGGTCTTTTGTCTTTTATAGCGCAAAAAATAAAAAACCCAAAGGTGATTAAATACCACCAAAAGAAAGCTCTATTTGTGTGAAAAAAAGGACAAAAATTTCATATAGGTACAGTGTTGCATGACTGAGTAATTGTCATTCAAAATGTGAGAGCACCGAAAGCTGAAAATTGGTCTGGTTAGGAAGGGGGTTCAAGTGCCCAGTGGTCAAGTGGTTCATTTCTTACTTTTTGGTTCAAAGGAAAAAGGTACACCTGTAGCAGAGATTTACTTTATGTGTTTATTGTATTTTATTTTTTTTCCACACTATAAATGCTTAAGGTGATTGTAAAGGTTTTTTTTTTAAATAACAAACATGTGATACTTACCTGCTCTGTGCAAGGGTTTTGCACAGAGGGGCCCGATCCTCCTTTTCTGGGGTCCCCCGGTGGCGCTCCTGGCCCCTTCTCTTAATGGAGTGCCCCCACGGAGAGCCGCTTTTCATGGGGGCACTCGTGCAGGCATGCTCCCGTGTCCCGGTGTTGCATCCATTTACACAGACAGCAGAACTCGGCTGTGCCCCCGACACCCGTGTCACTGGATTTGATTGACAGCAGCGGGAGCCAATGTCCTTTAGGAAAAAAAAGCAAACTATTGCAGCCACCATATCTAAGGATTGGTAAGCTGCAGTATATTAATTTCTTACTTTTTGGTTCAAAGGAAAAAGGGCGCACCTGTAGCAGAGATTTACTTTATGTGTTTATTATATTTAATTTTTTTTCCACACTATAAATGCTTAAGGTGATTGTAAAGGTTTTTTTTTTTAAATAACAAACATGTGATACTTACCTGCTCTGTGCAAAGGTTTTGCACAGAGGGGCCGATCCTCCTTTTCTTGGGTCCCCCGGTGGCGCTCCTGGCCCCTCCTCTTCATCAAGTGCCCCCACGGAGAGCCACTTTCCATGAGGGCACTCTCCCATGTCCCACTGCTGCATTCATTGACACAGTCAGCAGAACTCGGCCCTGCCCCCGACACCCGTGTCACTGGATTTGATTGACAGCAGCGGGAGCATTAAGAATGCATTAAGGTGAAAAAACTTGAGAATTTACAACTAAAATGATTTGCTGCTGCTTGTTATGAGTTATGGCAATTTTCACAATGCTTTTGGCCACAATGTATGAACATATAACACATTACTGTTGGGGTATTTAAAGCACAGGGGTCTACAAATAAAAGATGCACATTAAAGGCTCCAATTAAAAAAAAAAAAACACAAATTTAACTGTTGTCAGTTGGGATTCCAAAACACGCACAATGGGATATTAAATCATTACAAATACAGTTTGCTAAAAGAGCTAGTTCTATGCTCCATCACTCACATTCTTGAATAAGATTAGGTATTTTATTGCTTCTGAACATGAAAATTAGCTTATAAAACACGAAAGTGTCAAATAAAAGGCTTTTGTCTAAACGTAAACGCCTTATGCTTAAAATGCTTCAGTGACTGATTTAACCTTTACTAACAGTTATAATTCATCTCTTTAGAACTACATTCAACTCTGTAACACCATAAAAGCATTAACATTCTAGAAGTTAAATAGCTTGATTTACAAGTTTAGTCACTTCACTTGATTTCTAAAGTGAAGTCTGAAGGGCCTGCAGTGACTAACCACTGCCTCTGAAAATGATGGAAGTCAGATAATGTCTAGTAAGGCCTTGCGTACATTGAATGTGCACATGGCAAAGAATGTAGGAAAAGACAAAAAGCATATAACATTGTTCTCGGTTATGAAAGTAAATAATTATGCCTTGAATAAGCTCATTGGTATTCTTTTATATCTGTAAATACAGGTTATGGTATAATCTAATTTTACTAGGCAGTATGGTTGGAAATGAAACTGAAGCTTCCGGTTTTGGAAGAACCCAGAAACTGGGGTACTTGTGGGGCAAACAATCCAGTTTGCAGGATTACTAGCTGGATAACTGCATTTCTCTTCAACTTCTTTCTGTCCTCAATCTGCTTTTGAAAGTAGAACTTAACTCTAAAAATAAACTTTATTCCTCTCTAACCCCCTTTCCACTACACAAAAAGCCTCCTTTTTTATTTGCTGTTTGCTCTTTTTTTTGTCTATGTTCTGGCTTGCCCTCCTCTTCTATTCAACCTAGACCAGAAAGATGTGCTGTGCTCCGACAGCCTCCTGGAACATGCATGTCACATATTCCAGCAGGCATTGGCTCCCACTTATTAAAGTATTAGAGGAACAGGCCTGATGATGTCTAAACCTGGATAAGATAGCCTCCTTCAGATGGCATTACAGAGGAAAATGGCGAGGCAGAAGGAGCAGATGGCAGCAGGACATCAGAATCTGAATTGAGGACAACCCATCAGGTAAGCAGGGATTTAAAAAAATAAATGAGGGAGTGAAGTTTCTCTTTAACATTCCCCAGCACGATGCCCTATATTGACTATACATTCATAAACATCCTCCCCTTTAAGAGAAAGAGCTGACACTTTATAGAGCTAAGAAAACAACACATGATGTGCTCATCAGAGAGAAACCTCAAACCCAACAACCAATACAGACAAAAATGGTTAAAAAGGACAGTCACTGGGTATTACAGTATAAAGTATGAAAAGAGAAGCAATTTAGAATAGCTTTGGATGTTCCACATATAATCCTTGTAGATCCACATATGATACACATGAGAAGTACTCTGATTGTAGCTACAAGCTAAAAAAAAAAAAAAAAAAAAAAAAAAAACAAACAAGCAAAGCACACTGGATAGTGCAGGTAAAAACATTTATTAACAAGGGAATGAGTAAAAAGAATTGCACTCACAAAATCTGTAAGCATCAATGATCGATTAATATAATCAGCCAGGAACTATTTACACAGATGATCCTCACTCCATTTATGGAAACCAGCATGGAGGTAATGAGTGGGACCATTAAAGTCTGGATCTATATGAACTAAAACCACCGACACTGTAAAGATGGAATGGGCAATATACCTGTCATTCCTCCATAAAAGAGCCTCACGGCACACCATCCCTAACATTTGAGGCTCAGTTTCTACCTTATTTTTTTAGTGAAAATGGTTAGCATGGTTTTAATTAGTAATTAGCTACATTTTAAAATGTTACTAATAATACAATATTTAAAAAAAAAAATTCAAATCGTAATTGCCATGTTTCTGGTGTGCCGTTCCTGTCAGGGCTTTTATGTCAGTTTTTCTAACCTTGTATGTTATTTGTTCTAGGTTTGTGGTTATTTAGTGTATGGAGGCAGCCAGTGGCTATAGCACCGAATCTTACCGCCGATGTGGGAAGGTTAGCGGTCACTGTCAGTAGTACCTTAGACCTCACACTGCAGATATACAGTTATGAGTCTGTAAGCACAAAAATGTATAGGCACCTACACATACTACGTAGTGTACTGATATTTATCAAGAGGAATTCAGGACTAAAGATAGATTTTTTGGTAGTTAAGGTAGTAAAGGTAGTGCTTAAATACAATTACTATTTACAGATGTTCCCTATAACATAGAAAATCCTCACTTTTTTAGTTAAATTCTACCCTAATTCAAGAAGTTTAATCCTCAATAGCAACAGCAGTCAATTTTAGCATTGTATTGTTCTGTTCAACTCTTTTTGGGCCTTAGCTACCTATATACAGTATCTTAGCTACCTATACACAGTATCTTATCATACAGACTGTTGGGAACAATTAGTGCAATAACCAATGTGTAAGTACATTTTCTGTATTAATTCTGTTTTAAATCCCACAGATATTCCTTTCTATATAATCAGATAAAAAAATATTTAAAGGAAGACATATCTAAAACCATTAACTTACTAGAAAGAAAGTTTAGAAAAATAAATCTGGCTGCTTCAAAATCTATTAAAGTATGCCAAAACACAGCTGGTGTTCACATTGAAGTCCTTTCATGTACTTTTACAGTATGAGCCATAGGAAGTGGCATATTGAAGAAACGTTTTTACCAGGGCCTGCTGATGCAGTACTTTTATTTCAGTATCTAATATCATGAGTTGTTCTAGGGAGAACATTGATGGATCTATTTCAATGAAAATATTTTGAGACCTAAGGGTTTTCTTGATGCTGGTTGGGATACATTACAATGTTTCTGTATAATAAAACCTCAGAGATATTGAAAATATTGAATTTATATAGAAGTCTATAAATATGGTATATGGCTGTAATCTTGATCTTTATATCATAAACATATCATCTCAAATATTCAAGACACAGAGGAAATATTTTTCTGCCTCATTGTTGGAGTATCTTTATTCAATATGTCTAGTTTGAAAATAATTAAAAGTGGTATTAAAATGTATTATTAAAGATATTATTTGCCATAAATCCATTACAGTATAACAATAAAATGTGTTATATCATATGTCCTTTAGTTAATAAGGTATAATATGTAACTTGCAGTAACCCATAAAAACCATTCAGAAAATCTAACTCCAATTGCTGTCTGGATGGATGCTACTACTGGTTTTTAACTTTATTTGGCTGATGTACAAGTATTTTCTCACTGAATAATATGTGAGTGCAAAAATAAAAATGCTTTTCTGTAATGATTTTGTAAACTGTAACAATTTTGGTTCCTTATATATATTTGTATATTTTATTTTTAGAAGTGATTGTGTTCTAAAATCATGCACCCCTGAAGAAAGAACTCTGTTCTGAAACATGTTGGATGACTCTGTGTGCATCTGTCCCAGCATCACTGGTGACATCAACAGTTAACGTGGAACATTGTGCACTTTGATTTTGGGTGATCAGACCATTACTCCAGCCAAGAAATTGTCTATTTTTAAATGAATTTCTATAATAAAATTGTATCTATGCTTTTACTCTCTAATAATGTTTGATATTTATCAACAAGTGTAGTTTTGGGCCTCTAAAATCATGCTAGGAGTTTTTTTCCTGTTGTCTATTCCAATACCCAGGGATGATGGCATATTTTTTCTTTCCTGACTGTATTCCTTTCTCCCCAATGAGTTCTTTACTGTGTGACCCTGCCTGGAACTTAGCAGCCTTTGCAAAAACATCCAGACTGGGTCCTGTGCCTAGTATGCATCCTTTCATTCCTACCCCACAGCCCCATTTATTACTATAGATAGTCCATGCTCTCCAGGATGGCTAGTTGTTGCCATGAACACAGACCAACAGGGATGAAGGTAAGAAGTTTAATGTATGGGATACACTGGGAGGGACATATTTAAAGGACAACAACATTGTCGAAAACCTTAAAAATACAGGCTTATGGTAAGAAATAAGAATTAATGTATAGCACCTAGCAAGATGCTATTATTCTGCCATTCAGATCATGAAAGGATAAAACCCAACTCATTGCTCTGGGCATCTTCATCTTGAAGATTTTCATTGATTTTTACTGTTTTATTGAATAAACCCATTGTTTTCTGTTCATTAGCTTTGCTGAACTAAATTGACATATTAATCTCTAAACTGCAGAAGAGAAAAGTCAGAACACCAGGCTGGCTGTAAGGACAGAGCTTTGTAAATCTCAGGACTGTGTGGACAGAAATACAAATCCTTTGTCACATAAAATACAGCTCCCATACATGTATTTCAACCCACTGTTTAGCCATTTGCCTGGAGTTTAGCTGTACTGTTTTGTTAATATAGATGTTAATACTGTGCAGTTGCCATAGTCTTTCATCATTTTGTAAAATTTGTTTGACCCTGTACTACCCTAGTGGGGTGATCAGGATTTTTTTTTCTTTTTTACTGTGGTTGCTTGTACAGCCATGATGGTTGTAAAAGCAATAATTTCTCACTCTCTTTCTGGCTGAAATCCTGCAACCATTGAGAAATACCGTGATAGCTGTGATTAGCCACAACTATCGTACGGTTTAGGGCTGCTGTGAGTAGCCCTATACTACGTGATCTCTGTGACTGATTGCAGAGATGACACATTAGTAAACAATGATGCCAGGAAATTACATATTGTTTACTACTGTCCAAGCGATTGCTGATTGGCTATAGCAATCACATGGTACCAGGGCTGCCTATAGCAGTCACATGCAATGATCAGTGTTCTGATGTGTCCACTGGACACAGATAATGCTGCTACACGCTTCCTGTCTCTGACAGGTACATGAATCAGGTGCAGCCACTGACACTTTCAGTGCTGCACACTAATGAAATTCAAAAGGGTGAACATAATCCCCTTTATAAATTACCTAAATGTCTAATGGATCTCAAAGAGCATATAACTTATCAAGAACATATATTTAATAAAAGCAGTAGAAAATAAGACATACAGATGTGTCATTGCAACCAATCAAACTCTTTCCTTTATTTTTGCACTAAAGAGTTGACAGCACTAAATTCAGTGCTTGGTGTAAGTAGATTCCTCACTTACAAACTAACACCTACATCACCTACAGGTCTCTTATGATATGTATTGCCAAAGCAAGTTTAGTTTTACTGAACTGTTCAGCACACTGGTCTTTTCATTTAGAAAGAATTTTATGAGCATATAAAGGCTAAGATTGTTTAGGTTTCTACAGTCATACTCCTTTAAAGTACTAGCAAACACTGCTTAGCCTACAAGTAAGCTTAAAATAAGGCTTACCTGTAGGTACAAGGAATATCTACTAAACGTGCACTGTTTAGGAGATATTCACTATTTCTGCAGCTGGTGACATCACAGATGCATGCACACTGCACTCTGAAGGGCCATATGCCGTCCCTTCAGAGCACTGTACCACAGCCGTGGCTTCCGTGTGCATGCAATGCATACTATTACATTATGACATTATTTTGCAGGGAATAGATTTTTTTTTTTCATTACAACTTTACTACCACTTTAAGGTGAATGTATAACTAAAACTTGTTTTTTTACAGATTTGGCTATAGTAGGGAAGAGTTAAAACATTCTTCTGTAGCTAAGAGTTAAACCTTTTCTGTTTATGTCATTTTTTTTTAATGTCAGGTGAAAGGTGTCACCATCGGCAGATTATTTCCTCCTCTTGTTTTGGTGGCAACTGAATGTTGATAGAATAAACATAAGGTTATAATTGTAAAGTATATCATTTTACCATGGGCTTAGGTCATTACTACAGTACACAACACTTACAGACTGACCACATACATTTAAATCCTTTTCTGCAAATTTTGGTGTACACATTGGTAGTAATAATTCTCTCACATAACTAAATAGAGACCACTTTAATTTGGGAGCAACAAAGTTTAAATCCAAAACAGCTGATCTTTACACACAGCTTTAAAACAGCTTTAAGTACATAAGCAGGGCCATCATTAAGCATTAGAAGAAGAAAAAATTAGAAGAAGTTATGTGGAGAAACTTGGCAGGTTTACTAAACCAATCTAAGTCCTCGTTCACACTGCACTACTTTTGGTGACTTCGGGGGTGATTTCAAAAGACATCTGTGCATTAACCCACACAGATGTCTCAAATCACCCTCGAAGTTGGAATGAAATGCCGGTTTGAAATCGTGTGAGTTCAGCTGAACTCACACGATTTTAAACCCACATTCAGTGTGAACCTAGGAGACTCTGTTCTTCACATTCTAGTGGCAGTTTCTCTATTCTCTGATAAAGAGTGGGGTTGATTTTATTGGGAATTGGGAGAAATTGGGAGAAAATTGGGAGAAATTATTTCACTGAAATTCGAGAGTAAATATTGAAATTTTAACAACATTTGCCAATCTGTTCTATGTGATGTAGTATTAAAGACCATAGCAGAGCTGTCACTCACACCTAGAGAAGATAAATATTAATGTAAAGTATGCAGATCTGGTAAAGGGAATGAGTGATGTGCCAAGAGGTATGCCACATTTTGTCAGGAGAATTAAGCCCTACTGATTCCCTGCTGGGCTTGTAATCACTGCTGTGCACTGTCCCCAAAAGAAGACACTGCTGCTAGCAATACATGGGGAGTGGGGATTTACCTGTTACTGTTTGTAGTTCTTGTCATAATACCTATGATTTCTATGTATATTTAAATGACCCCTGGTACAGTAATAATTGCTGAAAACTATATTTAAAATAGTTGTATAGGAAGTATTACAGGAGACAAATATTGGGGTCACATGCCATGACCTACAAGATTTATCAATTTACAAGTTTAAGTTCTAGTAAATACCAATTTTATCAGTGGATTTCCTGACATTTCTAAAGTACTTAGAGCTCAGTAGTACAATTAATGTGTTAAAGACTTCTAATTTGATACATTCTATGATTTTCCAGTCTACTATTTAAATATTCTTAGTGAGCAATTAAAGAGTTTTAAAACAAACCTCTCTAAAACAAACCTTGCTGCTCTTAGGCATGTCAGGCAAGTGATTTTGATGCTCTTCACAAATCACCTGCTGCAGTAAAGAAATCTATGCTCCAAGCCTTTGTAAGAATGCTGTTGAAATAATGGAGGCCATCTTTGCAAATTAGCTGCATACATTTACTGTAAGTATATAGGTACATTAAACACCTTAAAGAGTACCAGATCTGCTTGGAAGTGTCCACTGCTGTTTTGTAATACATTTGTGTCATGCTTATCCTAGCACTTAATTGTTTAGCAATTCACTGACCTGGAAGATGCAAGCACATAATAGGGGAGATGTGATGAACACATTCCCACTCTCATTTTGTCCAGGATTTGAAAGTCAGTAACAAAAACAGTCAGATTTAACTCTCATGTCTGTCATATCATGTCATGGCTAGATATTCATGGAAGGCAACACATTTGACAAAACACAACCCAGCTTAAAAAACATTTGACAAACATCAGAGGTACAGTATCATACACTTCTACTAAATAGGGTCTTCAAAATAATTCTGATAAGACCCTGTGGTAAATAGTCTGGGTGCAGCACAGGAATACAACCATGTGATATTAGGGTTTTTACTATACTGACCTACAGCTGTACTGCACAGATGTTCATTTCTTAAAATATTTTGTAATGTTGGTACCTTTCTAAAATTTGCCTGCATCAATATATAATATATAATGTATACAAAGATGTCAATCAGTTAGATACCAAACACACCTAATGTATAAGGTTCAGAAAGCTAATAAGAAACATTATAATTACAAGAGAGAAATGCATCTGGTTTAAGTCATGTGTGGTATGTAACAAATCATAATTTTATTATATGAAATAATATGTTGATTGTCAAATTGTGAAACCTTGTCATATAGCAATACAGTTTTACCGAGGATAGTTGGCATTAAGGTGTGTCAGCTGAGCAAAATAAAATGTTCTTCAGCACACATACCATCCACGCGTCAGACCCTTTGATTGGCTGAAATTGATGTGCAACACCGTCTTCAGCGACAATAAAAAACTGATGCAATTGGCAGCTGAAACTGATATACTCAGAGTCATTTATGAAGGCTAGTGACTCTGCCATATCAGACTGGACTGTAATGAGCTAAGGACAAAGTGAGCTCCACTTAAGTATTTTTCCCTTTTAAAATAGTTTTGTGTTACTGTTGCTCATGTCTGTTATGTAGTATTCTTTCTGTAAATATTTCCTGCATCATTTTTATTTTATCTTCATTAGAATGATATTTAGCTGAGGTTAGCTGAATCTCTAAATGGTATAATTATAAATTAAAATACTTTACTGCTTTGAGGGAGATACTGTAGTTTAAAACTCTGTTACATTCTTTTCTGGATGTGGCAGTGAGTGATACAGACATTTTTTGAAGGTCATAAACATCAGATGCTTTCAACTGTGCTTGTTATTATTAAAAAGCTTCTTAGGTAACCAGGTGATTATAACTTTTTTATAACCAACTATTCTCTTGGTATTTGGACACAACCTGGATATCCCTCTGCAGGATGGGGCTGAAAGTTTAACCATCACAAGCAGTTTTTTTTTTTATGAACGACAATGACAAATGTAGCCTATTATATCCTAGGAGCAAGAAAGGGGCTAGCTGCATCTCTAGTGTAGTTATGCAGCTTCTTCTCCCTGGAGTTCCAATTTATGGCATTGCACTAGGTCACAGAGAAATAGTATCACCTAACTACATAATAGATCAGCTTCTATTATGTTGGTATGGCTTGTAATTACAGAGAAACTCCTAATCCAGAAATACCAATGCCCCAAGCATTCATTATATATTTCTTATCTGCATCACACAATTATAGAAAGAATTGTTTTGGAAAATACTGAAAGATGTATAAAAACACTTTCCTTTTAATCATTATTATATAGTCACTGCAAGAAACCAAGTATCATTCATTAATTATAAACATTTTTACAAAGCATTATTTTCTTCCTTTTTTTTAAACCACATCTTCTTTGGGAGCTAAATTATGAAGAAAAAGTGGCTGACTAATCTGAATTTCTCAATTTATTCATGTTCAATAAAATGCTATTCATCAGCTTAAACTCTGCTGTGAGTTCAAATCAAATTTAAGCCACCTGGGAGTAAACAAAATTGCTCTTCTTCTCTAGAACATCGGCAATGGATAAAAATAACAAACATATTTCAAAAGGAATCAGAATCCTGATTTCTCACTTACTCACTACATAAATGATTTAATGGTGGCAAAATGGTCCAAGCCCATCTTTAGCTCATTGCTTTGATCAAAAATTACTTAACACCAGTGTGAAGAATGTAGCTCGCAGAATCGTAAATCTCGTAGAAGCCCGATATGTTGTCCCTGTTTTGTTGTTTGTAATTAGAGTGCAAAGATCAAGTGGCTAAGATAAGTAGTTGCAACTAGTAAATCTTCTCAACGTGTATTTTTTTTATATTGGATGTAAAATGTGAAAAAAGGTGAGCAGGTAGGCCTTCTTTATACACAAAATAGCCATTGACAAATATATAACTTCATAGCTTCATATTGTAATTTCACTAAGCTGTATGTGTCATTTTAACTGTATTTCTTCAAAGTATTCAGTTTGCATACCAAAATGTATAGGTTTCAGATTAGTACAGGCATTCTAAAAACTGTCAAAAGATAAAAGCAAATATCCACAAAGAATATTCATCAACTTCTATGCACCTTATGTAACTATCAGGAACCGTGAATCAGACCGAGACAGAAGTATATTTAAATCGCACTTGTTTAACCTCCCTGGCGGTATGATTATTTCGGATTTTAGGTGCTGAAAGCGGTACAATTATTTTGCATGGAAATTTGGCGTTTTATATTGTAGGTCTGTAAATCTTAACAATAACACACTTAAATCTGTCCAAACAAGAGTCTAGTAGATATCCCGGGTATGATAAAGTTTGAAACACAAAAACATAAATTATAATATAATAAATAAAAATAAATAATTAAAAAAAAAAAAAAAAATAGTAATAAAATAAATTTCCCCACAATTCACTATCGCTCAATTCTGCAAGTGTTCTAATTTACTATCGCTGTCTTCTAGCTGGTCTAAAGCCACTTTTGACGTAAAGGGACACTTTTTGGTTGCTATGGACAATCTCCAGTTTCCAGGCAGAAAGAACAGTGTATATCATGTAAAACTGCATGCAGGGCATGGGACAAAGCACTGGGGACAAAAGGGATGTGAAATCATTTCATACAGTACTGTAATCTGTAAGATTACAGTACTGTATGTGTTATGATTTTTACTTTTTTTTTAATTTGCCGCCAGGCTCCGCCCCCGTGCGTCGCGCCGCTCGCAGGGAACGGAGCCTGGCACGGAGAGGCTTCGGAGGAGGACGGAGCCCTCGGACACTGCGGGTGACATCGCAGGATCCCGGGGACAAGGTAAGTAAAGCCGCCCCAGGATCCTGCAATGCGATCCCGAGTGTGGCTCAGGGTTACCGCTAATGGTACTGAAGTTTAACCCCGAGCCACACTCGGGAATACCGCCAGGGAGGTTAATAATAATAGGGTAAACAGAGCAAGCGCAGTCAAAACAAGCCAGAGTTCAGTAACTGGATCGGGTAGTCAGCCAAGCAAATGACAGAGAGCCAGAGATAAATGTAGTAGTACAGCAAGCAGGATCAGGAGCCAGAAGGAACGCCAGCCAAACAAAGGAGAAGGCAGAGATCAAGCGAGCTGCATGACTTTAAGTAGGCAGGACTGATGAGCAGAATCAACAACAGCTGGGTAACTGTGGAAAGAGATGGGAGCTGGCAATTAGCCGACAGCTGAGCGGCCAGCTCAGAGAAGGAAAGCCTGAGCCCAGCCCTGACAATACATCCCTTTCATCCTAAATTTGTGAATAACCTGATAGTGTAGTTGTTAAGGCAACATGTTCAAAATGGGCTAAACCTAGCAGTGGAGTACCACAGAGATTAATGCTAAATCGTTTTCAATTTATTCATTAATGTACTGTGCAATAAAAACAATAGCAATATTGATATTTTTATTGTTGACACAATGGTATACCAAATTATTAACCACTTTATGATGTCCTATTGTAGCTTTACTGCTACCAGGCAGCCACTGTGTGCAGGTGTGCGCCAGCGGTTGCTCACTGCCGTTGTGATTGTGCACAGCGTGAGCCGATCATCATTTTCCGTGGATTCGGTGTCCGACAGCACCCGCTGATCATTCAGTACACAGACAGAACAGCAGTCTGCCTATGTAATAATGTAGATTGCCATTCTGTTAGTTGGGAAGGCATGAATCGTGTGTTCCTGCAAAACTAACCTTAGTTAAAGCACTTCCCACACAGTGCACAAACACAGGCTAGGTACACAGTGTGCAACTAAACCCCTGTTTTTAACGCATACTGTTAGACAGGTCAATTCGGTTGATCACAGGCTGGTTTGTAAGTTGAGCTTGGATATTCCTTGGTTTTATTTGATAGGCACACAGATAACCCGTGGATCACCCATGATGGTAACCCCTTCTCAGCAAGTGTTATTAGTACAGTGACCGTGCATATTTTTAGCACTGTATTGGAATCACTGGTTCCCAAAAGAGTGTCAAAAGTGTCAGTTAGTTTCCAATTTGTCTTTGCAGTACTGCTTTAGGTCACTGATTGCCGTCATTGCTAGTAAAAAAAATTAAAAAATGAAAATTACACAAATATATGTCATAACTTGTAAACACTATAACTTTTGTGCAAACCTATCAATATACGCTTGTTGGGATTTTTTTACCAAAAATATGTAGCAAAATACATATTGGCCTAAATTGATGAAGAAATTAGATTGTTTAAATTTTTGTATTGGATATGTTTCATAGCAGAAGGTAAAAAATATATTTTTTAAAAAAAATGTCTCTCCTTTTTTGGTAATAGCACAAAAAATAAAAAACACAGTGATGATGAAATAACAGCAAAAGAAAGCTCTATTTGTAGGAAAAAGGACATCAATTTTATTTGGGTACAATGTCGCACGACTGCGCAATTATCAGTTAAAGTAACGCAGTGCCATATTGCAAAAAATAGCTTGGTCATGAAGGGGGGGGTAAATCTTCCGGAGCTGAAATGGTTAAAGATAAGAAGCATAGAGACATATCACAGAAGCACCTTGACAAAACTAAAAATATGTTTAGTACAATGGGTGGTAATGTTTACGTTTGAAAATTGAAGGTTGGTCCTGGGAAATACCACTACCTTTACCTGGTTAATAATATGTTTAGAAGTACTACTCTGTGGCAGTTGCAAATTCCTGGGCTGTATAATGTTGTAGACTAATGGCCACGATCTGAAAATCGAATGACAGATCGTCTGACTTTTTTCGCTTAATAGTTGCAAGTAGAAATTGAATAGGTTACTAAAAAAATTCTCATACAACAGAAAAAAATCGGAAGTGATGTCATGTGTTGTAATGTATTTGTATTGTATTTTCAGGTGACAACTGTACTGACTGAATGAAAATCGTATGATCTGGTATCGTACGAGGTAAATTTTCATGCTTGTCCGATCGAATATAATCATATGAACTGCCGTGATCAGCTCTCGAAAGCTCTGTACTAACGATTCGATTATCATGCGATCACGTCGAAAGCGGTATTTTTCGTCCGATTTTTGGATGGTGTGTATGGGCTATTAGACTTTGTAAAAAAAAAAGAAAAAGGACATAGGAATTCTGGAGAGGACTAATGGCAGACAATTAAACAAATATAATAGAAATGTTTATTTATAGTGAGAGTTTAGACAAATTGGGTATGTTCAGTATGGAAAAAGAGGTCTTATAAGTAGAGGTTCACACAAAAATTGAACCTCCACTTTTCTGAACCCTCCCCCCCTCCGGTGTCACATTTGGCACCTTTCAGGGGGGAGGGGGGTGCAGATACCTGTCTGACTCCCACGGGAGTCTATGCCCCCTCCCGTCCCCACCACGCTGTCTGCTGGGACACCCACGGATCCCAGAGACAGCGGGGACCAGTTAGGAAGCGCAGCGCGACACAAAGCGCAGCGCGACTCACACATGCGCAGCAGGGAACTGGGAAGTGAAGCCGCAGCGCTTCACTTTCTGATTCCCTTACAGAGAATGGCGGCAGCAGCACCCGAGGACCGAGGGACGTGTCGGTCTCGGGTGCCCACATCGCTTGACCCTGGGACAGGTAAGTGTCCTTATTTTAAAATCAGCAGCTGCAGTATTTGTAGCTGCTGACTTTTATTTTTTTTTTTTCGCGGGACTCCCTCTTTAACATGTAAGATACCAAGGCCAGTATGAAGACTTGGAAAATGATTTTTTTTTATACCAAGAAAAATCCATCATTTGTATAGGTTAAAAAAAAACAAAATATTTTTCCATTCACTTTTGGAAAGGGTTCTTCACTGAAGGAGCGGTTAAAATTTGCAGAAGGCTTTACGGCAAGGATTCGTTTTATGAAAAAAAATCATGACATTTAAAAGTTGACAAGATACTGCTCTTGCAAATAGTAACAACCACAGTTATTATTGCCAGAGAGAGCAATGTATTATGATGCAAAGTATTTCTTTTTTTTGTCTAACATACTCCTGTTCAGAAATAACACGCAATGTGCTTCCATTCAGTCAGAGCAGTGCACACTGTAAGACTGCTTTCACACTGAGGCACTTAACAGGCGCTATAGCGCTAAAAATAGCATCTGCATAGCGCCTGTAAAGAGCCTCTCCTCTCACTCCAGTGTGAAAGCCCGAGTGCTTTCACACTGGAGCGGTGCACTTGCAGGACGGTAAAAAAAGTCCTGCAAGCAGCATCTTTGCAGCGCTGTAGGAGCAGTGTAACCGCTCCTAAAGCGCCCCTGCCCATTGAAATCAATGGGCAGCCTTCTCAAAGCGCCGGCGCTTTGCCGGCGGGTTTAACCCTTTTTTTCGGACGCTAGTGGGGGTTAAAAGTGCCCCACTAGTGGCCGAATAGCGCAGCTAAAACTATGGTAAAGCGCCGCTAAAAATATTGGCACTTTACAACTGACACCCCCAACGCCTCAGTGTGAAAGTAGCCTAAATGTCCCAAGATGGGACAGCAATCCCAAAATGCTGTGTGCCATTAACACCACAAGCATGTGTGACCAGCTCAGGCTTTCTGCTGGTGTTTCTAACAGTCAGTGCCTGGAGGACTGCAGTGGCGTATAGGAGAGTGCTAGTAAGAGTGGCCCCAGGGTACTCTGCAAGGGAAAAGACCCAACCAAGGGAGCTTTGAAATTGCATGGAGATGACAGGCGGAAAACCTAATGAAAATCAGCAAGCGATGAGTGAAAATTTGTGCTGCTGTATGTTATTTTTTAAATTGAGGACTTAATGACACTTTAACCACTAGTTGTCCGGGGCAATTTTTCAATTTTTCACATACGTGTTAGAATCAGCATTTTTGCTAGAAAATTACTTATAACCATTAAACATTATAAATTGTAGCATTTATGTCATAGCCATTTATGAAACTCAAATTTCCGTGGAAAATTACACTTGAATGAATTTTAGGGCACACAAACACAATAAAATACCCACTTTTTATGATCCAATATGTGGGGCACTCATCAGGAGCTCTGGGCCAACTAGTGGCTTGCTGGTGTGCAGACAGCTATAGGAAAATTGTTTCTTTTTCTTACCTCCCATGATCAACTAGCAGGTCTTCTCCTCCATAATATAATTCTACATCTAGTGTTTTCTTCCTCTGACTGGGTACTGTTTCTAAGCACACACTTTTACCAACCATTGGTTGGAATAGATAATACGATAACATTCTAATATACCTGAGATGTCACAAACTAGGAATTATGAATTTTGTTTAGCACACTGGATCAGTGCCCAAGCAAAAAGGTTCCTCCTGTTTTGTCTTGTTGTTGACCTGCAATATATGTTATTACCTTGATTATATTTCTGGCATGTCTTCTGAGTTGTACTGTTTATATCCCTACTTTGACCTTAGCTTATATTACACTCTTCATGAATGCCACCGGCCCTAACCATATTTTGATCCAAAGACAGAACTTTTTTCCAGTGTGGAAGGATTAGATGTTAAGTTTTTATCACTGTCTGCATCTCCATTAAGGAGTTTCACTCCCTCTGTTTGTCCTGGTGACCAGAAACCCTCAGAGTGAATGGCCCCAGGGACTCTGCAAGGGAACAGAGCCATCCAAAAAATGAAAAGAAACAAAACAAAAGGGAGCTTTGAAATAGCATGGAGATGACAGGCAGAAAACCTAATGAAAATCAGAAAGTGATGAGTGAAAATGTGTGCTGCTGTATGTTATTTTTTAAATTGAGGACTTAATGACATATTAACCACTAGTTGTCTGGGGCAATTTTAAATTTTTCACATACGTGTTAGAATCAGCATTTTTGCTAGAAAATTACAATATGAATTGTTGCATTTATGTCGTAACCATTTATGAAACTCAAATTTTCATGGAAAATTACACTTGAATGAATTTTAGGGCAAACAAACACAATAAAATACCCACTTTTTATGATCCAATATCTGGGGCACTCATCAGGAGCTCTGGGCCAACTAGTGGCTTACTGGTGTGCAGACACCTATAGGAAAATTGCTTTTTTTTCTTACCTCCCATGATCCACTGGCAGGTCTTCTCCTCCATAAGATAATTCTACATCTAGTGTTTTTTTCCTCTGACTGGGTACTGTTTCTAAGCACACACTTTTACCAACCATTTTTTGGAATAGGTAATACCATAACATTCTAATATACCTGAGATGTCACATACTAGGAATTATGAATTTTGTTTAGCACACTGGATCAGTGCCCGAGCAAAAAAGTTGTATTTGTCCTGTTGTTGACCTGCAATATACAGTATTTTATTAACTTGATTATATACTTGATTATATTTCTGGCCTGTCTCCTGAGTTGTACTGTTTATATCCCTAATTTGACCTTAGCTTATATTACACTCTTCATGAATGCCACCGGCCCTGACCATATCTTGATCTAAAGACAGAACTTTTTTCCAGTGTGGAAGGATTAGATGTTAAGTTTTTATCACTGTCTGCATCTCCATTAGGGAGTTTCACTCCCTCTATTTGCCCTGGTGACCAGAGACCCTCAGAGTGATTGGAAAATTTAAAATGTTGAGTTTCCACCAGAATGGAAATCTTCTAACAGGGACATATCTTCCAGTGACAACTGTTTAAGACTAGATTTACCTCACTTTGGAGGAATTTGCTCTCATTTCTTGTTGTGTCTACAGGACAGGAAGTAATAGGATTTACCTAAGCATGATACAGTTGGCAAAACAAAAGCTGAAAGGGGTGGTAACCATTCCATCTTCTATCAAAATGGAATAGTTGGAATTATATTTAAAGTTGCCTACCCCCAAGGACTATTAATCATTAAAACACATGCCTAGGTAATATGTATGTGGAGCCAGTATCTGTCATTATGTAAGGATTGAGATTCAATATATGTATGAAGTGGAATTTATTTTTACAATGCTCAGGTTTCAGCCTTATGCCCCGTACACACGGTTGGATTTTCCGACGGAAAATGTGCGATCGGAGCGTGTTGTCGGAAATTCCGACCGTGTGTGGGCTCCATCGGACATTTTCCATCGGATTTTCCAACACACAAAGTTTGAGAGCAGGCTATAAAATTTTCCAACAACAAAATCCGATTGCGTCAATTCCGACCATATGTGGACAATTCCGACGCACAAAGTGCCATGCATGCTCAGAAGAAATTCTGAGATGGAACAGCTCGGTCTGGTAAAATTAGCGTTTGGAATGGATAGAGCACTTTCGTCACACTGCAATGTTTTAAATTGTTTAATACAGCACACTCTCTTCTTCTTAATAATGTGAGAAGAATGAAGTAGCTTTGCTGCTCATATTCACACAGACTTCTCACAAACGTCTTTCTTTATTATTTATTGTGATTCCCTCAATATATTTTGATTTGCACATCTGACCAAATTTCTTTTTTGTTGTTTTATTTTTGTTTTGTATTTTTTTCAAGGCTGATTTTATTTTAGTTTTGTTTTTTGTTTTTTTCAAGGCTGATTTTTTTTTTTGGGGGGTTTACATAATATTTTTGTGTGTGTTTTGTGTGTCAAGTTACCACAACACCATTGATATCTTGTATTATTTAATCTCAAGGAGGTTGCTTGGTGTTGGTGTCCCTTGTTAATTTCACATTGTATTTTTGAAATGTACGTGCCTCCTCACAAACTGTCCTTTTTGAAGGAAAACACACATAGGTGAGTATATATGAAACAAAAAATCCTTTATTAAGGGTTCAGAACCAAGACGGAGGCAACGCTGGAGAAACAGCAGGAATTGGCGAAGCCTTGGACCCCCAGGGCACATCAATTCTTTTCCAGCAAAATTGGTGGCCTTCGGAGTCCATATCTAAGGGAGTGCAGTCTGGTCCAGAAGTCCGAGAGATCATGAAAGCAGCAGATGACATCTGTGTCCCCAGGCTGTGGTACTACAAGAGGCTGCATATTTTGTCAGACCAGACTGAGCCCAGGGCCATGACTCTCTGGTCTTCCTTCCACGCTTCCTTCCTGGCTGTGGCTCTGGTGTTGGAGATGTGGCAGGAGGAGGAGTAGGACCGCGAGGAGGAGGAGGAGTAGGACCTGGAGGAGGAGGAGGAGGAGGAGGACTATGTGTAAGTCACAAATGTGGGTAGCACATGTTATTTGGGCCCTCAACCCCTTATTGAGAGCTTCCAAAATTAAGGACTCACACAGGAGTCGTTGGCCATCCTCCATCTGCATCATTTTGCAGGCAGGTATGCCAGCAAAGTCTTCCTCCACACTGTGGGGGGTTCTCAGGGCCTCTGTAGCCTTCCAAAATAGGCCTATGGCAGCCTCCTCCAGGTTACTCCTCTTCCTGCCACTTTGTCTTTGAAGGTGTAGGGGAGGGACCTGGATATCAGGCAGCCTGCTTGGTCCGGCCACCTCCTGGCTGAGACTTCCCTGTGTATGAAAAAGGGACATGGTTTTAGTTTTTGCATCATCAATTACAATCATAAATTAGTACTCCAAACTAACATCTAGTTAACATCATTGATTGGACAACCATGAAGATTTAGAGGAATGCTATACCTGGCTCAAGCTGGGCTCCTCCACATGTTGCTGCCTGGAAGGCCCAGGTTGAAGCCTCAGCTGGGGGGGAAGGAAGTGTGGAAGGAAGATTGGAGAGTGCTGGCCTGGGTTCAGTCTGACCTGCCAGAAAATGCAGTCTGTCATAGTACCACAGCCTGGGGACATAAATGTCATCTGTAGCTCCTGATCTCTGGGAATCCTGGACCTTCTTGTGCTCCCTTAGATAAGTGCTCCTCAGGCCACCAATTAGGATCTTCAAATAGGTGATGTCTGCCGTGGGGATCACCGTCTTCACAAATTCCAACAAATTATCCAGCGCTGCCTTCCTCTTTGTTTGGTTCTTTTATTCAGGGTGGTTTATCTCCCATAGACAGGGCAGCTCCCTGAACATATCAATGAAGATTGGCATAAAGTCCTTATCTTTCAAGATATCCATTTTCACTGCAAGACACAACACAAGACAAACCCTAATGTCAGCCTAAAGTCTTCTAAACTTGTCCAAATACAGGCCTCAATCTAGAAGCAGTATAGGCCCAATGTTAAATCTTACCTTCGCAATCACGATCTGCACCTCCGTTACTCCTTCCTCCTCTCACAGATCGTACGTACTACGCACGCGTGTTACGCTTTATAGACACTGTGCATGCATGAAACTCCACCCGCCCCTGATGTTCTTTCTAGTCTATTCCCCGCCCCTTCTCGTTTGGCACAGTGGGTGAAGAGCACATGGCGGAGTCAGAGCAGGTGTCTGATAATTACACCAACGAGGAGGAGGAAAGCCCAGAGCCTGAAACGTCCCGATCCAGAAGGAGAAGATTTAAGGCATCAAATATGTCCTTTGGGGAGATGTTGGAGATGGTGGACATCCTGAAGAAGGCCGACTATGACGGGAAGTATGGACCTTACCCCAACCCCAATGTCAGAAAGGCCAAGATCATGGCGAAAGTGGTCAAGAGTCTGCACCGGAATTTCGGGGTACGACAATCGAAGGATCAGCTCAGGAAACGGTGGTCGGACCTCAAATTAAGAGAGCACGAGCAGTACCGAAAGATCCGGAGTGCTGCAAAAAAGTAAGTAGTTGTGCTGTGTTCCTATATTTTTTATGTTTATTACATTCGTGCTGCTCCATGTGCTTTTCTTAACTGTTATCCAGTTTAAAATATCAACTTTCATGTTCATGGGCACATTATTCGTTCGTATCAAACATTTTTCGTTCGGCCTAGAAAACACCATTGTTTTGCCCATATGCATTTGCCCACATTTTTTAGGGCCTACTTGTCTGAAAATAATTTGGTTGTGTAGATGGGTTTGTTACTAGAATGAAATGCAAACTAGATTCTGTGTAAGGAGAGGACACTCAGCAGCTGTTTACACATCTGGATGCTGGAGAACTAGTGTGGGACACAAGAACACCCTTTTTATTAGGGGGCTCATATAGGTGCTCCAGTATATACTATAGGGGTATCTCCATCTGTGAAGCTTGTACAAAACAGGTAAAGTATTGAAGTTTGACAAAGGACAAGAAAAATGCAACATCTTGGAACTCTGCCAAAACAGACAATTGTACCCCACTTCCAAGCAATGTTTCATATTTATAGTTCTGCCATCAAATATCTGTGTGCTAAGTATACCTATTTTTTTATATAGGGGATAAAAGACTCGGAGGACACCCCTCATCCGAGGAGACCAGAGACCCCCCACCTCTGGAAGAAGGGGAAATCCACCCAAGCCAAGCAGAGCAGGAGGAGGAAGACGTGGTGGAAATTGGCACCACAACAGGTGAGTGTCTGCGACCACAGGCTCAGGTAAGAGATGGATGCCGGCATATTTATAATACATGGTGTTTTTTGGTTTCTATCTTGTTAGGTGATCGTGATGTTGTGGATCCAGATCCTTTCACCTCGGAAAGTGCACCGATCCTTATCGGGGAGATTATGGGGTGTAATAGGGACTTGGAAAACATCCAGAAAAACATCAATGATGTTCAACAAAAAATGAAGAAAATCATTGATGTTTTAGGGAGAGTTTAAAACCCCTCCAAATTCCTTTAGTTTTTTTGTGTGCTAAAAATTTTTGACATTTTTTGACAAATTTGAGAAAAGCCACATTTTGAAGATGCACACTGTGTGTCAACATGTGCTATATGCCATCACGGGAGATCAATGTAGGAGTTTTGGGGGTACAACCCCTTCCTCAATAATAAAGTAGCTGTGAGGAAGGGGTTGCACCCCCAAAACACGTTCCTTGATCCCCCATGATGGCAGCTAGCACATGTTGACATTAGGCAATTTGTGTTCATCTTCAAAATTTGGCTTTTCCTGGGGTGACTTCATCCCATCTGAACGCAATATCAAACACAGTTTGTAAATACTCATGTCTGATATTGCCTTCAAGTTCTACCAAATGTGAACTTTGTAAGTTCAAGATTTGTGTCTTTCTTGTTGGTTTTAAACATGCCTGTTTTATCTTAAATGGACATTTCTACTTTTTCTAATGTGACCCCAAAAATTGTTATACAACAAACATGTTGGTTTGTTTTAAAAACCTTTTCTAAATGCACATGTGATTGTGCTGGTATTAAAAAGATTGTTAATCAAGAATGTGTGGATTATTGTTTCAACGCTCCAACACTTTTGTGGTGCTCTAATTGGTGTTTTCTATGACAAAGGGTGTTATTTCCTAAGGGCAAATCCACTTTGCACTACAAGTGCAGTTTCAAGTGCACTTGTAGTGCAAAGTGTCTTTGCCTTTAGTAAATAACACCCAACAGTGCTTTGTAGGGTTACACAATCACGCCATTTTCAGGACCCATCACATTTCTGTCAGGGTCAGCTAAAACAAACACAAGCAGTAAATGTCACCAAAGATTTGAGTAGTTATTTGTTTTTTTTATTTGAAAAAGGTTTCAGACATTGTCTGGCATATTGATAGCCCCCCTACCCGCAAAGAATTCAAGGTATCTTAGCCGGACATCACGGGAACTCAGGGGGGGCAAGCCAAGACGGCCACTTTCAAACGCCGCCAGGGTTGTTTCATTTTCAATTCCAGCCTCAGACCCAACTGAGCCAGCATAGTTGGCAGAATGTTGCCATAAAAAGTTGTGTAGAACACAGCACGCCAGGACTATATGATTTAGTTTATACTCCGCCATATGTATGGGTGTAAGAAATAGGCGGAACCGGCTGGCCATGATTCCAAACGTGTTCTCCACCACTCTTCTGGCTCTGGCCAGCCGGTAATTAAAAACCCTCTGGTCTGGGGTGAGGGTCCTCATCGGGAATGGCCGCATAAGATGGTTCCCCGGCACAAACGCTTCATCCGCAACGAAGACGAATGGGAGTCCTTCCACATTGTCTTCTGGAGGTGACAAATCCAAGCTGCCATTCTGGAGACTCCTGTAGAACTCCGTCTGGCCGATGACTCCACCATTGGACATCCGGCCATTCTTCCCCACGTCCACATACAGGAACTCATAAGTAGCCGACACCACCGCCAACATCACAATACTATTGAACCCCTTATAATTATAATAGTACGACCCCGAGTTGGACGATGTGGACGTGTTTCCCATCAATTGCCCCTCCGCAGTTAGGAAAGTCCCACCGCAGGGCAAAGTGGGAGGCCACAGTCTGCCATTCCTGTGGCATGGAAGGAAACTGTGGAGTCAAACAAAAAAAAATGTTGTCATTTTGCACATGAACAGGGAAAGCTGATTAGACACATTCTTGGCCAACATCTAGATAACATTTGAGGGAGTTTTTAAAGACCAAAGTATAAGGTACACCTATCAGATTCCCCCTCCCCCCTCTCATGGGCCATTTCTAACATTATAGGGGGGGAACTCTTGGACAGGTAACCCTAAATAATGGGTATTACTTTGAACAGCCCCTCCTTAGTTACACTATTGGCTGCCCACTGGAAAGGTAAGAAGTGTCATAATACAAAGATATAAATACACATTGTACACATTTGAGCACATTTGGACATTCTGCTATTACCTATCAAGATAATATTAGTATACAGAAACTTTAAACAGTACCATTTGAAAGTATTCAGGCAGGCCCTTGCACTACATGCTTTGGGGAATTAATCCATAAATCTGACCACAAAAGAGATGGGTATAGTGTGTATGGGTTTGGCAAAGTCAGCAGATAGATGATTGAGGATAGATAGAGAATTTTTATCAGCTGACTTAGCAGTTGGGGGGGAGGGAGGGTTAAAAATGATTTGGGGACCCCCCAAAAAAAGCCTCTGGCACTCTGCCTGAATTTAAAGCACAAATCACATTTAAAAACATTTTAGGGGGTGTTTGGGGTAAAGCACTACTATTGAGCTGATAAAATACATTGTTAAGTGACTACACGAGGTGAATATAGGGCCAGGAAACCATGCTGGGGAGGTAAGTGAAGGCAAATATGTATGAAGGACAACAAAAATAATTACATAAAAATCCAGCATGCATGAAGACAAAGGGGACATTCACAGCATATTACAATCATGGTAATTAGGGAATGAGGAAAGAAATACAATACATTAGCAAACATTCCATACAATAACATGTGATATTAAAGGATAAAAATCTTACCTTAATATACTCCTTCTGCAGGACCTGGATGATGGCAGAACAGGTCTCTGGGATAATGATCCCCAGAGCCTGGGGGGAGATGCCTGTCGAGAACTTCAAGTCCTGCAGGCTTCTCCCCATCGCCAAGTACCGTAGGGTGGCGACTAGCCTCTGCTCCGAAGTGATGGCTTGCCTCATGCAGGTATCCTGCCTGCTGATATAAGGGGTAAGCAAAGCCAACAAACGGTGAAATACGGGGTTCGTCATCCGGAGAAAGTTCCTGAAATCATCAGGATTATTCTCACGGATCTCAAGGAGCAAAGGCATATGACAGAACTGGTCACGCTGAAGCAACCAATTCTTGGTCCATGAACTCCTCCCCACCCTGTTCATGGACTGGACTTGTGTCAAGGTAAGGACCCCAACACCAAGCCCCCGCACAGCACGAACTCTATGAGGAGTACGTATATGCAACATGGCTAGAAAACGGTCGGCTGCTCAGAACGAAGTAACAGAACACATTGAAGAACAGCAAGGCCTGTGAGGAGCGACCTGAAAAACAGTAACGAGTGGACAAGATCGCACTGAATAGTACAATACGAACTGACTGCATGCACTGAAGAGCAGATACAAACCCACAAGCACAAACTGAACAGCAGAAAACGATCTGAAAACTACGAGTCTGAAAGAGCGCAAATCGTCTCTCACCAAACTTTTACTAACACGAGATTAGCAAAAGGAGCCCAAAGGGTGCCGCGCTTGGTTCTATAGTGGCCTTTTCTAGGCTCATCGTCACCACGTTCTTGGCGATCGGAAATTCCGCCAACTTTGTGCGACCGTGTGTACGCAAAACAACTTTGAGCCAACATCCGTCGATAAAAATCCATGGATTTTGTTGTCGGAATGTCCGATCGTGTGTACGGGGCATTAGAGTTATACCGGAGACCTAGTGCTGAGGTTTTTTTATGTCTTTTATGTTATGTTTTTAGTGTGAGGCCTACTGTCGGGCTGTCAGTTAATTGTTTATGTGTTCTTTTTGTTTGCTACTGCAAAATGCAATAAAAATAGTTTTTCAAAAAAATGAAAACATGCCTGGATGCTGGATGCTAATTAGTTGTCAGGGGAGCCCACACTACCTGCTGGTGAAACAAGGGGTCCCACATTAGCCCATAACATGCAGCATCCAACATGCTGCTTAAAAATATTCAGTGCTTTTTCATACAAATCGCTTTCCCTCCACCTCCTTCTTTAAATAAAAAAAACAAAAGATATATTTCAGTGATGTCAACATTTAATTTTGGTTCTAAGTAGATAAATATCAAACAACCATTTGTGTTTTCTCTACTTTAAATATCAAAAACAAAAATACAAGTTAAATTATAGAAAGAAGAAACAAAAAGCAAAATCTATTAAATATATTTTCATTTCCAGACAGTGTAAATGATAAAAAAAATACCACTGATGATGACACTTTCTTCTTTTCTTTTCTTTTTATAACTGTGTGTCTGATGTAATTTTTTTAGTGTCAAACATTTATTTTTTGAAAGTGAAAGTGTAAATTAGATGTACTTCATTAAAATGTGCTGTTCTCAGGGAATAACATTTCATGTGATCAAAAACAGATTCACAAGTATATGAGAAAAAAAAAGAACACATAAAGAAAGCATTTTCTGAAAATTATTGCTGCTTGTATACTTAATGTTACCTATAGGAGTTTTAACAATGGCTACCACAGTATAAAGATCAAGATATGTTCATTAAAAATAATAAACACAAATGAATGATAGTGTCCATTAGATCCCAGTTTAAATTGTAATATAATTCTAGAACCAGATTTATGACATTAGAGTGCCAGAATACTTGACTATATGCATAATCAGTGCTATTAGCATTACAGTGTCTTCTCTCACTTTGTATAAGAATTGATTAGCAACCCTCAAATTTTAAACAATGCAGAAGCCACACTACCTACAAAATAATTGTTGAATTAATGTAAAGGATGTATAACAAGTAAAGTTTAATGTATAGCACATTCCATCACATTGCATCTGGAGTTTAATGTATTGGTAGACCAAGTACATTTTTTTCATTCACAATAGCATAAACCATACTTTTTCAATCCATACTATTTTTGTCTACAACATAAGTTTACTGCAAGGAAAAGCTTTGTTCAAAAACCAGGTAAATGTTGCATGGTGTCTCTATAAAAGCAAGGTGCAAATGCTAGACTAGAAATGAGTAAACTTGACAAAGTATGATTTGTAGGAAAGTTCAGCAAATAAAGCAAAAACAATGCTAAACTGCACCCCATTGATGTCTTTTGGAGCTGAATCTTGTTATTATTTTTAAAGGTCAGTTTGAAAATTAAAAAAAAAAGTGATTGGATTGCATGTACCAATGTAAAAATAAATAAAAAAGTTCAGCCCCCTACCTCCAGTACCCCCTCTTATTAGGAGGGGATTTTAACGCGGTAAAGGACATGCAGGAGGACAAATGCAGAGATAAACCCACCTCATATTCTTCGTCCCAATCCACCACAACTATACTGACCTCCTTTAAAACAGCTCTCTAGCTTAATGACCCATGGCGATTAGCCCACCCAGAAGGCAGGAAATACACGTTTTTCTCCCCCCCACTACACTCTGTCCAGGAGTGCAATTCCACGTTGTTAACCAAACCTCAGAAACTCTAATACACAACATTGCTATATCTGACCATGCCCTGGTATCCACACACATTACGTGACTTTAGTCCTTCACCCCCTCACAATAATTTGGTGCTTCCCCCCAATTTCTGGCCCGGAATCCTGACCTCTAGAAAACTCTTCACGAGACATGGTCCGAATATGAGTCAACCAACGCCCCACAGCTTGGATCCCAACTTGTTCTGTGATGCAGGCAAAACTGTTCTACATGGTAGGATCATTGCCTTTCGCCACCACACACAAAAGTAAAGTCCTTGCCAATTTCCGGGAAGCCAGCGACCGCTTGCAAGCTCAGCTATTACACAGCAACACCCCAATGCACCACAAGCTATGGCAAGAAGCCAAAACAAACTGATCTATGGGCAAACACTTAAAAATGCATATATAAATCATACACCGATTTACAGTACCATAAGTTTAGCAACAAATCAAGGAAACTACTAGCGAAGCTATGCAATTGCGCTCATGTTCCCACACACATAACTTCACTAAAAGATACCCAGGGTAACATATGCTCCTCCCCCACCGATATTTGTTGCATTCTTGAACAATATTACACCAATTTATATAGCCCAGACCCTGCTGACCTGAATGCCATTCAGGATTTCCTGCAGAAGGTTCCCCTTTCACATATTGACCCCAATCTCCTGGCTCAGCTCAACTCCTCGATCACCGAACAAGAAATACACAAAATGATCTCCTCCTTTGCCAATGGGAAAGCCCCCAGCCCAGACAGATTCACCTCTGAATTCTTTAAGCTTACAGCCCATATGATAGTCCCAACTTTGGTGGAGGTCTACCAGACTATTCTCCAGAGCGGGGATTACCTCTCGTCTGGCTACCAAGCCCACATTAAACTGATAGCCAAGAAAGGTAAAGATCTATCAGAGCCCGGTTCCTACAGGCCCATCTCACTACTCAACCTAGACTCTAAAATCCTATCTAAGATTATGGCCAATAGACTGGCTAAAATTATGCCCACCCTTTATACACCCGGCTCAACCCAGTTTCACCCAAAGCGATCCACATCCTCCAACATCTGTAAAGTTCTTACGGTACTCGAACACGCCAAATCCAACACCAATAATGACATAATATCCCTTGACAAGGAAAAAGCCTGGTTGTCATCTACCCTGCAACATTTTGGCTTCTCAGGTCCCTTTCTCCACTTAAAATGGAGTAAAGAGTATCCCCGCACCAACCCAATAAATAAAATAAATATTGCTGCAGGCACTGAAGGCAATGTCAGAACCCTAATAAAAGTATAAAATCAAAATAGTGCTGCACTGAACAATTAGTAAACAAAGTGCAAAACGTGCAAAGTAAAGTGACCAAGTGCTCAAAACTGAATACACTTAACAGAGGCAAATCATGTGGCGAAAAAAAAAAAAAATATCCTTAAGTAATTGGTTACAAATGAAAATATAACAAACGTAACACATGCTTATCCTGGTGCTCCTAGATGGAAGCAGCGATTATTTCAAGCATCACATAAATCTGTATGAATGGTGACTGTATATCTTCAGTGTCAACAAACAAATATAAGGTGCTGGTGACCACTCTCTTGAATGGAGTGGTCAACAGCACCTTATATTTGTTTGTTGACACTGAAGATATACAGTCACCATTCAATCTGCACCTTATATATTAAAGACTTTCACAAATACAATAGTTCACCTGTTTCACATTTATGAAAAAGGATTATTTTGCATATATTTATACAGATTTATGTGATGCTTGAAATAATTGCTGCTTCCATCTAAGCATCTGACACTACTCATTTGTTACCAACGAATTCTGTCGTTAACAACAGTGCGCCTACATTTCTTTCCTGCCTTCAACACATCAACTTCACAAACACCAATGTCCTCTGTGCTGCCTGGAAAGACCCTCTCTGCTCCATAGACATTGACTCTGCCCTCATATTTCTTCCTTTTGGAAACAAGTCTAACATCTTGCCTTAAAAGTTACGGGGTGCCCCCCCCTCACATAACATCTTCCCCTTGCTCTTTGGACACCTGGACTCCCCCACTTCAAAAGGCTGCAACATTCAACCATACACTCAGTGTAACAAGGCCTGACTATCAACTTGCTTCATGACAGCTAGACGAGCGATTCTTAAAAAGTGGTCCTTTCCAAACCCCCCTACAATCCAGGATGTAAAAAATGACCTTACATCCCTGTTGGACAAAGAAAAACTTGATGCATGTCTACCTAAGCATGGACCAACACCCCGCTTCCAGCGCAAATGGTCCTCTTTCATCAGTACAACACTGCCAACCAACAACTCTCCTGGCTTCCTATTTCTCTCTACTGCATCCATTGAAGCCCCCCTCTTCCTGAAGATCTACGCTCTCCTTAAAGTCAATCTGCATCGACATATGCCTGAACTCAGAATCAGAAACACCCACACCCCCTCTTTTCTTCAATCTACCAGCGTCTAACCTTCTTCCTATCCCAACAACAGTTAACTTTGAAACATCCCCGATTCCACCCCATTTTTCCCCCCAATTCATCTCTATTGATAACTAACATTAACAGGAGCTGGCCACTACCCTGTTTGTTACTTAGTTGGTATTACTTTGGTTCAATGTTGTAACCCTGCCTATGTGTCTCACCTCGGATCCATCCATAGTCTCTGAGCTAGAGTATATAATCCATCCTCATTCATAGTCACATATGTTTCAAATCCTATTGTGTCATAACAAGTTCCCTCTGGGGCACGAGTTTGGTACCACTGATTTTTACTCAACCTAGAATTCAGCTTTAAATGTGGTGGCTGCATTAGCTTTTTAAATCTTTTTCTTTCCTTTTTTTTTTGCTCAGCAATGCAACCAGTAACATTTTTCCTGTTTTGGAGTGGCTGCACTCTATGGAGGTGCAACAGAGCCATCCTTAGACAGCGGAATGGTCCCCTCCCATTTTAGAGAAGCCCATACTCCATTCAAGAATACTGACTCTTGGCCCTCCAATGCTGATCTACTTCAGTGATGCAACTCCTAGAGTCCTAGTGTAGGTGTACTACACTTTAGGATTGAGAATGTCCATGCAATAATCCCTTGTACCTGCCCAGGTAATAACCATTTCCAACTTTTCCTGTCCTGCTGTCACACTCTGTAACAGGAACAGGAAGTGAGTTGAAATGTCAGTGGGGACACAGAAAAGAACAAAACATATGTGTTAGTGAAGTGTGTAAAGCTTAGACCCTCTCTAAGGATTGTGTTACTGTCTGTTCTTTCCTGTCTCGTGACTCCCAGTATCTCATTTTTTTGTCCTGGCATTATAGAAGTGTAATTGGTATACAAAGCAAGAGGAAATCTCTTGCTTTACGGGTCGTAATAAAAACCTGTATGAAGTTCCACCACTTTCCTACACTGGGATGGAGCCAGAGAGAATATGAGTAATGGCAGCCTTTGTGATTCTTTCACAACAGATTCCATTAAAACCTAACTCAAGTTTTGCTATCACTTTAACGGCTTGCCGACCAGCCACCGTCATTGTACTGCAGCAGGTCGGCACATTCCTGCAAACCATCCTAGATGTACATCAGCCCTTTAAGCGGGGATAGTAGGTGCACACATGCCCCACTGCACTGAGGAGGTGACGATGCGCATGGCCGGTGGTCGCGATGACCGCTGGCCATGCATGTTCACGGGCCCGAGAGCCAGAACAGGGACGTGTGTTTGCAAACACACAAATCACAGTTCTGTGAGGAGAGGAGAGACAGATCGCGTGTTCCTTCTAGTCAGTCCCATCCCCCTAAAGTTAAAACACACAGTCAGGGAACACAGTTAACCCCATGATCGCCCCCTAGTGTTAACCCCTTCCCTGCTCCCTGATTGCTCTATAAATGTCAATGGTCCCAAAAATGTGTCAAAAATGTCCGATCTGTCTGTCATAATGTTGCAGTCCTGATAAAAATCACTGACCACCGCCATTACTAGTGTAAAAAAAAAAAAATTATAAAAATGCCATAAATCTTTCCCCTATTTTGTAAACGATATAACTTTTGCGCAAAGCAATCAATATACGCTTATTGCAATTTTTATTACCAAAAATATGTAAAAGAATACATATCGGCCTAAAATGAGGAAAAAATGTCCTTTTTAAAAAAAATTGGGGATATTTATTACAGCAAAAAATACAAAATATTGTGTTTTTTTCAACATTTTCACTCTTTTTTTGTTTATAGCGCAAAAAATAAAAAACGCAGATATGATCAAATACCACCAAAAGAAAGCTCTATTTGTGGGAAAAAAGGACGTCAATTTCGTTTGGGTACAGCGTTGCATGACTGCACAATTGTCAGTTAAAGTAACACAGTGCTGTATCGCAAAAAATGGCCTGGTCATTGAGCAGCCAAATCTTCCGGGGCTGAAGTGGTTAAATAGTTTGTTTGGGCTAAGCTGGCTCAAATTAACTATTTCCCTTATCAATTACTGCGGCTTCTATCTGTGCTGTTAAAACTGTATGTAGCATTGACTACATTTGATATACAGCATTTTGTCTTTGGTACAGGGGACAGGACTTCCTTTCTGCTGCCTGAACAAAAAGAGTCAGGCTGAGTTCCTCGACCAATCAGAGGAAGCATTGTATAAAAATTCAGGGCTTCCTGTGAATGGCTGAGCAGTGCTAAGCCCAACTCGATTATGTTTCATCAGCAGATGAGATGTCTTTGTATTGTTGCCAGAACACAGTGCTATATATTGTAGGTAGCTGATGCTACCTACAGTTAATACAGCACTCACAGTGGCAATTAGTAAAGGAAATAACCAAAGAAAAATAAAAAATTACTGCGCTTCCCTACACCCCCAAGCTGCAGTTCTAATTCTCAGGTAAAAGAATCAAATAAGTAAAGCAGGTCTGACACTCCTTCATATCGCTAGAGAACGGAGCATAGAAAGTTTCCTTCCAGAGGTCTGACACACCTTCATATCGCTAGAGAACGGAGCATAGAAAGCGGATTCACACTATGAAGGATGTGTTTTTTATTTCCCTGGGTTCCCATTGCTGAGTTATTTGGCTTTTTTGTCGGTGAGTTCCGGGCGATCCTCCCTCTATGCTGAGACCGATGGTGGTGTCCCCACAGAGTGGATTTCTGGCATAAGCTTCATTAAAGCTTACCTCTGGTAAACATATATCTACATAGGTGGTGGATCCTTTTCACGAGATGTTTCTACTCACTAAAGTTTTCAATCACTATTGGTGGAATTATTTACAATAAGGACTCTGAAGTCACTTTTAAAGTCACGGACTTTATCTTTTTTGTCTCTTTTTTTGTCACTTTTTATATTTTATTTGCATAAAGTTTTTTTAATATATGTTTTTGATTATTCAATTTATCACATATATATTGTGTTGACATTTGGATTCAGAATTTAATTTATTATGTTGATTTTATCACATTAATTGAGATATTTGAGAATTCACTATATACAAAAATTTTTTTAGCGCGGTTCTTTTAAATTGCTTTAGTAAAGGAAATAGTTTGATTGGGCCAGCTTGGCCCAAAAAAATTATTTAAAGTGTTAGCAAAGCTGGAGTTGAGCTACAAGTCTGCAAAGTAAAAACAAATGTGTTTAGATTATACCAGCCCTCTTTCAAATAATTGCATACTAAATGATTACATACCAATCGCATACGTTTCTAAAAATAGAAACCTTGGAATAAATTGTCATAGACAAAGTAATTTTTTAAACAATTTCCCAATTTTGTAGGTTAAGTAAAGTTTTCTACCTTAGAAAATATTAAAGAGTTTTCATGGATTAAGTCTGCTTTTAGCTTTTGATCAATAACAAAATAAAAATTATTGTAATAACTTTGGTAAAAAGTGCAGATGTCCAAAGCAGTTTATTGGTTTTATTTACCAGTAGGATTTCCTGGCTCCATTTTATTTGTGTACTCAATCAACTGTTCCATTAAAACAAGTAGTTGAAAATACTAAATACAAAACAAACAAACAAAAGTAAAACTCTACCTAAAATGGGAAGAAGGATCTAATAATAATCATATCAAAATGCAAAACGAAATGTAAACATCCTAGACATATAGCCCTTTAAAAATGGTTTAGAGTAATAGCAGCAAATGAACATGTAGTACATGACTAAAAAAATAACAATGCGGAATTGGCTTGTTGTGTACCTTATTAAGAAGATAGGTAACAGTCTAGGAATGGATGCTTTGTAAAAATTATAGATAAAATGTAAAAAAAAAAACACCTCAGCGATATCAGCAATTTGCACATTTGATTGAAAAGTAAAACATTCAAAATTGCACTGGAGAGCAAGTACATATGATTACTGGCCTCCAAACTGCCAAATTAATGGCTTCCAAAATGTTTGTGGGAAATCTATTCAGCATAGCTCTGGCAACAATCCCAGACACAGTTGGCAAATTATTTAAATGTATAAGATGAAAAATAGAGTTTGGAAGGAGTACCAGACAATGCCAGTGAAAAGGACAAATGCAATTTGGACAATGCCCCTTAATGTGCCAAAAGATGATGCACGTGCAGCAGCAAACAGAAAGAGGGAGAGAGAACTGCTTTTGCATCATCAGCAGAATTTAGCAAGTAACTAGACAAAGACAGAAGAGAAAAAGACATTCAGATGTACAAAAGCGTATATATGTATATATATATATATATATATATATATATATATATATATATATATATATTGTGACGGTATGCGAGGTGATGTAGTGGATAATCGCTATATTTCACCTCACATTCGTTCTATTGCAAGGGACTGAACCGGAATCCGGCCTGGGTTTTTCCAGCCTCTGTGGCAGGCTAGGTTCCGGTCCAGATGTTCTGATCCACTTGAGTCCACACTCAGGTGGACTTTAAATGACCAGGAAGAGAGCACAGCAGAGCTCTGGCCTGAGTCTCAGAATGGAATCAGAGAGAGGAGCTCTGTTTGTTTGGATTGAAAAAAAAAGGTTTGCTTTACCCAGGGCTGGTGCAAGGATTTTTGACACCCTAGGCGAAACCTCATTTTGCCGCCCCCCCCCCCTGGCTCCACCCCTGACCACACCCCCTTTGCCCTGCCCCACCTTTTTACTGAAACGCTCATCGAATGAAGCCTACCAGCGCCCATCAAAGAATGTTTGCCTGCTTCCATTCATTTGGAAGTTGGGACACAGACACAGTCCTCCGCTGCACCTCTGACACTTTGTGCGATTAAAGTGGTGGCTGCCTGCTATTGCTGAGACTTAGTTGCCTGCTGCAGAGAGAAGAGTGTAGGAACACCAGTGGCTGGGCGCCCTAGGCAGCAGTCCTATGCAGGGTTATGGGGAAGAGGCCCTTGTTCCCTTCAACATGGGGACAAGATGTTTTGGGGGGGCTGAGCCCTCCTGCCCCAAAACAACTCCCCATGTTGAGGGCATGTGGCCTGGTATGGTTCAGGAGGGGGTGGGCGCTCGCTTCTTTCCTGGCCTGCCAGGCTGCATACTTTTTTCAGGCATTCTTTTTACAAGTCGCACCCAAATCGCATCTATATCACACAGGTGCGACTTTCATGCGACTTTTGTGGGTTTACATTGAAGTAATTGAATCAAGTCGCATGAAAGTAGTGCAGGAACTTCTCTGAAGTCACTGTGACTTGAAGTCGCAAAGATTTGAATGATTATCATAGGTAAACTTGTGGTGCGACTTGTCATGCGACTTTGCGGCAGGAAAAGTCACACAAGTGTGAATGGGACCTAAACCTTATAGGAAACACCATATATATATAGTAGCATACCTCAGTTCTCATAT
The DNA here is from genome assembly GCF_042186555.1 of Aquarana catesbeiana. NCBI lineage: Eukaryota > Metazoa > Chordata > Amphibia > Anura > Ranidae > Aquarana > Aquarana catesbeiana. The sequence goes on from NC_133324.1 coordinate 412,822,792, forward strand.
TGCTTGTTGTGTGCTCTTTGTTCAAAGTTGTTGTTTCTTCACAAACAGCCTTTCCAGATTCTCTCACCCATTACTGTCTATAGGGTGGCTCCTTTTAGGGTCCTCTAGAGCCAATCTTACACTTCTGTGTGTGTCGGTGCGGTACCTCTTCCCGTTCCAGCCAGCCCAGGCTCCACGTGTCCCCAAGCCCGGAGAGCTGCCGCCAGGCGCCACGCCATCCTCCATCCTTACTCCGCTCCAGGAGAGCGTGGGGGGGCGGGGCGGGGGGGCGCTGTGCCGCTGGACTGACATGGATGATGGACACACACTGTAGAGCCGAGAGCTGTCTCGGCGAGATATATGACAGAGCGGAGACTGGAGAGCGGAGGGGGCAGCTGCTGCTGCCTGACACTGACACAGAGAGCGCCCTGGGGGTTGCTGGACAGGACAGATGTTACTGGCTCGCCGCTCGCTGCAAGATAGCAGAGCAGAGAGGGGGGATTACTGTCTGTGTAAACACAGCAGCGGCGAAGCGGGGGGGGGGGGCGGGGGCAGGTGTCGGCGGCTGCTGCTTGACATGACAGGGTAGTTGCAAGGACAGTGCAGGAGTAAAATAGCCAGCGGCCGGGCGCCCTAGGCGGCAGTGCGCCCTAGGCGGTTGCCTAGTCCGCCTAGTGGTAGCACCGGCCCTGGCTTTACCTCATGTTTTGTGGGTGATGGGGTCCAGCCCCGCACTGTATAGAGAGCGGTCTACTGTTTAGTTTAGCGCCGGACGGCAAGGATTTGATTTACTGTTTTTGTTTATTTTTTTATGACTTGCAAACCACTTGTAAATAAAGCGGGCAACACTCCCGATTTTATGAAAACTGCCTGTACGCTGACCTTCTTTCCGAGAAAAAGTGATCCCCACAAGCTAATCTCCCACAATATATATATATATATATATATATATATATATATATATATATATATATATAATTTATATACTGTGGATATACATGTGTGTATAAATATATATATCAATACTATAGTACCAAAAGTATTGGGACAAATACTTTTACACGCACATGAACTTTAATTGCATCCCATTCTTAGCCTATAGGATTCGATATTGAGTGGGCCCACCCTTTGCAGCTATAACAGCTTCATATTTTCTGGGAAGGCTGTCCACGAGGTTTAGGAGTATGTCAATGGGATTCTTTGACCATTCTTCCAGAAGCACATTTGTGAGGTCAGGCACAGATGTGGACAAGAAGGCCTGACTCACAGTCTCCACTCTGATTCATTCCAAAGGTGTTCTATCAAGTTGAGGTCAGGACTCTGTGCAGGCCAGTCAAGTTCCTCCACCCCAAACTTGCTCATTTATGTCTTTATGGACCATGCTTTGTGTGCTGGTCCAAAACATTTGGTGGAAGGGGGATTATGGTGTGAGGTTATTTTTCAGGGGTTGGGCTTGGCCCCTTAGTTCCCTTAGTTAAGAAAAGAGGAAACTCTTTTATTAAGGCGTTAGCATACCAAGACATTTTTGACAATTTAATGCTCCCAACCTTGTGGGAACAGTTTGGGGGTGGCCCCAGTGCACAAAGCAAGGTCTATAAAGACAAAGATGAGCGAGTTTGGGGTGCAGGAACTTGGCTGACCTCAACTCGATAGGACACCTTTGGGATGACTTAGAGTGGAGGCTGCGTGCCAGGCCTTTTCGTCCACATCAGTGCCTGGCCACACAAATCTGGAAATTCTGGAAGAATGGTCAAACATTCCCATAGACACACTCTTAAACCTTGTGGACAGCCTTCTCAGAAGAGTTGAAGCTGTTATAGCTGTAAAGGGTGGGCCGACTCAATATGGAACCCTATGGACTAGGACTGGGATGCCATTAAATTTCAAGTGTGTGTAAAAGTAGGCTTACCAATAGTTTTGGCAATATAGTTTACATATATATATATATATATATATATATATATATATATATATATATATATATATATATATAAATATATATATATATTGTACCTTGAGGTGGGTAAGATATAGAGGACCTTGTCTTGGCTTTAATAAAATATTCTATGATAAGGGAAATAAACCCAACATTCTCCTAGTGTAGAAATTGCCAGAGAAAGTAGCTGATATAGCCCCTCGTGCCATTACCGTTGACACTTTCCACTCTCATTCCTCCTAGATAGCCCACAAAACATTTCCTTCAAATATATCCCCAGGTTCGGATAGACTCCCCTACATTTTCTATAAAACATTTCTACCCTTGCTTTTGCCAAACATGGTTAGATTGTTTAATTGTTTTATGGGAGACTCCGCAGTCCCACCAGACATACAATCCCCCTTTATTACTGTAATACCTAAACCTGATAAAGATCTTCCACTGTGTGTGTGCCAACTGCAAGCCAATAGCCCTATTGAACTCTAACCTGAAGATCTTCACAACAATGCTAGCTCTTAGATTGTACAGAGTTCTTCCTTCAATAATCCATAAGGATCATGTTGGGTTTATCCCCTTCTGACAGGTGGGAGATAACACCAAGAGGGTCATTGGCCTTACTGATGTGGCCATTAAAAAAAAGCTTTTCTCCTAAGCTTTGATGTAGAAAAGGCTTTTGATAGGCTGAGTTGGCCATTTTTATTTGCAAATCTCAGACATATAGGGCTAAAAAGTCTTTTTTAGCTATCATGCACCTTTCTTCTGACTCTAATGCATGCATTAGGACCATGTACAAACAAAAATGTTGATATCAACTGAATAGACCAGCCCTATATTCATAAATATAAAAATAATGAAACAATCAGCGCACATAAATAATGAGTATAAGAAAAAATGCAGCTGTACACTATAAGGCAAATCACAACACCTCAAATAAAATATAAAAAGTCAGATTAGTGCATAAACAAGTATGGAGACAGTAAAGAGTTCTCAGCAATCAAAGGGCAGGGACACCTCGTGAGGAGAACACAATTCTGTTCCACTGAGTTGTCTGAGTGACTGATCCTCCGCCACCAAATCCAAACTCTTACCAGATGAGATGGACCTCTGAACTAACAGAAGGTCATGCAGGCTTGTATCCACAAATGGGATGGAGGCAGTAAGTAGATGAGCCGGATGGGACAGATTATCCAGGATCAGGTGTATAGGATGGAGAAAGAAACACAATCTAAGTGTTCTCCATAAAGTTCATTTATTGAAGTAATCCATAACATATAAAAAGGCTTTTGGCCATAAAAGGAATGCCGAAACAGCAATCAGTAAAGCGGCATTAAAAACGGTGTGTGTGTCAATGCCAGTGTAAAACACAGCACTCAGCCGGAGATGACTGCGGGTGATGTCCGCACGATAGCTCCTCCCCCATAGGCATTATGTCCTACGGCCCCTGCTGACGAAGTCCCGTCTCATCTGGTAAGAGTTTGGATTTGGTGGTGGAGGATCAGTCACTCAGACTATTCAGCGGAACAGAATTGAGTTCTCCTCACGAGGTGTCCCTGCCCTTTGATTGCTGAGAACTCTCTGCTGTCTCCATACTTGTTTATGGACTCATATATTGTGCTGCACTAATCTGACTATAGTCATAATTGCTCATGGGTAGACCTATGTAACAGACATCTTATAAAGACAAAGGGTGCAGAATCCCAAGGGGGGAGGGGGGGGCAGAGTCATGCAAATAAACAGAAATAAATCTAGCACCAAGAGCTCATTGTGTAGTAAATAAAATAATACAATATAATAAACAAGGTGGAAGAAAAAACATGTAGTCCTTAACTTGGGCAACTAAGGGCAGTCTGCATCAAAGCACAGAAGTACTAGAAGAAGCCTAGAAAGGCTGGATGGAGATCATGCTGCAGTTTATTGGGGGAAACACTAGCTCCATGCTGGTGGAAGAGAGACTGTCCACTGTCAGTGCAGACAAACTTCCTGGATGAAGGCTGGATTTCTTTCTGTTTATAGTCTAAAACTTCCACATCACATTGTTGGACAGGACATGTTGTGAATGTTTACTCAACAGAGGGTCACCCAGATATACTGGAATAGGCATGCTCTGAGACTGTAACATTGGAAGTACAAGAGCTAGAACCATGGTGGATATCTGAGGTGCAGAAGACAGGAAGGGCACACCAACTAGAAGTGCTGTTCACCCAAAGCAAGAAATAGCTCATGTGCTGGAAAAACAAGAGCACATAAGTATGCAATATTGATGACTACAGAAGCTAGAAAGTCTCTCTTAAGAAGTGGCTATGGCAGAGCTGACAGATTTCATGGGACTTTGGGAACAAATTAAGATATTAAAGTGTTAAGATCTAAGATGGGTGAATAACCTCTTTTAGTTTTGGAACTGTGAAAGGGTTGGATTACAAGGTCTAGTCAGAAACACATTTATCCTTGTTCTGTAATGTTAAAGACATTTCATATTTTTTTCAAGTGACTTCTTTAGTTCTAATGAATATCAAGAAAATACTCCAGCATTTCTATTACAAAGTAAAGCAGATGTTATTGTCCAATAACTATATAAGAGGAGTAAAAACCTTGAACACTTAAGGACTGACTACTGGAAGCAAGAGCATGTTTTAGCATCTTTTATAATAAGACCCCTTTCACACTGGGGCAGTTTGCAGGTGCTATTGCGCTAAAAATAGTGCCTGCAAACCGACCCGAAACAGTTGCTGCTGTGTCTCCAGTGTGAAAGCCCTGAGGGCTTTCACACTGGAGCAGTGCACTAGCAGGACAGGAAAAAAAGTCCTGCTAGCAGCATCTTCAGAGCAGTGAAGGAGCGGTGTGTATACTGCGCCTTCACCACTCCTGCCCATTGAAATCAATGGAGCAGCGTGGAGCAGAGGTGCTTTGTGGTGGTTTTTAACGCTTTCTCGGCCGCTAGCGGGGGGTAAGACCCCCCGCTAGTGGGCGAATATCGCCGCTAAAATGACGGTCAAGTGCCGCTAATAATATGGGCGCTTTACCGCCGAAGGTCCTCCCACCCCAGTGTGAAAGGGGCCTAAGAAGCAGTAACAGGAAGATACCGAATGGCAGGAAAAGAGTATGAAGTATGCTTGAGCAACACTCAGCCCAGTGACACAGCACTTAATTCCTCAGCATTTTTTTTATAATTCTTTATTTAAAGGTCTGCATCGCATACACCCAACTAAGAAATATTGTATAAGTGTCATTCTCTAGAAAGAGTATGAAGAAAATTGTGTGTACATAACTTGAATAAAAATTGATTGACACAAAAATAGTAACAGTCTTAAGTACCACAGAGCATATTTAACTTCTACGGAAGCTATAGCTTTCAACCAAGTAGGTAAAATCAGGGTCTAAGTGCTGCGATGCCACCCAAGTTTTTTATCTTTCTGTTGCAAAAAAACAGAAAGGAATATAGCTGGGGGTCTGGGATTAAAAGTACCATTTCAGTCTTCGCAGATGACACCAAGCTATGCAGTGGAATAACATCTTTAAAGGATGTCTCCAACTTACAAGCTGACCTCAATGCACTGTTTAATTGGGAAACTATGTGGCAAATGATGTTTAATGTTGATAAATGTAAAGTTATGCACTTGGGGGCTAAGAATATGCATGCATCATAAATATTAGGGGGAGTACAACTGGGGGAAATCCATGGTAAACGTGGATCTGGGTGTTCTGGTAGACCATAAGCCTAATAATTGCATGCAATTCCAAGCAGAGGTTTCCAAAGCGAGAGATATAATTTTGCTCCCGTACAAATCATTAGTAAGACCTCATCTCGAATATGCAGTTTAGTTTTGGACGTCAGTTCACATAAAGGACATTGAGGAACTGGAGAAAGTGCAGAGAAGGGCATCCAAACTGACAAGAGGCATGGAGGAGCTCAACTACGGGGAAAGATTAGAGGAACTGAATTTATTCTCTCTTGAGAAGAGGCGATTAAGGGGGGGATATGATAAACATGTACAGTATAAATACATAAGTGGTCAATATAGTATGGAGGAAAAAAATGTAATCTCCATATACAGAAAGATTTATTTACAGTAAGAGTTTATAGGTAAAATTGAGGGATATAATTATGACACCCAATAGTTATAATAAATGAAGTGAAACGCCCCTAACAAAGTCATTCTCTGATGAAACAACTTAGGAAGGAGTCGGCAACATGACGCTCCTGCAGGCTGGGACACGGCGGTCATCTTTCTGGTGGGGACAGGCTGTATATATACAAACAGAGCTCGTTTTTGTTTGTCAGCATTGTGAGTGCAATTTCAAATGTTTTTATCTGAATAAATACTGTCATGATGTACGACACAATGAGGTTTATCTCCTTTTGTCTACATGGCATGACGTATATGTAATGATTACAGCTGAAGTGTAATTTTGAACAAATAGAATCATATCCAGGTTTGCTGCATCCACTATCCGGTCTACTGCCATTGAGCGTTTGAAGATTGATGGGCTTCCTTCTTACCTTAGTTTACTTGATTTATGCTGATGTGACCTTTGTGATGAGAGTACACTACAGGGTGGTAAGCGGCTGTATTGTTGGGTGCTGGTGATGGGTCTTCCTATTCCCTGTCTATTGCAGATTGAACTACCATTGAACATTTGTTCCTGGATTGTCTTTTTGGATTACAATTTAAGCACTGCACCTTAACTATATATACCCCCATAGGGTTGATGACCACTGTATTAAAGGACTGTGGAGCCCCCTCTTTTTCTCTCCCTTCTTTACCCCCAATACCGAGCTGATTATGCTGGAGCTATTTTAGAAGTCACAGCAGGTGATCCTAGAGGAGAGATCCATGACCAGCAGCACTGACCAACAGCGGTGACAACATCCATGGATTATTACTCATAACAGCTATGACACCACAGCTTTGAGGTGAGAGTTCTGAGAGACCATACTTACAGAAAGTTCAGAAGGGCAACACCACCATAGTACTTTATTAAGAAACCTTACATTGGATTCATATCACATTCCTCTTTTGGATTTTCTATTATAGTTCACCCATCGCTAAGGACTATATCTCTTTATCTATTATTGACTAGAATTTTTACTATATACCAGAGTACATGTACTGATGTGTCTGTTAGCACTAGCTTTGCACCAGCATTTATTTGTCATCAGTTAGCACTAGCTTTGTCATCAGTTGCTTATTACTTTTACCACCTAAGAGTTTACTATAGAATATTTTTATACTTATGCACTTATGCAAAATAATATTATTTTCACGTCACTATTTATTATCACTTATTTTATGTACCCTTTTCAAACACTACTTTACCTAGAGGAGGGATCCCAGGGTATGAGATCACTGCGCGAGATCACGTTTTGATTTAGTAATTTTGAAAAAAACACAATATTTTTGGTAAAAAAATCCGCAATAAGCGTATATTGATTGATTTGCGCAAAAGTTATAGCGTCTATAAAATAGGGGATAGATTTTTGTTATTTTTACTACTATTTTTTTTGTTTACTAGTAATGGCAGTGAGCTACGATTTTTATAGGGACTGTGACATTGTGGAGGACAGATCAGACACTTTTGACACTTTTTTGGGACCATTGACATTTATACAGCGATTAGAGCTATAAATAGCCATTGATTCCTGTATAAATGTCGCTGGCAGGGAAGGGGTTAACACTAGGGGGCGATCAAGGGGTTAAATGTGTTCCCTCACTGTGTGTTCTAACTGTGGGGGGATGGGAGTGACTACAGGAGGAGACATATCATTGTTCCTACTTAGTAGGAACACACAATCTGTCTTCTCTCCTCTGACAGAACCGAGATGTGTGTGTGTGTTTACACACACACATCCTCGTTCTCATTCTGTCACGAGCGAGCGCGGGTGCCCGGTGGACATTGCGCCCACCGTGCACACGCATTGGTTCCAGGGACACGCTGCCATCATGTGCACACCTCCGGTGGTGTGCGCACATCTGCAATAGCGTCTTAAAGAGCCAACGTATACCTACGGCGATTTGCGTAAACGTGCCAACCTGCCGCAGTATACCTGAGGCTGCTGGTCGGCTAGCAGTTAACTAATCTTCAGGCCTAAAATTATCATTGTAACAAATATGCAAAAAACACACAAATGACTCTGGCAGTGAAATGTTTAAAAGCAGTGAGGAGAGTCAGAGATAGTTTGTTTTAAAACTACTTTAGTACTTGTTAAAAATATGTAAATAGTTTAATGTCCATAGTCTGGTTACAAGTGTACTTCAAGCTAAAAAAACCTGCAATTGTAGACTACACACAGCTATGAACGTGACAATACTGGTTTTTGGTGATTGGCTAGTTACATGCTTCTCCATCATTGAAAGTCCTGAGAATTTTCTTTGTTCCTGGGAGTTGAATGGTTCATTGGGGAGAAATTTAAAATTTAATATGTATTGATGGGGGCATTAAAGTAAAGCTGTGTTTTTGCCCTGTGGTCTATTAAGACTTCTGTAAAATTGTATTATTCTTGTGATGCAAATGTCAGCTAATGTCTTTGCTTGTTGTTGCATAATATTAAAAACATTTTGCTAATGTAGTGGGTTAGCATTAACAGAATATTAAACACTGAAAAATCCACCAGTAAATATTGCAGACTTTTAACCTGACTTGCATGATGGCATACTTTGACATATGTGAATGAATATATGATAGATTGTATTAAATGCACACTATCATGCATTCTAAAAAATAAATGATTTGCGATGTCATATCCAATTTAATACCAATAAAGCATATCAACTTTATTTTTCATTAGGCCACCTGGTTTTTATAAACAAGCATACCTAGAGTCTGCAAAAGGTTTGACTTGATTGTCTATCATGTATTTTTACCATGTGGATCCATTAATTATAATCTAGGGATAACAGTGCTTGAGAAAGACGGAGCATCAATCAGACACTTAGAAAGCACCCGCTATTGTTATCAATTATGAGCTCTTGCTGCATGTTTCACTACAGTTTACATGAAAAAAGTGCAAGATCAAGCTTTGGCCTTGACTTTATTTCCGTTAGTGACAGGTATTATTGGTAAAATCTGTTGTGTACTTGTCAAAAGCTTCCATAGAGGGAAGATCATTAATTTGAGAAAGAGCTTGAAGGTTTTATACACAGCCTAAGTGATTGATAGCTTGGCTTGCATGAAAGAATAAGAACACTTGAGCATTGAGATCGCATGGAGAACATTCAGAAATATTTTTTCTATGTACTCTATTACAAAAACAAAGTCCACAACAGTGTCTTCCCTTTATAAGTAATAAAGAAACATACATAATGTATGTCAACAACATTTAGTCCCTTCATGGGAGAGGGTAAAACAAGTCCTAATGCCTAAACACATTTTTTTTTAATTTTTACATGTACTAGTAAAACTGGGTGGATCATATTTGTATTTTTTTTTCAGGACAAATCGGCTTGTCATTTGATGGTAAATGATAATGGATCTCCTAATATTTTTAATTATCTAAGGAAAACTGGTACAAAATAATAATTAAAAAAAATAGATTTAAATATTGCCAAAGAACAACCACAAATACATTCTCCTGCTTTTGGTGATTATAGCAATTCCACATATGTGTATGTTATTTGTACCTGTAATAGGGCCCAGAAACAATTGTGCGCATTTTGCTTTTTTTTATCCCACCTAAAACATAATGGGCTCCATTCACAAAAGTAACATGCATGTGGTATTTAGGTGTCTGGACACATTTTGCCTAAATATTGCATACAATCCTGTATCTCTCAATTCACTATGCAGTTCTGCGGTGTTTACTGCAAAACACTGAAAGCTCTCAGAAAATACCACATGAACATGCGTTAAACTCAATTCACAGAAGGAAGTAAATAATTAAATGCATGCAGTAATTAAGTAGTAGTCCACGCATGCGGCATTTGTGGAACGTGTACTGGTTGTTAAGGAGCGGGTGGCTGCCGCGTCCTTAACAACCAATGAGTCATCAGCTGTCAGCGGGGCCAGCAATAATTTTTTTAAAACTAAATGGGGTCCCCTTTCAAACCCATACAGGACCCTTAGGAATTGGTATGAATTTTGCAGGGAACCCCTACGCCAAAAATGAAAAAAATGGCATGGGGTCCCCCCAAAATCCCTACCAGACTCTTATCTGAGCATGCAACCTGGCAGGTCAGGATGGGGAGGGGATAAGTGAGCACTCCACCTCCTGAACCAAACACCTTGTCCCCATGTTGATAGACACAAGGATCTCTTACCTTCCCTACAACCCTGAGCGGTGGTTGTTGGGGTCTGCAGGTGGATTGAGCCCATGTTGGGCCCATGTTGAGGGCATGTGGCCTGGTATGGTTGGTTCAGGAGGGGGGTGCTCACACATCCTCCCACCTTACTGACCTGCCAGGCTGCATGGTCAGATAAGGGTCTCCCTCAAAATCCCCTCAAAATCAATACCAGACCCAAAGGGTCTGGTAAGCATTGGGGGCCCACGCCAGTTTTTTCAGATTTTTTTTATTGCTGGCAATTTTTTTTTACATTCAGCTGTCATTGGGGAACCATGCTGACAGCTGATGACTCATTGGTTGTTACGGATGCAGCGGCCGCCCGCTTCTTAACAATGCCTACTTATTAATATTAATAAATATGCCAGCAACTGCCAGGTGTTAAATTACCCCATGTTTTCACTACTATGCAATATTTTAGTAGGATTTTTTAGTGAATGGCAAAAATTTTTTCAAAAACTGCTGTGCGGTATCTTACCACGTACTCTCTGATGTGGTAAGATATCGCTTTGTGAATGGAGCCCCTGACACTAATACTAACTGACACTAATACCAATTTAAAAATAGCGTTTTAAAAAAAAATCCTACCTAAAATATATTGACTGCAACCTTGATCTTTGACCCTGACTTTGACCCTAACCCCAATCCTGACACTGACCCACATTGTATAGTTCGAATATACCTATTTATTCTTTATTTTGTCTTTCTTTTTTTTCCACACACATTTGTTCTTGCTTACATTTTTCTTTTCTAGCAGGAGAAAAAGATACAATGTATCTTTTTGTCCATTCAAGAGGAGAAAAAAAACACAGCGGAAGCCTGCACGTAGACTGATCACTGTGTTAGCCAAGCCCAGTTCCCGACCATTAATACGTGGCTCTATGCTGCATATATGTGTACACACAGCAGCAAGGGGTTAAAGGGGCTAATACAGAGGAATAAATGCGAGGATAAACGCATTCTTTCAAACAGGTTATAGCGATATCTGAAGTTTCTTCTGACCTTGTTTATAAATGCTAGTTGCCTGGCTGGTATGTTGATGCTTTGACTTCATTGCTTGAAAAGTTGCTGACCTAGAACAATCAGCTAATCAGGAAAGTCAGAAGGTCTGATCTGCATTCCTGTTCCAGATCAGTAACTCAGAAAGTATCTAAAGCGTAACTAATAACTGTTTTTTTAGAAGGAAAGGTCACCAATGGCAACCTCCTCATCATAGGCTTAGTCTAATAAAAGTTAGTATAACATACCTGCACTCAAAGTTATTCAAATTAGCCTATACAGCAAAATCATATGCTCACTAACTAAGATTAACCCAGGACGCTAAAATATTTGCTTAATTCTAATTACGTATCTAGGAAGAACAGCTTTTGTCATTTTGGGAATGCCCTGAAAGCCACAGGCTATAATTGCACTGTGGTTTACAGGAACACTGAATTAAAAAAAAAAAAAAAAAAAAAACCTTACGATAAAGCTGTGTCCTATTTTTACTAAAAGTTTAAGAAGAAATTATTTTAATTTCCTTCAATGGTATTTCTCTACAGCGATAAGACAGATGGAACATTTTTCAGTCTAATTTACTTAAAAGCCCCATATCAACAATAGCAACTTTAATTCTTATTAGCAGAGGAACGCTTGACATGCAGTACTGCAAATGTGTAAATTGAACTGGAATTGAAAAAATAGATCTTATTTTTATGGCTCCCCGTACTCTCAGTCTACACTATATGGTATTTTGAAAAACAGAATTGTTCCAGCTTTGCACAATATTACAAAGCACTGCATATTTGAAGTCCCCTTAGTAATTTTTCAAAATGTGATGTTTGGTAAGAAAACATATAGTTACTTAGTAATCAAAATGCACTTTGCATTGGCAGAATGGATTTTAGGTACACTGCTATTATCTAAACGGTGTAGGCGCGCAAAGGTTAAAGCAATGTTTTCAAGTACTTTTACATTGGAAGCAAAATTAATGAGTTGATTAAAAAAGGATTTCCATTAATACCTTAGAGGGACCTTCGAGTATTTTCATAGATTTTTATTAACAGTCTTGTATAATTAACTTAATACAAGGACATGTTAATATTTAGTATTTTAAAGAATATTGTGTAATAAAGGATAACTGTACTTTTAGTGCAAATCCACTATTTGTTCTTGTCCCTGCGGCCTGTTCACAAGCACAGAGCTGAAGAGAGCAAAGTATTACTACAGTCTGGAATTTCACAGTATCTACTTTTAGCCACTCTACCCCAATAGCCTCTAGGGGGTAATGGGGGTGCCACATGCTATTGTGTTTGTAAGGCATCTACTAATAAAACTATGTAAGGAAAAATGAGGCAACTGCAGATTGAACCCATTAGGGATTGAGACTTTTTTTATTTTTATTTTTTTTTACCGACAGCAAGCAGAAGAAAATAGGGGTCTTGTCCAGAAAGTATACTTATTCTTTAAAGGGCAGCAATTTTACTATTAAAAAGGTTGTGCCTATTTCACAAAATTTTGCTTATCACCTCTTTTAAAACCACTTGCCGACCAACATATGTATACATACATTGAAGCTACACATCTGAAGATATCAGCCATAACCCCTATACTGTTTTTTTCAGCTGGCGACTCGCTTTTCTTTGAAAGCATTCCAAGGGGCTAATGAGCTGCTGGAACGCTTTCAAAAGTGGATGAAGGGGACCCCCCTCCCACCACTCACTGGTGTTTCTTGGGCATTCCATTTCCACTGGCTCACCCAGCTGGCTGGTCACAGGGGCGTAAAAAAACTAGATGATCTTCGATCATCTCTATGGCCTTGGAGGACCGGAGCAATGTCATGATGTCACTTCCGGTCCAGGGTGGAAGTCAACAATTTTTTTTTAAAAGCAAAAGATGCTTTTAAAGGTAAAGGAGAGATTTGGGGTCTTTTTGACCCCAAATCTCTCCAAAAAGAGAACCTGGCAAGTGATAAAAAAATTTGACGGGATAGTGTAAAAATAAAATATGAAATAAATAAGAAAAAAAATTTTAACATGCCCCATCCCTCCATGCTCGCGCACAGCAGCAAATGCGTATGTAAGTCACACACACATAAATAAACGTTTTTCACACCACACATGTGAGGTATTGTTGTGAATGTTGGAGTGAGAGCAATAATTCCAGCACTAGACCTCCTCTGTATTTCTAAACAGATAACCTGCAAAGGCATTTAAATTATTGCCTATGGAGATTTTTAAGTACTGTAGTTTGTCGGCATTCAACGAGCCCCATTTTTAAAGCGGGACATGTTAGGTATCTATTTATTCGGTGTAACATCATCTTTCATATGATACAACAAAATGTGATATATATTGTGTTTTTTTTATTTCATTAAAAAAGAACTTTTTTCCCAAAAGTGTGTGTTTGAAAAATCACTTCGCAAATACCATGTGACATAAAAAAATTGCAATGATCGCCATTTTATTCTCTAGGGTCTATGCTATAAAAAGTATATGTAACGTTTGTTGGTTATACATCATTTTCTATCAAAAAATACTGATTTAAACTTGTAAACAAAAAGTGCCAGAAAAGGCTTGGTTTTTAAGTGGTTAATGTACTGGACCATAGAGGAAGAGAACTAGTTAACCCACATTTTTCCCAACTTAATTTTGATAGTATAGGAAATTATCAATACACAAGCAAGGTCTGGTTGGGTTCTGGAAACATGGAACAAGCAGACTGACAGAACAGGGCCTCTTTTTTCCTTATCAATTTGGTAGTACCGTAAGATTGTGATTTTGTTGTACTCAGTAGATTGAACATAATTATGTTATCAGAAGCTGTCTGATACGTTAGTAGAATTCAAAACCCACCCTACACAAACAGATATCATGCATATGAATGTGTGAAACTAAGAGATTTAATTTCCTGAAAATGTTAGAGAAAAATGTCAACAAAATTTTACTTATTTCCAGCAGCCATATTAACAATTTAGATATATGAGGGAAAGCATACAGATTGCTGCTGATAAAGTGCACAGTGACAGATAAGTGCAGTGCATGTATGACGTAAACCCTTATTTATGCCCTTTAGCTAGCTAGCAAAATTCTGTGAATTGTGGGAAATTAATGTTGCCGATATCCTACAGCTTCTTTATAGCCTGTCTATTTCACATGCACTACAGTAATATTGGGTTGCATGTGCTTTTCACAGGGCATCAGCACTGAAGCTTTTTTTTTTTTTTTTACTTTGCCAGAGCATGTGACAAGGTGATTTATAAGCAGGAGATTGTAGGAGACAAGGGAAATGGGTTGTCGCCCTAACACAAAGAGACCAAACAAGAACCTTTATATCAGTATGACCAGCTGTTCAAGCTTATATGATATTATAGTGGTTTGGTTTCTGATAATTATGGTTACTTTAACAAACTGTGCTTGAGTTATTTGAACTGCAGTGCTGGGGATTTTTTCTTATGTGCCCTGCCTGTGTACATAGATAAACTGTGCTGAACACCCAAAAATCCCTTTTGAGGACCGATATACTGAATGTCCACAACAACTTTGCAATAGTTTTTTTTTTCTAACAATTGCAGTGTTTTCTTTTTTCTTTTGCATTATTTTAAAGAAAAAGCAAGTTAGTGCATGAACAGTGTGCCCCTAAACCACCTCATAATACACCACTCACATCTACTGCACCCCTCGCCCTTCCCCATATACACAGTAAAATAACATTTTAGGTATTTAATGGTTAGATCTATTATCCCTGATAAAAAAAGTCTTGCTGCTGGCTCATTTTACACTGCTGCCTCTTCTGTGGTATCTTGTAGTAAAGTCCCAGCCTGTGCTCTTTGTCTCTAGTAACTTGGGCCTAGCCTTGTAATATAAAATGTTCCATCTGCTGGCCAATTTTATACTGCTGTGTCATCTGAGGTCTGTTAAAGTGTTTGTAAAAACTGAAGGATTTTACCTTCATACATTATACGCACGAAGGTAAAAAAAAATTCTCAGTGTAGCTCCCTCCCAGCCAGCTTACCCTAATACTTACCTTATCCAATCTTTCTCCAACAATGCGCACAATATGTCAAGTTTAAAATAGCGCAAAATTATGACAAAGTTAGAAACCTATATTTGCCACTGACAATGCTTTAAAAGCCCCATACTGGTCATCAGAATAGTGGTAAACATGAACATTGGCCCTGGAATTATTGCTCTTACTCTGGTGTCCTTGGGTGCATTTACATTCGTATAAACAGGATGGGTGGCCTTAACTTTTTTGGGGGGTTTAATTGCTTGGGTGTAGCATTGTTTTTTGGCTTTTTTTTCTTTCCCTAAATCTTTTTATGTCACATAGGGGACAGAAAGTAATAAAATATTTTAAGACAGGTTCTCTTTAGTGAAACATCAGGGGTCTTTTAGACCCTTGATGTTTCACCTTCTTTCCTGGCTACAAGACTAGAGACTGGATGTGATGGATTTTCGCTAGTGCCCATGTAGGTCTTGGGCATGGAGGTTGAACAGTAGCGCAAGGAAGCATGGCAGAGTGGGTCACACTAGGGAGGCACATTTTGGGGGTCATGGGAAGTGATAGTCATCTTTTGGAGTGTATAGACATGCCTGGTGGCTGCAGTCATTAGGAATGTTTGTAAAACCCCTTAGTGCCATTGCCATACACATTATGGATGTGGCGGAAAAAGTGTCAAAGGCATCTCCCAACTGTGTAATTTAAAGGTTTGATGTTTTTCCCATGTTGCCCATAAAGTCACATTTAAGTGGCTTCTCCCCACTGTATAATTTTTCTTTATTATATTGATTCATATCCCTCATGTCAGTGCCCATGCTCTTTTTGACTATCCCTTTTAGCCTTTAAAATTATCAGAATGTAACTTCAAGATTCAAACTATTACCCTGTGAACCAAATCATTGGACAATTGGCCATCCCTAAACCCAGTTATGTACTGAGTACACATGTACAGGGTAATAAAAATTACTTTGTTAGTAAGATAAGGAAAATGTTGGACTATGGAATGGGAGGGGTGAGGAAGAGTCACAAAGGTGAGAATAATCATAAAACTATTTGATAGTAATTCAGAAAGCCGAGGTTCACATTTAGTCTGTTATCTCTTGGGTCAAACAGAATTAAGTTGTAATTTAAAGGTTTTTCTTTCATGAGTATTTTACAAAAATTTCCTTAAGAATCAAAATATTCAAATCTTCCACAGAATGGTCTGGTTGCAAGCAGTAAGTATCTTCCTTGAGTTATTTTATGGTGTGTCTATGTAGATTATTTTCATAATTTCTGCCCTGTTTCACCACCAACACATCCGTGGTTGCAGCTGTTGCTTTGATCGAGGTATACCACATTATTGGTGGTGGCGGCTGTATGATCTTGTAGTATTGAAGGTTCTTTATGTGTCATCCTTTTTATAGATTAATGTGGCTGAACATATTCCAGCACGTATTGTTGCAAGGTATTGTTCTCTTTTTTGCATCTTTGCAATCAGAATGATGTTACTTGCTGATTAATTTATGTCTGAGGTTAGGTGGTTGCTTGAAGGCTAGCATGAGGGGTTGTCGGAAGTTTTTTTTTTTCAGCAATTAATCGTCTGTTATGATGGATTACAGCTCTTGGATTATCTTGCTTTTTCCATCTAGTGCTGGGTTGTATGTGTTTATTAGACATACATGGTAATTTTTTTTTTTGTTTTTCATTTTTTATCCAACAGTATTATCAAATGTGGTAATAAAGTTTGAAATTACATTTGTAGCATTAATATGATACCACAGCTTGAGGAATCAGGTTCTATATATTTAACAGGTGTGTAATTAGAAATTATTATAGCAATATAGGTGATCTAAGAAGACAAGTTGTAAAATATTTGTTCTGTGGAAGCAATATGCTGTACAAAACTAATGAAAGTATCAATAAAATGTGATGGGTAGTTTCTGGATTGCACAACTTTCATTTATTAAATAAACAATGAAAATGTCACAAAGGAGAGATTGATCAGAGACATAAACATTAAGTGACTAAAAGAGCTACAGAATAAGCTTAGCTAAGAAACACACAATTAAAGGGCATCTTAATCCTCTCAAACAAAAAGAACAAGAAATCAATTAACCAAACAAGAAAGCTGAACCAATGACTGCAGCTTGGCAAACAGAAGAACACACAGGATGCCATTTTACAAAAATTGCCATTCAGATACTGTGCAAAGTTATTCTGACATTTTAATTGCATCTACTGTTTTTACTTATTTTCTTTGGATCAGAGTTGAGGAGTGTTTTTAAGCATACATGGTAAAAAAAAAAGCAGGCAGCAATTTAAAGACTGCACTGGGAGAAGGAAAGTAGCATACTGAATGTTAATATTTACCATCTGCAAATGCTAGTAACTTGATTACTGTATATCAGGTTTCAATACCGTCAATCACTAACCACAAGTTAGATTGCAGTTGATGAAGGAAACAGATGTCTTTTTGGTTTGGTTTTTGGCACAAGAAGCAATAAAGCCCTTTGATCAGCATTGAAGTCAGGCAACTAGCATTTTTAAAGATGTCAGCAATGACAGTCTTGACAGTCTTGACATATCTGCAGTAAATGTTTCCTTTAAAGCCCAATTCCAGTCCAAAGTATTTATTGCATTTCAAATAGATTGAAAAGACATAGAGCTCCTATTATTTTTGTGCTGCCTTTGGGAGGCTTTCCCTGCACTTTCTGTCAAGACAGAAAGTGATGGAAATACCCTCCAATAGGAGCGAGGAAGAGAAAACATGTTTATTTCAATGAGCCATCCGGTTCCAGCGACAACCTCATCCTTCATTTTTTTGGACAGTTGTTAAAGGCAGTGGTAAAAATCTTCCCTGCTGACAGAAATTTCTTCCCCACTTTATATAAATCAATTTTAATTGGGTCAAAAAGAAAAAGTAACTTAACATAATACATTTAAAAGCTAACTTTAGAGAGATTCATATAAAGCTTTGAAAGTAAAAGATCTTTTATCTAATTATTCAGCTAGATGAATGTTAATTTTTTTTTAATTTCAAATTAATTTTTGCATCTTCCTCCAGGCTTCTTATTGTCAAATAAAAAATCATAAAAAGCAATAGTAATAATGGCTTAACATTACAGGATACCATTTATAATATCCTTACATAGCCTTCCTAGCTGCAAAGTATGCATAGGGGGTTATTTACGAAAGGCAAATCCACTTTGCACTGAAAGTGCACTTGGAAATGTAGTGGCTCTAAATCTAAGGGGTAGATCTGAAATGAGAGGAAGCTCTGCTGATTTTATCATCCAATCATGTGCAAGCTAAAATGCTGTTTTTTATTTTCCTTGCATGCCCCCCTTGGATCTACAGCAACTTTACTTCCAAGTGCACTTGCAGTGCAAAGTGGATTTTCCTTTAGTAAATAACCCCCACTGAGTATCCACTGTGCACATTACAACCTTTAGCTCATTCCTTTTCATTTTTCAATCTAGAATTTAATGGTTTTGGTTTTGTCTTCTGCAACGTTTCTCTAGAATGCTCCACCTTGAGTCTAGCAAGTCTTCAATTTTTTCTTAATTATTATTTTTTTTAAACATTGTGATTGTCATTCTTTAACCACTTCAGGACCGCCCCATAGCAGATTTACTGCACTCCTGGCTGCAGGGGGCACGCGTGAACATCTGCCACCACTTGCAGATCATTATTAAAACATGCAGAATGGAGATCTGCCTATGTAAATAAGGCAGGTCTCTGTTCTGACAGGGGGCGGGGGGGTGGATTTTGTGTTCCTGCAAAGC
This sequence comes from Aquarana catesbeiana, assembly GCF_042186555.1. NCBI lineage: Eukaryota > Metazoa > Chordata > Amphibia > Anura > Ranidae > Aquarana > Aquarana catesbeiana. Next base: position 412,841,727 of record NC_133324.1, read on the forward strand.
AGGGGATACAATCCATCTCTTACCCTAGTAAAAGCACCTAACACAGTACACAATAACACTGGCTAGGCACACGGTTAACCCTTTGATTGCTTTAGATGTTTAATCCCTTCCCAGCCAGTGTCATTATTTTTAGCACTGATCACTGTTTTAGTGTTACTGGTTACTGCAGAGTGTTAACAGTGTCTGTTAGTGTCTGATTGTCCGCCGCAATATCGCAGTCCCACTATAAGACTCTGATCACTGACATTACTAGTATAAAAAAATACATAAATACAAATTCCATAAACATATACCATAGTTTGTAGACGCTATAACGTCTGCGTAAACCAATCAATTATTGGGATTTTCTTACCAAAAATATGTAGCATAATACATATTGGCCTGAATTTATGAAGATATTTGATTTTTCAATTTTTCAAAGTGAAAAATATAGTTTTTCTTTTTCTTTCAAAAATTGTCATGTTTTTTGTTTACAGCGCAAAAAATAAAAAACACAGTGGCGATCAAATAGCACCAAAAGAAATCTCTATTTGTAGAAAAAATTTACAGAAATTTTCCTTGGGTACAGTGTTGCATGACCACGCAATTGCCAGTTAACCACTTCAGCCCTGGAAGGTTTTACCCCCTTAATGACCAGGCCATTTTTTGCGATACAGCACTGCGTTACTTTAACTGACAATTGCACAATCAAGAGACGCTGTACCCACATTTTTTATTAACCACATATAGAGCTTTCTTTTGGTGGTATTTGATCACCTCTGCGGTTTTTATTTTTTGTGCTATAAACAAAAAAAAGATCAACAATTTTGAAAAAAAAAACAATATTTTTTACTTTCTGTTATAAAACACATCCAATAAAAAAATGTAAAAAAATTAATTTCTTCATCAATTTAGGCCACTATGTATTCTTATACATATTTTTGGTAAAAAAAATCACAATAAGTGTATATTGATTGGTTTGCGCAAAAGTTGACTTGTCTACAAACTATGGATATTTTTATGGCATTTTTCTTTCTTTATTCTTTTTACTAGTAATGGAGGCAACCAGCGACATTTTTTGGGAACCAGTGACATTATTACAGTGATCAGTGGTAAAAATATGCACTGTTACTGTACTAATGACACTGGCAAGGAAGGGGTTAACATCAGGGGCAATCAAAGGGTTAACTGTGTGCCTAGCTGGTGCTTGCTTACTGTGTGGGGGCTGCTCTGACTGGATGAAGACAGAGATCTGTGTTCCTGCTTAGCAGGAACACAAGATCTCTATCTTCTTCCCTGTCAGGACGACAATCTGCCCTGTATACATAAGCAGATTGCCATTCTGCCTCTTTGGGGAATGATCACGGATGGCCGTGGACATCGGGTCCGCTGGACCCGTCTATTGGCATTCCCTTGTCTAATCAGCGCACGATTGTGCCTTCGGTGGTGTGCACAGTGTCTATTGCAGGAAATTACATACAGGTACATTGTTTCACGCAATAGAGCCGACCTGCCACAGTAAAAGTGTGGTAGGCGGTCGGCAAGTGGTTAAAGAAATGAAGTGCTGTATCGCAAAAAATGGACTGGTCATGAAGTAGAGTAAATTTCCAGAGGTCAAGTGGTTAATTTCTATATTTTAGTTTATTTTATTTCTTTATCTTATTTTTTTTCATATCAGTCATATAACTTAATAAATATGTTCCATGTCTGTTGGCTGATTGTTCTTGAAGAAATCATCTATTTTGTGATATTCAACCCTCTTCACTGCTTTGAACTTCTGGTGCTGTGAAGGTTAATAGCTTTGGACCTTGCCATGTCTCAACAGGAAGGGTAACTGGGGTGGTTAATTAGCATTGGTGGGCTCTAGGGTTCTTTGAGTGTGCATGACAAGAGATAAAGAAATGTGTGACATGTCAAGAACATATTGTTGGTAAAATTGTACCCATGCCTTCAAAACATTTGCCCACTACAGATGCACCATTCCAGATTATGCAGATAGATTTTTCAGAAATGTCACTTTGTGGAAGGTTCAGATATCTGCTTGTGCGTGTTGACCAATTCTCAGGGTAAGTGGAGGCTTGTCCTACTGCAAAGAATGATGGTAGGCACAATGAACCAGACCTTGAAAAGCTATCTTTCATTACTCCGAAGCAATGTCCTCTGCCCCGTTTCCCTCAGATATGCTTAAGGCGTATGTTGTTACCATCCCGAAGCCTGGTAAAGAGCCTATTACTCCAGCTATTTTCAGAGCTATCTCCTTACTAAATACTGGCGTCAAGCTCTATGCTAAAATCCTGGCCCATAGGCTTCTCCCTATCCTTCCAACTTTGATCAAACCTGATCAAACAGATTTCACTGCAGGCAGACAAGCATCAGATGCCACAAGAAGAGTTGTTGATATTATACAATATGCTGGGTCCTGTCGGGCGCCTTCTCTGTTACTCTGTTGGATGCGGAGAAGGCATTCGACAGGGTTCACTGGGGTTAGATGACTCACACCCTCAAAAAATTTGGCTTCACTGGACCTATCCTTTCCGCTATCTTAGCTTTATATTCCTCCCCATGTGCGCAGGTATATACTTCAAATATGCTATCTCGCCCCTTTTCCATAGCCAATGGAACAAGACAAGGGTGCCCTTTGTCCCCCTCAATCTTCAATCGTCTCATAGAGCCCCTAGCGGAAAAAGTCAGAGCACATCCTGGTATCCCAGGCTTCTCCCTCCAAGGAAAATCTCATAATATAAACCTTTTCGCTGATGATATCATTCTATTTCTAACCTCTCCATGCACATCCTTACTACAATCCCATGACATTCTCAACAAATGTATCCAGATTTCTTACTACAAAGTTAACTTTAAAAAATCACTCATACTAGGTTTGAAACTTTCCTCCCATCTTCAATCCCACCTACAAAATGCCTTCCCTTATACATGGAATAAATCAAGCATACCTTACTTAGGACTACAAATAACAGCCCTCAAAATTAACAGATGCTAACTATAATCCCCTTATAGATAAAATAGCAAAGGAAACAAAGCGTCTGTCTAAAGTGGAATTGACCTGCTCTGGCCGTTTGGCAGCCTTCAAAATGCTCATATTCCTTCAAATATTGTATTTTTTTTAACGCTACCCATTCCTCTTAAAAACACCCACCTTAGATTGCTAAATTCCCATATTAAACATTATATTTGGGGTTCCAAGCGACCTAGATGCTCCAGAGTCCTTCTACTCAAACACAGATCTGTGTGTGGTATGGGATTATTTGATATACGTGACTAATTCCGGGCATCCACGCTTACCCAACTTAAATATTGGTTCTCACCATCCCCTGATATCCTTTGGAGCAATATTGAACAGGCCTTGAGTCCAACTTTGGACCTACAAACCTTTTTACTACTAGACTTATGGAGACCCGTCCCCCTACGCCAATTCCCACTAACTATAAAGCCTCCTTAATGGCATGGAGAGATCTTTACAATTTGGCATCCCTGTCCTCTAATACAACGGATATCCCTATTGATATCCTAACATATGCAATTCCACATACTACTCACTCGGATTGGCTTGCCAAAGGTATCTCCTGGATTGCCGATTTATATAACACTCTTAAACCGTTTGATGTACTAAAGAAAGAATTTAACCTACTACCCACTGAATGTTATTAACACTTTTTGAAACTCTTAAAGTCCCATCATATATTCCTCCAAGATATAGTGTGGCAGTTCTATACAAAGACACCTACACCTCCCAAAGGGATATCTCTCTTCTACAATCTTTTTCAAGAGAAACTGAATTTCATCAAATCCCTTCTTTACCAAAAATGGGAATCAGACTTAGGTAAAACTTTTACAACTACTCAATGGAAATGTGAATTCAGAACAATATACAAAGCCTCTAGATGTGTAAACCATTGGGAAATATCCCAAAAAATAGCTCTGAGGTGGTACCTCACACCGTAAAAAATGTCTTAATTGACTTTCTCCAACTCCCCACTATGTTGGAGTGATTGTGGAGCTGTAGGAAACATCATACACGTGTTTTGGTCATGAAAACATCTCACAAGTTTTTGGAAAAGCATACAGTGGGGACAGAAAGTATTCAGACCCCCTTAAATTTTTCACTCTTTGTTATATTGCAGCCATTTGCTAAAATCACTTAAGTTCATTTTTTTCCTCATTAATGTACACATAGCACCCCATATTGACAGAAAAACACAGAATTGTTGACATTTTTGCAGATTTATTAAAAAAGAAAAACTGAAATATCACATGGCCCTAAGTATTCAGACCCTTTGCTGAGACACTCATATATTTAACTCAGGTGCTGTCTGATCATTCTTGAGATGGTTCTACACCTTCATTTGAGTCCAGCTGTGTTTGATAATACTAATTGGACTTGATTAGGAAAGCCACACATCTGTCTATATAAGGCCTTACAGCTCACAGTGCATGTCAGAGCAAATGAGAATCATGAGGTCATGAGGTCAAAGGAACTGCCTGAAGAGCTCAGAGACAGAATTGTGGCAATGCACAGATCTAGCCAAGGTTACAAAAAAATTCTGCTGCACTCATGGTTCCTAAGAGCACAGTGGCCTCCATAATCCTTAAATGGAAGAAGTTTGGGGTGACCAGAACGATTCCTAGGGCTGGCCGCTCCGCCAAACTGAGCTATCAGGGGAGAAGAGCCTTGGTGAGAGAGGTAAAGAAGAACCCAAAGATCACTGTGGCTGAGCTCCAGAGATGCAGTCGGGAGATGGGAGAAAGTTGTAGAAAGTCAACCATCACTGCAGCCCTCCACCAGTTGGGGCTTTATGGCAGAGTGGCCCGACGGAAGCCTTTCCTTAGTGCAAGACACATGAAAGCCCGCATGGAGTTTGCTAAAAAACACCTGAAGGACTCCAAGATGGTGAGAAATAAGATTCTCTGGTCTGAAGAGACCAAGATAGAACTTTTTGGCCTTAATTCTAAGCGGTATGTATGGAGAAAACCAGGCACTGCTCATCACCTGTCCAATACAGTCCCAACAGTGAAGTATAGTGATGGCAGCATCATGCTGTGGGGGTGTTTTTCAGCTGCAGGGACAGGACAACTGGTTGAAATCAAGGGAAAGATGAATGCGGCCAAGTACAGGGATATCCTGGAGGAAAAGCTTCTCCAGAATGCTCAGGAACTCAGACTGGGCCAAAGGTTTACCTTCCAACAAGACAATGACCCTAAGTACACAGCTAAAATAACGAATGAGTGGCTTCACAACAACTCCGTGACTGTTCTTGAATGGCCCAGCCAGAGCCCTGACTTAAACCCAATAGAGCATCTCTGGAGAGACCTAAAAATGGCTGTCCACCAATGTTTACCATCCAACCTGACAGAACTGGAGAAGATCTGCAAGGAGGAATGGCAGAGGATCCCCAAATCCAGGTGTGGAAAACTTGTTGCATCTTTCCCAAAAAGACTCATGGCTGTATTAGATCAAAAGGGTGCTTCTACTAAATACTGAGCAAAGGATCTGAATACTTAGGACCATGTGATATTTCAGTTTTTCTTTTTTAATAAATCTGCAAAAATGTCAACAATTGTGTGTTTTTCTGTCAATATGGGGTGCTGTGTGTACATTAGTGAGGAAAAAAAATGAACTTAAATGATTTTAGCAAATGGCTGCAATATAACAAAGAGTGAAAAATTTAAGGGGGTCTGAATACTTTCCGTCCCCACTGTATTTAAATATATCTCACATATTACAGGAGTCCTGACATCACCAAGGCCTGGCGTGGCATTACTAAATCTAGGCATTGAGGGCTTCCCTCCCTCCTTCCATACGGTGGTCACACATGTCCTATTAGCAGCTAGAACATTGATAAATAGATACTAGCAATCCAATAGAGTACCCAATGTTTCAGAAGTAATTGAAATGACACAATCTAACTACATCTATGAATCTTTATTGGCTAATAAAGATGGCAAAAGAAAAAACTTCGACAATCAGTGGAAAATTTGGACTGACTGGTTTAGCCTCCCTGGCGGTATGATTATTTCAGATTTTTGATGCTCAAAGTGGTACAATGTTTTGCATGGAAATTTGGCGTTTTATATTGTAGGCCTGTAATTCTTAGGAATAACATACTTAAATCTGTCCAAACAAGAATCTAGTAGACATCCCAGGTATGATAAAGTTTGAAGCACAAAATCATAAATTATAATATAATAAATAACTATAATTAATTATAACAAATAATAATATAATAATAATAAAAATAATAATGTAATCAAATCAAAAACACTGAAATGTGCTCAGTTGCAGAATTGTCGCTGTCATTACTTTCAGTGTTTGATGACAAATTTCCCCACAAATCACTATCGCTCAATTCTGCAAGTGATTCTAATTTATTATCGCTGTTTTCTAGCTGGTCTAAAACCGCTTTTGATGTAAAGGGACGGTTTTGGTTGCTATGGACAATCTCCAGTTTCCAGGCAGAAAAGACAGTATTTATAATATAAAACTGCATGCGATGGAAAAACTACTAGGGACAAAAGGGATGTGAAATTATTTGATACTATTACTATTATTCGATAAGATTACAGCGTACTGTATGTATTGTGTGTGTTTCACTTTTTGAATTTGGCGCAGTGCTCCGTCCCCGTGCGTCGCAATGCTCACAGGGAATGGAGCCCGGCGCTGTGATACATCGAGCAGAGACACGGCTCGCACACACAGCTGGGAGACATCACAGGATCCTGGGGACAAGGTAAGTAACTGTACCTGGACCCTGTGATGCAATCCCTAGTGTGGCTCGGGGTTACCACTTTTGGTACTGAAAACCCACCCCGAGCCACACTCGGGAATACCGCCTGGGAGGTTAAAGTCGATTAAGGTTTTTCTTCATAAATATGGATTTTTGATCACATTAGTATCTCAGTAATACTCGTCTTTTATATTAATTTAAAAATGGTTAATATACAGCTCGTTACTATCCATCTAATACCTTACCCTTCCCTTTTCTTCCTAAAATTATTATTACACAGGAACATACTGCAATATTCTTATAGGTAAATCTATAACAGCCTACCCCTTATATGTTTACACCTCTTATGCCGTGCACACATGACCAGACCTTCAGTCAGAATAGACACCGGCGGTCTTTCCAACAGAGTTCCGACGGAGTTCCGCTGAAACGGACTTGCCTACACACGATCACACCAAAGTCCGATCATTTAAAATGCGATGACGTAAGTCGGGACTAGAAAAAGAAAGTTCAATAGCCAGTAGGCAATAGCTGCCCTTGCGTCGTTTTTGGTCCGTCGGAATAGCATACAGACGAGCGGTTTTCCCGATAGGAACTGATTCTGTTGGAAAGATTTGAAACATGTTCTATTTCTAGGTCCGTCAGAATTTTAGAAAGAAAAAGTCAGATGAAGCCCACACACAATCAGAATGTCTGATGGTATGATTCCGTCGGACCTTTTCTGCTGGAAAATCCGGTCTTGTGTATGCGGCAATATAGATAAACCTATCAACATATACAATGTATGTTCTGGATGACTAATGCTTTCCTATGTACTTCTTGTACTAATTTGTATTACATTTTGTACTTTGAAAAATATCTTTAACCACTTCAATACCGGGCCAATTCTGACACTTTGCTCCTACATGTAAAAATCATCATTGTTTTGCTAGAAAATTACATAGAACCCCCAAACATTATATATGTTTTTTTATCAAAGACCCTAGAGAATACAATGGCGGTTGTTGCAACTTTTTATCTTAAACAGTATTTGCGCAGGAATTTTTCGAACGCGTTTTTTTGGGGAAAAAAACTGTTTTGTGTTTAAAAAAAAAACAAAACAGTAAAGTTAGCCCAATGTTTTTGCATTTTGTGAAAGATGAAGTTACGCCGAGTAAATAGATACCTAACATGTCACGCTTCAAAATTGCACACGCTCGTGGAATGGTGCCAATGTTCGGTACTTAAAAATCCCCATAGGCGACGCTTGAAATTTTTTTACTGGTTACATGTTTTGAGTTACAGAGGAGGTCTAGGGCCAAAATTATTGCTCTCACTCCAACGTTCACGGCGATACCTCACATGTATGGTTTGAACACCGTTTTCATATGTGGGCGGGACTTACGTATGCATTTGCTTCTGCGTGCGAGCACACGGGGACAGCGGCGCTTTAATTTTTTTTTTTTTATTGTTAATTATATTTTATTTTTTTTATTTTGACACTTTAAAAAAAAAAAAAAAAAATGATCACTTTTATTCCTATTACAAGGAATGTAAACATCCCTTGTAATAGCAATATGACATGTCAGGTGCTCTTAATAGTGATATATGGGGTCAATAAGACCCCATATCTCACCACTAGGCTGGGAAGCCTGAAATAAAAAAAATAAAATAAAACGATCGCCGCTTCCCAGCCAAAGCGGTGCCATTTTTTTGAATGGAGAGGCCGGGCGTGACGTCATAACATCGCGCCCGGCCTCCGACGATCATAGAGACTCCGGGGACCATCTGGTCCGCCGGAAATCTCTATGATCTACATCCGGCGCTGGTGGATCTACTCTCTGCCTCACCAATTGTAACGGTGAGTCGGAGCAAGCACCGGAGGGCGGCGGGAGGGGGGGGACGTCCCCTCTCGCCTCCCATAGGAACGATCAAGCGGTGGAACGGCCGCTATGATCATTCCTATGGTGTAGAGATTCGCTGGCTGAAACCGGCAATATCTGAATGATATCTGTAACTACAGGCATCATTCTAATATACCTGCTCAAAGCAAAGGACGTCATATGACATCCGTACTTGAAGTGGTTAATAAAAAGAAAAAAAAAAATATACCTTTCAAAGTTAACATCTAATGGCTTTGTTACATGGGCGAACTTACTACCAGTGGCACTTGCAACTATCCAAACCACTGCAAAAGAGAAACAAGGATTCCACCATTTGATATTCTTTTCTGGGGACTGCCTGTACAAGCACAAATTTTAAGTGGGAGTGTAAATCTGATAGCTTGTTAGGACAGTATAATAGACTATGCTATCAAATTGGCAACTGTATTTTCTGATACATTTTCCAGAGTAAAAGTATCACAGCCTTTGGAAAAAGGGACTCAAACTCATGGTCTCATGGCCTGGAGACTGGGTATGTTAAGAACTGTATGCCCAGGACAAATTTGTCACTTAAGTAGAAAGGACCATTTCAAAGTATTCTTGTTTCAGCAAGTGCAGTAATGGTGAAGGACTATAAACACTGGGTGCACAGTTCCCACTGTAAGAAATATATTGCACCTTTAGTGGAAAATGTAACTGTTAAACAGCTTAAAGTGGTTGTAAACCATGAAAATGATGTCATGTGCGATTGCGCAGTAGGATGTTTCATTAACGGCACCTAAAGTGTGCCGTTTCTGTATTCCCTGCATGTCGGGACATTTCTATGGATGAGCTTCCCCTCTGAACGTCACCGAGGAGAAGTCTCGCAATGCTGCTGATTATCTCTTTCCTGATACGGCGCTACGGCGCATGCGCGAGATTTCAAAAGGGAAACAGAGTAAGGGCAGAAGTGATGTCCAGAACAGATTCAGCAAACAGCACAAACAATGGTGCGGCCAATACCCGGAAATGAAGACATTACAAAGAGTCTAAATAAGGTATTTATAGACCTTGTTTTCGGCTGATTTGAATCTATTATCCCTTGTAATGAGCTATTGTATGTGAAAATTGAAAAAATAAGAAAAATTGGCTGGGGTTTACTTCCTCTTTAACCCTGAGCCCACTGCTGTGTATTTACCCCACAGGTCACCAAGAAGAATGAGTCTTCTAGGATAAGGGCCTGATAAGGGACTATGGGTGATCGTCCACTGTACCGTAGCTGTGGTAGCAATTACCTGTTTCTAATTTTCCCCTTTGACACAGGATGACACTGATAAGAGGTTCTTCTTGAACGTCACCATTGAGAAAGTGACTGCAGAAACAATGATGATGAAAGATATAGTGCCTAGAGAAAAACAGACTCACTGTACAAAAACAGTTCAAGTTGTTGGGTTTGTACGCCTTCACCCATTTCTCACAAAACCTTGCCACTGCTTAGTCACCAGTCACATAAGGAATAGAGGATAGTGCACATTTCAGTATCAACAATATACTAGTATACCTTTCTAAGCCCCTAGTAGCATTCATTAATTTTACATGTATATATCAGAGAAGTGCAGGACTTAATATTAGCACTAGGGATTTATGGAAACACAACTTAATAAGATTCCCCAGCATTTGAGTAAATAGAGGGATTTGGTCAAACATATTGTGGATAAGATGAACCTTCCAACTGAGACCTGGGAGTTTAAGCCATTGTTTTATATTGTTGCCTATTCTTATATATTAAAAGAAACTGAAACTAAAGATGCTAATATAGCTCATGTGAGTAAAATTCAAGCAAGAATTTGAAGTTGCTCACCACTAACAGACTTTGTTCATTTGGGTTACTTGTATTGACTGGATCAAACCACTTATTTAATTCTTGTGTGTCTGTGGTGACACTGATGGGCACTGATAAGCTGCACTGATGGGCACTTATTGGGCTTCACTGATAATAAGGGCACTGATGAGGCTGCACTAATGATCAGGGCACTGTACACCACTGTGAAAAAACACTCACTGGTCCCCTCCCAGATCCGGCTCTCCTTCCCTCACACATGGTCTTTGTGTGAGGGAACAAGAACTGTTAACAGGCAAATACCTGTTGTGTTTACATCTGTGACAGCTTGTGATTCAACACGTAGCAAAGGGCCTCTGTGATTGGCCCTTTACCCTGATCTGTTATCCACTGTGTCCAAGGCACACAGTCATCACAGTGAGTTCCTGATGTACACCCCAGGAGGTGCACAGGAAAAGCGCACACAGGAAGCCCTCCCAGAACTAGAGAATGGCTGAGAGGCCATATATCACCTATAGCATGGGTGGGAAGTGGTTAAGCTGGTCATACACCAGTAGATTGTCTTATAAATCTTTTTATGAGCGTTAGTTCCATTTTCTAATCATTACTAGGGTCAAATCAACATTAATTTTCTACTGCAGTATTGAAAATTTTTCTTGAACAAATTTCTAACACTAAATCTGATTTTCATTTGGAAAAGTCTATTCATTCCAAACTTAAATATTAAAAGCAAATTCAATTTTGAAGTTTTGAAATGTTTAAATGACATTCTTTGAGTGAGTAAATATACTGAGAATTTTCATACAAATATTCATACAGATGTTCTTATGAATGCTGGGCTTGCCTCTCCCCAGCTACTGTGCTGGGAAATACATAAGTGTAATGTCAAGAAAGATTTAGGTACTTGTGAAAAATGTATGTAAAAATATATGTTTTTGCCTGGGGTTAAGCTTTAATATTCATGTGCTTCATCATTTGAAAAGTTATCAGATATGTTAAAATTATTATTCATTTATACCGTGCCTTTTTTTTTCAGACTGGTAAAAAAACAACAAACTTTTCATGAGCTGTTATTTGAACTGTTATATTTTCAAAATTATGCTGTTTTGATGGATATTAAAAATCACTGATCTAGCTTAAAAAAAATATATATCTATATACTGTATATTTATAGAATATCTAATTGTTTAGTGTTTACACATTGCACATTGTATTTCCTTTCATTTAACCCCTTAAAATTAGGTTAACCATTTGGGTGTCCTCTGTAGCGTATTGTGTTGTTTCTAGATGTCAGGGCACCACTAATAAGGTCCCATAATAACAAGTGTGAAATAACAGGGTAAAAACAGCCTACCTTATCATAGGTTTAAATAAAGAAAACAAGCTTACATTTGCTAGCTTATGTAAATACAGGGATGAAACAGATGCTTATTAATTAAGTGTAGGCAGGTGATGACAAGACACAATGGCACATTGCAACAGCTGTGAAGACAGCAGACAGCTTTTTCTTACTAGTACAATCACGTATTAATATACATTGCAAGTGGCAAAAAAAAGGTGTTAAAAACAAAGTGGTAGTGTGAACAGTAAATTAATTCTGCTTAAACTTAAGCTAAATTCTAGAAACTCAATTTCATTAGCTCAAACTTTTTAGGACAAAGAACAACTCACCACAATTTACTTATACCACTGCCCAATGTCCAGTAATAGTGACTTGAACTAACATCTCCATAACTGTTTTTAATAAAAGAGACATACAGTGACTTGAATAGACATATTTTGCTGGTAAGTACAGTATTTATTGGCATATAAGACACACTTTCCCCCTTTAAAATAGTGTGTGCCTGTTATACGCCGATATAGGTTGCCACAGAGAGGAAGGAGGGGACGAGCGCCGCCAAAATAAACAGAGCCGGATTTCCTGTGTACTCGGCTCTGCTCGCAATCACGCTCAGTCCCGCCCCGCTCTTAGTATTGACATCCTGGCATTGGACCAGCATTATGTCCATCGGATCTGGGCCAAGGGGCGGGCCAAGTACACAGATCTGGCTCTGTCTATTTCTGCTTGTGACCCTGACCTTTAGCGTGTTCTAGGTTTATCCTTGTCTGCTAGTTGCCCCGACCTTTGGCTTATCTTCTTACTAATTCTTGTTATCCTGGGCTGCTACATCCTCTCTATCTTCCTGTAGCCTACTGTGAGCGTGAGCTGGGAGACCCTGGGGGCCATGACCTGGAGCCAGTTGCAGCGCAGTCCATCCTCATCACTAGAGGCTTTGGTGAACACCTGCTGGCTCTTAGACTCTGCGCACCTGTGACACTGTGGCAGTCTCAGATTCCTCCTCTTCTGATAACAACTATACTCTCCAAGATACACCGAAAGAAAACACGATTGCTTTAAACCAGGGCGGCCATGGACGCAACAAGAAAGGAAAGAAAAAAAGAAAAGGAAAACACAGAGAGCCAGCAAAAGATTTAAAAGAAGTAAAAGAAACCAATAGAAGTCGTTACCCACTTCGGGGTCGGAAACAGTAAATGATCTTAACATTGTCAACTTATCATCACGTTCACTTTCCAAAGATGAAATATCACTCCTATCTAAAGGATTACATTTTTGTTCCTCCAACCACTTTGACCTTTTTGGAACTATCCTCGACGTAAACAGGTTGGCATTTTCAGAAAAAAACATTTTTTTTTCTGAAAATGAAGAAATAAATCCTTCCCCAGCTACGAACCGTACATCAGGTGGTGAGTTGCATTTTGGTTCTAATTTATTTACCGATCTGTGTGCACTCATAGACTTGTCAGATTTAGAATTGGAATCTACCCATGACATACCCACTAGCAATGTTAATTGTAATCCAGTATCCCTCAATGTGAAATCGGATTTTTATCCTATCAATTCTAAAGGGAAGGATATGGATATATACCAGAAGTTAGTTGAAAGAGATTTGAGTCATCTGGCAAAAAACATTTCTGATGGGGTGTCTGAGAATTTGACAAAGGGGAAAAAGGGTCTCTCAACGATTTACGTAAGGATCCATCCATCAGAAATGCTTATAAAGGGGGAGCGGTGGTTGTCTTGGACACTTTTACATACAGGGAGGAGGCTTTATGCCAGCTATCAGACCTGACCACTTATCATAAGCTTAAAGGTGACCCCACAGATACCTTCAAAAAGGAGCTATCGTCCCTTTTGGACAGAGCTGTTTCAGTTGGCATTTTTACCCCCAAAGAAAAAGAAGCATTTATTCCAGCCTTTCCAATAATGCCAGTTTTTCACCATCTTCCTAAACTCCACAAGGGTCTTACACCTTTGACTGGTCGACCGATTGTGGCAGGCATTGACTCACTCAACGAACGTTTAAGTAAATGGGTTGACCAACAACTACAACCGCTGGTCAGAAATTTACCAGGTTTTCTACGGGACACTAAACAGCTACTGTCTATGTTGGAAGAGGTAACATGGAAAGAGAACTATTGCTGGATATCATGTGATGTGTCCAGCCTATATTCGTCTATTCTGCACGATCTAGGTCTTAAAGAGGTTGCTTTCCTTTTGGATAGATCAGGACAATTTTCTATGGTAGAACAGGAATTTATCATTTCATCTTTGGAATATCTTTTGACTTACAATTTCTTTATGTTTGACGGGGACTACTATATCCAAAAATGCGGAGCCTCTATGGGAGCCAAATTCTCACCATCCCTGGCTAATCTTTACATGGGATGGTGGGAAAGGCTCTGCATTTTTGGAGCTGATAGTCCCCGGCACGAAGATACTATCTTTTTTTGCAGGTATATTGATAATCTGTTATTTATCGTTTCTAATCCTCACACTAAGTTGGAATCATGGTTAGATTATCTAAATGACAATGATCTAAATTTAAAATTTACTGGAAAGCTCGATCTGCACACGATTGACTTTTTGGATGTTATGCTTACTGGATCAGGTAACAAAATTGTCTCTAATTTATTTAGGAAGCCTAGTGCAGGGAACACGATTTTAAGGGCGGACTCTAGCCACCCGGGCCACACCATTCGGAGTATCCCGGTTGGCAAATTTTTGAGGCTGAAAAGACTCTGTAGTAGGAGATCTGACTTTGACACAGAGGCTACCAATATGGCCTCTAGGTTCAAGGAGAGAGGTTACTCTGAATCAGTGGTTAACAGGGGTTTGTCCATAGCATCTAAGATACCAAGAGACAAATTACTTGAGGAAAAGTCTATCAGCAAAAAGAAAAATGCTGAAAATTCTGGTAGGGGTGGGACTTTTGGTAGCCCCACTTTTTCCACTCCATACAGTTTAGAATATGACAAAATACGCAAACTAGTGAAAAAATATTTGCCTGTCCTGTCACATGACCCCATTTACTTGCCGATTTTGGCAGGGGGGATATGCACTGTGTCAAGAAAGGCTCCCTCTCTGGGAAATTTATTATCACCAAGCCTCTTCCCGAGTAAAACAAGTTCAAAACAATTGGCTATCTTTTAAAGGCACATTTAGATGTGGAGGACAAAACTGTACCTACTGCTCTCATATTAAGGGTGGAGATGTAATTATATCTTCATCCACAGGTAAAACTCATAAAATTAATTCATTTGCTAATTGCAATACTTGCTATGTGATTTATGTTATAACTTGCACCACGTGTTCTATACAGTATGTGGGAAGAACTATTCGCAGATTAAAAGATCAATTATATGATCACCTTTATGACAGAAAAAAATCACAACACGAGTGTCGCACGGCACTGGAATGAAGTTCATAATAGGGATACCTCCAGTTTAGTCATCCAAGTCACTGATAAAATTCTAAGACCCCCCAGAGGTGGTGATAAGTTCAATTTGCTTTGTAAACGTGAAGTCTGGTGGATCTTTATTCTGAACACTAGACTCCCGTTTGGCCTCAACTTCGAATGGGATGTGTCCCATTTTTACGAATAAATTATATAATTTCTCCGCTGGATGAAATTTATGTGTTTATGCAACTAGTGTTCAGAGTATGAGGTCCTGGGTTCTTCTTATTTTTTCTATTTTTTCTATTTTTTTCTTATCTTTTCTTGACCCCGCCCCCCTCTGACATCACGGGGAATGCCACAGGGAAGTCCCCGTCAAGTCCCCATGCGTCAGCGGGGGGTGGGGTCACCAGGTGGCTCCGCCCCCGTTATTTAAGAACCGTCACAAGAGGAGAAGCGTCACACAGTGGGAGCCTCCCTCCATGCCATCATGGATGCAGAGCGGCCCGAAAAGAAGCTGAAGACAAGAAGATGAAGACAAGAAGATGAAGAGAAGAAGATGAAGAGAAAAAGATGAAGAGAGAAGTGTCACACAGTGGGAGCCTTCCATCCAATCATGGATGTGGAGTGGCCTGAAAAGAAGATGAAGATAAGAAGATGAAGAGAAGAAGATGCCACAGAGGGAGATGCCCGACGAGAACACCAGAGAAAGAAGCAGAGGATTGGAGGAAGAAGAAGATGGAGGAAGAAACCGAAGGAAGATAGAAGAAAGAAGAAAGGAGATAGAAGATGGAAAAAAGAAGACTTTAAATAAAGGAATTGTCAAAAACGGTCTCTTGTCATTTTTAACATTTATGACAGTTTTTTTGTGAAATGGTAGAGGTACTTTTGTACCCCTTACCATTTCACACAGGGGGGGCCGGGATCTGGGGGTCCCCTTGTTAAAGGGGGCTTCCAGATTCCGATAAGCCCCCCGCCCGCAGACCCCCACAACCATCGACCAAGGGTTGTGGGGATGAGGCCCTTGTCCTCATCAACATGGGGACAAGGTGCTTTGGTGAGCTACTCCAAAGCACCCTCCCAATGTTGAGGGCATGTGGCCTGGTATGGTTCAGGAGGGGTGCTCTCTCATCCCACCTCTTTTCCTGTGACCTGCCAGGTTGCGTGCTCGGATAGGGGTCTGGTATGGATTTTTGGGGGGACCCCACGCCAATTTTTTTTTTTAATTTTGGCACGGGGTTCCCCTTAAAATCCATACCAGACCTGAAGGGTCTGGTATGAATTTTGAGGGGGACCCCTACATCATTTTTTTTTAAATTTAGGTGCGGGATTCCCCTTAATATTCATACCAGACCTGAAGGGCCTGGTATGTAATTTAGGGGGACCCCCACGCCAGTTTTTTTTTAAATTTTGGTTCGGGATTCCCCTGTGGGGAATTCCCATGCCGTTTTTATCAATGAACTTTTATGTGTTAATAGCCGTGAGTAGTTTTAAATGACTTTTTTCTTTTGAAATGTCATTTTGCTGTCAGACTGTTCTAAACACGGGAAACATGCGCCCCTTTACAGGCATACTATAGACACCCAACAGGTATGAAATTTAAAGGAATATTACACTTTTATTGTTTGACTTTAAGCATTATTAAAATCACTGCTCCCGAAAAAACTGCATTTTTAAAACTTTTTTTTGCATTGATACATGTGCCCTGGGGCAAGACCCAGGTCCCCAAACCCTTTTTAGGACAATACCATGCAAATTAGCCTTTAAAATGAGCACTTTTGATTTCGAACGTTCGAGTCCCATAGACTTCAATAGGGTGGGGGTGTTCGGCTCATCCCTACTCCTGAGATGTGTGCAAACCTGGTGGCCAACTACTAAAAAAGGTCTGAGCTCTGTGATTGCCAACAAGGGTTTTGCCACCAAGTACTAAGTCATGTTTTGCGAAGGGGTCAAATAATTATTTCACTAAATTAAAATGCAAATCAATGTATAACTTTTTTGAAATGCGTTTTTCTGGATTTTTTTGTTGTTATTTTGTCTCTACCTACCATTCAAACTATAGACTGGTCATTTCTTTGTCAGTGGGTACATGTACAAAATCAGCAGAGGATCAAATACTACAGAAGGCTGATTTGTAGTGGCAGGCTTTTAGTCTTGCCCCAGTGTGCGGATCCACAGAGTGATTATCTTAAAGTGAAATTAATCTGTCATCATGTACGTGCAGTTTTATTCATTAATAAATGTTTTTACTTGCAGAGAACACTATGTTTTTTTCATTTTGCATCTCTCTGAGCTGGTTTATATGGAAGAATCCTTGATGCTTAGTATTATGTGGATTACATTGGTGGCGTGACAGCTCTGTCCAGGCTTTAAAATGGATATGCGCATAAGACCTTCTATTTTAGAGGTCAGTAGGAGGTGCTTGTGTTATACCTGAAGAGTTCTTCACTTGTGGGAGTTTTTTCATTTTTGGTAGGAATTTTTAGGGACATATTTATGGACACTGGTTTTTTTAGATATGCACAATTTTGTTGACACACATTTTTTTCACTTATTTATGGCATGAGTTGAATTGATTATCACAAGAGATGTGACAACACTTGTGGTTTATAATAGTATGTGTTGTTAGCACAGAGGTATTAAATCAGCACTGCATACTTA
The DNA here is from genome assembly GCF_042186555.1 of Aquarana catesbeiana. Lineage (NCBI taxonomy): Eukaryota > Metazoa > Chordata > Amphibia > Anura > Ranidae > Aquarana > Aquarana catesbeiana. The sequence continues at coordinate 412,859,524 of NC_133324.1, forward strand.
ATTCACTTCTTAGTTTAGGTGTTTATTTATTTTATGCTTGCAGCTTATTTATAGGTTCTGTGCAAGATTCTTTTAACATTGATATTTAGCGATTTGCCTGGTTTGCCTTTAAGCTTTTTGGCTAAGCATACTTTTATTTTACTAAAGCAGTAGATTTTTTTTTTACTTAGTGAAGCTGTAGTCATACTCATTATGCAATTGTGTACAATTGATTTCTCACCTCATTTACTAAGCTAAATGAAAATTCTGTTTGCAAAGTGAACATGGTATAATCATTTAGTAAATCAGCATCAAAGTGTTGTTCTCTCCTATAGATTGTGCATTAGACTGTTTAAAATTTGTTGGCAGCAGTACATGGTCAAAAAATGATTCAGGACATGTGAGCAGGAATAGACATTTAACTGCATTACCACTGCTGGCTGTTTTTAGTATAATGAAAAAAAAAACTAGTCACAATAATAGCTGACTTTTATTTATTTATGCAGCAGAAAAATTGGAAGGTTAAGTTATGATTCCCACAATCTGTTGGAATAAGATTATGGTTTTCAAATAGTTGTACAAAAGACAGGAAAAGTATGTACTACTGTACAAAAGCCAGTATTTTCCCTCCCAAAATGTAGACATAAGCGTACATAATATGAAAAGGCAGTACAAACCAATGGATTCTAAAGGTTTAGAATATTAGAATTTAACCACCAAGACCAGACACTTTCACCCCCTTCCTGCCCAGGCGCTTTTGCAGTTTTTAGTGCTGTCAAACTTTGAATGACAATTACTCAGTCAGGCAACACTATTATTTTATCATTTTTGAGACAGATAGGGCTTTCTTTTGGGGGTATTTAATCACCACGGTTTCTTTTTTTCAATGTTTGCTATATAATAGAAAAAAATAACAAACAGGTTGAAAAAAATAAACATGTTTTCTTAGTTTCTGTTATAAGTTTAGGCCAAAATGTATTATGCTACATTTCTTTGGCAAAGATAAACAAAATCAGTGAATATTATGTAGTCTGTGTAAAAGTTATAAAGTCTACCAACTATGGAGTAAATACAGTGGGGACGGAAAGTATTCAGACCCCCTTAATTTTTTCACTCTTTGTTATATTGCAGCCATTTGCTAAAATCATTTAAGTTCATTTGTTTCCTCATTAATGTACACACAGCACCCCATATTGACAGAAAAACACGGAACTGTTGACATTTTTGCAGATTTATTAAAAAAGAAAAACTGAAATATCACATGGTCCTAAGTATTCAGACCCTTTGCTCAGTATTCAGTAGAAGCACCCTTTTGATCTAATACAGCCATAAGTCTTTTTGGGAAAGATGCAACAAGTTTTTCACACCTGGATTTGGGGATCCTCTGCCATTCCTCCTTGCAGATGCTCTCCAGTTCTGTCAGGTTGGATGGTAAACGTTGGTGGACAGCCATTTTTAGGTCTCTCCAGAGATGCTCAATTGGGTTTAAGTCAGGGCTCTGGCTGGGCCATTCAAGAACAGTCACGGAGTTGTTTTGAAGCCACTCCTTCATTATTTTAGCTGTGTGCTTAGGGTCATTATTTTGTTGGAAGGTAAACCTTCGGCCCAGTCTGAGGTCCTGAGCACTCTGGAGAAGGTTTTCGTCCAGGATATCCCTGTACTTAAATGATTTTAGCAAATGGCTGCAATATAACAAAGACTGGAAAATTTAAGGGGGTCTGAGTACTTTCCATCCCCACTGTATATTTGAAAATTGATCAATCCTGATGTAACCTAATTTTGAGGCCCTTACATTCAAGAGCAGTACAACCACCCCCCAAGGTAAGAAATCAATTAAGAAATGAAATAAAACTTTTTTTTACAAAGTTGTCAATTAACAAGTTATTTCTCACACACAGCATATGCATACTTAGAAGTACACCCCAAAACACAGTCTTCTATGAATGTCTGAGGTTTTTTTGCAGCCTAGATGCATAAAGGGGCCCAAATCCAAGGAGCACCTTTGGGTTTTCAAGGAGTATAAATTATGCATAAATTACTCTTCTAATTTCCTCACTACCTATCACATTTGTGGAGACCCTGAAACACCAAGACAGTGGAAACACCCACCCCATTTTGGAAGGAAAACACTCCAAGGTATTTTCGCAAAGACATAGTGAGTTTTCTGAAAATGTCTTCTTTTGCCACAAGTTATCAGAAAATGCAGAAAAGAAAATGACACTTTTTTTACACAAAATTGTCAAGTTAATAAAATATTTCTCACACAGAGCATGAGCACACTTATGCTGCTTACACACAGTCGGATTTTCTGACAACAAATGTTCGATGTGAGCTTGTTGTCAGAAATTCCGACCATGTAGACTCTATTGGACATTTGTTGTTGGAATTTCTGACAACAAAAATTTGAGGGTTCTCAAATTTTCCAACAACAAAATCTGTTGTCAGAAATTCAATTGTGTGTACACAATTTCGACGCACAAAATTCCACGCATGCTCGGAATCAGGCAGAAGAGCCACACTAGCTATTGAACTTCATTTTTCTCGGCTCATCGTAGGTGTTGTATGTCACTGCGTTCTTGACGTTCAGAATTTCTGACAACATTTGTGCGACCGTGTGTATGCAAGACAAGTTTGAGCCAACATCCATCGGAAATAAATCCAGGATTTTGTTGTCGGAATGTCCGATCGTGTGTACGCGGCATTAGAATTACAACCCAAAACACATTCCGTTACTCCTCCTGAGTATGATGTTACCACATGTGTAAAACTTTTTCACAGCTTTGCTACATCAGGGACACTGTAACTAATGTGGTGGTGACCAGGGACACTGTAACTTGTAGCGATGATTTAAAGGCAATATGACTGGTGTGGTGATGATCAAGGACAATATGACTGGGGATTGGCCACAGCTATCACATGGTACAGGGCTGCTGTAATTGGTCCTATACCATCTGATTACTGTGACTAATCACACTAGTAAACAATGGCATCATGAAGGACAGTCATTGTTTACTACTGCACATGGTACCAGGGTAAATCACAGTAGCCCGGTAAAGCAATCAGTGATCACAGATCACACCTCTGCATGCCCCCAGGGGTGCGCACAAGGCACACTTTTGGAAGGACATATGGTTACATCCTCCCAGAATGACACATGTCCATCCAGCCACTGTACATATACGGTGGGAAGCAGTAAATCTTTCTGTTTGTAAATTTACTCAAACAGATCTGGCCTGTTACATGTTACTGTTTCTACTTGAAACTATTTGAAATGGTATGCTATTTCCTCTATTTAAGTATTTTAGATAAACCCAAGAGCCAAAATGAAATATATTGGAGCTTACCAGTTGTTAGATCTGGTGATTCTGACAGTAACGCATAACGCATCTTATCCACTGATAAGATGGCAGTGATGGGCACTGATAGGTGGCACTGGTGGGCACTGAGAGGTGGCACTGATGGGTGGCACTGATGGGTGGCACTGATGGGCACTGATGGGTGGCACTGAAGGGCACTGATGGGAGGCACTGAAGGTCAATGATAGGTGGCACCGATATGTGGCACTGATGGGCACTAATATGTGGCACTGATAGGCTGCACAAATAGGCACTGCTAAGGCGGCAGTGATGGGCACTGATAGGTGGCACTGGTTTGGCACTAATGAGGCTGCACTGGTGGGCACTGAGAGTTGGTACTGATGGGTGGCACTGATGGGTGGCACTGATGGGTGGCACTGATGGGCAATGATAGGTGGCACTGATATGTGGCACTGATGGGCACTGCTAGGTGGCACTGATTTGCACTGGTATGCAACACTGATAGGCAGCACTGATAGGTGGCACTGATGATAAGGCACTGGTTGGAAACACTGGAAGGAAAAGAGAAGGAGAGGAGGGGCCTCTGGGTGCAGATTTTTAACAAATTTAATATGCAGTAAAATTATCATATGTTCAACTCACATTTTGACAGTGAAAAGCTTGAGAAAGGAGCGTGGCTGTGTCAGTCATCCACAGCCTGCGCGCTTGTGAAAAGCGTCATGGTTTAGTGATGTCATCCCCCCACCTGGACACCTCTTTGTGTCTCACACCTTGTGCTGATGATCGGCTCCACAGCAGCCAGCCGAGCACCCTCCAGCGGCACCTGAAGCACAGGACATACTGCGCAGCCTGGACACTCCACCACAGCCGGCCAAAAACATCATCCAGCCATACAAGAGGGACCACCAGAAAGGACACAGATGGGCCAAGGGATTGATTTGACTGAGGACAGCCCCAGATCCTTGGGATATTATCCAATGCCTCCTTTTCACTGTCAAAATGTGAGTTGCACATATGATAATTTTACTGCATATTAAATTTGTTAAAAATCTGCACCCAGAGGCACCTCCTCTCCTTCTCTTTTCCTTCCAATGTTTTTGGGAACATGGTCTCTGCGGCTTTCAGAACAGACGGTAGATAAGGTGAACCTGTATTCAATTTGATTACTCAATCATGTATTAGTAAATTCATTCTTAATTGAATTCACTTTTAATTGAGTAGACATTCAGCTCAGAGAATTTTAATTTTTTTAAATTACATTCTGTCAGAATTACTGTTTTTACTCTTTTTACTTTTTATTTTTATCTTTAGAAATACAGTGGGGTATATTTTACAGTGATCATCATTTCCATATTCATCTGGCACCTAAGTAGATATTATTATTATTAATCATTATTTTTTTAATGTTTCTAAAAAATCTAAAAATCACAGAGCTCTGTCTTAACATCTCAACATTCCTGCTTTGATTATAATAAAATATTAATAAAAAAATCAAAAATAAAGTAATCCTTAAAGGTGCAATATTAGATGAACTCAAGAGTGATTCAGATTTTCACCAATAACTATTGATGGTGGGTTGTCTTTAAATGCAACACTTTCTGCTTTCAGATACTGGGTGTATTTTGGAGTACATTACATGGGACTGTCATAATTTTCCCTGCCAGCACTTTTACTGTGTACTAAGAAAGATGTTGAAGAGTTTCCTATGTAGGTTAAAATAATTCATACAAAGTTTTACTAGGAAGCTCAATTTCCTCATGTCATATGTGCCCTTAATTGCTCCAACACAGCAGTAGTGGTTCCCTAGAGGGATCCAGCTATAAATAGGGACTGGGAATTGCACCATTCAATCAATGTCCATGTGATTTGCAATCACTCCCAGTTTCCTATTAAATTACAAATATGGTGACAAAATATCCCAGATATGCGTATGACTTCTTCATTTGCAGTTGTGGAGCAGTTTCATAATGAGTCATTCAGACAAGAACTTGTTGGCAGGTGCTGTCTAATGGCATATAATGTAATGTGTACGTGTGACATTCATGCACATTGTAACACATCCTACCATAAGTGATGTCATGGTGTTAATCAAAATGTAAAGCAAATTGTTATGCCTAACATCATAAAATATATTGCAGAACAAATTTACATTTATACATAAAATCCAAGACTAAATTAGAAGGTCTATTGGACACCCTCGAAAATGTAGAACACATGTCACTGAATGTATCCAGTGCATTTCCATGCCCTGTTATTATGTAACTCCAGCCCAAACTTTTGTTAGAGTAAAGGTAAGTTAAAAGCTATATCAGGTTTGTATTTTGTTGTTTTTTTTTTGTTTGTTTTTTTTTTCTTTTTTTGCAGTCTGTGTATTATTATGGAGATTTCCCCTAATTACTGGTTTTGAAAATATCAGCAACAGAAAGTTTTATTTTTTTAATGAATGTATTATCATTTTTTTAACAGTTCATCTGTTTTTTACAGTATAAAAAAGTGGACACTACAGATGTACATTGCTACCTGAAGGTGGCAGTGTTCATCTGCAGGCTGGGGTCTTTCATTTTTGTCATTAGATCCTCCACCCTGCATGTGATTACTAAGTTAGAGCTGACATAGTAATCACATGATGGGGAAACACTTTTATTGGTTCCCACAGGGAGGTGAGAAAGATGCATGCATCAGTCATCTCAGAATATTTTGACAGCAAACTTTTCCACATCCCAACCTGCTTACAGTGACCAAACACAATGGCAGGTGTATTTCAACATTAACAAATGGAACTTATTACTAGACATTGCTATGGTAGTATTTGTGGATTGGGTGCAGGACAATCACTCACTTGAAAAAAAAAGACACTGCCTACCCTACTAAACTATGTTGATCAATGCATAGCATTGTTTCCAAAGGTGCACTTTAAATGAATCCTGGTAGAAAATTCTGATAACTGCATTTGATTCTTAGCTCAGTAATAAAATGCCAATTTCCCTTTAATTTTTCAATATGATTCCCTACATGAACATTAGCCTAGCAGAAAAGCTTTCAACAGCATTCCTAATGAAAATCTTTTATACCACAGTGAATATAAGGTAGATGAACAATTTCAGTGACAATCAATCCACTAAGCTAAAGAGCTTCAAAAAGATTGGTATCAACAATGATTAGCATGTGAACACAGCTTGCCTCAATTCAGTTATGCTGTAATTTGCCTTCAAGGTCCTATCTAGGTAATATTTGTAAATATATATTGCATAGCTTTGTTACGGCAATTACATTTGTAATTTCACTTCATCAGTACATCAGTGTCACAGTACTTTTAACGTGAAAAAGAAGCAGACTGTTCATGCATTAAACATATCAGTTTACATACTTTTTGCAAAGTCCAGGAGATTCAGTATTTTTCAGAAATAGTAACTATTTTAATTAGCTATTTGTGGCTACATTCAGACACTACAGCGCCCATTGACAAAAAACAAATAAGGACTAAGGAGAGGACCAAGCTATCCTATTTATTCAAAAATTATATAATGCAATATAACGGTATTACATTATAATCAGAGTTTTGAATAGAAAATACTCAAACTACAAACAAGAAAACGGCACTTATTTCATTTTGGCCATCCCTTACAGGAATGTGGTTTCAATATTAGCGATGAGTGAGTCATTGAAAATTGGCTCCAGTGTGAATTCACAAACAAATCTAAAATTAAAGTTACTAGGTTAATATCCAGTAAATCATCACAATTAAGTTTATGTTTTTAAAAGTGTGTCAAATTAGCTTTGGTAGATTATGGAGAGTTAAAACAGATCACTGTTCATTCTACACACCTGCTGTGGCCAATGAAATGGTTTCCTCCCTCATTGTTGGATGTTTTAAATAAAGCCAGTCATAGATGTTTAAGTCTTGTCCAGTTCAGCCGATCAACTTAGGTACAACCAGCCTGTCTGATTTTTCATGCAATTATTGCCAGCAGCTACAGCTGTGTGTTCTTCCAGCCGGGATCCACCCCCCCCCCCCCCACGGGAAAACGCAATAGCTACACAGGAGCATACACTGACTGTAATGATCGGGGAATCACAAGATTTTCTTTGCTGCAACCATTGCTCTATCCATAGCCAGATTTACTTTATACTGTAAACTATGCAACAGAGGAAAGGAAAAAGGTGAAGAAAGGGGGGGGGGATTGTCACTGGACTCCCAGAAAGAAGAGGCAAGAGGTGAACCATTTCTGAAAATGAAATACCACTTTCAGTTGAGCTTTTAAAGAATAAGTTCACATTACAAATAAATAAATACATGCAGGTACAAAAAATGTGCATTTATAAAGCATTGCACCCATGATCTGCTGATCTGTAATGCCAGGCTCCTGCAGATGATCTGTGTGGCTGTCTGCCCATACCTCCACTACAGGCAGGCAGTTACTGAATGACAGGTAGCTCAATAAATTACATAGAGAGCTTATCAATGCCCTGGTAGTTTATGGAGAACTACAAGCTGTCAGACACAAAGGCTGATGGTACTTTTACTTTATTGATTCACAGGAATCTGTGAATGAATGATGAAGCTGTGTGGGCAGAGCCCCGCACAGCCATGTCCCTTTTTAAGTGTGACAGTGTTTGTAGGAAGAAGATTCCCAGCCCGCTGTCATAGGGGGAGGGGGATTGGGGGAGCAGGCAGATGTTGAACGTGGTACATGTTATACCCTAAATATGAATGTAACATGTTCAGAAAGGTGAACTTATCCTTTAAGAAAGAACATAACTAGATCTATGAAATAGTACAGGTGATATTTTCATTACATGTAGTGGCAAAATCACTACTTAATTAAAAAATACTTGAAAACATTTTACCTCCAGCAATTAACATTCTCACACTCACATGTTATTTTTAGAAGTTTTGTTTCCTCTGTAGAAAGGGAATTCCAGCTACAAGTTTTGCTATGCAAGATACACTGCAGATCCTGTATCTTGTCTGGTCCTATGATAGTAAATCTATATTACAAAACAAGTCTACAATGTTTCTTTGCATAATTGGTCAGTGTATTCATCCAGCATTTTACATGCTTAGTGCGTAGTGCTTATGCATAAGATTCAGGAATAAGCACTAGAATGCAATACATGTTAAGGTTGTTAGTTAAAGTCCGTACAAGAAACAAAACAAAAACAACGCTCAGACCATTATGTGTAAAAAGTCCATAAGAGTCCAAATGTAACATCCAAATTAAATATAGTGTTTCATGTTTTCCCACACGCGTGACAAATTTTAGGCAATATTTACTCCACCCTACCACATGCCAATATGTACCGCACTCACCAGTAATTGTTGACTCCTTGTTCGCATAAGAAAATCAAATAGCGCCTTTTATGGTATACACATGCCAGAGTAGAACCAGTACCATTGTGCTGCAGGAACATATACTCAATCTGTAGCCTCAGGTAATTACTGTCTGCCAACTCTGTTTGTCTCCAAAGTCCAGCAGTAGTTCAAAGCACTATAGGTGAACCAGAAGTACCAGGAGCTAAATCAAAAAAATCTGAGATGAAAAGCCAACAATGTGTATGGGTAGAGGTCAGTAACAGCACATCAGTAGAGCAGATTAAAGAGATCAAATAGGAAAGCAACATGGGACAATGTTACTTCATTTCAGTCCAGCTTTCTTTCTCACTGTTCCGTGCTTCTGTATGTGAGTACAGTCTGCTTACAATTTACTAGAATTGGGGAAAGGAAATATGCAATGACTGAAGCATCTTATGCTGGAAACAACAACTGCACTTATAGTAGAATAGGGGTTTCACATATATATTTATTAATTAACACAGGTGTTTTTTGCTCTATAATAACCGTATATGATGTGATTTCTTCTTGATGCATAAAATACCTATAGATTATGCAAGGGAACATCACATACTCATTATGTAATATGGATTTTCACACTGATAACTGACGTATTCTAGCTCTTTCCCTCGTTGCTCGGTAGGTTTGTTGCACAAGTTCATAAAAATATTTTAGTTAAATTTTCTGTACGTGGCTGCTATACTAGTCAAACTTATATAGCTGTCAGCCATGATGGCCCTGAATCTGAACCTGTGAAAGTACAGAGTATTGTGTGTTCACTGATTTCAGCTCTGCTTCCACTATGAGCCCACCAAAAATTTGGGTAAACAGTATCAAAGCTAGGGACGCTGTACCCAAACAAAATCGACTTCCTTTTTTCCCACAAATAGAGCTTTCTTTTGGTGGTATTTGATCATCTCTGCGGTTTTTATTTTTTGCGATATAAACAAAAAAAGAGCGACAATTTTGAAAAAAACACAATATTTTGTACTTTTTGGTAAAATAAGTATCCCCATTTTTTTTTCAAAAAAAGCTATTTTTTTTCTCAGTGTAGGCCAATTTGTGTATTCTTCTACATATTTTTGGTAATAAAAATCGCAATGAGCGTATATTGATTGGTTTGCGCAAAAGTTATAGTGTCTTCAAAATAGGGGATATATTTATGGCATTTTTATTATTTTTTACTAGTAATGGCGGCGATCAGCGATTTTTATCAAGACTGCAACAATAGGGCGGACACATCGGACACTTTTGACACATTTTTGGGACGATTGACAATTATACAGCAATCAGTGCTATAAAAATGCACTGATTACTGTATAAATGTCACTGGCAGGGAACAAGTTAACACTAGGGGGCAATGAAGGGGTTAACTGTGTTCCCTAGTGTGTGTTCTAACTGTAGGGGGAGGGAGCGGACTATAGGAGATGACAGATCGTAGTTCCTACCTATTAGGAACTCACAATCTGCATCTCCTCTCCTCACAGAACAGGGATGTGTGTGTGTTTGCAATGAAAACTCTTTACATTAAAGATTCTATAGAGAAAATACTGTACTAATGCAATGTACCCAATAACAATTTAAAGTACATAAACCATAGACATCAGGTTCACAATACAGTTTGTCTCTTAAAAACTTATGTTCTTTCAGCTATCAGTTTGTAAAATAAATTTGGTGCAACCTCCATACATGTAATGTACAGTAGCGATGGTCATCTCCATCTAGCATCCGACATGCACACTACTTAGTTCAATGTTACCAAACTAAAGCCCACAAAACTTCAGAAATCTGTGAGGGGGGCCCCAAGGTTTCAACTGCCTAGGGGCCTCCAAAGAGTTTAATATGGCACTGCAAAAGATCTGTGACATCGCCCATAGGCTCCCATGGTCCAGCCATTGTCACCACTCCACCATCTGCAGCAGCTGTTGGATCACTTGACCAGACAGGACTGGATTATTAATAGGCAAGTGCCCAGATCATTTTTGTACAGGGAATGCAGGATAGGCAAGGGGGGTAGGGAAAATTGTAAGAAAAGTTAGAGTTAGCCTTCTCTTGCACTTTAACATTTCTTTCTGGTTTGAAAAAAAAATCTGTACAACAAATTTTTCTACAGTTATGTTTTGATGAGAAATATCAAATAGTTGTTTAGACATGTGACATCATTGTTCCAGGTGCTACAGAAAATAGCTTTGAGTGGCCATCATGGGCTGTTTTATAGTATGCCCCTTCTCCTACTCTAGCAGCTACATAAAGGATAAGTAGGCAGGTGAAGGTAGTAAAGGGAAACTAGACAAGCAACCAGAGCCAAGAGATATCCCTTAGAAGAGAAGAGGACTATGCCATGCAAGCAGGGAGAGTACTTTGCTAGGGAATTGACTATGCAATTGTTCTAGCAAATTCAAAGGCTAATTGCAACTAAATAAAATTATTTATGGAAAGGAAAACCACTGCAAGTAAGCATTTATAATAGTTGATTTTTTTTACTTTCACTTGCAATTGTCTAAGTTGGTGACAAGATCTCTTTAAGTGTCATCTGTCAAATTGTACCTTTTCATTTTAGTTTTTTTGTTGGTAGGAAGACTAGGCTGACACTGTGATCAGAGTTTGATCTGACTTTCAGTGTGATTATGTGAAACTTGGATGTTACTTGAGTGCTACTTGCATGTGGTTTGCCTATTCTATGGGACCAAAATCATGCTGGAATCTCATGAGTAGCACAGGACCCTTTTCCAAAATCACGCCATGCTCTATTGATGTGAACAGGCACCATTGAAAACAATATAATTTCTATTGCAATGTGATACTGTGTGACTCAAATCACATCTGAAATTGCACTAGTGGGTCTAAATGTATTCTAGAAGAGCTTTCAGCCTTCAGCCTTTCAGCCTTTTACAAATCTAAAAACACACTGATTGACACTAGCTTCCTTGTTTGGATTGTTAGCTTGGATTCTTTCCTAAATGTACATAATATAACTGGACACTAAAGTTGATCCAGGGAAAATCTGATTGCCTCTTGGGGGATCAGGAAGGATATTTTTCCCCTGCTGGAGCAAATTGGATCATGCTTTGCTGTTTTTTTTTGTGGGGGGGGTGCCTCTGGATCAACTGTGGGTATAGGATTGTGTAAATGGGATTGAACATTTATTGTTTTTCCCTTTTATTGGCTGAACTAGATGGGCTTGTGCCATTTTTCAAACAGACTAACTATGTAACTATGTAACAATGTATTGGACCCAGTAGTGAGAAATCTACATTTCCGGTAGGAATTGTGTACCTTCTTCATTTATTCATCCATATATTGCAAACTAGTTTGCATAGTGAAATAGTATTTACAGTCACGGGTGCTTTTTACTAAGATCCATTATTAAGATAAGATTTCATTTAAATGTTCTGTATCCTGAGTGCCTGAGTGCATTTATACTATAGAATTCAAGCCTTAGCAGTTCAGCCAATGTGTATAATAACACTCATCTGAACTCATAGCCCAGCTAAATCCCACACATGGATTTTCTTGTACTGCCATGACTATATTTAGTTTAGAAAGTACTCAATTATTAAAAGTCCAGGGAAGATTATTTTTTATTGATAATCTGCTGATTTAAACAACTAACAATTTACAACAATCAGATTTTCACTAGAAATCTCTATTCCATCTGAATTCTCTCAGGGTATTAAGTAAGGATTTTTTTTTTAATGTCAAGCAATGCAAATAAGCTGCTTGAAAATTAATTTATATTTTCTAAAACATGCAGAATGTAATTTGTAATTTATTGGTAAAAAAAGGTAATGAAAAAGAGAAAAGGAAAAAAGTCTCTAGTGTTCTGTGACCCAGTTTAATTCTCTTTTTCCTCATACATACACCGAATGAATCAATGCACACTGAATTAGTACAGGCTTGTGCTCTCATCCAGCCTTGATGTCTCCAGTCATTCTTCCCTGGAGAGGAAAAGGAGAGGCTTAGGCTGGACTGTACATACCTGCTTGGTGCACTGCAGTTGCTCTTCTTTATTCCCTGCAGCCACTGTCATCTTGTCTCTTAACCTATGCTAGGACAGGAGGAAATTAACAGCCTCTTAAGAATTTCTCAGAGTTGTCCATTAGATTTATAGGAGCATGCTGAATGCACTGAACATACGGAATACTTAGCTGGGAGCAACAGCACATCTCAGTCCTTTGTCAGTCAGGAAACAGTTATGTATAAATGATTTATTTTTTTATCTCTGCAACAAAAATAGCTCCATGAATTCACTCTGTTTGGTGTTATGTACCCAAGTGCTAATCTTAACAAGTAACTTCCACTTTACAAAGTATATTATACCTTCATCAGAACTTACTCATTTACAGGTTACAAAACAATACATTTGAATTGATAGGGGTAGCCAGAAAACCCAGATGACTCCTATGCAAATACTGGGACAAAAAAAAAAACATATTTAGTGCAGATGGAAATAAGGTAGGATTTGAAACCTGAACTAGGGATGAGGTTTGAGGTCACCATAACTTTTGTTCCTGGTCAGCTGAGTCACAAGAGCCAATAATTTGAAAGGAACTCATAACCCAGATACCCTTTTTTTTAATACTGAGTTTACAACAGCCATATTGTTAGTGTGTGTCAGAACAATAAGAAGAGCTGGCAATCTTGAGTAGAAAGAGATTCTGTTTTGTTTTTTTTAGCATTGGTACATGTCCCACATGGCAATACCTGACTTTTATGCCTTTTGTTTGACAATGTATAATAGCCCTACAAACGGCCAAAATTGAATCGCTAGATTCACCCCCATAGACTTCAAACAGGCATGCCATGAGTTTGTGAAAGCAACATCAATTAAGATTAGTTAAACTGTTGACAAACTAAACCCAAGCAGATTAACTCATCCCTACCAAGAACTTTAGAGTAGATCCCCTCTCCTTTCTAGGGCGCCGTCATATGATATCACCCCAGTCTCACCGCTCTCACGCACCTGATAAAACAGCTCTTTACCCATGCGATCGGCTGTGTCCAATCACAGCCAGTCACATGTAAATATAGAAGTACCATTTATCGGCCTCAGAGTGATATCTCTCAGGGGAGACTTTACAGATAATCAGGGCATTGATTATCAGTGCCCTGATTATCAGTGCAGCCCCAGCAGTGCCACAAATTAGAGCTGCCTTTCAGTGCCTGCTCATCAGTGCTGCCCATCAGTGCTGCCCATCAGTGCCACCCTTCAGTGTCCATCAGTGCCGCATATCTGTGCCGCCTATCAGTGTCCATCAGAGCTGCCCATCAGTGTCACCTATCAGTGCCCATCAGGGCCACCTATCAGTGCCCATCAGTACCACCTATCAGTGTCCCCTATCAGTTTGCATCAATAATACATATTAGTGCCTCCTCATCAGTGCCACCTAATCACTGCCCTTCAGTGCTGCCACATCAGTGCTCATTAGTGCAACCTCACCAGCGCACATCAGTGAAGGAGAAAAATTACTTATTTACAAAATTTTCTTAAAGGAACTGAGAAAAACTTTTTTTTATTTTCAAAATGTTCGGTCTTTTTTTTAGCAAAAAATAAAAACCCCAGAGGTGATTAAATACCACCAAAAGAGAGCTCTATTTGTGGGGGGAAAAATAATAAACATTTAATTTGGGTACAGCGTTGCATGACCGCACAATTGTCATTCAAAGTGTGACAGAGCTGAAAGCTGAAAATTGGCCTGGACCGGAAAGGGGGTGAAAATGCCCTGTATTGAAGTGGTTAATGGACAAAGTGACATATTCTCTTTAGAATGCCCCCAAAGTGTCTCTGTTTAACTCATGCAAAAAAATAACTGCACTTTTTTTTGCCTCCGTTTTGTTTTCATTATTTTTGACAGTCTGAAATTATTTTTATTTTTGCTTCTCTAAGGTTACAGTTGTTTTCTTCTCTGATTCGCCACTTTTCACATCTAATCCTGCTGTATTTTCCCCACACCTTTGTTGAAGTCTTATTCCATTTTACTTGCAAATTCATTTTAGAGTGTTAAAATGCTTTGGTTTACATTTCACATGAACTAGTTAGTTGTGTTACAAAATTCACACAATTGCATGTGTGCAAATTGCAGGTAAATACACTGCACAAAGACAAATGAAGTTATAAATGACTGTATATACACTATGCCATTTATTCAAATTACACAGAACAAGCAAGCACAGTGCAAAGTGCAGCACTCCATCACTCATGCTAATGTGCCTTTTCATTTGCTCTTTGATAAACTGGAAATTGTATAACTCCAACCTTAAAAAGGTGCAAAAAGTGGCTTATCAAATTTCAGGTAAGTGAAGTGAAAATTATTCATCTTAACATTTCAAGTTAATTGAAATTTAGAAGGTTGGTTGATTTATATCTTAATACTTTCCTGTACTACAATACTGTAATGTCCTGTACACATGGTCGGATTTTCAGACGGAAAATGTTTGATGGGAGCATGTTGTCGGAAATTCCGACCGTGTGTAGGCTCCATCAGACATTTTCCATTGGAATTTCTGTCACACAAAATTTGAGATCTGGATCTCAAATTTCCCGACAACAAAATCCGTTTTCATAAATTCCGATCGTGTGTACACAATTCCGATGCAAAAAGTTCCACGCATGCTCAGAATCAAGCAGAAGAGCCACACTGGCTATTGAACTTCATTTTTCTCGGCTCGTCGTACGTGTTGTACATCACTGCGTTCTTGACGTTAGGAATTTCCGACAAGATTTGTGTGACCGTGTGTATGCAAGACAAGTTTGAGCCAACATCTGTCGGAAAAAATCCATGGATTTTGTTGTCGGAATGTCCGATCATGTGTACACGGCATAACAGTGTAAAAAAAGTCACTCTATGTGCACAGTAAGGGAAGAGTGCCTGCTCTAACATAAAGTAACAGCTTTCAAGATATTGTAAAAGTAAACTCCCAGTTCCTTTACAAAATCATATTATCTAAAGGAGTTTCCCGATTTAAAGGATACAGGAAGTCACCTGAGAAGCTTTCATCCAGCCATGCAGCTGTGATCTCTCTATATTACCCTCAGTGTTCACTGGCACATGCTTGGGATAGTTTCCACTCTGTGCCCTCTACTCAGGAGTTTTTTCTGGGTCCAACTTCTCTTCTCTCTTCCCTTTGCTCACTCTGCTAGCTCCTTCTGCAAAGCAGACTTTACTTCATAGTTCACACACCTGAAGCAGCCTCCCTGCATAGGCTCAGGCATCCTATCCAACTTTAGGGCAAGGGTAAGCATGTCTTCATGTTCGTAGACATTAGCATGCATCCTAAATGGTCTAGCATCCTATTTAGGGGTGGGACTCCTCTTACAATGTTATTTCTGACCTTGTTTGTACTTACCTAGCTAGTACTTCACCTGTCCTGACCTCAGATGTGTTTTATGATTACGTTTCTCCTTTGTTCTGGTTTTGACTTTTTGATCTGGATACTTCAAGCAACAACCATTGGCAACAGTTTCTGATAACACTGCTGTCTCATCGTTTGGTACTGACTCCACCCCATCTGCTTCATATTTTCCAGCTCTCCCTTGCTTGTGAAGGGTCTGCTTGTTAAGACCAGATAATCCAATGCCTAAATTCCTGGGGAGAAATGAGTACCATAGCACAAGCACACACATGACCTTTGCACCTGATAGGATGTATGTATAAAATATCTCTTGACAGCAGTATGTAGCAAAATGTTTCCTCTCTCACGGTTATGCTAGCTCATCTAAAATATTTTCAGTTTTTATAAACTTCTAAAATGTTTAGCTATTTATTCTTACTTGTTAAAAGCTCAAATTTATGCAAACCAGCATGAAATTACATTTACCACCATTTAATCATTCATAATATAAAGGCTTATGACAGCAGTTCAAACATTGGCCAGCTTTTAACTGATTTGTAAACTTGATCATCCAACAAAGAAAAATTTTTTAAAAGTGTTTTGTATTTATTGTCAACATCAAGAAAAACAAATTGCATTTGGAAGATGTATCTGCCTTGTTGCCACGTTTAGTCATCGCTTCTTCTAGATATATGAAATTATGAAAAATGAATACATTGGTTTAATGGTGTCAACTAACACGTAAAAACTGAAAAACAGACTCTGGCTATGAGCCATTCTTGTTCTGCAAATGCCTGATAAGTTACGTATAATAGAAGCCAATAGGTACTTTATAGACATTTGCTGTTGTTGCCCAGTGTTAGCCTTTTAAGGTACTATGTCCAGCATTCTAGAAACTGTATCCAGAGGCTACAGATTGTTAAGTAGATATTTGGATATGAAGCTCTATGAAGACCAGCCAAGCGCATTATTTGCTTACATAGTGTGTACTTATTCCAGAGTACAAATTGCAGGTAAATGGAAAGTTTAACATTCTTGACGAACAACAGTTGTGAAGAAGCAGAATAATCATGGTTAAATGGTATGCTGTAAATCCTCTTTTAAACCAGGTGAAAATCTTTAGAAATATGTGTGATCTATCAAAACCATCAACTTTGTAATAGGAAAATATCAAATATATAGCTTGTTTATTACTTTTGAATTAAAGCAGTGTATACCAAAATGCTGAAAATGTTAATCTGGACAAATGGTTAGGATGTGAAATCTCTGTCAGAGAGTACAGTTTACTCATATGTTAAAAAAAACAGCGTGGTTGATTTACTAATTCAATTAAGCTTTGAAGAATAAAAAAAAAAACCTGGAAGCTGATTGGATTCTATGTACAGCTGCACCAGTTTTTGCACTCTCCAGTTTTAGTAAATCAACCCTAATGCTTGGTGCATAAGTAGAGATGTCCCAGAACAGGTTTCTTCTCCCTTTAACCGCTTGCCACCAGCCGGCCATCATATGACGGCCAGGCAGCACGGCTCTTGTTCTGGGCGGGCGTCATATGACATCCGTCCATTTAAACAAAAGCATGCGCACGCTCATGTGTGCGTAGTCCTGTATCTTCGGTGGCAGTGTGTCACAGAGACACTGCTTGCCACCATTGGGCATGGCTGTTTACCACGTGATCGGCCGTGATGAAGTCAGGGCCAATCACAAATGGTGCCGCCCCACTTTGCACGGCGCATGCATGCGATCGCGAGCTCTCTGCGTGTGCACGTTGGTGGCGGCGTGTTCCCAGGAACACTGCTCATCACTGACGCTGGTAAACAGTCATTGGCCGGCAGCTGTTTACCACACGATTGGCTGTGATCCTTTCACAGCCGATCACTAAATGTAAACATAGAGTGGTAACAAGATGTTACCGGGTTCTCCTCCTCACACACTGATCATATGTGAGAAGGAGATTGCGGTAACATCTCGTTACCACTTACAGTGTACACCAACACATACTGATTGCCCCCCCAATAAAGAGGACCTGTCACCAGCCATCAAAGTACCTGTCACCACCCATCAAAGTACATGTTACAGTTCATCTGAGTATCCAAGTACCTGAGTACCTGTCACAGTCCATATGAGTACCCGAGTACCTGCCACAGTTCATCTGAGTACCCGAGTACCTGTCACAGTCCATATGAGTACCTGAGTACCTGCCACAGTCCATATGAGTACCTGAGCACCTGCCACAGTCCATCTGAGTAAATAAGTACCTGTCACAGTCCATCAGAGTACCTGAGTACCTGTCACAGTCCATCTGAGTACCCGATTACCTGTCACAGTCCATCTGAGTACCCGAGTACCTGTCACAGTTCATCTGAGTACCCAAGTACCTGAGTACCTGTCACAGTTCATATGAGTACCAGAGTACCTGAGTACCTGTCACAGTTCATCTGAGTACCCAAGTACCTGTCACAGTCCAACTGAGTACCTGAGTACCTGTCACAGTTCATCTGAGTACCCGAGTACCTGAGTACCTGTCACAGTTCATCTGACTACCTGAGTACCTGAGTACCTGTCACAGTTCATCTGACTACCCGAGTACCTGTTACAGTCCATCTGAGTACCTGAGTACCTGTCACAGTTCATATGAGTACCTGTCACCACCCCCTTCTGAGTACCAGAATACCAGTCACCAGTCCATCAGAGTACCCGAGTACCTATCTGTAGCCCATCAGAGTACCCGAATATCTGTCACCAGGCCATCAGAGTACCCGAGTACCTGTCACCAGCCCATCATAGTAACCCAGTACCTGTCACCAGCCCATCAGAGTACCCGAGTACCTGTCACCAGCCCATCAGAGTAACCGAGTACCTGTCACCAGCCCATCAGAGTACCCGAGTACCTGTCTGCAGCTCATCAAGTTACCCGAGTACCTGTCTCCAGCCCATCAGAGTACCCGAGTACCTATCTTCAGCCCATGAGAGTACCCGAGTACCTATCTGCAGCCCATGCCTCATAGAATATAAGTTGGGGTGTTTGCTTTCCAAAATGAGGTCATTTTGTGGGTAATTCCATTGTCCTGGTGCTCCAGGACCTTCAAAAGTGTGATAGGTAGGAATGAAATGAGATGTGTAATTTATGCTCCTAGAACGCCTGAAGGTACTACTACAATATTGGGCCTCTGTATGTGGCCAGGCTGTGTAAAAGTCTCACCAATGTGGTATTGCCATACTCGAGAAGAGTAGCAGAATGGATTCTGGGGTGAAATTTTTGCTATATACATGCTATGTGTTAGAAATATCTTATAAATTGACAACTTTGTGTAAAAAAAATGCGTTTTAATTTTTTTTTACACATTTTCCAAAAACTTCTAGAAAAAATTAACCGTTCAAAATACTCATTATGCCTCATAGATTATATGTTGGGGTGTTTGCTTTCCAAAATGGGGTAATTTTGTGGGGAATTCCATTGTCCCGGTGCTCCAGGGCCTTCAAAAATGTAATAAGTGGTAGAGAAATTAGATGTATCATTTATGCTCATCATTATGCTCGCCTGAAGGTGCTACTTCAATGTTGGGCCTTTGTATGTGGCCAGGCTGTGTAAAAGTCTCACACATGTGGTATTGCCATACTTGGGAAGAGTAGCAAAATGTATTTTGGGGTGTAATTTGTTGTATGCATATGCTGTGTGTGAGAAATAACCTCGTAATATGACAATTTTGTAAAATAATAAAAAAAAAATCTTCATTTTGCAAAGAATTGTGGGAAAAAATTACAACTTAAAAAAACTCACCATGCTACTTACTTAATACCTTGGAATGTCTACTTTCTAAAAATAGGTCATTTGGGGGGTATTTGTACTTTCCTGACTTGTTAGTGTCTCAAGAAATGAGATCACCTAATGTACTGAAGGTCTGATCAGATGTGATTAATTTTCAGTGATTGGCACCATAGTTTGTAAACTCTATAACTTTCACAAAGACCAAATAATATACACTAATTTGGGTTATTTTTACCAAAGCTATGTAGCAGTATACATTTTGGCCAAAATTTATGAAGAAAAATTACTAATTTGCAAATTTTTTTGACAGAAACAAAGAAAAAGGCATTTTTTTCACAACATTTTCGCTCTTTTTTATTTATAGCACAAAAAATTAAAAACCCACTAGTGATTAAATACCACCAAAAGAAAGCTCTATTTGTGTGAAAAAAGGATGCAAATTTCAGATGGGTATAGTGTTGCATGAGTAATTGTCATTCAAAGTGAGAGAGCGCTGAAAGCTGAAAATTGGTCTGGGCAGGAAGGGTTGTAAGTGCCCTGTATTGAGGTGGGTAATAACAGCATTAAAGGTATATGTGATCCGTTGGGGCATGTTGCTTGCATTCACACTGCCAGTTATCCAGTGTACACAATAACTGCATTCTGTTTTGCGTGTTGAATTATCTGTCACAGATTGCTGTCAACTGTTAATGTTAACTGGTATAGGGGTGTTTTGGCCTCTCTCACATCTGTACACCAGAATAGTTCAGCCTCTCCCAATTCATATTCTTAAATTAAAAACAGTAAAGTTTAAATAACAATCATAATATGTTTGTATTGTTCTGCAATGAAGAAGTAAGTTGACAAAGGGTCTTAATAAATAAATAAAGCAACTCTGCTGACTGCCGGACTTTAAAGGTATAAAACCACACCAATAAGTCATCACCTCTGCTCACTCTTCTCTTTCCTCCTTTCAGTTTCCTCCCTGTCAGCACATAAGCATGCAACCTGATTATCTCCTTGTACGTCCCAGTAGCATTGCTAGGATTGTGCTTCTATTTCCCCCAAAGACGTTAATTTTAATGAAACGTTGCGTCGGGCGGGTGGGGCACAGTGTCTGACATTATTATGTTTTTGTGCATGCAGGCTGGTTACTGATGCCGATAGCATAATTTTGTATATAGCAAGTATTATTTAATGTTGGCTGATTTTGCGCACAACCTTTTTTTAAAAATGTTTACATTAGATTAAATAGCATGCAGAGAAAAGTATTGCAGTTTGAGAAGCTGAATACCTGCAATCCCATGGTCCTTTGGCGTCAAATGTATGCCCTGGAAACCATCCATATGGGTCCTGTAAGTTGTCCGTCAGATCCTGGGAAAGAAATTTGAGGGGGTCTGGAGCAGGAAGAGCATGGAATGGTGGTATAACAACAAGCGCTTTTCACCTCCTTGTGATATATATATTACAGGATAAGGAGTTCTTTTCTGGTGGTGGTGGCTGGATTTGTTTCCTTGCATCATGGCAAAAGATAATTTGGAACTTTTGTTTTCATAAGCACTTTTGTGGACTTTGTATCACTTTATTATTTTGAATATAAAAAGGACCTTTTTTTTGGGGACTTTATTTCAAACATAAATTGCATGTGGTGATTTAAAGGGACATTACCTATGCTTGTGAACACTAAGGATAACACTTTACATTTATGGTTTTAGATTGCTAAGACTGTATCTTAAAAGGGAGTGGATAATAGAACTTGAGCCTACTTGCGCTGTACACCTCTGAGAATTACTGTGCATGGGATGACAGTGACTGATAGCAAGAAAGATACAACTACATGTATTCATTTTAAAGGAATATACAAGTTTAGCCTTAAAGTGATATTAAAGTCTTGTTGTTTCTTTTTTCTTTAAAAAAACAAACGGTATACTTAAGTGCTTTGTGCAGTGGTTCTGAGGCTCAGGTAAGTATTAGGGGGGCTGAGGGGGGCTGCTGCACCAGATTTTTTTTTTTTATCCTAATGAATAGAATGCATTAAGATAAAAAGCCTTCTGCCTTTAGAACCACTTTAACACTTCAGCCTCAGAAGGTTTTACCCCCTTCATGACCAGACCATTTTTTGTGATATGGCACTGCGTTGCTTTAACTGACAATTTCGCAGTTGTGTGACGTTGTACACAAATAAAATTGATGTACCTTTTTTTCCCACAAATAGAGCTTTCTTTTGGTGGTATTTGATCACCTCTGTGTTTTTTATTTTTTGTGCTATAAACAAAAAACCGATAATTTTGAAAAGAAAAACAATATTTTTTCTTTCTGCTATAAAACATACCCAATAAAAAAATGCAAAAAATCTACTTTATTCATTTATTTAGGCCAATATGTATTCTGCTACATATTTTTGGTAAAAAAATCCCAATAAGTGTATATTGATTGGTTTGCACAAAAGTTATAGCATCTACAAACTATGGGATAGATTTAGGGACTTTTTATTTTTGTTTACTAGTAATGGCAGCAATCAGCGATTTTTAGCAGGACTGCAACATTACGGTGGACAAATCTGGAACTAGGTGACACTTTTTGGGGACCAGTGACACCAATAGAGTGATCAATGCACTTTCACTGTACTAATGACACTGGCAAGGAAGGGGTTAACACCGGAGCAATCATAGGGTTAAGTGTGCTCCTGGGGAGTGAGTTCTAACTATGGGGGGGTGCTGTAACTGGAGGAAGAAAGATATCTGTGTTCCTGCTTAGCAGAAACAGGAGATCTCTATTTTCCTCCCTCGTAGAAAGGCAGTCTGCCCTGTTTACATAGGCAGACCATCATTCTGCCTCTGCTGTGAACAATCGACAGGTTCCGGTGGCATGCGCAAAGCTGAGAAGAGGAATCACATACAGGTACGTGATTTTTGCCGCAGTAAATGTACGTGGGGCGGTCCTTAAGTGGTTAATACCAAGTTAACACATTCCATTTTTTGTGAGCTGTTTAGGAACCATTACATCTTGTGTTTCTTTTATCTTGAGTTGCTGTTTGGGTTATGATCATATACACTATTACTAACATTGATGCATTGGTGCAAACTCATAGCCACTCACTATGTGGGTATGATTGGAGGCAATGGTAGTCATTAGATGACCTTTAGATTCTGTTTATTAAGTGCATTTCTCAATGTGCTTCAAAGTCATTTACAGCAAACTCTTTTGAATGCTCAATTCTTTACAAAACAAGCAATCAGTACTTGTAAGTAGCTAATCAAGTAGTTCTATTCTAATTTGTATATAACGTTGTTTTAATTTTCTGTTTCAATAACCGTTTAATGTTCTAGATATGTGTCTTTTTTACTACCAAGAGGACTATAGTCTCTATGGCACAAGCCTTTATAGGCGTTTAACAATGCTTGATGTTCAACATGATATCGAAAGCTCTCTAAACTCTAATCCTTTTTGTTCTGGCAGACCTGAGGGAAATCTGTTGTGATCAAAAAGGAATTTCTTCAAAGTTTATTGGGCTCACTGTCACTATCCCATATTGCACAGTTTCACCCAAAATCACAGTGCTAATCTGTACTTTTCAGAGCTAGAAAATCTACTATTTCTCTGCCCCAAATGCTTGATTTTCCTTGTTCTTTACTCTCCTATCTTTCACTAGTACTCCATTTTGAGTAGTGTTGCTCTTACAGTATTCTACTCTTCTGAGGGTTTCACATAAATGCTAATAGGGCATCCTACAAAACAAAACAGTGCGATGTTCCCCCTAAAAATACATTCTAGACCCTTATCCTTGATGAAGGTATGGATGCCAAGGGGGACCCCACCAAAAAAACAAGAAAACATGGCTTGGGATCCACCTCAAATTCTTTATTATATCATTTAGATCTGGTATGAATTTTCAGGAAAAATACCAAAATCCATACTAGATGCCTATTTGAGCTTGCAGCCTTGCAGATCATAAAATGGCAGGAGGCAAGTGTGTACCTCCCCTTCCCTGAACTTTGCCAGTCCACATAGCCTTAACGTTGGTGTGACCCACCTGGCAAAGCACCTTGTCCCCTATGTTGATGAAGACAATGGCCTCCTCCTCACAACCCTGGTCCGATGGTTGTGGAGATGTATAGATGGGGCCTTCTCGGAATCTGGAAACCCCCTCTAAAAAGGAGGGCTTCCAAATCACCCCTCCCAACATGAATAAGTAAAGGGTACATAGTATGTGAGGGTATCTGGTATCATTCACTCAAATAAAGTGTAAACAAAATGTAAATAAAGACAGACATGTTTTCATAAATCCTTTAAAAAAAGTAGAACAAAATCCTAAAAAAGTCCCACAATGTAAACCCATCATCAATCAAATGATAAAATCTGCTTGCAAAAAGAGGTAAAAAAACCCAACTGATGAACAAATCCTATGCTGTTGCTACACTTGCCACATATAATATATCATGAGGGCATTACTAAATCCAGTTTCAGTCAGTAAGGAAGCAGGTTCTCAATTTATGAGTTAAGATAACATTAACTGGAATGGTGAGGTTAGCATGAACAAGACATTTTAACCTCAACAGGTCTCCTGCCATGCACCAGGATCCAGCCTTCATAAATTGTGTTAAGACTGCTACAACACTTTGTGAATAGTTACTGAATTTAGATAATTGCCCTGATGTCCTTATGTTTCATATTTCAGTCTAGAAACATTTGTCTTATTACTCAAATGTTCTCTTTAAAAGCTATGACATTTCCAAATGGAATAGATATCCATTGAATGGGCAGCCAGGCTAGCAAAAGGTCATAAACTTGCTAGAAATCCTTTCTTTACAATGTACAGTATCTTCCCCTCTGGATATTTTCTCTCTCTAGTCCTCTTCTTTCTACACAATGCCATCATTTAGTTATGATCTTGTGTCTTGGGACCGATGTTATTCAGCTTTATGATTCATTACCACCAATGTGATGTAGTTTAAAAATACAATTAGAATAATGGTTACTGAAAATTCTAGCTGGTTTAAACTGGCCATAGACAGGCAGAGGGCTCTCCAAGAAAGATGGGTTGTGAGCAGGGGAGGGCTGGCAGCCTTAGGCCTGGGGGGCAAGTTCAATCAAGTAGCCAATAGAGTCAGTGGTGGCAAAGTGATGGATCAGGAAGAACAATCTAAGGTTTTCCATCATCACAAAAGTGGGGGAGGGGCAATGTGGGGGGACCTGTACCACCATGGCCTCCAGGAACTAAAGTTCAAACAGTGCAGACAAGTCCCTGTATAAATCCCTTAGAGCTGACCCCACCCACAACAAGTCCAAGCATTAACGCCTGAGATCTAAGGATGTGAGCCGAACTAATGAAGGACTACAAGTCCCAGCATGAACCACTGAGATCTAAGGATATGAACCCCTTAGATCTCACGGGTTCATGCTGTGACCTTCAGTTCTTCACTAGTTGGGGAGGCGGGGGTGTGTGTGACCTGAGGGGTTCATGCTGAGACCTGTAGTCCTTCACTTTTGGGAGGTCACATCCTCAAAAGTGCAGGACTACAAGCCCCAGCATAAACCCCCTTAGATCCCTGTGACCTGTAGTCCTTCACTAGTTGGAGGGCAGGGATGTGCGACACATCCAGAGCTCTAAAGGAATCATGCTGGGACCTGCAGTCCTTCACTTTTGAAAAGTAAAGGACTACAAGTCCCAGCATGAACCCTGGCTGAGATCTAAGGATGTGACCTCCTCCTCTGCTGCCAGCTCATGCTCCCATGACACACATGTTCTAATTCATTCAATGCTCCTGACTTCAATCTCAGGCAGGTTGACTCTGGAGAGGTGCTACTGGCGCAGTCAGTGACAGTTCCCTTCCCTCAGGCAGGCTCTGAGGCACATGCCGCCGCACAGGAGAAGATGGAGGGAGGAGGTGGGTGGAGCCAAACAGTAATCAGCACAGAGGAGGATGAACCTCCTCCACCGCTCTGAATGCTGGGGCCTCGGCCTCACTTTTCTCCTCTGGACTGTGACGTTACTGGTTGCTAGACACCAGGCGGCAGGCGATCCTAGCAACCAGTGCAGACGATAGAAGCCGGTGCTGGAATAAATGGGTCTCGGCTGGCAGGGTCACTCTGTAAGTAAAGCTATGCCACAGAGAGAGAGACCCCGCTCCACTATGTCTGCACAGAGAGAGACCCCGCTCCACTATGCCAGCACAGAGAGAGACCCCGCACCACATTGCCCACACAGAGAGTGACCCCGCCCCACTATGCCCACACAGCTAGAGCGAGAGACTGCTCAAAATTGTCCACACAGAGAGAGACCCCGCACCACTATGCCCACACAGAGAGACCACTCCTCAAGTAAATTTTGATTCCTTGATTCCCGTAGAACATAGTAAAGCCTCGTACACACCACTAGTTTTTTTTTCCACTCAGCCCAGCAAGTTGAATAAAAAAAAACCTGACAGCTCCAGTTGGAGCCACTGTACTAACAATCTGCTGTTAGTACAGCTAACTAACCTGCTGTTTTTTTCTGTTCTGACAGCCTGCCAGTTCACTCCGGTCAGCGCTCGCAGCCAGCAGGGTTTGAAAAAATAACCGATAGGCTGGCTGTACTGAAGTCAATTGATAGATCAACTTCAGTACAACCAGCTTGCCCATACATGGATAGAAAATCAGCTGAATCAGCAGAAACTTTGATCTGTCTATGGTGGCTTACGTCCGCCAATCTCTGTGTTTAACAAAATCCTCAAATCGTCTGTCAAGTGCTCCACTTAGGTGTAGAAATTCATTTTAAACTCCACCTTATATCCATAACACTCTTTATGAATCAGATGAACAAAAAATAAAGTGAGAGCACATCTAATACCAACTGATAATTATGGAAATAAGATGGATTTGGACGTGAACTGTGTCATTACCTGCAGGGATTGGCATTTAGGGGGTTAAGACAGGCAGGGAGGAAATGTGATATCACCTCTTCACTGCCTGTCAAATGCCTCTGAAAAGTGACTTGAGCATGGATCACTTTTCAGTGGCGTGGCAGTGCCTGCTGTAAGTGCGTACTAACCTGTGGGATTTCACTAGTGTGCTGCGGTTTGTTCGCAGTGCTGGTGTACTCGCAATTTTCCTTAGCAGGCCAAAGGAGAGATATGGGGTCTGATGTTGTTCATTCCTTGTGATAGTAATAAAAGAGATTAAAAAAAATGAATAAGGGACAGTGTAGAAAAAAATGAAATAAAAAAAGAAAAAATAAAGTGCCCCTGTTCCCCCGTGCTCACGCCTTAATTTAACTGAGAATTGCGCAGTCATGCAACACTGCAAATAAATGAAATCTATGTCCCTTTTCCCCACAAATAGGGCTTTCTTTTGGTGGTTTTTGATCACCACTGCGTTTTTTATTTTTGTGCTATAAACAAGAAAAGACCGACAAAACATATCCAATAAGAAAATGTAAAAAATCAAATTTCTTCATAAATGTAGGCCAATATGTATTTTGCTTCATATTTTTGGTAAGAAAAATTCCAATAAGCCTATGTTAATTGGTTTGCGCAAAAGTTATAGCATCTATAAACTATGGCATATATACTGGATATTTTATTTATTTTCTTACTAGTAATAGCGGTGATCAGTGACTTATAGTGAGACTGTGATATTGCAGTAGACAATTGGACACTAACTGACATTTTTGACACTTTTGATTTCTTATCTTGAATCTGAAGAGACACAGAAGATACCCTTCATTTTCCTGGCACTTTCATGGATCTTTGCTTTATTTTGATCACCTTTTTGGACTATTACTTTGTGGGATTATTTTATCCTTTACTTTATCTTATTAGTAGTGTATTTTACTCACAAGTGAATTTTTTATTTATTTGCTTCATGGTGTATATGTTTCCAGTTTTATATATATACCAATTATCACATATTGGGGTTTTTTTGAGGCTTTGTTATAGCCTTTTTAATAGTCACTACTATTTATTCACCCTTATTTATGCATGTGACCTACTGTTAATACGTATATCAATTATCACATTTATGAGACTATGCCTTAGTCTTTCTTAGTCACTTTCTTTTCACCACAGTTTATTCTTAGAGCTGCATCTTTTTTGTTTTATTTTTTATTTTAGAAATTCAGCACAGCCAGGTCACCGGTGGTGCGCACGCGTGCCCCCTATCCGGAAATGCTGGATCACATATCTAGCATGTGATCTGGTGCAGCAGAGCCACCTTGCCACCATACATGTAAGTGATATGGTCAGAAAGTGGTTAAAAATGACAATTACACTGTTACACTGAGAATTCTATAATAATAATAAATGTTGTATGACCTTGATTGCAAGAATGAGAAATCCAAATGTTGGATGAACAATGACAAACAATGACAAAAAGTGATTTGTAAAATATTGGAGAAAACACACAGGAATGTACAATGAAAGAGCTTTCTAAACGTGAAAGTGCTTAGATTTGCTAAACTAAAGCATTTTAGTATAATCAACTTAAGTTTGCTTCCTCTTTGTAATATGACTTAAAATGCATCTGTGCCCAGAATATAGACATTAGAGTATTTACAGTAAATATTCTTAACAAGCTGTAAAAAAAACCCTTGAAAGCAAACCAATCAGCGAGCCCCTGGAAGACGTCAGGTTTGACGAAACTGTGTAGGGAGGAGCGGCGTGCTGACGTCACCACGATCCTCGCTGATCCCGGAAGCTACAGGCAGCAGTGTGCAGCCGGCCGGCGTTTGTTTATACACGAGTTTATTTCTACAACACTGTGAGTGTGTTTCCATTTTTATCTTCTTTTATTAAAATTGTTTTAAACTTGTTACGCTATGGGAGCCTTTTTCATTTGTGTTTCCATGGAGAATGAGTGTCCATTCGCTATGTAGAGGATTCCTGCCTTAGAGGTCCATGAGTGATTTGTTTACAGTCTATACCTGAGGCAGGGTTTGATAGCCACACGCCCGTATGATCTCCTGACAAGAGATCTAAGGAGTTGGTAAGGGGCCATTTTTTGTAGAGGTGGAGGAACCTTTCTATCACCACATATTCCTGGGTGATCCAGACGCATGCTACACATCATTTGGACGTACATTACTCTCTCCTTGGCAAAGACTTTCTACCTATATGAACTTTACACTCCATGTACTCTCTATTTGGACTTTATATGTTTTATTGTGTTTTTTTAATTTATATAAATTTTATCACGAGTGGTATGCATTCACTATGAGAGATCAAAAATATGTGGCGCTAGTCTATGTATAGCAATTAATGAGAGAAATGAATGCTTCCTTGCTGCTCAATACTAAAAAAATTTTCAATAGACAATGATCACTTCACCCTTTAGAGGGCAGTGAAATCAACGAGCTATAGGGTACTGGTGGATACAACAAAATATACTAAGTAACATCCAATAAATCAAGTATTCTTCAAAATGAGTGAAAACTGTGACTTAGTGCTACCAAAACACCTTTAAACAATGTGAAAAAATGATATATAATACCTCAAAATGTGTCATCCATATTATAAAATAATCTTCAACTCAATATATGATGAAAACAATACTAAAATGTAAAATGCAACACTATATCACATAATGAATAGCAAAGTGATCAAGTGCAAAAAACATGTGACATGAATACGCCCACGTGCATAATGATCCGACTCGGGAGTAAGTTCCCAGAGTCCAACTCCTCCCCCAAAGCAAACAAACAAATAATTTTTTAAAAGTAAAAATAACAATAGAAATGAAAATGGTGACAATAAATGGTGATCAAAGTCCACAATAATGATGCTTCATGCAATGTGATTCAAAGTGTCCTTATAAACGGTTGATATCAGCATGCCCTTAGCGTGACTCTGTGCTGGATTCATATACTTGGAAGAACTGGTGCAGCACACAGGTGTTTCCCCCAGCCTCTCACCTCTAGCAGCGGCCCCCAGTGGGCCAAGTCAGGCCAGTGG
Organism: Aquarana catesbeiana; assembly: GCF_042186555.1. Taxonomy (NCBI): domain Eukaryota; kingdom Metazoa; phylum Chordata; class Amphibia; order Anura; family Ranidae; genus Aquarana; species Aquarana catesbeiana. The sequence continues at coordinate 412,889,155 of NC_133324.1, forward strand.
TTAGTAATCCTCTGTGTGTAATAATGCTCCAGCAGCCGTCCCCCTCTTCCTACAGGTGTATCTGGGTCAAATTCTTTAGCAAGTCACCAGCGCTCCCACCGGCCCCAGAATGACAATGAAGAAGGAGATGCTCCCATAGTAAAGTACTTCCAAAACACGTTTATTAAAAAAGTAGTAACTTACATTACAATCAGGAGATGTCAGCGGAATGACAGTAAAAACACTCAGGCTTCCGGGTACGGCCGTCCCCGGGAAGCGTCGGCACCTGGCTCCTCCTACCCTGACGCGTTGCGTCACACCCACGTGACTTTATCAAAGGGATCCCTTTGATAAAGTCACGTGGGTGTGACGCAACGCATCAGGGTAGGAGGAGCCAGGTGCCGACGCTTCCCGGGGACGGCCGTACCCGGAAGCCTGAGTGTTTTTACTGTCATTCCGCTGACATCTCCTGATTGTAATGTAAGTTACTACTTTTTTAATAAACGTGTTTTGGAAGTACTTTACTATGGGAGCATCTCCTTCTTCATTGTCATTCTGGGGCCGGTGGGAGCGCTGGTGACTTGCTAAAGAATTTGACCCAGATACACCTGTAGGAAGAGGGGGACGGCTGCTGGAGCATTATTACACACAGAGGATTACTAACCACTGGCCTGACTTGGCCCACTGGGGGCCGCTGCTAGAGGTGAGAGGCTGGGGGAAACACCTGTGTGCTGCACCAGTTCTTCCAAGTATATGAATCCAGCACAGAGTCACGCTAAGGGCATGCTGATATCAACCGTTTATAAGGACACTTTGAATCACATTGCATGAAGCATCATTATTGTGGACTTTGATCACCATTTATTGTCACCATTTTCATTTCTATTGTTATTTTTACTTTAAAAAAATTATTTGTTTGTTTGCTTTGGGGGAGGAGTTGGACTCTGGGAACTTACTCCCGAGTCGGATCATTATGCACGTGGGCGTATTCATGTCACATGTTTTTTGCACTTGATCACTTTGCTATTCATTATGTGATATAGTGTTGCATTTTACATTTTAGTATTGTTTTCATCATATATTGAGTTGAAGATTATTTTATAATATGGATGACACATTTTGAGGTATTATATATCATTTTTTCACATTGTTTAAAGGTGTTTTGGTAGCACTAAGTCACAGTTTTCACTCATTTTGAAGAATACTTGATTTATTGGATGTTACTTAGTATATTTTGTTGTATCCACCAGTACCCTATAGCTCGTTGATTTCACTGCCCTCTAAAGGGTGAAGTGATCATTGTCTATTGAAAATTTTTTTAGTATTGAGCAGCAAGGAAGCATTCATTTCTCTCATTAATTGCTATACATAGACTAGCGCCACATATTTTTGATCTCCCATTACGTTATTTATCTAGGGTGGGTGAGGCCACCTCATATGTAGGCAGCTTTTCTTTGTTTTAGTACTCTTGATCCTGTGAGAATTGGGTTGTGCGCATTAGTCCTTTACACTTTTATATGCATTCACTATGAATCCCATACACATAGAGGTATAACCATTTAATTTTCTATTCAATAAGGTGACCACATCATTTCACTGTTTGATTTTATGTCACATATTGCAGCGCAGCTATTTTTTGTTTTTGTTTGTAAACCATCCTTGGCCTCTCTAGCTGAAAGTACTGTGAAGTAACAATCCTCAAAGATCACAACAAGGACGTTTAGTCAGTTTCCTAAAGCACATGACATGTGTTTACATTAGCAATTAGAATAGTCAAGATTCTGATCTCCCTAGTAAAGTGAAGAGGAATTTGAATTTCGATTCCTCTTTTGTGAATAATTTATTCACAACACCTATAACTTCATTAGTAAAGGAGGTTGTATTTTAAAGTGCTTTTCCTGCTTGTTCAAAACGTGCATATTTTGATATATGGGCACTCCACACTCTTCTTAAATATTAAAAAAACTTAAACAAGGTCAATCCTTCAACCATTTGCTTGTAGAAAGACAAGCATTTACTTGCTCACATCAGTTCATTAACATCCCCAGTATGAGAATTCAGGCTTTTCTCTTTCATAAATTACTAATATTGTCCTACTGTTAAGCACAAAGAGGCACTCTTCCAAGCAGTACTGTTATAAAAATTGAAGAGCACAGATTCAGTTACAAATGTGTCTTTGCTGCCATTGTCTGATTAAGTACAGTGCAATACCCTTTTGAATGAGCTCATATCAAATAAAGTGACAGTGTTTCTCTTTCACTTTATAAATCGGTAAAATAAAATAATATTATAGCTAGAATAAAGAATAGGAAATTTCCGTTAATGATGTAGCTGCGGGCTGCAAATTGTTGACTCCAACCCCATATATAATGCATTATGGTATATCATAGATAGCATAATGAATATTGTGATGATGTCTTAATACCTGAAAGATCTCAAAACTGAAAGAAAAAAGGGTTTTAACACATATTGGTAATGTATTGAACCCATTGTTGTGAAAAAGAAATGCTAAACGCTCAGAACATTTTTGAGTTAACAGGACCATCAATAAGCTACCATGGGCATCACAGGCTGCGTTTTCAAAGTCTCATTAGTTTATTTAAATATTTTATTTCAGGTACTTATATAGCCCTGTCAATTTACACAGCACTTTCCATATACATTGTACATTCACATCAGTCCCTACCCTCAAGGAGCTTACAACCTAAGGTCCCTAGCAAACATTCATACATACTAGGGCCAATTTAGACAGGAGCCAATTAACTTAGCAGCATGTCTTTAGAGTGTGGGAGGAAGCCGGGGCACCTGGAGGAAACCCACGCAGGCACAGGGAGAACATGCAGGTAGATGGTGTTGTGGTCAGGATTCGAACCGGCGACCCTTTTTGCTGCTAGTTGAAAGTGCTAACCACTACACCACTGTACTGCCCATATGTTTAGGTATTATACAACTCTACCCATACCACCCTAGGCATCCAGACCTCACCCACAGACATTGAACAGCGCAGCTGATGCTAAAAACAAAGAATGTACTTCTAATATCTAACTCAGGAGTTACATAGTTCTGAAAGTAAGCTAAAGAAATGTATCAGTATCTTCACAAAAAGGTCACAAAAAGAGATTTCTGGAAAGAAGGCTAATCTGACCGCAATATAAAGACAATGCCTTTCTTTGCTGCAATAAGACTATATATATATATATGGCAAAGTGTTGCTAACAGCTAGGTAGCTCCTTTATATAAATCTAATATAAGAGAGCATCTGAAAAAACCTAGACTGCATTACCATACTCATAGTTCAGAAAATTATAAATCTTGTGAATTGTGACCCTTCAAATGATAAGTAGAGAATGATAAATATAATACTATTTTTATAATGATGAGGAGTACATTTAAATCAGATATATTTCAGTAATTCAGTCTGTCCTTTCCGAGAACAGAGTTACCGAAAGAATGTTTTCATGGAAACACTTTTTTTTCCCTGCATAAGCTTATCCACATTTCAACTACTTTTTAAATGTTAAATAGTTTTAGGTATTCAATTTCAGTCTCTATGCAAGGTGTAACATTATTTAAAGGCGTGTGTTCCCTGCCATTCTGAATGACCTAGTTTTAGCACAAGGCTTTCTTGTGAAGCTCAGGGAAGAAAAATCTGATCTGACTTACCTATGTTGTATTAACATTTTCAAACATATATATATATATATATATATATATTTTTTTTTTTATTAAAAATACATATTAATTGGTATTGATGTTCTGTTGTGTAGATTGCTAATTGTCTCTTTGTTATGTAAAAATAAGCATTTTCCTCAATCTAATATATTTATATATGTATCAAAAATAATCAACCCGTCTATTATGTTAACATATTTTTAACATCTAAAGATCCTAAATGACATATAAAAATGCTGTAAATGAGCATTTTGTTTCTTTTTTTAATCTGGAGAAAGCACCAGGGTCTTTATGTAATGAGTGCTTCAAACTGTTATTGGGAATTATTTGATCATGCAAACTACATTAGGAAATCTGCTGAGGCTTTTAAAGCTGTATTTTAGCTTGGCTTTTGTAATTGCTGCAAGATAAACAATTTGCATTCATTGCACCCTCTGCTAGACCTGATCTTGATCCAAGAAGTAAATTGAAAGTAATTTGATCTACTATTTGCTCAAATAATAGTTAAACAAATTCTGGAGTCTCTATTATTTCATTGAATTCAATCTGGGTAGTCAGAACATTCTAAATGTCACAAAATACAAAAGTTGATTTGCATACTTTATCAACATCTGGTTACCGTCCAAATAGACAACAATATCTTGAGAGTGCTTTCTATAATGCCATAATTAAATACTTAATTTTTTCCCTGGCAGAATGCTTACATTGTTTAATATTTATCTGAATGTATTAAAAGTGTAATTGCACCATTGGATGGACTTACACTTAAAACCTGACACATACGTGACATCTGGTTGCAAAGTCCAATTTTGATTTATCAACAACTACATAGTGAGGGTGTGTCTACCCAATTAAATAAATGTAATGCATTATTTAGGTAGACCCTCACACTATGTAAGTTATTGGAAAAATAAATGAGATTGCACTGAGATTGTACAGTCAGAATATAATATGTGTGGCTATTCCAACTGTAATTCTCAACCCAACATTACCACTTAATCTCTAATCCTAATCCTCAGACTCCAACCTTAACTGTTCAATAGACAAAAGCACAGTACCAATCTGACTTTTTGTTGTGAATATGCCAAAAACCAGAACAAACCATATAATGTTCCAAATAAATTTACATTCAACTATGGCCATTTCATTAGTGTTAACATACTAAAAATAGAAAGCCATTGTGAATGCAGTTTTGCACATATACAATCACTGTCAATGTCCATTGTACCTTCAACTGAAATACCAAACACTGAGATGTAAAATTAAATTCTTTTATTATTTAAATAACCAGCAGGTTTATATATGCGTTTGTGACCAGCGCAAGTGTTTGCATTTGTGCGCGAGCATTGGTGGACAAGGCACTTTACTTTTTCATTTTATTATTTATTTTATTAAAAAAAAAACATTTTTACACTCTCTTTAATTTATTTTAATCATACTTTTTGCTATCACATGGGATGAACAACACCCCTTGCGATAGCATGGGCTGTGAAAGGTCCTCTTTATGTAGAGATCTGGGATCTATTAGACCCCAGACCTCTTCTCTGGCCTCCAATACAGCCGATCAGACACAGATCGTTCTGATCAGCTTCTTCCCTGGCCAGTAATGGCCAGGTAAACAAAGGACCAAAACCTGAAGTGAAAAACTCTTCGTCACTTCTGTTTTCTGACATCACACAGTGGCAGGAACAACATCAGTTCCTCTCACTGTGTTCCCAGAGCCAAATGCTACCATTTGCATCAGATAATTGCTCAGGAGGGCCCAGTAAAGGCACTGGTGAAAGGGGGAAGGGTACGACCCTGGGCTCTTTAACTGCTCAGATTACTTTTACCATCTTCGGAATTACCAGTACATCACTGGACAGGAAGTGGTTAAAGTGTTTCTAAGAGCATAAATTACATATCTAATTTTCGGACTATCTATTACAATTTTGGAGGCCCTGGAGAACCAGGAAGGTGAAAACAATTGAGGATACTGGCTCTGTGATCAGGACACTGGACTGGCTCTGTGATCAGGACACTGGTATGGCAGTGGCCAGGACACTGGTATAACAATTATCAGTACATGGTATGGCATATGGTGGTGATCAGGGCGCTAGTATGAGGTATGGCAGTAATCAGGATGCTGGTATGGCATATGGTGGTGATCAGGATGCTGGTATGACATATGGCGGTGATCAGGACACGGGTATGAGGTATGGTGATGATCAGGACGCTGGTATGGGTTATGGTGGTAATCAGGATACTGGTATGGCGTATGGCAGTGATCAGGATGCTGGTATGGGGTATGGTGGTAATCAGGACATTGGTATGAGGTATGGCCACAATCAGGATGCTGGTATGATGTGGCGGTGATCAGAACACTGGTATAGCATATGGTGGTGATCAGGGTACTGGTATGGTGTATGTCAGTGGGTAAGGTGCTGGTATGGCAAATGGCGGTGATCATGGTGCTGCTATGAGATTTGGTGCTGATCAGGATGCTGGTATGGCGGTGGTCAGGACATTGGCATGGTGAATGGTGTGAGCAATGGTGACACTGGGACAGGTGACAGGGGCTGGCTGCACACTTTATTGTTGTTACACTGGGGGCAGTGATCAGGGACACTGGGGCAGGCTGGCACTGCAGTCTGTGAGTGTACATGTAGTGTGACAAGCTGCTTTACACTCACAAGCTGCAGCAACTGTTCTCTTTGCTCTCACACCAATGTTTACATCCAGTTTTCTATGTTTCCCATGTGATTTCTGTGATTGGAAACAGCAATCACATGGTACAAGACCATGGGATCACCGGACACAGCGGTAATACATGAGCTGCACAGGAGACTCAGATTCAGAAGGACATTTAGAAATTTCCACCTGCATCAACATGCTTCCCATCTGGCGATTTATGTACATGTTAATTAGCATGGATTTCCTTTCATTTCCTGTTTTGGTTATGGAAGAGGATGTGAAGGTAAATCCCCCGCATGGGCCGAAGATGGCAAAAATAAACCTTACAGGGGTTATAACCCCCCCTTATTCTATATAAAAAGAGAAAAAAAAGTTGCGTTTACAGTTCTACTTTAAGCTTTGCTGAAAGAAAGCATAAACAATATATATAAACATTAGGGGTGTTAGTTACTGACTTCATATGAACAAATAGGAGTCTTGTGTATTTATTTCTTTATAAGCTTGTTTATTTTTTGTTACTGCCTTTATTATACCTGTTCTTTGAAAACAGAGTTTGAACAAACTAACTACAGTAAAATATTTGTGCATCTTTGTACCGCTCTTTAAAAAAAAAAGTCTTACTGAATACTGTAAAGATGTGATTGGCCCAACATATGCTATTGATTAGCAACAATCAACATATGTTAAATTATATCTTCTCAGAAACGTACTCCTTTTCTCAGTTTTTTTTATTTTTTTATTTTAAGATTGCTAACACTTAATATGATAAGCGATATTCACATATTTACTTTTATTTGATTTGAAACTTTATAATATGTATCACAGAAATATTATCACTTCCTGAAATACATTTCAAATGGAAGCCACTCATACTTTTACTCTGAGGGATGGAGAGCAGATGCATTAGTGCTATTAGATGAATACAGGTTCACAATTCAATTACTATTGTTTTGTGTTTTGTGGAGCTCTTGCTTCTCTTTGCATGAATTAAAAAACAGCTGAATAATGGACTGTCTAATAGAATTGAAAAGATCACAGATCAATATATGAATATGAAATGAAAGATAAAAGAAACTCTTTGAAACAATTATAAACCCAATGAAACTGCATGTTGTTTTCCATCATGTTTTGCTCCATAAAATAAAATTGTTATTTTTGTGATATGCAAATGAAGGCACAAAGAAAAGAAAGGGATTTAGGGCTTTATGAAAACCATTGTTATGTATTATGTAGCAAGGTGCACACAAACCCACCCGGCCTTCTAGAATTGTATATAAATATTTTTTTTTCTAACAGCTGGTAATGAATAATTAATGCCCCAATAACAATATTAAGAAAAATTTCACTATGATCTTTGCTGACCATTCTTTACTAGAGGCTATGTTTTAGGAATGAAAACTGATTTTATAGAAATATTATTTTATGGGAAAACTGTGTCATGAACAGGGTTTTTTTTATTTGTCAAAAGATCCAAACTATCTATCCCTACTGTAATATGCCATTTGAAAGCACAGAAATACATTAATTAACAAAAAGGCACCAGTGCCATCTGGTTACACAATAGTGCTTAGCTAAAGTGGACTTAGCATCATTTATATTATTCCATGGTAAAGTGTATGTCTGGAAAAAATAGTTAAAAAAAAAATATTGAGTACTATGGTGATAACCCCAAATTGAGTATAGAGAAGGGAAAGGTTGCATTGTATATGGTGTCAACCTCATTTATATAAAATCCACCAGTCTGTGATAAAGTACTGTATTGTGATAGTTAGGGCTCATTCACAACAAGAAGTGAATACACATGCTTTTTGCATGTTCTTGCACATTCCCATGTATCACTTTTTAGGACAGTCCATTCTTTTCAGAGTCCTGCCCTATGCAAAAAAAGGTGCCTAAACAATTTTTGAAATCATGCCGCACTAAAACGCATGTTACTGTAGTACCATGCATTTTGGTGGGCATGAACTTGCATCCATTTGCTAGATGTGTAAGGGTGCTAATAAGAACTATTAAGGGGGGTCTGCACTGAGGGGGGTCTGCACTACTGAGGGGGGTCTGCACTGAGGGGGGGTCTGCATTACTGAGGGGGGTCTGCACTGAGGGGGGTCTGCACTACTGAGGGGGGTCTACACTACTGAGGGGGGTCTGCACTGAGGGGGGTCTGCACTACTGAGGGGGGTCTGCACTACTGAGGGGGGTCTGCACTAAGGGAAGTCTGCACTACTCAGGGGGGCCTGCACTACTGAGGGGGGTCTGCACTGAGGGGGGAGTCTGCACTACTGAGGGGGGTCTTCACTACTGAGGGGGGTCTGCACTACTGAGGGGGTCTGCACTGAGGGGGGTCTGCACTACTGAGGGGGGTCTGCAATAAGGGAAGTCTGCACTACTGAGGGGGGTCTGCACTGAGGGGGGAGTCTGCACTACTGAGGGGGGTCTTCACTACTGAGGGGGGTCTGCACTGGGGGGGTCTGCACTACTGAGGGGGGTCTGCACTGCTGGGGGGGTCCTGCACTGAGGGGGTTGTCTGCACTGAGGGGAGGTCTGTAATAAGGGGGTGTCTGTACTGATGGGGGGTGTCTGTACTGATGGGGGTCTGCACTGAGGGGGTGTCTATACTGCTGGGGGGTCTGCACTGAGGTAGGGTCTGTAATGCTGGGGGGGTCTGCACTGGGGGGTCTGTACTAAGGGGGGTGTCTACACTGCCAGGGGGTTCTGTACTACTGCTGGAGTGTGTGCACTGAGGTGGTGTGTGCACTGGGGGTCTGTAATGCTGGGGGGTCTATAATGCTGGGGGGTGGTCTGCACTGGGGGGTGTCTGTACTGAGGGGGGTGGTCTGCACTGGGGGGGTGTCTGTACTGAGGGGGGTGGTCTGAACTGGGGGGTGTCTGTACTGAGGGGGGTGGTCTGCACTGGGTGGTGTCTGTACTGCTGGGGGTCCTGCACTGAGGGGTGTCTGTACTGCTGGGGGGTCTGCACTGAGGTAAGGGGTGTCTGTACTGATGGGGGTATACATGTGTGTCCTTCAGGGGCTGCATACAGTATACTGCATACTTTGTTGTTCGAAATTAATATAAGCTGTTGCCTGGGTACTGTGCTACATGAGTTTGGTAATCTGTTGTTCAATGGCATTAGTTCATTTTTTTTGTGGGGGGGCTGTTTGCAGGGAGGGGGCCATACAACATTTTGCTATGAGGCCCTGTGATTTCTAGTTACGCCCCTGTACACAATCCTATACCCACAGTTGGTCCAGCGAAAAACACGAGCAAAGCATGATCCAATTTGCTATGGCAGGGAAAAAAAATTCCTTCCTGATCCCCCGAGAGGCAATCGGATTTTCCCTTGGATCAACTTTACCTATAAATGTCAGTACCCAGTTATATTATGTACTTTTAGGAAAGAATCTAGGCCTTTTTTTTAAAGCAATCTACTGAGCTTGCCAGAACCACCTCTGGAGGGTGTCTATTCCATATTTTTACAGCTCTTATGCCCTGTACACGCGATCAAACATTGATCGGACATTCCGACAACAAAATTTTTTCCGACGGATGTTGGCTGAAACTTGTTTTGTCTACACACAGTCGCACAAAGTTGTTGGAATTTCCAATCGCCAAGAACGCGGTCACGTACACCACTTACGAGACTATAAAAGGGCAGTTCAGAACCAAGCGAGGCACCCTTTGGGCTCCTTTTGCTTTTCTCGTGTTAGTAAAAGTTTGGTGAGAGACAATTTGCGCTTTTTCAGACTCGTGGTTTTCAGATTGTTTTCTGCTGTTCAGTTTGTGCTTGTGGGTTTGTATCTGGTCTTCAGTGCGTGCAGCGAGTTCCCCTTGACTCTGTCATTGTGTTCTTGTTCGTTCGCTACTGTTTTCCAGATTGCTCTTCATAGGCCTTGCTGTTTTTCAGTGCGTTCTGTTACTACGTTCAGAGTAGCCAACCGTTTTCTAGCCATGTTGCGTATACGTACTCCTCGTAGAGTTCGTGCTGTGCGGGGGCTTGGTGTTGGGGTCCTTACTTTGACACAAGCCCAGTCCATGAACAGGGTGGGGAGGAGTTCATGGACCAAGAATTGGTTGCTCCAGCGTGACCAGTTCTGTCACATGCCTTTGCTCCGTTCGATCCGTGAGAATAATCCTAATGATTTCAGGAACTTTCTCCGGAAGACGGACCCCATATTTCACCGTTTGTTGGCTTTGCTGACCCCCTATATCAGCAGGCAGGATACCTGCGTGAGGCAAGCCATCACTCCGGAGCAGAGGCTAGTCACCACCCTGCGTTACTTGGTGACGGGGAGAAGCCTGCAGGACCTCAAGTTCAAGATTTTTATCCTTTAACATCACATTTTATTGTATTTAATGTTTGATAATGTATTGTATTTCTTTCCTCATTCCCTAATTACCATGATTGTAATATGCTGTGAATATTCACCTCGTGTAGTCACTTAACATTCTATTTTGTCAGCTCCATAGTAGTGCTTTACCCTAAATACACCCTAAAATGTCTAAAATTGTGATGCGTGCTTTAAATTCTGGCAGAGTGCCAGAGGCTTTTTTTGGGGGGGTTCACTAAATCTTTTTGAACCCTCCCTCCCCCAACTGCTAAATCAGCTGATACCAATCCTCTATCTATCCTCAATCCTCTATCTGCTGACTTTGCCAAACCCATACACACTATATACCTACCTCTTTTGTGGTCAGATTTATGGATGAATTCCCCAAAGCATGCAGTGCAAGGGCCTGCCTGAATACTTTCAAATGTTACTGTTTTAAGTTTTTGTATCCTATTATTATCTTGATAGGTAATAGCAGAATGTAAAAATGTGCTTCCATTTGTACAGTGTGTATTTATATCTTTGTATTATGACACTTCTTACCTGTCCATTGGGCTGCCAATAGTGTAAGTAAGGAGGGGCTGACCAAAGTAATCCACATTATTTAGGCATTCATCTCTAGACGAAGTGTAGAGGGTGACCTGTCCAAAACATCTCCCCCCCGTAAAATCCACAAAATGGCCCATGAGAGGGGGAAGGAGGAATCTGAAAGGTGGACCTTATACCTTTGTCTTTTGTCCCTAAAATAAATGTTATACTGATGTTGGCCAAGAATGTTTGTGTCTAATCTGCTTTCCATGTTTATGTGCAAAATGATTAATTTTATTTTCTTGTTTGACTCCACAGTTTCCTTCCAACCCACAGGAATGGCAGACTGTGGCCTCCCACTTTGCCTAACTGCGGAGGGGCAACTGGGACTTTCCTAACTGCGGAGGGGCAATTGATGGGAAACACGTCCACATCGTCCCACCACCCAACTCGGGGTCATACTATTACAACTACAAGGGGTTCAATAGTATTGTGATGTTGGCGGTGGTGTCAGCTACTTACGAGTTCCTGTATGTGGACTTGGGGAAGAATGGCCGGATGTCAGATGGTGGAGTCATTGCCCAGATGGAGTATTACAGGCGTCTCCAGAATGGCAGCTTGGACTTGCCACCTCCAGAAGACAATGCGGAAGGACTCCCATTCGTCTTCATTGTGGATGAAGCATTTGCGCTGGGGGACCATCTTATGTGACCATTCCCTATGAGGACCCTCACCCCGGACCAGAGGGTTTTTAATTACCAGCTGGCCAGAGCCAGAAGAGTGGTGGAGAACACGTTTGGAATAATGGCCAGCCGGTTCCGCCTATTTCTTACACCCATACACATGGCGGAGTATAAACTCAATCATATCATCCTGGCTTACTGTGTTCTGCACAACTTTTTAAGGAGAAATTCTGCGAACTATGCTGCCTCAGTTGGGCCTGAATCCAGAATTCATGTAAATGAACTAACCCTGATGGCGCTTGAAGCTGCCCATCCTGGCTTGCCCCCCTTGAGTACCCGCGAGGTCCGTCTAAGATACCTTGAATACTTTGTGGGTAGGGGGCCATCAATATGCCAGACAATGTCTGAGACTTTTTTTAATAAAAAACAAATTTTAACTGCTAAAATATTTGCTGACATTTACTGCTTGTGTTTCTTTTAGCTGACCCTGACATAAATTTGGGGAGTCCTGAAAATGGCGTGATTGTGTAACATTAGAAAGCACTGTTGGGTGTTATTTACTAAAGGCAAAGACACTTTGCACTACAAGTGCACTGGAGACTGCACTGAAACTACACTTGTAGTGCAAAGTGGATTTGCCCTTAGGAAATAACCCCCATTGTCACAGAAAACAACAAATTTACCACACTCAAAGTTTTGCAGCATTGAAAGAAGAATCCACACATTATTGATTATCAATCTTTTTAATACCAGCACAATCACATGTGCATTTATAAAAGGTTTTTAAAACAAACCAACATGTTTGTTGTATAACAATTTTTTGGGTCACATTAATAAAAGTAGAAATGTCCATTTAAGGTAAAACAGGCATGTTTAAAACCAACAAGAAATACACAAATCTGGAACTTACAAAGTTCAACTTTAGTAGAAATTGAAGGCAATATCAGACAGGAGTATTTATAAACTGTGTTTGATATTGCGTTCAGCAGATGGGGTGAAGTCACCCCTGGAAAAGCCAAATTTTGAAGATGTACACAAATTGCCGAATGTCAACATGTGCTAGCTGCCATCATGGGGGATCAAGGGACGTATTGTGTGAGTGCAACCCCTTCCTCTCAGCTACTTTATTATTGAGTAAGGGGTTGCACCCACAAAACGCATACATTGATCTCCCGTGATGGCAGATAGCACATGTTGACACACTGTGTGCATCTTCAAAATTTGGCTTTTCGACACAATGTAAAAAAGGTGCAACAATTTTTTGAGTAAAAAATGCCAAATACATTAGGGATTTCGAGGGGTTTTAAACTCTCCCTAAAACATCAATGATGTTCTTCATTTTGTTTTTAACATCATTGATGTTTTTCTGGATGTTTTCCAAGTCCCTATTACACCCCATGATCTCCCCGATCAGGATCTGGGCACTCTCACTGGTGAAATGTCCTTCATCCACAACATCACGATCACCTAAAAATATATAAAAAAAATCACACCATGTATTATAAATCTGCCGGCATCCTTCTCTTACCTGAGCCTGTGGTCGCAGACACTCACCTGTTGTGGTGACAATTTCCACCACGTCTTCTTCCTCCTCCTCCTCCTGTTGACTTTGGGGGATTTCCACTTCCTCATGAGGTGGGGGGTCTGTGGTCACCTCGGATGAGTGGTGTCCTCCGAGTCTTTTCTCCCCTATGTAAAACAAAATAGGTATACTTAGCACACAGATATTTTATGACAGAAATAGGAATATGAAACATTGCTTGGAAGTGAGGTACAATTGTCTGTTTTGGCTGAGTTGCAAGATGAAGAAATATTTTTTCCTTTGTCAAGCTTGAATACTTACCTGTTTTGTACAAGCTTCACAGATGGAGACACCCCTATAGTATACACTGGAGCACCTGTGTGGGACCCCCTATTAAAAAAGGGTGTTCTGGTGTCCCACACTAGTGCTCCAGTGTCCAGATGTGTAAACAGCTGCTGAGTGTCCTCTCCTTACACAGAATCTAGTTTGCATTTCATTCTAGTTACCAACCCATCTAGACACCAAAATTATTTGACGAGAAGTAGGCTAGCAAAAATGTATTCAAATGCATATGTCCAAAACATTGTGTTTTCTATGCCGAACGAACAATGTTTCATACGAACGAATAATGTGCCCATGAACATAAAAGTTGCTATTTTAAACTGTACAACAGTTAAGAAAAGCATGGAGCAGCACGAACGTTAGAAAAATAAAGAATAGGAACACAGGACAACTACTTACTTTTTTGCAGCACTCTCCTGATCCTTCCGTACTGATCGTGCTCCCTTAATTTGAGGTCCGACCACCGCTTCCTGAGTTGATCTTTCGATCGTCGTACCTCAAAATTCTTCTGCAGACTCTTCACAACTTTCACCATGATCTTGGCCTTTCTGACATGGGGTTGGGGTAAGGTCCATACTTCCCGTCATAGTCGGCCCTCTTCAGTATGTCGACCATCTCCAACATCTCCCCAAAGGACATATTTGAGTCCTTAAATCGTCTCCTCCAGGATCGGGACGTTTCTGGCTCTAGGCTTTTCTCCTCCTCCTCCTCCTTGCTGTAATTAGCATGCACCTGCTCTGTCTCCACCATGTGATCTTCCCCCACTGCGCCGAACGAGAAGGTGTTGGGAATAGACTAGAACGAACGTCAGGGGCGGGCGGAGTTTCACGCATGCGCAGTGTATATAAAGCGTGTGTAGTACGTACAATCTGTGAGCGGAGGAAGGAGTATCGGAGGCGCCGATCGCGATAACGAAGGTAAGATTTAAACTTGGGCCTATACTGCTTCTAGATTGAGGCCTATATTGTGACAAGATTAGGAGAATTTAGCCTGACATTAGGGTTTGTCTTGTGTTGTGTCTTGCAGATAAAATGGATGGCTTCAATGACCACAACTTCCTCCCCCTGTTCATAGACAAGTACAGGGAGCTGCCCTGTCTGTGGCAGATCAAACACCCCCAATATAATAATAAACAAAAGAGGCAGGCAGCACTGGAGAAACTTCTGGAGTTGGTGAAGCCGGTGGTCCCCACGGCAACCATCCCCTATTTAAAAGCCAAAATTGGTGGCCTGAGGAGCACTTATCTTAGGTAGTGCAAGAAGGTCACGGATTCCCAGAGATCAGGAGCTGCAGCAGATGACGTTAATTTCCCCAGGCTGTGGTACTATGAGAGATTGCGATTTCTGTCAGACCAGACTGATGTTAGGGAATCCCTCTCAACCCTTCCTTCCACTCTTCCTTCCACCCTATCTTCCACCTCAGCTGAGGCTTCCGATGTCCAACCTGGGACTTCCAGCCAGGAAGAAGTGGAGGAGCCCAGCTGGAGCCAGGTATAGCATTCTACTACAGATTTATGGTCAATAAATAAATGATGTTTACTAGATGTTATTATTGATCACTAATTGCTGATTTAATAAAGGCATTTACATATCAATAGACAGTAGTGGGCAAAAATAATTGGGACAAGAATGAAAAATGCTGGGCTCAGAATGATAGTCTTTTATATTACTTAACATTCAATTAGCAACAGTCAGGAGGTAAAAATTGTGTGTGATTGATGAAGAAAAAACTAAAACTATGTCCCTTTTTCATACACAGGAAGACGTCAGCCAGGAGGAGGCTGTGGAATGTGGCAGCCAGGAGGAGGTGGGGTTAGTAGCAGCCAGGAGGAGGTGGGGCTAAGTGGCAGCCAGGAGAAGGCCGGGCCCAGTAGGAGCCTGACAGAATCACAGGTCCCTCCCCTCCGCCTTCCAAACAAAAGACCCAAGAAGGGGAGTAACCTGCAGGATTCAGCACTCAGGCTGATTCAGGAGGCTTCTGCGTCCCTCAGAGCCTTCCCCACTCATGAAGAGGCATTTGCCTGCATGGCTGCCACAAAACTGAAGGACATGCAGGAGGGCCAACGCCTCATGTGTGAGGACAAACTTTATAAAACCTTAACTAAGGGGGTGAGGGGCGAAATCACAACCAATACCCACCTGTGTGAGCTGGATCATCCTCCTCCTCCTGCCACAACTCCACCACCACAGACACAGCATGGAAGGAAGCGTGGAAGGAAGACCAGAGAGTGATGACCTGGGTTCAGTCTGGTCTGACAAAAGATGCAGGTTCTTGTATGACCACAGCATGGGGACAATACATGTCATCTGCTGCTGTTCATGATCTCTTGGACTTCTGGACCAGATTGAACTCCCTTATATATGGACTCCTCAGGCCACCAATTTTGCAGTAAAATAATTGATGTGTGCCCTGGGGGCCAAAGGCTTCGCCAATTTCTGCTGTTTCTCCAGCATTGCCTCCCTCTTTCTTTGGTTATACTCGCCTATGTGTGTTTTCCTTCAAAAAGGACAGTTTGTTTGTGAGGAGGCAGGTACATTTCAAAAATACAATGTGAAATTAACAAGAGACACCAACACCAAGCAACCTCCTTGAGATTAAATAATACAAGATAATAATGATGTTGTGGTAACTTGACACACAAAACACACCCAAAACTATTCTGGAGTTAAAAAAAAAAAAACACAAGATCAGGCTTGAAAAAATACAAACAAAAAAAAAAAATGTTTTACATTTTTTAGTCAGATGTGACAAGTGTTGTGCTGTCATCAGCCATGTGTGCCCAACCCCCTAGTTTATCAAGGTTTTCCTGCAACATTGCTATGTTCTGTGCAGAATGTGCTTCCCTGCACTACTGGAATCATCAGCAAATGCTGAAATTGAACTCCTAATTCCAAAACGTATACAGTTGTGCTCATAAGTTTACATACCCTGGCAGAATTTATGATTTCTTGGCCATTTATCAGAGAATATGAATGATAACACAAAAACAGTTCTTTCACTCATGGTTAGTGTTTGGCTGAAGCCATTTATTATCAATCAACTGTGTTTACTCTTTTTAAATCATAATGCCAACAGAAACTACCCAAATGACCCTGATCAGAAGTTTACATACCCTGGTGATTTTGGCCTGATAACATGCACATAAGTTGACACAAAGGGGTTTGAATGGCTATTAAAGGTAACTACCCTAACTTGTGATCTGTTTGCTTGTAATTAGTGTGTGTGTGTATAAAAAGTCAATGCGTTTCTTGACTCCTGACAGACCCTTGCATCTTAAATCCAGTGCTGCACTGAGGTTTCTGCATTCTTAGTCATGGGGAAAGCAAAAGAATTGTCAAAGGATCTGTGGGAAAAGGTAGTTGAACTGTATAAAACAGGAAGGGATATAAAAAGATATCCAAGGAATTGAGAATGCCAATCAGCAGTGTTAAAACTCTTATGTAAGAAAGCAGTACAGCGCATAAAATTAAAATCTACTTTAAAACAATTAGGAACAGTCCATTTTCTATTGTTCAAAACAAAGGTATCTGGCAAATAATCCAGTGAAACGAGTGACATCCAAATAAGATGAGTGACTGTAGTGAAAAAGACCTCCACCATCGGTAACACAAGCCGCTCACCTCAGCAGATGGACCCCTGAAGTCCATCTGAACCAGCTGAAGTCCAGTCAGGTCTAAAACAGCAGTTCCCTCAAGGGGATAATAGCAGGATCAAATGTACTGGCAACTGGTCGAACACCGATATCTTGTAAACTTGCAGTAGTCACATATAATAAAAATAAAAGAGATCTAGTGCTCTCTGCATGCTACATTAAAAATGTATTGAAAATCCATAAACACTTACAAACAACACACTGTACCCCAGTGCGAAGGATGAATCACAAAATGGATGATTCACGGAGATCAGCGAGCAAGACGCGGGTGACGTCACAATCAATGTCACGTGGTGGTATTCCGTACGCGTTACGTCCCTAAAGAGAGGCGGGACTTCTTCAGCGGCGATGGCATGACGTTAAACACCCGCTTAATATGCATACCAGCTGATCGGAGCAACCAATGGGTCTAGGTGTATGCCGATCACCATAACAACCCAGGAAATAAAACAGCGTTCGTAGTAACCATTAGAACAGTATATGAGAGATGCCCATAATCTAATGGTATAACTAAAACAACATTACCATAAGGTAAAGCAGTAGATACCTGCAAGTTTGTTGGCTAATGTAAGAGTTTAATAAATAAACAATGTTAAAAAATAAACAATATTCTAAAATGTGTGTGATAGTCACCCCGTGTTCGAGCTCGATCTCGTGAAACATCCATAACAGCAAGACATAACAAAAGTACTAGATAAAACATAATAATAACTGTGAATAAGAGCAAAACTTCTAGCGGTCAGAAATAAAACAATTGACGTCAAATTCGAGGTTCAAGCCTCCCGGTATGAGAACCTTGGTCTCGTGAATCCAATGGGATTCCCTGGGACTAAGTTGACGTAGGAAGTTGCCCCTCTCCAATCTTTATTAACTTTTTCAACACCCCAGAATTTTAATCCCCTGGGGTTTTGACCATGTACTAGTTTAAAGTGTTTGGAAACATTATGAGTTTTTAATCCTTTTTGATGTTATTAACATGTTCTCCAAGTCGGACGTGGAGGGGCCTGGAGGTCCTTCCGATATATTGAAGAAGTCCCTCCTCTCTTTAGGGATGTAACGCGTACGGAATACCACCACGTGACATTGATCGTGACGTCACCCGCGTCTTGCTTGCTGATCTCCGTGGATCATCCATTTTGTGATTCATCCTTCGCACTGGGGTACAGTGCGTTGTTTGTAAATGTTCTTATGGATTTTCAATAAATTATTAATGTAGCATGAAGAGAGCACTAGATCTCTTTTATTTTTATTATATGTGACTACTGCAAGTTTACAAGATATCGGTGTTCGACCAGTTGCCAGTGCATTTGATCCTGCTATTATCCCCTTGAGGGAACTGCTGTTTTAGACCTGACTGATTCACTCAGGGGTTCATCTGCTGAGGTGAGCGGCTTGTGTTACTGATGGTGGAGATCTTCTCACTATAGTCACTCATCTTATTTGGATGTCACTCGTTTCACTGGATTATTTGCCGGATACATTTGTTTTGAACAATAGAAAATGGACTGTTCCTTATTGTTTTAAAGTAGATTTAAATTTTATGCGCTGTACTGCTTTCTTACATAATACTTTTAGGGATTTGATAAATTTGACCATCAGTACCTTAGCTGCTTATTGTTAATTCTTTATGGTTTGCGCTGGTTGATTCCAATATATTAGTGTTAAAACTCTAATTAAGAAGTGGAAATGAGGGGTTCTGTTGAAACCAAACCACGGTCAGGTAGACCAACTAAAATTTCAGCCACAACTGCCAGGAAAATTGTTCGGGATGCAAAGAAAAACTCACAAATAACTTCAAATGAAATACAGGACTCTCTGAAAACATCTGGTGTGGCTGTTTCAAGATGCACAATAAGGAGGCATTTGAAGAAAGATGGGCTGCATGGTCGAGTAGCCAGAAGAAATGCCACAAAGTATCCTGCTTACAATACGCCAAACAGCACAGAGACAAGATAAGATAGACCCACTGGTCTTCCTTTCAAGTTCTTATACTCACTTTGATAGAAAAACAAATTGAACTAAGAGGATTGTTTTTTTCACAAATTCTTGATGGTTGTTGCTTATAATATCAATATTGCAGACACATTCCTAAAAAGAGTTCTTTACTATCTTTACTGGTTTATGCCCCTGTAGGAGGACAATGGTCTGAAACATGTCGGGTTGCTAAAGCCTACAGATGCTCTGTTACCATGTGATTTTATCTTATTCTATTTTGTGATCACGTTTTATCTATTTAAGTGCACTGTCTAGCACTTCCCAGCTTTTCAATAAAAGCATTTTTTATCGGATTCATGCCCTATGTGGAGATTTTTTGCTCTTTCCTTCTTCCATGAATGGGACCCCGTTGAGCCCTAGCCATTTTTCTCTGCACACTCATCCCATCTAAGAGAGATGTCCGGATTGGTCGTGGACCCACACATCATTGGATAGCTACGGTCACCCCGGATGGGACTCCCCGTCAGGATTTCTTCAGCCAGATATCCCTGGGATCGTTGGATCCCTCAAGCCCGTTTGACACTCCACCATACGGTGACTGTGTCCATCCACTCTGGTAAGGTTATTCACTCCTATCGTTTACAGTTTTGAGTGGGATTTTTAGAAGATCTGTGTGTAAAGTGCCTCCTTATACATAGTTTGCTCCAGTCTCCGCTCCACGCGCAGATGTGACACCACATATGCCCACGAACCCCCAGTTTATGTGGACTAATAAATGGTTCATCACACAACAATGGACTTTTTTCCTTAATTTGTTTATTTGTGATATGTCCAAATTATTATACTCATTGCCTATATTGGCATAAGTTATGCATTTAGCATTTGGTCACTCACTCACGATATATTATGATGCTATATATGTTTAAGATGTAAATGCATATTTTTAGAGCTGCATGTGTTTAGTATCTATTTATTTCTACACTGTTTACCACATTGTTACATGCTGGTAGCTATCACTTGCACTACTTTTTTGTAATAGCGCAATTATTTATTGGTTTTATTTCTTTACTATCCCCTCAAATATTTTACATACCATTAATGTTCAGATGACAGTCTGTAGTTTCCTGGTGTATATTTACTGCGGGCATAGGATTCTGCATACAGAGGTTTTAAATGTATTTATTCTATTAAAGTATTTATTTCTATTGGTTGAACTAGGTGGACTTGTGTCTTTTTCAACATGACTAACTAAATAACATTTAGTCCCTTTTTTGAATATTGGTACCATACTTGCTGTATGCCAATCAGTTGGTATTCCAGTCAGTAAGGTGTCTCACTAAAACACTAAATACTAAATTCTACAGTTCACAATCAACTCTCAATCTATTACCACATGCAATTAACAGACAGTGACCTTGAACTGTCTACTGATTTTTACTCTATCTGCTACCCTTGCTACCCTGTATGCTATCCATCTCCTCAGTCTACTCCAAAAATCTACCTTCCTTACATACCGCATAATAAATTCACAGCCAAGTGTAGCTCCTGATGGGAGCTTTTTTTTTTACTAGACTCTTGGCACTCACTCCACTCTTTGTCAACTCACTCGCTGTTCTAACACTTTGGGAGTGTCTGGACCAGAGGTGTAAAGGAAGCCCTCTTGTCATCTTGACCTTCAGCCAGGTATGTGATATTGGCCTGCAATTTTGGAGAGAGTGACCAGACTGATTTTATTGTATAACAAAAACTAGAGTTTATCATTTCAGCTAGAAATATTGTACAGAGTCACTGCACAGTATATAAGCAATTTTATTAGGCTGCAATTTGAGAGGGAAAGACAGACATATTTGAATCTAAAATCAAAACTAAAGTGTATTGTTTCATAGAAATAAGCCAGAAAAAGTAATCTATGAAGCTTGAGTAAGCTGCATCTTAATAGGGATAGACCACAAAGGTTTTAGAGTAAAATAATTAAAGTGCATTATTTCAGAGACAACATGCAGTAGTTTATAACCCAAAACACTGCAGTATTTTAGCAAGATATAACACAGTGACCATGGGGGGGGGGAGGTTACACACTATGCAACCCACCACAACACTGTCTCACTGTAATTTGTCACAATTTCTCACATAATTTGTACTGTGTACATGACTGTATATACAGTATCACTGTTTAGAACTGTGTAATGTAGCAGAATCTCCCCGTGCAAACATTCGGTCAGCTCTCCCTATTACTCCAAGTCTTCAACTCACATTGATTGTTTATAGCACTATATATGACTGTATATAGCACTGTTTAGCACCACATATTATAGCGGGAACTATCTCAACCTGCAGTCTGCTCTCTGTTACTGTTAGCTCTCCCTGTCTACTTCAAGTTTTTGCCAACACACATTAACAAAAGGCTGCAGGGAACCCTGATATTTTTACTGCCTGACCAAAATTCAAAGCCCAGAAGGTACATTACTGGTAATTTCTTGCTGTAGCAGCGAACAGTGACATTAGTTTGCCATTTTCCCTGACTGTGAATGGCTTGGTCAAACTCATGTTTGTAATTAAGCATATTTGGTTAAATGATGCAGGCACAAAAATATGCTACATAAAAAAAAAATGTGAAACTGGGAAGGAAACATAAAAACATTTTCTAAGAACAGACATACTGTATTCCCATAGAAATTGCACTACATCTGTGCTCATAAAATGTACTGAATATCTTTTCCAGTGTGCCATGGTAAAACAGAAAATAATTTATACAGAGAATTGTAAGGTTTACCCAGAGTTGGCCCCCAATCATTCAGTTGCAGAAAACCTTTCCTTGTCAGTTTGTACTGTACTTTTGCTTTTATTTTTTAGGATAAGACTTTAGTAGTTTTCAATCAATTGCCTTAATTATGTATTAAAACATTGCAGCATGATGCCCAATAACTAAAAGTGAATCTACACCTAGGGAAGAACACCTATAATCTTGAACAGTCTACTAACTAGATAAAATACCATTTTTGTCTAATCTGTCATTGTCCAGATTAATGTTACAATATAAAAATAAATTCACTGTGGGTGCTGCCATGCTAAATAATTCTCTGCAACATCTAGCCATAGAGCATTGTCAAGAGACATAACTCTGTGCAGCTTTTATGTGGCTGCTTGCTGCAGATGTGCCTAAGATTTAAAGCCAAACCCATGGAAAACAGCTAAATATACAATTCAAATATATATATTGTGGCTGTTTTGCTTTATGCACATTGAGTTCTGAGATTTACACAGCCCTGGTAAACAGCACAGCCAGGTTGGTGATCTGAATTTTCTTATCTGCATTTAGACAATACAGCTAGGTACCTTCTCTGCCCCAGCCTGTGATTGGACAGTAAAAGAGAAGCAGCAGTAGTATCTTTGCTCCCACAAAGGGCATTTTTGCGTTGCTCTCCTTTTCCTCTCTCTCTTTCAGGTTGCTATTGGTTTCTGCCTCAGTTTTCTTCCACAGCAACAAGCAGCTAATTGGTGATTTTTGGCGGGTCTGTATTTGAGCTGTTCTGGAGCCTTTATAAGCAGGATTCTTCCCTCGTGTTGCCAGCGACCTGAAGAGGAACAGACTGCACTCCCTCCCACCCTTCTTCCCGATGTCACAGTGTTGTTTAGTGGGGTTGTCATCCAGTCTAGTCTGGATGGACAGCGGTATTTGTTTTGATGTATTTGCTAATTTGAGGTATATGAAAATTTAAATATGTAGCGATTTAAGTTTGGTTATTGTAAATATTAAACCTGAATTACCCCTAAATAAACACCAAGTTTTTGACCATTTAAACTTATTGGTGTTGTCAGACTCTTTATTTGTATGGTTTTATTGCTACTTTGGGCTATCCCATGCTCCTGGTGCTGCACTTTCCTTTCCAAATTTGAGCTCTGCTGCACTGTGATTGCTAGAGGTTGATATAAGGTCAATTTCAACTGCTTACCTTAGTTATATTTAGAAATTCATTCATAGTTTTATTTTGAGGGGGGGATTGTTGTTTTTTTTACTTTAGTAAAAGCAATTAGCAATTTGTTTTGTTTCTTTTTTGGAAGACCCATATTCCTTTCATGACAAATTTACTTTAGATGTAATGTAAAACTTTATGCATCTCACCATAATGAAACTCTGATTTCAGGGAATTTCTGTAACTTTTAACATAAAATTTCAGAATACTTTGTGCAGTAGTTATATACCTTACATCAATCTACACTTAGCAAAATGGTTCTCAGTTTTTTTTCCACTTTATATAGAAATATACTTGTGCTACTTTTACCACATCTTAGCAGCAGATTGATAAACAGCATTGACTAAAGTGCTGTTCTAAGTTTAGAATATATTGATTACTGTTCTCTATATGAGCTCATGGCCTTTATGTTGTCAATACATTGACAATCATATTGACAGTCAGTAATTTTTTGCTACAAGTTACCTTGATACTTAAATACTATATTATAGTATATGCTATATGCTGTATACTGTATGTACGTTACACACTACACTGTGAAATATTGTCTGGAAAAAAAACACTATTCCAATTTAAGTTCATAAGCGCAAAGAAAAAAAAGTGTGCTTTTTACTGGCCTGTTGTAATGTATTGTAACAATTTAGTTTATGTGGATTTTAATGTGTATTGGTGTAGTATGATATTTGCGGTAATCAGCAGTGGTAAAAGCATTTTTAGTGAGTCCATGCTAATCCAAACAATGATTTTTAGGGTTTGGCAGCCCAGTTTTAACAAAATCAAAAATAATACTGAGCCACTTCTTTTCAGCAGTGCCGCTGCTTAGCCCCAAACCTAGACCTTTGGCCTCTGCATACTCAGACATCTTAAAGAGTATCTCTGTGTTCATTCTGCTTTCCCAGTTCTCCTGGCTCTCCTCTCTCTCTGCTCTCCTCAGTCCCCTAAACTCACCTAGTCATCTTACCTCTCTTAGTCCCCCAGACTCACTTAGCTGTCTAGACTCTCTCAGCTCCATAAACACAGAATCTCTCCTCTCCAGCAAGTAGTACTGTCTCTCGAGTGGAGCACTCCTAATAGGAGCTCTGACCTATGGTCAGCTCCTTCATTTTAAGGGCTGTTTCCCACCCAAAACTGTTTTCTCAATTCATAATGGATACTCAGGAGCTCTGTACTCTGCACATGTGTATACCCTGTGTAATTCTTTTTTCCTTTGTCACAGTGGAAGGGCCTCGCGCTGTCACAATAGCAAAAAGAAAAAAAATTGAATATCTTTCCATTTTCTATGGCTGTTTGTGCTCTTGCTAGAGAAGTGCAACGTCTAAATTTTACCTTGTGACTGTTATCAAATTCAGACAGTGTAATTCATAAAGGGTATTGCAGACACTCTTTACAATTGCTTTACTCCATTGCATGGCAAATGGTGATGCAGATGACAAGTACATTGATCCTTAACATGAAGGGGGAGGCACTGAGTCTGAAGTGTCTATATTCATGACAGCTTCCCAGCACAAAATGCCCTATTCTGAGCTTTGGCATATCTCTGTACACAAACTCAGGGTTGGTCTTACTGACAATATGCAGATAGTAAACCCGGCAGTAATTGTTTTGAAATCTTTTGCAGACATAACTTCAAATTCTAAAAGTGGTGGTAAGAACTACATGAATCTTGCAATCATGTTAGAAAACTTTTTAAAATAGTTCCAAGGCTTTCCTGCATTATGCGCAGGCTATTTTAAAGGTGTAAAGGTGTTGTGCTGTCACATAATGTTGTAACCTGCTAAATATATATATATATATATATATATATATATATATATATATATATATATATATATACACACAGTATCTCACAAAAGTAGTACACCCCTAACATTTTTGTAAATATTTTATTATCTTTTCATGTGACAACACTGAAGAAATGACACTGAGTGTACAGCTTGTATAACAGTGTAAATTTGCTGTCCCCTCAAAATAAGGGAGCTACAGTTCATTAAGGGGACCATGAATGCCAGTATGTACTGTGACATACTGAAGCAGAGCATGATCCCCTCCCTTCGGAGACTGGGCAGTATTCCAACATGATAACAACCCCAAACACCTTCCAAGATGATCTTTTCCTTGCAAAAGAAGCTTAGGGTAATTGTGATGGACAGGCCAAGCATGTCTCCAGACCTAAACCATATTGAGCATCTGTGGGGCATCCTCAAATGGAAGGTGGAGGAGTGCAAGGTCTCTAACATCCACCAGCTCCATGATGTTGTCATGGAGGAGTGGAAGAGGACTCCAGTGGCAACCTGTGAAGCTCAGGGGAACTCCATACCCAAGAGGGTTAAGACAGCACTGGAAAATAATGGTGGCCACACAAAATATTGACACTTTGGTCCCAATTTGAACATTTTCACTTAGGGGTGTACTCACTTTTGTTGCCAGCGGTTTAGACATTAATGGCTGTGTGTTTAGTTATTTTGAGGGGACAGCAAATTTACACTGTTATACAAGCTGTGCACTCACTACTTTACATTGTAGCAAAGTGTTATTTCTTCAGTGTTGTCACATGAAAAAATATAATAAAATATTTACAAAATGTGAGAGGTGTACTCACTTTTGTGAGATACTATATCTATCTATCTATCTATCTATCTATCTATCTATCTATCTATCTATCTATCTATCTATCTATCTATCTATCTATCTATCTATCTATCTATCTATCTATCTATCTATCTATATAGATATATCTATCTATATAGATAGATAGATATATCTAAATAGATAGATAGATAGATAGATAGATAGATAGATAGATAGATAGATAGATAGATAGATAGATAGATAGATAGATAGATAGATAGATAGATAGATAGATAGATAGATAGATAGATAGATAGATAGATAGATAGATAGATAGATAGATAGATAGATAGATAGATAGATAGATAGATAGAGATAGATAGATAGATATCTATAGATATATAGATATAGATCTATCTATATAGATCTATATCTATATATAGATATAGATCTATATATAGATAAATCTATATCTATATATATAGATCTCTATATATATATATAGATATATAGAAATATAGATATATATCTAGATATAGATATATATATCTATATCTAGATATAGATATAGATATATATCTATATCTAGATATATGTGTGTGTGTGTTTGTTTGTGTGTGTGTGCATGTGTTGTTAACCCGGCTAGCTATGGAACTCTCAAACTCCCATACAGCAAATAGTCAATGATGTAGTATATTTTAGTATATCATTACTCTGAAATGAAATGGAGCACATTATAGCAAACATCCAACTTAGCTATTATTTTAGGGTCTGCTGCATGTTAACATTATACTGCTAAATGGGTATCCTCGGTAACAGTGTTTTCATGCCTACCAAAGCTAGGACATTCAAGCGCAGATAAAGCAAGGCTTATTTTTAAAAGAAGAAATGGATGTTCAAACCTTAGAATGTGATGCCTTAAAATAGATGAAATGGAAGCTACATTTTTCATTCTCACAAACTCTTTTTCCCTGCAAAGCACAGGTATTTCTTTCATTAAAGATACATGCAGCAGCAAACACAATGACTTTGCCTTACAAAGAAGTGTCAAAGGCATATACTCACTGTTGGTTTCTTGTTAGTAGAAGCTCATTTCTAGAGAGAATAAAATCTGACAATAGCAATTGTAAGCACAATTGTCATGCAGAGTATTATTTTTACGATTTTATGTGACTTACTGTTCTTTAAGCACATGCAAACATTTAGAAAAACATGACAAGGCATATTGTGATATATTTCTGTATTTTCTTGTTGATTTAGATTCAAGCTTATGAGGGAAGAGGAGATACAATGGACCTTTACAAGTAATCAATTGACATAAAATTTGGGAAAGGAATATGTATTACTTGGTTTATTTGGATAATTAAATGCTTAGTCAAATCCACTTTTACAGTACTTTATATTGTTTAAGAATATATACCCAATGTAAACAGGTAGAAAAGATTTCATTTACATAATACTATTAACGCATTTTACATTTTTAAAACTGTATTTCTATGTATATTTGTAATTGTACAAGGGGGCATACATATTTGCTCCTGTATGTATTCAAGTCCAGCTTCCTTTTTTAATGCTACACAATACATTTTACTTCTCCTTCTTACTTCTCACAATGCCTAGGAATCATCCAGTTAACTGAAAATGATACACTTCTTGCATTGCATATACAGAGATGTGCAAGAGAGGTACTGTAGAGGACTTCTGCCAGAGACTGCTCAGGAGGTTGAGATTAGCACCGGGCTGGGGTAAGCAAAGTTAATACTCTGTCTGTTCCAGAGTAATAATACTGTTAATCCCAGAGGTTAATACTGTTCTGTACCAGCACTGTACTACTGTTTTTGTGCCACTGATTGTTTGCATGCTTTCTCGGTCAGCCAGGATAAAGGATCTGCTGCTTTGGAAGGTGCACGCTTGTTTAGGAGGATGGGGAGTTTTAGATTGGGGGACACATTTGACTTGAGGGCCCTAGGCTTTTCCTCAGTTTGCCCACCGCAAACACCAACCCTGCTTCCTGCTTTACTCAACAAACCTAAATTATTTGGTAAATAATAGGTAACCGCGCTTAGGAAAGGCTAGGCTGCTGCCTCCCTTAGCGGCTCCGCTAGTGATGCACCAAACAGAAAAAATATATATATATGCAAGGGTGGGTGGCGCTGCCTGTCATCTGGAGAATGACCTCCAGTGATGACTAACCACGTGAAAGTGCAAGTGCTAATTGAACCACAGTGTAATGTTTACTGAAATCAGGCATTAATATATGTATTGAAGTAGGTGGCGCTGCCTATCACCTGGAGAATGGCCTCCAGTGATGACAAACCACTAACCACGTGAAGTTGCTGGTTAGACCCAAGTGTGTTGTGCACTAAGTAGCTTAGTAAGGTCACCCTGCTAAACTGGAGTACTCCTATATGTAGGGTATCCTAGATCTCTACCCATGTATCCAAAAGTGCACGTTCGTGCTCCCACCTCAGACGACATCCTATGACGAAATGTGGAAGGTGGAGCCTAGTACGCACCCACCTCACTTCTGGTTTGCGGCGTTCAGACTGGCAGAAAGCACACTGATTAGGATTTCTCTGTACTGTGTTACCTTGATGCGAATTCGGCAACTGGCTTTGCTGTATCATACTTTTACTTCATTTTAATAAATTTGGAAACTTTTATGGAACTACACTATGAGTGCCCGTCTCTTCCATACAAACAGGGATATTCCACGGTCTTGAGGTGCCACGGAGAAGGTGACCATCTAGGAGCCTGCAGCCACGCTCATCGCTGCTCACCCCAGCAGGAACATAAGGTCCAGACAACTCATGGTCTGATACACCAAGGAGGAGGACAGTTTCAGACATATCACCACTTTATGCAATCTACCCCTGCAGGGGTATGAGGATCTGGTGAGTGGGGGACTGAAGGGGAGCATGAACGTCACTTCACGCTGTTTGCACAGGATTTGACATATGAATTATTTCTGCACAAGTCACTTTGGATTGCTTCACATATAATTAGCACTACAGGTTGGACTTATATACCAGTATTTGTGAATATTTTGCATATCTTTATTCACTTTTGGATACATGGGTAGGGATCTAGGATACCCTACATACAGGAATACTCCAATATGTGTTTTTTGTTTTTTTTCATAATATGAAGTTTTGATGTTGGATTAATTTCTTATACAGTCACCTTTCTGGATGCACATATAGGGACCCACTAAGCAATTCCACACAGGGGTAGCTATTGCAGTTTACACCTGGTGTGACAGTTTAGCAGGGTGACCTTAATAATATACTTAATGCACAACACACTTCTAAATGGGGTCTAAACAGCAACTTCACGTGGTTAGTGGTTCGTCACCACTGGAGGCCATTCTCCAGGTGATAGGCAGCACCACCTACTTCAGTACACATATTAGTGCCTGATTTCAGTAGACATTATACTGTGGTTCAATTAGCACTTGCAGTTTCATGTGGTTGGTTATCACTGGAGGTCATTCTCCAGGTGATAGGCAGCGCCACCCACCCCTGCATATATATATTTTTTTGTAAATTATTTGGTGATCAGCAAAACCATGCTCACTCACCACTCTTTTGTCAATACTATAGTTATTCCCGACTAATTAATGGCTAAAGTTTTCAAAGGAGATTGATGGTTGGTGCTCTTAGATTGTAGAGATTCAGGGGCAATTGCCTACTGTTAGCCTAGGGACTAACAGTATATGCCCTGCAAATACCAGACACTGAAATTATGTATGCTACTGATACTAGGCACTGTCAATATACAACCTGCTGAAACCAAAAACTGACAACACACATCCCGCTGATGCCAAGGACCCACAATGTGCATTCCACTGAAACCAGGGACAAACAAACACCCTACAACTACTAGACAGTGACAATATGCTTCCTGATGAAACCAGGAATTAATAAATCCCACTGAGATCAGGACTGAAAATTTACACCCCATCAATACTAGACATTAAAATGTGCATTCCATTGATCTCAGGGTCTGATAATACACACTTTCCCAGTACTGTAAATGTACTTCCTGCTGATGTCAGTGACTGACAATAAACATGGTTGACAGTGAAAAACAAAAAACACCTGGACCAGAGACCAATAAGCATTCTGGTCAGGAACTAATCTGACAGGATGGATTGAGAGGAGAAACTGCCCACCTACAAAGCACAAGAAGGCTATAAAGCCCCATACACACAAGCCTAATGTCAAGAGACATCGGCTGGTTCAATAAAAACCTGCCGACATTTGGCCTGTGTGTATGTCAGCCGGTCCGACAGAAGCCTTGGCTGGTTTCTGTCAGATGAGCAAAACCAGCAGCTGACCACCAGCTCCCAATCAGCATTCTCAGCCAACCCCCCTCTCTGAACACAACAGTTGAGCAGGGGAGATTGCTGCACCAATGGATCGTTAGTACAGCGGCTCTGACCGGAGCTGTCAGTTTAATTTATATTGTCAGTTATAGAACAGAAAAGACTATTAGTGTGTACCAGGCTTAAGCAGTTCTGCCTTTATGCTGTCTATATTCTCCCTACCCACTGACAGGTCACCTACCAGCGCTACTGTATGTTCTTTTTTACACTGACAAAGCTTGTCTCGCAGGTAATAGTGAGAAAAATGACCTGTCTATGTTGCAGCAGTTGGCTTCAGACCCAATTTTTCATTTTCCACAGTGTCTCTGTGGGACTCTTTCTGTTCCTACACTGGTCTCCTGATGACACCTTCAGTTTTATCCAATAATAACAAGCAGGAGAAGGAAGTTATGCCTATCAGTCCTGGAAAGCTCATGTTAAGCTAGAACAGACTTTGCTTCAGCAATGTAACATCTGCGGAAGTATTCTACTACTTCTAAATAAAACTTATCTGCTAAAGGAACATTTTTATACTGATTGCTTTGTAAAACTTATGATTTTAATTATAGTCCCAGACACAGGGAAAAGCTAGCTAGAAAAACATGAACTTCAAGTCAAAAATGGCTTTAGGGTAAACACTAGAATAATAACCAAGCATATAAACTCACAGAAAAAAAATACCCTACTTTCTTTTTAAATAGGGAAATGTACATTATCTTATTTACAACCTACTACTCCCTGTAAGGAGCATGTCCACACAAAGAAAATGTTTTACCTGTTTTCATTAGGTAGATATGCTTTTCATTTATCCCTGTGACGTAATTACTGGGCTCCTAAAGCTTAACGAGGACATGTGTTGAAGTATGATGGTTTATGTGAAATCTCCATTAACAGATGTACAGTATGTTTTCTGATATGTTTATTTTCTGAAGATGGAGGGTAATTGTTTGCCAAAGGAAATATTCTAAAAGATAATTTGGTGCCTGAAGCCTGGTACACAATATTAGGTTTTTTTTTAGTTCAACCCAGTGGGTTGCAAAAAACTGTCAGCTCCAGTTGGAGCCGCTGTACTAACGATACAACGTTAGTTAATCTCCCCCACTGAGCTGTTGTGTTCTGATAAGGAGACAGCCCCCCTGCCAGAACACTCTGATCAGCACGCGTACACGGTCGGATTTTCTGGCAACAAATGTTTGATGTGAGCTTTTTGTCAGAAATTCCGACCGTGTGTAGGCTCCATCGGACATTTTCCGTTGGAATTTCTGACAAACAAAATTTGAGATCTGGATCTCAAATTTTCCATCAACAAAATCCATTGTCGGAAATTTTGATCGTGTGTACACAATTCTGTCCCACAAAGTTCCACGCATGCTCAGAATCAAGCAGAAGAGCTGCGCTCACTATTGAACATTTTTCTTGGCTCGTCGTACGTGTTGTATGTCACCACATTCTTGGCGATCGGAATTTCCGGCAAGATTTGTGTGACTGTGTGTATGCAAGACAAGTTTGAGCCAACATCTGTCGGAAAAAAAACATGGATTTTGTTGTCAGAATGTTCGATCGTGTGTACGCAGCAAAAGCTATTGGGTGAGAGCACTGATTGGGAGCCGGTCGGCTGCTGGTTCTCCAGCATGTCGGACCGGCTAGCTTACACTTGGGCCGAATGTCGAACAGTTTTTATTGAACCGGCCAGTGTCCACCGCCATTTAGCCCGTATTTTCGGGGCTTTCGTTTTTTTATCTGAACAATAGGACCAAAACCTCTTCTGTTTTACATATATCCACTTTGAATGAAACCCTTGTTTAGATATGCAATGAGAGTGCCAATCCTTTCATGAATACTTCATTTTTGCTCCAATTACATTGTGAACTTGTGCATACTTAATTTCCATCTAAAAGAGTTGTGCTAAGAATTTGTCCTAAGGGGGGCTGACTTATGCTAACTGTAGGAATGGTCCAATCCTGAAAAAAATAGTTAGATTTCAATAGATGGAATAGATAGCTTCACCAATCAGGATTGCCCCATGCAAGCCGATGCAGGACACCTTGAGGGATTAGGAGGAGCCGTAAGGAGAAGTTTTGGAACACCAGATGCCAAAATAAGGCCGTCACGCACAGTTCAATGGTAATCATGGAATATATCCCTGGCACGTATCTAAATGTTTGTCTTTTCTTTTTTACTGTCTGTATATGGTGCTATGTTAGAGCTCCCATAATCATTTTTCTTTTTCTGTAACAAGATAGATTGCTGGTTGTTAGATTTAGACCTTTTTACTATTTACCAATTCATTTCTGTTGTGTTATAGCTTTCAAATTATATTACACGAGTTACACATTTCATAATATTTAGATTTTGGTTAGCAGGTGGTACTGTGAACAAGTTTGTCAGTGTTGACAGGGGAGCAGAGAACTCCCCTGTTATTTCAGATCAGTCTTGTATAAAATGCAGCAGACTGTTTTGCTTTGCAGATGCATGTGAAGCTTTGCTTTTTGTTATCCTTATGTGGCTGTATGTACTGTATGAAGCAGGACTGAATAGGGAGAAAGTTCAGACAGGGAAAACCTAGCATACACATCCATGTACTGAGCTACTGAGCAATAATATGTTCAGCAAAACTAGCAGAGGGTGACTATGGAGCTGTTTTTTTGTTTACATAAGATTGAGGATTTAGGCTGGGTTCACACTGATGCGAATTGGATGCAGGTTTCCCCGCATCCAATTTGCATTTCAATGGAGCCCCGTTCACACAGCTTCTGGGCAGCCACAGAGCACACTAGAAAAGGGTGCATCTTTGGCTCTGTTTCAGGTGCAAATTGAGCCAAAAATTTGGACCTGATTCGCACCTGAAATGGTGTACAGGGACACACTAGACCCTTGCTGTGAGCCCCGGCAGCAGCTAGTGTGAACCCTGCCTTGCTGTTCTGTCAGTGCCCTGACAGAACAAATGTTTTAGATGGCATTCCACTTGAAATCACATAACACATATAGCTGTTTTTAGTCCTAGATTTGTGGAAACTGCATATATACCAGACATTTACACTTTATTGGAGTATGCAAGTTTAAAGAAACCATACAAAGATGGCCACAACTAAAAGCGCTGATCAGAAACATCCAGTGTGGACAAATTCTTAGATAAAGTCAATGTGATCATGAATGATACAAGTTTAAAGAAGAAGTATCACCATCATTTTAATCACCTGATCTACTGTGCAGTAAAAGAACATATTTTATAGGTTTGTGCTGGCTGTAGCTCTACCCCAGGCTAAAATACAATTCCATGGGGGGAGTTACAGCACAGCACTGTAGTCACTGTCCCCTATTCATATTTCATTCACCTGAACAGTGTATAACTGCAATGTGTGCCCCTCCCTTGCCAGCCACACTACAGTCTGTTTTTGTTTAGACTACAAGTGCAGTAGTAGTATCAGACCTGATTAGAGAATCACTGTGAAGGCATATAGTGTACAGTGAGCTTTTGTTTCTTCCAGCCATGTGCGTCCAGTCCCGTACCCCAAGCCCTATACATCTAGCCCTGTGCCTCCAGCTCTGTGCATTAAGCCCTGTGCACCCAGCCCTGTACCAAGACTAGATTATCATTGGTGGCTTGCATGAAAAGAGAAGTATGTTTTTTTTGTTTAATTAATTCTTACCTAGGTGGATGCAGCATTGCTCCGATGCTGCATCTGTCCCCTGGTGCCTAACACTGAGAACTGAGTGATCAAACACTGCAGATCGCTCTGTTCTCACAGCTCCCTGAGCAGCGAGCTGCTGACTGTCAGTCACAGCTCTCTGCTCTGCCCCTCTCTGCTCTGCCCCCTCCTTTCTCACTGGAGCACTGGGCTGTGGAGGGGACGGGAGCTGCTGGCTCAGGCTCTCAGTGGCTCGCTGTCAGTCCAGAGATCTGGGCGGATCCCGACTCCATGGTCTTGATGAGGCAGAGCCTGGCCCAACTCTGTGTCATACATAGTTACATAGTTAGTCAGGTTGAAAAAAGACCATCCAGTTCAACCAATATAAAAAAATCATACAATCCCATATACACAATCCTTCACCCACAGTTGATCCAGAGAAAGGCAAAAAACCCCAGCAAAGCTTGATCCAATTTGCTACAGCAGGGGAAAAAAATTCCTTCCTGATCCCCTAAGAGGCAGATTTTCCCTGGATCAACTTTACCTATAAATGTCAGTACCCAGTTATATTATGTACATTAAGGAAAAAGGCAGACCTTTTTTAAAGCAATCTACTAAGCTGGCCAGAACCACCTCTGGAGGGAGTCTATTCCACATTTTCATAGCTCTCACAGTGAAGAAACCTTTCCGTATTCGGTGATTAAATCTTTTTTCCTCTAGACGTAAAGAGTGCCCCCTTGTCCTCTGTGATGACTGTGAGAGACTTGGGAGGGCCTACTGTCTACTGATCTGTAAAATCTGTTATCTGTAAAAATGCTTCTGAGCGAAAAAATGCTCACAAACGCAGCTAAACATGCATAAATGTGGCATGTTAAAGTGGCAAAACTGATGTTTTTCAGAAGCATTCAGAAGAGGTTTTCAAATGTCCTGTGTACATGAAGCCTAAAGATATTGTATAGCGAGAGGAATCTCCTTCTCCAGAATAGGATATCCTCCACCATTAACCGTTGGTCATACTAAGGGGAAAGTGAAACAATCTCCTGTTAAACAGTAAGTAAATCTTATAGAGATTGCTATAGTGAAGACTCTATAGCAAAGGCTCTAGTAAATTTGCATCAGTAATAGCTTGGGAATTTAGGAGTTTCTCATTGGTGATTGCATGGTAGAGATGGAGTGTGGAGAGACTTTAAAGAAGGGTGATACAAGTTTGGATGTCCTTGCCCCCTATATATCCACTGGGCATGTGGAGAGGAGAGAATGAAATGTGATGAAGTTTTGAATATAACACAAGTGCACTGAGACCGACTAAATAAGGGGTCAGCTCATCTTTAAAGGGGGCAGAAAGAAGCACATCATGAAGAAGAACTTATTTCACTGTGTCCCAGTAATATTTTTGAATGTAAATAATGGACACCATTGCTCATTGGATTTGAATATATGGGGAGTTTGCACATTGACATTTTTAAGTATTGGATGACACATTAAATGTTTTATACATTGTTTTGCACTACTTAAAGTGCAATCATTTTAGTGAATATAACCTGCTAAATACCTTTTCTCATCAGCTGTATTGTATATAGCAATCTTATGACTTCTACAAGCTTAAACCAGGCACTGATAGGCGTAGTTTTCATACTGCAATGGCTGACCTATCAGGATGCAGGACCCCTGCCCTCTGTCTGGACAGTGCTGATTTGCCCTGTGCTGATCACATGCACTTTCCCAAGAAAAAAAAAAAAAAAACTCTCTAGCAATACACACCTAACTGAGCATGTTCAGCCTGACTCCAGTAACTCTGTCTTATCCGGACATGTTTTGGAGACAGATCAAGAAGGGGAGGATCTGTGCATATAGGATCAAAGAGCCTTTTTATACAATGCAGAGCATTAACCAGTTAGGTTCCACACTGAGTATAACAAGCATGCTTTACTGCATATGCAGATTGATTTTAATGTTGTGGGTTTAGTAACACTTTAATAGTTGTAAGTTCTATAAGGATGGATGTATTATTAAAACATGTATATTTGTTACAGCAAGAAGTTTTGAAATAAGTTATTAGGTATGCATAATTAACACATTTCATAAATTGGATTGCACTTCAATACCAGTAGGAGGTAAAGTTTAATTATCCATATTTTAAAACATCCTTTTTTTTGTACACCGTATATTTATTTTTTTATATAACTTAGTAATTAGTGCTTTTTTTTATTTAAATGCAGCATGTATATGCTGATATTTACTAATCTGTGGTTTGCTAGTGTGTGTGTACATTCCAGTGGCCAAACATATGCTAGCTAATTAATGACATACCTAAAATAAAACAAATAATGTTTTCCAATGTTTTTGAGTGTAATTGGCTGCTGTTAGGGATTTTACATGCACATTTCATAAAGAAACAAAACCTGATATCATCAGAGGAAATTGGAAAAAAAAGTAAAAGTGACATGAATGTTCCCATGTGCAGATATGCATGCTGTGGCTAAATACCCATACATACCTTGCCTTTTTAGTAAAATGTTAACATGCACATTTCTTACCAAACTTTTTTTGGAATAAAAGACACAAAATCTGATTATTTTAATGTTCAACACTTGGACCAACTAGAACCTAGTTACAGATAATGAGCAGTGTACATCTTGGTAGTCTCTAAACTCCCTGTGTGGGCCCATGAGTACTATAGCAATCCCTGCATTTGTTCAGCTGTAGCCTCAGAATTAATTAAACGTGAAACAGGGTGAAACAGCCCAGTGAAACATGTATACTGGATCCCACTTAGGGAGAGATGACTGGTACCAAAGTTCAGAACAGAGCCAAACCACTCATTCCCAGACTACAGAACTCAATTCTAACCTTTATACGCTGTGCACCATATAAAATATTTTATATAACATTTAAAACCAGCTTTTTATAATTCACACATTGACTTCCAGGGCTAATATGGTTTCCTCATGTATTTTCTCATTTACATATGCTGGAAATTAAGTTTGGTCATGGAATAGTAGAAAAAAAACTACTTGTAATGATATAGGCTTTAAACAAACAGAGGAATTTTAACTGAAGGACATTAATTTCAATTAGGTAGCCAGGTGTGCTTCATCATGGGTTTTCAGAACAAATGGGATATTCTTTTTTTAAATTACAAATTTGCATAATATTTCACATCTCCTTACTGTACCTCTCCAGAGAATTTATTATCTTGTGAACACATAGCTGTCAGAGGTCCATGACTCATTTTCTCCTTTATTGACGATGTGATTTATACCTTACATTTTATTTTGCAAATATTTTAAAATAAACATTGCACTTAGTTACACATTTCCCCTTGAAATGACTTATAAATGATCAATAACCTGGAACAGATTTAATACGAAAACACGATACCACGACACGATAAGTCATCTATTTATCATTTATAAATCCTCAACTATGGAAAAAGTCTGTAATAAACAGATGGAATGTGTATATTTGTGTGATTATTTATGAAAGATTCACTATACTAGTCTTTAAAATCTTCCGCCTAGCTGACCTACAGCTACAGCTAGTCTTAAAGAAACATTGGCCCCCCTAAGAAAAAACGTTGTCATTTAGGGTACAAACAAAACTTGCTTTGGTAACATTGTATTCTGAAGTTTGATATATACAGTGTTTTAAAGACAAAAATAAGTTAAAAACATTTCTTGATGGATGTGAATTATCACAGAAGCTTAGAGTTACATAGCAGCAATAAATGTAGAGGACATCATTTTTAGATGATTAGCTACTCAAACATTTGAACAGTTTTTTAATTACTTACGTTAAAGCAAATTTATATAACTTTTGCAAATTTTACAAATTTGCTTTTTTATGTTTTAATAAAAAAAAAGAGATGTGTAGATTAGCTACAATATGAATCTTTTAGTGGCTCTGTGGCATTACTCTCCTTTAACAACTTCTAATATAGGATATCAGCTATAAAGGGAGTCCAATGCTATCAATGATTTAGTTGACTCTTAGAGGTTGATTTACTAAAGGCAAATCTACTTTGCAAGAGAAGTTACAATTTGAAAGATAATTTTCCCCAGGGTTTAGTAAATGGGGTCATGCTTTGCTCACTTCCATCATTCAATCAAAAGTAAACCAAAATGCTGATTTTTATTCACCTTGCATATGGTTGGGTATTCTTTTCAAAGTGAAATTTCACCAGCTCAGGGTAAAATTCCCATGAAAAGTGCAACTTCCCTCAAAAGAAATACTTTTTTTTACTTTGTAAATCAACCCATAGACTTGTATTGTGGGACAAGCATTAAATAACAGCCACCGAGAGGCTCTACAAAGCAAGAAGAAGAGTATGCATATGTAATAACTAGTAATGAGTAAACTGAGCAAAACTTGCTTCAGTGGATTTTCCTGAAACTTTTGAAAATACATACATAAAGCCAAAACCTCACTGAAGTCTCACTGAAGAGCCAAAATGGGGCCTTTTAATAAGACTTAAGTAATGACATTAAAAATACACAATTCTTTCAAGTAACATGCTTGGGGGATGCCCTAAATCTGCACATGAAGTGGCTCATCTGTGAAAACGTACTCAAGTAAAAGTCACATTAGAAAATAAATGTTGCTAAATGACAGTTATGATCTCTGGCCTGTTTATGTTGGTAAAAAACCAAGGTGCCAAGGCATTCCAGGTGATGTCATACAATAATTTTGCCCAGATGATATTTGGTTATTGATGTCAGCTGGTCAGTTTGCTAATTTTCAGTTGCTGACCAGGGGGTTGTCATTTGCAGTGAGAACCAAGTAGGTAGGGAGAAGATCATTGGCGTGGGTCATTGTGTTTGTGTCAGCAGCTTATCTGTGGGTCATTCATCACAGTTGATGATGGCTTCACAGCAGTGAATAGCATGAATGGCATTGGGTTTACATTGTACATTTTCTTGTGAATGAGTAACAAGGGGTACCTAGAATAAGGGTCTGATATGGAGTCTGGGGGGACTCCACACAATTGTTTTGATTATTTTTTTGTGTGGCATCTCCCTAAAAAATCCATACTAAACTCTTATCCAAGAATGCAGCCTGGGTGACCCAGAAAAAGAGTGCATTCCCCCTCCTGAACCTTACTAGGCCACAAGCCCTGCAGAAAAAAAAAAAAGCAAAAAAGGGGTCCCCTTTAAAATTCAAACCAGACCCATATCCCAGATAAAGAGTCTTAGATAAGAAGATCTGTGATAAAGAAGATCAACAGGTACTTTTTTTTGAGGCAAATGTTTGAGCGCGTCTGTTTAGCATTTCCTTGTGTGACAGAATTGATAAATGTCCCCCACTGTTCTTAAGAAAAAAACTGTCATTATGCACACATACTTTGAAATGAAGACTCATTTTACCAAACTCTTCCAAAACAAAAAAAAATTGCTGAAGAGATGTATTAATTTGCCTCTGAAGCAATATACTGTATAGCTTATATTGGTCTGTATCATATAATGTATTATCGTGCTGAAATTGTAGGCAGTTGAATACTAACAAAAAACTCAAAAACATCATACACTGTTGATAAAGAAACTATCTCTCAATAATACATTTGATTTGGAATTGACAAAGTTATATTAAAGCCTAACTTAATTAAAGATAAGGTGATATTAAATCAGAACTTGGTTTATTTCTTTAATTAAATGTCCTTGCATCATGATAGTAATCTAATTAAACAATTTAACAATTGCCTTTGTTTTACATGTATTTGTGATTATATTTTGTTCTCATTTAATTACATAATCTCAACCAGCAGAGTTTAGGCTTCCTCTCCTTGATCATTGTTGGTTCTGAATACAGCTCTAGAACTTTTAAAAGCATTTGAAATCTGTTCTAATTATAATAACCAATTTTGCAGTTTAATCTCCTTTTTAAATGTGCAGTACTTGACAACATAATAGATTTATGCGAATCCTAAATACATTTATATTTACTAAATTACATTGCAAGTTTTGTTTTGCTATACATATTATAATGTATTATAACATATAAATCTTATAGCTTCAAGATTTATATATCTGAAAGTTTCAGAAACCTATATAAAACAGACAAATTTAAAGGGCAACATCAGTCAAATAACTAAGTATGCACCTGAAATGCATATGGACAATAAAAAGTGAAAACAAGGAGGCTTAGCAGCCACACATGTGAGAGAACACTGGTGGCAGAGCCATGGCATCATATCCTTCAAATATCCTGCCTTATGCCCCGCCAAAAAAATGTTTGTACCCGCTGTCATGTGCCACAAGCTTTGGAACCTACACATCACCTCTGGGCACCCTTTTTTAAGAGCTACTCGACAAGGCAGAAGGACAAAGCAGTGGACACAGGTACCCAAGATGCTGTCAGCCCATCATAGACTCCCCTCGCTGCCCCTATGTTCCCAAAACCACCCTGGAATCCAAGGAGAAATGCAAAGGCCCTGAACCCACCATGTATTATCTGCAGCTTAGCAGTGTAATCCTTCTATACATACTCTAAACAGGCAAGTTCAAGGGGTCAGAAAAGATAGCTAAGCCATGATTTGCAAAAAGTACAGGAATGTACATCTGCTCTAGAAGGCCAAATAAGTGATCTAGAGGACTCAGTTAATCCTTTCACAGCAGAGTGCAATGGTTGCAATGACTAGGATGTTAATGAAGGATTGTGGAGAATCTTGATAATAGACTGTGTCGGAATAATGTTCAGTATTTGGGCCACCCATAAAGGGCTGAGGGTGCTGACCCATCTGACTTTGATGAATGGTGGTTAGTGGAGACATTTAGCAAATATCTCTCCTCTCCATTCACAGGGTCCCTACCTATCCATTAACTCCAGGCAACTCCCATGGCCCATCTCATAAATCTGAATTATAGAGACAAGGAAGAGATACTGTGAAGAGCACTCAAGGAGCTTTTCCTTAATTGAACCAAGGTCATTTGCTTCCCCAATTTTCCATCTGAATTTCAAAAATGCAGAGCTCAATTTCAGGGAAATTAAAAATCCCTCCAATGCCTGCATTTATCCTATTCCATGGTTAATCCCATACTGCTAAGAGTGGTAGTTGATGATAGAGTGCATTTCTTCAATTCCCCCAACTGAGCTGTGAACTAGCTAGACTGACAGTATAACACCTAACTTAAATAGTGCCCATCATGATCCTTAGGGACCTGATATTCTCTTTAATTGTTGTTGGATTGAAATAAGTACCCTTTTGAACATCTAAGTCCCAATTGATAACGCTAATAACAGGGCCTTGTTGGCATTAGAGGCTGTTAGGGCTTTTGATAGCGTGAAGTGGAGCTATCTGTTTGCTGCTTTTTATAAATTTCAACTTAGTGAGAACTTTTACACATGGGTAAAACTGGGAAATGTTATGTTACTCAATTATCCTCTATCTGGGTGAATGACCTGCAGTCTTTCCCTTTTCTCTGTCTTGAGAGACAAAGCCGGGATGCTCATTTTCCATGCTCTTCTTTGTGATTGTCATCAAACCACTTGCTTGCTTATTGCATGACTCTTCAATGTTGCAACCTTTAGACCCTCTCCCTTCTCCTATTCCCGCCCCTTTGTTCCTCACTGAAATATCTTGGAATAACTATTACCAGGTCCCCTAAACACTACATGTCAGATAATATTCTGCCTCTAATGTCCAGATTTTCAAAATCAAAGTGAAGTCTGGTGTAAATGTCCTCTATTTGTAGTTGGTGGAATCAAGCTGTTAAAATGGTTTGGATGCTGCAGCTCCTATACTTTCTACACAACTCCTCCATTTTGAGCTTTTTAAAATAATTTATTAAAATTAATACAATTTTTTAATACTTGATCTTGAAGAAAAAAGACTCCCAGGTTTAAATTGGAGCTCTTACAATATGCCAAAACATTGGGTGGCCTTGTAATTATTTTATAGCTGCCTTATTGCAACACCTAGCAGGTTGGGAGTATACTGACTTCTCTAGTTCCTTCTTTAAAATACTTATTGTATTCCATGGCAGACCCACTCAATGTCCCTGAGACCCCCGACACACTAAAGTACAACCCTTCCATGTCACTCCCCTCTTGATAGGCAAAATCTGTAC
Organism: Aquarana catesbeiana; assembly: GCF_042186555.1. Lineage (NCBI taxonomy): Eukaryota > Metazoa > Chordata > Amphibia > Anura > Ranidae > Aquarana > Aquarana catesbeiana. The sequence goes on from NC_133324.1 coordinate 412,931,069, forward strand.
CACAGCCATGAGACTATTAGACATCACTAACTGTAATAGATTCACTCTCATTTGGAATACCACATTTTCATTTTTTTTATTTTTGAACTTCATAATTGCAGGGTTTTCAGAGATTGGAAAAGGTGAGTATCTTCACTCTCTTCCAACTATATACGGTTCCTTTAAATCCTATTCTTAATCAACATCTGAATTTGCGCTAAACCTCAAATGGTTTTACCAATATCTTCAACAATGGCATACCTTACAATTGCAAACCAAAAATTTGACCTCTATCTCCTTCTCTTCCACTCCTTTTTTAAATATAGTGCAGGCTTTGTTAACCAAAGGCCTTATATCAGAAGCTTACCTGACTCTTCTAGATTGACTCTTACTGAAGATTCCTCAAACATACAAGACAAAATTGGAGTCAGATCTTTGCCCTATCACAGAGGAGATATGTGACAATATTTTACAATCTATGAAAATGGTCTCTCTATCCCCCTCCCGCAAACTTAATCAGGTGTTTGTCCTACATATGGCATATCAAACTCTCTTATTTCTTAATATAATCAGAGCCAGGGCTCTGTGCCAGATGTGGACATCTGCATGAATCTCTTATTCATCATTAATGCTGTACAAAACGAAAGAGTTACAGGGCTGAGGTAGTGTGTATCCTAAATGGTTTGTTTGGCACTAATATGTCTACAGAACCCCTTACACGGTTTTTGGGTTCTTTTGATATATCCTCAATGGATTATCAATTGTTACTTAATCTTTCTGAGTGGATCTCTGAACTTAAATAAGAAGTATATTCAAAGCTCTTTTGGCCATATTATTCCAGTGGGTCACAGGAGTGTACTTAGTTCTGCACTCCTGTGACCCAGATTCAGCTGACAGCAGACTAAAGTCTGCTGTCGACTGATGTCACAGAGACAATAATGTCAGGATCCACCCAGATGCGTGACTGTCACCTGGCTCAGGCTGCTGAGAACCTGAGCCAACCAATTCTATTCCCTCCACAGTCCAGCACTCCAGTGAGCACTGGAAGGGCAGTGCACAGAGCCAGTCACTGACATTCACCACTCTGTGCTCAGTGCAGTCCTGAGAACTGAGCGATCAGTGGTTTATGCTGCAGCCATCTAGGTGAGTATAAATGTTTGTTATTTTTGACCCCTATACTTTTCTTTAAATAAATGCATCTCCTTTGAAAAACACACCTCTTATTTATGGAACGCAATGTGTAAGTTTGATGCCATATGGTCAATCTGTATATAATGTATGAATCCACTTGTCTGAAGAGTATTCTCACAGGTCCTTTTTTGTGCTGGCCAATATGGGGGTATTTCCCTATTCACTGTTGTGTACATGCCCTTCTCTACCTATGCTGCTGTGTGATATCTCTGTATCACACTGTTTATGACTCTCTTTTTCTTCTTTTTTTCCCTTTGGTACCACCAGCATGGTGATGTGCCTCTCTGTTGATAAAGTGTTAAAAAATCTCTCTAAAAAAATCTGATTTAAAAGAAAAAAGTGTCAACAGAACATTGCTAAGTGCAAAGTTCAATAACCATTAGCAGCAAATTAATACTCACTTTTTGAAAACAAAAAAAGTGTTACAAAAAAAAAACATAGCATTTGTTCTAATCCTGTGGCAGGGTTGTCAGTTTCACATGTGTGCTCACAGGCTGGGACTGCAGGGCACTGTATCAATGCATAGTGCGGAATTTACAAAGATTGGAGCACATATAATCTGAAGCAGTTGCACATGGTAACAATCAGCTTCTTTCTTTCATTTGCAAAACATAACTAAAAATGTTGAAGATAGAAGCTGATTGGTTGGCATTCAAAAAATATTGCTTTATGCTAAACCCGCTGTTCTGTCATTTAGACAATGGAACACCATTTTGAATAAAAAACTAATTTGTGCACAGAGATGATTTAGTACCCTTAAAAATCTTTTTAGACAGCCCCCTCTTTTTAGACATTTCCCACTGGGTTCATTTTCTGTTACCCTGGCATAACTTGGGGGATAAAAAACTTTTCCCCATCCCCCTCTACTTTTTTATCCCATAATGTGCTCCATTGTCCACCAACAATGCATCCTTATGCATTTTTTAATCGCATTTTTTAATCCCATTTGTGACACTTTCCTTTTTTTACCAATCTTTTATTAAAGTTTTCTTTTAATATAATAGTCACTTATTAAATCAATGATCCTTTTTATATAAAACATTTTTTCTTTTGCACATGAAACTATTGACTCTGAACATATTTTTTCCCACTACCAACCTTTGTTTATTTTTTACATCCTTGTTTTCACAATACGGGTCCACTGGCTATTGTGGTTCCACAGCCACGGAAGTCCCGCCCACATCCCATCAGTCAGATGTCCTGTACTTCCATTTAAGTCACTCTCCTCCTGAGAGCAAACAGACCAGTACAAGGAGCTGTGAGCCCCGAGCGCGTAGCCTGTATTATCTCCTATCTGTGTCTGGACACTTCCTGTGCACCGCTGACATCACTTCCACTTCCGGGTTCCAGGGTGGTTAGCGTGGAGCTTCCACACACTGCACACTGCTGTTAAGCCTCTCTCAACCTGGAACCAACATCCCCTGAGGTGAAGGACTGCCAGTGAAGCCTGCACACCAGCACATCCCAGGACAACACAACCCCTGATGGACATCGCCACCCCATCTGAACTGACTTACCAGTAAGTGTATGTATTACACCTTCACCATATAACAGTGTCAGCAGAGTTGGCGCCTCCACACCCCCCTTCCCTTTTCAGTACCCTTAAAAATTATCTCCAACATTTCTTACAAAGGTTCTGTGAGCATCTACTTGCATGTGCTCATTTTATAACCAATCTTTGCTCATATTAAAATTCACCTATTAAGTCTTATTATCAGAGGAGAAACTCAAGGTAAAAGGCACACTCTTGAATGCTTAATGAAAACAGGATTTGGAATTTTTTGTAAATTAAGCTATACACCTTTGCTTTGTTGTAAGGAAACCTTGCAAAGTAGGATTATATATTTCCTTCCTTGAGTAAATACGCATTTGTCTATGACATGACATGCTCCATTTCATTTTATTTTTATGGCACATTATAGCACATCCATATCCATATGGTTAAAGCTGAGTGCTCTAAATAATGCAAAGATTTATTGCAAAGAATAAAGAAGATGCCCTAGATGCCTGATGCTAGTACTACAAAGTATAGAAATACAGTAGCTATACAAAGTTCTTGCTTTATAAAATTCAGATTTACATGCATTATTATGATGTCTTATTATGTTTAATTATTTACATAACACACCCTTAGTGCTTGTAAAACCACAAATGAGAATCAATACAACCTTCAATATCTAATTATTTTCAATAGATTGAAGGAATCACTATTTTTCTAAAAGTTAAAAAATGTTAGCGGATATTGTCTGTACAAAGAAATGTTCTTGGTAAACTTCTTCCAGTCTACAAAGCCAGTATTATGCATATGTAAATCTTGGAATGTTTGAATACAAATGTATTCAAAAAGAAAAAAGGTCAGATAACCAAACTTTTTCTGGTTAAGCTGACAAACACTACACAATAAAAATAACATAAAGAGGACACTAATGGGCACTTTAGATACAAGGGGAAGCCAAACCAATGAATTAGATAACAAAATATACACTAGAGAAAAATTACAAGGAAAACCCTGCTGTAGGTGCACGAGATAATACTTTTATTCTATCCATTTCTAAAAACATTTCTATCACTCAGCACTTTAGAGCACTGATAAAGTGAGCCTTTCAGAACCCCCAAAATGATTTGGCTTGTACTTTATTGTAGCATAGTAAATATACTTGGACTCTAAGAGGCCATGCAAGAGGATGTAAATAAAGGTGTATGGATGTACAGGGAAAAAATAAGCCTGCACCCAGGAGCCCCAGCTGGCCCATAGAACCAGGTTTTTTTTCAACTGGAATACTGGGGAACGCAGTTCCGGCACCTCCAGCACTGAATTTATGCAATAGCAAGCGGGGCTGGGTGTGATGGAGGGTCTATTAATGATGGCTGCTGGAGGATCTATTGTTGCTGGAGGGGATTTATTTGTGTGTGGTGGTCTATAGTTACTGGTAAGGAATTTTTTGTTGCTGGGGTCAGTTGTTACTAGAAGGAATCTACTCTTGATGAAGGGGTCTATTGTTGCTGCTGGTTGTCTATTGTTGCTGGAGTAGTATTTTGTTGCGGGGTCCATTGTTGCTGTTGGGGTCTATTGCTGCTGGCTGTGGGGGATCTATTTTTTTGCTTTTATTGTTATTATTTCGACATTTTATAAAAATTACTACTACAAAATGATACTTGTCTCTGTATTCTCTAAAAGGAGCTGTACTGGGAGGTGGTTAGGGGGTGGAACCAAGGTCGGTGCAGGAAGTTGGGTAGGGGGAGGATACATGAAGTTACTTAGAAGGGGGGGTTCCTACACCTATTTTCTAAGAAAAAAGAAAGCCCTGCAGAACTATATTGACAGAACATACTGTATACTGAATATGCCTATAAACTCTGGTACTTGCGTTTACAGGCTCAAGCATATAGATGTACCCCTTCTTTTGTATTTCACTTTCTTTTGGGATGTGGCAGAAAAGGGAATGTTTTCATTACAATTCACAAAGATTAAGTGCTTATAGGGCAATTAACTATTGCTTTCCATAGAACTTTTGCTGTCCAAGTTCTCTTATCATTGCAACTAAGATGTTAATGTGTTGCAAGTTTCTTCTACTTCACAAGCAATATGCCTTCAACAAAAGACACACAGATGCTGAGGAAGTAAGATAATAAGCACTCACCAAAAGCTTAGACATCAAAGTATTTTATAAAAAGGGTCTTATTCAGAGATCCCTTTTGGAACTGTTGCTGTCATTCACTGCAGATAAGCTTGTCCTGTTACCATTATAGATAGGAGTACTAGATGAACTACAAGCTGTACCCTGTACCTATTACAGATAAGTACATAAAAGCACAAATGAACTCCACCTACAACTGTCTATCTGCCTGTGATTAAGCCAAATCCATACACTTGTGAGTGCACTCTCAAACAGAGCATATAGAATGCACAAAAATGTTTTTTGCACATGCTGTCTGAAAGTTGTTGATTTCTGAATGAGACTTGGACTTGACCTTTGAGACACTGTGAAGTCTAGGCTCATTCACATTTGGGTGATTAGGACACGCAATTTCAAATTGTGGCAAAACATGTGATGCACGTTTGGGTGTCATTTATGCAGTGCAATTGTTCTGCGATTGTTGCATGACAAAACTTGCAAGTAAAATCATGCCTGGTTTAGGGCCAAAATTTGGGCCTTAAGCTTCTTTGGTACAACAAACATGCATAGGGCAGTCAATTCAAGTGAATGGGCTGCCTTATGCGCGACACATGGACACACAGCTGAATTGGGCTTTTTAAATCACTAGCAGAAAACTGCATCCCCACTATTTGATGCAATATGGTCAGCTTTTGGTGAGTGCTTATTATCTTACTTCCATGGCATCTGGGTGTCATTTGTTGAAGGTATATTGCTGGTGAAGCTGAAGAATGTTGCAACCTCATAGTATATTAATTATGTAAATAGTGCCACACAGTAATATGTAAATTACCAAAAAAAAAAAAAAAAAACCTGCGTGCTGGAAATTTTTTTTTTTTTTTTAACAAGTGCTGGAACAAGTGCTTTACCCAACCACCTCAATGCACATATCAAGAATAATATTCATCTGATTTATGAACCAAAAACAATGTGTAACAATCCCAAAAATAAAAATATTTTTTATATAAATAATGTGCATGCTGAAATTTGTATATATATATATAAAACAGCAGATTCAGTATAATGAAACATTAATTATACTCAGATTTTTAATGAACAAAAGTGTCCATCATATATAACAGTCCAACTTTTTGTGTTAACAATATATGAGAGTCCCCTACCTTCCCTCATATGCAGTACCAGTGAAGCATTCCAATATCCAACACTTCATGTTCCACCAGCAATCAGTGTATGCCCTCACCTGAAAGCATTGACCTAAATGGGAAAAATAGGTCATGCTGCATATTCCCCTTTAAGGGGTCATACACCTCCTCCATATCTCCAGACTCGTCTTCATGTCTCCTTCCTATATGGTCCCCCTGGTCTGTTACAATGACCACTTTCCTTCCAAACCAGGATATATCTCATGTATAGCTCAAAAGGATAGAACCATCATGGTGTTTACTATTCAATTTTTATTAAGAATATAAATTACATTTATATACGAGGACCAGCATCCAAAAACAGCTCAATTCCACCCCTATGCATTTCATCACTCATAATGTGACTTCCTCAAGGGTGAAAAAACTGAACTGTTGTGATGATAAACCAAAATGAAACTGAAGCAAACAGTTGAGCGTATTGGTTAATTAACTCAAAAATAAAGGTCCCCATGTACACACTACACATACAGACCCAATAGTGGGTGGATATATACATTCATAACATTTTTTTTTATAGTTGGAAGCACAAGAGAATATGACAAAATACACACTTTGAAAAACAATAGTCAATTGCTCTATAACAGTCACATCTTTGTGAATTTTATTATTGTGGACTGCATAGTGTCTGATATAAACAGGATGATATTTAGAAAAGTTAGCTCTGACTTTTTCTGTTTATAATGTTTTTATGACAGTGTGCACTAGGAATATGTATATTGCTGGAAATTATAATACTGTTCAATCTTGTGTATTCATATACTCTGCCAGCTGTGGTGCAATTCTCACTTAACTTCTTCCCCACCCCACTGTGAGCACTGAGAAGTGACAGAGTTGGGACTTCTGTGTGTTATGCAGCAGCCAGCTCTTACTTCACTTGCTGTGTTGCTGCTGTGTTCCTCTCACCACTCACTTGCCTGTTGTGCTCCTCTTATCGCTTGCTTCCCTGCTGTGTGAGCAGAGCAGGTTCTGTGTATAATTTCCCTCTTGCTCCTGCTCCCCCTCCCTCCTGGCAGCAGAAGATCTGAGCTAATCAGTGACAATAGGACTTGCTATGCGGCCACCATGGATTCTGTGAAATTTAGTCCTTAAAGGGGCATAGTGCAATGCAAGTGAAGGAAGGCTGATGGATGTAGACTTCATTACTCAGTAATCTCTGAAGTCGTAGAGATGTGTGGCCTTGACTTAGACTATGCAGAGACAAGGGTGCCATCTCAAATCAGTGCAGGGACCAGAGATTGTGGATTTCTTGTCTTTGCTGAGCCTGTGTAGAGATAGAGTGCCCTTGCTATGTCCATAACAGCCTGGGAGATCACTTGCTGTGCTTTGGGACCAGAGCTGGGAGACCCGTTGCAGTGCGTGTTGCAGTTCAGTTTTGGGCACCAGTTCTTAAAAATTATATCGAGGAACTGGAGAAAGTGCAGAGAAGAGCAACCAAACTGATAAGAGGCATGGAGGAGCTCAACTATGAGGAAAGATTTGAGGAACTGAATCTATTCCCTCTTGAGAAGAAGAGATTAAGGGGGGATATAATCAACATGTACAAATACATAAGTGGTCCATATAGTGAACTTGGTGCTGAGTTATTCACTATAAGGTCATCACAGAGGACAAGGGGCACTCTTTACATCTAGAGGAAAAAAGATTTCATTTCCAAATATGGAAAGGTTTCTTCACGGTAAGAGCTGTGAAAATGTGCAATAGACTCCCTCCAGAGGTGTATCTGGCAAGTTCTGTAGATTGCTTTAAAAAAGGCCTGGATTCTTTCCTAAATGTACTTTACTTAAGGATCTGAAATTGTTTCATAATACAATGTAATAGTCTTAATTTTGAACCAATTTGCCTATATCTAAGAGTATGTTTTTAATAGCCCCTTATTCCTGCATGTTAATTCTTCCATTAAACGGAGATCATAAACCCATCCTAACCATTGGGAAATAGTAGGTATGGATCACTGTCCCCAAAAAAGTGGGATCAAAGATTTAGCAGCATTTATTAAAAAAGGAGTCATAGACTTCCTATATTGACCTATTGATTCCTTTGTACAATGAAATAGAAACACCATTGGTTCAAGTCTAATTGCTTCACCTTGTATCAAAGAAATCAAGTCTGCCACCTCCTCCCAGAATGGCCGTATCATAGGGCAGAACCACCATATATGCCCATGCATCCAGGCGTTGCTCGATCTCCACATTCTCTCCAACACAAGGGTGAGTTTGACGTAAACACAGCATGCAATTTTACTGGTGTATTATGCCATTGAGTTAGAAGTTTAAAATTTACCTCTTCCATTCTGCAGGAAGTGGTGGACATGTAGGAAAGTTAAATAACCTTATCTTTTTGTTTATCTGCAAGTCTAATTTGCAAGTCTGATTCCCAGCGACCTATATAGTCTGCCTAGTCTGGACTTTGTAAAGTCAATAAAGCTTTATAGAATTGAGAAAAGAAGTGCTGTGATGGATCCTTCTGTTGCAGAATGGCTTCAATAATGTCCAGTTCGTTCAGGGAATGGATAGGTTGGGGAAGACTACGAACAAGATAATTGTAAGTATCTCCACTGATCCATAAATGTTGGTTGGGTTAGTCCAGACAGGGACTTGATTTTAACTGTACTTTAATAAGTTGGTATGATACTATACAAGGTCAGTTTGTATGGGTTTGTCTATGAAGCAAGATAGAGGAAATGTGCTGCACACACTTTTGTGATCAGCTTATGATAGGGATTAAACAGTGATCACAGTTTTTTCTGAACCTTTTTTATTTTTATTTCCCAGCAAAGCCTTGGGCAGTGGTATTTCAGGCCTATCGTACACATGAGATTTCTGCTAGAACCAGTCATTTTCAGCTGCATTGGGAGAAAATTTCATGTCTATGATGAACCTTCAGACAATCCTGGAGGAGGCTTCCTAGTACATTTATTTTTGTGGATATATTAAATGTAGTCCTATAAGGACTGTAAGATAAATCTCAAGAAACAATTCTCTCAACAGCTGCCCAAAATCTCTTGCAGTAATGTAAACCAGCAATTTTTAGTATTCACTGCTGGTGAGTCAGGCATATTCTTTAAATTTTAAAAACTTTCCATTGGCACCATATAAGATCAAAAAGCTTTGTAACAATTAGTTAGAATCACTGAAATTTCAATGGAAAGGCATTTTTTGTCATTTTCAATATTTTTGTCACTTAAAACTGAGAACTGGTTAAAATGCAGGTTCCAAATTGCTATGGTTGAAAACGTATGGAAAGTTTCAGAACTACCAATTAAATTGGCAAGTGCATGGTCACCATAAGAGATTAAATTGTCTTGTGTAGTTGTACTAAATGGTATGATCCTAAATTTCTATGATCTAGTAATAAAAAAAAAACATGCTAATAAATATGTGTTGCTGACTTTTCAGAAGGCTTTTTAAGAGAATGTTCCTGATTAGTATGTTTATGAAAGAAGGTATTAACATATGCAAAAAATACTCATTAAAATAATATACAAGAAACATACTTGAAAGGTATTCATATGAATAAGCAAGAATATCTGTTAACGTTAATACAAAGGAAAATGTATCTGAGATGAACAAAGGGATCTGCACAAATCTATTTTGTTCAGGACTTATGGATGGAAGATTTTTAGAACACACTTATCCCTACTATATGCATTTCTGTTTTTCTAGACAGTTACTATATCTGTTCATTAAGAAATTGCCTATATTAGTATTAAAGTGTTTGATTTTGAATGAATGGGGAATATAACGAAATCATTTTTAGATGTAGGGCAGTGCTTTCCCTCAACATTTCTGTTGCTCCCAATTTTTGCTGTGCATATGTTGCCCCACATAAAGAGGAGATAAAAAAAATCAATTAAATCCACATCTGTATATTCATTTAACGTGGATGTAAACCCTCACATATACCCAGTGAAGTGACAAGCATTAGGTGATACACAGAGATGAAACAAATCCTCCCCATAAGTTTATCTTCTGTATTCTCTTCTCTACATCCATTCAAGTACACAATGTATTCAGTTTTCAGAAAGGTTTGTGGAGCTAAAGTTACACTCTGCAGAACCTCCCCCCACCACCTTTTTACACAGCACGCAAAAACAGAGCTGAGGCTGTAAATCACAGGATGTGTGCTGGAGCTTCCTGCCCTGCCACTTTGTTCTCTTGGTGTGGGGGCTAACCTGTCAGAAGTGACTAATGCAGAAATCAGGGAAATGACACTTAGTGCTCTGGATTGAGACAAGCACTCACTATATAGGAATATGTTTTGTTCATATTTCATGTATGAGTTTTACAACCACTTTGAGTTAACTGCTAACAGAAATAAATAGACTGCCATTCCCAACTATTATTATTAAATTTAATGGTTGCCTGGTTAGCATGCTGTACAGTTTGACTCACTGATCCACATCAACAGCAGTGATCAAATTGTTCACGTTAAAGTGTATCTAAAGACAAGTTTTGGATAGAGAAGATGAGGGTTAAAACACTGCTGCTGTCACCTGTGTCTCATTGGGGACATTACCCTTCACTTTCTGTCCTATAAACTTCACAGGCAGTGATAGGATATCTTTCCATTGTGAGGGAATTATCTTTAGACTTTTGTTAAGGTAACAAGTGTCACTTTTGGAAGATTTAAGTACTATTCTTGTTCTGGTAGCAACTTAGATTTTTGGATTTAACCTCACTTCCATTCCCCATGCCATTGGTTATCAGGGCAGTTAGAACTCCCTTACAAGGAAACTGACTGCAATGAAAAACTGACAATTGTTCTGTTAACTCACCATCTAAATAAAAAAAAAAAAAGGAAATAATAACCTTTTCACTTCCACTGCTGTAAATACAAGCCGCCATGAGCTTGTTTCTAAATAAAATTTTCAGCTGTGCCCTTTACAGTAGAAGTGATCAGGGCGGCTGAAAAGACGTATCAAAATGTGACTTGCCCAGCTTAACATTTTGGTATCTATTTACTTGACCCTGTCTCCTTTTTTTTATTTTTCACAAAAACAAAATGTATATATTTTTAGGCAACTTTAATCATTTTCATGTGAAAATGCCTAGTTTAGCATGTGCAATTGTGTGAAATAGTGTGCATAATTTTTAAAAAATGGCCTGGCAGCAGATGGTCTAATGTAATGTTCAATCTACTTTAAATGGCTGAAGTATACCTCTATATAGAAATTACTCCAGAGGTCCATGTCAAAATCCAGACAATTCTGGAGACCACCAAACTGCAAGATGTTTTTTTTTTTTTTTTAAGTTTTTTATTTGCCAAAAAATTATACATCTTATTTGCAAAATATAATAGACAAAGGTATACATATTACAGTCCAGAATGCATTCAGAAACAAATCCTTGATACAAATAAAGAAATATTATACGTTTTATGTTGCGTTTGTCATTACTCGCTAAATCATTGGCTGTTTTCTTGAAACTCAGGACCAATTGATCTTAGCCCAAACAGTTGTATAGAACAAAAGCTATACAGTATTCAAATAAAAGCAACTAGAGGGAACTATCCCTCATAAAAATAAAGAAACAAGAAAAAAAAAACATTTTTGTGCTGTGTGCTGCTGTGATTCAACTCCCCACTAGATCTTTTAATTACTATCCATTGATTCTCTAGTATCCTATGGAATTACTGGGTGGATTGTAGCATGTTTTCAGAGTTAATCCATCTTCCCCATACTTTATTAATTTTTTTATTTGATCCTCTAGACTCATATATCATTTTATACATGGTGATATTGGCATTAATCAAACCTTTCCAGGCATTCAATGTAAGATAGTCTCTCCTGACCCAATGAAGTACAATTAGTTTCCTTACATAGTAAAGCAGTAGTCTTAGTAGTGTTCTCGTGTTATTACTCATAACTTCATCTTCTATGATCCCTAAAAGGCCCAGCAGAGGGCTGCATATGTTCGGTATAGCTAAAGTATCAGCAATAAATTGAGTCACCTGAGACCATAATGGTCTAACTCTGTCACATTCCCATACCATATGTATAAAAGAGCCCTCTTCCCTCAAGCATTTATGACAAATAGGGTCCACCTTCTTTCCCATTTTATAGAGTCTCAAAGGGGTATAGTACATCTGATGTAAGTACCTTAGCTGTATTAATTTGTCTCTAGCAGATATAACTGTGGGCAAGTATGATGCCAGAACATTTTCCCATTGACCATCTGTAATTTCTGGCATGATCTCCACCCATTTTCCTTTAAGTTTACTTTCTCTAGGGTTCTCCTCTGCCAGAAGTGTATTGTAGTATGTAGAAATTTGTTTAGTATGATCTGGAGTAGCCAGTAGTCTTTCTATCGTTGAGTTTTCCAGTGTCACCGGTCCAACCCCAAATTGAACATACGCAGCGTGTCTCAATCTGGTAAATTGGTATTCCCAGGTCTCTGGAACATTCAGTTCTCTTCGCAACTGCGAAAAGGTTTTTAGTTCCCCATTGATATACAATTGGTGCAGGTATGTGAGCCCATATTTAGACCATCTAAATCCGTCTTCCAAATTAAAGAATTCTTTCAGGTTGGGGTTGAACCACAACGGCGCATTAGGGGATAAATAAAGGGGGTTATCTTTTATATGTTTCATACAAATCCCCAATACCTTTTTAGCAGATTTTAGTATCTCCTTGCCCCCTACGGTGGGGACTTCTCCCCTGAAAAAGAAATTCAGTAAGGTTTCATATGATGTCACCGTTGCTGCTTCAACTGCAACCGCAGCATTATTTAATTGTGGGAACATTCTCCAATGAATAAATACTAATTGGGATGCTAAATAGTATAGTCTCAGGTCAGGTATCGCCAGACCACCCCTGTGAACAGGTAACTGCAACACCTCAAGAGAGACACTTGCCGCTTTATTGCCCCATAAAAAAGATGTTAATAGGGAGTTTATGTGTTTGAAAATTCTTTTTGGGATATAAATTGGGGCGTTAGAGAGGATGTACAAAAATTTCGGAAGGAAGATCATTTTAAATAAGCTAGCCCTGCCATAGAGTGTAAGTGGAAGGTCCTTCCATTTCTGTATTCTGTCACTAAATGCTCTGATGATAGGCCATAAATTGTCCTCAATGAATGAATCTACAGGTAATTGGACCACTACTCCCAGGTTCTTAAATTTCTCTACAATAGCCAGGGGGCACTGGGCTGGGAGTATTAAGTCCAGCTGTGAGTCTAGCGGAAAGAGGACTGATTTGGTCCAGTTGATCCTGAAGCCAGAGAAATTCCCGAACTCCCGGATCAATAAGACTGCCGTGGCCAACGACTGCTGTGGATCTCTCAAGTATAGGAGCATGTCGTCAGCGTATAACGACACACGCTCTTCCAGATCTCCTATCTTAAACCCCTGTAGCGTGACATTAGTTCTAAGTGTAGCCGCCATTGGCTCTATGGCCAAATCAAACAGAAGAGGAGACAGGGGGCAACCCTGCCTCGTTCCCCTATAGATCTTGAAAGGTGCAGAAATAGAGCCATTCACTCTAATACTTGCTCTGGGGTCATTATACAAAAGTCTAATCCATGAAATAAATTTTGATCCGAAACCCAGCTTACCTAAAAGCAAAAATAAATAGTTCCACTCTACAGAGTCGAACGCCTTTTTGGTGTCTAAAGATGCCACAACTCTTTTTCCTTTATTATCATGAAGCGTCTGGAGGTTAACATATAGTCTACGTAGGTTCATTTGAGTGGAACGTCCGGGTATAAATCCGGTTTGATCTGAATTAATTAGTTTAAGGATCACCGACCTCAACCTATCAGCCAAAATCTTGGCCAGTATCTTGACGTCGGTGTTTATCAAAGAAGTTGGCCTGTATGACTCACATTCCTGCAGATCCTTTCCTGGCTTAGGTAACACTATTATTAATGCTTCCCTCATAGACTCTGGTAATATGCCTTCTTTCTCTGCAGCTATAAAGACTTTTTGTAGTATTGGCGGTATCTGTTCTTTATGCAACTGGTACCACTCAGCTGGAAATCCATCCAAGCCAGGTGATTTACCCGGCCTGAAGGATGAAATTGCACCACCAATCTCCTCCAGGGATATCGGCTGTTCCAAAAGTTCTCTATCTTCCTGGGGTAGAGATGGAAGTGTTAAATTGTCAATATACCTTTCCAGTTTCTGGTCAGTATGCTGGGTTTGCGTCTGGTAAAGATTCTCATAAAAGTTTAGAAAAGCGTTTAGAATCTCTTGGGTCTCCTCAACTACCTTACCATTTAGTTTCTTTATCTTGCCTATTGAGACCGGTGCATAAAGTGGGCTTGCCAAAAAAAACAGTAGGCGTCCACTTTTATCGCCAAACTCAAAAAATGATCTAGCCTGCCGTAGTTGTGTTTTTTCAGTGTGTTCAGTTAATAGCAAGGTATATTGTCGTGTTTTTTCTTGCCAAAGTCGATATCTACCTGAAGATGAGTTAAGAATATATTCTTTTTCAGCTTCCGAGGCATTAATTTCTGCATCTTTCATATCTGAGTTAAGTGGTTTGGTGAAACTTCTTGTTTCCGATGCAAATACCCCTCTCATAGTTGCCTTAAAGGCATCCCATTGAATAGCTAATGTTGTTTCCTTCCCATTCTCCTTCCAATAGCGTCCAATACTCTCCTTGCATTTTATGGTAACATAATCCTCCTGGAGCCATTTTGTATTCATCCGCCATTGTCTCCTTCCCCGTGGAGCTCTCAGATCTAGAGTGACCTCCAAAGGGGAATGGTCTGATATAGCTCTAGGGAGATATCTGACAGCGGTTATGTAAGGAAGGCCATCTATAGATGACAGCGCCAAATCTATTCTGGAGAGTGTCTTATGGGTCTCAGAGTGACATGAGAACTCCCTAACTCCAGGGTTCCTCTCTCTCCAAACGTCAGTGTGTGCATAACTCTCCAACCAAGAAGATAAATTATGTCTGGACCCGGAAACGTTCTCATGCCTGTCTAGAGCTCCATCCGACACTGCATTAAAATCTCCTAAGAATAATAATGGGCAATCAATATAGCTTCTTTAATAATTTTGTCTAGTATTGGTAAGGAGAATGGGGGCGGAATGTAAACACATACCAATGTCAGAAATACATTATACATTCGACATACCAGGATAGCATATCTGCCATTCGGATCTAGTTTGACTTGCAAGATTTGCGCAGCCGCATTTTTGTTAACTAGAATAGCTACACCCCTAGAATATGTTGAGTATTCAGCATGCAAAACTCTCATCTCGTTCGTTTTTTTTAGTGCCATAACCTTAGATCCCTGCAAGTGCGTCTCCTGCAACATTATGATATGAGGTTTGTATCATTTTATGAAATCAAAGATGAGAGATCTCTTAATCTTGGAGCTCATACCACGCACATTCCATGACAGCAACTTTATCTTACCCTCCATTTACATGTATAAAGGAACAGTTGCAGGGTAACAAAGAATAACTGTTAGCCGGTCTCATTCCTATTGGACAGATCTCCTGTGAGGAGAGAACAAAACACATCAGCAGCACACAGCACGAATCAAGGTTAAACAGTAACATGAGCCCCTTCCCCCCTCCCTGCACACACACCCAACTTGTTGTGTGCCTGTCTCCCATAACAAAAAGGCAGAAGAATTAAAGTGACCTCGGGGGGTCACAGTTCTCTGAAATGAACAAAGTCACCTTATATTCAACCAACAGAAATTTTTTTTTTTCTTTTCTCCTCTCCCTTTCCTCCCCTTCTCCCCTCCTCCCAAGAAAAAAAAAGGGGGGAAGGAAAGGAGACAAAAACAACATTAAAAAACAAAAAAAAGGGAAAAAAGAAAAACCTGATACAGTACGACCAGGGGGGTATCTCCGTACTTGATAGCAATGGAAGGTGATTTAATTGAATAGAGGAAAAGAAAAAAGTTATATCGATAAAAAAATATAACTGCTCAAGATATGAGCCAAAACCTCTGTGCTCTCCTCTTTCCTCTTCTTCTCCCTCCAATAGTTCTTGTTTCTTCTCACTCTGATATCAAGAACAGTTCACTTAAGTGATGTTATAAATTGTATGCTACATCTGGCGGGACACTATGCCATGGTATTGTAGTGCCAAAGATTATCCTAAACATGGATACCTCTTTACCCTAGCATAGGAAGTCATCATGTGTATTCCGAATCATCTCCTTACACAGTTACCGGTGTTCAATTGGGCTGCGACATCCTCTGGAATCCAGCCATCTTGAGGCCTCCGTGGGGTTATTAAAGAACGAGACTTTCCCCCCATCTACTACTCTTAGCTTCGCCGGGTACAACATGCTGTAGGGAAGTTGTAAGTCTCGGAGTCTCTTTTTTACATGAATGAAGCTAGCTCTCTGTTTTTGCGTGGCCGCAGAAAAGTCGGGATAAATGGATATACGGTTCCCATTGTATTGCAATTCACCTCCAGTGCATGCTGCTCTGAGTATGCTTTCCCGGTCTCTAAAGTGTAATATGCGTGCAATCATAGGGCGCGGATGTGCTCCAGGAGGAGGAGGTTTGGAAGGTATCTGTGTGCCCTTTCTATAGCAAACAATCTGGAAAATGTAGTGTCAGCCATATTATCTTTAAGCCAAAGTTCCAGAAAATCTTCCGGCTGTGTTCCCTCAGCTTTTTCAGGAAAACCTACAAAACGGACATTGTTCCTTCTTTGTCTGTCTTCCATGTCTCCCAGCTTATCTGTGTGCGCGTTTATTTCTTTATGTAGATATTGTACTTTACCCTCCATAGGCCGCACCACATCCTCCATGTCACTGATTCTTTGCTCAGATTCAGAGGCCCTCTCTCTAATGGTCTGCACATCCTGCTTCAGAAAGGACATTTCTGCTCTCATCCCATCAATATGCTCAGTCAAAGTAGTTTGGCATGTGTAAATGGCCTCCATAATTTGCTTTAAAGAGGGTTCCTCCGCGTTAACTGCTGATTCTGTGGCTATATCATCACAGGGGAGTCTATCCAGGGATAAACCTCTTTTTTTGCCCGAAGATCTGCGTGGCAGCAGGCTTACCTTCCCAGGCTGTGAGGATGTCCTGTGAGCTCCGCTCCGCTGTGTGCTGCTGGGGCCTTGCTCCACTGCCTCGTGTGCGCCGCCATCTTGGCTTCCCCAGGCATAACGGGACAGATGTTCCGCAGCCGGTTCCATGGAAGCCGGCCCGTATTTAACCATACCCAGGCGATCTGTAGGGTCCGGTGAGTAAGGGGGTGCCGGTATCGTACAGGATCCGTGTCTCTGACACTCAGGATTAAGGCAGAATACTGCGTCCCGGCCGGAGCTCCTGTAAAGAGCTGCTCACATGTCCGCTGCTAGCTCCGCCCCCGCAAGATGTTTTTAACATGGGAATTGAAATTATGGTGTATACCAGGTTTACTAAAAACTGGAGAGTGCACAATCTGGTGCATCTGTGCATAGTAGCCAGTGTCTAGCTTGTCCAATTAAGCTTTGACAAACCTGGAAGCTGATTGGTTTCTGTGCAGAGCTACACCAAATATTGCACTCTCCAGTTTTAGTAAATCAACCACTATGTGATTTCTCCTTTAAAATTGTATCCATATACATTAGAACCTGATTGTGCAGTCTCTTATGCATGAACCAAACTAAACAATCCAATACATTTGTCCTAAATTAGGCAGGCTCCTTCACTGCATACAGTAGTTATTAGCAGATCTAATGGAGGTTGTACAATTAGATTGTAAAGTGTATATCAGCATAACAGTAAAGCTTAACTGTTGGTTGTTTGTTTTAATAAACAAACTGCCTGCAGGTTCCCAATGTTTCACCGTTTTTTCTCTGTGGAATACAAATTTCTGGAATCAAAAAGTAAAGGGATATTGGAATAATGTACAGGAGATTATGGAAAATAGGGTTAGAAGAAATTCCTTTAAGATAATACTTTGTAAATCTGTAAAACATCTAAAAGCAGATGCAGATTTTATTTTGTTTTCTATAGTTCTTCTGAGTTTTTTTTTTTTATAGCAGAATCTTTTTGCCTAATAGCACAAGCAAATAAAATTCACTGCAATAAAAGTAATTATCAAGCAATGTCATCGCTCAAACATAGAAATAGATCACATTATATCATAATTTTAGAGCAGAACAGGAACAGTGTGATACATTTTAGTTCATGGCTGCCACTTATGGGTGAGCAAACTCAATTGTGCAAATTACATTTTAAACACAGATTTAAATGAACTAAGTAAAGCCTTGCTGTATGTATTTTAACACTCACTTACTGGATTGTAAAGGCATTTTTCACTGTCATATAAAAGAAAATAATATATTTGTTTAAAGATTCACATCAGTCAAAACAACACATGATTCTACAGAGGCCACAACCTACCTGACCCATCCATGCATACATTTTTCATCCTGACATTATTTTGCTGCAACCCACCACTTATGCCCCATATATATTTAGTGCTCTACTACACTACAAACTCTTCATCTATGTTATTCAGGAGAATGGAGGGATTTTTGTTCACCCACATTTTTTTTTTTTTTTTTTGCTCCAAGGTTTTTTTCCTAATTTCGCATTTTTGGTTTATTAAAGATATGGCAATTAGTAAAAATATAAAAATAGTAAACTTGATGCAAAGGTGTTCACGTTAAGGTCATTGCAAATAACAAGGACCTATTTCTAGCCAGCTTAGTTGATTGTTCTTAAAAGTAAGCAAGACATCCTTCACATAAACAGATTATAAATGACTATTAATATTTATAAGTAATATCACCGTAGCTTATTGATCCAGGGAATTTCCACTTGCCTTAGGAGATCAGGAAGGAACGTTTTCCCTTGGACCATACTTTATAAATGTTCTTTTCCTCCCTTTGGATCAGTTGTGGATTTTTGTGGAGTTCTGTGTATGCAGAGTTAATTTAATGATTTATTTAAAGTGAAATGAAATCCTAATTTTAGGCACTTTTAGCAGCTGATTTGATCACTTACTAAGTATACAGCTTCTGTAGCCTCCCTGGCGGTTTTCCCGAGTGTGGCTCGGGGTTAAAATTCAGTACCATTAGCGGTAACCCCGAGCCACACTCGGGATCGCATTGCAGGATCCTGGGGCGGCGTTACTTACCTTGTCCCCGGGATCCTGCGATGTCCCCCGCAGTGTCCGAGGGCTCCGTCCTCCTCCGAAGCCTCTCCGTGCCAGGCTCCGTTCCCTGCGAGCGGCGCGACGCACGGGGGCGGAGCCTGGCGGGAAATTCAAAAAACTGTCAAAATCATAACACATACAGTACTGTAATCTTACAGATTACAGTACTGTATGAAATTATTTCACATCCCTTTTGTCCCCAGTGCTCTGGCCCATGCCCTGCATGCAGTTTTACATGATATACACTGTTCTTTCTGCCTGGAAACTGGAGATTGTCCATAGCAACCAAAAAGTGTCCCTTTACGTCAAAAGTGGCTTTAGACCAGCTAGAAAACAGCGATAGTAAATTAGAACACTTGCAGAATTGAGCGATAGTGAATTGTGGGGAAATTTATTTTATTACTATTTTTTAAAAAATTTTTTAATTATTTATTTTTATTTATTATATTATAATTTATGTTTTTGTGTTTCAAACTTTATCATACCCGGGATATCTACTAGACTCTGGTTTGGACAGATTTAAGTGTGTTATTGTTAAGATTTACAGACCTACAATATAAAACGCCAAATTTCCATGCAAAATAATGGTACCGCTTTCAGCACCTAAAATCCGAAATAATCATACCGCCAGGGAGGTTAAGCTTTATTCCTTACCTATGTCCCATTTTAGGCTGGTGTCATGGCCGCTGCTCCAGGTTTCCTATTTCAGGATGGCTCCTTTCTCTTGCAGAGCACCCTGAGCCACCCCTGCATGCAGGGACTAGAGTTATGTCTCCCTATATTATGTCCACCAATGGAAACACCTAGTCCCCTAGCCTGAGAACTCCCCTGCTCCCCCTTTCTCCTTGCATCCTACTTTCTAAAAATGAAGAGACTGGCTGGAGATTGCACTGTCCACTTTTAATAGTTTCCTGTGAATAATAGACGTTCAGGGAAGCAGCACTGAGAGAGCAGAAACCAGCAGCATTTATATTTGTAAATTCCAACTGCTGGGGTAAGAATTTTACTAAATATTTTACTAGAGAGTGTTTCATTTATCATGTGGAGGCTTTAATACTACTTTAATTTATTTTTCTATTGTTTGAACTTGGTGGAATTGCGTCTTTTTTCAAGCTGACTAACTACGAGGTGTTAACCTTCTATTGGGCACCCTTTATAATTCGTTGAAATGTTATGTGTGCTAAAGAATATGTTTCTCTTGGGTCTGCACATTTGGTGATAAATGCTATATAACACTATGTACTGTACCACGCCAAAAACTCCTAGGATCACTTTATTAAATATTGTCATGATTTCTGGAAATCTGGACATGAATTAGGCATTAAGCAGGATTGTAATGTGAAAATAAGGTATGTGAAGATAACATGCTACAGCTCACAAAAATATAATATTTACAGACAATGTGACATAGAGCTGAATATGCAATGACACCTTTATATAATAAAGATGGTCTGGCTTTAGCATAGTTTCACTATCCACAGAATGACAAAGTAAAGCACTGAATCACCTAACCAATTCCTTGAAGCTATGTTTTAATGCTTTTTTTATATGTAAGCTATATTTTGTAGATACACAGCTATTCGCTAAGTAAATACACTGGCCAGAAATACTGTAATCATAACAAAATAAGTGGTGAGAAACTAGCAGACGTAAAGAGCGTGAAAAAAAATACTTAAAGCCCAACTTCAGTCAAAAAAGTGGGGAAGCAGACTAAAGCAACACACCTCACAATAAAGCAATATTAAAGCTTCAGTTTTTTTAATTAATAAAATAATAAACATGTTATACTTACTTGCTTTATGCAATGGTTTTGCAAAGGTACAGCACCAATCCTCTTCTTCTAGGATCCCCCACCGGTGCTCCTGGCTCCTTCTCTGCGGTGAGTGCCCCTATAGAAAGCTGCTTTCCAAGGGGGCACCCATATGGGCTTGCTCCTGAGCCCCCTGTCTGTATTTATAGACACACTCAGTGTGGTTCAGTCCCACCCCTGCTCCCTCATCAATGACAGCTCCCACTGCTATCAATCTGCTCAGTGAATAGGGGAGAGTCGCTGCTCTCCTGTACAATGCTGGATTGAGATCAGGCTCAGGTAAGTATAAGGGGGAGCTGGGGGGAGCTGCACAGAGAAGGTTTTTTTATCTTAATGCATGTAATGTCTTTACAACCACTTTAATATTTCTGATACATTTATTCCAATAAACTACCAAGTAGAAGACTTTGAAAAATATTTTAAATGTTTTGTTGACCAGAGCACATCCCCTTCATCATATCTTAAAGTGTTTGTAAACTTTACGAAATATGAACAATGCATAACCTTCTATAGTGTGTACGTGTCTCAATCCAAAGTGGATCTTCTGACACTTTTGACACATTTTCCTAACACCAAGAGGTAAAAAAGTGACAGGTGACAGGGGAGGGAGCGCCAGCAGACAGACTGTGATTGACAGCCTCAGCTCTGTTCCCATGTGCTGTGTGAAGGAGGGTGTGTTCTTTCCCTCCAATTAACTTTTACATAGCTCTGCAGATTGTAACTTTAGATCCCCACCCCCTGTTTTCTGAAAGCTCATGGAAGGTGTATAAAGTATGGATTTTGAATAAATGTAGAGAAGAAAGGCTGCAGGCAAACAGGCACAACTTACGTGGGGGGATTTGTTTCCACTCTGTGTATCACCTGAGGCTAGTCACTTCACTGGGTTATACGTAAGGGTTAAGGATAAGAAATAACAATATAAATAGAATTGAGAGATGGCTGCTTCAACAAGTTTCTGATGAACACTGTGTTTTATTAATCAAATTGGTTTAAAATACCACATACTTTATATGCCTATTTCAGTCCAGGCGATTTCTGGCCCCTGAAACATGTTGCATCTTTTATAATGTTTTCTACTTAATCTTTAATTTGAAAAAAAAAATGTATCTGAACTGTTAAGCCTTGTACACATGATCAGATTTTCCTCAGACAAAACCTCAGACTTTTGTCTGAAGGTGTGTGCCTGGATTTTGTCTTGCATACAAACGTACAAACGGTACACAATTGTCGGCCAACAGACACGAACATAGTGACGTACTAGACATACTACGAGCCGAAGAAGAGGAAGTTCAATTGTCAGGCGCCAGCCTTTGTGCTCCTTCTGCTAATTTCTTGTTAGTAGAAGTTTGGTGAGTGTTGATTCACGCTTTTCATTTTGCACTTTTCATTTTGCACATTTCAGTTCATTTCTGAACAGCCGATCGTCAATCAGCCATGTTGCAGAATCGGAGGAGATAACGTGTTATTTATTATTGGCCTTGGAGTTATTGCTTTGACCCAAGTCCAGCAACAAGAGGATTTCTTGGACCAAAAATTGGTTGCTTTATTAATCGTGACCAATTATGTCATATGCCTTTGCTACGGGAGCTCCAGGAAAAGAATCTGGATGATTTTCGGAATTATCTCCGGATGACGGACCCCTGCTTTCACCAACTCTTGGCATTGTTGACCCCCTTTATTAAGAAGCAGGGCACATGCATGAGGCTTTTATTTTATTTTTTGGTTGAATAATGATTTGATTTGGTATATTTTCTATATTTTTGGATGCATAGAATGCACATTTTGGTTACGTGCTATTGGCAGATAGCATGTCTAATTTTATTTGTTTTCTTTTTTTACAATAAAAAAATGTGGAGGATAATACTTGGCTATGTGTTTTACTTCAAATGACAATTTGGGAGTAGGCAGTTATATTTTAAAAAATACAATGTAAAAGTTACAAGGGATACCAACATAGTTGTATCTTTGATCTTAAAAAATACAGGATAATGGTGCTGTAGTAACTTGCACCAAAAAAAAAAAAAAAAAAAATAACAAACATAATAATATTATTCTTGCTATCACTAGAACAAAAAAACCTTTGAAAATTAATTTGCAATAACTCCATCAGTATCACTAGCAAAACAGCTTAATTATTATCCCATTAAAGAAGAAGAGAATGTGCGCTGCATTTTAAAATTTCATAATTTGCCACATCACGAATGTTAATTCTGCATTACGAATGCTAGTTTACAAGACCGACCGCTTCTGGCTCGTCCTTGCTTCTGAGCATGCGTGTTTTTACTTTGGACTTTTGTCCGACGGACTTGTGTACACACTCTCAGAAAATCCAACAACAGACATTTGTCCGTGGAAAATTTTAAAGCCTGCCATCCAACATTTGTTCGCAGAAAATCCAACAACAATTGTCGGATGGAGCGTACAAATGGTCGGATTATCCACCAACAGCCTGTCATCACACATTTCCCGTTGGAAAATCCAATCGTGTGTACGCGGCTTAAATTTGTGGTGTAGTATGGTGTGGTGCTTCGATTGCAGTTCTATATAGTTGCATTAAAAACCATAAAAACTGTGTATATCCTTCAATGTAGAAACTGCAAGCACAAAATCCAGGGACCTCGTTTAACACTACAACAACAATGTTGGACAATAACACCAATAGTATAATCCAAGGTTTCCAGTTCTCCATTCCTTCAGCATTTTTGTCACCTACGGTATATCCTGTTGGTGTGATCTGACCTTATGTATTGCCCTGGTGACAGAAGGTAACGTTAAGAGATCTCCTCAACAGAGACAGCAGTCAACACCTAACTGTGGTAATAACCCTTACCCAATCTACTGAAAAAGTTATTGCTGGTACCCACATTGAAAATATTTTTGCTCACTTTCTATGTTAGTGACTACACATAATAGGGAGTGAGGACAAAGCAATAAAAACCTGTCCAAAGTTAAAATAAAAATATCAGATGAAGTTGAGCTTTACATTTTCAGACGTGTTAAATGAGCCTGCCATGTCCATCAAAGTGTGTTAACTAACACTACTGGTTTATAATGTGCTGATGTTTAGTTTTTGTTTGTTTCTTTTAAACTTTTTTTTGCTCAATTTTGTAATTAAATGTATTGCTAAAAATCTGGGACCAGACATTCCTTGTCGACACATACTTTTCCAGGTTGCTCAAAAAATAGGAAATTTTTATAGCTCACTGGAGGCAATTATTTTTACATTGCTCCTTTCTGAGACAATTATTTTTACATTGCCTTTCTTTAATTCCTTATTCTCTTCAAGTTTATACATATCAGATTTTTTAATCCTTTTCTCCTAATGTTTGCCACGATACTCCTAACTCCTCACCTTACTCTCTTAAGACAGCATTATCAATCTGGGGGGGGGGGGTGTTAAATGAAGCCAAATTCCAGCAAACAATGTTTTTTCTTTTGGGATAAAGGCTTTGCATGAATAAATAACAGATGATCATTTTATCACCCCTGCCAGTGTTAAGTGCCTTGTCTCATCCATGTAAACTGATGCATTCTGCTGAAGTGTTTGTGCTGTGAAAAACAGCAGACTTGCAGGCTGGATTACCAGATTAACTAACCAGGAAACTAATACAACCATCACATCTAAGAATTAGTAAGCTGCAATATAATAAATGTTTGCTTTAGGGTACAATACTGCTTTAATTTTCAGTTACTCACAACTTTCCTTTCTGAGAGTAGATGTTTGCTTGGGAGAACATGATTAGCATTAACATGTTTTTCCAAGGCTGTGAAAGTGAGGATGATACTTTATGGCTTCAGTGGGTGTTACTTCGCCAACATAGAAAAAGTTTGAATCTTCTCTTTTTACCTCCTTAGACTTCTGCGCCCAATACTCTGTATCTCCATATAGGAGAATAATCACCAACAGGAGAGAACTACTGTAGCTTAGTAATTGATGGAATCACCTAAAAAACGCCAAATAAAATGACCTCTTCACAAATAGTCCCATGTGCACGTGCAGGAGTTATATCATCCCAGTCACACCAGTCAAGATGACTGAACATCCCAACCCCAGAAAAAACAGGTGAGAAGCTTCATGGACAATGGATCACTGGAGTAGAGGTGGATATCTTTTCTCTTTAAGAACTAACACATGAGCACAACACATATGTCAAAATGTTTTGTAAAATAACTTATAACTTCTCAGATGTGATAGAGTTGAATTGCTAAAGCAGCAAAGATTGCTCACTTAGCAAAGTGCATATTCACTTTTCAAAAAGAAAGCTCATTGAGATTAGTAAATTAAATGTGTTTCACCACTGTGACTCACCAGTTGTATGCTCCTTTCCAGTCCCCATATACACTATACCTATTGGTTCTCTAGTACGGTGTACTTCTTCAATGGCCAGTAGTAGTGTGTGGGAAGGGGAGCGAGCCTTAGCACTACCAGAAAGTGCTAAAACTTTGTTCAGTCGGAATGGCTTTGCATTTTGATATAGTGGAGACACTGTAATCTGCTGCAGGTGTGTGTGCAGGCATTTCTGGGTGCTTACACATTATATCTGTTAATAGCTTTTGTTCTGGTTGTTAAAGTGGCGGTTACTAAATTTGCTAAAACTTTTCTTTTTAAGTTTTAACTTAAATATTATTATGGTATAATATATTAATCATCATAATAAGCTAACATGATAGCATAGAATGCATTTAATGTGCTCTCTCTCACTGTCATTGTAGCTTTGCAACTTGGAATCTCAAATCTTTTTTTATGAACTAATTGCAAAATTGCAAATTATGTATTAAGTGAAAGAAAAGGAGACTAAAAATCTAAAGTATAATTACTTTCCATATAAAGTTCAGCATTGTAATGGGGATTTTTTTCACATTATGTGACCTTTAACCCAGAGTTGAGGTTCAAATATAGATTTCAAACTTCATAGGAATATAGAATTTGTGGTACATAGCACATACTTTGTTCTACTTTGAAACATCTTATCCTGTTTGATCCTTGGATTACTTTTATATTCAGAACTGCCTTTTGACCGTTTCAAATAATCTATATTTTTAGTTTTACCATTATTGCATCTATGAACCATGCTGGGAATTTATTCTCTCTCTTAACCAAGATTTAATTTATTAAATTTATAATTGATTTGAATTACTAAAAGTGTAAAGAATGTTAATTTAGCTAGTGGATAAAGTGAAGCCTCCACTGTCCCCTGATAATTACCTGATAACACAGAGCCTATGGAGTCAAGCTGCACATGCTCAGTTTGGTGTGTATTGCTAGAGATGTTTTTTTTTTTTCTTTGGGAGAGTGCATGTGATCAGCACAGGGCCAATCAGCACTGTCCAGACAGAGGGTCTTGCAGTCTCATAGGGCAGTCAGAAAAATCCTACAAGCTTTAACTAGTGCTTGGCTGGACACTGCTAGAAGTCACAAGATTGCTCTAACTGCTGCTGAGAAAAGGTATTTAGCAGATTATATTTACTAAAATAATTGCATTTCCATGTTCTGTGTACTGTGGGAGACCAGATATAGTGAATGCAGAATCCTGGGTTTAGTAACACTTTAACATTCTTTACACCCTTAGTCAATCATATTATCATGGCAGGCATGTATTTTCTTTCCATGCTTCCATTTGTGACAAACAGTATTAAAGTAGTTGTAAAGGCTAAAGGTTTTTTTTAACCTTAATGCATTCTTTGCATTAAGTTAAAAAAACCTTTTAGGTACAGTGTCCCCTAAATACTCACCTAAGCCCAATCTCAATCTAGTACTGTGCCTGAGTGCATCAGCACTTCAGTCTATCTTCCTCTTCACTGGACTCAATGAGACCAATATGAGCCATTGGCTCCTGATGCTGTCAATTAAATCTAGTGGTGAGGGAGCAGAGGATCGGGCCAAGCCACACTGTGTGTGTGTGTCAATAGATGCACACAGTGCAGCTCGGGATTGAGCTATCATTAATGCCCTTCAAACAAGCGGCTTGCTAGGGGGCACCCAGAAGGCAAGAGAATACAGGAGCTCTGGTGGGGCACCCTAGAAGAGGAGGATCAGGGCTATTCTGTGCAAAACCATTGCACAGAGTAGGTAGGTATAACAAACTTGTTATTTACGAAAAAATATATTTACAATCATTTACAGCACTGATGTACTGTAGTACATACCAGTCTTTGGAGATCAGCATTTATCAGTTTAGCGTGATTAGACTAATAAAGAATGAACTTTAGTTTTATTGGGTTTGTAACACACTGCTACTCTCTGCATTATATTATTAATATGTCCTTAAATCTGATTATATGTTGACACGTTTTATTAGCTACATGACAGTATCGCATGTCATAATATGTTCAGAAACTGTCCTATTCATTTTTATTTGATAATGATTAAATTTACCCTCAGATTCAATGTTCATGGTCGTAGATGATGACCATTACCTTGCCAATAACTCAATTGAAAATGGGTTTTCTAATTTACTCAGACTAGTAGCTTTTTGCAATCATTTAGGAAAAATGTCATAGGTATGTTATTATGTAGCAAATTCAAATGTTTTCACGTGTTACTAAAACTTGGATGTAGAATATTTTTAGTGTCTTAATTTCTGCAATTTTCCATGATAAAAGATCATTATAATATATATTATATTTTATAATCAAATTATGATTCCCCAAAGAGGCATGGTACTCCAACTCTACATTTTATTACATGACTAAATCTTTCATAAAAAAATGAGCTTACAAATGGGTTCTTCATATGAAAATAAGCTTATGTCTGAATTTTATGCCTGGACTCTGAACTCTCCTTTCGCCCCACATCCAATCACTTTCCAAAGCTTGTCGCCCCAATCCCTGCAACATCTCCAAAATACGCCCCTTCCTAACCAATGACACCACAAACCTCCTAATTCTCTCCCTGGTTATCTCTCACTTTGACTTCTGCAACTCCCTCCTCATTAGTTTACCTTTAACTAGGCTATCCCCTATTCAGTCCATCATGAATGCTACTCCCAGACCTATCCACAGGAGTGTATTTAGGTTTTGTGCTGCCCTAGGCCTGACTAAACTCGTGCACCCCCTAATTTAAATATGACCATTCCTGTCAAGGCCCCACCCCTTGGTGTTTAAGACCCGCCCTGAAATTTTCGAGTGGGGACACTAGTTCTGAGGGCCTGGGGGGGCAATGGATTCCCCTAATTTGCATATATTTCCTCTCACTTCCTGTTTGGCTATGGGGCAGGAAGTGAAGGGAAATCTCTGCAATGGGACAAGGATGGTAAAAAAAAAAACTGACAGGGGTTTTAACCCTCCTTTACTCAATCCAAAATGAAAAAAAAAAGTGTTGGCTATAGTTCTACTTTAAGCACAAATTTCTGATAATTTTATGGAGAGGACTAAAAGATAACCATGCCAATGGTGCAGCAGAAAACATATAGCACAGTGGGGAAGGTAGTTGGTCCAGGATGAGAGGACAGTCAAAATTAGAAGTGGTGCCCCCACCCCCCATAGTTGCGTAATGCCAGCTGCCCGCATACTGGAAGCAGTGTGGCTGCTTTATGGGGGTAACAGAGTAGCACAAGCCGGCGAGGACTCTTTCCGTGCTGCCCCCCTGCAAAGTGCTGCCCTAGGTCTGGGCCTTGTCATCCTAGGCCAGGATACAGCGTTGCCTATCCACCCTACAAACTGCTCAGCATCCGCTACCCCTCTCCGCCAATCCCTCCATTGGCTGCCACTCACCCAATGAATTAAATTCAAAATACTAACAATATCTTACAAAGCCATTCACAACTTGGCTCCCAGTCACATCATTAACCTAGTCTCAAAATATCAACTGAATCGTTCTCTTCATTCCTCCCAAGACCTCCTGTTTTCTAGTTCCCTTGTTATCTCCTTCCATGCTCGCCTAGATGACTTCTCCCAAGCCTCTCCCATCCTTTGGAATTCCCTGCCCCAATCTGTTTGACTATTTTCTACTCTATCCACTTTAAGGCGATCCCTGAAAACATTTCTCTTAGAGAAGCCTATCCTGCCTAGTTATTTTTTTCCATCAGCTCTTCCCCCACAGTTATTACCTTTTGTATCACCTAACCCTACCTTTTAGATTGTAAGCTCTAATGAGCAGGGCCCTCTGATTTCTCCTGTAATTGTAATGTTTGTCCTAATGGTGTAAAGCACTGTGCAAATTGTTGGCACTATATAAGTCCTGTATAATAATAATCATTTTGCTCAATCATTCAGGGCTTCTGTAGATGGGATTAAGTTGAATTTCTTCTGTTGCAATCAGTTTGTATTCGACATCAGTTATAGAAACGTCTGCACTTTTTTAACAGGTGATTATGACCACCCTCTGACCTTCTTCTGCCTTGCAATTTTCCTTTTTTTCTAAACTGCTTCAAGCTGCCTCCACATTTCCATTTATCGGCATAAAGAAAAATACAGTTCTATCACAAGTAAAAGCCTGTGTTCACAGAGCCTTACTTTGAAAACATAAACATTGCCCAATTCATTGAGATTTTGTTAGAGAAAAAATATTATTTTTTGTTTGTTTCATAATGGTTTTATTGAGCAACATTTTACAACAATGTTATACATAAATCTGGAAAAAGGAAACACTTGTCAAGTAGTCATAAAACATCCAAACAAGTAAAAGCAACATGTTCGCAATTAAAAGCAAGAACATAAACACAGTAAAGTGCACAAGTAGGCATAAAACCATATGTGATAAAGCCAATGTAGCCTCACCCTGACCAAAAAACCTGCACTTTGAGGTGGGCATGTCAGCTACAGGTTGGCTCAATAGGAAACATGGCAGAAAAAGAAAAAAGCAGGGTTAAAGTCACTTTAGTTTGGAAGGATTCAGCTCGCTCCTAGCTGGATAATGAATTTTTGGTTATGCCTATGTACTTGGCTGATTGATGGTAGCTAGTAATTCATGCATTTAACATTAATAGGCTTTGGGTTGTTACTGCAGCCTGCTTTTGACACATAAGATGCATCTGAGATTGTTTAGAGTTTATTGCAGATGTATTTAACCTGCAGTCGACATCCTTTGGACCAGAATTTTACCTGCTGTTGAGGTAAGCATTTTGTGGATGAAATCCAGTTAACATGGACCATAATTCAACCTTAACATACTGCTAACACTTTTATAGCCCCAGCATCTTGGAGCAGGGCACCATTTTCACCTATTCTGATCAGTAGAGATTTCTGTCATGGCAGGATTAATGATAGAGTAATCAGCTTTTGGAAAATACGTCTGTCTTGGCAAATTAACTAAGTTGCTTTGGTTATTAATTATTTGCAGATCCTTGCAAGAACGAGCCCAAGTCTTCTGGTTAGCATTTGCAAGAGTTTGGTAAATATTGTAAATAAACAGTGGGGGGGGCGTGGCCTGACGCAGCATGGAGTAGGACGCATAGATATAGAGCTCCGTCCATCACTCCTAATCCTCATCAATCCTGTGTATCCTGCATCAGCAAATCGGCTGGATTGTGTCCCTGGGACACCTGGAGCAGAACTATCCGGTTCTTGTGGGGAGAGAGCGCGTGACGGCCCGAACGGAGCGGCGATCTCCCGCCCGGCGGCTCACCAAATTTAGACCGTGGCTTCGGCCTACCACCGGAGGTCGCGGCCATCTTGGTCCTCCTCATCTGCGGCCCTGCCTGAAGCCTACATCACTGTACAGGTACCTAGCTGCGGGATAACCCCCTGGGAGAACACTATTGCACTCATCCCCCTGACTACCAGCCTATATACTTATCAAAGGCCCAGAGAGAACGGCCTGGATTGCGGCCTAGACCCCTGTGCTGAGACCGGCGGCCATTTTGGTATACCTACCTCCTCTGCCTGTACTGTAACATAGCCTGCGGTCCTGCTCTCCCCCTCCACCACTGCATGCTCGGCCCTCTGTGTCCCACAGGGCATAGCTCCAGTCTGCCAATACCACTGAGAAAGGAGGGGTAATACCCCACATACGGACACAGCAAGATTAACTCCTGTCCCCACTTTCCCAGATACCCTAACATCTGGGCATCATGTCGCCATCGAAATCTCAGAAAGCTGCCGTATCTAAATTGGACCAATACCGCCGACAGGACAGGGAGGAACAGGCAGAAAATGATGGCGATAATACACATGGCGAGGAGCGCACAGCGGGAGACACAGAAAAGCTGCTGGAAGCAATAAACCTCTGCAGAACATCACTTGCCTCACAGATAGAAGAAGTCAAGGTAGACATATCCTTGATCAGACAAGACTTCCACAAACTCCGAGACCGCGTTAAAGAAACTGAAACCCGCATCAGCGACATGGAGGACACTATTCCCCCAATGAGAACGGAGGTGCACCACATGAAGCAGCAAATCCAACAACTATTCTCCAAGCAAGAAGACCTTGAGAACAGAAGCAGGAGATGTAACCTCCGCCTCATTGGTCTGCCGGAGGGGGCAGAGGGTAAGGATCCCACGCTTTTCCTGGAGCAGTTGCTCATCAAGACCTATGGTAGAGAGGCCTTCTCCCCCATGCTGGCAGTTGAAAGAGCCCATCGCATGCCCGCCAGACCGCCGCCACAAGGAGCCCCACCGCGTACTTTTATAGCCAAAATGCTCAACTACAGAGATAGAGACGCTGCCCTGCGACTTGCAAGGGAAAGGGGCAACATCCCCCTAGGCAACGTAAAAATTGCGGTGTTCCCTGACTTTTCGGCGGAGGTGCAGCGACGCAGACAAAATTTCATGGAAGCAAAGCGCAAACTTAGAAGCCTCAACATGAAATATGCCATGCTGTTTCCAGCGCGTCTCCGAGTGGAACACGACGGCCGAGTTTCCTTTTTTGAAGATCCTGCTGAGCTGATGGCCTGGTTGGAACGCAGAAACAACCTGGAAAAGGCGGATTAAAGTGTCTGTGAGTATGTAACCATACGTTAATCTTCCACATGCACACCCCTGACACAGATGCAACAACAATCCACTATCATTCTCCACTGAACACCCACCCCTATTTACTTCACCAGTTGTTACCGTTGTGAAGAATAGCCCAAGGGGTAGAAGGACACAGTGCCTACACAAATATCTACATATACTCCCCTCTTGTGGGCTTAGATCCAGTTTGTATTCTGCGGATCATTTCTGATACACAATGCTGGAACTTTCCTGGGACAAATCCCTAAATGATCGAACTACACACATTACTTTTTACATCTCAATGGAGCTCTGGACTACTGTAGTCCTACAGTCCACAAGCAGAGTGCAGCGTACTCAGCCCCCATACAAGTCTGAACCTGGCGGCCCAAGAAGAAAATACCACAACAACACCAATCTTGATAATGTGCAAACTCCAACTACACACCTGAGTGAAGAGAGGTTAGCCCTCTCTGCGTTTTTTCTTCCATGGAAAGAGAAGTTTGGAGGGGCACAGACAACCATCCTACTTCAAGTACTTTACTTTCATTATTTTTTTTCTCAATATGCCGTCAGGGCCGAGACTATACAGAAAGTTTTGTTATGGGTGAATGCTAGCATCAGTTGGGGAAGATGCAAAGCAGGGAGGGGGGAGGGGGGAGGGGAAACCTACAAGTTAAATTTCAATGTAAGTGTTTTAATGTTTAAGCGTATGGTGCTGACATACCTTTTGTTTCACTGGTGTTCAGATGTTGCATACAGTGAGTTACATCACACAACCAGAAAGAATATAACCATTTCTGTTTTTCTCCAATTAAGGAAAGTAGGGTATAGATTGAGATCACAAAAACATATTCTATTACAACTCCCGTTCCTATATAAATATGTTACCCTTCAATATAGTGTCAAGTCTGGGTTTGTGGGGAAAGCATTGTCATGCATACACACCGAGACCAATTGGAGAGAATACGTATCAGGGGGGGAGGAGGGGGAAACTAAAAAGCCAGATCCAACTGCACGTGCTCCGGTTAACCTGTGTGTGACAATGTTATATCCTACGTTTAACTGGTGCTCAATCGCTACCCATAGCATGTTATACCGCAGATGTATTGGAAGTCCGATACTTTCTGTTCTGTTTCTTCTAAGGAAAGGGAGCCTCAGGCTGGGTGCACAGAAATCCGTCTCATTTTATTTATTGCCCTTTTATTATTTCTTCTTTTATCACGCTATCAGATGCAAAAACATAAAGAAAAATCTGTTACTGATGCAGGCTAGCACTGACTGGGTGGGGGACGTTGCTGGGAGGGGGGAGCGGAAAAGGGAAGCTGAAAAACTAGACTTAAACGTGCGCACTTTAACTGCTACGTCCACAACACCAGCGCGTCCCGGTCCCATCGGGTGTTTACTGGACAAATATAATATGTTATATCACGCATCCCTGCTGTTTAACCTTCCTACATCGTCCCGCTACAATGGGGCTAAAAGCTACATTAACATACTAAAATATAAGCACAAACAACAATGCCTAAAATATCACTGAAGTTCCTTACATGGAACGTGAGGGGATTACGTGATAGGATTAAACGGGCGGCAGCCCTTGCATTTATTAAAAAGCAAAGAGCGGATGTGGTGACCCTGGTGGAGACCCACATTGAGGGTAGACTTCAGATGACACTGCGTCGCCCGTGGGTGGGTTGGGCATTCCACTCGACCCATACATCACACTCGAGAGGTGTCTCGGTACTTATCGCAAAAACAGTGCACTTTGAATTATGCGAGCTACACACTGACCCACAAGGTAGATTTATATTTATATCCGCTAAATTACACGGGGAACCCTTTTTGATCCTAGCTGTCTATGTCCCTCCCCCATTTTCCACTTCCATACTATTAGAGGGAATCTCCTTTATAGCAAAATACCCAACAGCTCAGACAATATGGATGGGAGATTTCAATAGTACACTTAATGAGGAACTGGACAGACTGAGACCAACTCCACCTGCTACAAACCCCCCCAGAGACACTAAACTTGCCAGGCTTTTCTCACCTTTTCACTTGATGGACACCTGGAGGCATAAACACCCGCACACGCGCAAATACTCCTGCTTCTCAGCAACACACAATACCATGTCAAGAATTGACTTTATTTTTATATCCCAAAATCTGTTAGCACGTCTCCTTGAGACAGAGTTTGGTCCTAGACTGCTCTCGGATCACGCTCCATATTGGATCACCCTCACCTTCCATATAGATAAACCACCAACTTCATGGCGCCTTAATCCGTTCTGGCTGACGTTGTTGCCAGAGGATGACGACTTGTCGGCCGAATGGGAGACCTTCTTTCGGGAAAATACAAGCACTGCCTCTTTTCCGATAGTATGGGAAACTTTTAAAATACACGCCAGGGCTACCCTAATAACTCGCATCAACAAGATCAAAGCAAACTCATCAGATATATATGAGAGGGCGGAGACTGAATTCTCACGCATAGAACACATATATCAAAATGACCCATCCCAAGCTAATGCCTCCCACTTAAAACTACAATCTAGGATCATGAACCAACTCCAATACGAAAAAGCAAGACAGAAATTATTTTTTGCCAAACAGAAATATTTTGAGCAGGGTGAGAGAGTTGGAAAACTTCTGGCGTTTCTAGCTCGAAATGAGGACAAACCCCCAGTGGTAATTGCACTGCATAGCCCAGAGGGGCAAAAAATCACAGATCCTCCTGTTGTGTCATCCAAATTTAGGGAGTTCTTTATGGACTTATACAATTCTAGGACCCAAGAGGGACCAGATGATATGACCTCCTTTCTGGAAGGAGTAGCATTCCCTCAACTTACGCTTGAACAAAGGGAACTTCTAGAGGCCCCTCTCACTAAAGAAGAAATAGACGCCGCAATTGCAAGTTTCGCCAAATCTAAATCCCCTGGCTCAGATGGGTTACCCATAGAATTTTACTCACATTACAATGAAATAATCACCCCCAAACTGCTTACCCTTTATAATGCCATGTTTCAACAATTCACCCTCCCACCCTCTATGGGTGAGGCCACAATTGTCTTGATACCTAAACCGGGCAAGGACTTGGGTCACCCGGAATCCTACCGCCCTATCTCATTACTACAGGCTGATATTAAGATTCTGGCCAAAATTCTAGCCATGCGACTCAATCAAGTGATACTCAACCTTATACATGCTGACCAGGCAGGTTTTATGCCGGGACGTAACACTTCCTTTAACCTACGGAAATTATTTATAAACCTGCAGGCCACACATGAGAATGTAGGCACAAGAGTGATAGTCACCCTTGATACTGCCAAGGCTTTCGACTCGGTTGAGTGGGGATACCTCTGGTGCTGTCTTGAACGATATGGTTTTGGTCCAAACTTTATTCAATGGGTACAATTACTATACCAGAACCCCACGGCCAGAGTGGTGGCAAATGGATGGCCGTCTCAGAAGTTCGACCTCCACAGAGGCACGAGACAGGGCTGCCCATTGTCCCCACTACTGTACGCTCTGGCTGCGGAACCACTGGCTGTTTCTATCCGGACAGACCCAGAGATCATAGGATTAAAAACTGGAACCCTCACAGAAAAAATCAGCATGTACGCTGATGACACACTACTTTATTTGGCGGACCCAGGTCCTTCCCTCCACCGGGCTCTTCAGACAATTGAACGTTTTGGGAAATTCTCGGGCCTCAAAATAAATTGGGGGAAATCCCAAGTTTTACCAATAGACACTTTCCCACCCACGGAATTCCAAGCCACCCTACCATTACAAAGAGTAGACACAATTAAATACTTAGGAATAAATACCTCCAAAAATCCAGCAGACTACATAACACTAAACATTAAACCATTATATTCCCTTATTAAAACTAAAACACAATCGTGGACTAGAC
This sequence comes from Aquarana catesbeiana, assembly GCF_042186555.1. Lineage (NCBI taxonomy): Eukaryota > Metazoa > Chordata > Amphibia > Anura > Ranidae > Aquarana > Aquarana catesbeiana. The sequence continues at coordinate 412,966,726 of NC_133324.1, forward strand.
TACCCTTAGGAGTATGGGGCCGCATTAACCTTATAAAAATGATACTACTCCCTAAAATATTATATATACTCTGGCACACCCCAACATACATACCTCTAAAACACTTTAAAATAATGGAGTCCCTTCTCAAGCCCTTTGTGTGGGGAAAAAATAGACACAAGATTGCATGGCAAACCCTCAAAAACCCAACAGACATGGGGGGTACAGCACTTCCGGACCTTAATCACTACTATATTGCGTCCCAACTCTCCCAACTTTACCATATAGATAAGGTGGACAGTGAAAGATTCCGGATGCTAATCTGCCCACAATGGGCCCAAGGAACCTCAGATTCCATATATGCTATCACTGTGGGCACTAAGACCAACGAAGGTAACACACACAAAACATCCCTGTTGTATCAATACAGACGCATCTGGGAACTCGCAAACAACAAACTCAATATACCCAGACACAACGACTTCACTCCCTTATGGTGCAACAGAGACCTACCAGAGCTCCATAATATTCATGACCCGAGACCTTGGTTGGAGAGGGGTATACTCTACTTACACCATGTCTGGTCAAATGGAACCCTTAAAAACTTTGACACCCTTAAAGAGGAATTCCATCTAGCCAACAACATGGTATTCAGATTCCTCCAATTGAGACACGCAATACAGGCACAATTTCCGCAACCCCCACCACAGTCAGCCCCCAATCCCCTAATAGCAATCATAAAAGACACAGACCCAAAAAAATTAATATCCTGTTTCTACAACATGCTCACTATCCCAATAGCCACAAAAATAATATACGGCCTCAAATCCCGCTGGGAAAGGGATCTGGGTAACCTAGAAGATGAGGAATGGGAAGAAGCACTGGACACATGTAAAGAGGTATCTCCCAAACTGTCAGACAGGTTGACACAATTAAATATAATACACCGTACATACCTAACCCCGCATAGGATAGCCAGATACAAACACAACTGTCCAACATTGTGCCCAATGTGTAAGTCCACAGAGAGTTCGTTCTACCATCTACTCTGGTCATGCCCTCAGATACAGGGCCTATGGAAACAGATAGTAACCTTCCTTCATGACAACATGGGCTCACCTGTGACACTGGACCCCAAACAATGCCTGTTGGGTGTGTTCCCAAACCCAATGGAAAAATACACCAAGGTATTTCTACAGGAGACCCTGTTCTCATGCAGAAAGATAATAGCTAGGAAATGGATGCGTCCCTTACCACCCGAGACTAAAGAATGGAAAGCAGAGGTAAATGGGACACTCCCATATAAACGGGTGATATACATCAATAGAGGATGCCCAGACAAACACAATAGAATTTGGGATCGATGGCTACAGGACTCGGAAACTTGCTCATGACCAATATAAATTTCTATGCACTGGAGAAATACCTCTCCTCAATGAAAATACTATAATTATACCCTATATTAAACGATAATATCAATAGAGAACATCAGAAGAAATGTACTACAGACCATTCATGTATGTAACCATCTTTATATCACGTACAATTACATTGCAATGTATACATGTATAAATACGTGCAAATGATATGACTTGTATGTATTCTGATTCACAATAAAAAACTTTGTTGGAAAAAAAAAAAAAAATAAACAGTGGGGTTTATTTACTAAAGGGGTAAAGCATATTTACTTTGATATGTGAATTTTCAAGCTTAGTGAATGAGATAAAGCTGTGCTGACTTCAATTATACAGCTTAGTCATTTTTTTTTCACATTTTCCATGCACATAATTTAGTATTCCTTTGCAAACTGAGATTTCACTTGGCTTTACCTCATTCACTAAGCAAGATGAAATATAACTGTAAAACAAACACTCTCTACTACTTTAGTAAATCAACCCATAGTTGGCAAACAGTAATGCCCTGTACGCACAGTCGGATTTTCTGACGGAAAAAGTGCGATCGGATTGTGTTCTCGGAAATTCCGATCATGTGTGGGCTCCATCTGACTTTTTCTGTTGGAATTGCTGACACACAAAGTTTGTGAACAGAATATAAAATTTTCCAACAAAATCCGATCGGTTAAATTCAGATTGTGTGTACACAAATCCGATGCACAAAGTGCCACACATGCTCAGGATAAATAAAGAGATGCAAACTATTGGCTACTGCCCCGTTTATTGTCCGAACGTACGTGTTTCACGTCACCGCGTTCAGAACGATCGGATTTTCCAACAACTTTGTGCAACTGTGTGTATGCAAGACAAGTTTGAGCCAGCATCCGTCGGAAAAAATCCATGGATTTTGTTGTTGGAATGTCCGATCAATGTCCGATCATGTGTACAGGGCATTAGTGTATTATTTTATCAGCTTACTGTTACCCTGTTAGACTGGAGTGCACCTTTAATCACTATGCTAAGGTCTGCAGAATCATATTTTAATATCCTCTTTGCTTCAGGTTATAACAAGTGATATGTAAGTCCTATACATTGTTGTGAAATAATGTTGTTCTGGCTCTAAGCTTTCATTAATGTCACCTTGAGGAGGACAAACTTCACACATGGAGTTCTTGTCTAAATTCATCCACCCATACATATGAAAATGTCAAAGCTCAAAAGATTTTCCTTGCTATTAATCCTGATGGTGTCGCAATATGCTATGCATGAGCATGTATTTAGACTGTACACTGGTAATTGTTTTGAATTGTAATTAGTAAGCAATTTATAACATGGTAAAGTAGGCAGTTTCCTAGAGAAGAAATTTAAATAAATCAATGGGAAATCACCCTATGCTGAGAATGAACTCTGTATCATAGGCATACAAGTCAATGGAAATACAAGCACAAAAGCAAGCCACTGTGCTATATGACCACATCTCGAGGAAATGGATTAAGCAATTAAAACTTGAACATGTTCACGTATAAGTAAAAAAGGCGTGCTATATACATTAGCTAGTTTGTAAGTGTACATCTACTGTCACATACACACTTTAAAATATATACAACATCTCTTAGTTTTCAAATCTGCATGGAATATACTGTATAATTCATATTATGAGTGAGGCAGGGAGTTAAAAACAAGGAGAAAATGAATGAGATTACTGTAGATCCTCTGCTGTGCTTGTTCAGATGCTAAAAAAACAATTTCATGCTGTCTTGAAGCTTAAATATTCTCCTATACCTGCATTTTGCATATCCCTTTTAAATAAAAATGTATGAACACACGTGAGTGAAATAAAATTTAATACAAAGGTATTGATTTGAAAACAGTCACAAATATTAGCTGCAGCTGAGGAAACTTGAAAATGTATTTCTCAAACTTATATTTGTTCACGTTCTCTGTAATGGATCAAAACAAGTCTACTGCTACTAATTTCTCACCTTACCGCTCACTGAACTAAATATACATTTTTAATATTGACTTATTGTATATAGTCAAATTATAATACACAACTAGATTTCTTTGAAACGTAATGGGCTTTAGGTTGGGGGTTAAATTTGGGTTTTAGGAGGGTAAGTATTAGATTAGGTTTAAGGCTTATAGTCAATTATTAGTGTCAAGCATTACTGGGTAGTTGTTAAGTTAGAGAGTTAGGTTAACCACTTCAGACCCGGAAGGTTTTACCCCCTTAATGACCAGGCCATTTTTTGCGATACTAACTGACAATTGCGAGGTTGTGTGACACTCTACCCAAATAAAATTGATGTTCTTTTTTTTACCACAAATAGAGCTTTCTTGTGGTGGTATTTGATCACCTTTGTGTTTTTTTATTTTTTTGCGCTATAAACAAAAAAAAGAACATCAATTTAAAAAAAAAAAACAATATTTTTTACATTCTGCTATAAAACACATCCAAAAAAAAATTAAAAATCTAATTTGTTTGTCAATTTAGGCCAAAATGTATTCTGCAGCATATTTTGGTAAAACAAATCCCAATAAGCGTATATTGATTGGTTTGCGCAAAAGACATAGCGTCTACAAAATAGGGAAGATATTTATGGCATTTTTATTTTTTTAATATTTTTTTACTTGTAATGGCAGTGATTAGAGATTTTTAGCGGAACTACGACATTGTGACGGACAGCTCGGACACCTAACTGACACTTTTGACATTTTTTTGGGAACCAGTGACATTATTACAGTGATCAGTGCTAAAATAATGCACACACTTTGTACTAATGGCACTGGCAGGGAAGGGGTTAACATCAGAGGCACTCAAAGGGTTAAATGTGTTCCCTCTGTGTGTTTCTAACTGTGTGGGGGAATGGGCTCACTGCATGGACACTGTGATACGTGTTCCTGATTATCAGGAACACTAGATCACAGTGTCTTTGCCTGGCAGCATGGTGGTCTGCTTGTTTACATCTGAAGACCGCTGTTTTGTCTCTACAGGGATGCTGATTGGCTCCCTGTGGCCAATCAGCATGCGATCGTGGCTCCGGTGGTGTGCACGTGCCCCCCCAGTGGCTATTGACACTTGATTTCACATAATAGAGCCGCCTTGCCTCAGTATATGTATGGCAGGCGGTCGGGAAGTGGTTAAAAGATAAGTATGGACTAGTGGAAAAAAAAAAAAACATTTATACTCACCTAAGTGGTGACCCTGCTGGCTCTAAGACTGAGAACCAAGCGATCAAAGACCACTGATCATTCTGTTCTCAGCCTTAAGTGAGCAGAGAGCCTGTGACTGTCAATCACCGGCTCTCTGCTCTGCCCCTGCAGTGCTCACTGGAGTGCTGGGCTGCGAAGAGGGCAGGAACGGCTGGCTCAGGCTCTCAGCAGCTCACTGGGAGGCTGAGCAAGCTGCTGGTCCAGGCATGTGGGTTGATGCCAATTGTAAAGTTGGGATATTTCCTGAGCCTGGCTCGACTGAGTGATGTCAGCTGACGGCAAACTTTAGCCCACTGTAGGCTAAAAACAGGTCACAGGAATGCATAACGAACTGCACTCCTGTGATTATCCAGGTGAAGTACAGCCAAAATAGCTTTGGCTATACTTCTCCTGTATAGTTAAGTATTAAGAATAAGACAGAGCAGTTTGAAGCTGAACAATAAGTGTTAAGGTCAGGTAAATTACTGATTTTAAGAATTGGGGTAACTTTAAGGTTCATGTTAGGGGAAGTTACATTTTAGGGGTCAGCTAAAGGCTTAAAGTGACCCCATGTTTTGTTCATGCAGGGCAAAGCAACAAATTCCCTTTAATGCTAGCTCCCACATACTTACATTCCCTTTACATGGGCTTGTGTAGTTTGAAAAAACTTGCCCTAGAGTTAGGCTATGTTTCCACTATGGCGTCCCCAAAGTCACACGATGTACACTGCGACTTTGCTATGCGATTTGTGATGCGATGTCATGCGACCGGTGAAAACCACGTGAGAACAAGTTGCACCGATGTCGGAACAAAGTAGTGCAAAAACCTTTTTTGGAGTCGCTGTGACTTGAGTCACACCAATTAGAACTGGGACCATTGAAATACATGGGTTTTGACTTGTCATGCGACTTCACATGTGTCAAGTTGCACAACAACTCGCAGTAGTGGAAACAGAGCCTAAATCTAACTAAAATGTAAACATATTATTATCCGGTAAATATATGTTTTCTTTCATGGTTTGTTTATAGCATAAATGGATATTGGTTACATACAGAGAGAAGATCAATTTACCTTTCTGTGCCATGGCTAAATTGGAATAGCGTATTTCATGAGGAAAGTATGGTAAAATCAATTGCTCAAACATGCTCAAACATGTTATTCACAGCTATGGAAATATTTTGATTTGGATGATGATTCTGTTTTTTTCGGGTCAGGGAAGAATTTATGAAGGTGTATGTAATAGACGGAACATAATGGCATTTGTTTTTTTCCAGACTAACTAATTATGTAGTAATGAACCAAGGACACAAGCGTACACATTCATAGGCAATGTACACTTGAGATCCAGCTCTTGCAAACCAGGGTCATAGTGAAGAGGCTTTACTAAATTAGTACATTTCACACCTTACATAGTTATACAGTAGGTGAGGTTGAAAAAAGACACAAGTCCATCAAGTCCAACCTATGTCTGTGATTATTTGTCAGTATTACATTGTATAACCCTGTATGTTGCTGTCGTTCCCCCCACTGAGACCACCACCTGTGTAACCAGATGTCCTTCCATATTCTTTATGGGGCCAATATGGTTTGTCCTCCCTTTTTTACTGTTTATATACTTAAAGAATTTCTTGGGATTTTTTTTGCTCTCCTCCGCTATGTGTCTTTCCTGTTCTATCTTAGCCGCCCTATTTGCACCCTTACATTTCTTGTTGCATTTTTTATAAAGTTTGAATGTTGATGATGATCCCTCAACCTTGTATTTTTTGAAGGCCTTCTCTTTTGCTTTTGAATGCATTTTTACATTGGTGTTTTGTTCGCTCTTTTAAATTTATTACCCAATGGGATGCACTGGCTAATGCCCTTATTTAATATACTCTTAAAGCAAACCCATCTCTCCTCTGTGTTCTTTGTTCCTAAGATTTTATCCCAATTTATATCTTCTACCAAGGTTCGTAGTTTAGGGAAGTTGGCTCTTTTGAAATTCAGTGTCTTTGTATTTCCCTTGTGTTTCCTATTTGTGTGATTTATACTAAAGCCAATTGACCTGTGATCGCTGTTTCCTAAATTACCCCATATCTTCACATCCGTGATCAGGTCTGTATTGTTGGTAATCAGTAAATCTAGTAACGCTTTAATCCACCTGCCTTAGTAAAGCTTTATTCACTTAAATCATCTAGTCATTTTACAATGAAATGTGTTTTTTTGTTCCTTTGAATATAAATGAGTGTTGAAAGTTAACTGTTACATACGAGTTTATGTGAATTCTACATTAACAGATGTAAATAATTTTGTAATTAGGATTTTTTTGGTACATCTGAATTGTTTTAAACCACTAAGTCTTTCTCTGTTATACCACTTCTAGCTTTCAAATTTGTGTTTTTGTTAATATGTTTTAACTTCAAAGGCCTGGTCATTGTTTTTTCTTATCACATCTCACATGTGTTGTAAATCACAGCTTTCTTGTGAATCGTTGTGCCCCATATACATTTGTTAGGGTTTGTGACCAATTACAGAGCATCATATTAGCCACTGTACAGAAAGGATAGGGGAATATAATGAATTGTTACCAAGCTGTGCACTCTCTTTATCCTGGGACACAAAAGAAGTCTGTATTACCTGATTGGAAGTTGAGAGGTAAACTAATGTCATGCTTGTACTGTACACTGTATTGTAAATATGGCTTTGTGTGTATCTTGTGAATATCACGTAACTCAAAATACTTATACCATACATTGTCTTGTGAATACTGTTAACCTCTTGGTGCCGACAGTGCAGAGTGCGCGTCCTGCACTCTCCCGGCATGGTTACTGCCGGCTAATGGAAAGCTGCTAGTGATAAAAAGCTTTCTAAACATAAGACCGGCATGACAGTCAGATTCACATCGGTCCCATGATCATAAACCTCGCCCAGCCTCCCAACATCTTAAACCCCTTAAAGGGCCAGGAGGTTCCGGTGACTAGGGGTTAATGTGTAATTTGTATATGTAATGTAAGCCTATGTTACCCGTTAGTTATATTTTGAGATTTAATATATCTCAGATAAGATTTGGGTTAATGAGAGTTCTTTGACCATGAGTGACAGCTTTAACACAACAACAGAAATGTATTGGTAAATAGTATGAAAGTCTAACAAACATCAATCTATCTAGTTATCTAGTTATATAAAGCAATATTATTCTGAGAGCTCTAACATATTACTAAGTACAAACAATGAGAGGGATAAGACATAAGACAAACATTTAGATACAAGTGCCATGGAGATATTCCATAGTTACCATGCTACTGCCCATGAAGGTTCCATTCTGGTGACTGTTCTTCCAGAGAGAGTTCTCTTCCCTCCCATCTAGGCTGTGTATATCATTATAGGCCAGTGCCTCATTGGTTGACATGGCGTGGCTCTGATTGGCAGGCCTCTCTATTCCAGTTTAAAGATTGGCTAAATATTCAATCCCTATACTTTGCGTAAGTCAGCCCCTTCTAATGCAAATCCTTGGTATAAACTATTTTGAGCGGGAAACCTAAACTTGTAGGTACATGACACTTTCAGGGAAATTAAGTATTTATGATGGGCTGGCCACCTTCATTGCATATCTAAATGAGAGATCCTTTGAAATGAATATTTGTGTAACAAAGAGGTTTGGGTCCCATTGTTTAGATAAATGAGCTTAGGCACCAAAGTGTCTGCGAAAAGCCTTTTCACCTACAGGATTAGTAATTAGAATATGGCCTCTTGGCAACTTTACACATCCTGTATACCAGGTTCATATGAAAGACATATTACACACCCACACTGATACACCTCTAACTGATATATTCATAATTACAATATTTTACAGATGTTAATGGAGATTTCACATAAACTGATAACTTATCAGTGATAAGGCAACACCTATCAATAATTGTATTGCATTATAATTGCATATTGAACTACTTTTGTCCAAGAATCCTCAGCTCTAGCTGTGTATATGTAAGCACTCTTATATTGATTGGAGTGTATTCATATACACACTCAGCCTAGTTAACAGAACATACTGAAGGTGATAAAGGAACTTCCTTAGTAATTTACCCTCACTGACTAACAGTTGGTTGCCAATGGCATTTAACAGTTTTATGACAAAGTACCATTGAGTATCTGCTGCTTTGTCATGGAAATATTACTCTCCCAATGCACCTGAATATTTTTAGCCTTATTTTTTAAGCTTCTGATAAGAATCACTGGTCATGAAGACAAAAAATACCTCTGCTCAAAAATGTTTAAGATCTAGAAATTTATTTTTATTAGAATCCTTAAATGACATAAACATCTAATAAGTAATAGGATATGTTCCCATTGATAGCAGGTAAATATTCCTTTCTCTTTGGAAGCAGCAGTGATTTAAAAACACAAAAATGTGTTATGCTTTTTGTAGACTAATGTTCTTAAAATAACATGCTAGATGTCAAGAAACTACAAGTAAGACAAACTCACAAAGTTCTGAAGAAAAATAGGTCATCTTCTGCAGACTTTTGCTACATATTCATTATATTATGAAATGTGTGTTTTCATGGCTGTGAAAAAGATAGTCCAGGTACTGTCACACACTTGCTTGGTTAAACAGAAGTAAACATGAACGAATAAAGCAGTCTTCTTTTTCTTTCAATAATAATGTTATTTAATGTAATAGTAAATTGTCCATCTTCAAAGCCATGTCTTAACTTACTCTAGCATTTCACATCCTCTTTCAGTAAGTGCTAATGGTTTTTATGTCAACATCCCATTTTATAGATTCTGGATGAACTTTAAAAGCTATCCAAAACGAATCTCCAGCTTTGTCCAAACCTCAGTCTCTGCTCTTGACATTTATGCTTTTGCCATTTGTAACAATTTTCATCTCATTCAGTGCAGAAAGGCCTGCAGGGTGTCACATTATGCTGCAATTTGTTTTAGTTACCTATAGAATCCACACTATCACAAAGGCAAAGTCTTAGCGGTCACCAACTGTGCTTATATTTTAATGCTACAAATGTAGCAAAGTGCTCTATTATTTAATTAAAGAGGAAAAATGTAGGACTCTCTTGCCAGTGCCATTGTATTTATTTTACCTTCATGGTATTAGATGTAGGCTGTAGTGTGCTGGATTTAACTGTCAAAATGTGTATGTGTTATCTTCTCATATACTAATTATAGGTATTTATGTGGTTATATAAATACCCCTTAACAGAGTGCCTATTACCTACTTATGACACCACATCCCCAGATCAAACATTCTAATACCACTAAACATTATAGGACTTTTAAGGTGTCATACATACAGTGATAATATGCTCATTTAAAAATGTAAATTTATTGAATACACTGTTTGAAAATATAAAATGTATATTGATTCCAGTTGTTGTTGCAGCAGCAGCATTATAGACAGTATTATAATGAAATATATACTTATATACACTGCCTCCAGCCGCTTTCCTATATAGTTATTATATTTTGAGAAAAGGAGACTATCCTTCCAGATTACACTGATGATCAGACAGTATGAGGAAGGTGGTAACTGCCTTGACGCGTTTCCCAGAACAGCCTCGCTTCTGCGGAAATATGAGAAATATATGCATTATCCTGTCTAAGGGCCGCACATAATCGCACTGGAATGCACAGAGTGATTTAAGCCCATTTTGAAAAGACTAAAATCACACTGAACTATACCAAAGTAGTGCATGCACCACTTTTTAAAATGCACTTTAGCCAGATCACATGGTAAAAGTACCATGCAAAAGTACCATGCGATTTGGTGTGGGCAGGTACGTTTGCACTGCATTTGCGACCTGCATTTGGGGTGTCATTAACTTTCTATGGACACCCACTGCAGATTGCAAATTGAGTGTGTTTTGCATGTGGTCTGAATCTCACAGGAATGTACAGTGCAGTTCTGTGTGATTCATGTGTGGCCATGGTGTGAACCGGTGCTTTGCCTATTACATTTTGTGGGAGACTGCAGGAAGCTAAAACAAGTTGCACGTAACAAAATCACCTACTCACTGAGAGCAAACTAGTCTTGAACAGTAGAATAAATTGGTCTTGAGTACATAATTACTATGGGAATTTTCCCTTTGAACCAAAGGTGACATAATTCTCAAATATGGCTGGGGCATGAAACAAACATTAGTACCAGATGGTACCTTACCTTGGCTCCTTGAGTGAGGTAAGCTGGGACTCAAGATCAATTTTTTCCACTGATTAGTAAAAGACTAGTCTGCTTTCTCTCAGTAAGGCGGTGACATGCAGCTTGTTTTTAACTCCCTAAAGTCTTCCACAGAATGTAATTGACTTAGGCAGGATATTGCATATATTTCCCATATTTCTAAAGAAGCAGATTTGTCCTGGGAAATGCATCAAAGCAACTACATCCCTCTTACTATCATCTGATCGTCAGTCTATTCTGGAAAGATCCCCTCTTCTTTTTAGAATAAAATAGTTCTATAGGAGAGTGGCTATTTCCCTTCCACTTCTTCAAAACAGTTGTTTTCATTTAAAGATTTCCCCTTACCTTACGCTGCAGTAACAACTACAGATTTCACATTACTTTTCATTTAAGCGACAATGTCCAGGGAAAAAGACAGATACCTCTTTGCCAGTTAACTAGGGCAAGGGGCACCAATGTTCTGGTTCTAGTGATGGCAGGTAACTTTTACTTAACAAATGGTTTGGGGCATTGGTGGTACAGAGCAATCCATTCAGCAAGGGGATGTTGTATTGAGACAATCTTTTTTTACATCTGAATTCGTAAATATCAGCCTGACCCTGAATAACATTGGCATAACAAAAGGCCTGCATGTTTACAACTCTCTTACTATAAAGATACTAACCTGCTTACCTGGTGTGCCAGACTTGCTACAAACCTGCTACTGCTAAAAACATATTTACAAGAAATCCAGTCTGCTAGTTCTGTTGAATTTCTGGCAGCGCCATCTTTCTGTAAAATGTTTGTGTCTACACCCTAATATATTAGTCTTTGATGGCAGGTAATATAAAACTAATGTTAAGATATAAAAAAATTGTAAGCAGGCAGAATCTTTATTGAAGGATAGATATACTTTTGGGTTAATTTACTAAAACTGGAGGACACAAAATGTGGTCCAGCTTGTTCAATTAAGCTTTGACAAAAAAAATGGCAGCTGAATCAGTTTCTATGCAGAGCTGCACCAGATTTTGCACACTCCAGTTTTATTTAATCAACCCCCATGTCTCTTTTTAACCACTTCAGCCCAGGAAGAATTGACCCCCTTCCTGACCAGAGCACTTTTTGTGATTCGGCACTGCGTCGATTTAACTGACAATTGTGCGGTCGTGTAATGCTGCATCCAAACAAAATTAAAGCCCTTTTTTTCTCACAAATAGAGCTTTCTTTTGGTGGCATTTGATCACCTCTGCGGTTTTTATTTTTTCCACTATAAACAAAAAAAGAGCGACAATTTTGAAAAAAAACACAATATTTTGTACTTTTTGCTATAAAAAATATCCCCTTTTTTTTTTAAAAGCTAATTTTTTCCTCAGTTTAGGTCAATATGTATTCTTGTACATATTTTTGGTAAAAAAATTGCAATAAGCATTTTTTGATTGGTTTGCGCAAAAGTTATAGCATCTACAAAATAGGGGATAGATTTATAGCATTTGTATTATTATTTTTTTTACTAGTAATGGCGGTAATGGTAATCTGCAATTTTTATTGTGGCTGCGACATTATGGTGGACACATTGGATAATTTTGACACATTTTTTGGACCATTGGCATTAATACAGCGATCAATGCTATAAAAATGCATTGATTACTGTAAAAATGTCACTGACAGTGAAGGGGTTAACACTAGGGGCGATCTAGGGGTTAACTGTGTTCCCTGGGAGGTGATTCTAACTTAAGGGGGAGGGGACTGACTAGAGGAAGTGACGGATTGTGGTTTCTAGCTAATAGGAACACATGACCTGTCACTCCTGTCAGAACAGGGAAGTGTGTGCTTATACACACTCATCCCTGTTCTGTGTCTCCTGCTCACGATCGCTCGTGGCCAGCGGTCATCACGACCGTCGGCCACGAGCATCGGCACCACCGCTGCTTACGCATGTATTTGCAAATGTGTGCAAACGAAACCCCCTGTTTTTAACACATACTGTAAAACCCCGTACACGCAATCAAATTTTCCAATGGGAAATGTTGGACGTCAGGCTGTTGGTGGAAAATCCGACCGTGTGTATGCTCATTGGACATTTGTTGTCGGACTTTCCACCAACAAATGTTGGCTAGCATGTCTTCAAATTTTCCGCCAACAAATATGTGTTGTCGGATTTTCCGATCGTGCATACACAAGTCTGTCAAACAAAAGTCCAAAGTACAAACATGCATGCTCGGAAGCAGAAGCGGTCGGTCTTGTAAACTAGCATTTGTAATGGGGAATTAACATTTGTTACGTGGCAAATTATAAAATCTCCAAATGCAGCGCACAATTCTCTTCTTCTTTAATGGGATAATAATGAAGCTGCTTTGCTGGTGATACTGAAGGAGTTATTGCAAACACATTTTCAAAGGTTTTTTTTTTCTAGTGATATCAAATCATATTATTATTTTTTTTTTATTTGTGCAAGTTACCACAACACCATTATCCTCTAGTTTATAATATCAAAGATACAACTATGTTGTGTCCCTTGTCAATTTTACATTGTATTTTTTAAAATGTAACTGCCTACTCCCAAACTGTCATTTGAAGTAAAACACATAGCCAAGTATTATTCTACACAATTTTTTTTATTGTGCAATAAAAATAAAAAAAATTAGACATGAAATCTGCCAATAGAAATTAACCAAAAAGTGCATTCTATGCATCCAAAAATATAAAAAATATACCAAATCAAATCATTATTCAACTGAAAAAAAAAATGTCAAAGCAATAACTCCAAGGCCAATAATAAATAACACGTTATCTCCTCCGATTCCGCAACATGTCTGGTTGATGAACGGCTGTTCAGAAACGAACTGAAAAGTATTAAATGAGAAACGTGAACTGAAAAGTGCTAAATGAAAAACGCGAAAAGAAAAGCGCGAATCAACACTCACCAAACTTCTACTAACACAAAATTAGCAGAAGGAGCCCAAAGGGTGGCGCTAAAGAGCTGAAAAACCACATAGTACATCTAGCATGTCACTATGTTTGTAATTGTTGGCCAACATTTGTGTGACCATGTGAATGCAAGACAAGTTTGAGCCAACACCTTACGGACAAAATTCCATGGTTTTGTTGTCGGAAAGTCAGATCGTGTGTACAGGGCTTTAGACAGGATAATTCGGTTGGTTGCAGGTTGGTCAGTAAGTTGAGCTGGGAATTCTCTTTGGTTTCATTTGACATGTGTCACCTTCCATGTGCTTCTTGCTGCAAAGGCCAGTTATAGATGGGGGTCAGTGGCCATTTGTTTGTACTGTTTTAACACTGGTGAGGGGACACACTGGACACCTTTGCTGCCACTGTGCTATACATTGGGTGTCCAGTGTATCCCTGTGCCTTTAAGGAGGGGAGGGCTCCTTCCAGGCACACGTGCCCTCTGCCTATCCATTATAATGCACATGCTTCTACTATGGAGGCTCTCAGAGTTAGGACTGCAGATAATATTGGGGTGCTGTGAAGTGGCTCTGCAGCTTGCGCATGTATTTGCAAATGTATGCAAGCTAAACCACTGTTTTTAACACATACTGTTAGACAGGATAATTTGGTGGGTTGCAGACTGGTCGGTAAGTTGTACATAAAACAAAAATAAACTGTGCTTGTGATAACAGGATACAAGTATATAGCTGCACCACTATCATGCGATATTATCACAAAACAAGGGGTCAAGTGGTTAATGCAGGAACAACAATACAGGAAGTATGTACTTGAGAATCTGTGCTGTGAAAAGAAAACACTTCAGTTATGCTGTCGTAAGGCTAGGTTTAACTTGAAGTTGAGGATGTAAAGAAAAATACTTGATTGGTGTTTTTACCACCACCAACAGCTCCTCCTGTCCACTGCAAAGACATGATGCATTTGAGATGCTTTGCATTACAACACGGCAAAAATGATCCACCTTGTCAAATGTTACCCATTCAACTGAAAGGGCTGTTCCACATTTAAAGCAATGCGCACAGTTGTGGAAAATTGGTATGGTTTTTACTGGTTAAAACAGGTGACGAGGAGACATTATGTTGTCCTCTGAAAAGCTCTCCACTGCAAATCACACTATAAAGGACAAATCATGCCTAATTGAGAACTTAATGTGCTGAGAACATGCCACACGGGTTTTTGTTTAGCTGCTCATGTGTTTGGAGCATGAATCTTTCATACTCTAGTGAGAAATTCTGGTGATTCTCACATTATACATTTCTTTTTAAAGGAAAACTTAACAAACACTTTATTTATCTGCATGTAGGACATACATACAGCATTATTTCAATGTTTAATGCACACTGCAAAAGGTGAATGTAACATATGTATTGAACATAAATGTATGCTTTTTGCAGATACAAAAAGTAGAAGTGATATAACCACTGTGCTGTACATAACTTGCGCAGAGAGTACAGCCTGGGAACAGAGGCAGGTGGCTCCAGGGGTCTCCCTACTGATCCCTGTAAAAGTTATTGGGCAGCTGTAAAGCCACTAAGATCATGTTTACTAAAAATACAATTGCCAGGTGTAAAAATCTAGATGCAGATGTAGTCATGATGCTGGGATAACCGCTTGCTGTCAAGGATATTTATATTCTATATATACAGTATGTACACTGGATGGAAAGTCGTTAAAGAGATTCTGTCACTAGATCTTTCATTTTGACAGCAATCTTCCCTTAAAATGATATGTGTATGTAACATATTGTATGCATGTCATTTACCTGTAATAGTGTAGATATCTAAAAAGCTTGAGACTTTTGCTGGATACCACCATCTTCAATGTGATGTCAGCCACCAAAGTAGACTCAGAGATTTCACTCAAGTTACACTCTATAGCTATGATGGTGAACCTTGGCACCCCAGGTGTTTTTGAACTACATATCCCATGATGCTCATGCACTCTACAGTGTAGTTGAGCATCATGGGAAATGTAGTTCCTAAACATCTGGGGTGCCAGGGTACTCCATCACTGCTCTATAGTATTCCCATTTTCTCCCCCTTCAATAGCTACATAAATGATTATGTAGGGAAGCAAGTGTAGGAGTGGAGGAGCTAGGCCAGCACAGAGAGTATTTACACACTCTTAGAAAAGGAGAGGGTTATGATGTGGCAGATAGGAGGGGGAACTGTTGCTAGGCTAGTGCTAGGGAATGAACCCCTTCTGGAGTGGTTAGCCTCCCTGACGGTTTTCCCGAGTGTGGCTCGGGGTTAAATTTCAGTCCCATTAGCGGTAACCCCGAGCCACACTCAGGATTACATTGCAGGATCCTGGTGCGGCGTTACTTACCTTGTCCCCAGGATCCTGCAATGTCCCCCGCTGTGTCTGTGGGCTTTTTCTCCTCTGAAGCCTCTTCGTGCCAGGCTCCGTTCCCTGCGAGCGTTGCGAAGCACGGTGGTGGAGCCTGGCAGCAAATTCAAAAAAATGTAAAACCCATAACACAAACAGTACTGTAATCTTACAGATTACAGTACTGTATGAAATTATTTCACTTCCCTTTTGTCCCCAGTGCTTTGGCCCATGCCCTGCATGCAGTTTTATGTTATATATACTATTCTTTCTGCCTGGAAACTGGAGATTGTCCATAGCAACCAAAAAGTGTCCCTTTACGTCAAAAGTGGCTTTAGACCAGCTAGAAAACAGCGATAGTAAATTAGAACACTTGCAGAATTGAGCGATAGTGAATCGTGGGGAAATGTATTTTATTATTATATTATTATTTTTTTTAATTATTTATATTTATTTATTATATTATAATTTATGTTTTTGTGTTTCAAACTTCATCATACCCGAGATATCTACTAGACTCTTGTTTGGACAGATTTAAGTGTGTTATTGTTAAGAATTACAGGCCTACAATATAAAACGCCAAATTTCCATGCAAAATAATTTTGCCGCTTTCAGCACCTAAAATCCAAAATAATCATACCTCCAGGGAGGTTAGATTCCCTAGCATGATCAAAGAGTGTAAATTAAACATTGTTTTTTGCAAAAAAAGTTAATTATCTAAGTAAGCATTTAAAATACTTGATTTTTCTATACTTTTACCTGCATTTTTTAGGTTGGTGACAGGTGGCAGTTAAGAATTACAAATTTTTTTTATGATAAGGCCACAAACAATACATTTTTTGCATTATATTATTTATAATTGACCCTATTTAATCTTGTTGGTTACTAATTGGTTATCTAATGTCTTATCTTTTAAATAGAGTCCTGGACTATGGGTACATTAATTATACAACCTATTTAAAAGTTTGAAAATATAATTGAATTTACTTTACCTGTTTCACTGTTGCTTTTAAGTTGTGATATCAAATTGTAAAAACATGGGGTTGTTTATTGAAAATAGTTAGATCTCAGTTGTCAATCTTATATTTAAATACAGGTTTTAGGATAGTGCAGGAAAGCTATGACAATTAACTTGTAACCTTATATGTAATAAGTGCCAGTATATTGCATGTAATGTAATATATTTTGGCAGTATGTAACAGCCAAAGCAGATATAGAAATAATTGCATATAATTATGTATAGGTCCCCCTCTATGTGGCTCTCTTCTCTACATAATACATTGGGTTTGATTTACTAAAGGCAAATAGGCTGTTCACTTTGCAAGGGATGTTGCACTTTGCAGGGGAAATTTCCCCAGGGCTTAATGAATGAGGCAAAATGGGACGGTGTAAAGAATACCCAATTACAATTATTATTAAGTAAAAAAAGTAAAAAAAATATGTATTTTTGCTTGCACATGATTGAGTGATGGAAGTCAGCAAATCTTCACCTCTCTAACTAAGTTTTGGGGAAAATTCCCTTGCAAAGTGCAGCTTCCCTTGCAACGTGAACAGCCCTTTAATAAATCAACCTCACTGTCTTTTTCATCTCTCCTTTCTCCCATCTATTCTCAATGTATCATTTCTAGTGGCAAATATAAAAGACTATAAGTGCAGTGTCAGGAAGATTTGGTAAGCTGTTGAAAATCTAAAAATAGCTGAAATCATATCTCTGGTCACAATGATATCCCATGAGAGTATTGCATATCTTGCCTGCACAGCCCACATAGTGAGACTTCATATTAGAATCTAGATTAAATTAGAAACTAAATGTGTTAAGAAGTCTATAATTATTTTAAAGATAATAATAATAAACTAGGACAATAAAGTGTATTACATTACTATAATATAAAATGTTTATTTAATCCATACTCTTTTTTTCTGGTTTACATCTCAGCAATATTTCTTTTAGGAATAATATAATTCTCCACAGAGTTAAATAAAGCCTTTTTCTGAAAAATATCCCAAACATCATGGATAATAGACATAAAAAGAAAGATTGAGGCCTCATGGGGTGATCTACTACAAGTGTGACAGCCCAGTGGACCTGTGTGCATTTCAATCCCAAAATTGATATTAAAGGAGATTTAAAGAAAAACATAAATTTCTGCTAACTTGGCTAAGTTTGCTTTTCAGGCAGACTTAAAACTAACTCTCACTTACGTGTATTCAAGAAGAAATGAAAAACGAGTTAGTGAGTTCAAAATGTTAAGTGACCCTTTAAAGTTTTTAAGTAGAAGTATACAGTATATTTATGTCATCCCACTGTGTGCACTTAGGGGCTGCTTGCCACAGTGCCTTGGCTAATGACAGCTTTATACTTAATATGTGATTTGTCCATGCAGGACAAAGCAATTAAGCACTGTAATTAACTTTCACTCTCTCATTGCTCTATTAAACTGCTTGACTCCCACAGCACTGTAACATGGAGCATGTTACATACTCCTCTATTTAAAAGGTACACACATTTCCTTTGGCTAGCACAGTGCTTTAACATAGCAGAGGCACATACCCACTGCTGCTGAGAAGTATTGAGTATTTTTTCCCAGCTCTGAGTGAGACTATGGAGGACTAAAGGAAAGATAAAGTAAATATATGCTGCTGGGGCACATTCTCTTAACGACATTAGTGGTGGTCTGAGACATTATAGGGTTAATTTACTAAAAGCAAAAAGGTAATTTGCTTTGCAAGGGAATTTTCCATTAGCTTAGTGAATGTGGTGAAATTTTCATTTGTAGAGAATACCTTAACAAACGCAAGGAAAATACAAAAACCAGTATTTTTGCTTGCACATTTGGGTTTCCTGTGTTGAAGGCTTGTGAAGTATGAGAAAGTTGCATCATCTTAGTTGTAATATTAAGAGAATATGACAGCAAACCTTCTATAAGAAACAATAGTTTATTGCCCTATAAGGGACAAATCTTTTTTGATTTTATTGTTGTGGATTGTATATTGTCTGATACTCTCTGTAAAAGATATTGTGCTGGGTCTATTCAAAAAAAATTAGGCAACTATTTGCATCAGTTATTTAAGTATTGTCAACTAAACTTATTTTTGTCTGACTCATTAGACTTTTCATGTTTTCAACTTTGTTGTTTTAAGTAAAGCCAACTCAGTTTTTCCAGTTTATAAACCATAGGTTTAATTAAAGCCAGCTAACTTTTTCCAGTTTATAGACCATTGGTTCAAGTAAAGCCAACTCAATTTTTACAGTTTATAGACCATAGGTTTAAGTAACGCCAACTCACATTTTCCAGTTTATAATTCAAGTAAAGCCAACTCAATTTTTCCAGTTTCTAGAAAAGTTTAAGTTAGGAACACATACATTAACTTATTCATTACAAGTACTTACTGTATATAGCACCGTCATTTTACAGAGCGCTTTACCTATACATTGTACATTCACATCAGTCACTGCCCTCAAGGAGCTTTCAATCTAAGATCCCTAACTCACATTCATACATACACATACTAGGGCCAATTTACACAGGAGCCAATTACCCTACCAGCATGTCTTTGAAGTGTGGGAGGAAACATATGCAGGCACAGGGTAGAACATGCAAACTGTAGGTAGGTAGTGTCGTGGTTCGGATTTGAACCAGTGACCCTTTGCTGCTAGGTGAAAGGGCTAACCACTACACCACTGTGCTGCCCATATGTTTAGGTATTATACAACTCTACAACTACAACTCTGTTGATAATTATAATTTTTTTATGTTAAAATTATGTTAAAATTACAAGAATCATTTTTATCAGTGCATTATGTTGTCAAAAGTATTGGGAGACCTGGCTTTACATGCACGTGAACTTTAATGGCACCCCAGTCTTAGTCCGTAGGGTTCAATATTGAGTTTGCCCACCCTTTATAGCTATAACAGCTTCAACTTGTCTGGGAAGGCTGTCCACAAGGTTTAGGAACATGTCTATGGGAATGTTTGACTATTCTTCCAGAAGCGCATTTGTGAGACCAGGCACTGATGTTGGACGAAGACCTGGCTTGCAGTCTCTGCTCTAATTTTTCCCAAAGGTGTTCTATCGTGTTACATATATTACATAGCTACATAGTAGGTGAGGTTGGAAAAAGACACAAGTCCATCAAGTCCAACCTATGTATGTGATTTTATGTCAATATTACATTGTATAACCCTGTATGTTGTGGTTGTTCAGGTGCTTATCTAATAGTTTTTTGAAACCATCGATGCCCCCCCGCTGAAACCACCGCCTGTGGAAGGGAATTTCACATCTTTGCTGCTCTTACAGTAACGAACCCTCTATGAAGTTTAAGGTTAAACCACTTTTCTTCTAATTTTTATGAGTGGCCACGTGTCTTATTAAACTCCCTTCCGCTGAAAAGTTTTATCCCTATTGTGGGGTCACCAGTATGGTATTTGTAAATTGAAATCATATCCCGTCTCAAGCGTCTCTTCTTCAGAGAGAATAAGTTCAGTGCTCGTAACCTTTCCTCATAACTAAGATCATCCAGTCACTTTATTAGTTTTGTTGCCCTTCTGTGTACTTGCTCCATTTCCAGTACATCCGTGGGAGAATTATCGCTTTATGTCTTGAGTTAATCCCCTTTTTAATGCATGCCAATATTCTGTTTGCTTTGTTAGCAGCAGCTTGGCATTGCATGCCGTTGCTGAGCCTATCCCTTGCAAAGTGAAAATTCCCTTGCAAAGTGGGTAGCCTATTTGTCTTTAGTAAATTAACCCCTATATATATTCTGTATGTGTTTCAAGAATTAATGTTTTAATTATATGTTTCACATAACTGTAAACAAATATATGATGTTGCAATTCTGTGTGTAAGAAAAAGTGAAATCATATTAGCAGCTTCTTTAAGATTTTTGTTTATTTTAAAATGATGGCATTTTCATGAAGGCATATAAAAGTACAGATCCTTTCAAATACTAAGGCCTAAATTGTATACCTGCTGTTGTAAAAATATTAGATTTTTTAATTACATTTTTGTATTTCTGTTATTATTCAGCAGGCTAACTTTTGTGTGCAAAATACTTGCACTGTAGAAGATTTTAGAGAAAAAGTTTACCAGTCTTCAGTGTTTCATCAGTGGTTTATTTGTCCCAACAGAGAGAGTTTACTATTGTAAGCACTGTTTTTCTCATTTATTCTTATCTATTATTAATAAATGTTAAGCTTTATTGATTGTTTTCATTTACGCTCAAGACACTGTGAGCAATATGATTTTTATTATTGTTTGATACACAGCAGTTATGACATTTTACTCTATTATCTAAGGATGTAACAGTTTTAGAAGACTATATATATATATATATATATATAGTCTTTTAAAACTATATAATTTAATATATATATATATATATATATATATATATATATATATATATATATATACACACATGCACATGCAAACGCACACACACACATGCACTAGATAGATAGATAGATAGATAGATAGATAGATAGATAGATAGATAGATAGATAGATAGATAGAAACACACTCACACATTTAAAAACATGCACAGGACAACCTTATGTAAACATAGACACAGCATTCAACGCTTGATTAAAGAACAATAACCTTTATTCCCAAAGTGCATATTAGGTCAATCCTTTTTAAGTTAGTTTTATTAGAGAAAAGGAAGGCTTAGGTTCCAGTAACTGAGAAAATTGAGTACTGTCCGTGATACTTTTTTTATTTGCACTAACATACAATTTTTCAGGACAAGCTTTCGGGGTATGTCCCCTTCTTCAAGGTCCTGAAACAAGAGGTGAGAGGGAATCATCCCATTGGGATACCTATTCAAGTATCTAGAAATCTAAAGTATCTAGTATCTAAAAGGAAAGTTACCCTCATTTTGTAGATATCACATTTTACTTGTTGTGTCTCTAAGAAAAGGGTGATAGAGGAAAAAATGATAGGAATCTTAACCATTTCCTACTCTATCCAAAGCAAAAAAATCATGGTAGATCATATTTTATTCATGAATATGTTTCTTTTAAAAGGTCAAATACATTGTATTTACAATATATTAAAAATCTTAAACAATAGCACAATTTCACACAAACACAACACTCACACTTTTTCTTCTAGTTTGACATCAAATGATGTAATATTCAGGCCTTTAATTTCTGCAAGGCCAGCTTCATCCACTTCTTAGGGGCCTAAAGGCCAGGTGTTCCTTCAACATACATTTTAGTAATATATACAATATGTTCCCTCTTTCTCTCTACTCCACTCCCAGTATGTAGGGGTAGCAGACTAACACTTCCCACACGTTCAGAGGTACCTAGCACTCAGGCACTAAAACAGAAAAGACGACGGTGTTTTCACCATCATGGCTATACCCTGCTTGCAGAAGAACAGCAAGTTGTCCCTAGTGAGCTGCTCAGAATTTGTTGAGACCTTTAATAGAGTGGACCTTAAAACTGGGGGCCTATTCTAAAAGGTGTGTGTTGATGTGCATCCAGGACCATGCCACCTGTAACTTTAGAGGTTTTACAGAAAGTGGGGATGTTTATGTGCATTTTACATGTCACAGTTAGTTTCTACATATTCTATGGTACATTTATTAAAAAATTATATTGAAACCTTTATTAATTTCCCAATTCCCTAGTTTCTCCAAACTTTTGAAACAAAGGGCCAGTTTACTGCCCTTCAAACTTTAGGGGGGCTGGACTGAGGCCAGTGGGAGTACAAATATACTGGCATCAGTGGGGGTAAACAATGCCAAAGGTTTGGTGGTCAGTGAAAAAAAAAACTGAATAATTGGTATTATTGGGAGGAATAGTGTCCTATAATTGGTGTCAGGGGGAGAATTAGTTCCCCATCTCTGGTGTCAGTGGGCGGAATAATACTCTATTGTTGGTGTCAGTGGGAGGAATAATACTTCATTGTTTGTGCCAGTGGGAGGAATAGTTCCTCATATTAGTGGATGGAATAATCTCCAAGGGCCTGATAAAGGCAAGCAAAGGGACACATTCAGCCCATGGGCCGCATTTTTGAAACCCCTGCTCTAGTTAATAGCTTAAAAAACTGACAATATAATTTATTAAAAAAAATAAAAACACCTATAGTCACTTTAATTTAAGCAGAACTGTAATATATCCTGAATGATTGAATGAATAATGAATGGATGAATGAATAAACTGTGGTATGTGAAACCGTGTCCACATGCTTTGGAACACTGAGAAGTGTTGGACTGGGGGCAAACTCAACCAAACAGCCCTTTCCCTACATGCAGTCTTCATCAATATAGAAACATGTTCAAGCCCTTTTCATGCAGTTAAAAGAACTGCAACCACTTCATTTCATGTTCATAATCTGTTTCAAATGACAATCTGCAGCCAGTGATAGCTGAGAAATACTGGACTATTGTGTCAATGCCAGTAGAAAGAAGCTAGCCTTATGTCGATTGATGGCCAGTGAAAAGAAAGAATCTCTCAAAACATTGGTGGTCAGTGAAGAACGTGCTAATATCTTCATTGCAGATTAGAGGAAAGCAAAATCTTTCAAGTTCATTAGTGACCAGTGAAAGGAAAAGACTAGTAATTAGATTGGCAGCCAGGTGAAAGAAAAATCAAGGACCCATTGTTCAGCCACTGGCAAGGATTTGAAGAAAGCAGGGAGTAATCTCGTGGGTATTATTAGGAAAAAAATAGCCAGCATTCTAAACCTGGGCCATTGGATCAAAGGTTCATTTTACAACAAAAAGGATACTCACCCTAGATAAGTGAAAGATTACAAATCAAAACATGTCCTGGGGTACTAATTTTTTAAGCACGTTTCTTTATATATAGAACTTATAGATAGGGTTTAAAATAATGAGGCCCAGCAAAGAATGGGCAAAGACAAAAGACCCCTCTGGCTCTAGTTTTTTCACTTAAAATTAAAATATTAAAAATATCAGTGGGGAGGAGTTTTATTTTTCTTTTGCAATAATAATTACTGGAAAGCTGGTGGCATTCTCTTTCTCTCTTTACTCATTAGCTTTAGGGTGGTCCAATTGAGAAAGGGCTCCATATTTTAGGAAGAGATGAAAGCTAGAAATGAGGTAAGACGTTGAATATGTTTATTTGTTTGTTTCTAAAGCTCCCTCTTGTTTCTTATCTATTAGGAAAATAGTGTCAGCCAGCTTTACTCTCAGTTTAACCTTCAGCACCCTCAGATATTTGTATGGTAAAATGCCATTACTAAATATTATGTCTGTTCATCCACCTATTCAATCATACACTATATTTTGGCCAGCAGTAACTCAGTAGTACTTAGTCATGGCAACTGCTTGATGCACTGGAATGGTTACTTATGACATCACTGTTGAAAATGAAGTAAACTAACACTAATAATGAAACCCTTGAAGGACACATTTGAAATCTATCTGCATCTTGCACACAGGTTAAGACATGGGATAGAACAAATGCAAAAGTGAACTTCTCTGAGACATTTCCTCTAAAAAAAAAATCTGTTTGGAAGGCTGTATTTCCTCTCATATCTCTTTTCACACATTTTGCATCTTTGCTTAATGGAATATTGGAGCTTGCTTTTTTTTTCTCCATCTTAAGGCATTTGATTTCAAGTGTAATATTAACAAGATTCAATTGGTAAAGACATATCTCCTCAATCCTTAAATAAAAATAGCCATCTCCAAACATTCTGCAAATGCATTTTTTTAAGGAACAAAGAACAGCAACATCTAAATGAAATAAAATACTATGTTCAGGAGAAAGATTAGTATGCATCTCATGTCTACAAACATAAATAGTATTTCATCTGACAGCAGGGAGAGCACAAAGAAAAAGGATTCACCTGGCTGTCTAAAATTTTAATGCAAGTGGGAATATTGTTTTGTAATCTTTGGGACAAATTAATATGTAATTCGGAGCTAAATGCATAAATTATCCAGAGCACATTTGCCAAGTTTAAGTCTCAATCTTATAGCAGTGTGAAGTTGTATCCTACCTAACAACCTATATCCATAAAAAAGTGAAACTGTCATGTCTAAAAATATCAACTTAATCTTTGAAAAGTAATTATTTTGTATAATCACAGAGGGAATTGAGTAATTCTAATGATTCTAATGATTTGTTACTAACACAAATGCCTGCGCTTCCCATGAAATGTGAAAAATGTGAACTGTTAGCTTTTCATATAGTGGAACTCCCCAATAGTTGACATAGTTAGAAATTCAGACCTCAGATCAGATTTTTTTATCCAGCACATGAACTCACAGACCTACAACTTTTTAATTTTTTTTTTGCTTTTTTTAAGGCTTCCTCGGAGCCAGCTGTGAGCACTATTGCACAATAAATAGTCAACGATATAGACTTTACGGGTTGCCCCAGCTGCCCATTAATTGATGTACAGGCAGTCCCCAGAGATCTATGCAGTTGCCTAGAGCTTACATAGCACTGTGCTCAGCTGGCACAGCTGCCTTTCAAACAAAGCGTGCAAGTTGGCTTGACATCAGTATAAAAATGTCTGATCACAGGTCTGTATTTTTTAATATACTAGGTGCTGATGAGAGTAAAGTGTGTGATGCATTGGGGAAATATTTAACCACTTCAGCCTTGGAAGATTTGGCTGCTCAATGACCAGGCCATTTTTTGCGATGCGACACTGTGCCACTTTAACTGACAATTGCGCGGTCGTGCGACGCTGTACCAAAATAAAATTTCCTTTTTTTCACACAAATAAAGCTTTCTTTTGGTAGTATTTGATCACCTCTGCGGTTTTTATTTTTTGCGCTATAAACAAAAAAAGAACGACAATTTTGAAAAAACACAATATTTTGTACTTTTTGATATAATATATATACACAATTTTTTTTGAAAAAAGACACTTTTTTCCTCAGTTTAGCCCGATATGTATTCTTCTACATATTTTTGGTGATAAAAATCACAATATATTGATTGGTTTGCGCAAAAGTTATAGCGTCTACAAAATAGGGGATAGATTTATGGCATTTTTATTGTTATTATTTTTACTAGTAATGGCGGCAATCTGCAATTTTTATCGAGACTGCAACATTATGGCGGACACATCAAACACTTTTGACACATTTTTGGGATGATTGACAATTATACAGCGGTCAGTGCTATAAAAATGCACTGATTACTGTATAAATGTCACGGGAAAGGGGTTAACACTAGGGGGCAATCAAGGGATTAACTGTGTTCCCTAGTGTGTGTTCTAACTGTATGGGGAGGGGACTGACTATAGGACAGGGATATGCAATTAGCGGACCTCCAGCTGTTACAGAACTACAAGTCTCATGAGGCATAGCAAGACTCTGACAGCCACAAGCATGACATCCAGAGTCAGAGGCATGATGGGACTTGTAGTTTTGCAACAGCTGAAGGTCTGCTAATTGCTTATCCCTGCTATAGGAGATGCCAGATCACGGTTCCTAGCTATTAGGAACTCACAATCTGCCTCTCCTCATAGAACAGGGATGTGTGTGTCTACACACACATCCCTGTTCTGCCTCTCGTGCATGCATTCGCACGTGGCTGGCGTTCATCGTGACCGCCGATCACAAGCATCACCCCTGCAGTGCATCACATGCGTGCTTGCTATCCCATTTAAAAGAGCCGATGTACAGTGAATCGTGGGGAAATAAAGTTTTTTTTCTATTATTATATTATTATTTTTTATAATTATTTATTATATTATAATTTATGATTTTGTGTTTCAAACTTTATCATACCCGGGATGTCTACTGGACTTTAAGTGAGTTTTTCTTACAATATAAAACTCCAAATTTCTATGTAAAACAATGTACAGCTTTGAGATGCAAAAATCTGACATAATCATACCGCCAGGGTGGCTACAGTGAATCTATTCAATCGGAAGTTAACAAATCACTTCAAGAGATGAAATGCAGGAATTTGAAGATTTCTGCATGCATCCCCACATGCTTATATGTAAAGTATTTCTAAAGTCTGGTACGGTCCTATCTGCAAACTGCAATTTAAGGGACTTAGGTTGTTTTTGGTCTTGTCCCTCCCACCTTTTTGCTTACCTTGTCAAAGGCTAAAGTTGTAGTTCATAGGAGTGCCTTTACTTCTGTTGTGACTGAATCTCACAATGATTCATAGCAATAGGTGGAACATACTGTAGTTTAGCATGTTAATGTGTACACTTAATCAGCATTTTAGAAACATCATCTTTCTTTTAACTCCGATGCTACCTATTCAATGAATTAGCTAAGCAATTAATGACAGCATAGTAAACTTCCACACTCTCAATGAGTTTGGACATTTGCTGTGGCTGCTCTCCTGAATGTGAATTTTAATTCTTTTTTAATATTTCTTACATTGGTCACAGAGGTGTGCCAGAGTGAGTTCCCCCTCAAACCATCCATATGGTGCTAAGGAACATATGTGAAGGTATCAGTATTGTTGAAAGTATCATGATTACAGCTTCCCACCATGGGAATTCCCTCCCTAAATCCTGTCATTTGAAAAAAAAAAAGAAAACAAATCTAGAAAAAAAGGTCATAGATCGACTTAATTTGAGGATAGTTTCTTTATTTAGGTCAAATCTTGAACTTTATAAGTTGATGTCTTAAACACAATAACAATTTAGATGGTATGCCAATGTTAGCTGGTATATTTACATAATAGGTTGCTAGACAGCAGTCATATTGTATTTGCATTTAGCATAGCAAAATACATTAGACTGCAGTCATACTGTATATGCATTTTGAAAAAATACACTAGATACAATCGTTAAAATAACAGAATCCCTGCATCAAAATGTTGGGTACTTTCAAATAATGCCAGTCTTATGAGCTCATTTGGTTGTACTTCTTCTTTAGATCACTGGAGGGCAGAATGAACTGCGCTAAAGCCCACTGTCGGCTGATGTCACAAAGCCGATCCAGGCTGGGGCAAGAGCGCAAACAATAAGATCGGGATCCACCCACAACCTTGAACTGGCACTCTGCTCGGCCTCGCAGTGAGCCGCTAAGAGACTGAGCCAGCTACTTCCACCCCCTCTACAGCCCAGCGCTCCAGTGAGCGAGGGGGGCAGAGCAGAGAGCTAGTGGATGACAGTCACCAGCTCTCTGCTCACTGAGCTCTGAGAACCGAGTGATCAGCATTCTTTGATCACTCGGTTCTCAGTCTTATGCCCCGTACACACGGTCGGATTTTCCAATGGACATTGTCCGATCGGAGCGTGTTGTCGGAAATTGCGACCGTGTGTGGGCTCCATCGGATTTTCCGACATACAAAGTTGGACAGCAGGAGATAAAATTTTCCGACAACAAAATCCGATCGCGTCAATTCCGACCGTGTGTGGCCTGTTCCGACGCAGAAAGTGCCACGCATGCTCAGAAGAAATTCCGACACGGGACAGCTCGTTCTGGTAAACTTAGCGTTCGTAATGGATACAGCACTTTCATCACGCTGCAATGTTCAAAATGGTTTAATACAGCGCACTCTCTTCTTCTTCTTATAATGTGACAAGAATTAAGTAGTTTTGCTGCTCATATTCACACACACTTCTCACAAACTTCTTTCGTTACTATTTATCGGGATTCCCTCAATATATTTTGATTTCTCACATCTGACAACATATTTTTTTTTTTTTTTACTTTATTGTAGAATCTTTTTTTGTGTTTCTCTTTTTTAAGTTTTTTTTTGGTGATTTTGATTTGTACTCCCGAAAATGTTTGTGTGTTTTTGTGACAAGTTCCCACAACACCATTGATATGTTGTTCTATTTAATCTGTAGGAGATTGTTTGTTGTTGTTGTCTCTTGTTAATTTCACATTTTATGTTAGAAATGTACCTGAATCGTCACCAACAAACTGTCCTTTTTGGATGAAAACACACACAGGAGAGTAGAATTTACCTAAAAATATTTTATTAAGGGGTCACAACTATAAACAAAGAGGGAGGCAACGCTGGAGAAACTGCAGAAGTGGGCGAAGCCTTGGACCCCCAGGGCAGACATCAATTATTTAAAAGCAAAATTGGTGGCCTGAGGAGTCCATATCTAAGGGAGGGCAGTCTGGTCCAGAAGTCCCAGAGATCCGGAAAGCAGCAGATGACATCTGTGTCCCCAGGCTGTGGTCATACGAGAGACTGCAGCTTTTGTCAGACCAGACTGAACCCAGGGCAATCACTCTTTGGTCTTCCTTCCACGCTTCCTTCCAGCCTTTGGCTGTGGTGGTGGAGTTGTGGCAGCAGGAGGAGGAGGAGGAGGAGTATCGTCGATCTCAATGACATCCGTCTTGTGTGTCAGTTTCCCACTCTCCCCCTTACGTAGGACTTTATAAATCAGGTCCTCAGAGATCTTGCGTTGGCCCTCCTGCATGCCCTGCAATTTGGTGGCAGCCATGCAGGCAAAGGCCTCTTCAGGACTGGGGAAGGCTCTGAGGGACACCGAAGCCTCCTGGATCAGCCTGTATGCTGAATCCTGCACAGGACTGGGAGTGGCCTTCCTGGCCCTTTTGTATGGCAGGTGGAGGGGAGGAACCTGAGACTCAGTCAGGCTGCGACTTGTTCCAGGCTTCTCTTGGCTGACACTTAGCCCCGCCTCCTCCTGGCTGCCACTAATCCCCGCCTCCTCCTGGCTGACACTAATCCCCGCCTCCTCCTGACTGCCACATTCCACAGCCTCCTCCTGGCTGAGGTCTTCCTGTGTATGAAAAAGGGACATAGTTTTAGTTTTTTTTACATCAATCACACACAATTTTCACCTCCTGACTGCTGCAAATTGAATGTTAACAAATATAACAGACTATCCTTCTGAGCCCAGCATTTTGCATTCTTGTCCCAATTTTGGGGGCCCACTACTGTCTATTGATATGTAAAACACTTTTTTTAATCAGCAATTAATGATCAATAATAACATCTAGTAAACATCATTTATTTATTGACCAGAAATCTGTAGAAGAATGCTATACCTGACTCCAGCTCCACTTCCTCCTGGCTGGAAGGCCCAGGTTGGCCATCGGAAGCCTCAGCTGGGATGGAAGGAAGAGTGGAAGGAAGAGTAGAGAGGGATTCCCTGACTTCAGTGTGGTCTGACAGAAATAGCAGTCTCTCGTAGTACCACAGCCTCGGGACATAAATGTCATCTGCTGCAGCTCCGGACCTCTGGGAATCTGTGACCTTCTTGCGTTCCCTAAGATATGTGCTCCTCAGGCCACCAATTTTAGCTTTTAAATAGGGGATGGTTGCTGTGGGGACCACCGGCTTCACCAACTCCAGCAGTTTCTCCAGCGCTGCCTGCCTCTTCTGTTTGTGGTTATAGTGGGGGTGTCTCACTTGCCACAGACAGGGCAGCTCCCTGTACTTGTCAATGAACAGGGGCAGGAAATTGTGGTCGTTGAACCCATCCATTTTCTCTGCAAGACACAACACAAGACAAACCCTAATGTCAGGCCAAACTCCCCTAATCTTGTTACAATATAGGCTTCAATTTCGAAGCAGTATAGGCCCAAGTTTAGATCCTACCTTCGTTAGCACGATCGGCATCTCCGATGCTCCTTCCTCCGCTCACAGATCGTATGTAAGACGCGCGCGTTACGATTTAGACACACTGCGCATGCGTATAACTCCGCCCGCCCCTGACGTTCTTTCTATTCTATTCCCTGCCCCTTTTCGTTCGGTGCAGTGGAGGAAGAGCACATGGCGGATAGACAGCAGCATCGTGCTAAGTACAGCAACGAGGAGGACGGGGAGGAAAGGCCGGAGCCTGAAACGTCCCAATCCAGAAGGAGATTAAAGGACTCAAATATGTCCTTTGGGGAGATGTTGGAGATGGTGGACATCCTGAAGAAGGCCGACTATGATGGAAAGCATGGGCCTTACCCCAACCCCAATGTCCGAAAGGCCAAGATCATGGCGAAAGTGGTCAGGAGTCTGCACCGGAAATTCGGGGTACGACGATCGAAAGATCAGCTCAGGAAGTGGTGGTCGGACCTGAAATTACAAGAACATGAGCAGTACAGAAAGATCCAGAGATTGCTGCAAAAAAGTAAGTAGTTGTGCTGTGTTCCTATTGTTCTTGTGTTTATTACGTTCGTGCTGCTCCATGTGCTTTTAGGAACTGTTGTACAGTTTAAAATGGCAACTTTCATGTTCATGGGCACATTATTCGTTCGGATCACACATTTTTATTTCGGACTATAAAATACCATTGTTTAGGCCATATGCATTTGGCCACCATTTTGAGGCCCTATACTTGTCTTCAAAGAATTTGGTTGTGTAGATGGCTTTGTTACTAGAATGAAATGCAAACTAGATTCTGTGTAAGGAGAGGACACTCAGCAGCTGTTTTCACATCTGGACACTGGAGCACTAGTGAGGGACAAAAGAACACCATTTTTATTAGGGGGCCACACAGGTGCTCCAGTGTATACTATAGGGGGGGATACATCTGTGAAGCTTGTACTAAACAGGTAAAGTATCGCAGATTGACAAAGGACACTAAAAATGCTACATCTTGGAACTCTGCTAAAATAGATCATTGTACCCCACTTCCAAGCAATGTTTCATCTTTATAGTTCTGCCATCAAATATCTGTGTGCTAATTATACCATTTTTGTTTTACATAGGGGAGAAAAGACTCAGAGGACACCCCTCATCCCAGGAGACCAGAGCCCCCCCCTGGAAGAAGGGGAAATCCCCCCAACACAAGATGAGCAGGAGGAAGAAGACGTGGTGGAACTAGTCACCACAACAGGTGAGTGTCTGCAACCACAGGCTCAGATAAGAGATGGATGGTGGCATTTTTTTTAGACCTAATTTATTTTGGGTTTCCTCTCTTTTTAGGTGATCGTGAGGTTGTGGATGAAGATCCTTTCACATCAGAAAGTGCCCAGATCGTGATCGGGGAGATCATGGGGTGTAATTTACAATTGGAAATCATCAAGCAAAACTTCAATGATGTTACTCCAAAATATAAAAACATCATTGATGTTTTGGGGCGAGTTTAAAGCCCCTCCAAATCACTTTCTTCTTTTGTCTGCTACAATGTGCGAAATGTTTTTGTGATTTTTCCCAAAGCCAAATTTGGAGGATGCACACAGTGTGTCAACATGTGCTATCTGCCATCACGGGAGATCAATGGACGCGTTTTGGGGGTGCAACCCCTTCCTCAATTATAAAGTAGCGGTGAGGAAGGGCTTTCTCCCCCAAAACACGTCCCTTGATCCCCCGTGATGGCAGCTAGCACATGTTGACATTGTGAAATTTGTGTGCATCTTCCAAATTTGGCTTTTCCAGGGGTGATTTCCTCCCATCTGAACGCAATATCAAACACAGTTCCTAAATACTCATGTCTGATATTGCCTTCAAGTTCTACCAAATGTGAACTTTGTAAGATCAAGATTTGTGTCTTTCTTGTGGGTTTTACACGTGCCTGTTTTCTATAAAATGCACATTTTGATTTTGGATAATGCCACCACAAAAAATGTTATACAACAAACATGTTGGTTTGTCAGAAAAACCTTTGGTAAATGCACATGTGATTGTGCAGGTATTAAAAAGATTGCTCATCAAGAATGTGTGGATTATTGTCTCAACGCTACAACACTTTTGGGGTGATGTAATTGTTGTTTTATGAGAAAATGGGGGTTATTTCCTAAGGGCAAATCCACTTTGCACTACAAATGCAGTTTCAGTGCAGTTGCAAGTGCACTTGTAGTGAAAAGTGTCTTTGCATTTAGTAAATAACAGCCAACAGTGCTTTGTATAAGGTTACACAATCACGACATTTTCTGGACTCCACACATTTCTGTCAGGGTCAGCTCAAACAAACACAAGCAGTAAATGTCCACAAAGAAGAGCCTGGGGGGAGATGCCCGTCGAGAACTTGAGGTCCTGCAGGCTTCTCCCTGTGGCCAAATACCGCAGGGTAGCGACCAACCTCTGCTCCGGAGTGATGGCTTGCCTCATGCAGGTATCCTGCCTGCTGATATAGGGGGTCAGCGAAGCCAACAAACAGTGAAACACGGGGTCCGTCATCCTGAGAAAGTTCCTGAAATCATCAGGATTATTCTCACGGATCTCATGGAGCAAAGGCATATGACAGAACTGGTCACGCTGAAGCAACCAATTCTTGGTCCATGAACTCCTCCCCACCCTGTTCATGGACTGGACTTGTGTCAAGGTCAGGACCCCAACACCAGGCCCCCGCACAGCACGAACTCTATGAGGAGTACGCATACGAAACATGGCTAGAAAACGGTCGGCTGCTCAGAACGAAGTAACAGAACGCACTGAAGAACAGCAAGGCCTGTGAAGAGCGACCTGAAAAACAGCAACGAGCGGGCAAGATCGCACAGAAAACTCCGATACGAACTGACTGCACGCACTGAAGAGCAGATACAAAACCACAAGCACAAACTGAACGACAGAAAACGATCTGAAAGCCGCGAGTCTGAAAAAGCGCGAATCGTCTCTCACCAAACTTTTACTAACACGAGATTAGCAAAAGGAGCCCAAAGGGTGCCGCGCTTGGTTCTGAACCGGCCTTTTCTAGTCTCGTCGTACGTGGTGTACGTCACCGCGTTGTTGGCGATCGGAAATTCCGACAACTTTGTGCGACCGTGTGTAGGCAAAACAAGTTTGAGCCAACATCCGTCGGAAAAAATCCTAGGATTTTGTTGTCGGAATGTCCAAACAAAGTCCGACCGTGTGTACGGGGCATTAGAGATGGCGGGGGACAGATGCAGTATTGGCCTAAAGCTGCATCCACCCTGAAACAGCTCGCAAAATGAAGTGTGATTGCATGAATCAGATCACATGGGTGTGGCAAAAAAAATGGCCCTGCACCATTTTGGTGCAGATGTGGTGTGATTTGAGCCATATAAAATGAATGGGCTCAAATCTCATTGCAAAATATTTCATGTGATTTGAACAGGAATGTGGCTCAATTCTTATCTGAATCACATGATTTTCCCGCACCATACCAGTGTGAACTGGGCCTTAATGTGCAATAATTGTAAAACTAGTTTGGAGTCAAGGAGTCGTGCACAAAGTTTCATCTGATCTTCTTCTACAGAATTTTATCCAAAAATAAAGTCATTTTGATCTTGATATTTTAGATTAAATATATATAAAACACAAAGCGCTGTGATGCTAAATAGCTGATAATTACACATAAAACCAAGTGAGGCTGCTATCAAAAGAGAGTGTTTTCAGAGTCACTTAAAAAGAATAAATAATGATATTTGAAGCGCTTCACAATGTGCATGAAAATGAATAT
This sequence comes from Aquarana catesbeiana, assembly GCF_042186555.1. Classification (NCBI taxonomy): domain Eukaryota; kingdom Metazoa; phylum Chordata; class Amphibia; order Anura; family Ranidae; genus Aquarana; species Aquarana catesbeiana. The sequence goes on from NC_133324.1 coordinate 413,000,984, forward strand.
ATAAGAATAAATATAAATAGTCAAATAAATCCAGTGGTGAGTAAAAATTCCTAAAAAATCCAGCAATCAAAATAGTGTAAAATTATAAAAAATTAGTGACACCAAATGTGTAAAAAAATTCACATAAAAAATCCACATAAAAATAAATATATAGGGATGTATTCAGAAGGTTCAATTATACAGGTGTAGAATCCTGATTGGTATAGAGCTTTTGATCACTAGCAAAGCTGTTTAAAAACACTTGCTTAATTAAGGTGCTCATTGACCTTCATAGTAACAATGTGCTTTTTGCTTCTATTCACAACCAATGTGAGAATCATAAACAGGCAGATAAGAGAAAAAACCAATCATTGTGCAATAGTTAGGATACCAAGGTACACAGGCAAACTTCAAACCACTCACGTGTGCCTTATAATGATAAGGCATATGCAGGTTTTACTATAGCAGTCAGCCGCCTTAGACAGGAGCAGATTCAGTGCAGTACACTGTGTGATACTGCTGATCTGCACAGAGCGTCCTTGGCTCCTCCCACGCGTTACATCACAGTCACGTGACTTTTTCAAGGATCACGTGAGTGGATTGAAGTTTGCCTGTGTACCTTGGTATCCTAACTATTGCACAATGATTGGTTTTTTCTCTTATCTGCCTGTTTATGATTCTAAAATTGGTTGTGAATAGAAGCAAAAAGCACATTGTTACTATGAAAGTCAATGAGCACCTTAATTAAGCAAGTGTTTTTAAACAGCTTTGCTAGTGATCAAAAGCTCTATACCAATCAGGATTCTACACCTGTATAATTGAACCTTCTGAATACATCCCTATATATTTATTTTTATGTGGATTTTTTATGTGAATTTTTTTACATATTTGGTGTCACTAATTTTTTATAATTTTACACTATTTTGATTGCTGGATTTTTTAGGAATTTTTACTCACCGCTGGATTTATTTGACTATTTATATTTATTCTTATATATTCATTTTCATGCACATTGTGAAGCGCTTCAAATATCATTATTTATGATATTTTAGATTACCAGTGCAAAAAAGTGTGTACAACACTGTTTTCTATGTTATAATGAACTAAACACTTATATTTGTAGGGGCACCAAAACCTACAACTGCCCCTCATTTATGTTGTGGTGGAATATCTCTGTACTTCTTTCATGATACATTATAAGACATATAGAGCGTATCAAAGGAAATTAATCTTTATCCTGTACTATAAAACTGTCAAAAGTCCACTGTTATTCTTATTCATTAATTTACTTAATAAGAATTGCTATTTTTTGTATTTGAATTACCAATACTGAACACTGCCTGTCACTATAAGCTAATTACCATATTGTTACTTTTTGCACTACAGTTTAAAAGAAGACTTGTTTTATCTTGCTCAGTTGAGCCAACATGTACATTAACCTACTGTAGCCAATAAAACATTTCCTAAATCTTAATTCCTAATTATACTAAATTGCTCTAACCCAATCAAGACTAATTGCTGACTGATTGCAAAAGATTACTGCATATTTGCACCTGTTAGTAAATAGCAATATTATTTATTTCTGTTGTCTTTATCCATTTTATTGTTTTTAATAGTTATATAATGAAACTGAGCACAAAAACAGAAATATAAGAAAGAAAGAAATATGTACACAAATTTATAACATTAGAATATTCACAAGAAAAATTGGGCATCGTGATGGTTTTCTGCACCTAAACTGGATTTTTATCAACTAGAGGACAATTGCACAAAAAACTATCTCATATACAGATGAATTTTCTTTTCTGTGCAAGGTGGGAACAATATGACCTGTTTTGGTCTCTATGCTTCTAATAGTCATAGGCATGTGGAATAATAAAAAAAAAAATATTTTCTCACCACATAATAATTTTAAAGGGTGGTAATACAAAAACTAAATATTGTAAAAAGCTATGTCAATTAAACAAAATCTTAGGAAAGTAATAGCAAAAACAGAAGGATGAATAAAATAAGTGGATATAGGAGGGATTAGAAAATATTGCTTTTTAATCAGCTACTTTGTTTTAAATGATACATTGCAGGTAAGGAAATGCTATCTACAATTTATTACTGCGATGCAACTTGAAGAATCTGGAAGGATGGGTCTGAAAGACTTTTTTCTAAATCTAAGGATGCCAATTATATATGCATGCATGCAACCATAGTAACCAATCACAAACCATTTTTTAAGCAGACCTGCTTGAAGTGTGATTTAAAACTTATATATTTGAGAATTTTTTCACAGCCTTACTAAAAAAGTTACTAGGAAATACATCTCTAAATGCTGAATTTATATCTCCTGAAACTCATATATAAAATAGATATTTTGTCACTGTGGAATGTTATGCACGGTGGTAGATTGAATGCATTGTCAACAAGCAATGACCCCATTTGTTCTGATGCTCCTCTTACCCATTGGCTATACCTTTTGCATGCATAAGCATTCACGCATGAATTTAGTGAAAGAAGCATAAAGTCCTGGAAGTTTTCCAGTGTACTATACATACTAGTACAGCTGAAGGATATACTTTTTGTTTGTGTAGGCAAGGAGGTTGTGTATCCTACAAAGGCTATGCTCTGCACAACGGACAACAACGAAAGTATTGCAGGACATGAATGAAAATTATGCTTTAATTGCTGAAGACTGGTGTGTTAATTTTTATCAACTACGGCTTTAAGATGTTTAAATTGCAAGTAAACATGTTATTTAAACATGTCACTTTAATTTTAATACAGAAAGCAACAGAATCACGTAATGCCCATCTATCATTATTACCTACAAAAGGTGTATATTGTAACTGGAAAACCTAGCATATAAAATGTGTCAGCCTCATATATTTTCTTTAATGTGTCAGCTAACAGTAGAAAACTTTGCCTCAGCATAAAATAGATAGTAAAAAAATAAGACAATTGCTATTTCTTCTTACTGTAGGCAATAGATGTCACACATTGATCTTGGTGCCATAAGATCCAAAGACATGTTGGAAACCAGAGAGAAATAAAAGAAGATGGATGTATGAAAATTCTTACAGTTCCTGCATAGTACAGGTTTATAGCACATTAAAAGAACCCCACATACAAAATGATAGCATTTTGCTAAATCCTTTATGTGCTGGTTTAGATAATAATAAAATGCTACTGTCCCCTTTTTTGAAGCAGAATTCCAAATTGATAATAAAATAAAAAACAAACAACCCAGGAATACTAAAAATATAATAGCTTTTTTTGCAATACTCATCTTCATCTCTGGTCCCACCGAAAGTCCACAATTACACTAGATTATGATGTTCCTATAAGTTGAATGGCAGCCAGCATCATTTACTTATTTCCTGTGAACCCAGTCTGTAATGGGCACATCATCTGGGGATCCATCACACCAGTGCTATAGTAGTAAACAGGACTGAGATCATTACATGAGCAAAGTTTAGTGCTGGAGTAAAGTCAGCCATAGATGGGGCAATTTTCTTTCCTGCAACCATAGGTTGCAGAAAAGAAAATTGCTTGATTCCCCCATAAACACAGTCAGTGTTGATGGGTTGATGGGGGAATCCCTTCTGCAAATGTGTTGTGTTCTGGAGCCATCCTGGTTGGGAAAAGACACAGTGATTATTGATAGCAGTTATAGCCGCTGGCAATGTTCACACAAATAAATCCGACAGGCTGGTTGTTCCCAAGTTAAGCGATAGATCAACTTGGGTACAATCAGCCTGCCCATACATGGCTTGAATCTAGACTGGTCCCTGCTGCATGGGCGGATATTCGAACCGTCTATGTTCTGATCAGATAGTAATGATTAAGATGAGGTATATGGTATGATGAGTATATCAGACGTTTTTTGTAAAACTTTATATATATCAATATTAATATTAATTTTTAATTTTTTTTATTTTATATTTGTTTAAATTTAATATGGATTTGCATTGTCAATCTGCTGGACATATAGTATAGATGTTAAATAGATCTCGCCAATATTTTTTATGTTATCTCCTATGTTTGAAATGTTTTTAAACATATTAAACACATGTTGAAACCAGTGGGAGCCATGACACCGGTTGACTGGAAAGTTACTTCCTGGTGTCTCTCTGATATGTTGGGTATTTAAGACGTGGTGTGTGACGTTCCAGTTGAAGCCTTGTATGGGGAAACGCGTCGGGTGGAGCACTGGTCTCTGACGTCACCACGCATCAGCTGGCTGGCTTGAGCCGCGGCTGTTTCAAAATTTGTTTATCGCTTGTGGATGTTAGTGTATCATGGAAGTCTTTGCAATAAATGCTTTTAATGGAAATACTACACCAGGAGTCTTCATACTATGGCCCTCCAGTTGTTCAGAAACTACAATTCCCATCATGCCTAGTCATGTTTGTGAATGTCATAGTTTTACAATGCCTCATGGGACGCGTAGTTCCACAACAGCTGGAGGGCCGTAGTTTAAGGATCCCTGTACTACACAGTGAGGCTTGCTCTTCTTCTTTTTTGCCTGGTAAACGAAATTGATTTTGGAAGATAAATGGGAAGATTGTCTACTGCGGTGTGGAAGCATTGCATGCAACAGCTATCTGCCGTGTCTGGAGGTATACTGTTCCGAGAAGCGTATTGAGAGGAATACCTATGACTTATTGGATCCATCACTAAGCATGTGTCATATAGGTCCTGGAGGTATCTCGGAAGGAATATCCAGTCTACTGAGCCTTTCTGATCTATGTCATTGGGGATCCACCTTACCTGGAAAGCGGCCCCCCTTATGAACCAGTATTGAATTGGAAGCCCGAATTTCTACTTGAATGTTTGATATCACCATTTATTTTTTATATATATATATTTCCAAACATCATCAGGACTTGAAATTCAACACCTTTTTATTTTTTTCATTTTTATGATTCACTACATGGACTTGAATGTCAATATTTTTTTGCATGTATCAGTATTTGATTTTATCACACATTGTGCTATGTAGGTTTGCACAAACTTAATCTCTTTTTTCCATTATCTGTGAGCTGCATATTCAGGCTAATTAAGTTGTAGCACCTACACTTAATCACATCACTTTATCACGGTTAAGAAATTAACCCCTCATATATACATATACTTAATTTTTTGCTTCAGCACTTTATTTGCTGTTTTCCAAAAGTAAGAGGCAGCGCAGGTTCTTTCCCATTATCCATTAAGATGACCATTCCCTGGAAATTAATGTTGACAGCCCATTTGAGATCCACTGTGTTTACCATTGCCTTAAAGCATTTGTTACCCAAAAAAGATCCTGTTCCTTTAAAAGCATGTTGTGCAGCACAGTGCTGGGTAATTTGGCCCCCTGTATCACCTAAAAAACCTGGTTGATCCTGCCAGTTTTTGCTCTCCCCCCCTGTAAACTGACCATAGTTAATCATAGCTACTGAACCCTGACACAGTGGTCAGTTTATGTTCTTTTTTCCTCTGCAGCCCTGTTCTCTGCTCTCCTCTGTCCTTCTCCCCCCCCCTGTCTGTCATCTAGCCTGTGTGTGAGCTGCCCCTTCCCTTGTAGCACCGTTCCGAGCAGTGCAAACATTACTCATCACAAGCACTACCAGCTCCACTGCTAGAATAACCTGTAGTATATACTGTATGCTGTTTTTTTTTAAAGTTGACCTTCTAAATACCTTATTCTTTCTCCTTGATCAGTGGTCACGTGACCGCCCTCCACTCTTATCCCTGATGTATACACTAGGGAGGAAGGTCACGTGACCACCTGGCAGATGTCAGAGGGAGAACTTGGCCCCTCCCTCCCTAGTGTATACATCGGAGTAAGAGAGCAACGGGCGGTCATGTGACTACTGATCAGGGAGAAAGAATAAGGTATTTAGAAGATGAATTTTTAAAAAATGGCATACAGTATATATAACAGGTTATACTAGCAGTGGGGCTGGCAGTGCTTGTGTGCACTGCCTTAACAACCCCTTTAATGTTTCTGTTAACCAATATTAACAGTTATTAGATATCAAAAATATTGCTTATGAAGGTAGTTGTAGTTATGTAATATCTTACTAAAAACAGGTTCCCAAAGAATGTCTTCTGACGAGCACATGGCAGTTGAAGTTCTAATTGGTCTGCCCAGGAGAGGCTTTGAATTGCAATAGAAACTGTATGGATATTGGAAATAAGAGGGAACTTGATTCAGGGGAAACATGCTAAAGTCATGCTTGCCCAATTTTAGCTTGGGCAAAAAATAAATATAATGATTCTCCATAGCTTGTAAAAAAAAGGAGCTTTGGATGCTATACTCCCCTTCTCTCCAGCACAGTCCCCCAAAGTTTCAGTGATTCAGAGATGCATTACTGGTCAGCGTCATTCAACCCATGTCCTGTAAACCCAAGGTGTCATGCCCCTGCTATATGTTTATAGGGGAATGCTGAAGAGAGTGGTGCCACACTCACCAGGGAAGAAAATCATTGGACCGATGACACCTGATGAAAAGGGTATGTATAGAGATTTTGGACTTTGGGGGTGCTGCAAGGAATGGGGGGGGAGCTTAAGGTTGGATTTTAAATCACTGTTTCTGTCTGGGACTAAGAGCTATTATTGTTTAAAAAATGTGCAGATCTCTTGTAGTTTAGCTTTCTTTGTTAGTTTTAAAATTGAAAATTAACATATTTGCATATGTCCAAAAGCCAGTTTTCCAAAAGTATTCACCACATAAAGCTGGTTTCCGTGGACCAGCTCAATAAATTAGTATTTTCTTCATGTCATGCAATAGAACTCATTTACCAAGCTAAACAAAAAAATTGCTTTTGCATACAATGGATATAAAAGTAAAACAAGGCTACAACGCTTAAGAATGAATTTCATTGTGCACTGTGCATACTCTCATACATATGTTGAAGGGTAAATCTTCTGTAATCCCAAATGTATTTTAGGCTTCACAAAATGACAAAATTTAGACGGCGCTCTGAACAAGCCATACATATGCAACAAGCCCGATGCTTTATATTTTCATTGTTCTGTCCTTTCATGACATTGTGCATTAAACCTACTGCAGCTGTCATCTAAAAATCAGCCTGCTTTAAATCTTTAAAAAAAACTGTTCAGTGATATAATAGATGAAAATGTGGATAGCAATTTCAAAGTATATATTAAAAAGCAGATGGAACATATACATGATCTGTGATGATAAATTGACTATACTATAAAGTAGAAAACTAAATGTAGAAAAAAAACAAAAAAAAAAAACTTCACTTTAAATAAACTTTCAACAGTATTTCTAATTTGTCAATTATTAAAAGAAAAGCAGTACATGATACTGTCATAAAGAAAAACGATTTTCACGGCCTGTCAGTAAATAATTTATTCCACATTTCATTGGAGGCTGTTATGGATAGATGTTTACTTGTCTAATGCCGCGTACACACGGTCGGACTTTCCGGCATACTTGGTCCGGCGGACCAGAGTGTGCCGGACAATCCGCCCGTGTGTGGGCGGCGGCGGACTTTTCCGGCGGACTTCTTCCCAAAAGCCCGCCGGACCTAGATTTTAAACATGTTTGAAATCTTTCCGTCGGACTCAGTTTCGGGCGGAAAGTCCGCTCGTGTGTGTGCTGGTCCGACGGAAAGCCCGCTCGTGTGTAGGCTGGTCCGACGGACCAAATACGACACGAGGGGATGGTATTGCATCTCGCGCTCGCTGCAATAGGAAAAACAAATCTTCCTATTGCGGCGAGCGCGGGGCATACCAGGCCCTTAGGTCTGGTATGGATTATAAAGGGGAACCCCGCTACGCCGAAAAAACGGCGTGGGGTCCCCCTAAAATCCATACCAGACCCCGATCCGAGCACGCAGCCTGGCCGGTCAGGAAAGGGGGTGGGGACGAGCGAGCGGCCCCCCCCCTCCTGAACCGTACCAGGCCGCATGCCCTCAACATGGGGGGTGGGTGCTTTGGGGGAGGGGGCGCCCTGCGCCCCCCCCCCCAAAGCACCTTGTCCCCATGTTGATGAGGACAAGGGCCTCTTCCCGACAACCCTGGCCGTTGGTTGTCGGGGTCTGCGGGCGGGGGCTTATCGGAATCTGGGAGCCCCCTTTAATAAGGGGGCCCCCAGATCCCGGCCCCCCACCCTATGTAAATGAGTATGGGGTACATGGTACCCCTACCCATTTACCTAGGAAAAAAGTGTAATTAATAAAACACACTACACAGGTTTTTAAAATATTTTATTAAACAGCTCCGGGGGGGATCTTCCTCCGGCTTCGGGGGTCTTCTTCCGGCTTCGGGGGTCCCTCCGCTTCATCTTCTCCCGGCGTCCGGTTGGTTCTTCTCCGCTCTCCGGCCTCTTCTCCCGGTGTCGCAGGTCTTCGGCCGGCCCCTCCGCTCTCTTCATGTAGCTCTATTGCGAGCGGAGGTCCGGACTTCTTGGCTTCTTGGCTTCTTGGCTTCTCTTCTCTTCTCTTCCCCCAGATGTTGACACGACGCTCTCTCCGGCTGGACTGGTCTCTGAGGGCTGCGTTGTGACTTATATAGGCGGAGACCCCGCCCCCATATGATGTCACAGTCCCTGGGCATGCTGGGACTGTGACGTTTTAGGGGGCGTGGTCGACCACGCCCCCTAAAACGTCACAGTCCCAGCATGCCCAGGGACTGTGACATCATATGGGGGCGGGGTCTCCGCCTATATAAGTCACAACGCAGCCCTCAGAGACCAGTCCAGCCGGAGAGAGCGTCGTGTCAACATCTGGGGGAAGAGAAGAGAAGAGAAGCCAAGAAGCCAAGAAGCCAAGAAGTCCGGACCTCCGCTCGCAATAGAGCTACATGAAGAGAGCGGAGGGGCCGGCCGAAGACCTGCGACACCGGGAGAAGAGGCCGGAGAGCGGAGAAGAACCAACCGGACGCCGGGAGAAGATGAAGCGGAGGGACCCCCGAAGCCGGAAGAAGACCCCCGAAGCCGGAGGAAGATCCCCCCCGGAGCTGTTTAATAAAATATTTTAAAAACCTGTGTAGTGTGTTTTATTAATTACACTTTTTTCCTAGGTAAATGGGTAGGGGTACCATGTACCCCATACTCATTTACATAGGGTGGGGGGCCGGGATCTGGGGGCCCCCTTATTAAAGGGGGCTCCCAGATTCCGATAAGCCCCCGCCCGCAGACCCCGACAACCAACGGCCAGGGTTGTCGGGAAGAGGCCCTTGTCCTCATCAACATGGGGACAAGGTGCTTTGGGGGGGGGGGCGCAGGGCGCCCCCTCCCCCAAAGCACCCACCCCCCATGTTGAGGGCATGCGGCCTGGTACGGTTCAGGAGGGGGGGGGCCGCTCGCTCGTCCCCACCCCCTTTCCTGACCGGCCAGGCTGCGTGCTCGGATCGGGGTCTGGTATGGATTTTAGGGGGACCCCACGCCGTTTTTTCGGCGTAGCGGGGTTCCCCTTTATAATCCATACCAGACCTAAGGGCCTGGTATGCCCCGCGACGGGGCTAGCAAGGTGTCAATCTCGCCGATAAAAGCGGCAAGATTGACATCCTTCTCTAGTCCCGTCGCACCTGAGTCACGTTCAAAATGAACGGACTTGTCCGTGTGTGGGCAAGTCCGTTCATTCTGAAAGTCCGCCGGAACTCCGGCGAAAGTCCGTCGGAAAGACGGGCGGACTTAGCCCGCCGGAAAATCCCGGCGTGTGTGGGCAAGTCCGTTCGTTTTAAAGTCCGGCGCACCTGGCGGACAAAGTCCGTCGGAAAGTGTGCCGGACCAAGTAGGATAGAAAGTCCGCTCGTGTGTACGCGGCATAACTGTACTTTTCTACTTGTGCGTTAAAGAAGATATGCTGTTGGATTGTGTGCTAGCTGTCTAGAACAATTTCTTTAGATGTGTCCTACTGGATAAGAGACTTCCTGATAGCAAGCATTTGGCATTGGACAATAGATTTAAATAATTTATCCCATGCTTACCATAATTAAAAAGGTTTAGGCCTTACTTTGTGGACATATCACTACATATTGTACAACATAATATGTAATATTATGCTGATATGGATATGCCACTACCTTTTTGATCTCTGCAGTGACTGCAGGAGCAGTCATGGCTGCTTTTGCTGATGGAGATATTTTTGATTTTTGTGCGCTCCCACCATACACATTGTATGTGCATGTACAATATGTGGGAGTAGAGGGTTTTCAATCACATATTTGTAGAGTGGTGTTTTTAATTTATTTTATTAAGCTTTTTTTTGGCCTTCTTTATTTTTTGAATTATCTTTATTGCTATCACCATGGCAGAGCAGATGACAGGTTCTCAAAGAGGTGACATTGGGGTCTATTGGACACCTATTGTTACCTCCAAACTCTTTTGAGGCTGAAAGAGCTGGAGTAGCCAGGGTTTAACAGCTCTGAGTCCAGAAGTGCTCAGAGCTGTGCCTTCCAGGTTTATACTACCCACAGGAGGTTAGCAAATGTTTGTTTACTGATCTCCCTCTGCTCCTCAACCCCATACCTGCCATAGATGTCCTAGGCAGCCATCACCCAGGAGGGACAGGTGAGCCCAGGACACATGGTAGAGGGGGGGGAGGCACTTTCCCTAGCATGTAGAAGTGATAGGGCAACTTTAAAGCCACCCAAATCACTTCTTCAACGAAGATGGTAGTCAAAAGAAAAAATGTATACACACTCCCAGTTGTTTTATAGTCTAGCTAATCCCATTTATTAGTTTTGAAAAGAGTAGAAATTTATTAAAGCCCCTGTCTGTTTTTTTGCTATTACCTTTGGGCATCTTTCCTACACGATCTGTCCCAGGAACTTAAAAAGAAGCAAGATGATAACTCTCCAAAATTAGGAATAAAAACCTTTTGGACATTTGTCACTGGAATGGTGATTGAGTGATCAATGACAGTCACTAGGATAAATAGCCAGAAATCATGCAAAAACAAAATATCAGTTTTGGGTGGGGGTGACCAATATAGATGTTTAAGTAGACCTAAACCCTAACTGAATTATATTTTGCTATAGCACAATATATCATAAACAACCTCATTTTTATTTCATAATTGTTTTCCCCTTTTTTCCTTCTCTTTTTTTTAATGGGCTTCCCATCATCAGTATATGCATGTGCTCCAGCTACAGATGACTACCCTTGTTCAGAAATGGCTTCCTGATAGTGATTATGGTGGACCATGCCTGCACAATACGTATATGAAACTTTACTTTAGAGCCATGAATTTTAAATTTATATCCACTTTAAATAAAATGCAGTTATATTCTATTATGGTAACTGTAAATCAGAAACAATATATTCCTCTCCAGATGTCAAGTCAGAACACTCAGGATATTTCAACTTTAAAAACACCATTACTGTCAGTTGGACAAATGTATGCAGAGTTAAGAAGAAATTCACCCTAAAGGTTTTCTTTCCAAGAGCCCTCCCCAGTCTCAAGAAGAGATTAAGATTGATTACCACACAGAATTGTAATCTGAAAGTTAAATATTAGTCAAAATTTGAATATTAAACTTTACTTGTTCATACCAACATGAACAGTAAACAGGTTAGGGGCAAATGGACCCATAAATTAGTTGATTAGGGAAGAAGTGGTCACATACTCTACCCCCATATGAAGTAGATAAGTTGCACCTACTGTGTCACCACCCACTGATGTGTACTAGGGATTTCAAGGAACCCTACATTATCACCATGAACCCCACTGCTTTAGAAGTTTTCCCTTTTTTTGGGGATCTCTTTCAGATTTTCAGATAAACTCTGGTCCCAATACAGAAATGCTGGCAGGCTGGTAATTATCATGATAGGAGAAGCCCGCTTGCTACTATTTGCTATTGTATACCTGTCTATTATCAGAATGAGGGAATAGGGGACACACTTTTTATTCTGGATAGTATTATGTAAACTCGAAACTATAAAACTTTGCAACCAGCACAATTTCTAACTAGAGTAAAAGATGATGTCACAGTTTGGTGTACAAGGTACATAAAATGAACATGTACTGGCTGTCACATTTTCTTAGAGCACATTTGGTAAAGTATAAATGTGGCAACTGTGACCAGCAAAAGTTGGCAAATGTTCACCATACAAATATAGTTTAAAGCAGTTACCAGCAACTGTGCAAGTCAACATTTAAAAAAAGTAGAAATTGAAAAAAAGAAATTTGCACTAATAGTGACAAAAAGCTGCCAGCATCAGCAATAAAACTAATTACAATAAAATATAAAAAACAAAAGGGATGCAGCGCTGAAAATATATGAGTGAACCCCAGAAAAATATCCGGATATGAAACCAGACTATAAAGTGCTAAATACATATACAATCAAAGAGTGAACTGAAAGTAAACCAATAATATTAACTTGACTTGCAGCAGGCAACTCAGTACAATATGTGTCCAGCGGGTGTCCCTCCAGCCGCCGAGTACTGGAGCAGGAGGAGACATGACTGCTGCAAGTTCAATTGCAACCTCTGCCTGCTTTATAGCCTTCAGTGGTTCCCTGAAAAAAGGGGCTAAAAATAGCTGAGATCCTGGTGCAGCAGGAGCAAGAACAATCCTGGGTCACTGGGGACATAGAGGGTACATATACCAGGAACATCGCTATTCAAGTCCGGGTTTTTATGTCACCTTTGGCTTAATGGACGCAGGTGCATGCGCATGCCTATCCCTTCGAGGGAGTCCAGGTTGGAGAACGAGTTCCTGACTACCGTCCATGCTTGTTTGACCCACCACTGCTGGCGTGTGTGTCCACAACTTAGGGTAAGAGTACCCATCCCTTTCCCCTGGTGTTGGAGGCACATTCCTGGGTGTTGTGTGTGAATGTCATCCTGCTTGATCCAATTTTATTATTTCCCATGAATTTTTAGTACTCTGCAATCATGCTTAGGGGATTGAACATGACATTTTGAACTTTATTATATGCAAGTGACTTTTGTGTTGCTATCTATTTATTTTTTCTGAACAAGTTTTTTTGCACATAGGTCATCATATGTGTAAATTCTCTGGCTGTTACAGGTCAGCATAGCTTGTTTGGGTATCACATTATTCAGAATTGTTTATTTTATTACCAGGATCACTCTTTGAATGCATATGCATCTAACATGGCACATAGCACAATGTCATGATATTTTTAATGTTTCACAATATTATTGGTTTACTTTCAGTTCACTCTTTGATTGTATATGTATTTAGCACTTTATTCAGCACTTTATAGTCTGGTTTCATACCTGGATATTTTTCTGGGGTTCACTCATATATTTAAAAAAGTATACCTCAAAGTCCCTTTGTGTATTTTTACAATGACAACTAGTGAAAAAAAAGGTATTTACAATACATAGTAATTAACGTAAGGATTTCAGAAGTAGTACACATTCATACATACTGTATATCCTTTGTTTAATCAGCACACTCTACTAAAGAGGTTAAACTGTAATACATGTAGTAAATTTAGCTTTGATTTACTTTACATACTGTAAATAACATCTTATACAGTAGCTGTTGGAATAATGTGCAAATTGCTTTTATAACCTTTATTACTAAGTTCACTATTTCTAATTTCCATGACAATAAACAGAAGCAAAACAGATAGAAGTTTGTCTTACTGAGTTTTTTCCCAAGTCCTGCCATATGACAGAATGCTTCAGATTGAATTTATCTATGTCAGACCCTTCTGCCTATCTATGACAGATGGAGAGTATACTACTATTCTCTCACTAACAAGCCAGTACAGTTGTCAAGTCTTCTGGACAAATGACCACACATCCATCAAACTGTTCATATAATTTATTAAGCTATCATTTATCAGTTAGGTTGATGCTTTTTTTTAAATACAATTATTTGTGAGATAAAAAAAAAAGTTGACAATTGTCTTATAGGTACTTTGACTTCAGAGACTGAGATTTCACACTTTATGTATACAGGTCATTTTTTTCTACAGACAGCTAAAGTGTTTTTTTATTCTGTATCTCCTATCTGCTCCTAACAGTTTATAGTCAACTGCTGTCAAAAAGCATATGTCATAAATATTGTAATATTCGATTATATAATTGCAATAAAATAAGAAATGGATAGAGATGTCAAACATTTCACTAAAGGCTACACTTATTCTACCATATTTTCAAATTGTTGTGAAAGATTATTACACTAAGGGAAAATAAATTATGCTTTGTTGCTTAGGTTTAAAAGAAGAATGTATATTTCATGAAATATTTATTTACATTTTATGATTTTTTTTTTTTTACAAGCCATGCAAAGCTTTGCAATATTTTGCTGAAGCATTTAGTAAATTGAGTATTACAGTGATGTAAACGGTCAAGTGATAAAACAGAAAAGCAGTTCTTTCCAAAACACAAGGTGAGAATCTTGTCTCAAGTGCCATCTCATGCAGTCATGAGCTGCCCCCTGCTGCTACAAACACAGAGGAAACAGATCATGGATACAGAATTTACCTTTACCCTGCTTGCCTTGTACCTACACTGAAGCATACAAAAAGATTACTGTTGGCCTGAAAATATTATCTGTTCAAAGGGGGTTAATATAAAGTATTGTCAGGATAGCATAAACATTGCAGCCTTGGGTATCATTACAAAGTACAACATGGATGTTTGATAAAAAATAAAGTTGACAAATGTGGCCCCATTTTTAATGCATTGGTATGGCCTTTCCTTACCAATGGGTGGGTGGGGGTAAGGGGGGGCATTAGATGAGGGGGGGGAGGCAGGAGGGCCCACCAGCTTAACATTAGTTTGATCAGAAAGTAAACAAGAGTTGTTTCATGTCCGTGCTGTACATTTGGTGAAGTAACCACTTTGACCACTTAGAATTAAACTTTCTAGTTGCATATTTTTCCTAGTGAGCATTTTTTCCATCTCACATTGATGATTAAGATCAGCCACTATTCCAGAAATGGTGGGAGTATCTGAGGTTTTCCATAACTTGGTAATGTTCCCCTTAGCTGCAAGAAGTAGGTGTATTATAGCAAATCGGGACTCGGGGTGGGGAAAATTTTCAATTCACACATGAAGCAGGCCTGGGGGAGGGGACTAAGGGGATCCCGGAAATAGAGGACATAATTACAAAGATCTGTCTCCAAAAGGAGCTGGGAGACTTGCAGAACCATACAATGTGGGCAATAGAACCTACACTTCTTCACTGCCTTCAGCAAGTAGGGGAATGACCTGGGTAGATTTTTGAAAGGTGGTATGTAGTAAAGTACCACCTATGCAGGGTTTTCTGGTATGATTCCCAATGGTTAGTGCAGTGGGATGCCTCATAGGTTATTCTGAATACTATTTGCCACATGGTCAGGATGATAGGGTAGTTCAGTTCTTCAGACCATTTGCTTAAGGTTGTGATTTGAGAGCAAGGTCCATCATCACTTAGTTTGGAGTAAAATAGAGTTATTCCTTTCTTAGGGTATGGGGAGTATGAGTAAAACTGGAAGATAGAATCGGGGACAGCTACTGCTGTTGAGAGTTTCGAGGATTGAAGGAAGTGGGTGATCCTTGTATATGTGTATGCCTCTGGGTATGTTATGTTATGGTCACAGAGCAGTTTGTCAAATGTTTTCAGATGTTTGTTAGCATAGAAGTCGCCTAAGGTTGTAATACCAAAAGGATACCAGAGAGATATTTGGAGGTCAGAGAAAAATGTGGATAAACTTTAAGGTGTATTGGTAATACGCGCATGGGTATCTTATGGGAGTGTGTGGACAAGTGCTTTTTCCAGGCTTCTAGGGATGCATTGGTTGAAGGAAGGTTTGCTGTATTTGTGGGAGACATGTATTGCTGAGAGGATGAGATTTCCAAAAGAGACCACATTTTCTCAGTTGTTGGGTGCTACCATTAGTATATTTGGTCTAGTATGGAGGCATAATAGTAATTCCTAATATTAGAAAGACCAATTCCTCCTCGGTTATGGGGTCTAGTTAAGATGTAGCTGCCACAAGAAGGCTTGATAGTTCAGGTCAATCAATTGGCCCATAGTGGGAGCTAGCTTGCCAATGTAAATGGCAGGCTACTTCTGAGTTGGGCTACTAATTTTGGAGGAAGGCACAGGGGCAGTAGTTGGGATTTAGAAGTGTTAAGCTTGTAATATGATACAGACCTGAAGTAATGCAGAATTTTCCTGGATTGCCTACAGGGACTGGGAAGGGTTTGCGACCATGAGAATCAGATTGTCTGCAAAGAGGCTGATTTTGTGATCCACCACTTTGTAGAAAATATCTGCAATACATGGGTCTGATCTGATCTTTGCAGCCAGGGGCTCCATTAGCAAAGCTCCCGTAGACGTCCTCTGAAGAAACGCGAGCAGGGCGTGGCCTATTCTGACGCCTTGCAGACATCTCCTCGTATCTGACGCTTTCGGATAACTTACTGCTTATTTGAATCTACCACAATGTGAGTACCACCTGTAATCTGACCTAATAAAAATGTTAAATGGTTTTACACTATGGAACTTTTCTTTTTCCTTCATGTTCTAATGACATCTTGATCCTGATCCTGCCAAGTACTGCCACACAGTGGCACATACTGTGACTGCATGTTACCCCTGAAGGGGATAAAAAGCTGGTGAGTCTCTGCACGATCACAGCGTGAGACACCAGCACTCGGAATACACCTGTTGCTATTTAAAGGGATACACCAGGCAATTTCACAGAGACTGTTATTTTTCACTTTATGGTGCACCAGGCACATATCACGGCTGGTTTAAACAGCAATTTTATCACAAAGTGACACCAATCATACGGACTGTTTAATTACCAATTATATAATATTCTAGTGTGATCACACAATATTTTTATCATTTTTAAGGTTTATGATATTACTTTCACAAGCTGCATGATACGTGTGATATATTTTATTGTGTTCACTTACTTATTTATTTATTTATACATCATTTCCTTTTTTTCTCTATGGATTATAGCACAGGTCAGTTTAAAATATTTAAAATAATATTTAAAATATATTTTTTACTTTAATATATTTTTTTGTGTTTACAATTCACTGGAGAAGTTTGGTCCCAATATTAGGATTTAGGACAGTGCCATACTCACCCCCCTTTTTTTCACATTTACTTACAGTATAAAGCAATACAGCAACAATACAATTTAATACAAGAGGGTTAGGAGGGCCCTGCTTCTGGGAGCTTGCAATCTAATAGGGAGGGGCTGGTGGAACAAAAGGTAATAACTGTGAGGGATGAACTGATGGGAGAAATAAAATATTTGGTTATTAGCTAAAGGCAGGATAGGCTTCCCTGAAAAGACGAGTTTTCAGGGATCACATAAAAGTGGACAGAGTAGGAGATTAATGGACAGATTGGGATAGAGAGTTCCAGAGGGTGGTAGAGGTGCCTGAGAAGTCCTGGAGATGAGCATGGAAGGAGGAGACAATGGAGCTAGAGCGCAGCAGGTCTTGGGAGGAGTGGACAGTTTGGAAACAAGATTGAGGATGTAGATCAGAGCAGAGTTGTAAATGGCTTTGTATGTTATTGTTAATGTTCTGAATTATATTCGTTAGGCAATGGGAAGCCCGTGGAGGGATTGGCAGAGGGAGGTGGTAGACACTGAATGGTTGGTAAGGTAGATGAGTCTAGCAGCAGCATTTATGATAGACTGAAGAGGGGATAGCCTATGAAGAGGTAGGGCTATGAGGGAGGGGGTTAGAATAGTCAAGATAAGGGAGTAAAAAAGTTGCTTAGTGGTTTCAATGGTTAAAAAGGGGTACATTTTATTAACCTGGCAAGAGGGGAGGGACTGATAGTTGTATTATTGATCTTGATGGAGAAGTCACGGGATGAGGCACAGGCAAGAGGGAATATTATGAGCTCAGTTTATCAAGTGACCAAGGGAGTAGATGGAGAAGAGGAAGGGTCAGAACCTTGGGAAACCCCTACAGAAAGAGGAAGTGGAGAGGATGAGACAGAGTTATAGGTAACACTGAAAGGGTGCTGTGATAGATAGGAGGAGAACCAGGAGAGAGCAGAGTCCTGAAAGCCAAGGGAGTGGAGTTTTTTGAGGAGGAGGGGATGGTCAACAGTAGGCCACAGAAAGGTCTAGTAATATGAGAATGGTATAGTGACCATTAGTTTTAGCAGTTAGTAAATCATTATTAAGTTTTAGTAGGGCAGTTTTAGTGGAGTGTAGTAAGTGAAAGCCAGAGTGTAGGGGTCAAATAGGTTGTTGCAGGTAATTTAAGACTCTTGTTGACTAAGCATTTTAAAAGTTTAGAGGTAAGAGGGAGCAAGGAGATTGGTCTTAAGTTGTTCAGGCTGGTGGGGTCCAGTGAGGGTGATCAGTGCATGTTTTAGAGGGAAAGGTGCCAGTAGAGAGCGAGAGATTGAAGATGTGAGTGTAGGAGCATAGGATAAAATAAGAAAGAAACTGTAGTAGTTGTGAGGGTCCAGTAACGAGGTCCAGTGGACAGGTGGTAAGTAGGGATGAGCCGAACACCCCCCTGTTCGGTTCGCACCAGAACATGCGAACAGGAAAAAAGTTCGTTCGAACATGCGAACACCGTTAAAGTCTATGGGACACGAACATGAATAATCAAAAGTGCTAATTTTAAAGGCTTATATGAAAGTTATTGTCATAAAAAGTGTTTGGGGACCTGGGTCCTGCCCCAGGGGACATGGATCAATGCAAAAAAAAGTTTTAAAAACGGCCGTTTTTTCAGGAGCAGTGATTTTAATAATGCTTAAAGTCAAACAATAAAAGTGTAATATCCCTTTAAATTTCGTACCTGGGGGGTGTCTATAGTATGCCTGTAAAGGGGCGCATGTTTCCTGTGTTTAGAACAGTCTGACAGCAAAATGACATTTTGAAGGAAAAAACTCATTTAAAACTACTCGCGGCTATTGCATTGCCGACAATACACATAGAAGTTCATTGATAAAAACGGCATGGGAATTCCCCAAAGGGGAACCCCGAACCAAAATTAAAAAAAAAAAATGACGTGGGAGTCCTCCTAAATTCCATACCAGGCCCTTCAGGTCTGGTATGGATATTAAGGGGAACCCCGGCCAAAATTAAAAAAAAAATGACGTGGGGTTCCCCCTAAATTCCATACCAGACCCTTCAGGTCTGGTATGGATTTTAAGGGGAACCCC
The DNA here is from genome assembly GCF_042186555.1 of Aquarana catesbeiana. NCBI lineage: Eukaryota > Metazoa > Chordata > Amphibia > Anura > Ranidae > Aquarana > Aquarana catesbeiana. Next base: position 413,020,042 of record NC_133324.1, read on the forward strand.
GCGCCAAAAAAAAAAAAAAAAAACAGCGTGGGGTCCCCCCAAAAATCCATACCAGACCCTTATCCGAGCACGCAACCTGGCAGGCCACAGGAAAAGAGGGGGGGACGAGAGTGCGGCCCCCCCTCCCTCCTGAACCGTACCAGGCCACATGCCCTCAACATTGGGAGGGTGCTTTGGGGTAGCCCCCCAGAACACCTTGTCCCCATGTTGATGAGGACAAGGGCCTCATCCCCACAACCCTGGCCGGTGGTTGTGGGGGTCTGCGGGCGGGGGGCTTATCGGAATCTGGAAGCCCCCTTTAACAAGGTGACCCCTAGATCCCGCCCCCCCTGTGTGAAATGGTAAGGGGGTACATAAGAAAATGAAGAAGAGAAGAAGAGAAGAAAAGAAGAAGAGAAGAGCGGGAGCCTCCCCCCCATGCCATGGGTGCGGAGCGGCCCGAGGAGAAGAAGATAGAAGACGCCGCGGAGGAGATGCTGGACGAGAACGCCGGAGGAAGAACCAGAAGAGCCAGAAGAACCAGAAGAACCAGAAGATGAAGGAAGATAGAAGAAAGAAGAAGCATTTAAATAAAGGAATTGTCAAAAACTGTCTCTTGTCATTTTTAACATTTTTGACACTTTCTTCGTGAAATGGTAGGGGTACTTATGTACCCCCTTACCATTTCACACAGGGGGGGGGGCCGGGATCTGGGGGTCACCTTGTTAAAGGGGGCTTCCAGATTCCGATAAGCCCTCCGCCCGCAGACCCCCACAACCACCGGCCAGGGTTGTGGGGATGAGGCCCTTGTCCTCATCAACATGGGGACAAGGTGTTTTGGGGGGCTACCCCAAAGCACCCTCCCAATATTGAGGGCATGTGGCCTGGTACGGTTCAGGAGGGAGGGGGGGCCGCACTCTCGTCCCCCCCTCTTTTCCTGCGGCCTGCCAGGTTGCGTGCTCGGATAAGGGTCTGGTATGGATTTTTGGGGGGACCCCACAACGTTTTTTTTTTTTTTTTTTGGCGCGGGGTTCCCCTTAAAATCCATACCAGACCTGAAGGGTCTGGTATGGAATTTAGGGGGAACCCCACGTCATTTTTTTTTTTAAATTTTGGCCGGGGTTCCCCTTAATATCCATACCAGACCTGAAGGGCCTGGTATGGAATTTAGGGGGACTCCCACATAATTTTTTTTTTTTAATTTTGGTTCCGGGTTCCCCTTTGGGGAATTCCCATGCCGTTTTTATCAATGAACTTCTATGTGTATTGTCGGCAATGCAATAGCCGCGAGTAGTTTTAAATGAGTTTTTTCCTTCAAAATGTCATTTTGCTGTCAGACTGTTCTAAACACAGGAAACATGCGCCCCTTTACAGGCACACTATAGACACCCCCCAGGTACGAAATTTAAAGGGATATTACACTTTTATTGATTGACTTTAAGCATTATTAAAATCACTGCTCCTGAAAAAACAGCCGTTTTTAAAACTTTTTTTTGCATTGATCCATGTCCCCTGGGGCAGGACCCAGGTCCCCAAACACTTTTTATGACAATAACTTGCATATTAGCCTTTAAAATTAGCACTTTTGATTTCTCCCATAGACTTTTAAAGGGTGTTCCGCGGCATTCGAATTTGCCGCGAACACCCCAAATTGTTCGCTGTTCGGTGAACTTGCGAACAGCCAATGTTCGAGTCGAACATGAGTTCGACTCGAACTCGAAGCTCATCCCTAGTGGTAAGGCGAGTTTCTGAGAAAAGGTTAGCAACCCCTTCGGTAGTAGTAAAGTCAAAAGAGGAAAGTGTTGAGGGTGGTTTTGTACAAGGTATGTTAAGCGTGATCGATATCTGTGCATCAACCTTGTCTTTGAAGTGATTGGCAATCCCGTGAGCAGTGCATGAGTTACCGGGTGGTGGTGGTGATGGAAAAAGTAGAGAGTTAAAATTAGAAAAGAGACGACGGTGACTGAATGACAGCATGTTAATGAGAGTGACAAAGTAGGCTTGTTTGGCGGCATAGAGGGAGGAATTGTTTTTTAAGAAGGCAGATTTATATAGGGTGAATGCTTGCTGGGACTTGGTTTTATGCCACAATCGCTCCAGTGCACAGTTATGTCTTTTAAGATTTCTGGTATCATCATTGCTATTTATTTTATTGAATAGAAAACAAGGATGGCAGGTGTTAGCCCAGTCATATGATCAGTAAAATCATATGACTGGCCTCTCCTCCATTCATGGGCTTCTCTCTGCAGAGAGAACTCTGTGTGACTCAGCAGGCTTCAAAGCATAGCCTATATTTTAGGAACGGCTTATAAAATTGTATGTAGGTTTTGCAATGTACAACAGAGTACATATAGTGACACCATCTGTCTACTATAAACAGACCCCTTAGTTTACCTGTGTTTCTTTACTTAGTGAACGTTAATAAAAGGGGTGTGAAAGTTAATAGGTGGCTATTTTCAGCACATGGCAATTTGAATAACCAACCTGGCTTAATGTCATTGCACATTCTGCATACATCAGGATTTTCCAAAAGCCATTTTTATGCTCACTCATCCAATCTTTGTAGTTTTGCTACCCTTTTTAAACAAGTAAATGATTAAAAAATCAAGAACTGTAAAACAATTCAGAAATGTTATCCATTATAGTTCATATTAATGAATATTGTGACAACCCAGTTGAATAAATAAGAATTCATTATAGTTTCTATCCAAGGTCAGGTATATTAGACACTTTAAAATATTAATCAATTGTACACAAACTGTGATACCAATGAAGCTACATGGATGTTATAAAACATCAAGCAATAAAGTTATATTACAGGCAGTTTGTTTTCTGTCAATATTTAAAACTATAATTGGACTGTGTGGGAAAAAGTCAGGATTTTTGAAAAATAATAAGACTGTAATTTGTAACTGGTACCTGTGCAGCTTGACTGCCATAAGACCTCTACATCTCACTCCTTAAATTCTGTTAGTGAATGTACCAACTTATATCCAGAGATGACCAAATAAAGCAACAGTTTGCAACAGTCAACAAAGAAGAAAAAATATGACTGTTGTTGATGTAGCCCCATGTTATTTTAAATAATGGGTCATGAGTTCTAAAACCATTTATAGTAATAATAGTAATAATAATGCAACACTCCATGACTAAATATATTTGCCCTGAAAAAATCTTACAAGTTATAAAAAAAGGATACATTTTGCACAAGCATGTTTCATTTAGGGCCAGTGAACCCTCAAGTGGCATGCAATAACTTTCCAACTTATATTGCAATGATGGATACAAAGGATGACATAAAAGCAGCAGGTTCTAAAGATTAGGTTGATTTAACGTGATATCTTTCAAAAATAAGTGTTGACAAAGAATACTACACTCCTGGCCATTATCCAAATTAATTACCATTAAGTCCCTGTCAACATGATGAATTCATTGAGCTGAATACAAAGATGTTATTGCATTCAACTGGTTGATGCCATCATGAAAAATGTTCTTTAATGGACACTGCTGGCATTTAGAGGTATCAGGGGTGGGACCTGTGTACTGCCAATGATCACCAAATACACTGGTTAGCTCTGTTTCATTTCTCTGAAAATAAGCACAGTAAAGAACATATGATTATATGCATTTGGCTAGGTTAAGTTGGTCAGTCTATCTATATGTCATTGATATAATTTCATAATTGATAACACTGTTTGGGAAATTGAACTTTACAGATTGTGCAAATATGTATATTCTTGCTTCTTCATATATGTAAGTGCCTAAAATGGACTTTTGTTTGTTCCGTTCATTTTCTGGTTATTTTTATTGTACTAATTCCCACCACATCTGCTAGAATGCTGTTTTGTTGATCTATCACCTTTACTGTAAAAGTGTGCTTACTTATGTTGCATTAACAAGCTCTACCTGTCAAAACAGAGCTAGGGACAGCTGGGAAGGAAGCAAGAGGGCCAAACTCACACATGTAGCTTACTCCCTAAAACACCTAGCTCTGCAGTCTGTGTCCCAAAGCAGCAAACTACAGGGATTAAATTGAATGTCTACAAGTATTACAGTGACAGGGCTCAAGCAAAGTTTGAAAATTAAAAGTGGCAAATTAAAACTCAATTCTCCAACACTAAATGCTCACAACTTTATTTTCACATCATGACAAGGGATTAATTATTTCAAAACATTTTATCATGTTCCCTTTTTCAGATAACGGAGAACCATCTGTTGTGTACCCAAAATTCACTATACAAATTGTGTATTTTACATTACATATCCCTTTCTATAAACAGAAGGTAATTTTCCTGTTTCTCATAAATTCAGGCTGATCAAAACAGATGTGTTAGAGGGCATATGCTTCTAAAAGAGAAAAACCATCAAAGTGAACTGTGGTTGCATATGGTAATACAGGACTATTGTGTTCACCCAGTTAAGCAAAAGTAGAATCTAACTTTGCATTATTTGTCAAACACCATTTAAAAGAACATTGTTTATATGAAATGTCAACATAAAATGGCAATGGAGTAATTTTCCTAAAAATATAAAACTTTTACTAGAGAACTTTAGGTGTTTATGTGTAATTGGGTCTGTGTTTACTATATGAATTTCCTTTCATGTTTATTTACACTTAATTACACGAATAATGTGGTCACAATACATATAGTTTTTTTTTAAAACTATAAGTACATTTGTTATTAATATTATACAAGATTTATATAGTACCAACAGTTTGCGCAGCCCTTTACAGACAGACAGTACAGTTACAAAAGAAAAAAATCGATACAGGATGAATCAAAGGGCCCTGCTCATTAGAGCTTAAAATCTAGGAGGGAGGGCCAAGTGATACAAAAGGTAATAGCTGTGGGAGATGAGCTGATGAAGAAAATAAAAGTACAGGTGTGGGCAGAATAGGCTTCTCTGAAGAGGAGGGTTTTCAGGGATCGTCTAAAAGCAAACAGAGTAGGAGATAGATGGACAGATTGGGGTAAAGAGGTTCATAGGATGGGAGAAGCTCAGGAAAAATCCTTGAGGCAAGCATGGGAGAAGAAGACGAGGGAGCTTGAGAGCAGGAGGTCTTGGGAGGAAGGAAGAGAACGATTAGATTGGTATTTTGAGAGTAGGTTAGTGATGTAGCTGGGGGGCCAAGTTGTGGATGGCTTTGTATGTTATTGTTAGTATTTTGAATTTATTTAATTGGATGAGTGGCAACCAATGGAGGAATTGGTAGAGAGGGGTAGCAGACACTGAGCAGTTGGTAAGGTGGATGAGTCTGGCAGCAGCATTCATGATGGACATTTATGTATATTACAGAATTAAAAACATTGGATCACTGATTATTTTATTTACTGTATACAGTATATTGTGCTATTTTGAACCATACACACTTTCATTACCATATACTGGAAAACTTTTGGTTGATATGACAAAGAGAACCCAATTTTGTCAACTATCTGTGATTGGCTTTACTGTCATGCTTTTAACAAACACACAAACACTTTGGAGTTGATTTACTAAGGGCAAAGAGATTGCCCTATGTAAGCGCAGATGCACTCATATTCTCCAGAGCTTAGTGAATGTGGTTTAGCTCTGCTGATTTCTATCATCCAATAATGTGCAAGCAAAATGCTGTTTTTTTTAATTTTCCTTTAAACTAATTGGTTATTCTTTACAAAGTGAAGCTTCACCACATTCCCTTACGCGCTGGGGGAAAAAGTGTAACTGCACTTACAATGTGCACAGTCTATTTGGCTTTAGTAAATCAAGCCCTTTGTTTCCTTGCTAGTTTGCTGTAAATGTACAAACATAGTTTGTAAACATTTATTTAAATACTCTATCTAGAAATAATTAATATTAATATTCAATTAAAAAGGGCTTTCATATCTGGACACTTTTACAACTGTGTCTTCAGGTGTTGTTTATTTTTAATATTTTGTTTAACCAGTTCAATACCAGGCATTTTTACCCCCTTCCAGCTGATCAGCTGCGTCCAATCACACACAAAGTTCTGTGTTTACAAACACACAGGCCTCCGTGTGCATAGAAACAATTATATGACTGTTTCTTCCCCTGAAACACAGGTAGAAAAATAGCCAGATCAGAAGGTAAAGCATTAACTCCTTGATTGTCCCTAGATGTTAACCCCTTCTCAGCCAGTGTCATTAGTGCAGTGTCAGTGTACAGTATTTTCACAGATCACTGAATTAATGTCACTAGCAACATCGGTGTCAGTTAGAGTGTCTATTAGCTCACCCGCCACCTTATCAGTCACACTATACGTTTCTGATCACTACCAGTACAGTGTAGCATCCATAGCTGCATAAATTCCAATATATATATATATATATATATATATATATATATATGTATATATATATATCATACTTTGTAGACACTATATCTTTTACACAAACCAATTAACATACACCTATTGGGATTTTTTATTTATTTTTTACCAAAGACATGTAGCAGAATTTATTTTGGCATAAGGTTATGAAGAAGTTTAATTTTTTTTTAATTGGATATGTTTTATAACAGAGAGTAGAAAATATATATTTTTTTTAAATCTTATTTTTTTATTTATATAATAAAAATAAAAAACCCAGTGGTGATCAAATAGCACCCAAATAAAGCTCTATTAGTGTAGAAAAAATGATATCAATTTAATTTGCATACAGTGTTGCATGGCTGGGCAATTGCTAGTTAAAGTAGCACAGTGCTGAATAGCAAGAATTGCCCTGGTCACGAAGGGGGTAAAACCTTCGGGAGGATATGTGGTTAATATTTTTTACAGGAAAGCAGTATTCAATATTATTTAGTTGATGATTATTGATTACTGATTATTTTGCTCTATATACAATATATTTTTAAAATTTATAAATATATATATATATATATATATATATATATATATATATATATATATATATATATATATATATATTAACCACTATCATTTCACATTGTATTTACTACCTTCTAATATAACCAGAGAAACCTTAACCTGTGTAACATAATGTGTTTATGTGAAATCTCCATCAACAGCTGTAAATAATATTGTAATTAGAAATATATTTCAGTTAGAAGGAAATATATTTAAATTATTGAGTGTTGTGTTGGAGTTACTGTAATTAGTTCAACTTCAAAGGTTGGCCTTTTGTTTTCCCTGATCACATCTCACATGGGTAGTAAACAGCAGCCTTCTTTGACTCATCCAATCAGGCTGTGCCCAATATACATTTACTAGGTACAGTGACCAATTAGAGAGAATTACATTAGACACAGTACAGAAAGGAGGGGGGTTTATGCTTTGTGACCAAGCTAAGTTCCTTTTGTGTTTGAGGACACATGGCAGTCACCATGGGCTGACCTGAAGTTAACAGGTAATCCAATACTATACTTGCATCTTATATTGTATTGTAAATATAGTTGTTGTGGGTAATTTTTAAATATCACGTAAGCCAGGAGACCTACACTGTACATTGTGTTGTAAATACTGTCTGGTGTGTAACTTGTATATATTATGTAACCCTATCAATAAATGTGTATTTCGGATGGAACTACCTCTTTTGTGTAAGATCTCTCAGATCTAGATATGTATATGTCCATACTACTACAATGATTGAGGTGTATGCACATAATCACATAAACTAGATGACACCTGTTTCTTAAAAAAACAATAATGGGTTTATAACTGTGCTAGAAGATGGACATTTTTAAAGAATTCTACATTATTTTGTTTTAAAATAGACATTCATTGTTTTACTATTTGTGTATATTGTTATAAAGTCTCAATTTCTTCTCAGAAGAAAGTTGCTTTAATCAAAGTTTAATTCCCCATGAAAAATGAAGTCTGTAGTACACTGACTGGATGTCCTTTCCTTCCCAATAGAGCCCAATTATCCCACTATATCCGGTGATCCAGGTGACAGGATTTGATTTATTGCTCTCACTCCCAGACTACAATAGCTCTGCAATCTACTGTCAGCATTATCTGCTGCTTTGCACTGGTACGTTAGCAAGCACAAAAATTATTCCAAGACTAGGTTCACTAACCTAAAATAGCATTTCTTTCTGCAATCTGTCACTGTGCCTTTGACCCTCTGATTTGGCTTAACAGACAACCAAGGATCTATTTTTATAAGCCATCCACAGTTTCTTTCAATTTTGTGCTATAGACCAATTCAATATCATGTCTCTTATCTTCTGTGAACATGACAGAGGAACATAATGTAGTGTACACAATTAGGTTATTATACACCAAGATACAATTGGATATATTTTGGTACCCTGAAGTGTAAAATGGAGTAGTCTATTTAGAAGGGTGCATTACTCTGAGAATAGCACTTTGTTGTATTTGTTCCTTCCTGAATTTAAAATATAATACAAGATAAAAGTTAACTAAAAAAGTAAACTACAATAGCATTTTATTCTCAACCAGTGTACGTATTAGGGTATAGGCTTCTGGAGCAGTGTAATTAATCCCTACTTCAGTTCAAGTTTTTTTCCAGATTTGCGGATCTTTAAGTGTTGGCTTCACTAATTTATGTGTAGTTATCATTAGAAGGGTAACAGTGGCTGCAGCAATTTTAAAAAGGAAGCTGGTGACCCTGCAATATCATGTTATTCATACTTAAAAAAAATTCTCTCCACTTATTTGAAATGGTTAGCAGATATGCCTCCAAGATCTGGATAAGTAAATAATGTATTTGACAACAAAGTTTTCTATCAAATAAGTAAATCAATTCTGAATGACAGCATGAAAACCAAAATTCTGAACAATTATTATAAAGAATCTTTATGAAATTAAGTTGTTCTGGGACTGCAACCTCCTAGGTGAAGACATAGCTTATTTGACTTTTACTCTAGGTAGGGTTTTTCAATAAAAACAACTACACAGGACTTCCGGTTCAGGCGCCACATGAGGAGAAGGTGAGCAGACCCAGCTCCCAGTGAGCTTCTCTCTAAAACCCGCTCCCCAAGCTGGCTTTAACTTTGGGGTAATTCCCCACCACCTCCACAATCCCCTGGGACCCTCATGGATCGGTTTGTGGAGCGATTCCACAACTGACCTGTCTAATCGGTGCAGCAAGCCTCAGGAGACACAGCGGCCACACCAGCTAACATAGCACCCGCTCCCAGCACCAAGGACAGCTCTCAACCCTCCCCACCATGCAATACAGCAGCCTATGAGTCTAACTCCCCAGCGGGCATAGCCCAGGCTGTGGTTGCCCTACTCACATCTACTCTAGCAGCTACAGTAGACATAGCTGTTCAGAGGGGCTTGGAGCAGCTGAACCTTGAATTCCAGGCACAGGCTCAAAGGCTATCACATGCAGAAGAGAGGATCTAATCCCTGGAAGATGCTGGAAGATGCTATCCTTGCACAAATCTCTAACTCAAAAAAAAAAAAGAAAAACTCAATGATCTGGAAAATCGCATGCGGCTAAATAACCTGCACATTGTCGGGCTTCCAGAATCATTCTCCACTACACAGCTCATTGACCCTCATGCCAGAACCATCCCTGAGCAACTGGGCCTGCGCATTCCCTGCATTGTGGAGCGTGCTCACATTATTGGTCAGTGAATGGATCAACGCACTAAACCCAGATCTGTTATCGTCAGATATCTCAACTATGCAGACAAGAATGTTATCCTGCAAAGGTTCTGTCACTCTCATTCTTTGTCAATTGAGGGTTCAGACCTGCTGTTATTTGTCGACTACTCAGTGGAAGTAATGAAGCAACGCAAAGCCTTCACTGTGATTTGCTCGACGCTACACCACAAACACATCAAGTTTACCTTGTCCTATCTGGCAGTTCTACATGTCCAGTCATCAACTGGGTAACATCTCACATTTACTTCTCCTGAAGATGCAGAGCACTACATCAACAGAACCTCCGACATGGATAAGGATCAGCAAACCCCTGCAGACGGTACTTCTCCTACCACCACCAAAAATCCTTTCTTGACCTCTCAACACAAGCATAGTCCTTACAAACCTCCATACAAATGAACCTGCTTTGCTAACCAGGCCGAACGTTCAGAAATTCAGTGACATGCTCCTGGTTCTCCTGTATGTCTAGAGTTCTTGTGAGAAATGGTAACTACACTATGCTCCTTCTTTTATAGGATTTGTTATGTTACAACCTTGAATAGTTGCACTATGTAATGCTCGTTGCACTTTTGGTTTAGTGTATATTTTTTCTTATTATGGCCTTTAGCGCGCCCACTTTCACTGGCTTGTTTAATGCTTCCTCAATGGGATGAACCCCAGAATACTTCCCTGCTCTCCTGTTACTTGTTACGAGTTCCCTCCCCCCCGAAGTTCCACCTTCAGACCTCCGAGAGGAGCCTTTGACAGGTAGAAGCTTTGCCTAGGAGTTAGTTATGTGGAAAAAAGTGAAGCCCACAAAATATTGTTGGTGGCTTTTTCACCCTCTGATTTTTTTTTTTTTAGTTTATTCTTTTATTTTAGTGCGGTTTACCTGTTTTGTCTCTATACCCTCAGATACTCCTCATTGTGTTGATGATCCTCAGCTTGAAGGAACAATGCCTGTCAGGAGGCTTCTTTATGCGCTATCGCTCCTGTACTCCCTTCCGAAACAGACGTGGCTTCTCAAAGTGATGGGGATCACCTAAAGGTTAATTCCTGGAATGTCAAAGGGCTGCATTCACCAAGTAAGCGTGTGCAAATTCTTAGACATTTGAAACGTCTCTGAGCAGATGTGGCACTCCTCCAAGAGACCCATCTGTCCGAGGATGACTTATCACATCTCCGTAAATTATGGGTGGGTGATGTATACGGCTCGCCGACACTAGATCATAAAGCTGGAGTGGCTATCCTACTGAATAAAAATTTGAGACATACCAGTCGGAGTGTTAGGACTGACTCAATTGGCCACAAAATGACATTACATTTATCGTTAGCCTCCAGCGACATTGCTATCACTAACATCTATGCCCCTAACCCTCATGATGCTCTCTTTTTTCAAGACATGGTGTACTGGATATTACAGGTTCCTGAGACCCTTCATTTAGTCGGTGGGGATTTCAACTCATGCACACATCAGAAGATCGCACTAGAAATAGATCCCACTCACCGCGAGACCGCGTCTCCCTGGTCCATCTTGTCTATGTGTTTGTAGATGTGTGTTTTTTCTCACCCACATAACTCCTTTTCCCACATTGATTTTTTTCGCCTTCCCTGCGCCTGTTTCAGCACTTACTGATATGACAATAAGCGACACAGTGATCTCAGATCACAGCCCAATTCTCAATGCTAAGCCCTATTCCCCCTCACCCATTTGCTTTCCTTCATATTTAGCTGAAAATGAAGAGTTTTGTCTAATGCTCTACAACACCTGGGGAGAATATGCCTCCTCTAACAGAGCACACCTTACCAACCAAAAACTTTTTTGGGAGGCAGGTAAAACCTTTTTAAGAGGTAAAATTATGTCATATACCTCCCAGTTTTAAAGACATTACCAACAGCAATTTCAACAGTCTAGTGAAACTCTGCATTTAGCATATGAAGCCCTAACACGAAATCACACTTTGGTTACCATAAAAGCCTAGCAGCCTGCCAAAAACTCCTTTGACATGTAGGTGGAGTAAAAGGAAGCAGCTAAGACATCCTATTCTACCCTACGCTTTTACAAATTCAGTAATAAAGCAGGCAAACTTTTAGCCAAACTAAGTGCGGGTCCTAGATGGCCCACATATGTATCTGCTCTAAAAAATGCTACAGGCTCCCTTGTTACCTCCCCTGCAGAGATTAGTGAAATATTAGCTGACTACTACACTTCACTTTATTCTGAAGATTGGTTTGATCAGACAGCAACAAAGGCTCTGCTAGCCAAAGTGCAGCTACCTAAACTTACCTTGGCCCACCTAGAGGCTCTTAATGCTCCCATCTCTTTAGAAGACATCTGGGCAACTATTAAATCTCTATCATTGGCTAAGGCACCAGGGCCTGATGGCTATACAGCTGCATTCTACAAACTAACTAAAGACTTCATTCCTGATACTCTAAAACACTTCTTTGCATCCATGTGGGAAGGTGGCCCATACCTTCCAACGGGAACACAGGCACACATCAAGCTTATTTCCAAGAAAGGGAAGGATGCCCTCCACCCCGGGTTATATCGACCGGTCCCCCTAATCAATATAGATGTAAAAATTCTATCCAAAATAGTCACATCGAGCCTAGCTCCCCTACTACCGAATATACTCAACCCAGCCCAATCCGGCTTTGTCTCGGGACGTTCTGCAACCTTGAACATTCGTAGAGTTCTGTTGGCACTGGAACATGCTAAATCGCACCCAGATCAAGATGTCACCATCATCTCACTTGATGCCAAAAAGGCATTTGACAACATTAGCTTCTCCTGGTTATTTAGAGTGATGGCTGCATTTGGGTTCTCAGGTCTGAACGTCCGTTTCATACAACAGATGTATAAATCTCCGATGGCCCGACTCCTGACTTTATCTCGAACACCATTCCTCTGACAAAGAGAACAAGACAGGGATGCCCTCTCTCCCCTCTACTTTTTAATTTAGCTATTGAGCCCCTATCTAGGCTTCTTAACTCCCCTGCTGGTGTTAGTGGTATCACTGTTGGCAACCAATTTTTTACTCCGCTCTTTTTGTGGATGATATTTTACTTTTCTCCACCAACCCCTTTGTCAGATTTTGACAAGCTCCAGAGACTATTTGCGGCCTTTCGCCTCAGTTTGGGTTTCAGAATCAACTTCGATAAAAGCAAAGTCCTGGCACTAAATCCTAGACTGTCTACCAAGTGGCATTTATCTTCACCATTTACTATAGCCACACATCACATCACTTACTTGGGCATACGTATAGGCCATGAACTTTCCTCCCTGTACAGCCTTAACTACCCATCTCTGATATCTAAGATTGTCAAGTGGAAATGGAATCTTGGGCGGCCCTCCCCCTCTCGCTCTTTGGGAGATTAAACCTTTTTAATATGGCTTTTTAATATGTCTATATCCACTGCAAACCCTACTACTTTTATTGAAACACTCTTATGTACACAAAATCCAAAAAGCATTGACCACTTTCCTGTGGTCTTGCAAGAAACCACATTTAGCCTTTCAAAAACTTTGTCTCCCTAAGTCCGAAGGTGGAGCAGGCCTACCCAATATACGATTTTACAATCTAGCATGTTTACTCAGACAGGGCTTAGATTGGATATCTAGAAAGTCCCGCTATTCCAATGTTATACTTTAGCATGCCCTGGTATCTCTGTTCACTCTCTTTTTACAGGCATGTAAAAAGGGTTATAGATGTCTCCAGACGCGGCTCACAGGCGTGTGTTCCAGGAACCAGGAAGTGCATTCCAAGGAGCAGCTGGTCTTTGTAGGGGACCAAGGATGTCTTTGATAACGCCCTGTGGATGGGCGAAACATGTTGACGCATTTCCGGCAGTGCTAACGTAATTTCCTGCTCCTTGGAACGCACTTCATGGTTCCTGGAATGCACGCCTGTGAGCGGCGTCTGGACACTTCTATAACCTTTTTTACATGCCTGTTTTTATCAGCTGTGTTGTAAGTACCCATTTTTATATGGAATAAATTCCCTTTCAAACGGCACTTTCACTATTAGTTTCAATTCTTTTCCTTTCTGGTGCCTGGCGAATCTGCTGAGAAATTCTACTATAAACCTGCATCTGATGTGCACACCACTACCCCTGAACTCTTCTGGATACCATCATTTAAGCCTGAAGCGACCCCCAGATTGGGGGTCATCATCATTTGGTGAGTGGGGACACATATGGACACATATGCACCTGAAAGGTTCTGGAGTGTCTGTGGCTCACTGCACCTGAGAAGTTTTTTTCCCATCAAGGATTTGAATATATATATATTTTTTTAAATTTCATTTGGACTTTACTTTATATGGATTTTGCTTTATTCACATCTGCACATATTTATACGTAGTTTTGCACATATATTATCATTTGTGAGTGTCACATTTTCATATTTTATCCATTTTGTCTAGTGATAAGCACTTTGTGTGTGGCAGCTGCTTTAGTTTTCTTTTTTCGCTATTTTTTCACCATTCAGCGCGAGTTCATATTTTAGGATATATAGTTTTAGATCCTCTTCAAAAGTCCATTGTTGATGTAGTGCTCCAATGGGATGATTATTCTATTTCCAGCCTTTACTCCCAACTCATCCTGCACCAATCGGACACATACCACCTTGCTCCATTAAAAAAACGGGCTTCTATCTTTGATGATGTTGACCTTCCGGAGAAACTTCTCAAAAGCTACCGTTATATCCATAAACTTACCATATCAGAAACCTGGAGGGAAACTCAGTTTAAAATTATCCACAGGGCCTATCTACGGCGTACTCTGCTACACTGCCTATGGGACTGCTCGGCTATCCCTCTATACTGGGATACTGTCATCACCTACATTTACAAAGTCCCTAAGACCCAGTTATCCAAAACCCCCCTACTATGCCTTTTTGGATGTGAAGTCACAACCTCGTCATCCTCATCGATGACATCTCACAACCTCTCACAATGGACCCAGATATGCCTACTGGTGGCTCGCAGGGTGATTATGAGCAACTGGATAAAACCTTCACTACCTTGCCTTCTGGCTGTACAACGAATGCTACTATCACTATTCAACCTAGAAAGGCTGGACACCATCATATTACATTTTTGATCTATTCAGCACTTCTTTGCCAGATGGCGAAAGTTTATGGAATTTACACTTACTCAGGAGTAACTAGAATCTGCTATACAACCCTTTTGCTACACTGATTGGTACCTGAAACAAGACCTCATCAACTCCCTGGGCAAAATAAACTACCTGAACCCAATGAGCCTTTGACTCTTCCCTTCCCTAAGTCTTAGAGATGGTAGGGGGCTACTAGCCCTCCATGTCCCTTATATATTTTTTTTTTAACGGTAGCCTTGCTCTTTTTTCTACATCTACTTTAGCACGTTTCTTTTCTGTAATCATCATGTATATGAGTTTTTTCTGCCTTCATGCCTGAGAGTTGTATAACATGTTGCTGTATCATTTTTGTAACCTGTTCATTTTACTAACTATGGGTACATTTGCATCCTTACCCCCTCCTACCTCCCCCCTTCCTACCTGCCCCTGTTTAAGGCATGTATTTGCTTCATTTATAGAGTCTATGATTTTAGGCTCTACAGCTCTAAAGGGAGGGCAAAACATTTTTCTTTAGTAACTAATTCAGCTCTCACATCTGTACACTCCTATGGACCAGTGTAATCTTTAGATTTTGGCTATGGGACTTTTTATTTGCCAATAACTTTGGTATTACAAGGTGTATCTATAGTTTAAATTTAAAATCACATATTCATTTCCAAATAGAATATTAGTTATTTCTAGTCTACTTCTATTAATCTAAATGATCTTAATGTGTGAAAAATTACTTTGCGAGGAATCCCACACACAGTGCCTTGCAAAAGTATTCACCCCCTTGCCATTTTTCCTGTTTTGCTGCCTCACAACCTGGAATTAACATGGATTGTTTGAGGAAGTGTTGCTTTATCATTGTGTTTGGGGTCATTGTCCTGCTTGAAGGTAAACCTCTGTCCTAGCCTAAAATCACACATAGAGTGGTATAGGTTTTGCTCAAGAATATCCCTGTATTTAGCACCATCCATCTTTCCCTCAACTCTGACCAGTTTCCCAGTCCCAGCTGCTGAAAAACATCCCCACAGCATGATGCTGCCACCACCATGTTTCACTGTGGGGATGGTGTTCTTTGTGTGATGTGATGTGTTGGGTTTGCGCCAGACATAGCATTTTCTTTGATGGCCAAAAAGTTCAATTCTAGTCTCATCAGACCAGAGCACCTTCCTCCATACATTTTGGGAGTCTCCCGCATGTCTTTTCACAAACTCAAAACATGCCATTTTGTTTTTTGCTGAAATTAATGGCTTTCTTCTGGCCACTCTGCCATAAATCCCAACTCTATGTATAGATACTCCAGTCTCTGCTGTGGAACTCTGCAGATCCTCTAGGGTTACTTTAGGTCTCTGTGCTGATTCTCTGATTAATGCTCTTCTTGCCTGGTACGTGAGTTTTGGTGTGCGGCCATCTCTTGGCAGGTTTGCTGTTGTGAGATGTTCTTTCCATTTGGTTATGATAGATTTGATGGAGCTCCTAGGGATCATCAAAGATTTGGATATTTTTTTATAACCTAACCCTGACTTGTACTTCTCAACAACATTGTCCCTTACTTGTTTGGAGAGTTCCTTGGTCTTCATGGCAGTGTTTGGTTAGTGGTGCCTCTTGCTTAGGTGTTTCAGCCTCAGGGGCCTTTCAAAAAGGTGTGTAAATGTAATGACAGATCATGTGACACTTAGATTGCACACAGGTAGACATCATTTCACTAATTCTGTGACTTCTGAAGGTAATTGGTTGCACTGGAGCTTTTTATGGGCTTCATAACAAAGGGGGTGGATACATACGCACATGCCAATTATCAGTTTTTATTTCTGAAACATAGTTTTATGCATATATTTTTCTAATTTTACTTCACCAACTTAACTATTGTGTTCTGATCCATCACATATAATTCAGATTAAAAAAACATTGAACTAAAGGCTGTAATGTAACTAAATAGGTAAAAAGCCAAGGGGGGTGAATACTTTTGCAAGGCACTGTATTTACTTCCTTGAGTTCAGTGACATATATTCTTTGTGCCCTATGAATATGCATTGAGGTGTCACACATTTCACAGAGTCAGCTGTCTGAACTACAGTAGGAGAAGGTTCAGAAGGCAGCACAGAAATCACTGCTGCAGGAAACAAAGCAACATGGGATATTTAGGCCTTAGAAATTGAAAGTATTTAGGCCTTGAAAGTAAACCAAAATAAGAAGCAGAGGAGAAGCCACAAAACTTGCAAGGAATCCAAGAATTTGTTGAAAGAGATGGTCAGCATTTTCAATGCAATCAATAGACAAAAAAAACAAAACAACAAAACTAAAATAAACATATACATATTATTCTGTAATGTATCCTGTTTAAAATAACACTAAAATTATGATTCTAGTACAAATAATTGCAATTCAATTCACAAATGAATTAAACTAAAAAAAAACTACAAAAATGTAACTGTTAATGTTTATAAAAATAGAAATGAACAAAAACAAACTAATAGCTAAAGAGAGAAGAGGAAAGTAGAGATAATGAGGAATTATGCCCTGTACACACGGTCGGATTTTCCGACGGAAAATGTGTGATAGGACCTTGTTGTCGGAAATTCCGACCATGTGTAGGCTCCATCACACATTTTCCATAGGAATTTCCGACACACAAAGTTTGAGAGCTTGCTATGAAATTTTCCGACAACAAAATCCGTTGTCGGAAATTCCGATCGTGTGTACACAAATCCGACGCACAAAGTGCCACGCATGCTCAGAATAAATTAAGAAAGGAAAGCTATTGGCTACTGACCCGTTTATAATCCCGACGTACGTGTTTTACGTCACCGTGTTCAGAGCGATCAGATTTTCCAACAACTTTGTGTGACCGTGTGTATGCAAGACAAGTCTGAGCCAACATCCGTCGGAAAGAATCCATGGATTTTGTTGTCAGAATGTCCGATCAATGTCCGACCGTGTGTACAGGGCATTAGTGTTAATTAGGGTAAACAGAGGGGTTAATATAGAACTGTTTAGAACTATACAGAGCTATAGAATAGGGATGAGCCTGATGTTCAAGTTCCCCAAATAGCAAACAATTTGGGGTGTTCGTGGCAAATTCGAAAGCCGCGGAACACCATTTAAAAGTCTATGGGAGAAATCAAAAGTGCTAATTTTAAAGGCTTATATGCATGGTATTGTCATAAAAAGTGAACCTGGGCCTTGCCCCAGGGGACATGTATAAATGCAAAAAAAAAGTTTTAAAAATGTCCGTTCTTTCGGGAGCAGTGATTTTAATAATGCTTTAAGTGAAACAATAAAAGTGAAATATTCCTTTAAATTTCGTACCTGGGGAGTGTCTATAGTATGCCTGTAAAGTGGCGCATGTTTCCCGTGTTTAGAACAGTCCCTGCACAAAATGACATTTCTAAAGGAAAAAAAGTCATTTAAAAGTACTCGCGGCTATAATGAATTTTTGGTCCTGGCAATACAGATAATAGAAGTCATTGAAAAAAATGGCGTGGGATCCCCCCAGTCCATTACCAGTCTCTTCAGGTTTGGTATGGATATTAAGGGGAACCCTGCACCAAAATTTAAAAAAAAAATAACGTGGGGGTCCCACTCAAAATCCATACCAGACCTTTCAGGTACTAGACTTGCTCAAAAAGACGTGCAGCTGTAATTACAGTGAAAGGTGGTTCTACAAAGTATTGACTCAGAGGGGCGGAATACAAATGCACGCCACACTTTCCACATATTTATTTGTAAAAAAAATTGAAAACCATTTATCATTTCCCTTCCACTTCACTATGTGCCACTTTGTGTTGGTCTATCACAAAAAACCCCAATAAAATACATTTACGTTTTTGGTTGTAACATGACAAAATGTGGAAAACTTCAAGGGGTATGAATATTTTTACAAGGCACTGTATGAACTGGTATCAGCATAGCACAGGATTCTTGTATGTCTAGCAATGTCAGTCTGGTAAGCAAGGGGTATGACTTTATGAGCAAATTCTCTGCCCTATGCCTTTGCAGTAAAACATATTTTATAAATAATGAAGGACTTCAGGACCACAATTTGAAAATATAATTTATCTTACAACCACAAAAAGACTGTGGTACTTAAGTTGTATTGTTTAGTATTACTGTACCTTTGAGGAATCTCTGAGGAATTTCAGTATCACATTGCTGCTTACCATTTCATGGTATCTAAATATGCTTTTCTTTTTCTGACTGACCTAAATGCATTTACAGCTGAATGATGTAAAAAGATGACACAGCTTATGGACGTACTCTTGCTTTCACTTAAAATAATCCATGCAGCTCTTTGTAATTGAAAAGTGTGTGTGGTCAGCTCAATCACAACAACTGATATGTCAATACTGAGATTAATAACATAAATTCACTGAAACAGACTAATGTATTTTATATTTAGGCCATAAATACAGTACACATCGACAAAAATAAAAGACCAAAGTTATATCTTTGCTGCCTCATTACTCATGTGCAATATATTCTCTTGGAAATTTTGATTTTTTTTTAAATAAATACTATTCTGATGTCATTTGGATTCTATATCCAAAGTACATATTTGGGTACACTGATTTTCCCAATAGTTTACTCATTTTTAATTCTCGTTGTACCTAACATTTTCTATCACAGGTTGATGGACATTTGTCACTGTCAATTCAGTGTCTGTGATACTAGATGCCGATATTGCTCACCTCTGAACTCTCAATTAAATTCCGCTAATGGTCCAAACTTTTATTGTAAGTCTTAATTTCAAGATTATTTCTAATGGTTCTGTTGCAAATTTGGTTATTGTATTACAGTTATATTTTCTACTCTTTACAGGCTCCTATTATGTCAAATTATCTACATATGTGAAATATGGTTATGCAGGTAATGTCCTATTTGTACAATTAGATGTTTATACCTGATTCCTTTATTGTTGTTTATATTATCCAGGTCAGTTACCAGGTTGGGTAACATTTTTGACAGCTCCCACCCTTTATTCCACAGTTTAGAAGTAAACAGATATAGGACTAGTGTTTACAATCTTTTTTTAAGAATTATGAATAGTGTAATTTATGACCTCTAATACCTATGGTTTTATCTCCTTGGAGATATGGGATTGCCACGCAAATTATTCAAAGTAATTTGCCCACAGGACACACATCTTGTCAAAGAAAGTGTTAAAAGTTTCCATAAGCTATGAATATGATTCAGTCATTCTTTATACACCAGCGGATTTCCCCACTGATTCACAAATACACACATAGCTTTTGAATTGCAGATTGCCATGTTGCAGGAAAATTCTCTGTGGAGAGCTGATGTACTACAGGAAGAGAAATGATATATGCAGACTACGATATACTGTGCTTTACAGGCTGAGGGACTTGTTTGCTGTATTGCTGACCACAGGGACACCACCATAAAGTGTGGGGGCCATTTAAATACCAGTTTAATAATACTAGGGAAAGTAGGAGGGTGGAGAGGTGGCCGCAGTTGCTGCTACTGACAGCCAGCGTCTCAACCCCCACAAGGAGGAAAGGGGGGACTATTCTGGTACTCAATATCAGTATACAATATTGGATATGAGACAGACAAAAGAGTAAATAAAATATAAAATTCACTTTTAACATATGTGCAAAAATATACCAAATCATGGCAGCAGGATTGTTAACAACATTTCAGAACACTCCATACAAAAAACATATAAAAATAAGGACAAGCTCACCAATTCAGGAGATAACTGTGTTCCCACAGTTATCTCCTGAATTGGTGAGCTTGTCCTTATTTTTATATGTTTTTTGTATGGAGTGTTCTGAAATGTTGTTAACAATCCTGCTGCCATGATTTGGTATATTTTTGCACATATGTCTGTAGATTGTAAAAACAACTTTATGTCACTTTGTAGATATGGTTCTCCTGAAGAAGCAGTGTTAACCGCGAAACCGGTCGAGAATTAAAGCCATACACACTTGCCATGTAAAAATTGTGTGGAATCCATGGGCTTAGACTTGTGGTATCTCTTCTTCTTTTTTTTATGCTTGTATGCAGTGTTGTCATGTATAATCGCATTGTTTGCGAAATTGCAATTTTATGAATGTTTTTCCTATTAAAAGTGAATTTTATATTTTATTTACTCTTTTGTCTGTCTCATATCCAATATTGTATACTGATATTGAGTACCGGAATAGTCCCCCCTTTCCTCCTGGTGGGGGTTGAGACGCTGGCTGTCAGTAGCAGCAACTGCGGCCACCTCTCCACCCTCCTACTTTCCCTAGTTACGATATTTTGGGATGATGGTACCTATACCTATTATAACCTTTATGGTAACATAGGCCTGTCAGTTTACAGTTTAATAATACGTGTAAAGATATTTGTTTTATTGCCCAAGTAAGTCAATCTGAGTGCAAAAGCAGTTAAATGCAAACTAGTTTTGTACACACTGCCACTCAAAGACTACAGCTACAGCAGTGCAGACATCTGAATGGACTACAGAGTCCCAGGCCAATATTTTACCCTCCCTACCTCAGGCACATATGCAGCCCACTCATCAAACCCTCCTTTCTGGAACACAGACATTTGTGTTTGCAGTGCTCCATCACCTTAATACTGTCAGCAGCAATGGACACTTGATTCCCATGTCTCAGTACTGGCATTCACAAATAGGAAAAAGGGGAGAGAGAGACCATCCTACCACTTTTTAGAGACTTTCTCCAAGAGTACCAGCACTCATACTCATACTCATACTTTTAGACCTGCTTTTACTGCCAAGTTATAGTTACATTTAGGCAACACAACCTAACCTCTAACTAGATCTAATCTGTGATCCAATTTTTAGAAACTTAATCTTGGCAAACTATTACCCCATAACTAAACAAGCATGGGTTTATGTTCTCCTTTTTAACAACAACCTGCCTTGAATGACCCCAAGCCTGAGAAAATACAAGCCAGGTTGTTTTTGATTCAAGCACCACACTTTTTGGGACCACTGAAGCCTTAGTCCTACACATATATATTGAAGGGAGACTGCACATAATACAGTACATAAGGGATCAATAATAGAAATGACAACAGTGAGTTGACAAATAGGAATGGGCGAATGGTTCGGCCCAAGCATAGGTTCAGGCCGAACTTTGGATGTTCGGGCGAACAGCGAACAATATGCGGTGTTCAGGGCAAATTCGAAAGCCGCCAGAACACCGTTAAAGTCTATGGGAAACGAACATGAAAAATCAAAAGTGCTCATTTTAAGGCTTTTATGCAAGTTATTGTCATAAAAAATGTTTGGGGACCTGGGTGCTGCCCCAATTTTAAATATTCCTTTAAATATCATGCCTGGGGGGTGTCTATAGTATGCCTGTAAAGTGGCACATGTTTTCTGTGTTTAGAACAGTACCACAGCAAAATTACATTTCTAAAGATAAAATTGTAATTTAAAACTGATTGCGGCTGCAATGAATTCTCGGGTCTCGGCAATATAGATAAAACTCATTGAAAAAATGGCATGGGGTCCCCCCAGTTTATTACCAGGCCCCTCAGGTCTTGTATAGAAATTAAGGGGAACCCTGCACCAAATAAAAAAAAATGGCATAGGGGTCCCCCCAAAATCTATGCCAGACCCTTATCTGAACACACAACCTGGCAGGCTGCAGGAAAAGAGGGGGGACGAGAGAGTGCCCCCCCTGAACCATACCAGGCCACATGCCCTCAACATGGGGAGGGTGCTTTGGGGTCTGACCCCAAAGCACTTTGTCCACATGTTGATGGGGACAAGGGCCTCATCCCCACAACCCTTGTCCGGTGGTTGTGGGGGTATGCGGGCGGGGGGCTTATCAGAATCTGGAAGCCCCCTTTAACAAGGGGACCCCCAGATCCTGGCCTCCCTCCTATATGAATTGGTAACAGGGTACATTATACCCCTACCATTTCACAAAAAAGTGTCAAAAATGGTAAAAAAGACAAGAGACAGCTTGAGACAAGTCCTTTATTAAAAGATACAAAAATATAATTGTCGAGCGATGTCCATTCATCTTCTATCATGCCTTCCTCCAGCCTGCCAGGTTGTGTGCTTGGATAAGGGTCTGGTATGGATTTTGGGGGGACCCCTATGCCATTTGTTTTTAATTTTGGTGCAGGGTTCCCCTTAAAATCCATACCAGATCTGAAGGGTCTGATATGGATTTTGGGGGGACCCCCATGCAATTTAAAAAAAAAAGGGTCTGGTAATGGACTGAGGGGACCCCATGCCATTTTTTTCAATGAGTTTTTTCTATATTGCAGAGACCCGACAATTCATTACAGCCGCGATCAGTTTTAAATTACCATTTTTCCTTTAGAAATGTCATTTTGCTGCGGTACTGTTCTAAACACGGGAAAAATGCGCCACTTTACAGGCATACTATAGACACCCCCCAGGCACAATATTTAAAGGAATATTTCATTTTATTGTTTCACTTTAAGCATTAAAAAAAATCACTGCTCTCGAATCACTGCTTGCTGATGAACAGCAAAATGGACTTAGCACTGTGTTGTTTTTGTTCTTTGCCTCTTACATTTGCTCTATTTTGTACTGCTTCATGATCTGTACACCTGTAGCCTATTTCAAGATAATGTTTAACACAAGCTATTTGACAAAAAACACCGACAGGAGAAAAACAAAGTGCAAAGCATAATAAAAAATAGCAAATAGTCAGAATGCATGCCATTGTCTATTATGGATACTGCTCTTAGCACCTCTCACTCTTTTATTTAAAAGGCGCAATAACAATTGAGCCAAATTTTCATGTACTGGGCTTGTCAATTAAATGTTGTAAATGAGGCATCACTATTCCCACTTATTGCTGTGCCGCAAAGCTAATTGCAAAACATTAGACATTTTAACACAAGCTATTAATTGCTACTTTATTGACCATTCATTTTCAAGGTAGTCTCCTTAAAGAAATGTATTGTAACAATAATAAAAATGTCAACTGATAAAAGGAAACATTACAAACATATTACTGAATATAATACTACAATAAAGTGTTTTCTCAGTTAGCATACTTAATTAAATTAAAACTTTTCATATTCCTTAAGCACTTTCTAACACAGTAGTTTGTTAGTAAAGTGCACACTACCAGGGTTATTAAGTATGCAAAAACAGTAACTCCTAACATGCAATCAAAAGTCTTATTTCACTGAACAAATTTCTACAAACTGGACTTTGATTGGTTGCTATTGATTGTTGCATTTGCACTTCCTGCTTCAATCTACCCTTTTGCATTGTGAACTTTAAGGTCTATTTACTAAAGGTCAGCATTACTATGTCATTTTCAGTTCTGCCGACACTGATCATTCAGGAAAAGCTGGTTGTTCACACACTGATTGACATGTAGGGCTGTCCTAAGTCTACAGAGATGATGCTCCAAAAATTGTTCTCACACTCTAACCCAACCTTATTCATACTAGCCCTCCCATTATAACCCCTTGTCTGTATGCTCAGCTATTCTGGACCAGGATGTTTTATTCCAAAGACTAGCAGACCTGCACTAATTAATATTTGTGCTAATGCTGGAAACTACTGCTTCTCATTACCATACACTTAGGGACCTATTTATGTCTGAAAGGAAATACTGTTATCCCAGTGAAGTGATAAACACACTTCTAAACGCAGGTGTTGATAGGCTTTTGTTCACATAACATGGGTTTTACAGGTCAAATGCACCTGTCTATGAATTCTGAATGATCCCAGAACCATCTCAAATTGTTGACAACTCAATGCCAATGAAACAAGCCCAAAGCTTGTCAGGCCTTTAAACCAATCACTGTGCCTTTTTTTTTTTCAAAAACAATATCACTGATTTCCAAATATGCCCCTTAGCTTCAGTTTTACAATGTCCAATGTCCGTCTTTAGTAAGTAGAAGAAAGCCCAGTAGCTCTAGTCCTTTATTGCTAGAACACACAACTTTCTTTCTTCATGATTCAATTATGTAATTAAACCTTTATTATAGGAAGGAAAGAACAACTGGCACATGAATCGAGTGCAGTGTTTGAACAAGAATACAATTCTGACATTTGTGTTATTTTAATGTGCTATTTTTACTAGAACAACTTGGAGTAAATCTAAAATTATGTCTGTTCTGCTGTGTGTCTGCAAGTGAACAATTGCCAATGAGACAAAGGAATGAATACTGATTTAAATAACAGTTTCAATGAATATGGTTGGATACAATAGACATTAATTGGCAATTATTTTCCCATAAATATAGCAGAATGCACTATAATATGACAGAAGTACAATTAAGAACTCCATAAAATATATTTAGAAACATCTTTTTAGATAGCAGATCCTAATTTGAATAAGGAGAAACATAATATAGCTGCGTGTGATAGTTTTTATACTGTATAACAAAGTCCACAGAGTTGCCCTGTGTCATGTTCTTTTTTGTTACTCTGGTTGACCCATTATACTTTCTAAGGATATATAGAGTAATAATCAAAATACACATAGGCATACATTGTTCAGTATGTGTAGTAGCATATTACCTAAGTTATTGGTTGAGTGTGGAATCCTTCAAATTCAGGTGAATAAAAAGTGAAAATCCAGGATTTTAAACATGTCTCTGTCAGGTTCTTAGTACTATTCAATAGAGTAGTTTCCTCTTTTTTTATCCCAGTGATAATGGCTTCCGAGAAAGGAAGTTGGGGAAATCTCTCCAACAGTGCAAATGCAGCAATTTAATATTGTAAATACGGAAGCCTTATTAAGCTTTTCCTCACAAGCTGGCCATAGATGGCTACAACTTTGGCCGATTCAGCAGCATTTTAAATCCATCTATGACCATTCCTGCTAGAGAGAAGTCAATCTAACGATCAGCTTCTTTCGGACAGGAATGTTGGATATGTTTCATTAAATCAGTGCCTGTATCCAACTGCAGCATAGTCCCATTGCCAGAATACATTAACTCAGCAGGGAGAAATCCTTCATCCACCTCAAAAAGTTCAGAGTGTGGGAGGAAGAAGCAGCACAAGGAACCAATTGGGTGTATTGCTCTGCAAGTAACAACCTGATAGGAGGTGAGAGCTGAGTGGCAGAGAGCTCATTATAGTGTTGCTCCACCTTACACTGTCCAGGCTTAGGGTAGCGTGGGGAGGAGACCTGTAAGTGAAAGTGAACCTGCAGCACAGAAATATCAGGATCTCATTATTATTATTATTATTATTATAAGGTACTCACATGGGTCTGGTGCATTAGTGCACCGCCCTATAGCATGCCTTACTAGCTCCAAGCAATGGATGGGGGACACATCCCCCTGATGAAGATATTATATTTCCCTTGTATTGACACATGTAGGGGAGGGGACTGGGCGGCGCAGGAGACCGCTGGTCTAGTAGGAGCACACAATCTCATCCACGGTCTGGTGCTAGTAAGGCATGCTATAGAGCGGTGCACTAACGCACCAGGCCCATGTGAGTACCCAATGACAGGGCTTTGTTTGCAGTAAATAAAATCTTTTAAAACGGTATCACACTATGGAGTTTCTTTTTGATATTTATATGTGAGGAGGCTACACCTTTGAGCAGTGTTTGGACCTTGCAACCTGACCTGGAATCCATTTTGATGATTCAAAAGCGTGTATTGACCAAACTTAATTGTGAGGTCACACGCTCTGAGGTGAGCAGCCATTACCTTGGGGTGGGGAGCAACTGAGCGTAATCACTGCTGCAGATCGCTATATTCACAGTCACCTATCAAGTCACATTTATTATTGTTGTATTAGGACACTGAAAACTGATCCTGGGTGGTCAGAGTGTCATGGACCTTTTATGCACTTGATCACTTTTGTATCAACATTTATATTTTATGAAATGTGTGTATATTCACATTATATGATAATGTAAGCTGAATGACGACTTTAGTCGCTTATATATTATTATTATATCCTTGGATTTCATTTATAGGCACATCACTTTAATTAACAATTTTGGTTTTTAGTTTTTTTTTGCTGCAGGTTCAGCAGATCATTAAGGGGATAGCGCAGCACATGATTGATTTATTTATCTGTTTATGGGAGATGCCCTCCTATTTACCCATCGTAAATTCAAATTCAAGGAACAGATACCATCTGAGTTAAATACTGTAGTGGAGACTTGACAGGGCCGAATTCATTAGCTAGATCCACTTCAAAGGGTGTTTGATATGCTGAGAATATTTCTTTGATCTGTTCAAAAATGAACAATTTGCCCCGGCTATGACCATGCATAGTTAAATGCCCCATTCAAGAGAAGGTGATGACCTTCTCTTTAATTAATTTCTTTTCAAACTAATTATCTTCCCAAAAGAGGAAGGGCACTGAGCTATGCTAAGTTAAAGTGATTGTAAGGGTTCGTTTTTTTTTTTTTTAAATAACAAACATATCATACTTACCTCCACTGTGCAGCTCGTTTTGCACAGAGTGGCCCCGAACCTGCTCTTCTGGGGTCCCCTGGCAGCTCTCGCAGCTCCTTCCCACATCAGATAACCCCCTAGGAGAAGCGCTCTCCTGAGGGGGTTACCTTGTGGGCACACTCCCGAGTCCAGCATTCGGTCTCTATAGCCGCTGAATGTATGGCTCAGCCCCGCCCCCAGCATCATTAGATTTGATTGACATTAGTGGGAGCCAATGGCTGCGCTGCTATCAATCTATCCAATCAAGAGCTGAGAACCCTGGGCAGAGGGACAGCGTGTCCCTGTTGGGTCAAGTTCTAGGGCTCAGGTAAGTAAAACGAGGGTGAGCTGGGGGGCCGGTCACTGCCAGGACCCATAGGATGCATTAAGGTTAAAAAAACATGAAGGTTTACAACCCCTTTAAGGGAAAGGGGAAATTGACCAATCTTGGAGGAGATGCGCCCGGAAGGAGGAGAGGGGTAACATCGTTCCACCAATCAGGGGGGCCCTGTTCAAGTCAATGAGAGATGGGCCTATATTAGTGTAAGGCACACACAGGGAAGAGAAGGAGTCAAGAGTCTGACATGGGCCCACACATATCACTACTGGTAAATATCAGGTCAGCTTCCAGCACTTAAGGTATACCTGCTTGTCATATGTTTGTTTGTTTACTGTTTGTATTTCAATCTATTGAGGAATATACTCTGTATTCTTTTATTTTAACCTAATATTTTGTTCCTTGGTATAGACTATAGATAGGTGGCTGTGTAATAGATACACTTTCAACTACTCACCAATAAATGTTGTTATTGTGTTAAAGCTTTCACTCTTGGTCAAAGAACTCTCATTTAACCCACATCATATCTTTGAGATATTAAATTTTAAATATAATAAACGGGTAAAATATATATAGCTGATGTTAATAACACTAATAACAGCATGCATGAGGCTATTGGAGAAGGAGGCACAGGAGGATATTATCAGGCACTTAAGTCATGATTGATTATCCAGTTCACACCAAAACACAACATAATAATTAAGGGTGGGAGCAGGTGCTGAATGCAGTGGCATTCAGGCATGATGTAGTGTCAGCAACTCCCAGTATAATAATGAGCCTCCACAAACAATACCTCTGCATGACAAGTAACAAATAATGATGTCTCCAACTTTTCTGCTGTCAATGGGAAATTGATATTTTAGTGTGTTTTAAAAATAATTTAACTTAAATGACTGAGTAGGCTGGAAACATTCTTTTTTTAAAAATTACAACAGTATGCAAGCTATATAATTGGAAAATGCTTTTATTGTTGTAATAACATACATAATCAAAACTACTATGGAAGTTAGCATATTTTAAATGTACTCTTTTTACAAACTATAATTAAGAGAAAGATTTTTAAGAACCTTGTTTTTTGCTGGTCCAGCAGATCTATATAAACTCTAATTCCCCGTACACACAGTCGGATTTTCTGATGGAAAATGTCTGATCGGAGCGCGTTGTCAGACATTCCGACCGTGTGTGGGCCCCATCGGACATTTTCCATCGGATTTTCCGACACACAAAGTTTGAGAGCAGACTATAAAATTTTCCGACAACAAAATCTGATCGCTTCAATTCCGACCGTGTGTGGCCTGTTCCGACGCACAAAGTGCCACACATGCTCAGAAGAAATTCCGAGACGGAACAGCGCGGTCGGGTAAAATTAGCGTTCGAAATGGATACAGCACTTTCGTCAAGCTGCAATGTTAAAAATGGTTTAATACAGCGCACTGATCTTTGTTTTATTGTATTTTTATTTTTACTCCAGAATATTTTTGTGTGTGTTTTGTGTGTCAAGTTACCACAACACCATTGATATGTAGGAGATTGTTTGGTGTTGTTGTCTCTTGTTAATTTCACATTGTACTTTCGAAATGTACCTGAATCCTCACCAACAAACTGTCCTTTTTGGATGAAAACACACATAGGAGAGTATAATTTTCCCAAAAAATTCATTTATTAAGGGCTCACAACTAAAAAAAGAGGGAGGCAACGCTGGAGAAACAGCAGAAATGGGTGAAGCCTTGGACCCCCAGGGCAGACATCAACTATTTTCAAGCAAATTGGTGGCCTGAGGAGTCCATATGTAAGGGAGTGCAGTCTGGTCCAGAAGTCCCAGAGATCCGGAAAGCAGCAGATGACATCTGTGTCCCCAGGCTGTGGTCAGACTGCAGCTTTTGTCAGACCAGACTGAACCCAGGGCCATCACTCTCTGGTTTTCCTTCCATGCTTCCTTCCACGCGGTGGCTCTGGTGGTGGAGTTGTGGCAGCAGGAGGAGGAGGAGGAGGATGGTCCAACTCAATCATGTCGGTCTTGGGTGTGATTTTGCCACTCACCCCCTTAGTTAGGACTTTATAAATAAGTTGCTCACATATGAGGCATTGACCCTCCCACATGCCCTGCAGTTTTGTGGCAGCCATGCAGACAAAGGCCTCTTTAGGAGTGGGTAAGGCTCTGAGGGACGCAGAAGCCTCCTGAATAAGCCGTGCAGAATCCTGAACGTGACTCCCCTTCCTGGGTCTTTTGTATGGAAGGTGGAGGGGAGGAACCTGCGATTCTGTCAGGCTGCGACTGGTCCCAGGCTTCTCCTGGCTGACACTTAGCCCCGCCTCCTCCTGGCTGCCACATTCCACAGCCTCCTCCTGGCTGAGGTCTTCCTGTGTATGAAAAAGGGACATAGTTTTAGTTTTTTAGTCATCATTCACACACAATTTTCACCTCCTGACTGTTGCAAATTGAATGTGAACAAATATAACAGACTATCATTCTGAGCCCAGCATTTTTCATTCTTGTCCCAATTTTGGGTGCCCACTACTGTCTATTGATATGTCAAACACTTTTTTCAATCAGCAATTAGTGATCAATAATAACATCTAGTAAAGATCATTTCTTTATTGACAAGAAATCTGTAGAAGAATGCTATACCCGACTCCAGCTGGGCTCCTCCACTTCTTCCTGGTTGGAAGGCCCAGGTTGGACATCGGAAGCCTCAGCTGGGGTGGAAGGAAGAGTGGAGAGGGATTCCCTGACTTCAGTGTGGTCTGACAGAAATCGCAGACTCTCATAGTACCACAGCCTGGGGACATAAATGTCATCTGCTGCAGCTCTGGATCTCTGGGAATCCGTGACCTTCTTGCGCTCCCTAAGATAAGTGCTCCTCAGGCCACCAATTTTGTTTTTTAAATAAAGGATGGTTGCTGTGGGGACCACCGGTTTCACCAACTTCAGCAGTTTCTGCAGCGCTGCCTGTCTCTTTTGTTTATTATTATAATGGGGATGTCTCACCTGCCACAGACAAGGCAGCTCCCTGTACTTGTCTATGAACAGGAGGAGGAAGTTGTGGTCATTGAAGCCATCCATTTTCTCTGCAAGACACAACACAAGACAAACCCTAAGGTCAGGCCAAACTCTCCTAATCTTGTTACAGTATAGGCTTCAATTTCGAAGCAGTATAGGCCCAAGTTTAGATCTTACCTTCGTTATCACGATCGGCGCCTCCGATGCTCCTTCCTCCCCTCACAGATCGTACGTAATACGCACGCGTGTTACGCTTTATACACACTGCGCATACATGTAACTCCACCCACCCCTGACGTTCTTTCTAGTCTATTCCCCGCCCCTTTTTGTTCTGCGCAGTGGGGGAAGAGCACATGGCGGATACACAGCAGGTGCGTGCTAATTACAGCAACGAGGAGGAGGAGGAGGAAAGCCCGGATCCGGATACGTCCCGATCCAGAAGGAGATTTAAGGCCTCAAATATGTCCTTTGGGGAGATGTTGGAGATGGTGGACATCCTGAAGAAGGCCGACTATGACGGGAAGTATGGACCTTACCCCAACCTCAATGTCAGAAAGGCCAAGATCATGGCGAAAGTGGTCAAATTACGAGAACACGAGCAGTACAGAAAGTAAGATCCCGATCCAGAAGGAGATTTAAGGCCTCAAATATGTCCTTTGGGGAGATGTTGGAGATGGTGGACATCCTGAAGAAGGCCGACTATGACGGGAAGTATGGACCTTACCCCAACCTCAATGTCAGAAAGGCCAAGATCATGGCGAAAGTGGTCAAATTACGAGAACACGAGCAGTACAGAAAGTAAGAGAGTGCTGCAAAAAAGTAAGTAGTTGTCCTGTGTTCCTATTCTTTTTGTGTTTATTATGTTCGTGCTGCTCCATGTGCTTTTCTTAAAAGTGTACATTTTAAAATGGCAACTTTCATGTTCATGGGCACATTATTCGTTCGTATCAAACATTTTTCTTTTGGCCTATAAAACACCATTGTTTTGGCCATATGCATTTAGCCACGTTTTTTACGCCCTACCTGTATGAAACTAATTTGGTTGTGTAGATGTGTTTGTTACTAGAATGAAATGCAAACTAGATTTTGTGTAAGGAGAGGACACTGAGCAGCTGTTTTCACATTTGGACACTGGAGCACTAGTGTGGGACCCCAGAACACCATTTTTATTAGGGGGGCCACACAGGTGCTCCAGTGTATACTATAGGGGTGACTCCATCTGTGAAGCTTGTACCAAACAGGTAAAGTATTGCAGCTTGACAAAGGACACTGAAAATGCTACATTTTGGAACTCGGCCAAAATAGACAATTGTACCCCACTTCCAAGCAATGTTTCCTATTTATAGTTCTGCCATCAAATATCTGTGTGCTAAGTATACCATTTTTGTTTTACATAGGGGAGAAAAGACTTGGAGGACACCCCTCATCCGAGGAGACCAGAGACCCCCCACCTCTGGAAGAAGGGGAAATACCCCCAACCCAAGCAGAGCAGGAGGAGGAAGAAGATGTGGTGGAAATTGTCACCACAACAGGTGAGTGTCTGCGACCACAGGCTCAGGTAAGAGATGGATGCCGGCATATTTTTGATACCTGTTTTTGTTTGATTTCTCTCTTTTTAGGTGATCGTGATGTTGTGGATCCAGATCCTTTCACATCAGAAAGTGCCCAGATCCTGATCGGGGAGATCATGGGGTGTAATTTAGAATTGGAAAACCTCAAGAAAAAAATCAATGATGTTATTCAAAAAAAATAAAAACATCATTGATGTTTTGGGGCGAGTTTAAAACCCCTCCAAATCCCTTTGTTTTTTGTGTGCTACAATGTTAAAAATGTTTTAGCGATTTTTAGAAAAGCCAAATTTGGAGGATGCACACAGTGTGTCAACATGTGCTATCTGCCATCACGGGAGATCAATGGACGTGTTTTGGGGGCGCAACCCCTTGCTCAATAATAAAGTAGCTGAGAGGAAGGGGTTTCTCCCCCAAAACACGTCCCTTGATCCCCCGTGATGGCAGCTAGCACATGTTGACATTGGCAAATTTGTGCGCATCTTCACCCCATCTGAACGCAATATCAAACACAGTTCCTAAATACTCATGTCTGATATTGCCTTCAAGTTCTACCAAATGTGAACTTTCTAAGTTCAAAATCTGTGTCTTTCTTGTTGGTTTTACACATGCCTGTTTTATCGTAAATGGACATATCTACTTGTTCTAATGTGACCCCAAAAATTGTTATACAACAAACATGTTGGTTTGTTTTAAAAACCTTTTACAAATGCACATGTGATTGTGCTGGGATTAAAAAGATTGTTAATCAAGAATGTGTGGATTATTGTCTCAACGCTACAACACTTTTGTGGTGATGTAATTGCTGCTTTCTGTGAAAATGGGGGTTATTTCCTAAGGGCAAATCCTCTTTGCACTACAAGTGCAGTTTCAGTGCAGTTTCAAGTGCACTTGTAGTGCAAAGTGTCTTTGCCTTTAGTAAATAACACCCAACAGTGCTTTGTATAAGGTTACACAATCACGCCATTTTCAGGACTCCCCACATTTCTGTCAGGGTCAGCTAAAACAAACACAAGCAGTAAATGTCACCAAAGATTTGTTTTTTTTTGTTTTTATTTGATAAAGGCTTCACAAATTGTCTGGAATATTGATGGCCCCCTACCCGCAAAGAACTCAAGGTATCTTAACCGGACATCACGGGCACTCAGGGAGGGCAAGTCAGGACGGCCACTTTCAAGCGCCGTCAGGGTTGTTTCATTTAGAATTCCGGCCTCAGGCCCAACTGAGCCAGCATAGTTGGCAGAATGTTGGCGTAAAAAGTTATGTAGAACACAGCACGCCAGGATTATATGATTAAGTTTATACTCCGCCATACGGATGGGTGTCAGAAATAGGCGGAACCAGCTGGCCATGATCCCAAATGTGTTCTCCACCACTCTTCTGGCTCTGGCCAACCGGTAATTAAAAACCCTCTGTTCCGGGGTGAGGGTCCTCATCGGGAATGGCCGCATAAGATGGTCCCCCAGCGCAAATGCTTCATCCGCAACAAAGACGAATGGGAGTCCTTCCACATTCTCTTCTGGAGGTGGCAAGTCCAAGCTGCCATTCTGGAGACACCTGTAAAACTCCGTCTGGGCGATGACTCCACCATCGGACATCCGGCCATTCTTCCCCACGTCCACATACAGGAAGTCGTAATTAGCCGACACCACCGTCAACATCACAATACTATTGAACCCCTTGTAATTATAATAGTACGACCCCGAGTTGGGTGGTGGGACGATGTGGACGTGTTTCCCATCAATTGCCCCTCCGCAGTTAGGAAAGTCCCACCTCTGGGCAAAGTGGGAGGCCACAGTCTGCCATTCCTGTGGCGTTGAAGGAAGCTGTTGAGGAAAACAAAAAAAACTTAGTATTTTTGCATATAAACATGGAAAGCAGATTAGACACAAACATTCTTGGCCAACATCCGGATAACATTTATTAAGGGGAATTTTACAACACCAAAGTATAAGGTACACTTATCATATTCCCCCCCCCCCCCTCTCATGGGCCATTTCTAACATTATAGGGGGGGAATCTTGGACAGGTAACCCTCTTCACTTCATTGAGAGATGAATGCCTAAATACAGGGTATTACTTGGAACAGACCCTCCTTAGTTACACTATTGACAGCCCACTGGACAGGTAAGAAGTGTCAGAATACAAAGATATAAATATACATTGTACACATTTGAGCACATTTGGACATTCTGCTATTACCTATCAAGATAATAATAGGATACAAAAACTTTAAACAGTACCATTTGAAAGTATACAGGCAGGCCCTTGCACTACATGCTTTGGGGAATTCATCCATACATCTGACCACAAAAGAGATGGGTATAGTGTGTATGGGTTTGGCAAAGTCAGCAGATAGATGATTGAGGATAGATAGAGAATTGGTATCAGCTGACTTAGCAGTTGGGGGGAGTGAGGGTTAATAAAAATGATTTGGGGACACTACAAAAAAGCCTCTGGCACTCTGTCTGAATTTGAAGCACAAATCACATTTAAAAACATTTTAGGGGGTGTTTGGGGTAAAGCACTACTATGGAGCTGATAAAATACATTGTTAAGTGACTACATGAGGTGAATATAGGGCCAGGAGAACATGCTGGGGAGGTTAGTGAAGGCACAGTGGTGTGGTGGTAGCACTCTCGCCTAGCAGTAAGAAGGGTCGCTGGTTCGAATCCCAGCCACGACACTACCTGCCTGGAGTTTGCATGTTCTCCCTGTGCCTGCGTGGGTTTCCTCCGGGTACTCCGGTTTCCTCCCACACTCCAAAGACATGCTGGTAGGTTAATTGGATCCTGTCTAAATTGTCCCTAGTATGTATGAATGTGAGTTAGGGACCTTAGATTGTAAGCTCCTTGAGGGTAGGGACTGATGTGAATGTACAATGTATATGTAAAGTGCTGCGTAAATTGACGGCGCTATATAAGTACCTGAAATAAATAAATAAAATAAATAAATATGTATGAAGGACTAAAAAAATAATTACATAATACAATATACAATATATTAGCAAACATTCAATACAATAAAATGTGATATTAAAGGATAAAAATCTTACCTTCGTATACTCCTTCTGTAGGACCTGGATGATAGCAGAACAGGTCTCTGGGATAATGATCCCCAGAGCCTGGGGGGAGATGCCTGTCGAGAACTTGAGGTCCTGCAGGCTTCTCCCCGTCGCCAAGTACCACAGGGTAGAGATGAGCCTCTGCTCCGGAGTGATGGCTTGCCTCATGCAGGTATCCTGCCTGCTGATATAGGGGGTCAGCGAAGCCAACAAATGGTGAAAAACGGGGTCTGTCATCCTGAGAAAGTTCCTGAAATCATCAGGATTATTCTCACGGATCTCACGGAGCAAAGGCATATGGTCACGCTGAAGCAACCAATTCTTGGTCCTTGAACTGCTCCCCACCCTGTTCATGGACTGGACTTGTGTCAAGGTCAGGACCCCAACACCAAGCCCCCACACAGCACAAACTCTACGAGGAGTACGTATACGCAACATGGCTAGAAAACGGTCGGCTGCTCAGAACGAAGTAACAGAACGCACTGAAGAACAGCAAGGCCTGTGAAGAGCGACCTGAAAAACAGTAACGAACGAACAAGAACACGATGACAAAGTCACGCGTAGCTTGCTTGTACGCACTGACGAGCAGATACAAACTCACAAGCACAAACTGAACGGCAGAAAACGATCTGAAAGCCTCGAGTCTGAAAAAGCGCGAATCGTCTCTCACCAAACTTTTACTAACACAAGATTAGCAAAAGGAGCCCAAAGGGTGCCGTGCTTGGTTCTGAACTGGCCTTTTCTAGTCTCGTCGTATGTGGTTGACGTCACCGCATTGTTGGCGATTGGAAATTCCGACAACTTTGTGCGACCGTGTGTATGCAAAACAAGTTTGAGCCAACATCCGTCGGAAAAAATCCTAGGATTTTGTTGTTGGAATGTCCGATCAATGTCCGACCGTGTATACGGGGCATAAGGCAGTGGTTCTCAACTCCTGTCCTCAAGACCCACCAACAGGCCAGGTTTGCAAGATAACTGAAACACATCACAGGTGATATAATTTGATGCTCAGTGATTGTAGTATTCTAGTCTGCATCTCCCATTAACAGGCCAGATTTAAAGTATTACCTTGGTAATACTTAAAATCTGGCCTGTTAGTGGGTCCTGAGGACAGGAGTTGAGAACCACTGCTCAAAGGTCTCATGTACACTGCTGCTGGTAAACGGACATTTAGGAGCAGTTGGGAATTTTTTTCAGCTGCCCCTGAACTCTCCTCTATGTTATCTTATCAGTACATGTACACAGGATTGTTTATAGTCGTTTCTATGCAGTTGAGTTTAGAAGCCTTTTTTGGAACGCAAAAAAATGGTTACAGATAGATGTTCAGAGGCATTTAAAAAGCCAAATGCCTGTAACAGCTTGTAAACACTGCTAAATGTGGTAACTCGCATTTAGCAGTATTTTGTTTACAATCGTTTTTCATTTTAACAAACGCTTCTAGACGCAAATGCGGCTGAACGTGGCATGTAAATGCGACTAAACTGAAGTTTTTCTAGCTGTCAAGTTAAATCATTCAGGAGAGGTTAAACAACGTCCCGTGTACATGAAGCCTAATGCCGCGTACACACGATTGCACATTCCGACAACAAAATCCATATTTTTTTTCCGATGGATGGTGGCTGAAACTTGTCTTGCATACACATATCACACAAATCTTGTCGGAAATTCCGAACGTCAAGAACGCAGTGACGTACAACACATACGACGAGCCGAGAAATAGCTAGTGCGGCTCCTCTGCTTGATTCTGAGCATGCGTGGAATTTTGTGCATCGGAATTGTGTACACACGATCGGAATTTATGACAACGGATTTTGTTGTCGGAAAATTTGAGATCCAGAATTTTTTTGTTGGAAATTCCGATGGAAAATGTCCGATGGAGGCTACACACAGTCAAAATTTCTGACAACAAGCTCCCAAATGAACATTTCCCGTTGGAAAATCTGACCGTATGTACGCGGCATAAGAATGAGGCCATGCATAGACAATATAGCTGGACAGAAATCTTCAGAGCAATGCAAAGCATTCCATGAGTTTACAAACTTTGCTCTGCTTTTTGAACCCCATAAGGGTCCATTACAAAAGGTGCTCATTCATTCATTGTTCAGTGCATACTTGGTAGATTGCATTTGTATTTCTCCACCATTGACAGAAAAGAGCAGATAATTGGTCAGCTATTTTCAAGTCAGTCAGTCTTTAGACCAGCTTCTGGTGAACAGACAGCAATACACACAGACAGTTGGCTAGTTCCTGCTGAACTGGCCAATTTTTGGCCTGTGTATACCCTGCTTTACCTCCAGCCAGAAAAAAACTCTATAAATAAATAAAATTGAATTCAATTTATTTTGTAAAACAAAATAATCATTTGTATTATTTTGTAAAATATAATAATAACTGTACTATATTGCAAAAAGAAAAAAAATTCACACTGATTATGTTTTTGTTCTGGAGTCTTTCAACTGCGATCAGTGGATCTTGGGTGAAATGCACAGGCTCCTGTAGACTAGTGCTCCAGCCCCAGGTCTGTTTGGAAGTATGGATTTTTGTTATGGAGCTGGAAGGAGTAATAAACGGTAAAAGTGTAATAATGTCACTATACCTGTGTTCCATTGAGGCGCAATGCTAGATGGGACTTGTAGTCTTTCATTCACAGATCCATGTAAATGGATCTGTGAATGGATGACACCGCTGTGCAGGAAAAGCATTGTGTACAGGTGCACCAGATAAAAAAGAAATATAGGATGCTGTAGGGAGAATAATCAATTCAGGTGAGAGAGGGCAGTATGAATGTAGGAGGCTGCAGAATGACACTATATATATGGGCGTAACCTTAAACATGGGCTAAAAGGTGGAATTAGTCTTTATGAATATCTCTAAGTATTAGCTTACCCCTATTAACCCCTGCACAGCAGACCTTCAACTGGGGAGGGGCTGTGGAGGGTGTAGACCAGGCTTTTTTTTGTAAACTGCATTGTTTGAAAAGAGGTCAAACACCTGGCTGTGCTGTCTGTAGGGTTACCTTGAACACAAGATTGATTGAATAAATCACTTGGCGGATAAGAAAGTTCACATATGCTATATTTGCTTTTACAGTGTATTAAGTCGTGTCTCTGACATTCAACTTTAAAGCAAGCCTGTGCTTTCCCCATTATGGTTTGCTTTAATTGCTTCCCAGCATATACTAATTTTCCTCCACTTCCCTTTCACTTCCCTGGCTATGCAGGAGAATGAGAATTACCCCATGTGACAGGACTGATCTAATCGGTTCAAAACCCTGAATGAGCTAAAATGTACCTTCCCTCTAAGGCACTGTTCACATTTAGCGATTTTGGATCACGGGCGGAATGGCTGCAATTTTGCCTGAGATTCCAAATCGCACTGCAATGCTGGCAAAACGCAGCATGTGTGTTTGTGTGCCATTCATTTTTTTGGTACCCAAAATATGATGTGGTTTTGCCATGATTGTCGTGCAGTAATCCACATCACATGAAGCTTGCCTCTTAAAAACGTGCAGGAGTTTCTTTTGGGTGACAAGCTTTGTGTGATGCAGTTTGCCGTGATTGCAGTGTGACGATCACAGCAAAACTGCAATGCATTTTAGGTGCCATTAACCTCCTCCCACCCAGCCACTGTACATAAATGGCCAGGTGGGCCTTTCCTCTTTCAAGAAGTTCTCAGAACGAGTACCCGCAGTGTGTCCCTGGGGCCATGCTGCAGTGTGATCCTGTGATGGCTGTGATCACAGGACACAGCCAAGCACAGATCGGGATATGGGCGTTGTGACTGGCCCTTCCGATCACGTCACAGCCTTCACAATGTAAACAGAGACGTGTCTCTGTGAAAGTTCTCCCAGCTGAGCTCAGTGAGAGCTCAGTGCAGGGGGGGGAGTGGAATCTGCAGCCCACAAACAGTACATCAAGCACCACTGTCACTGTCCCTATACACATCTGTCACAGTGCCCCATAAAACATCTATACCAGTGCAAAAACATCTGTCAATCCCCCATTACATATGTACCAGTGCAAAAAAAAATCCGTTGGTGTCCTCATCAAATGTGTACCAGCGCACAAAACATCTGTCAGTCCCCCATCACATCTGTACTAGTGCACAAAACAGCTGTGTCTCCCATCACATCTGTACCAGTGCACAAAACATCTGTCAGCCCCCCATCACATCTATACCAGTGCAAAAAACATCTGCAATAGTGTACCGGTGGCCGATCAACATCTGTCAGTGTCCGCCGGTGGCTGATCAACATCTGTCAGTGTACCAGTGTCCCACCAATAAATAAATAAAACTTTTTAAGCTCCCCTGTCCCCCCGTGCTTGCATGCAAAGGCGAACGCACATGTTGGTCCTGTATGAATATGTAAACAGCGATCGTACCACACATGTGAGGTATTGCCACGAACGTCAGAACAAGAGCAATAATTCTAGCACCAGACCTCCTGTATAACTCTAAACTGGTAACCAATAAAGTGTTGCCTATGGATATTTTCAAATACCAAAGTTTGGTGCCATTTCACAAGCATACGCAATTTTAAAGCATTATATGTTTGGTATCTATTTACCTGGCGTAACACCATATTTTATATTTTACTGAAAATGCGGTTATTATATTGTCTCTGTATGCATTGAAATTCATTAAAATGTATTTATGCGTTAGTGTGAAAATTGCGTTAAAAAAACTGCTGCGCAAATACCGTGTGATATAAAAATTTGCAAAACCCACAATTTTATTCTCTAGGGCCTCTACTACAAAAATATATAATGTTCGTGGGTTCTAAGTCATTTTCTACCAAAAATACAGTCTTTTACTTGTAAACAAAAAGTGTCAGAAGGCCTGGTCTTAAAGTGGCTAATAGCTGAAGATGCTATTTGGATGTTGCGCTTCTCTATGTGGCCAGGCTGTGAAAAAGTCTCACACGTGTGGTATCGCCATACTCAGAAGGAGTAGCAGAATGTGTTTTGGGGTGTAGTTGAAAGTATGCATATGCTGTGTTTGAGAAATTACTTGTTAATTTGACATTTTTGTGAAAAAAAAATAATAATCATTTCTTAATTTTCCAAAGAATTGTGGGAAAAAATTACAACTTCAAAAAACGTGTCATGCCTCTTACTAAATACCTTGGACTGTCTACTTTCCAAAATGGGTCATTTGGGGAATATTTGTACTGTCTTGACATCTTAGGGCCTCAAGAAATGAGATAGGGCTCTTTCACACAGGCGGTCCACCCGACGTACTCCGATTTGCTCAGTGGGGGATCGATCTGCTGATCCCCACTGAGCAGACGCATGACAGGTCCTGTCACACTGTGTCAGAGCCCCGCTCTCCTCTATGGGGAGCTTGAATGAAAACGAACCACCTGTTAATTTTCATCCAATCCCATCCGATCCAACAGACATATGGAAAATAGGGTCTCCATCCATCTGGATTTCACGGACAGGATCGGATTGGATAGTAGCTGCCCCATAGGAGTGAATGGAGGCTCTGATCAGGTCTGCCTGAAAAACTGACAGGAGGACCTGATTGGAAAGCCTGCGTGAAAGGGGCCATAGGCAATCAGCGCATTAGGTGTGATCAATTGTCAATGATTATAAACTAAAATGTTCCGCGCTTAGGACAATATTTAAAAGAGAACTGCAGCCCCCCCAGAAAATGGAAAAACACCGAGGTGAAATCCAAAAAATTAAAGAACTCTAGTGGGGAATATGGCGCTGTTCAAAAGTGTATATTAATAAGGAATGTGTGGTGACAATATGTGAGAAAAACTATGAACAGATGTTAAATGAAGCATGTCATGTGTATACCATAAATATAAAATGTCACATAGTATAAAAAACAAAAGTGCAAATGCGTTGTAAATAATCATAAGAGAAATACATGCACTCAAAAAAGTAAAATATAACCAATATATAAATGTTTTTTTTTATGATAGCTGACTGGCTATAATAAATAAAATAATTTTTGGATTTACACTATGAGGCTCCTTTCATCTCCATATATATGGATACGCTCTGGTGGACTATTTTAAAGGACCAGTGGCAACCCAAACAGGAAGGAGATCGCGGATCCGTAGAGGGGGACACCGATCGAATCCTATCAGTGGATTTATTTTCACTTGCCCATTACCCCTGCAGGGGTTGCGTCTTCCGGTGAGTGGGGACACAAGTGGGGGTTCCAGAAGAAAAGTTTACACAACGATCACAATAATTTTCTTGGGATTTTTTTTGGATTGCCAAGACACTTTTCACTGTTTTTCTTTTTTTCTTGATGTAGAATTTTAATTTTGCTTGGACACTTACACCATTTGGACTTGATTTTTGAAAATTTTGGTGCACCATCACATTAATTATTTATTACACCATTGATGCTATTTGTGCATTTTTTAGACATTTTTGTGCGTTTCTCTTGCAATTTTGTTTACTCACGCCAATATTACGCACATTTATATATTGGTTATATTTTACTTTTTTGAGTGCATGTATTTCTCTTATGATTATTTACAACGCATTTGCACTTTTGTTTTTTATACTATGTGACGTTTTATATTTATGGTATACACATGACATGCTTCATTTAACATCTGTTCATAGTTTTTCTCACATATTGTCACCACACATTCCTTATTAATATACACTTTTGCACAGCGCCATATTCCCCAC
This sequence comes from Aquarana catesbeiana, assembly GCF_042186555.1. Classification (NCBI taxonomy): domain Eukaryota; kingdom Metazoa; phylum Chordata; class Amphibia; order Anura; family Ranidae; genus Aquarana; species Aquarana catesbeiana. Next base: position 413,061,722 of record NC_133324.1, read on the forward strand.
TAGAGTTCTTTAATTGTCAATGATTGCTACTGCAGCTTGTGGACTCTATAGCTTTCCCACAGACCAAATAATATACACTGATTTGGGTTATTTTACCAAAGAAATGTAGCAGTATACATCTTGGTCAAAATGTATGAAGAGAAATTACTTATTTGCAAAATTTTATAACAGAAACTAAGAAAAACTATTTTTTTTTCAAACTGTTTGGTCGTTTTTCATTTGTAGCACAAAAAATAAAAACCCCAGTGGTGATTAAATATCACCAAAAGAAAGCTCTATCTGTGTGAAAAAAAATGATACAAATTTAATTTAGGTTCAGTGTTAAATGACAGCGCAATTCTCATTCAAGGTGTGACAGCACTGAAAGCTAAAAATTGGCCTAGGTAGGAAGGGGGTGAAAGTGGCCATTAATGAAGTGGCTACAATGAATGGCAGACAAATACGCATTATGCATTTTGAAAGCATTACAGTGCACTTTGGAATCTCGGGTAGAATCGTGGCAATTCCACTCGTGATCCCAAATCACTAGATGTGATTAAGGCCTTAGTGGTTAAATGGAGCAGAGCAAAAAGAAGTATGTAAAGGTGTTAAAGTAAACACATTATTTTGCCCTGTGTTTATAAAGCACCACTTCTCTTTAGAGGATCATTTGTTAATGGAGAGCTAAAATCACTATAAACTGTTAGGTTACTGCACACCATGGCATGCATTTTTTGGGTCATCCATAAAATGCAGGCTGTGGTGTGTAGCCTGCAGTAAATAATGCAGCAGAGAGACCTACGTGATTGGAGGAAAGTCTGTCACATAATTGACAGATCATGTGATCTAGCTTTCTTCACTTTTTTAAAAATAATTTTTCCACTCACAAGAATAGCGCTTGTCCTGAAGCCAGTCCTAAAGAGTCCCGAAGTCAGTGGAGTACAAAGTACCTTTGTAAATGTGCAGTATCTTTTGGTAAAGCATCAGTATGGCCATACTGCTCCTTTATAATTGGATCTCTAATGCTGCGTACACATGAGTGGAATTTCCGACAGAAAGGTCCGATGGGAGCTTTTCATTGTATGCCCTATCGGACTTTTTCTGTCGAAAATTCAGACGGACTTAGATAGAGAACATGTTCTATATTTTTCCGACGGAACAAATTACTATCAGAAAAACCGCTCGTCTCTATGCTGTTCCAATGCACCAAAAACGATGCATGCTCTGAACCAAGTACGAGGCAGAAGCTATTGGTTACTGGCTATTGAACTTCCGTTTTCTAGTCACGTCGTACGTGTTGTACATCACTGCGTTCTGGACGGTCGGAATTTGGTGTGACCTTGTGTATGCAAGACAGCTTGAGCGTAATTCCTTTGGAACTCTGTCGGAAAAACCTTCAGAGTTTATTCTGATGGCAAAACCGGTCGTGTGTACAGGGCATAAGTCATCTCATGCAGCTGGTTGTTACTCCTGGAGAGACATACCATAAATTATTGATTATGGAATAAATGAAGATCCCGATTTTACTTTTATAAACAGTGGCTTCTGTTTATTAACATTAAGAACAATATACTAATAGTAAAAATATAATATCAAAATAGGTCTGTTTTCTCTCTGCATAGGTTCCTTTAACATTATATTTACAATGTGAACATTGTGTACATCATATTCTTTCAAACTTTCTGATTCTGCATGCATGTAAACAAAACCGACACATACAATTTTGTTTGAGACTTAAATAGTAGGTAGGCAGTACTATATCATAGAATTGTCCCTCAATCCAACTCCAATCAACTGGATCCAATCCATTGTGTACATGCTGAAATAAAGAAGAGCACATGAACACTTGACATACAGCTGCAGTGGTGCTTACAAATATGAGGAGAATGATGTTAGGCTCTGGGTTTTTCTTAATCCTTGGGAAATACTCAATCTCCATTTTAATTAAATAAGGATTCATAACTGAACTGTAAAATAACTTGTTACATTTATTTATTTATAAATCCACTGTATACTAAATTCTATGTAAAAATGTTGCTGTTGACCTCATTATTTTTAACAACAGGATATGACAATGCAATGTACTGTTTCAGTACTAAACCCACTGAACACATTGTTCAGGTCAGTTCAATTGATGCTGCACATTAATTGTATCTCTTTTGCAATCTTTGGAATTTTAAAAGCACAAGTACAGCACAGCTGGCAAAACTGTGCTGTCTAATGCTGTTTCTTAAGACTTCCATTTTTGCCACAGAGGATTTTTTAACTACCTTATTGTGCTGAAAGGCAGCAGAAATTACATTTATGATACTAAGGAATAATCACTGAAAAAAATAAGAACACAGATTATATTAATTCTTTAAATAGGTTTCTCTCATTTAGCTTGTTTTTCTGAGTCCTAGTCTAAATTTGAAATAAGCATGATTTTTTTCAAGGTTTTTTTAAAACTCATAAAAAAATGCTTTCTATATCCACAATTTTGCCCCATGGTAGGGCTAAATTTGGAGCCAGTTTTTTTCATTATTCATCTAGGACCACATATATTATGACAAACTCAGCCCTGTACATGCCATTTCAATAAATACCTTTTCCAATTCCATATGGTTAAACTTTACTGTAAAATCTTTGGAAAAACATACAACATTGGTATGATAACACTGACAATGAGTGATACTGCAGCACTCAGTGCAATACTTTAAATTGGGACAGTGTATGATTACTAGGGATGACTATGAGTAATCCAAGCTGACCACAGTTCACTGAAAGGGTAAATTAAATAGCCAGATTTGGCCAGTTCACCCACCCATTCAAACCTCTGGCTGCTGTTACCGGAAGTCTCTCATTAAGACAGACCAGAGACGGTGCAGTTTCTTTCCTGTAACCACGGGTTATAGGAAAGAAATTCACACAATTCCCCCATCAACACAGATAGTGCTGACAGGGGAATCCCTCCTGCAGCCAATTGTCTGCTCCCAGCCAGGGGGAGAGGGGAAGCCATCCCTCCCAGGAGAAGACAGTGTTTATTGGTAGCATCTATAGCAGCCACTAACGATAACAGCAAGTGAATCTGGCAGGCTGGTTGTACCCAAGTTGATCGATCGATACATTCAGCCATCCCACACATGGTTCGAATCTCGGCCGGTTCCTGCTGAACCAGCCGAGATTCGAACCGCCTATGGCTGACCATAGTGAAGCTTTTAGCTGTTCACCCGCTGGTTTATTTCATATTGTAAAAAAGCCAGAGGGTGGCCCTGGTTGACACCATTGACTAATTGTGGTGACCATATTTGACATCAGATACCATTTGGGGAACTCATTTGTGGTGAGAGTGGCATAAGAGGATTGTTGTGATGTGTCAGCAGGTCATCGGAATGCCGTTTCTCATGATTGATAATAGGTCTATTTTCCTGGGTGACATGGTTGATGTTGGACTTACAGCGTGAGACATTTTTTTTTTATACAATACTTTAGAAAATTATTTTTCTATAGTGTGCGTGTTTGTTTATTTTGTACATTTGTTTTGTGAATTATTATTATTAGAGTTGGGCTGAACACCCTCAGCTCAGTTCAAGCCAGAACTCTTTAACATTACAAAAGTTCGGACCCGAATCCCAAGCCCTGTTAAAGTCTATGGGACCCGAACTTGAAAAATCAAAAGTCTCCATTTTGAAGGCTTGTATGCAAGTTATTGGCCATAAAAAAGGTTATGGGGCGTGGGTACTGCCCTGGGAGACATGTATCAATGCAATGCACTTTTTTTATATTGTTTTTACAGGAGCGGTGATTTTAATGATGCTTAAAGTGAAACAATAAACATGAAACATTTCTTTAAATATAGTGCATGGGGGGTCCCCTTAGTCTACCTGTAAAGTGGTGCATCTGTACTGTGTATAAAACCTGATGCAGCAAAACTGATATTTAAAGTAAAAAAAAATGACATGCAAATTTCCTGCATGATAATAATGTAAGAAAAAAAAAAAACGACGTGGGGGTCCCCCAAAATTCACACCAGACCCTTACCTGAGCATGCAGCCCGGCAGGCAAGAAAAGGGGGATGAGTGAGCACACCCCTCCTGAACCATACCAGGCCACATGCTCTCAACATGGGGGGTGCTTTGGGGTGGGGCATTGTGGGTTGCAGTGCATTGTGGGGCGCCCAGTGGGTGAACATCCCGCCACACGCCCCGCAAATTTGTGTGTTCACTGAACGGGCGAACAGGCTATGTTCAGGCCGAACATTTGCTTGGCTCGAACTGTTCACCCAACTCCAATTATTATACCAGATTTACAGTGCCTTGCAAAAGTATTCACCCCTTGGCATTTTTCGTGTTTTGTTGCATCACAACCTGGAATTAACATGGATTGTTTGAGGATTTGCATCATTTAATTTACAGAACATGCCCACAACTTTGAAGATTTTTTTTATTGTGAAGCAAACAAATAGGACAAAATAACAGAAAAAGCCAATGTGCATAACGATTCATCCCCCTAAAGTCAGTACTTTGTAGAGCCACCTTTTGTGGCTATCACAGCTCCAAGTTGCTTTGGATAAGTCTCTTTGAGGCATGGCATGGATCCCTTCAATAACATACTAGACCTATTATTCAGGCATGCAGCCTGACTGACCAGGAAAGACAAGTGCATACCAAGCCACTTGCCCTGAACATTTGGAGGGTAACTTTCTGGGAAGGCCCACAGGCAAGGCACCTTGCTCCGTGTTAATAGGGACAAGGGCCTCATCCCCACTTCTCTGGCCCAGTAGATGTGAGAGTCAGCAGGGGGGACTTATTAGAATCTGAAAGTCTCTTTTAGAACAAGGGGCCCCAAATATCCCCTTCATATAAAAGAATAAGGGGTACAAAGTTCCCTTTGTTACTCGATTACAAAACAATTTTAAAAAAGTAAATAAACACAAAATGTAAAAGCAAAATCCCATAAATCCAACATAAATTGCATTGTCCAGTGATGTAGATCCATCTGCAATCACATTGAATGATGCTGTAATGACTTGCTGACACAAACACTCATCCTCTCCAGCTGGTCTCTCTCTGCAAATAGCAGCACCACAGCCAGCAGCCGAATGTCAACAAACACACCCGATGACATCATTGACTGAAAACAGTCATGACCATGTTTAGTCAATGCCATTACGTGGGATCCCACAAATTATTTATTTACAAACAGAAGCTGGCAGCGTATTGGAACTGTAATTTGTCAATAATAGTTTTGTTTTTGTTTTTCTTTTCGGTCATTTTTGCTGGACTGCATACTACAGGCACCCCAATTTTCATGCAAATCACAGGCATCCCCAAGCATTTTACTTAAATGAATTGTGCATTTTTAATGTTGCTCTTTAAACCTTGACAAAAGGCAAAAAAAGGCAAGATTTGGCTGCACAGACTTCAGTGGGGTCAGGAACTACTTTTTTTTTTTTCAAGTGTTTGGTGAATGTCCAACTAACCAAACCTTGCTCAGTTCAGTCATAACTAATGATCACCATCTAATGTTGGGAAGGCATCAGAATCAACATGGAGAAAGCAACGCAAGATTACTATTAACTCCTGGGCACAAACCACCAAAAGTTCACAGATATCAACATGAGGGTAAAATTTTACAAACATCAGTTCAGTCAGCAACACTCTAGATACTCTATATTGGACATGCAATTTAAAGTAGCATCTAGGCTACATGAAATCGTAGTATGCATCTAAATAATACATTTATTTCTTTTGGATCACACAGTCATGACGCATATGCACTTCACATCCCACTTACAATATGTGCTGTCAATGCACAGTTCGGAGAATAGAGTATTATTATGTTCTACCTTAAGCTTTTACATGTCTTTACTCTCTCACTATCATGACATTTAACAAAACACTGCTTTGATAAAGGTTTTAGTAGACTGTGATACTGCACAAAGAAGTCTGTAGGTCAATCAGCATTTCACAGAAATAAAGCAGTGTCTTTCTCCACCCACATTATTTCCTAGCCTATTTTTCTATTTTTAATGTACAATGCCTCTTTTTCAAGCAGCATGGTCTAAACAAGATTAAACTCAACACTTTTTCAGTTATTAAAAAACAAAAGAGTAATAATATTATAGGGCTCAACAAAATACTTTAATAGCCCCTTATAAAAGAGAAAACCTTGTTTTTAAATAATATATTTCAACTGTTAGCTACCAAGAACATAAAACTGGGAAAGAAAATAGATTTGTAATGCCTCTTTGCAGTATTTTTTTATTATTAGAATTCACAGTAACATAAAACTCACCTTGACTGCTGCCACTCTCATTATCACCCAGTAAAAGCAAATTTTAATATGCCATTCACTGTTCCTTTATGACATTTATAGTTGTATATTGCTTTGCACATTTACAAAATAGCCAAATCCTTTCTTTTATATCATACTGGAAGCTGAGAAAGGAACATAAAGGTACTTTTTGCTATTTTTTTGCAAATTGAAGGGCCACAAAATATATGATGGTATATATTACATTTATGGCAATATAATTATAAATTATTCTGTATATTGTTAAATGCACCAAGCTACTTGACATAATTTGTTCTGTATGGTAATGGCTTTATAAAGTGATTTTTCAGCAAATTGCAACAGGGTTTTGCCTCCTTTTTTGCAAGATGTTAACGTTATATCAGTGAGTAGTTACTAAGGCAGAGTTGTTTATTTTATGCCATTATGTTGATAAAATGCTGGTATAGAACACAGCAGAAGCACACCACATTATGTCAGGAAGACAGGTTAGGAGTAAATTAACCATTTAGAAATGTATATGTATAGTCAAAGTCACAAAGTCCTTGCTACATTACATGCAGGTTAATATCATACATTTAAGGAGGATCAAGTAATGTAAACACAAGGGGCCTCAACTGACCAATCTGTGAGTCAAAAATGCAAAAATACACTTGGACAGGCAATTATTTACTAAACTCTGAGTCCATGAATGCAAAGAAAAGATAGCAATTAATTTATACTGGTATCCAGCTTCTGATTGTTGTTTTTTTCTGTGGATAATCTGCCACTTTCCTAAAGATTAGGCAAAGAAAGAGGCTTACCAATGCATTGTGTCAAGCATTTTTTCAGGGGTTCAATGGGCAGTAAACTCAACTTTAAAGAGACCCTGGGGTTAATTTACTAAAGATAAATAGTCTGTGCACTGCAAGTGCACCCACAAGTGCACTTCAAGTGCACTGCAAGTGCATATGCTCTAGTTTTGAGGGTACACATTAGCAGAGCTCCCCCCATTTCAGAGCTGCCACTTAGATCTATAGCAACTGCACTTACAGTGGACTTGAAGTGCAATTCCATGTGCACTTGCAGTGCATTTCTAGTGCACAGCATATTTGCCTTTAGTAAATATACCTCCCGGTCACCTTATATTTTCAGCATGTACAAAGTCCAAAGAGAGCTCTGGACTGCAGAACCACGAGTCCAAAAACCCTTAATACCGAAGGTATCTGCAACATAAACGCAATATTGAGTTTTTTTGGACTCTTATGCCGCGTACACACGGTCGAACTTTTTGACCGGACTGGTCCAACGGACGCCGACGGACCAAATCAGGTGGACAATCCGATCATGTGTGGGCTTCACCGGACCTTTAGTGGACTTTTGCAGTCGCAAATCTGACGGACTTTATAATTGGAACATGCTTCAAATCTTTACGTCGTAACTCCGCCGGACCCAGAAATCTGCTCGTCTGTATGCTAGTCCAGCGGACAAAAACCCACGCTAGGGCAGTTATTGGCTACTGGCTATCAACTTCCTCCTTTTAGTCCGGTCGTACATCATCACGTACAAATCTGTCGGACTTTTGTGTGATCGTATGTAGTTAAGTGCGTTCGTTATAAAGTCCGCCGCAAGTCCGCCAAAAGTCTGTCGAAATTCTGTCGGACGGGCTGTCGGACTTTTGTAGCTTGTTATTGATTGCCTTTCTCTCTCCTTAGAATATTTATCAAGCTCCTGAAGAAGCGATTCTTGTGAAACATGTAGAGCAAGAATCAAAAAAGTGCTATAACCAAACCCAGTATAGTCACCCATGTCTATACCGGCATGGTTCTGACACTCATGATCCATATTGGAGAGGTTTAGTTGTTTACTGCATTCATCTGACAGTATTTTAAATGTTTTTTTATGTATTAATCATTTAATAAAAATTACTTATATTTTCTATAATTGGTGCCTGGAAAGTCTATTTTTCCATTTTTCTATTTAACCACTGACGTTTAGGACATGGCACTGCACTAGCTTAAACTCCCACAGTTCCATCCTGTGTTGGAGTTTGGCTAACTTTTTGATCCAACATACTAAAAGACTTCTCTCTTTTCAAAACACACTCCAATCTTCAAATTAACTTTTCAAAATCTAGGGCACTAAACATTTTCCTCCCCACAGCTACTATGACACTATGCCAAGCTAATTTTCCCTTTGGATAGAATCCTCATGCCTTTATCTACCTCGATATCCAGCTCCCTGCAAAATGAATGGAGCTATATGCTAGGAACTTTCTTCCTATTCTCAAAGCCATCCGACAAGATCTGCAAAAATGGAACTTAGGCCCTCTCTCGTGGTTTGGGAAAGCAGCAGTCATAAAAATGAATGTCCTCTCCAGACTCCTCTACCTTTTACAGACCTTGCCGATTAAAATCCCGTTAACATTCTTCTCCATATACAGATCTGCAAAAATTTCATCTGGGTCTCCAAACACCCTAGAATGGGGTGGGATATGCTAGTGATCCCTAATCTGAAAGGGGGAATTGGACTCCCAGATATATACAAGTACTATTGGTCTTGCCACTTAACTAGAATAGTAAACTGGCACATCCATGCAGACTCTAAAGATTGGATTTGATTGGAAGAAATTGGATGTTAGGCTCAAGAACTGAATATTTTTGGGAGGAGCTCATAAGCTCCACCATACCCAGAAGCACTAGGTATTTTGAAGTGGCTGTCAAGAAATATGTAGCGGCGGTGAAGATAGGTATATGAGTTAGGGGTGAGCTCTAAAGAGACCCTGTCACTGTGTCCTGAATAATCAAGGTAACAGGTTCTCTTAAAAAAGAAAAGCCCTAATTCACATCTAAATTCAGGTGTGATCACAATTATTCCAGCAGCTTTTCTTTAATTTTGCTAACCATTAAAAAAAATAAAGTGAATAAAAGTGAGAATATATTGTTTTTCTATAACTGGTGTTACCAAGCTTGCAAAAAATATATATTTTTTAAACAACCAAGATTTAAAGTTTTAATAGCTCCGGGACTCAAAGAAAGTCAAATCCATAACATTTATCTTGATTACTATAAAGATTAAACTAAATCCCAGATAATATGTTAAAAAAGAATTGAAAGTGAGAAAATTGGCAACCAGCATGTCAAATCTTGATAAACTATGACAGAAAGTACCCAAACACATTACATACCCATCATTCTAAATGAATGTATCATATTGAAAAATGTCAGCTATTAAAGTGAACTATCTTGTCTTTATAAAGAGAAACAATCATGCTGAATAGTTTTCTAATGTCCATGCTACCAAATGTGCATGGGTATCTTTCTGCACAGTTAAAAACTCAATAGTCTGTATCAATATTTACACCATCTTTTTAAATGGACACATACCAATTCACAAATCTCCTACTGCTGTCGATAGAATTACTTTCTAATCTAAGCATCAAAAGTGCATGAGAGGGGGGCGGAGTTTGCTGCAGAGGAAGATGGACACTCAATAGAGGAGCTCCTCAGTGCTCAGGGACAACACCGGCACCCATCATCTGTTTAACCTGCCAGGAATGGCACAATAATACCCAGCAGACCTGCAGCACAGTCCGGGGACCCGTCCGACCATGACGCGGAAGAAAAAAGAATTCCAAAAGCCGCAGAAACTCACTGAGTACTACCCGCTCGGGCCTAAGCAAGATGGCGTTGGCGGGACGACGGCGGGGTATGTCTAGCACCCCTCACTACAGTCAAGGGAAAGGTAATCCCCAAAAAAGAAATACTCCACAAAGGAGCACGCAGCCTCCGATCCACACCCCTACCTCCGGGAGCCCAGAAAAAGTGAGGGTGAGACTGGATGCCTCAGATGCAAGTCAGGACATTACACAAGGCCTAGACTCAGGGGAAGACACCAGAGACCTCCCTGATTCCATTGATCTCTTCCCCACCAACAACCAGCCTGTCCTGGATACCACCCTTAAAGACATGTTAGTGTCTCTTAGAAGCTCACTGCATGCTGACATGCTGTCATGTGTTCACAAGTTTGGAGTAGAACTAAGAGAGACGGCATCCAGAGTAGATAACATAGAAAATAAAATGGGGGAGTTTGCGACCACCATCAATGATCTTGTGGATGCACATGATAGCAACCCTAATTAAATGGATGCAATAAAAGCTAAATTAGCGGACCTTGAGGACCGCTCTAGGAGAAACAACCCGAAAATAAGGGGGGTCCCCGAGTCGGTCCTGCAAACTGATCTACGCACCTATGCAGCCCAACTATTTCAGGCCATACTCCCTAACTTATCTGACTTGGACATTACAGTGGATAGGATCCACCGCTTACCTAAGCCATCTCACCTACCACACAACATACCCAGGGATGTCATACTCTGGCTGCACTTTTTTGAAGCAAAAGAACACCTGATGGCGGCCTCCCGCAATAAAGACCTCTTTCCACCACAGTACAAAGACCTACAATTCTTTGTGGACTTGTCCCAATTTACTCTGCAGAAATGTAGGAACCTTAAAACAATCTCTAAGGCATTGAGAAACCATAAAATCACTTATAAATGGGGGTTCCCCACAAAATTAATCATCACCAGGGATGGCAAGGAGCAGGTGGATGAAAACGCCAAAGGGATGCACCTACTTCAAAAATGGCATATCATAACAGATTATATTCATAGAGACCAAAACCCACGAAGCCCTGATCACACTGTGGAAGATTGGAACTTGGTTACCTCCAAAAATGCCCGCAAACATACCTGACTTAGCCGAAGTCAGAACAGGTTACACTTAGATGTCCCCTGGGAAAGAGGAATTAACTGCTAAGCTGAACTGTTTCCTAGTTTACCCCCTACTCTCCATTTGAGTGACTCATTGTCACACTCAGGTCGTAAGGACCTATTCGCTGTTTTATATTTTACTATACGGTTTCTTTTTTTCACAGTTAACCACAATTATATCCGCAGTTGCAGAACTTTTCTACAAGCACCTCAGATCCACTACAACCATAAACATCCATGCTTCTGTCGCATCAAGATCACTCTTGACAAGTCAACCATCGAATGAAAGTGTTACATACACATGCATCACCATGCATTCCAATTTACACTTGTACAATGCCTATCACCTTTTTAACGGTTAATGCCAGAGGACTTAATCACCCGGCTAAACGCAGGACCATGTGGAAAGAAGCGATCCAACATAAAGGTGACATTATTTGCGTGCAGGAGACGCACTTCAAAAAGCAGGCCCAACCTACATGCTCTCACCCTAAATTCCCCCATATATTTTATGCAAACTCAAATGCAAAAAAACGAGGAGTTCTTACGGCAATAAAGGATACAGTAGCCTTTCACCTCCATAATGACATACAAGATGCACAAGGAAGATACCACATCTTGGTCTGTGATATTAATAATAACACTTATACAGTGGTAAACGTTTATGCCCCTAACGCTCATCAAACTCGCTTTCTTCATAAGCTAATGAAAAGGGTTCTACAAATTCAGAGGGGCCACCTGATTTTATGTGGGGACTTTAATCTGCCACCTGACCCCAACATGGACTCTAGTTCAATATCTATGAGGAAATCCCAGATGCTTCAACCCCTTTTGAGAACCTATGATGTGTATCATGCATGGAGATGAAAGAAAACTACACCCCATTTTTGGATTCCCTGCAACACAGACTAGACAAGCTGCGAAGGTTTGAGCTTTCCTGGACAGGAAGACTTGCTGCATTTAAAATGCAGGTACTACCACAATTCCTCTATTTGTTTAGGACTTTGCCTATATCTGTCCCTCAGTCCTTTTTCCATCAAGCACAATCTACAATAGACAAATACCTGTGGGCAGGTAAAAAAGCACGTTGTGCCTTCAGAAAACTTATCAAACTTAAACAGATAGGGGGATAGGACATGTCTCCATAAAAGATTATTACTAGGCTACCATACTAGCCCAAGTGAGAGATTGGTTTCCCCAACACACCAACACACTATGGACTGACTTAGAGAGCTCACAAATCAAAGGTGGAAACCTATATAACTATCTAATTACCAGTCCATATCATTTCACGAAACCTTCAACGTGTGCACCTACCATACAGGCTTCTACTGAAGCCTGGCAAACCCTTGATTAAAAATATAACCCTTGAAGACCCACAAACTCCTTTAAAATTCCCGATCACAGCCTTAGAACATGTCATACCTGACATATCACTAACAAATTGGTGCACCAGCAAAGCACTTCTCTTAGAAGATCTTTTTATAGGACTTAAGCTGAAAACATTCAGAACATTACAGATTGAATATTCATTACCAGCTTCCGAGTACTATAAATATATTCAACTATCCCATTTATTAGACAACAAAAGTAATAATCTTCTTATCCAACTACCCTGGCAAATAGCTCTCTTCTACACAATCACCAAATTAATTCTTAAAGGCACATCATTACTATATAAATATATGCAAGATAAACAATCCTTTAGTAAAATTACCAATATTGTAGCATGGGAAAAAGGACTTTGAGGGGAACTATACAGAGGAGCAGTGGAAGAAAGCTTTTAGTATCACATATAAATCCACAAGAAGTGCCAACCTTTGGGAATTGTACCACAAGATACTACTGAGATGGTATCTTACCCCTTACCGTATCTCAAAATTTGTACCTGGAGCATCTCCGGACTGTTGGAGAAAATGCGGAAACAAGGGCACACTGTTACATGTACTGTGGTCATGCCCCCCGTATTAAAAGGTACTGGACCCTCGTGTTCCAAACCATAGAGCAAATCACAGGAATTAAAGCTACATATTCTCCGTGTATGGCACTTCTGTCATTAGAAATAGAATTGGTACCAGCACCATTGAGAAATATAGTATCCCACTTGCTAATCGCAGCTAGACTCACCATAGTCCAACACTGGAAGGAGGTTGACCCACCCCCAATAGCGCACAGTGCTTATGAAACACAATTTGCTCGAAGTTGTGGTAATCATAACCAGGTTTCCAAACTATGGAGCACCTGGTTAACATGGTACCCACAGAATGTGGGTCTCAGATTCTTTGGGAACATTAAATAATATATGACAAATGAAATACACAGCAACTGTATCCATAATGGCTGGTTATTAGACATGCCTATCAATACTGTGGATATATGTTAAATATGTTAAATATTTTTGTTACGGTGCTTTTTGTTTTATCATTCATATGTTGTCCACACAGGACCTATTGCAAAGCAAGTAAGACCTATGCCTATAGCTAAGGTTAGACGCTGGATCCTACGGGGTGCTTCTGGGCTAAGGGTCCCTCCCCCTTTGGACACAGTAAGTTCCCAGAGGGGTGTCTGGAAGGGGGAGTGACACCTAGGGCATACCGCTTTCTTAAGATGCTGATATCCATAATACGAGCATAAACATATAATTATACTTGCTATTATCTTAATAAGTAAAAAATTGAGACAACTTTAATTGAATGTACTTTATTTCGCTTCATTGTTCATGTTATTTTTTCTCTGAAAATCTCAATAAAGAAATATTGAAATTAAAGTGCATGAGAGCATGCGATGTATTATTTAAGACTTCAAATCAGTGGTTCTCAACTCCTGTCCTTAGGACCCACTAACAGGACAGATTTTAAGTATTACCTTGGGGAGATGCAGACTAGCATACTTCAATCACTGAGCAGCAAAGGATATCACCTGTGATGTATTTCAGTTATCTTGCAAACCTGGCCTGTTAGTGGGTTCTGAGGACAGGAGTTGAGAACCACTGCTCCAAATAGAACATGTAGAAGGAACATAAATTAACCATATGATTCAGTCAGAATATCCACTATGAGAAATCATATAATGCTCAGACAGCTGAAAATAAAGATCCTTATGGTTTTGTAAAGTTTGCTGAAATGTGCCTTTTATTATCCTTAGATGTATTTGTTTTTAGGTTGATATTTAACTAGCAATCTATAGTTTATCAGTCAAATAGCTTGATTAGCTGTTACACTTTAATATTTCTTTACCTCCTTTACTGAAATATTTTTCTCTTATCCAATTTTCATGACACATGCCTAAAGTGACACTGCAGCTTGGTTAAGGTTAAAAGATTTAGCAAAGCGAGACCCACAAAAGAACAGGCTTGATACTCATATATCCAGCTACTCATTTCTCTGATCTTCACTCTCTTGTAGAGCAACAATTTGTTGTCACTTAAATATCCAGTCCATATAAAATGGGTATTTAGTTATAGGTTGAGCTGGTGGGCTGATTTGGCTATTCCAACAGAAATCTTTTCACCATTATCACTGCCCTTGCATGTTCCTATCCACCTTTCTACACCTATTGTATTACTGTACCTATTGTTGCATTTTCTATGGTATAAATAAGAAAGATGTCCAACAGGAAGAATGATAACCCCTTCTAATAGACCAAACAGGTGTACAGTCCCTTGAACTCAGGAAGACAGCTCACCAATAGAGTCTCTAAAATATTTTTTTTAGCATTTAAACAAATAAAACCATAAATTGATATATTGGTTTTGAGTGAACTGACTTCAAACAGTAAGGTGCACACTTCACCAGACTATTGGATTTCAATCCCATTTCAGCGGGCAGCTTCAGATAGTCACAACATACACATTTTAATGGAGAAATCAACTGGCCAGGTTAGAAAGCCTTGTCTGATTATAATTATGTTTTTCTCAAGACAAGCCAGTGCCAAGATTGCTTGCCAGTAGGCAGATGTACCTCCATCCTGCATATGTCTAAACAGAAGCCCTAATGAAATACAAGCACTGGGCTCAAGCAGTAGTACCCAAACTGGGCCAAAAGACATCTGAAATGGTCTAATCATCCTTCACATCTGACCCTCCTCAGATGTCTATGCTATATACAGTATAATGCTAAACCAACATATTTAAATCATATTTTCATGATTAAACTTTCATTTAAATATTTTCCTCAATAGCCACAGAGACTATAAATGCAAATTATGTGTACTAAGTGCCCTTGCAAACCCAGTTATTACTATATAAAATTAGCAGTGACCTTGTTTAGAGAGTAGAGGTGTAGAGGGGACCCAGTAGATTCACCCACTATAGGCTACCTGCAAAAAACTACAGGAGGGAGAGAATAATGCCCTGTACACACGATAGGATTTTCCAATGGAAAATGTGTGATAGGACCTTGTTGTCGGAAATTCCGACCATGTGTAGGCTCCATCACACATTTTCCATAGGAATTTCCGACACACAAAGTTTGAGCGCATGCTATAAAATTTTCCGACAACAAAATTCGTTGTCGGAAATTCCGATCGTGTGTACACAAATCTGACGCACAAAGTGCCATGCATGCTCAGAATAAATTAAGAGACGAAAGCTATTGGCTACTGCCCCGTTTATAGTCCCGACGTACGTGTTTTACGTCACCGCGTTCAGAACAATCAGATTTTCTGACAACTTTGTGTGACCATGTGTATGCAAGACAAGTTTGAGCCAACATCTGGTCGGAAAAAATCCATGGATTTTGTTGTCGGAATGTCTGATCAATGTCCAGCCCTGTGTACAGGGCATAAAAGAGCAGTCCACCTGCACAAGGAAAGAGAGAAACAGAGAATATTTGTATTTACACAACATTTGTTCAATCTCTAAGTCGGCTTTTAAGAACAGGTTTATCTAAACTAATTCTAACCTACGCATCAACCTTCCTAAGAGAAACTACCCCAACCCCCAGATGCTTTCCTACCTCCCTATCGGAGCAGATGTCTGCTTTTGCATTTACCTACCCTCTGCAGAAATTCTCTTCAGAGGTGGCAATGCTGAATCTCCAGTCTCTGTATATAGCTCCAGTCAAGTTTATCAGTTTTGAAAAGAATCAGGTAAACACCAAAGTAGACTGTGAAAGTAAGTAAGCATCTGGGGTTGGAGTGCATTTATCTCGAGAGGCCAGTTTCTAATGAACTGGCTAAAATGAACTATGTGGTGTCAGCACTCTCCCAACTGACATCCTTCAACTAAAAAATTCAGGAAGCTGGACAGAAAATTGGTCAAACAATTTGTGTATTTTGACAGCCTTCAGCGTCAACTGTCAGAATACAATAGTTACAGCGGAGATTCGCTAATCAGCTCTGCTTAGCATACTATAAATGGAGGAATCGGTTAGATTTTTTTCACTCAGCCCAAAGGCTGAAAAAGAAAAAAGAATATGAGGTTGATTTACTAAAACTGGACAGTGTAAAATCTGGTGCATCTGTTCATGGTAGCCAATCGGCTTCTAACTTCAGCTTGTTCAATTAAAATGGTTCTAAAGCCCCAACTTTTTTTTACCTAAATGCATTCTATGCATTTAGGTAAAAAAACCTTCTGAGCTGCAGAATTCCTCCCCCTTATACTTACCTAAGCCTAATGCCGATCCAGGCATTGGCTCCCCCTATTGTCAATCAAATGCTATGACGATGAAGTGGGGGGGGCGGAGCTGAGCCGCCCAGGCTGTGTCAATGGCCGCAGACAGGGTGATTCAGTAGTGAGTCCACACAAATGTCCCCATAGTGACTTTCTATGGAGGCACTTGTTGAAGAGGAGGAGCATGGAGTGCCAGTGGGGGACCCCAGAAGAAGAGGATCGGGGCTGCTTTGTGCAAAAACATTGCACAGAGCAGTTAAGTATAAGACATTCATTATTTTATTAAATAAGGTTAATAATGAAGGTTTAATGCTGCTTTAAGCTTTGACAAAAAACCTGGAAGCTGATTGGTTTCTATGCAGAGCTGTACCAGAATTTGCACTTTCCAGGTTTAGTAAATGAACCTCTATATGTGTATGTCCAGGCTTTAGTGTTAGTTAAAGCTAAACCTGTCCTTTACAATAGACATAGACATGCAATGAGTTCTCTACAGCCAAATAAAAGATTACTACAAGAAAACGCACTGCTTATTTAAGTTATTTCTGGTAAGCAATTATTTTATGCTTTGCTTCAGTATTCCACTGCTTTAACTGTTATGACTGCTTTCTGAGTTTGATAATTATATAACTTAATTATTTCTTAAAAAGCTATTAACTGCATATGTGTGTTTCAATTAAGTTAAAAAAAAAATACAAACAGCACAAAATCCTTACAACCTAAACTACAAAAATCTTAGGCAATAGGCAGTTTTAGAAAGTATAAACATCACAAAATCAAAATGAAAAGAACACATATGAAGGATTATTTTCACTAGCCCTGCTGTTATGCTGTTTGTACAGTTTAAGAAAAAAATTAAAGCAATAACTTAATACCTACCAACATGCTTTATTTCACTAGAAAAAATCCTTTCATGATTCATTTTGGATGCATTGTCTTTACTTTTTGACATTCAAGTCATGTGTATAGCACATGTAAATACATAAGAATGTATGTTACAGCAACATATATCACTGTATTCACTGTGGTGAATACAATTCAAAAAGAAGAAAATATTGGGGGTGGGACTAATGTAAAAGTGGAACTTTAGGCAGAAAATGAAGTCCCGCTAGATAACAGACTGTCCCTTTAGCAGGTATAGCTATGTAAAATATTAAAAATCCAGTAATACACTGTCTCACCCTTCTCTGTGCATTCTCAGTTGCTCTCCATTTTTAGGCATTGCTGAGTTTGTAGAGACAGCCTTAATGCGGACTTAAACCCCCTTATTCTTTACAGCCAAGAAAGCTGCTTCTGTTTGTACTGCAATTGCCATGGTGCTGCACATGTGATCAATTATGACACCGGGCATTTGATGGTTTGACAGTTTGGTGGAGGACAAAAGCAAATGTGACAGTTAGCAATCCTGGCATTCCAGGAATTTAACAGTTTATTGAAATCGTAAAATTGATGGGTTTAGATCCGCTTTATCTACTAGTTTTATTTACTGCTGTTAGGGGGCTCTGGGCTTCGGCAAAATGTCAGCCTCCAGCAAGAAGAAACAGGAACAATGTTGGAGGAAATTTACATCGCACACTTATTTTGCAAGCATAAGAGCCCTTTCACACTGTGGAGTTTTGCAGTGTTTTAGCGCTAAAAATAGCGCTTTTAAGACGCTCATAAAATGCTTCCCATGCATCTCAATGGACCCTTTCACACTGAGGCATTGCACTGGCGGGGCGTTGAGAAAAGTTCTGCAAGCAGCATCTTTGGAGCAGCTTTTGGGCATTAAAAAAGCACTTCAAAAACATTCCTCTCCATTGAAATGAATTGAAAGCGCTGTAAAAATGCCTGAATAGCACCTATAATCCGCCCTGAGCTGTAGAAAAGTCACATGATCTGGCAAAAAGGTAAACATGCAAACAGAAAAGAGAGCATCTATATGTAGGGAGGTGGGGTTCTTTGATGCCCATGCTTCAATAACACTTGAAAAATGCTGTTAAAACGCCCGCAGTGTTGCGGTAATTTTACCGCTAGCGCCCCAAAAACGCGGTAAAAACGTGGTAATAGCGCTAAGGCATTTTAGGGCATTTTTGAAGCGCCTCAGTGTGAAAGGGGTCTTAATTATTAATGTGGAATGTATGTTCTATGTGCTAAAGAACACTATTTTTGTTATGGGAAGTTCCACTTTAAATAAACATTCTTTGTCAGTGTGAGCAACATCTTTTACTTTCTCCAGCTTTTCTTCAAAAGCATCCTAGGTTCAACAACGGAGCTTACAACATCCAGGGAATGATATACAATATTAAAACATGAAACCTAGTATCCTTACTTTGTTAGGACATATACTAAAAACAGGAAACCTAATTGCTGGGTCAGTACAACATTTTTCTTTATTGCATCTTTTATACCTTAGCAATTCGTCATTGTATTTTTAGGTAAATTTGCAACAGTAGCGATGTTTACAGACAAGGCTTGTGTAGATTGTTAAAATAAAAAATTCATTATTATTATTATTATTTACATTATTTATTATTTCAATACCTTGTATACAAAGCAGCCAGCAAAATGAATAAAGTGTTTCAAAGCCTACCTTTATTTAAGATGTTTTTTCACATCTGTAAAGAGAAAACAAATTGTGAGACATCTAATACATAGCAATTAAAAATAAACAACTTCACATACATCATACAATAACATAAAAATAAAGTTGTAACATTTCTGAAATCCTTTGCCAGTAAAGTCATTTCTCAGAATGCTACATACAAATAATACATCAACATTTTAAAATACCAGGGCACTAATGTCAAACTTCTAGAGTAGACTAATGGAACTGGAGAATTGTGCACATTCAGATTAGGATTTATACAATGAAAAATACATTAATGTTGGTTACAGCTCACTGTTCTGGCTAGAACACATCTATTTTTATTTTCTAGTCAGTAGTGAATTTATGATGTAATGCTGAACATTTACAAAATTGAATAGCTATGTTCCATTATTCTGTAAATCATTGAAAAAGTTTGAGGACTAGCAGAAAATAATGCTATCTCTTAAAGTGAACATGTGCCCAGGCTATGAACATTTAAATATTTACGTATTTTTGGCAAGCAGCAAATGTGTTTTAAAGCAATCCCTGATGTTCGTAGCACTAGACACTGTGGGGCAATTCATCCTCAAAGCTCATAGATTGATTCACCTGCAGTGAATGTTTGGTGAATGTCATATTCACTGCTTTTTCCAATGACAGCTGATCATGTGTAAACAGAAGCCGGTAATTGTTAGCGTGAGAAGAAAAAAAGCTGATTACCAAGCTCGTGTTAACAGGACATCAGTCCCGCACATGGACACCGACTGCTGCTAAGCAGTGCTCACTAGTGCCACCTACCAGTGCCCACCAGTGCCACCTACCAGTGCATGTCAGTACTGCTAAGCAGTTCCCACCAATGCCACCAATCAGTGCCCACCAGTGCCACCTATCAGTGCCCATCAGTGCTGCCAATCAGTGCCCATCAGTGCCTCATAATCAGTGCCACCTATCAGTGCTGCCTATCAGTGTCACCTACCAGTGCCCATCAGTGCCACCTATCAGTGCCAGCTATCAGTGCCACCTATCAATGCCCTTCAGTGCCGCTTATCAGTTCCCAACAGTGGCACCTATCATTGCAGCCTCATCAGTGCCTCCTGATCAGTGCCCACCAGTGCCCCTCATCAGTGCCCATCAGTGCCACCTTATCAGTGCCTATCAGTGCCCATCAGTATAGCTTATCAGTGAAGGAGATAAATTACCTGTTTTTAAAATTTTATAACAAACTATGAAAACTGATTTTTTCCAGACATTTCAGTCTTTTTTTGTCTGTTTAGAAAAAAATAAAAAACCCAGTAGTGATTAAATAACACTAAAAAAAAGCTCTATTTGTGTGAAAATAATTATAAAAATGTCATATGGGTACAGTGTAGCATGACTGCGCAATTGTCATTCAAAGAGTGACAGCACTGAAAGCTGAAAATTGGCCTGGGCAGAAAGGGGGTTTAAGTGCCCAGTAAGCAAGTGGTTAAGGTCTAGTATAGTTCAGTGGTAGGGGTGTTAAAAACATGTGGTGTTCACATGCCGCAGTCTTCATGTTTTGTGCCTGCAACAAAAATTTTTCAACAAGTCACGATTGGTGGGCAGAAAGCAGATAAGGAAGTGCCACAAAATGCCCAAAACTGTATTAATTGCATTTTTTTATCAGAAAACGTGTTTTTTTGTACAAAGTAGCATGTATTACAAACATTCGAAGCACCAATTCCATAAGTAATGAAAATACAGGATATCAAGAATTTTTGCTCATCCGATTTTGGGAGTCAGTACATCCCGACAGCAGAAATGCATGTTTGTTTGGAAAAAAATGGGCGTAAAACCACCTGTCACCTCTGTCAAAAGCCACCTCACCACCTGTTAATCACCTCTGAAAAGACATCTGAACACAGCTTGCTTTTTAGGGGTGTGCTGGTTTTAGACCTGAGTCTAAACCTAGCCTTAGTCATACCATTTCACTGATACCATATTAATGTCTTACTATGTGCCCTCCTGAATCTGACAACAACCTATTATTCAAGAGTAGAGACTTGGTTCCAATCCTTCAACAACTTTGAAAAAAATCTATAAGGTGCTTGCATGTTTTCTTTACATCGTTTGCACAATAAATACATTATGATTTTAATTAATAAAAGTAAGCCCTTAATCACTTTAACATGCTATACAGGTTGTAATAACCTAGATTAACATACATTATGCAACTAAAGATACATACCTGCAGGATATGCCCTGCAGCAGGAACTCTGTAATGCCAAACAGAACCGATATTCTTCTCCATCCTTAACCACTTGCCACCCGCCATATAGCAAAATGACGGTGACAAAGTGGTTTCAATATGCTGACCGGACGTCATATGACGTCTTCAGGAAATTAAGACCCCATGGGCGCGCATCGCGGCGATCATTGCCACCTATCAGTGCCCATCAGTGCCGCATATTAGTGCCCATCAGTGCCCATCAATGCCACCTCATCAGTGCCACCTCATTGGTGCCACCTCATCAGTGCCCATCAGTGCCACCTTATCAGTGCCCATCAGTGCAGTCCCATCAGTGAAGGAGAGAACTTACTTATTTACAAAGTTTTGTAACTGAAATGAAAAAAAACATTTTTTTTTTCAAAAATTTTGGTCATTTTTTATTTGTTTAGCAGTAAATAAAAATCCCAGAGGTGATCAAATACCACCAAAAGAAAACTCTATTTGTGGGGACAAAATGATAAAAATTTAGTTTAGGTACAGTGTAGCATGACCACGCAATTGTCATTTAAAGTGTGATAATGCTGAAAGCTGAAAATTGGTCTGGGCAGGAAGGTGGTGTATAAGTGCCCGGTATTGAAGTGGTTAAAGCTGAACTTCAAAAAAATGAATAACTACACAGTCAAAAAGTTTTCTAGTGTTGTGTTCCTTAATCATGTTTGGATTGCTAAAGAAATCTACTGTAATGATATTAATATAGCTTTTTAAGGGGCCATTCACACTGTTCTATGTGCAACACAAAGCGGATGAACATGCATTTTCATGTATGCATAGAGTTAGTGTGGTTAAATCATGAAGTACTCTCAACAGGCAATGTAGTTGTGACCACTAGAGGTAGTGTAGGTATTACATGATGCACTCCCAATATGGACCCGAGGAATGAAGATTGTTGGTTGGGGTATATGTACTGTCATGGAATCACAGTGCCTTGTCCACTCCTGATGATGCCTGGTGTGACAAAACACTTGTCTTATGAGTATGATTTATTTTTAACTTACTGTTTTAATAAAGTTACATTGTTGCACTTGGAACCTTTTTTGTCTTTGTGCTTTATCTAGTGGATGCACTAAGGAATAATAAAGGAACCCGGAAGCCATCAATCTCCCTGCCTATCTGGCATATTGTAATGAGAGGCCAAACAAATCTGGTGAGTGATCCTGAGCCCATTGGAATGTAAAGAACCAACACTTTATATCAGAGTATTTTTGCACATTTTTGTTTCAAAAGGACACTAATAATACTATTAATTTTCTTTGATTTATATAAATGTTTTGTGGGCCATTCCATTCAAGTGTCCTTTAAAGCATGTCAAAATGATAAACAACTTACCAGACCGAGTTAGGGTCATAATTCAGGTAAAAATGTTTATGTTTATTTTAATATATGAATTCTCTTTTCAATCCAAAACTACAGTAGAACTTTATTGGTGTTACATTTGAAATGAAGAGAACTGCCACTTTCTAAAGGTGTCTTACTAACATTTAGCTGTTGGCTCTTTGCAGATTATTCATTTACCAGTATCTATATAGTCCAGTCTTTCATGCCAGTAATATCCTAAGTATTTGAAAACCACTACATTCTTTGCCAGGCTACAGTAGAGATAAGTGCATTTTTTTTTTCATGTAAGAAGTATGAAATGCTAAGTTAGATACTGCATTACTGACATCAATAATAGTAAGTGTATAAAAGCAGCATAAAAACCTATTTCAAGATATACAGTACTGCGCAGAAGAACTTTTCTAAAAGCTTATGAGAAGCAGTTTTTACATTATATATATGCTTATTCAGTTTGTCCGCACTGACCTCAATTGCAGTTTGAAACTATATCAGAGTTGATGTAGCTGGATATAAAATGAGCTTATAGTGTTCACTCGGCTCCCAGTGGAGAAACATTCTCTACACCATTGCCACAGAAAACAGACATGATTTATGGCTATAAACATTTTCTGTCTATTAAAAATCTACTTTAGATAGAGTCCTGATGAAGCACTTTTTCTATACCATCATAGTCACACCACAGCCATAACTAGCTTAAAAAGCATCCATTTTTTCCCCTTGCATTGTGCAAGAGTTTGATTAAAATGAATCAACACATTTACACCTATCAGCTTAAAGTGGTTGTAACCAAAAACAAAAGAAAAAAAGATCCTGTTACCTTATAGCAGATTAAACAGCACAGTACTTATGCTGTCTAATCTGCCCTTTCATAAGCTGTAAAAAAAATAGTTGATCCTCTCTGTTCTTGTGCCCCCCATGTGTGCTGACCAAGGTAATCATGGCTGCTGATCCATAATTACCGTGGTCAGTTTATGTGCCTCCATCATCCCACTGCCCTCCTTTTCCCCTCTCACCTCCTCCCTGCCTGTCAGCTCCTGTGTGTGTGAACCATTTCACCCCCCTCCTGTCACTATTAGTATCTGGCAGTTAAAGTAAAGAAATCTAAATGCCAGCCCCTCTGTTCTATCAATGTATCCTACACTGTGTAAATGTATTTTTGTAAAACAATGCCTGTAAATACCTTATCTCAGATCTTTTATGGCTAGTCATTTGAACTCAGGCCACTCTCCTTCCCTATCTAAGGGCTACAGCAGGAGGGGCATGGCAGTCACGTGACCTTCCCAGCTGACGTCAGAGGGGGATCTCAGACCCTCCTGCTGTAGCCCTTAGGAAAGCAGCCGGAGGTTAGGTGACTGGCCATAAAAGATCGGAGATTAGGTATTTACATGCATCCTTTTATCAAAACATTTAAACAGGGTAGGATAGATTGATAAAACAGAGGGGCTGGCTGTAATGTTTCTTTACCTTTACAACCGCTTTAAAGGAAAACTCTGTCTATGCATTCCCTCTTTAATGGGTGAATTCAGGCCCATGCTCACACACATGAGAGATGTGGGATGTGACTAAAATTACTATCTTGATAATGAGACACAGTTGTTCACAACAGGCAGCTTTGTGTCTCTTCAAAGGCTAGAAATATAATTTCTGAAGGCAGATTGATACATAACATTGTGTAATTTTGGAACTGGGCAATGAGGTGTCAGAACTAGGTACCACATCCCATTGGGTAAATGAGAACAATTGGTAAAGAACAAGTTGGACTTTAAAGGTACCAAAAATAATATGCAATGAAGTTTTTATTCAAATATAAATTTTATCGGACGTGCGTTTCTTTAAAATGACAATAAATGTTTAAAAAAATAATATTCATACAGCATGTGCAACCACTTCTTGCTCTACATGTTTCGCTCATAAGAGCTTCCTCAGGAGCTTTTGAAAGTGTTGCATGAAGTTAAATACTACAAAAGAAATGGACGATAATGAAAAATTGTACATAAAGATTATTGTGACAATCATGTCAAACAAATTACATAATACATCAAAAATCATGATTGTATACATTTTACAGAAAGTAATAATAACGAGCTGAGAATGCATGCCTACCAGATGCTTTTAATCCCAATGATACTTGAATTAATTGGAAAATTCTGATTCCTAGACTGAAGCCTGAGCTAAGGGGGCATACCTGCAACCATAGGGAGATGATAAAGATTCTGAAAAGTAAATCCACATGTAAGTTGATTAGCTTTATGGCCCTAATTGACTAGACCAGTACCAAAAAAGAGGGTTAATTAATAATTTTAAAGCAAGGCAACAAGCACTAGATCCAAAGAAGATACTCAATATGGAAAAAATGAGCCAAAAGAGACTAACAGCAAAACAAAGTTTGAAGTAGTAAATGTATCTTCTTATTCCCTGTCCAACGAGCAAATTCAGGTATTGAGTTTGGGCTTAACATTTTACCCTACTCAAAAAATAGACCAATTTGAACTTATTAAAGTTAAATTTATTCTCATGGAAATTAATGTTCAAGGCCATTTATGATAAAAATCAAAAGCAAGAAACAACTCAATCCCTAAATAACCCTTTGTGGCATGAAATGACAATCAATGATATCAAGGCTTTAGATGACTTGATGGAGCTTTGGAAGGAGGGTCACACCGATGAGACAGAGCCTACCTCTCAAGGGGTGCCTCTGTCTCCTTCGAGGGTTGTCCCTCCTGCCGATGCTCCATCAATCCCATTTTTCTTCAAAGAATATAAGCCTAAATCTTAAACATTTCCTGTCCTTCAAGCAAACCCAAATATTTGGGCATTCACACAGCAGGTTACTAATGAAATACAACAAACTAAATGGCAAGGGATCTCCCATTCAAATGTTTCCCCTGATCAACAGGAAGCTATTCGCTCCTTGCAACAGAATCCCAACTTAGGTGTCTGTTTATGAAGCAGAGAAAAAAATTCACTGCTTCATTCTCCAGCATTCATAGAGGAGATTGTTCTCCTCTGTGTGCAAGTTTATGAAACTTTGTAGATTGCTTCTCCTTCTGAGGAGTGAAGCTATTCACATATGGTTCAAAGAGTGGGAAACGGCCCCTGATACTGGACTCTCATGAGAACAGAAATTCACCAAAACACAGAGATGTCAGTTTATTAAGTAGAAGTAAACGAAAAAGTCTGGACAGCCGCACACCGGAAGAAATTTCATATGCCTTTTATTCGTAGAACAAGATCATGAAGTACACAGGGCACCATGGCAAGGTGGTACAGAGTAACAGCTGACACGTTTTGCACTTAAACTAAGTGCTTACTCATAGCAGTCAGTTTAATAAGCAGTGATAAATTATCACCACTCAGTACACGGACAGACATGGTTACTGTCTTGGGGGGTCTGAACGAGGTAGAAGGAAGTTAATAATCTTCCTCCTTCCTCCTCAGTTCCCCCAGGATTTCCTCTTCACTCCCCACTTCTCCACCTCTGAGCTGGTGAATCGGGAGTATGAATTCTGACACAGATCGCCAGTGAAGCGCTGAGATCACAGCTTCATAAACTGGCTGTTTCTGGGTCAGTCAATGAGGATTCTCAGAGTGCGGAGATCATCGGCGGGAGAACATGTTCAAACACATTCTCCCCGATTATCTATTTTTCATGAACTGTTTATGGACTGTGATTAGTGGCGATCCTCTGGATCACCACTGTTCACTGCTTCATAAACAGACACCTTTGTTATTAAACCCTCAGACAAAGGGGGTAACCTAGTGGTGATGGATTGTGCCCAGTATGAAAATATGGTCATGGTCCTTCTCAATAATTGGGATTGGTACAAAAAGGTATCTGAGGGCTTTGTTAAAAACATTGATATTCAATAAAGGAAATTAATAGGCTCTGCATATCACAATAATCTCATTACTAAAAAAAAGTGGGAACTTTTGAACACTCAATCATCAAAAACCCCAACACTGTACGCATAGCCCAAAAATCACAAGAGCCTAATCCATCCCCCAATCGTCTCGGGAAATGGATGCCTTACGGAGACAGCTAGCCATATGGTGGACAAATATCTTCGTGTGGGGTCGTGTGGGGTCATTGACTTCACATCTCAAGCATACCATGGACCTTTTGATAGGATTAACATCCCTGAGGGTGCCTTATTGGTGGCTATTGATGTAGAGGCCTTCTACGAGTTGGGGGTTGGGGTTGTGGGGGGCTTCATTCAGGAGCGAGATCGAATAGCAGAACCCTATAACAAGTTCATTCTTGAATTGTTACAATTTATATTATCAAACAACGTGATTCTCTTTGGATGCTCTCACTACCTTCAGGTGCAGGGGGTAGCGATGGGGACCATATGTACCTTGGGGGGTGTAGAGTAAGAAGTGGTTGCACGTGCTGTATGAATATTGTGCTTTTGAACATTTATTCTCATTTTAAAGAAATGTACATCCAATAAAATTTCTATTTTTATAAAAACTTCATTGCATATTATTTTTGGTACCTTTAAATTCCTGCTTGTTCTTTACCAATTGTTCACATAACATTGTGTAGTCTACAGCCAGGTGGAGGTAACAACTGGACTGAGACTTAAGGCAAACATAGGTCAAAAGCCAGAGATGACTGTTGTTTATTGTCAGGGTCAGTACCAGGACTCAGGGACAAAATAAATGCACCCAAGGGAAAAATATGAACCTGATACCCAGCCACAGAGCAAGGAGATGAGTGAGCAGTTTATGTCAGCTCTTTTACATAAAGTAGCTACTATTTGTGATTAACTACTGGTGTAGGACTTTATGTGATTGTCCATAAGCTATAGAGCTTTGCAGACTCTTTCTAGTAACCATAGCAAGCAAAGGTACTAGGCCCAAGAATTCAAAAAAAGCAGTAACACACAAGCAGATTTTAGACTACATAAAACATTGACAGATAAGTGAAAGAAAAATATGGAGACACACCAAAAACACTAGGGGTAAACATGAAGCAAAAAGGCAGAGGGAAAAAAGGCATACAGGCAAAGTAGACAAACATTAAGAACAAAAAGAAGCTACAGCACTAGGGATGAGCCGAACACCCCACTGTTCGGTTTGCACAGTTAAAGTCTATGGGACACGAACATGAATAATCAAAAGTGCTAATTTTAAAGGCTTATATGCAAGTTATTGTCATGAAAAGTGTTTGGGGACCTGGGTCCTGCCCCAGGGGACATGGATCAATGCAAAAAAAAGTTTTAAAAACTGCCGTTTTTTCAGGAGCAGTGATTTTAATAATGCTTAAAGTCAAACAATAAAAGTGTAATATCCCTTTAAATTTCATAGCTGGGGGGTGTCTATAGTATGCCTGTAAAGGGGCGCATGTTTCCCGTGTTTAGAACACTCTGACAGCAAAATTACATTTCAAAGGAAAAAAGTCATTTAAAACTACTCGCGGCTATTGCATTGCCGGTCCGACAATACACATAAAAGTTCATTGATAAAAACAGCATGGGAATTCCCTACAGGGGAACCCCGAATCAAAATTTAAAAAAAAATGACGTGGGGGTCCCCCTAAATTCCATATCAGGCCCTTCAGGTCTGGTATGGATATTAAGGGACACCCAGGCCAAAATAAAAAAAAATGACTTGGGGTCCCCCTAAATTCCATACCAGACCCTTCAGGTCTGGTATGGATTTTAAGGGGAACCCTGCGCCAAAATAAAAAAAACGGCTTGGGGTCCCCCCAAAAATCCATATTAGACCCTTATCCGAGCACGCAACCTGGCAGGCCACAGGAAAAGAGGGGGGATGAGAGAGCGCCCCCCTCCTGAACCTTACCAGGCCACATGCCCTCGACATTGGGAGGGTGCTTTGGGGTAGCCCCCCAAAACACCTTCTCCCCATGTTGATGAGGACAAGGGCCTCATCCCCACAACCCTGGCCGGTGGTTGTGGGGGTCTGCGGGTGGGGGGCTTATCGGAATCTGGAAGCCCCCTTTAACAAGGGGACCCCCAGATCCCGGCCCCCCCTGTGTGAAATGGTAAGGGAGTACCCCTACCATTTGACTAAAAAACTGTCAAAAATTTTAAAAATGACAAGAGACAGTTTTTGACAATTCCTTTATTTAAATGCTTTTTCTTTCTTCTATCTTCCTTCATCTTCTTCTTCTTCTTCTGGTTCTTCTGGCTCTTCTGGTTCTTCCTCCGGCGTTCTCATCCAGCATCTCCTTCGCGGCATCTTCTATCTTCTTCTCCTCGGGCCGCTCTGCACCCATGGCATGGGGGGAGGCTCCCGCTCTTCTCTTCATCTTCTTCTCTTCTTCATCTTCTTTTTCTTCTCTTCTTCTCTTCTTCATTTTCTTCTCCGGGCCGCTCCGCACCCATGCTGGTATGGAGGGAGGCTCCCGCTGTGTGACACGTCTCCTCTTCTGACGGTTCTTAAATAACGGGGGCGGAGCCACCCAGTGACCCCGCCCCCTCTGACGCATGGTGACTTGACGGGACTTCCCTGTGACATCACGGGGAATGCCACAGGGAAGTCTCATCATGTCCCGTGCGTCAGAGGGGGGCGGGGTCACCGGGTGTCCCTGCCCCTCATTATTTAAGAACCATCAGAAGAGGAGACGCATCACACAGTGGGAGCCTCCCACCATGCCAGCATGGGTGCGGACCGGCCCGGAGAAGAAGATGAAGAAGAGAAGAAGATGAAGAGAAGAGCGGGAGCCTCCCCCCATGCCATGGGTGCGGAAAGGCCCGAGGAGAAGAAGATAGAAGACGCCGTGGAGGAGATGCTGGACGAGAACGCCGGAGGAAGAACCAGAAGAGCCAGAAGAACCAGAAGAAGAAGAAGAAGATGAAGGAAGATAGAAGAAAGAAAAAAGAAGAAGCATTTAAATAAAGGAATTGTCAAAAACTGTCTCTTGTCATTTTTAACATTTTTGACAGTTTTTTAGTGAAATGGCAGGGGTACTTTTGTACCCCCTTACCATTTCACACAGGGGGGGGCCGGGATCTGGGGGTCTCCTTGTTAAAAGGGGTTTCCAGATTCCGATAATTCCCGCAGACCCCCACAACCACCAGCCAGGGTTGTGGGGATGAGGCCCTTGTTCTCATCAACATGGGGACAAGGTGTTTTGGGGGCTACCCCAAAGCACCCTCCCAATGTTGAGGGCATGTGGCCTGGTACGGTTCAGGAGAGGGTGCGCTCTCTCATCCCCCCTCTTTTCCTGCGGCCTGCCAGGTTGCGTGCTCGGATAAGGGTCTTGTATGGATTTTTGGGGGGACCCCACGCCGTTTTTTTTGGCACGGGGTTCCCCTTAATATCCATACCAGACCTGAAGGGCCTGGTATGGAATTTAGGGGGACCCCCAAGTCATTTTTTTTTATTTTGGTTTGGGGTTTCCCTGTGGGGAATTCCCATGCCGTTTTTATCAATGAACTTCTAGGTGTATTGTCGAACCGGCAATGCAATAGCCGCGAGTAGTTTTAAATTATTTTTTTCCTTTGAAATGTCATTTTGCTGTCAGACTGTTCTAAACACGGGAAACATGCGCCCCTTTATAGGCATACTATAGACACCCCCCCAGCTACGAAATTTAAAGGGATATTACACTTTTATTGTTTGACTTTAAGCATTATTAAAATCACTGCTCCTGAATAAACGGCCATTTTTAAAACTTTTTTTGCATTGATCCATGTCCCCTGGGGCAGGACCCAGGTCCCCAAACACTTTTTTATGACAATAACTTGCATATAAGCCTTTAAAATTAGCACTTTTGATTTCTCCCATAGACTTTTAAAGGGTGTTCCGCGGCATTCGAATTTGCTGCGAACACCCCAAATTGTTCGCTGTTCGGCGAACTTGCGAACAGCCGATGTTCGAGTCGAACATGAGTTCGACTCGAACTCGAAGCTCATCCCTATACAGCACTAATGAACAAGGATACACAAATCTGACAAGTGCCTCAGACAGACAAGACAGACAACATAGCAACAATAACAAAAACTCCTGACAGACAGGGACATTGATACATCTAAGACAGAAGCAGAAGGCTGAACAACAAGCCAATTGTGACTGATTACACCAAGAGACCTGAAAACAGCATAACTTCATGGTAATAAATGAAATGCTCCAGCAAACCCCACAGACATAAACACCCACAGCATTCCTATGAGATCAGTGGGAGAGTAGAGGATAGATAAATGACAACTAAAGAAATAATGTTAGGATCAGAGCTAATGTGCAGGTACTAAAAGTTTTGGGTTTGTACCCATGCAAGTCTTGGCAGTTACAACCTGTAAATATTACAAAAGATAAGGATGTCTCTAAGGGGTGCTACAACATATCAGGCCACATCTATAACAGAGTTTGGAAAAATGATCTGCTTTTTCCTAAAACAATCCATCAGACACTACAACATCATTGGACTTTAAAATATCAACTGCCATTTTCAGCATGGGTGCAAAACAGAGTAAATGCTGAGAACACAAACAGTTTTTTTTTCAATAGACACTTGGATAAATGGGTCCTAGTGCTTTCATATTGTCTTTTATTTCATGGTATTGAGGGATTATTCAATTATTCAAATACGATTGTTTTGTTTTTAAATGCTAAGCATGTATCACATTAAATCATATATTATTATGATGAAATTCCTATACCAAAGATAACACATGCAGATGGACAAGGTAGCATGCCAAGTTTTTAGCCAGTCTTCCAGCTCTTTACGCTCTACTGTTGTCTAAATTAAGCAATACTTGACATATAATTTGAAAATGCCAATTGGTTTATTGCCTTGCCACCCACTGATATGCATGATGCAGACACAAGCAACACAAAGACATGATGATGTTTGCTCTGACTACAGGTTTAATTCCATATCTGATAAACTGTTCAGTTTTATGCTACATAAATAGAAAACAAAGATTTTTTTTTTTAGACTGAGTCCATTCAGTGGTTGATTTAAAAATGCTCGTAGGGCATTTGTCTGAAATATTTTTTTTATTTTTTATTTAAAGTTACATGCTGCAGTTGATAAAAACTTGAAATTTAAAGAACACCCCCCCCCAAAAAAAAAAAAAAAACACTTGCTATATATTAATATTCTGTCATACTTACAGATGCATACAAGCCTAGTTAGCAACCTTAAAGTGAGAATGAAAAAGCGTCATATTTCACAGTTTGTATATAAATAGATATCGTGATGCAGAATAATTAAGTATTTAAAGATGTGTGAGTTCACAAGTGCAGAAAATGATAACGTCTTAGTCACTGTGATGTTCACATGTTTTTGATTAAATAAAACTTTAAAAGTTTAAAAGAGAACTTTGAAAAGTGAGAGCACTGCCGCTTATCATGCCTTTATTGTGCATGTGTAAGTAAAATGGCAAAGATTGTATTTCTCTGAAGGTTTGGCAATAGCAACATGTTTACCCTGAATCTGTCCTTGGGAAGCTGTTTAACTTTATTTTATTGTGTCCAATCATAATTTTTGCATAGAAAAATACAAATCATGAAGGTGGCATAACTAAAGATTAGCACTAAGACATCAGATTGGAAGAAGCCAGGGCCATCTCTATCTCCGCCGCCCTCCCAAGCTACTAATATGGAACAGTTAATCCTGTAACAAAATTAACAACAGAATTCAAGTATTGTTCATGAGAAATTTTACATTGCTGACTGATATT
Source organism: Aquarana catesbeiana (assembly GCF_042186555.1). Lineage (NCBI taxonomy): Eukaryota > Metazoa > Chordata > Amphibia > Anura > Ranidae > Aquarana > Aquarana catesbeiana. The sequence goes on from NC_133324.1 coordinate 413,094,137, forward strand.
GCCCAGCACTCCAGTGCCTGACGTGTCCTCCTGACGCGCCCAGCTGATGTGCCTGCTTGCGATCTCTCCAGCCTCGGAGCTACGGACGCCACTGCAGTGGCTGAGGACTGTGTAATCGCTGCTGCCCAGCCAGGATAATCAAAGTGATGCCCAGTACAGCTGAGGAAGACAATCTTTTAACCAATATGCCTGACTAATACAGCCAAAATGTGAGTGCATTTTAAAGCATATTAAAGCCTACTTTAAAACATTTCTATTGCGCTTAGAGCGGCGCTGCTCTTTTTTCCTTTTTCTCCTGTTGTAGAGTGCTTCTGCGCTTTTGATAAAATCCCCCCCCCAAAAAAAAAAAATCAAAACCAGGCCTCATCTACTACTATTTTTACCAGTAATTTTACCAGTATTATCAATATTTTCTGATCTACCTCTCCAATTGTCCTTGCTAGCGCTCCAGTCCACCCTCTTTTCTTTAACAAAGTATTGTGATTATTATTATTATTATCACATTAATGAGTGTTTATTTGAGTTATTGTTGCCTTTCTATCATCTCAAACCAGTCTGACCATTCTCCTCTGACATCAGCAAGACATTTTCATCCACACAACTGACACTCGCTGGATATTTTCTCTTTTTTGAACCATTGTCTGTAAACCTTAGAGATGGTTGTGCATGGAAATCCCAGTAGCTCAACAGTTTTTTAAATACTCAGACCAGCCCGTCTGGCACGAATAACCATGCCACGTTCAAAGTCACTTAAATTCCCTTTCTTCCCCATTCTGATTCTCAGTTTGATTTTCAGCAAGTCATCTTCACCACGTTTAGATGCCTAAATGCACTGAGTTGCTGCCATGTAATTGGCTGATTAGCCATTTGCGTTACCAAGCAATTGAACAGGTGTACCTAATAAAGTGGCCAGGGAGTGTATATTATCACGTGTCATATTTAACCTGCTTTAGAAGATTACAGGTTGGAGTCTGGGATGGGGCACTGTAACTGTGCAATATGATATCTGGCTGGGCTTCTTCAACAGCTTCAGGTAACCCCCTCCCCACCCCAGTGACACTCTCAGTCCTGTTCATCTCATGCTATGCCTAGGATATCACTCTTCTGAGTCTTCCAGTGGCCGGAGTCTCCCAAATCAGTATCCTAGGTCCTAGTTGGCTGAGAATCTGAACTGGACACCTGACACTTTTCCCTTGTGAAACTCTTAATGTAGTAACATTTGAAGGCAATAAAAGGGGCTTGGTCTATGACATAGAAGTGCACAAGCTCTTATAACGCTCATCATTGGGTTTACTGTGCATTATTTTTTGGTTATCCCTTCTATAGGCTCCTCTACTCTACTGAAATGCCTTACTGTGAGTTCACTGCACACTGTGAGGTTCTTTCAGTGTGCATTAGAAGCTGCTGCAGCAGGGCAGATAGAGCCTGCCTCATTTCCTGGCTGGAAGTTGTCCAGCATCATCTAGCACTTTCCTTCCCAGACTCAGTGTGTCTGGCTCACCATGTTCATTCATTGGATTTCAGTTTAGTCAATAATGGAAGCTTAACATCTCATGTTGCCAATTTTGCACTAATTGATGAAGACAGAACAGCACTTACAAGTTTACCTGAAAACATATACTGTCATTTTCAAACAATAACAAAATACAACAGCAATGATCTATTCCCCTTTCCTTTATATATTTGGGCTAATACATCTAGTATTGCTTTACCTGAAATACAAATCAGTGGGATTAGAGGTCAACAAAAGGGCATGTGCCTAGCAAACTCAGTGCTGTTTTTATCCTTGGCATGATAAAATATTTCATTCACTTCACAATATCCAGAACCCAGACTTCATTACTGTGAAAGTTTCCTTAAAGTATAGTTTAGTGGAGGTTGGAGGTTAGAACTCCAGTTCAGGTTTTATTGCTGAAGTGCTGAAGAAAATATCACATTGGTTTTGCTGTCTTCAGTAAGGAAGTTTTCTTCTGGGGAATGAGTGAGAACTGTGTTAGGGTTGTATATCCTGGGTGATCACTGTTTATACCCTTGGTGTAAGGCTGCAATCTAGTGATCCCTCAAGTAAAGGGTACATTACAGAATTCTTTTATTACTGAGCATGTGCCATTTTTTTTATTGCTGTCAGTTTACCCACTGGAGAAATTCACCCCTCTGTTCATTCTGGTGATCATTGTCATCAGAAAAGAATAAAATAAAAAATAAATTGCTGTTGTCTGCTGAACAGGAATAGAATCAAATTCTTCCAATGGAGACAGCTGTGTCTGTGACATGTGTCTATGATAAGATTTCTTCTCAACTTAAAGACATTTACTCTTACTTCCTGTTATTTTAAATTAAAAAAAAAAAAAAAACAGGGGTTTTACCTCTATCATACTTCATCCAAATGTAAAAAAAAAAAAGTTAACTTTAGATATACTTAAAGGTTAACTCCAGCCAGTTATACAGATTAATGCAGCTTTGCATTTAATAATAAATAATTTTTAAATGCAGCTAATGTAATCACCTAAATTTAACTTAGATAAAGCTGAGTATCCTGCACAGCAGCACTGGGAAAAGAAAGGGTAGTGCTAGAAGCTAATCCAGTGTGCTGCAGATCAATTGACAAAGAACATGCTTACTAAGGATGAGCCGGTTCTGTCCAAATCTAGGTTTGAACAAAACTTTGGCGTTCAAACTGAAGCCCAAACATTTGCCCATTAGGCTCGCTGATTGGCAGGAGCTGAAAATCATATTTCATATCATATCATTACATATCATATTCTCTACCACTACCACCGTGTCCCTAAGAACTACTGATGGAATCCCTACCACGTAAGCAAAGGGGCAGGAATAGCAGTGACATTGCTGCCTAAATATGGCCACTGGCCATATTTGGACAATTTCATTAAACAAATATGGATGTGGCTATAGTGGTACCATCAGCATCAGTTACATGCATTGGTTGGGTCAAACGTTTTTTTTTTACATTGAGCATCGTGATTGATGAGGGATTTACAATATTTTTTTGTGAATAAGTAGGGGTACTACTATGTACCCTATTCTCATTCACATAGTGGGTTGGTATCTTGAGGCCCCATTATTATTAAAGCCATCCTTGGGCTGTGGGGAAGAAGCTGTTGTCCTCATCAACATAGTGACAAGGTGTTTGACCAAAAGTGCCCCCAGGTCGAGGGCATGTGGCCTGGTATGGTACAGGATGAGGGGCCCCATGCTTGTCCCTCCCATTTCCTGGCAAGCCAGGCTGCATTCTTGGATAAAGGGTCTGGTACAGATTTTAAAGGGGACCTCACCCTTTTTTTGGTGGTTACATGGGGTCCCCCCTTAAAAATCATGCCAGACAGCAAAAGTGACATTTACAAGAACAAAAATTGATACAATTTAAATCGCCAGCAAATGGAATTTCATTGCCAACTCTTTAAAAATAAAAAAAAAACAACAGAAAAATCCCTACAAAGGTCCTGCAAAATACATAGCAGACCCGTGAAGGGTTCTGTGTGCTTTTTTTTTTTTAACAAAGAAGTGGGCAATGAAAATTAATTTGTCAGTCATTTGAAGAACTTTTTATCAGTGTTGCTGCAGCTTATTCTGTACATCCTAGAGATGCGCCCCCATAGCCATATTATTTAACCACAATACCAGGCACTTTCACCCCCTTCCTGCCCAGGCTAAGTTTCAGATTTCAGCACTGTCACATTTTGAATGACAATTATGAGTCATGCAACATTGTATTTAAATTTAATTTTTATATTTTTTTTAGACAGATAGAGTTTCTTTTATGTGGTATTTAAACACCACTGAATTTTTTATTGAGGTTGCACTAATGGGCACTGATGAGGCGGCACTTATAAGCTGCACTGATGGGCACTAATGAGGAGGCACTGATGAGGTTGCACTAATGGGCACTGATAGGGGCAACTGATGGGGACTGATAAGCTGCACTAATGGGCAGTGATCCAGCTGCACTGACAATCAGGACACTGATGATCAGGGCCCTGATTATTAGTGTAAACAATGTACTCACTGTGTCCTGTCAGACTTGCCGATTATTAACTCTCCTTTCCTCACACAGGGACAGCGTGTGAGGAAAGAAATACTGATAACCAGCAAGTCAGTTTACATGTGACCAGCTGTGATTGGACACAGCCGATCACATGGTAAAGAGACTCTGTGATTGGCCCTTTCCTGCAATCAACTGTATGCAAAGGATACAGAGCTTGCCTCGTGTGCACTCCCCAGAACTGAAGATCCATGCTGTAGCCATCTTTCGGCTATAGCATGATAAGAGGGCGGTTAGGAATTTCGCATTTATAATGATCTACTTTAGGCTGTAAAAAAAAAATCCATGTTCCTGTACAAATGGAATTTAAAAAAAAATAATGTTTGCATTGGTACATGTTCCTCAGGGCAGTGCCAGTCCCCATTCTATTTTTTTATTGACACCTCCTTGCCTATTAGCCTAGAAAATTGCCATTTTTAATTTGACAGATTCAGCCACCATTGATTTCAATAGGTTTCAGGTTCGGCATCCAAACTTCTTGGAAGTCCGTAGAACCCTACCCGAACCAAAGCCAGGGCAGTTTGTCTCATCCCTAGTGCTGACAAGAACTAGGATCAGACTGAGCAGAGGGATAGTCTCTAGTCTCATTGGTGTAAAGCTTCTTCAGTGTCCAGTCATCAAGCTGGGGCCAGGGAGGTGACCTGGTTGTATTGCATTGCAAAGAAAAATACCTTTGCAAGCCTGACTTTACTATCAGGCAAGGTTCTATACATTTCAGAACCATGTTATTATTATTGTTATTAATATTATTATTATTATTACTATTGTCACATATTATTATTGTTGTTTTTTTTTATATATTTGTTTTATTTTTTAGCAAAGTCTTAGTAGACTGCTAACACATTGCAGACATTGGCATTTCAACATAAGGTGGGTTTACTTGGCATCTGTGTTTTCTGTGGTTAGTGGGTTATGCTTTACAATAGCTTAACACTAGGATTAATGATTGATTATTCTGTTAGTTAGCCCTTAGAGAACGCACCTAGTGTGAACTCAGCATTTAATGATGACTAGCAAAGACATTATTGAATCCCAATATTCCCAAACACAAACACAAGTCTTCTGACTCATGTTTAAGAGCCTGTATTAAATCCCTATGTCATTGTCTTTCTTACAATCTATATGCATTCTGTATATATTATCTTTCATTGCAGGTTTGAATCCATCTCACTAAACATAGACAAAATGATATCCACTCTGCTCTATAACAAAAATCTTCACATCTTTATTTATAGCACAATTTAGATGTCTGTCTATTTACTGTCTGTGATGGCAGGTGATCCATCCATAGTTAAAGGACACACCAGTTTTTATGTTTGGTTCCAAGACCCTTCATCACGAGGATAGCTTAGTTGTGACAGTGTTGCAATGCACATGGCCATGCACACTTCATGTGGTAATAGAGCAAGTAGTAAGTAATACATTCAACTACATGTGTTTTAGCATTTCTAAATAAGTCTAATTTACTGTGCCTGACTTCTACTAGGTATACCATGATCTGAATAAAATAAACCTTCAAAGACACATGAACAGAAACACACCAGTGGTCGGAATTTCATAAATTCTAGAGTTGACAAATAATTGTCTGGAAAAATGCATTTGTACATCATTGAGAGTCTATGCTATAATAATTTTGTGTTACTAAAATAAGAAAAATATTCTGACATTTATATGTTTACTTGAAGTTCCACACATATGAAATAGTCATCTCCCAAACTATTTCATTTCAGTTTGGTTGGGCAATAGGCCTCATGTCTGTGGGTACCACCAGACTACAGACAAAATCTTTATTTTATCGGTATTAGAGAAAATAACTTAGTGTGGAAGATATTTTGCGTGGATCACAATTGGCGTAGTGCTAGCATTGTCTGTTGGTACTGCACATCCTCAGACAACATGAGCCTGCTCATCAGAGCAACCCAAGCATGCACGTTTATGCAAGAAATAAATTGGATTGTGTTCATACATTTGACTACAGTATATATACTCGAGTATAAGCCAACCCAAATATAAGCCAAGGCACCTAATTTTACCACAAAAAACTGGGAAAACTTATTGACTCGAGTATAAGCCTAGGGTGAGAAATGCGCAGCTACTGTAAGTGGAAAAGAGGGTCAACAATGCCCATCTGCAGCCTCACTGTGCCCATTTCCATGCCTCACTGTGCCCATTTGCAGCCACAGGTCCCCCAAACTTCAAACTCGGCAGTTAAGGGTTCCTAGATGCCCCCTAGCTGCAGCCAAAATTTGGGGTCTCTGGACCCAAAGGGTCCCAAAATGGCATTGCTGCAGATAGACACAGTTGACAGAAGCTGGGGTTCCTAGGACCAAGTGGTCCTGAGATACAGGGCCCTAAAATTGGTTCGGAAAATTTCAAGCACTTCTGCAGCAGAGAATGACATTATCCGAACCAATTTTGGGGCCCCCTATCTCGGGGACACTTGGTGCTAGGAACCCCTTTTGGGGGATATGGAGCTTTGGATATGTTGTAGTGATAGTTCCACTGGGTTTGCACACCAAATTTGGGGTTCCTAGCACCAAGTGGCCCCCGAGATACAGGGCCCCAAAGTCGGTTTGGAAAATGTCAATCTCTGCTGCAGAAAAGTACTAAAGTACTATAAGCCGAGGGGGGCATTTTCAGCACAAAAAAATGTGCTGAAAAACTCAACTTATACTCGAGTATATACGGTACTTTCTAATCTTTGTGTTACATTGTCATGCAACTCCAAATGAAGGAACTAAGAGAACTGATCAATCATATAATTATGTGTGTGCTCAGATTAGGTAAGTATACACAATCTTGAGTAGGTTAGATCCTTCCCTAAATGACTTTCTATCTGCTGCAATATGAGCATTAAAACAAATCATGTACAAAATCTCACAAGTGCAGTATTTATAAGAATTGTATAACTATTCAAGTGTGTTTCAAATGTTTTTTTTCAAACCAAAGTAATTACTGCTATTGTGAATTATACCCCAGGTAAAATAAATATTGAACACATTACCCTTTAGTTGGGTAAATATATTTCTAAAGGTACTATTGACATGGAATTTTCACCACATGTTGGTAACAACCCATGCAATCCATACATACAAAGAAACCATGTGTGCTCAATTCTTTTTCCCTGTTTCATTCAATTTTATTACATATAACTTAATGTCTGAACGTATTTGTTTTGGTTTCTTTATACGTATGGATTGCATGGGTTGTTACCGACACATGGTGAAAATTGCATGTCAATAGCACCTTTAGAAATATATTTACCTGTAAAATGGTGATGTGTTCAATACTTATTTCACCTGCTGTATGTAAATAGTTATACACTCACCAGCCACTTTATTATGTACACCTGTTCAATTGCTTGGTAACACAAATTGCTAATCAGCCAATCACATGGCAGCAAACTGCTGATCTACTGGGATTTTCACACGCAACCATCTCTAGGGTTTCAGGGGTCAGAGGAGAATTGGCAGACTGGTTCAAGATGATAGAAAGGCAACAGTAACTTAAATAACCACTCGTTACAACCAAGGTATACATAATACCATCTCTGAAAGCACAATACATTGAACCTTAAAGCAGATGGGCTACAGCAGAAGACCACACCGGGAGCCACTCCTGTCAGCTAAGAACAGGAAACTGAGGCTACAATTTGCACAGGCTCACCAAAATTGGACAATAGAAGATTAGAAAAATGCTGCCTGGTCTAAAGAGTCTTGATTTTGGCAGCGATATTCAGATGGTAAGGTCAGAATTTGGCGTAAATGACATGAAAGCATGGATCCATCCTGTCTTGTATCAATGGTTCAGGCTGGTGGTGGTGTGATGAAGTGGGGGATATTTTTTTTGGCACACTTTTGGCCCCTTAGTACCAATTGACCATAGTTTAAATGCCATGGCCTACCTGTGTATTGTTGCTGACCATGTCCATTCCTATGACTACAGTGTGCCCATCTTCTGATGGCTACTTCCAGCAGGATCATGCACCATGTCACAAAGCTCAAACCATCTCAAACTGGTTTCTTGAACATGACAATGAGATCAAGGTATTTCAATGGCCTCCACAGTCACCAGATCTCAATCCAATGGAGCACCTTTGGGATGTGGTGAAACGGGGGATTCACATCATGGATGTGCAGCCGACAAATCTGCAGCAAATTCATGATGCTATAATGTCAATATGGACCAAAATACCTAAAGGAATGTTTCCAACACTTTGCTAAATCTATGATATGAAGAATTAAGGCAATTCTGAAGGCAAAAGGGGAACCAACCTGGTACTAGCAAGGTGTACCTAATAAAGTGGCCGGTGAGTGTATGTTTTTGTGACATTTTTCTTTTGTTTTGGTTAGAGTAGTAAAGGGTTAAAATCCCTTCAGTTTATTTCATTTCATTGTTGAAAACATAAGGGAGAAAGGGATATATACCTTCACTTCCTGTCAAAGAGACAAAACAGAAATTGAGAAGAAATTCCCCAAAGTGATGGTTATTTTCCTTTTAAACAGGTCTCTGCATTGGAAGACTTACCCTTACTAATTAAAGATTTTCCTTCATTTTCTGTCTTATTGATAGTGGTCAAAAGAATGAATAGAGGGGTTATTCTGCCCAGCAGGGACACAGACAGCAATAAAAACTTAACAAAGGGTTCAACCCTTCCCTGCTTTATCCGAAGCTTAAAAAAAAGTCTTTACATACTCCTTAGCATGACCACACCTAATGAAAAAACACAATGTACTTTGCGAAAACACCCAGTGCTGCATGTGTGGAAAATAGACCGATCCTAAGATGAGAATCATTTTATGTCCACACATAGGCAGGATGAAATGCATTCAGTTAGTTTCCAGCAGCCTGCCCAGGCTGGGGAAGGGGTTGAGCATTTTCGGCCTAGTTCCCGGGCTTTTTTATTTTGGTGTGCCCACCTGTGATATATAAGAGGAGGACCGCTAAGATCGGAGAGCAATTGTAGTAGTAGTCGCCTTCAGAGAGTGCTGAAAAGTTAAGTTGCCAAGCCAGGGAAAAGACGTGAAGACACCAGGAGCCATGAACATCATCCAAGTCATGGACATGCCTATATGAACTCTCACCTCATGGAGGTATGTCAGGCTACTACATCATATTAGTTAGGATTAGGGAAAGGACATTCTTCTTGCTGTATCATCATGCTGCATTTCAACAGTTAAGTTATGTTAATCATTCTAAGCCTGGTCCAAAGTTATTCAAAGGGGTGCATGTTGGTTCTGGCATATTCCAAAGAACCTGGGTCTGTAATTGCATATCTTGATCATAAGCCTTCATATAAGCCTTTTTGTAAAAAAGAAAAAAAATATTTAAATATATGTACCATTTCAACATAATCTAATTGAGTCTAAATTGCTGACAAAGGACTGATCAGTTGTTATAGGTTAGAGCCAATTCTCACTCTTTTGTAACTTCCTTTCAGTGACTACAATATATTTGAAACCTAAACCTGAAACCTAAGTCACAAAGCATCATATTGCCATTAAGTTTATAACGACTCCTCCTACAAATTCAAGCATTTATGGGTTAGGTGAAACTGCCACAAAAGATATAAAAAAACACAGATATCCTATTTAAGGCTGAAGCTGCTACCACATATGCCTGCCAATGGCAAGCAAATTCAATTTAAAAAAACATTAATCAAAGCAGCGCTACATAAACAAACACATTCCTGCTGTTACGGGTGTGCTATCATAAAAGTGCATATAAGTTTAAAGATTAAAAGATTTAGTAGAGTCCAACAAAGAGAGAGTGCTTGATTACATCCTAGATATAACCATTTCACCATCAGCTCCACACGTGTAGAGTTGGGGGTAAAAAATACCCCTATAAATCAGACTCTTACCAGACTGTGCTAGGTAACAGGCACAGAACCCCAGATCTTAGTTTCAATCCTCTCCCTGAATAATTGATCACAGATCCTGTTTCAGCCGGGAGGACGGGTCACCCACTAATGAGTTCATTCACATGAAGAGAACTTCATACACATCAAACAGGCATATGACATAAGTGATAGCACCAACGGGGAGCGTGGCGGGCCCTCCTCCCTATCAACAAGGGTGGTGGAAACCTCAACATGAGAGAACCTACCAATACCCTCCAGATCCTGTAAGGCCCCTTTCACACGGGACGGATCCGTGTTGATCCGCCCCGTGTTTATCCGCTGCTCAGCGGGGATCGCTCCGCTTTCCCCAGCTGAGCCGGCAGATGACAGGGCGGGACCCGCACACTGTGCAGGGACCGCCCTGTCAGATCTCCGCTCTCCCCTATGGGGGATCGGAGGAACACGGACCGTCTGTCTCTGCAGGAAAAATAGGATTTTCTTCCGTCTGCAGAATCGGACGAGAGCGAAGCCGGACAACATCGGGTGTCAGCGGATGTACATCCGCTGACACCCGCTATCCCATAGGGATGCATGTATGTCCGTATTTCATCCGAAAACGGATGGATGAAATACGGACATACGGTCCGCATGTGTGAAAGGGGCCTAAGAAAGGAAGGAGAGGGTGCAGGGCAGGCAGGAGGATAAAATTTAAACAAAAAAAGAAGGAGGGGAGGTGGAATAGAAGGTATTTACAACCTTAGCAAAGTGGAACTTACACATAAAGAGATGAACATTCTGAATTCAGGACTTAAATGTGCCTCCAAAAAAGTACTAAATGCATTTGGTATATATGGATATACACAAATATATAAGAAAGATTAACATAAAGAAATATTTTTTGAGTAGGGGATCTCTGAACAACAATATGATAAATAGGAACATTATAGGAGTAGACAGTGGGTTAAAAAAAGATCATTGTTTAACCCAGCTAATACTGCAAACCAACATGTGGATGTTTTTAAAAACTTGGTTGTGAAGGATCTTGAACAAATAATACCCAAAAAGAATATGAATCCAAGATTTATTCAGGAGGACATTGAACAATTGGAAGACAAGAATTACATTATAATCTGCCCCGCGGATAAAGGGGGTGGTGTGGTTATATTGGATAAATGTTTTTATGACACCCAACTTGCGAATATGCTATCCGATGAAAATATATATGTGAAATTGAGCTCAGACCCCACTTTATCTTACCAGAAGGATCTTCAACGATTGGTGGCTTTAGGTCATGATAAAAAGGTATTGAATAAGAAAGAAAATAAATACCTAGTGCCAACTTTTTTGTAGAATTCCTACTATTTATACTTTACCTAAGGTGCACAAAGACCCTATAATCCTCCTGCATGTCCCATCGTGAACAGTATAGGATCAGTTACAGCAAGAGTGGGACCGTATCTCGATAATTTCTTGCAAACAAGTGTCTTGCAGACACAAGCTTTCTTAAAAGATACAAAGATACAGCTAATCAGTGGAATTGATCAGGAAAATCTGAGGTTTATTTGGTGACAACAGATGTGTCTTCCTTGTACACCATCATCCAGCATGATGACGCTCTGCTTGCCCTAAACTGCGCCCTTAGCAGTAGAGATGATATACTGTTTGAACAGAAAGTATTTTTGAGACAGGTATTAGACTACTGCCTGTCTCATAACTACTTTTGGTATAACCATCAGTTCTTTTCACAAAAGAGGGGTGTTGCAATGGGGGCTAAGTTTGCCCCCAGCCTAGTAAACCTTTTTATGGGGAAGTGGGAAGACAAGTTTGTGTTTGCAAAAAAAAGAGAGCGCCTACTCTTTTATAAAAGGTATACTGATGACCTGTTCTTTATTTGAGAGGGAAACAAGAGTTCCCTACATGAGTTCCTATCTGAACCAAATTCCAAAAATAATTATATAAAATTAGATTATGAATATAATAGAGAACAGATCCATTACCTTGATGTGAATGTGTTGAGAATGAGGGACTAACTGTCTACTACGGTTTTTTTTAAACCTACAGCTAGGAACAGTTACCTACCTGTCAGCAGTGGTCATGACCCCCACTGGTTAAGAAATATCCCAAAGGGACAGATAATGCGAGTGAGAAGAAATTTGGACACAGATTTTCTGGCACAATCTAATATAATTAAGGATAGGTTTGTTCAAAAAGGTTATAAGGAATACCAATTAGATAAAATCATACATGATGGGGGCGTGGCTTGGCGAGCGACCAAGATGGACGTGTGCTAGAGGAGCTCCCGGAACGACACAGCCTAAAGCCGGACAACCCGAGAGCACAGACCGGGAGATGGGCAAGCTGACTCAGCAGACACCGCACTCCAGATCACGCCGCAACTCTGCAGCTGTCACCGCTGCGAGAAGCATAGCAGAACTTCTAAAGGCACAGCCATCTCCATGAGGCAGCGGTACAGGCCCCAAAATGGCGCGGGCGCCGAACGATGAGGAGGAATTCAGTGAGGACTCCCAATTCACACAGGAGGATTCAGGTAGGGGACGTAATCACTCCAACAAGCCCCTCACATATGCAGATATGACTGGATTTGCCGCAGACATAAAATCCACATTTTCTGCCGCCATCACAGATCTGAAATCCAACCTTCTCTCATTGTCTGATAAGATGGAGCATGTGGAGGCCGCAGGCAAGCGCAGGGATAAGGCCATACATAGATTGGAAAAGGTGGTGGATTCTCATGCTGAACAGTTCATTGAAATGAACAGGCATTTGGAGGACCTTGATAAATGCGGAAGGAGGAATAACATAAGGGTGAGGGGGATCCCTGAGACGGTAGACCCGGACCAGATAGTACCGGCGCTACAGCGTGTATTCAATTCTCTTTTAGAGAGACAGGAAGATATGGGCATAGAATTTGTGAGAGCACACAGAGCTCTTAGAACAAGGGGTCCAGATACAGCTCCTCCCAGAGACATTATTTGCTGCCTCCAGAGCTATCCACTGAAAGAAGAAATCATATGAAAGGCCCGCAGAAATGACCAAATTGTATTTAATGGTGAACACATTATGCTGTTCCAAGACCTTTCCCAAATCACCCTGCGAAACCGCAGAGCCCTGCAACCCCTACTGGACAAACTTAGGGAACTGGATCTGCGCTACACATGGCGCTTCCCTTTTGCATTAGTTGTGACGCTGGCCGGAAAGCAACACATTTTACACTCACCAGCTGATTTACCAGACTTTTGTGCAGGTCTTGGCTTGGACAGAGTGGAATTGCCGGACTGGTACCAGGAGTTTGCTCTCCCACCACCCACAAGAAGTCCCCACTCCTCACCATCTTCCACTCCGGAGAAGCAGTTCCCTAAGCGAATGAAACATGGACGTGGAGGCGGCCACCATTCAGGGACTCCTAATAGGAGACAAATGCCACACGGTTCTCAAGTGGCGGAGTGACGCAGTAGGATTACAACCCTGGAGGATGGTATTTTATCTTTCGCTATCCCACACCACAGTTTGGGTGTCTGTTGACCACAGACTACTTCTTACTTAAACCCTTTTCAACCACATCAAGGTAGCTGAAGGACTTTCTTCACATAAGTCGCAGAGCTGTTGCAGAGGCAAAAAACCCTCTCAAGTTGCTAACGTCTGACTAGACGATGCTTTAAAATGCTGATTTGACTCAAGAGGACTGACAACAGCAGAGTTCCGCTAATCTAGGCCTCAGCAAGCGAGAGACTTCCATGCGGTAATGATGTGGGAGATGACGAGGGATCCGAAACAAGATACCTCATACAGACTCCAGGGAAGATGTACCGGTTCTCAAAGAGTTTATTACTTTGTCAATTTAGGGTTGCTCCTACAAGACATTAGTTTTTTATGTCTTTACTTTTTATTTGCCTATTTTTTACAGGCTGTGTCGTTCTTTTTCATTTAGTTCCGAATTGTGTGGTTTACATTATCCAAGTCACATTTTTTGAGTTAATCTACTGACCGCATTGATTACTGGAGTAAAGTGATCAGGACCTGCTCCTCTTCACGATACTACTAGGTGTGACTTCACCACTCTGGTGGCGAACCACCCACGAACCCACAAAGTACACGTGGGTCGGAGATTTCCCGACCCAGGTGTACTATCCAATTGCTTTAGAAAAGTTGTTTCACATCTAAAGTATATCTACTTGAAAAATTCCTCCATTGAAATAGGATTCACTATCTTCTTTTTCTTGAATCCACTTCTTTCAATTCTCTCTACTATAACCTACCCTTTTCTAGACTTCTGATCTTTTTGTACCCCGCCTCCTTGGTCTCCTGACAAGTTGCGTATACAGTGCATAACTTTTATTTGTCTCAGCAGAATAAGCCTGACAAGCCGCCCTCACACTTACTTTACAATAATGGCGTACTCATCATTGGGAGAAGGGCCTATGGTGATTTCCCATAATATTAAGGGTTTGAACATCCCGGAGAAACGGGTTTCACTTCTCAGGGAGCTGAAGAAAGGTAGGCCTCAGTTTGTTTTTTTACAGGAAACCCACTTCCGCACCAATCAAATTCCCAGACTTACCAACGCATACTTTAATAGGGCATACCACGCAACTAATGACCTAGCAAAAACTAAAGGGGTGACCATCCTACTTAGGAAAGACAATCCCTTTATCCTTACTGACCGACTGACAGACCCAGAGGGCCGATATATTTTCATTAAAGGTACATATGGAAACAAGACTGTGACGCTGACCAATGTGTACTTCCCGAATGCGTCCCAGGTCACCTTCTGCCAGAAGATCACACATGAACTAAAGGGCTTTGCAGAGGGAACATTGATCATGGGAGGAGACTTTAATGTCCCATTAAACCCAATTATAGACTCTTCCACTGGAAAGTCTTGCATAAGGTACAGGGCTCTCAAAACAATCAAAAAACACCTAAACTCTCTACAATTGGTAGATACATGGAGATTCCTCCACCCAAACACTCGAGACTTTACATTTCACTCGATCCCTCGTGATCGATACTCCCGCATTGACCACATATTCATATCCCAGAGGGACCTGCAGATGGTGAAGGAGGCCCACATTGGCATCCAGACCATTTCTGACCATGCGCCTATCTCCCTGGAAGTTGACCTAATGCACATTCCGCCCAAGGCAAACACTTGGAGATTGAACTCCTCTTTGCTAACAGACCCTGACTTACTCCCCCCGCATACGTGAAGCTATATCTGACTTTTTTACCCATAACAACACACCGGATATGGACCCGATGATGATTTGGGAGGCACATAAATGCACGATTAGGGGGGAACTAATTAGGTTTGGGGCACAACGCAAGAAACAACAGGAAAAAGAACTGAGAGACTTAACTAATAGAATACACTCCCTAGAATCCTTACACAAACAATCTCTAGCTATACAGACAGCTACAGAACTATTAGAAGCCAGGAAAAAGTTACAAGAATTATTACACACCAAAACGCAGAGATCCTTATTTTTTAAAAAAAGGATATACTATGAGTCAGGGGACAAGACCGGCCGGTTTCTGGCTAGAGCCTTGAGAGAGGCATACGCTACTAATGTGATAGTAGGAATTAGGTCACCGGAGAGGACCATGGAGGTAACTTCAGAAGCTATAGCGTCTCAGTTTCATAGCTACTAATCAAAACCTTATAACCTACCGAGACAAAACAGACCCCCTGCGATACTGACCAATAGAATACAGGCCACACAAGACTACCTGATTGAGAGTGGTTTGCCACGATTAGAGACCGCAGAGACGACTCCTTTGGAAGAACAGATAACACCGACTGAAATACAGGGAGCCATTAAGGGACTTAAACCTGGAAAGAGCCCGGGGCCGGATGGCTACACATCCGTCTACTATAAGACCTTTGGTGACATCTTGTCTAACCCATTGGCAAGAGCCCTAAATTCCCTCTCCTCACCCAGACAGGTACCCACTGACTTTTTGACAGCTCACATAACAGTAATACATAAAGCTGGGAAAGACCCCGCAGAGTGCCCAAGTTATCGGCCTATTTCGTTACTGAATTTAGACCTCAAAATACTAACTAAGATACTGGCCAATAGACTAAAACCGCTCCTTGCATCCCTAATTGGACAGGATCAGGTAGGCTTCATGCCGGGAAGAGAGGCAAGGGACAACATTATAAAGGCATTACTTTTGACACATGCGGCAAATTCACAGGGCATCGAAGGCCTTCTCCTGTCCACGGACGTGGAGAAGGCCTTCGATCGGGTCTCCTGGGACTACATGCTAGAGGTATGTCCCCATGTATGACTGGGAACGCACATGATGACTTGGATCACAGCCCTCTACCAGAACCCTTGTGCTAGGATAAAAGTCAATGGCATATTATCGGACAAGGTTAAAATCTCAAATGGGACTAGACAAGGCTGTCCCTTGTCGCCGTTGTTGTTTATCCTCTCACTAGAGCCATTTATTAGAAAAGTTAATAAGAATGAATCCATCTCAGGCTTCGAAGTGGCCAGCAAAACCTACAAGACAGCTACCTACGCAGACAATCTTTTGTTTTTTTTAACTAAACCACATATCACAATCCCAAATTTGCTGTCGGAATTCACGCACTATGGCTACATATCGAACCTCAAAATCAACTACTCTAAGTCTGAGGCAATGAATATATCGCTATCAGAAGGTTTGCTAGCTAAAACACAGGGGAATTGTACGTTCCGTTGGGTAACAAGTGAACTCAAATATTTAGGGGTATGGATACCTTCGAGACTGACAAAAACCTTTGAGAAGAACTTTCCTCCAATGCTAAGAGACATTGCCTCGGACTTACAGAGTTGGAACTCTAAATTTTTCTCCTGGTTCGGAAGGGCGGCTATCCTTAAAATGGTCATCCTCCCGAAACTTTTATATTTGTTGAGATCATTGCCAGTTGGGATCCCACTACATTTTTTTAAACAATTACAATCCATTCTCACACGCTTTCTTTGGGGTCATAGACGGCCTAGAGTTAAATTTTCTTTACTAGCCAAACCCAAGGAACGAGGGGGCATGGGCCTACCCCACTTCCACAACTACTATTTATCTTCTCACCTTACCAGGGTGATTGATTGGCACTGTCATGGAAAATCAAAAGACTGGGTCCATTTGGAGGAGTCACTGACCTCGAGCGGACTCAGGTTCTCCCCATGGATTCCCTGGGGAAAACTACATGAGTCCACACAGAAACACCCACTGACGGGGGTTACCTTGAAGGCCTTCCAGACGGTGGTTAAAAAATATGATTTAACGACACAGTTGAGCCCACTGACTCCGCTCCAAAATAATCCAGATTTTGCTCCGGGTCTGACAGGCAAGAACTTCCAAGCTCTAGACATATCAAAATTACTGACTGCGGGAGATTGCATTAGGAATGGCAAAATCAAAGACTATTCAGTGATGAAGGAAGAGGCTGGTATTCCTCACCTGTCCAGGTGGTGATACTTCCAAATACATAGCTTCGTTACGGATAAGACCAAACTACCTCACTTCCAGAGACCTATGACTCAATTAGAGACAGTATGCCACAGAGGAGATGACTTTTACAAGACAACCTCTGTTGTCTACTCCTGGCTCCAAAACCCTATATCAACTATGGATGATAGATTTAGAGTAGAATGGTCTAGTGCCTTGCAGAGAGATATAACAGATAACCAATGGCTGACGGCTTGTACGTTGGCACATAAATGCTCCATTAGCACTAGAACACAGGAGACAGAATATAAACTCCTGACTCACTGGTACGCCACTCCACATAAAATCAAGAAATGGTTCCCTGAGGCCTCAGATAGATGCTGGCGCTGTAATAGAGAGTCAGGCACTCTCTTACATATTTGGTGGCAGTGCCCAATTCTTGAAACCTTTTGGACAAAAGTAAGGGATATTATACGACAGATAACAGAGACCAATATTAATCTGGATGCAGCGTGTTGCCTACTCCACATCTCGAACTTCCCTTACAAGAGATATAAAAAATCTTTAACGAAGCACCTCTTGAATGCCGCTAAGGCACTGATTCCACTACGGTGGAAAAGCACACAGGCTCCTTTGGTCAAGGAGTGGCTTCAGAAAATCTCCGAGATCTGTCGTATGGAAGACTTGCTAGCCCAATCCACGGATAGCATAGAAAGATATCACAAAACATGGACCCCATGGCTAATCTTCAAGTTTTCCACGGCTTATGAACAAATAATAAATATTTAATATGTCTCTGGGTGTGGGAGCTCTTCGTAGTTCCCCATACGACAAATATGCGCGTGGGGGACAAGGGGGGTGGGGACGCCACCTCTTTACAGGAAGGCCCCACTCTATTAGCTCCTTTTTCTCTTTACCTATCTCTTTATTCTCCACTTTTTCTTTTGTTCACTATTTCTATTCTCTGTCCCGATGAACAATAAAATTACGATATCTTCAC
Organism: Aquarana catesbeiana; assembly: GCF_042186555.1. Taxonomy (NCBI): domain Eukaryota; kingdom Metazoa; phylum Chordata; class Amphibia; order Anura; family Ranidae; genus Aquarana; species Aquarana catesbeiana. The sequence goes on from NC_133324.1 coordinate 413,112,497, forward strand.
TAAATTCAAAGCTAACAGTTGGCTAGGTGTGCCGCTTGCAATGTTTTAACTGATCCAAATTTCTATACAATAATAGTAACAGAAAGTTTTAATCTTCAGGATCTTTGTCTGCATTTCTGGTACAAGAGTGGGCGGTTATAACTTAAATTCTGCTCAATACCCTCATATGGATGGTAGCCGCTGTATACACTGTTTATTGGATGTACTGAACATGTATTGCAGATATCTATTGATAAATGGCTTTGTTTGTTAAGCTTCATTAATCTTCTAATAAAACCCTTTAATGGAAAAAAAAATCATACATGATGTGGCAGAAACCCCCACGCAAAACCTGTTTAAAAGATATAGAGGTTGTAAGTAATGACAGGCAAGAATGGGGATCTATCTCCAGTTTCCATATACAATATAAGGAAATTGAGGATATCTTCAAGCGGCACTGGCATATATTGTGTATGGACAATTAGAGGCTTGAGGCTTGTTTTAGAGGCTTGACTGAATTTACTTCCACTGGCAATAATAGAACATTTAAAAATTCTGAATTCATCACATGTGGTACTTCACATGTGGTATGTGTTTTACAGTGCCCATGTAATTGAATGTATGTGGGACGTACTAAAAGGACTCTAAAAAAATTTATCTCTGAGCACATATATAATATAGAGATTGGTTTTAAATACCATAGTGTGTCTTTGCATTTTAAAAAGTATCATAATCAGGATGAAGTATGTAATCAAAATCCCACTATAAGAGTATATTATCAGTTTATCAATCTATTAATTTATGTTAGGAATTTTAATTTTTCTTATATGTATAGTATTCAGAAGCTATAGGGGATACAGTACATTCCTGTTGGAGTCATTGTGTTCAATAAAGTCAGCCTTTGAAGTGAATATTTCTGATCTATAGGACAGATTATATAGTTAAATGAGAATAGTCCATTTGTGTAATTAACTGTTTAAAGAGTTAATGAGACTTTAATTAGTTAATGGTTTTGTAGTCATTTACTCTGTTGTTTTTACATTGTGATTTTTTGATATGACATATTGCATTCTGTGCCCTTAACATACTATATTTATAGCGTTCAATGAAATTGAATACTGGATCGATCTATGCTGATGGCTGATCAGCATGCATCAGAGTGTCTGTGAGGTTGCGGTTTATCTGCTTGATACGGACAAATGTCTGATGCAGGTAGTATGAAGCTCGCCAGACCATTTATCTGGTATATGTAGATAGTAATTAACAGCCGCCTTATAAGCTTAAGTTTAGAAGTTAAATGACGGAAGGGGTTAACAGATTGCAAAGTGTCTCCTATCGACTACAGTACGGCTTTCCAATGTTAGTGGTATCCCCAAATGGTGTGTTCACGTCACTGTTGGTTGTCGTATAGCCACACACTGATGCATTTTGTCATCTGCGGCATCATCTGAAGGTGCAATGGTACGTTGTGTAGCCACACCCTCAGATGATGTCGCAGATGATGAAACACGTCAGTGTGTGGCTATACAACAACCAGCAGTGACGTGAACACGCCATTCGGGGATACCACTAACATTCGAAAGCCGTACTATAGTCGGTAGAAGACACCACCACGCTCATTGCTTATGCTATTGCTTATGTCATATGCCTGTATGATTTTGCAATCTTGTAAGTGTATGTCCTATAAGGGGGAATTTTATCTAATACATCAGTTTGAAACGGGATTATGCTATGGAGTTCTCTTTCTCTCCATGTGAATGAGCTCATTAGTGGTTGACCCGGCTGCAACAGGATCTGTGATCAATTATCCAGGGAGAGGATTGAAGCTAAGATCTGGTGTTCTGTGCCTGTTACCCAGCACAGTCTGGTAAGAGTCTGATTTTTAGGGGTTTTTTTAACCCCCAACTCTACATGTGTGGAAGTGATGGTGAAATGGTTACATCTAGGATGTAATCAAGCACTCTCTCTTTGTTGGACTCTACTAAATCTTTAATGTGAAGTGAACACATTGTTACAATGATTATTTTGGACTTTAAACTTATGTGCACTTTATTATAGCACACCCGTAATAGTGGGAATGTGTTTATTTATCTAGCGCTGCCTTGATGAATGTTTTTCTCTGTTTTAAATATTACCATTATGACTGTTTTTAATTCTAAAAAAGTATAAACCCATTCACAGGAAAACCTATTTTGTTTTCCAAGTAAATGTATATCTGTAACTGTATTTTTTTCTTCTACCCTTCTGGATGATATTTCATCAAACAAAAAAACACATTTTTTACCATCTAATTTTAATCATGAGCACATTTCTGGCATGCTGCTATGCACATTAGTCATAGGAAAACATTTTTGGAAAATAAAATAGTAATTTATGTCTCGTAAACATTTCTACTGCTAATTACCAAGAGATGTTATTCACAGCCTAATGTCTGTCTATTTGAATCTTGCGTTCAGAAACAGGTGTTCTATTAGACGCCATCCATAACAGTCGGCTGAAAAATTTCTTTAATAACAAAAAAGTATACATTCAATAATCAGTTAAAAATACTATTTAAACTATTAAATTATTATCTGAAAATAGGAATTAAATACAGGGAAACAAACAATTAATCTTTAGGTATAAAGTAAAATGGTAAACATGGAACATTAAATAAAATAAAAAAAAGAATAATCACAAGAGATATTCCTTCAATCTGAATTTCAAAACCACACTACTAAAACTTACTAGTAAAATAATCATGTATTTAAAATTGGTAGGTAACTGTGAACCTGATACCTATAATAACCAATAGTGAGAATCTTCCTTTAAGAACACCCACTATTTTGGCTAAACACCAGCATCCTGGTGGACTGACAGCCAACTAGAATTTAATATTTGCCATTTATGAAAGCAGTAAAGGATGTTCACTTAGCAAAATAAATGTTCACCCTGCAATGTATATGTTCACTTTTAGTAAGTAAATAAGGTGAGCATGTGTTAATTTTTAATTCTAAATCAATTTAGGAGTTTTCCTCTTCACCCTCTAAATAATGGCCTACAGCGAGTAATTCAAGAAGAGATAGTCTAGCCAATAAACAACATCAAATTGGACTGACAGCCATTTGAAATTTACTGTATAGTTTAATTTAGAGACTGTTTGGGTGATGTACTAAAGGAATAGGGTCAAGTCAAAAAATTGTGTGAATATTAACTTCAGCTATCCAATCTTTTTAGAAGCATCTGCACATGGCTGGCTATTCAAAATGAGCAGACATTTTCTTTCACAATTTTCACATTGGATAATTAAAGTGAACACACACACACACACTTTTTCAGTGGAAATTCTCAAATCATTTAATAAATCAGCCTCTGTGTATGTTGTTATGCAAAATAAACATTAATTCACTTTAAATACCCAAAGGTAATCAAAAACAAAATATGGGCTTTTGCTTGTGTATGATTGTGAAGACTCATGTCCCAGAAGATAGAACCAAGACTCAACCCCTGAAGTGCTCCCAGAGACCTAACTTTGGGAGACTTCCTATACATTTTGTACGGAATAAATAGCACATTAAACTTTCTAGGGACAGCGTGTTCAGTGTAGAGGAGTTACCATTTAATCACTATACTCGGGTGCAGGTGCTGGCTACTTTAACTCTATATCCCACAACTTCATGGGTTTGTGAACATGTCCAAGGAAGAAAATATACTATGTTTCCCTCACCAAAGCAGGTCACAATAGGCAGACCTGATGAGGTAGAGGCTGCTGGACCAGTGATCTGCAGCCAGGTGAGTGGCCCTCCACTGTCAGAACTGGTGTGTGGGCAGTTGGGAAAGAGTCTAACAGGATAAAGTTTCCCTGCAAGACCCAGCTACCAGAAAAAACTAAAAGTTACCAGAGTACTACAATTACAGTGGGGTGGCACATTGCCCTTTGGTCTTGGATGCCTCCAGCTGTTCATCTGTGTTACTAGAGCTACCCTGGACTTCACTGAGGTATATGCTGTCTATAAGTAGCTGCATTCTATACTATTTTGCTGAAGTAGTGATTTTCAGCTTGACTATGTTTTTAATAGTGTCCTATAGAGACCATGCTATTGCCCCACATGCTACTCTAATGGAGTCACAGGGACATTGCTGTTAAAAAGTCCATGTTTATGCAGATTTCAAATGTTTAAGCTTTTATAATTGTAGCGCTGGTAGATTTTCCAATCTACTGCTTATATGTAAATTTAGTGGGTCATCTGTGCTGTACATAGTTCAGATTTAATTTACTGTTAGATTAGCCTCTGTTCCAGTTTGGCTGTGTTGCGTGCAGTTCCACAGTCTGCCTGTGGGTGTTGTTGTCACCATGGGTCGGTGTTGGAAAGCAACGAGCAAAAGTATATGAGTGCTCTTCTATCCCATAGACAACTCAGTGGAGGTGGTCCTCGGGGCTGCATTCTGGGAGAGAGTATTTATAGGACAGACGCGATGGTCCGGGGAGCTTTACCTCATGGCCCTCCTGGCCTAGAGGCATGTGTTAGTGAGTTCTACCTCGCGGCCCTCCAGCCTGGAGGGTTGCGTTGCGTCAGCCGTGCGGGTAGGCCCAAAAGCCTGTTTGGGGCCTGCTATCGCTGGGGTGGTCCTGTGCTGTCTGTCCTGCGGGAAGAAGCCGGACAATCGGGAAGATCCAGGGGAGGACCCATCTTGGATGGATCATGCAAGGCTGGTCTTAGGAAGGGCCTGGTGACTCGATTGGAGGACGCATCTTAAACTAATCTACTGCACAAATACTGTCGGGTTGGCTTAAAGGTTCTGGTACTGTGTTTGCTGTTCATCAAAAAACTACTACATCCTGTGGCAGAGGATCGTACAGTTTTGTTTCACTCAAGTCTGTGACAGAGACTTTTTGTTCGTGCTGCGTTCCGGCTGCTAGGTTAGTGAGAGAGACCTATCCGGGCGAGCAAAGATTTAATCCTGAACGGAGGATACATTCATCCTTGAGGTTTCAATTTATTAGTGCTACATCAAGAAAAGGTATTTGAACTTCCCTGCAACTCTTCTTCTACCTCTTTCCTGCTACTTCTTCCAATTATCTCCCATTAAAGCATTGGAAAAGTACTAAAGTGACTATTGCCTATATTATCTGATAACGAGCTCAACGGGGACCCTAGACCCGGTGTTGGTGAAACCACAGGTAAAAAGGTGATGGAAACAGCCCGCTTTAAATCAGCAGCTCCACCGTGAGTTAGTGCTGCATGCAGGGGCGTCGTCCGGGATTGTTTGCCATTACCCTAAGCAGCCCTGAGAAGTATTTCACTGAGAAGTCTATACTAAAAGAGGTTTCTGGACTTTGTCACTTTTTCCAGGAAAAGAAGGGGTTAAAATTGCAGGACTTTATTTCTGACTGCGTAGGCTGCGGGTGAGAAGTAAAAGCCCGGGAGCTATGTGATTAGAGGAACAAGTGGGAGGAGCCTAGTCTACTTGTTGCCGCGTGGAATGCGGTTGTGTGTGTATTTGGCGCCAAAGGAGAAGAGAGGCCTTGTGATCGTATTGAGAGGATCAGAGTGCAGCTATGTCTTCTTTCCCATTGGTACCGTCAACTATGGGGTCCAAGATGTTCCCTACGAGTACCGATGCGGGTGCTATGCTAACTGGAACCCTGCTGACAGATACTGGCATTCGTTTGAAGCCGCATGGGCGGTTCGTGCTATATACCGTTGGAGATATCGAAGGGCTGGGCATGCTTTGCCGCAAGTGTGAAGGACTGGCCATACATCTCCGTCCATTTGTTCATTGTTTGCAGTGCGGAGAATATTTGTTCATAGTGGAACAACCTACAATGTCGCCCAGTGCTTATCGTGTGGACTGGGCTACAGGGATCGCTACAGTGAAAACTACTGCTATTGCTGCTGGAGAGCAACAGGCCGTGACCTCGTCTGCTACTGTGAGTGTTCCTGAGGGAGATGTCGCTGTTACCGCTTCATCAGCGGACATCACCTTTAATTCTACTTCTACTACACCTGTCCCCGTTGCACCTGTCCAGAGGAAGGTGGGATATGCGAAAGCTTCCCACGTTCATGGTCGAGGCCTGCTCCAGAGACTACCCGAACCAGAGCCGGAGGAGTATATGGATCCGGAGAAGTCCACGTCAGGAACGGGTGAGAGATCAAAGGGGAACATATCTTGGACTCTTTGTAAATACTTGCCAGCGGAAGAGTTGAGAGACTCAGAGATAGATTCTATGTCAAATCTCTCCGGTGATGATGATTTGTTTGAGACAATGTCACAGGAACTATTGTGGGCCCAGGGTGAAGATGTTGCTTCTGCTTTTACTTTCTCAGAATGGATAGCCATGGATTCTGGGAAGACATCACCTTGTGTGAAGCCACACAGTACTACCAAAGAGACATTGTCTAAAGTTGCTAGTTTGCTTGAGTTTGAGCCTACACCCATTGGATCTATGGTGCGCAAATCACCAAATTTTTGTGTGCCTCCTGGTTTGGGGAAAAATAGAACTTTGCCTAGACTTGCCTGTTTACAGAGAGTGCTCACCAAACATGTTGCTACAGAATATGGTCTAGAATTTCCCTACGTTACTCAGGAAATTATGCAGGAGATTGAGGCCAACCGGGAACAGTGGTACCGTGAAGCTGTTTGGGACTATTTGTCTGTGCCAAAACCTTTCCGGAAGGCTGGGTGTTCTGCTACTATGGATGAACGTTTCAATGGATGTTTGCTGCATTGGAACTATGGACTGCACATCTATGCTGACAAGGTGGTCATTTGCAGACCTGGAAAAGATGACATTGTCTATTTTATCACCACTGTGGACAAGCAAGGAAGAAATTGACATTACCAGATCCCCAGTTTTATTGGTGATTATGTAAAGAAACTGTTGTCTTCTGTTCTTCTAAGAAGAAAAGAGAACTTTGGGGTATGTAGCCAGATAGTGTTAGTGTTTAGAGATCTCCGTGGTCAAGAAACTTTATTCACCTCAGCGCTTCTATATCCAAAGACTTTTTGCTAGCTGGATTTCCTTTATGGAAAGGATATAATTTGCCCAAAGATAGGGACGGACTTTTCAAGTTATTTTAGTTCATTTTCATTAGAGATAAAAGTATGGGAATAGAGTGTCTTTCTTTTGTGGAATGAGGCTTTGCTCCTGAATTGTTTGGTGATATTACTGTAAATATCTGTGTGTGTTTAACTTTGTTTCTTTCAGGAACAACTAGATCTTCTATCAAGCTGTTAGGCTTTTCAGCTAGGTAGATAGTGAGGTTTTGTGACATGATTAATGTGATTTCTTTGCTGATACGAATATGTTATTGTACAAATGTTTGAAGCTGTAACATTTCTACACTGTCTCTGTTTCTTACCCATCCAAGTTTTAAGTTCAAATACCTACTCTCAGGCCTGAGAGTCATATTTTGCCAGACGTTGAGGACAACGTCTGTTGTGGTGGGGGGAGTATGTAGCGCTGGTAGATTTTCCAATCTACCGCTTATATGTAAATTTAGTGAGTCATCTGTGCTGTACATAGTTCAGATTTAATTTACTGTTAGATTAGACTCTGATCCAGTTTGGCTGTGTTGCGTGCAGTTCCACAGTCTGCCTGTGGGTGTCATTGTCACCATGGGTCAGTGTTGGAAAGCAACAAGCTAAAGTATATGAGTGCTCTTCTGTCCCGTAGACAACTCGTGGTCCTTCGGGTTGCATTCTGGGAGAGAGTATTTATGGGACAGACGCAATGTTCCGGGGAGCTTTACCTCATGGCCCTCCTGGCCTAGAGGCATGTGTTAGTGAGTTCTACCTTGCGGCCCTCCAGCGTGGATGGTTGCGTTGCGGCAGCTGTGCGGGTAGGCCCAGAAGCCTGTCTGGGGCCTGCTATCGCTGGGGTGGTCCTGTGCTGTCTGTCCGGGAAGAAGCCGGACAATCAGGAAGATCCAGGGGAGGACCCATCTTGGAAGGACCATGCAAGGCTGGTCTTAGGAAGGGCCTGGTGACTCGATTGGAGGACGCATCTTAAACTAATCTACCGCACAAGTACTACCGGGTTGACTTAAAGGTTCTGGTACTGTGTTTGCTGTTCATTGAAAAACTACTACATCCTGTGGCAGAGGATCGTAGAGTTTTGTTTCACTCAAGTCTGTGGCAGAGACTTTTTGTTCGTGCTGCATTCTGGCTGCTAGGTTAGTGAGAGAGACCGGGTGAGCAAAGATTTAATCCTGAACGGAGGATACATTCATCCTTGAGGTTTCAATTCATTAGTGCTACATCAAGAAAAGGTATTTGAACTTCCATGCAACTCTTCTTCTACCTCTTTCCTGCTACTTCTTCCAGTTATCTCCCATTGAAGCATTGGAAAAGTACTAAAGTGACTATTGCCTATATTATCTGATAACGAGCCCAACGGGGACCCTAGACATGGTGTTGGTGAAACCACGGGTAAAAAGGTGACGGAAACAGCCCGCTTTAAATCAGCAGCTCCACCGTGAGTTAGTGCTACATAATTCTGCCATGTATGCATTTATTTAGATCCTGCATAAGGATGAGCTTTGAGTTCGAGTCGTACTCATGTTCGACTCAAACATTGGCTGTTCGCAAGTTCGCCGAACAGCGAACAATTTGGGGTGTTCGCGGCAAATTCGAATGCCGTGGAACACCCTTTAAAAGTCTAAGGGAGAAATCAAAAGTGCTAATTTTAAAGGCTTATATGCAAGTTATTGTCATAAAAAGTGTTTGGGGACCCGGGTCCTGACCCAGGGGACATGAATCAATGCAACAAAAAGTTTTAAAAACGGCTGTTTTTTCAGGAGCAGTGATTTTAATAATGCTTAAAGTCAAACAATAAAAGTGTAATATCCCTTTAAATTTCGTAGCTGGGGGTGTCTATAGTATGCCTGTAAAGGGGCACATGTTTCCCGTGTTTAGAACAGTCTGACAGCAAAATGACATTTCGAAGGAAAAAAGCCATTTAAACTACTCGCGGCTATTGCATTGCCGGTCCGACAATACACATAGAAGTTCATTGATAAAAACGGCATGGGAATTCCCCACAGGGGAACCCCGAACCAAAATTAAAAAAAAAAATAATGACGTGGGGGTCCCCCTAAATTCCATACCAGGCCCTTCAGGTCTGGTATGGATATTAAGGGGAACCCCTGCCAAAATTTTTTAAAAAATGACGCGGGGGTCCCCCTAAATTTCATACCAGACCTGATTTTAAGGGGAACCCCGCGCCAAAAAAAAAAAAACGGCATGGGGTCCCCCCAAAAATCCATACCAGACCCTTATCCAAGCACGCAACCTGGCAGGCCGCAGGAAAAGAGGGGGGGACGAGAGAGCGCCCCCCCTCCTGAACCGTACCAGGCCACATGCCCTCAACATTGGGAGGGTGCTTTGGGGTAGCCCCCCAAAACACCTTGTCCCCATGTTGATGAGGACAAGGGCCTCATCCCCACAACCCTGGCCGGTGGTTTTGGGGGTCTGCGGGTGGGGGGCTTATCGGAATCTGGAAGCCCCCTTTAACAAGGGGACCCCCAGATCCCGGCCCCCCCGTGTGAAATGGTAAGGGGGTACAAAAGTACCCCTACCATTTGACTAAAAAACTGTCAAAAATGTTAAAAATGACAAGAGACAGTTTTTGACAATTCCTTTATTTAAATGCTTCTTCTTTCTTCTATCTTCCTTCAGCTTCTTCTTCTGGTTCTTCTGGCTCTTCTGGTTCTTCCTCCGGTGTTCTCATCCAGAATCTCCTCCGCGGCTTCTTCTATCTCTTTCTCCTCAGGCCGCTCCGCACCCATGGCATGGGGGGAGGCTCCCGCTCTTCTTTTCATCTTCTTCTCTTCTTCATCTTCATCTTCTTCCTTTCTTCTCTTCTTCTCTTCTTCTCTTCTTCATCTTCTTCTCCGGGCCGCTCCGCATCCATGCTGGCATGGAGGGAGGCTCCCGCTGTGTGATGGCGTCTCCTCGTCTGACGGTTCTTAAATAATGGGGGGCAGGGCCACCCGGTGACCCCGCCCCCTCTGACGCACGGGACATGACGGGACTTCCCTGTGGCATTCCCCGTGACATCACAGGGAAGTCCCGTCAAGTCACCGTGCGTCAGTGGGGGAGGGGTCACTGGGTGGCCCCGCCCCCCATTATTTAAGAACCGTCAGACGAGGAGACGCCGTCACACAGCAGGAGCCTCCCTCCATGCCAGCATGGATGCGGAGTGGCCCGGAGAAGAAAATGAAGAAGAGAAGAAGAGAAGAAAAGAAGAAGATGAAGATAAGGAAGAGAAGAAGATGAAGAGAAGAGCGGGAGCCTCCCCCATGCCATGGGTGCGAAGCGGCCCAAGGAGAAGAAGATAGAAGATGCCGTGGAGGAAATGCTGGACGAGAACGCCGGAGGAAGAACCAGAAGAGCCAGAAGAACCAGAAGAAGAAGCTGAAGGAAGATAGAAGAAAGAAGAAGCATTTAAATAAAGGAATTGTCAAAAACTGTCTCAAAAGCACCCTCCCAATGTTGAGGGCATGTGGCCTGGTACAGTTCAGGAGGGGGGCGCTCTCTCGTCCCCCCCTCTTTTCCTGCGGCCTGCCAGGTTGCGTGCTCAGATAAGGGTCTGGTATGGATTTTTGGGGGACCCCACACCATTTTTTTTTTTTTTGCCGCGGGGTTCCCCTTAATATCCATACCAGACCTGAAGGGCCTGGTATGGAATTTAGGGGGACCCCCACGTAATTTTTTTTTTTAATATTGGTTCGGGGTTCCCCTGTGGGGAATTCCCATGCCGTTTTTATCAATGAACTTCTATGTGTATTGTCAGACCGGCAATGCAATAGCCGCGAGTAGTTTTAAATGGCTTTTTTCCTTCGAAATGTCATTTTGCTGTCAGACTGTTCTAAACACAGGAAACATGCGCCCCTTTACAGGCATACTATAGACACCCCCCAGCTACGAAATTTAAAGGGATATTACACTTTTATTGTTTGACTTTAAGCATTATTAAAATCACTGCTCCTGAAAAAATGGCCGTTTTTAAAACTTTTTTTTGCATTGATCCATGTCCCTTGGGGCAGGACCCAGGTCCCCAAACACTTTTTATGACAATAACTTGCATATAAGCCTTTAAAATTAGGACTTTTGATTATTCATGTTCGTGTCCCATAGACTTTAACGGTGTTCGCGTGTTTGAATGAACTTTTTTCCTGTTCGCATGTTCTGGTGCGAACCGAACAGGGGGGTGTTCGGCTCATCCCTAATCCTGAACCTGTTTTGTATTATTGCTTCTAACTTTGAAGTTTAGTAAACTTCAGGTTACAGTTACTTTTTATCTGATCATTTGGCTGATTTGCCACTTTGGTAATGTATTCAGTTTCATTTAATACTGAGAACCCACAAAGAGCACCAGAAGGGCTTTAGGAAGTCTGCTTGGCAGCCAGTTGCACAACTGTAGGTTTTCTTAAGGTTTTTGCTCCCCAACTGAAAAGCACATGCACATATTTAGAGGAATTACTGATACTAGAAAACATTAGAAATTATATTTCCTAGGATTTTTTTTTATAGGAGAAGGAATGATTCAGCACGTATTAGATACCCCTGACAAGCTAACTGTAAAACAGCATAGAAGCAAGAGTATATGATCTCTATGCTTACCATGACTGTAAACAATAGCTACAGAGAAAGCTGATAGAATGTGCTGCTTGGAGAACAGATAAAGCTGAAAAAGTAGAATAGAACAAAACAAAAGTTACACGTAAGCAGAAGCAGCGAGGGAGGGAGATCAATTTTCAGTGAGATTGTTGCCTTGAGACAAAAACTCTGGTTGTCGATATACAACTTTACACTACTACTCCTCCTTATTAAAAGTGATCCTTCAGACAGCCAAGGACAGGTTTCAAAGAAGCAGAATTGCATGTGTTAATATAACTTAAGTAACAGTTATTGGCACTTATAGTGCATTTCAGTTTATTGAACAAAAGTTCTAGATAATAAAAATATATATGTAGTGTATTTCAGTTTATTGAACAAAAGTTCTAGATAATTAGAAACAAACTTCTATGAAATAACAAATATATAAAAACTTATTTCACAGAAACAATTATGGTTTCTGCTCTTTGCTGTTTGAAGGAAGCATTTATAATATTGTTGTGTTGTCATACAAAAAAGATGTAATTGGGTCAAGGCAACTGTGGGATCCAGAGTATGTGGTGAGTTGAGGTGTAGATGGATGCCTATAGATAATGGATTACCAGTAGGGATGAGCCACAATATGCGGTGTTTGCGGCAAATTCGAAAGCTGCCGGAACACCATTAAAGTCTATGGGACACTAACATGAAAAATCAAAAGTGCTAATTGTAAAGGCTTATATGCAATCTATTGTCATAAAAAGTGTTTGGGGACCTGGACCCATATATCAATGCAATTTTTATTTTTTCTAAATGGCCATTTTTTCGGGAGCAGTGATTTTTTTTAATGCTTAAAGTGAAACAAAAAAAATTAAATATTCCTTTAAATATTGTGCCTGGGGGGTGTCTATAGTATGCCTGTAAAGTGGCACATTTTTCCTGTGTTTAGTACCACAGCAAAATGACATTTCTAAAGGAAAAATTGTCATTTAAAACTGATCGCGGCTGTAATGAATTGTTGGGTCTTGGCAATATAGATACAGACAATTGAAAAAAAGAGCATGGGATCCCCCCGTCCATTACCAGGCCCTTTGGGTCTGGTATGAATATTAAGGGGAAACCTGAACCAAAATTAAAAAAAAAAAATTGCGTGGGGGTCACCCTAAAATCCATACCAAGCCCTTCGGGTCTGATATGGAATTAAGGGGAACCCTAGGCCAAATTAAAAAAGGCGTAGGGGCCCCTACACCAAAATAAAAAAATGGCATTGGGGTCCCCCAAAATCCATACCAGACCCTTATCTGAGCACACAACCTGGCAGACCGCAGGAAAAGAGGGGGGATGAGAGAGCACCCCCACTCCTGAACCATACCAGGCCACATGCCCTCAACATGGGGAGGGTGTTTTGGGGTAGTCCCCCAAAGCACCTCGTCACCATGTTGATCGGGACAAGGGCCCCATCCCCACAACCCTTGCCCGGTGGTTGTGGGGGTCTTCAGGCTAAGGGCTTCTCAGAATCTGGAAGCCCCTTTAACAAAGGGACCCCCAGATCCCGGCCTCCCCCCGTGTGAAATGGTAATTGGGTTCAAGTACCCCTACCATTTCACAAAAAAAGTGTCAAAATGTTAAAAAAGACAAGGCACAGCTTGGGACAAGTCCTTTATTAAAAAATAAAAAAATAAAAATGTCCTACGATGTCCATTGATCTTCTTCTATCACTCCACCGACGGACCGAAAAAGAAAACAAAAAAAAGCCACGACCGATCTGCCTCCATGGAAGGCCCCATCATGTGATGCTTCTTTGCTGTGGCAGTTCTTATATAACTGAGGGCGTGGCCACCCAGTGATGTAACCGGGTGATTCCACCCCCTCTGATACCATGGGGACTTCCCCATGGCTTCCCCATGGTGTCACAGGGGACGGGGTCACACGTTTACATAACTGGGTGGAACCGCCCCCCTCTGATGCCACGGGGAGGGGGGGTGCTCTCTTGTCCCCCCTCTTTTCCTGCGGCCTGCCAGGTTGCATGCTCAGATAAGGGTCTGGTATGGATTTTGGGGGGACCCCTACATCATTTAAAAAAAAAAATTGGCGCACGGTTCCCCTTAATTTTCATATCAGACCCAAAGGGCCTGGTGTGGATTTTAGGGGGACCCCCACGCAATTTTTTTTTTTCAATTTTGGTTCGGGGTTCCCCTTAATATTCATACCAGACCCAAAGGGCCTGGAAATGGACTGGGGGGATCCCATGCTCTTTTTTTTATCTATATTGCCGAGACCTGACAATTCATTACAGCCATAATCAGTTTTAGATGACAATTTTTCCTTTAGAAATGTCATTTTTGCATTGATGCATGTCCCCTGGGGCAGGACCTGGGTCCCTAAACACTTTTTATGACAATAACTTGCATATAAGCCTTTAAAATTAGCACTTTTGATTATTCATGTTCATGTCCCATAGAGGAACAGGGGGTTTGGCTCATCCCTAATGACCAGTGCAAACTGCAATGTGTGCTACATTTTTCATATGCATGTGTAAAATAAGAAAAAGGTCTGGTGTCACCAGTGACACACCTCCATCCCTAAAATATGCAACAAAACAGAAACTTCGCCCTGGAACTTGAAATGAGATGAGCACCGTATTGCCAATAAGAGTAACAACATTAAGTACACTAAATACAATAAGTATTTATTCCAGTGAAGGTAGTACATGCATAGATATCATCAGTAAAAAACAATTAATACAGAATACATAACATAAATAGATAAAATGATGGTACATATATGTGTTAGCAGTCGTATAACACAAAGGCATCAAGTATACCCATCGCATTTCACAAGACCTAGCTCACTCTTCAGGGGTACATGCGTGTAGAATGTACCTAAGATGAAAAAATACAAATTGGGTATGTAGCGTATTATTAGTGCTATAGGCACAGGGTGCGGGGATGGCTTGTTACTCACCACAGAACATGGCAGAGCCAGCAGATGTATGGCTTCCAGGCGGCGGCAGCAGGCATCCTGCCAGGGACCTGGCGAGGCGGAGCCATCAAGACCCAGCCCAGGGCAACATGGAGGAAAGGCATAGGAAAGGATAGAAGATGTGTATCCCTAATGGTCTCTCTGGGTCCATAAAAAGTATTAACTGTAAACATAAATATGTATGTCAGACAATCTGAAGTAACAGAGTATAGAGAGTAATGTCATATATATATGTATCTATATATGGATAAAAGACCTAGGCCAAAGATGGTTCGGGCATGGAGACTGTGGGGGAGTATAGTAAAGAAATACCAAGAGCTGGAAAGAGTGACAGTGAAAGGATGAGGAGGGAAAGCAGAAAGAGAAGCCCTTGGCATTTCTTTACTATACTCCCCCACAGTCTCCATGCCCGCACCATCTTTGGCCTAGGTCTTTTATCCATATATAGATATATAGATATATATATATATATATATATATATATATATATATATATATATATATAAATATGACATTACTCTCTATACTATGTTACTGCAGATTGTTTGACATACATATTTATGTTTACAGCTAATACTTTTTATGGACCCAGTGAGACCATTAGGGATACACATCTTCTATCCACGCTATGCCTTTGCTCCATGTTGCCCTGGGTGGGGTCTTGTCTGGCTTCACCTCCTCAGCTCCCTGGCAGGATGCCTGTTGCTACCTTCTGGGAGCCATACATCCGCTGGCTCGGCCATGTTCTGTGGTGAGTATGGGGTTACTTTCAACAAGGCCCCCCCACCCTGTGCCTATAGCACTAATATTATGCTACATACCCAATTTGTATCTTTTCATCTTAGGTACATTCTACATGCATCTACCCCTGAAGAGCGAGCTAGATTTCACGAAACGCATCAGATATACTTGATGCCTTTGTGTTATATGACAGCTCACACATATATGTACCATCATTTTATCTATTTATGTTATGTATCCTGTATTAATTGGATTTTACTGATGATATCTATGCATGTACTACCTTCACTGGAATAAATACTTACTGTATTTAATGTACTTAATGTTGTTACTCGTACTTCTAACATTCTCCTCCCTCAGGCTGACAATGCTACTGTCCAAATCTGCCCCATGTGCTCCTTCCTCCAGAGTGGTTTATGAATAATACAGGAGGTGTATTACTGGCCAGATCACCAGGGGAAAACAAAGCCTAAATACAGAAAACCAATGCAGCCACCAAATCTAAGCCGCAATATATTACATTTTTGGTTTTGAATTTAATACCACTTTAACTCTCCCCTACCTGGACACATAGCACATAATCTAACCAATGGTATGAGCCATTCCGTATTAATCTACCACCATACATGTAATCCTTAATCTTAAAATGTAAAATCAACACCCAACCCAAAACCTGAACAACATGCTTTACCCTCATAATATGTCTAAATAATAACCCACTCTTATGCCCCGTACACACGGTCGGACTTCGTTCGGACATTCCAACAACAAAATCCTAGGATTTTGTCAGACGGATGTTGGCTCAAACTTGTCTTGCATACACACGGTCACACAAAGTTGTCGGAAAAACCGATCGTTCTAAACGCAGTGACGTAAAACATGTACGTCGGGACTATAAATGGGGCAGTGGCCAATAGCTTTCATCTCTTTATTTATTCTGAGCATGCGTGGCACTTTGTCCGTCGGATTTTGTTGTCGGAAAATTTTATCTCCTGCTCTCCAACTTTGTGTGTCGGAAAATCCGTTGGAAAATGTCCGATGGAGCCCACACACGGTCGGAATTTCCGACAACACGCTTCGATCGGACATTTTCCATCGGAAAATCCGACCGTGTGTATGGGGCATTAAAGTGCCAGCTGTAATGTTTTTTATATTTTTTTTATTTTGTTTAACATTATTGCCTATTTTATTTGATCTTAAAATAGTGTTGCCTCCTTTGCCTTGAAATGAATTTTCAAAATAAAATAAAAAAGGCCCCCCTTTTTTTAAAATGTCAACCCTGCACTGGTGGACATAGGGAAGTTACCATCTGATAAATGTTTTTTATTGAATTAGGTGGTTTTAACAACATAACAATTAAAGAAATCAACTCCTTTCAAATCTTATTTTGCTTACTGAAATTATTTTGTTTTAGAATCTCTTGCTCCAGTTGCAACAATGACAATATTTTTGAAGCCCCAGGTGTTGAAGTTATTCATTCATATTCATTGACTTCATAAACATCATATTCATGACTTCTGACATCAAAGGAATCTGGGCATGGAGTGTTGTGTCCCAAATAAATTATGTGCCATACTATTAAATAGTGGTATTACTAATACCAAGCCACGAGTGTGTAGCCACAGTATCCTTTTTCATTTTGTGCCGTTGTTGTGTTCCCTGTTCCTCCCCCTATTTGGTGCTAGTTAGTATAGTCCCTAGCTAGACACTCCTTGCTCCCTTATGCTTGGCTAGACTTGGAAAACAAATGTCTTCTTTCAGTTTAAAAGATTTGCACTTACTGTATCTGAAATATATCTATGTTGGATGCAGCTTATGCATTTAATAGAAGGGTTATGTGTCTATAAATTCTGCTAAATCAGCAATTGTCCATACTATCTGCACAGACTGTGATCTAAGATGGTATGTCATTGCATAAAGCAACATTTAAAACTGAAAAGTGCAGTAATTTGAATATGAACCTCCACTGATCTTGTCACTACCTGATGCATGATTGTTTTTTCAGTCCTTTTATTTTGATGTTGTTACCATATAAAGTTTTTGCTTTTTTAAAATATTCAATAGGTATTCTGATATATGGGAATACATTATATTTAAACCATTGATTGTATTTCTCCACATTATACTCCTTTCAGCTTCTCCAATGTTATTACTGTGACTCTTTCCATTTCAAAGGCTTGGCCATTTATTTGTTTTGCTTATCACATCTCACATGGGTTGTAAACAGGACCCCCTTTTAGATCCTCCAATCAGGCATGTACATTTGCTACAAGTACTGACCAATTAGGGTGTATTATATTAGCCACTGTAGAGAAAGGAGTGAGGGATATAATGATGCTGTGCTCCCTCTTTATCCTGAGACACAAAAGCACTCAATATAACCAGACCTGAAGCTGAAAGGTAAACTGGCTCTATATTTGTACTGTATATTCTATTATAAATATGCTTTGGTGTGTGATTTGTAAATATCATGTAACCCACCATACTTATATTCTACATTACTTTGCAAATATGTAATGCTATCAATAAATGTATATTGTAGATTGAGGGCTGGTTCACATCTGCATTAAAAATGCATGCATTCCAAGGGCCCTAGTTCACACCAGAGCAGTGCAGTCAACAATAGTAGAACCAGCTGCATATTTTCTGTATGGAACACACTTAAAAACTGCAAAACACATGTAAACACACTAGAAAACATGTAAACACACCAAAAATGCACCAGAATGCATATTGTCCTGAAATTTTACAACTGTCAAAAAAAAAGAAAAAATGCACTGGAACATATTAAAAATTAACTAAAAAACACATACAAATGCATATGCAAAATCAAATCTTTTGTCCGCTAATCCTAAGATCTAGGTGTGTTTATGTAAATGCTCTTATAGTAATTGGAATGTATTGACATATACACTTAACTTAGTTAACAGTGTTACATGCCCGGTTTGTTGGACTGGTACAGCTTGGGAGACTAGGTGATATTTTTTGGTCCAGTCATTTATCAACCCAGTCTACTACAGAATTTAGATCAATTTAACTTATCTTTCTGTACAGCTTATTGCAGAAGACCATGTCAGATTTTAATATTTTGAATCCACTGATACAATATGTTATATTAGAGTATAGCATGTTAGATTATAGCAATTGTAATAGGCTTGTTTTCTGATAGTAGTTAACCAATAGTCTGTCCAATAATTATTTACAGAAATCAATGTTAAGATCAGTGATCAAAGCACCTGTTATAATAACCATTTTTGGTTGTGTGTGCCAGTTTCAAAAGCTGAAATGAATTCAACAAAATTAAAGTGGTTGTAAACTTCAGTCATGAAATCTGAACAAGGCATATATATCTGTAATGTTTATTTATCTCT
Source organism: Aquarana catesbeiana (assembly GCF_042186555.1). Taxonomy (NCBI): domain Eukaryota; kingdom Metazoa; phylum Chordata; class Amphibia; order Anura; family Ranidae; genus Aquarana; species Aquarana catesbeiana. The sequence goes on from NC_133324.1 coordinate 413,131,150, forward strand.
TTTCAAAGCTCTAAGGCAGGCTATACACAACGCTAATTTCCTATGGTTGCACGGAAGAAATTGCCTTCTCCCCTCCGGAGGGAGAGGCAGATGGGGGAAGTCATCCCCACAGGGAGAAGACAGTGGTTATCGCTATATGGCTATAGCAGCTGCTAGCAATAATCACAGGAGAATCTGGCAGACCAGTTGTACCGAAGTTGATTGATTGATCAACTTAGTACATTCAGCCTGCCTTTAACTGGTCGAACCATGTATGGCCAGCCTTATTGTTTTTTCTCTCTAGTGCATTGTTTCGCTGTTATCAGCATGAGTAACTTGTGAGAAGTTTCCCCAACACAACAGATACATTTGTGATGGGGAGGGAGCTCAAATTCTATTAACAACACAGATCTGTATCCTTTCTTCGCTCTTGTTTGCTGCGTGAAGGGGGTGTGTGCCTTTCCTCCAATCAGCTCTCATACACTGTAACCACCCCCTCCTCCATGATACTAAGGCTAGTCACTTCACTGGGTATATGAGAGGGTTTACAACCACTTTAAGATACAAAGGCATTAAAATGTATCAAAACCCAAACTATTATCTTCTCTTATTTGCTCCATTTTGGTCTGCTACATGTACCATTGAAATAGGCATCTATTGCTGCCCAGAAACAGCATTCAAGTTGTCACTTTATGTAGAGAGTTTAATATTGGTTCTTATATAGATCTTTGAGGTCACTGTTTTCTCAGGATACTAGCAATTTTTATCCTGTGCTGAAAACTGATGAAGAAGGAGTGCTGTTGCCCCTGAAATGCATTGGCTGTTTTTATATGGCTTTTTTGCCAACAATTAGAATTTTCTTGGATGCTTTTATCCACTTTGGTCTGGTGCTCCTTTCTGTATTTCTATGGTTTGACCTACTGTTGGTAGCCCATGGAGGGAAGCCTTCCTGTGCAGGAGCTACCTCAACAGAGCTATTGAGCTTGTTTGAAGTTTTCCTTCATCTGACTACACATGAAAGTCTAAAATTTCCTAGCAGCTCTTTGAGCAAGTTGTTCTGATCTCAATAATTTTAAACAGCCAGGCCCAGTTCACCTCTGTGTATTACAGAACACTCCCCCCCAATGTTATCAAAATAACAAGGTCAGATTTACTGCGGTCATAACACACTTTCTGTTCTAGAGTGACAACTCCACTCCTCCATGAATACAGTACAGTAATGTCCTGTACACACGGTCGGACATTGATCGGACATTCCAACAACAAAATCCATGGATTTTTTCCGACGGATGTTGGCTCAAACTTATCTTGCATACACATGGTCACACAAAGTTGTTGGAAAATCCAATCGTTCTGAACGCGGTGAGACTATAAACGGGGCAGTAGCCAATAGCTTTCATCTCTTAATTTATTCTGAGCATGCGTGGCACTTTGTGCGTCGGATTTGTGTACACACGATCGGAATTTCCGACAACGGATTTTGTTGTCGGAAAATTTTATAGCAAGCTCTCAAACTTTGTGTGTCAGAAATTCTGATGGAAAATGTGTGATGGAGCCTACACACGGTTGGAATTTCTGACAACAAGGTCCTATCACACATTTTCCATAGGAAAATCCGACTGCGTGTGCAGGGCATAAGTGTATGCTGTCCCCAGAGGACAGATAAAAAAAACTAAAAAAAACATATAGCCACCATATCTAAGGACTGGTAAGCTACACAATAGACTGAATAAAATATTTTCCATTGAAAAAAAATTCTCTCTCTTATAACTACTTGTTCTAACAATACTGTATATGCCCAAATATGTCAGTATATACATAATTTACATATTCTTTGGTGGCCATCTTCTGCAAGAGACGCCAACCTAAAGATTCTCTCAGCTAGCATAGGTGAAAGGACATTATTTTTCTAGAGTTTGTCTCTCTTACCTATATTTAGTCCCTTGACTTTCTGCTTGGGAAGTAACTGTCAATGGGTGCTCTTCTGATTACACTAACTTCCCTGGTGGTGGTAATGTCCATGAGCCATATATTTGCTGGGAACCATGCATTATACATTTTGGCATGTGAGTGTGTGTGTTTTGTCAAACTAGACATATATTTTTATGTTAATTTCTATTCAAAGTATAGTTCTTCTAGTTTATTAAAATATTTTTATTATTATATATTATTATATTATTATTATTATTTTAACTGAAAAATGAATTACATCAATATAAAGGATGTGGTGTGTATAATGATGTTCTGTCCATGGATCCCTGAAAATAAACTTTACCTGAAAATAGACTTTGTTTTACACTAGATTGAAATGCATGAAAAAAAAAATGTTGGCCCCTTGTCTTTATGTCAAACATGACAAGAAGTCGCTTTGGAAATAGTTCATGTGAGGCAAATATTGACAGATCTTGGGACATTTTAGCAAGCCCTAAATCCCTGCTATTCCTCTGGTTAGGTCTGAAAGAGGTGACAAACAATTTTCAGCAATGATGACTTGACCTGAGTTGTAAACCTTTCTCTTTCCAAGGGAAATTGCATTTGGATGAAATCGGGTAAACAGACATTTAAATAAAAACATGTGCAATTCTATAATTCTTTTCACAGGCCAATTTAGAACAAAGGAATAGATTTCTGCACAAAACAACCTTGAAATAGCAGCCTTGAAGCACAGTTTTTAAAAGTAAATATGCTGTGGGTAACAGGACAGGACAGATGAATTGAACGTGTAGAGGAGTTACAATGACTGTATTTGACTCAGCAAATTAAGGTAGCCATGTATCAATGTCATTTAAATTGCAGCTGGATATACATTAGAGTGTGTCTCCCTCCTCTTTTACTTCCCTAAGGCCCTAACAAAAGGCATATTTCACATATAGACTTTTTTTTTTATAAAACAAGCAAATTTGACCTGAATTTAATGTAGTATAAAATACAATAGAACACTAAATAGAAACAAACTTAAAAGGCTTCCCTGAATCAGAGTGAAAATTATGATTTCATCATTGTAATAAATTAGAAACACTGGAGTACATATGATGCACTGGACATTAAAAAACTAGCAGTCAAGTAACACCAAACACTATGAAATCCAGATGGAGAGTTTGGAGTATGTTAGACCAAAATTAAACACCTTATAGATGCTATGACCATTGATTGCTTTGTCTATAAATTGACTATATTGGGTCCTTGTAAATGACAATGGTCATGTGCCCATTATGAGTGTTATCCATCCTTGTACTCACTCGTGATAGTGCAAATTACCTTTGCAATACATTTTTTATGATGGCAGTAGCAGTGAGTCACTAAGGAGTAATTAGCAAAAGAGTAATTTTACTGGTCATTCACAGATCATCAATATGTGCAACATACAGGGACCCATAGCATCAGTCAGGTTTTAGTTATGGTAGTCAGAATTGAAAAAAGTAATATGAATACTAAGTAATTGCAGTGCTTAGCAATACTAAGCAACGTACTTGTTAATGTGTGTAAAACGGTTAACATGCTTCCATATTTCTGTATTTTTAATAATATTTCAATTAAAAATGAAATGACTCTTGCTGACTTACAACCTTGTTTGGTTTTCATTATTTGTTAGCATGCTAATTAAATGTGAGTTGTAAATCTCTGATAACTGGGGCAGATTTAGAAAAGCTTCTGGAAAGAAAACATACAACCATTTTCTATAGAACATTTACTGTTTCATATAGAAAAATCAAGAAAACGGTTGAGTATACTGTTGGCTATACAAACAGGAAACTGAGTAGTATAAGACCAACTGTGCTTATGTTTATTTAAATGGAAGACCTAGAATGGAGGTAATAACATATGTGTGATACATTAATTACATTATGATAATAATAGTAATAATAATAATAATTTCATCACTAAAGGTATTGATAACAAGAAGAAGAACCGCTGCTCCAGATGTATGATGAAAGACTGAAATGGAGTCTCTCATAGAGTTCCAGCCCCGGCCTGCCTCCCGTGGTAAACTTGTAAGAGAAGAAAGAAATGGCTGCACATCCAGAAATCCCGAATGCCTTTTATTGTTCACAAGGATAACACCGAAGACACCAACATATGTCACGTAGACGCGTTTCACACATACATCTTGTGCTTAATCATTACAATGCCTGAAATAACTGATAGATCTTAAATATAATTATTATAATATTTAATATCTATCAGTTATTTCAGTCATTGTAATGATTAAGCACAAGATGTGTGTGTGAAACGCGCCTACGTGACCATATGTTGGTGTCTTTGGTGTTATCATTGTGAACAGGCAATCGGGATTTCTGAATGTGCAGCCATTTCTTTTTTCTCTTACAAAGGTATTGATAACATTCCAATATGACACAATACATTTGTAAAAAGTATTAAAAAAATACCACAACATTTTAAAATGGTATACACTTAAATAACACATAATATAAAACTGACCCAAAATGATTATAGTTCTAAATAGCAGATAAAATAAATGGTGTCGATACTGGCTTATCAACCAATCATTTAATCAGACATCTGAAACTCTTTTGTGGCACTGCTAAATACCTTCTCAACAATTGGTAATAATCGCTCCAAAAATCTATTAATACATTCTCTAGACTAATGTTCAAAAGATTTGTTGTTTTTGTTTTTTCTATGGATGTAATCTAAAGCTTCTTCAATCTGAAGTGGTAAAGTTCTTTCTTCAAATCATCAAAGTGACATGACTGATTCTCTTCCAGTCACAAAACTCACTCTGTTCCATTTATTAACCACTACAATACTGAGCACTTTCACCCCCTTCCTTCCCAGGCCAATTTTCATCTTTCAGTGCTCTTGCATCTTCAATAAGAATTGTGTGGTCATGCAACACTGTACCCAAATGAAATTTTTAGCATTTTGTTCACACAAATAGAGCTTTCTTTTGGTGGTATTTATTCACAAGTAATTTTTTTATTTTTTGCAATATAAGCAAAAAAAAGAGCGGAAATTTTGAAATTTTTTTTTCTACTTTCTGTTTTAAAATAAATCCAATAAAATATAATTTTGTCATAAATTTATGCCAAAATGTATTCTGCTACATGTCTTTGGTAAAAAAAAATCCTGTTAAGTGTATAATAATTGGTTTGTGTGATCACGCACATATGTACGCAATGATCACTATGTGTGCAGATGATCACTGACATATGTGTGCAGGTGATTATTAGGACATATGATTTTAGTGTTACATATGTGGGGACAGGTGTTTTTACTGTGAGGGGACATGTGTGTGGGGACAGTGTTTTGGGGACACTATTTAGGGGACACTATGTGTTTACATTGTGTGGGGACACTGGGCCGGTGATCAGTGTGTAAAAAGTTGTAAAAACAGCTCATACTCACTGATCACCAATTGGCTGCAGCAATCTGCTCTCCTCTCCTCACTGACAACTTCCATGTGAGGAGTGCTGATCACCTAGCAACCAGCTCTCTGTGTACATCACATGATGGCTCTGATTGGACACAGCCGTCATGTGATCAGGAGGGCCAATCACAGAGCGCTCCTGCTGATCGGAGATGCGGCATGTCAGGGTGACACGAGTGCATCGCGATTGCACCGATGAGAGGGCACAAACACGCGGGATCCACCTCCTTCTGAGGGACATTCCTGAACATCCACTCAGAAGGAGGAAGCGCCCACCCGGCCGTATATGTGCGGTGGGAAGTGGTTAAAAAGAAAATCTGTGGAGTCTTTCTGGCTTCACACCTTAGCCCAAATTTTGAAAATGGGGAGCCACGTTGTGCATAGTGTAGTGGCAACAGAGAGTAGATATCGGCTCTTGATTATAAATGACCTCCATAGAAATACAACACTTGAGACCATTGTTGGCGCTAATTAAATACATTTGTTATTATAATTAATGTTTCAAGAAGGCCTCAAACTTTTGCCTAAATGATGACTAACTTTCTATTTTTCTCATTTTTTCTTTTTAAATATTGTGACACAGCTAACAACTCAATATGTTTTTTAATTATGCACCCAGGTAACTAGATTCTAGGGACTGTATGGTGGAAAATAGTTTTTTGGTTAATTAAATAAAATATCCTAAAATATCATTACAACATTGTGAAACTACAGGTGTAATACTCAGCGAGAATTTCAACTGAAAGGATTGTTATAATTAATAGATATCTTTACTCCACATGCCCAATAAAAGCAGAGAAATGTACAATATGATGGCTTTGTGCTCTCTTTTGAAATCCTGAACATGCTACATCACTCATTCTATCATCTTTTATACTGCACAATCTAGATACTATTATCCGAGGAGGATGGGGGTCAGTGAACAGTTGGATGTTTCCATGGTGTGTAGATAAAAATGTTTTGTGAAAGTTCACATTTTGAAGACTTTTTACTACACTGATAGCAGGACAGCATGGATTTAGGTATAGGTAAGGTTAACTGTGTAATAAGAATCTACCCTAAAACTAGAATTAATGACTTTATACATTTCACGCAGAGTATTAAGCAGGCTTTTAAGCTCTATTTGAAGTACATCACATTATCTAGCTGTGGCACTTACTAAATGTTGCAAGCTAAATCACTTGTCTAATGAAAGTAGATTACTTTATTCATCTTTATGATGACCCCTGGTTAAATAACAATACCTCTTTTGATACAAAAAAAATTAAATTTAACTCATAACAAGTTTTAAATAATTAAATATAGAAAAGCTGTAACTGGAAAGTGATTAGTATTGAAAGAGATTTGTGCTCAGATAGATATTCGAATTGCTACACATGTTTAACAGTCATTTAACAGTAGCAAGGAATTTATGAAATCTTTGTGTTTTAGAATGCTTATGCTGGTTATTGAGCATATTATTCTGAAAGCTATTATCTTAAGTATTCACTGTGTTATATGGGATGCCATATTTTGTCTTGATACTGTATATTTAATGTTCAAAAAATATAATAGCATGTTTTCTACCGACATTTATTTACAACCCATAATATTGAAGAAATGCATTAAATATATATCTCTCAAGATATAACAATTACTTTATAAACATATTGGCTGCTAGTATGGGACCAGTGTCCATACAAAATAGTTATCTACATTGTAAGTTGCTCCTCGAAAATGGTAGTGTAAGTGGTATTCCAAAGGACAAATAAATACATTAGCATAATACATGCATTCCTACAATTATCCCCTAGGCTGGACAGGAACCTTCAGAGGGAGAAAGAGAACTGATCAAAAATAAAATATATGCCAAAGTAAACGTTATCATTCTACAAGAATATATACATATATTGCTGTATCAACTGCCATGTTTTACCATTTTTACCATTTTACCATTTCAAGTGGCTTTCTAACCCAACAGATTAAAGATGTGGTCACTTTATGATTTTCAGTATATAGAAGCCCAGTGGGTTTCCCCCAGTTTGTGACTGTTGTGAGACAATTATGTCTCCTAAACTGAACATTTCAGTGCCTAAAACACTGAGCCCTCCGAATCAAATCATAATTGCCAATTATTATTGAATTATTTTATAATAGATGGGTTATATATTTTGGAAAAAAGTATCAGCCATTTACATTACTTGTAAAGTGAACTGGGTCATTTCAGGCAAGTTTACACTCAGGGTTGTCGCCTTTAAATTTCTCAAATTCAGGAGTGTTAGTGGGATTTAAGCAACATTGTGTATTTTGTAGATCTTTTTTCCAAAGGACTGTAATCTCCCACCTCCAAATATTGTTCCATCACAATAGCAGCATAACATGTATTTTTATTCCATATTTATATTAATATACATTGCTCAGAATGGTATGTAAAATCCAAAAAACTGTATGAGGCAGAAAAGCAGAGTTCACTTAGCATAGACTGTACCTTGGGGTCATAAATAAAGCATATTGATATTCTGTATATTAGAAAATAAATGTGGTACAATATTTACACTGCTCAGAAAAATTTATTTATTCATGAAGCATAAATATTTCTTAATGATATCACTAATGGCTACAGGGCAAAAAAAGAAACATAAAATGTTCATAAGATATTATTAACTAAACAAACTGATTTTAACACTATCAAGCCATGATGATATGCAAAGTACAGTAACAAAGAATAGCTAAAACCTGAAACTCATAGGAATCTGACTTTCCTTAAAAAGTAACTCCACTTTTGTTGAGAAAAAACATTCCCCTCTGGGTGATCAATGCACATTACAAGGATTTTAATAAGCCTAGTTCCGGATTCCTACCTTTTATTATTCTGAAGAAATCACTCTGTGTTTGTCTGTGTCCATGTGGTAAGGTAATCTAATTGGAGTGGTTTCATAATTATCAACCAGCTGCTTCACCTGCAGGGCTCTAATGAGGAAAATTGCAGGGTCTGCATCCCTTTAGGCATTATTTCCTATGGGGAGTAGCACACCAAAAATGACATGTATGTTGCAGGGGATGCTTGATATCTGACTTGTATCTTAGTGTAGACTTCTGGGAAAATCTGTGAGCCAATCACACGAGCAGGAAATGAAATATGTGGGGGGCGATCTGTATACAGAATGTGTTCAGAACTCCTCCAGGTACCCATATTACATTGCATTTGACAGAAAATGACAGCGGCTGCAGATTGAAAAGGAAAGGTAATTTTTAATAGCATTTAATTACAATATGACTTGAGTTGCAATTGTATATGCTATATTATTTTTAATTTTTTTGCTATTTATTTCAAAAGTGGAGTTACCCTTTAAATTAAAGCAGACAGAACAACAAGTTATATTTGTTCTTGGGTTAATAGGCTACATCTATTTGCACTTCATTCTTTGGGCCTGTGTCAACAGGCTTTGACCTTGTGTGGATAGACATTCAGCTTGCATTTGACATCAGCCTGAGACACTTCTGAGATCAGAGTCAATTGGCATGTGCATCTGACCTTCAGTTACCTCTCTCAAAATTGTATCAACCCGCTGCAATATTTTTATGCATTACCATTCACTTGTGTGGGGAGACAAGCAGTTCTGAGACAAACAAAAGCCTGTTGACACAGGCCCTTTTTCTCATTAACTTGATAATGCTCCACAGTTGTAAGCATATGCTATGTATCTAATTCTATTTTGGGATAAGTGCTATAAGTGTGCACTTGGTTGTTGATATCATGGCGGTAATTGTATAACTGACTACATCTGTGTGGTTACTGTAATTCTTGGTCACACGTACACACTAAAAGTGGTTACAGTGAAGAAGTTCCTTTCAATTACGTTGGACATTAACTATGTGAGAATACATGAAGCAAAAACAGGGTGATCCTTGCACTGTAGGTGTCCAGGTGCAGTTTTCCCTCCAGCAAGAAGTACTGAGTACTGAGGACAATAGTAACATTACCACATCTCACTCTAAATCCTGTTAAATTTTTGTGGTACATTTACTAATCTACCATGCCTTGTGCTCAATTTTCACTGAGTAAGATAACAAAACAGCATTTATCCTTAATTATCTTGGTTTGACCTCTTCTTACAAATTATAAATATTGGTGATTACACAGGTGCTCATGTCAATATGTTAATCTATAGAGTTCTTGACAGTGAAGAAGATGCAAAAGTGTAGTGATGAGTGACAAATGAGGAACGGAAACATATATTCTTTTTTCTGTACCCATCTCTTGGAGTATAACGCTTTTGACTGCTAAACTCTTACAATAACTGCATGGACAGTAGTTACATGCACGTTTCCTGCCTTTCCACAGCACATCCTATTGGCAAACAGAAAGCCCAAGGAAATCCCTTCTTCAAAAACAATTAGATATGTATTGGGAAATCCACTCCCTGCAGGTTGGCAGTGGCGTCACTAGGGTTGGTGTCACTTGGTGCAGTATAACATGGTGTCACCCCCCCACACACACACACCTCACCCTGGGCTCAGGCTGGCAGTGGACACCAGGACCCCTCGCACCTGTTCTGAATCTGGGCGGCAGCTGGAGTCTGGAGAGGAGGGCAGATTCACAGCGTGCATCTGCCGCACCGCATGGGCAGAGATACTAGTAGTGTGTGTAGTGATGTCATCATCATGTCAGTGCAGTGTAAGATGTGACAGGCTGAGGCTTGCTGTCTCAGTAGGGTAGGGAGGAGGAAGAAGAAGAAGGAGGACACACTCACACAGTGACACACCAGGCGCGGCTGCTGCGCTGGAGGTGTGTTGTTCCAGCCCAGCGCGTTGCGGGCTGAACGGGTCAGCTGAAAAAAAAAATACCAGGGCTTTCCTCACCGTTGGGAGGATGTCACCCCTCTAGCGGGTGTCACCCGGGTACGGACGGCACCCCCTGCACCCCCTAGCAACGCCTCTGCAAGTTGGTTTAGCATTGCAGGTTGGTTTAGCATTTTATCATCCCTTTATTTAGTACAACTGCTGTAGCAAAAACAGATTTTCCAGTAAAATTATAAATGTTTAGAACCTTTTTCAGATTTTTTTTTTTTTGGTTTCTGTGTCCCCGTGGGAGAGATCTCCCTTCACTTTATATCCATGTGATGGTTATTAAAGGGGAAGCAAAGAGAATTCTCCCCTATTGATAAAAAAAAAAAAACCTCAATGAGGACACAGACAGTATTTAAAACCTGATAGATGTTCTAAGCCTTCCTATTTTAGTTCAATTTGGCTTCCCATATACATACTCTGACATAACAGTCTACAAGCCTTAATTAATGAGCCTGAACAGAAATGAACTAATTGATTTTTTATTAAGGCAGGCAACCCATAAGATTTCAATTCACCTCAAGAGAGCAAGACAATTTTTTTTTTTTGTTACTGCAAATCACTATTTACGTTCATTTTGAGAGAAAAAAAAGCCTTGACAATAACAACTGGGGAAAGAGATGCATTTTCATATAATAAACATCAGGGCTTTTAAAAATAGATAGTAAGCAATATACTTTGCTGAATCCGGAATAGTGTGTGTGCCTACTGTTATATTTTGCACAGTTTTAACATTTTTGCAGATTGTGAAATATTAATGAACTACAATTGGACATAAATTATTAAATGGAAGTACATAAGCACAGCTAGGTTCTCTATCATTCATAGACAGACATAGGGAGCACGGCAAGCTACTAGATCTCATAAATGTTGGTCATGGTCACATCAGAAATTAAGATTTATTTTCTGTTTCCACTAAATGTCATACATTGGCTTATAACTTATAAAATAGTATATATTCAGATTTAGCCACTTGATGCTCAAAACATATTTATTACAATACAAAAAATTTACTGAGAATTATCAGGTATGCCTCATTTATGCACTCTTGCTGCATTAAAAATAGCAAAAGAAGAAATAGAAAAAAGGCCTTTCAAATATAGTGGTCTACCTAAAGCCGGCCGTACATGGTTCAAATCTCGGCCGGTTCATCAGGGACCGGTTGAGATTCAAACCATCTACGGGCAGGCTGACTATACCCAAGTCCATCCATCGATCAACTTGGATACAATCAGCATGCTGGATTTTTACATGCGATTATTGCCAGTGGCTAATAATCGTTGTGTTCTCCCGGTCGGGAAGGACCTCTGCAACCCCCCTGCCAGGATAACAAAATAGCTCCACTGGAGGGATTCCCCCATCAACACTGACTGTGTTAATGGGGGAATTAAGTGATTTTGTTGCTGGAAAGAAAATTGTATCATCTATCGTCTTGCCTTAGAACTAGCAGAGGACCCTCGTAGCTTATTGCTCTTTAAACAGGGTCTGGCCAAATCACGGGAAATTAGATTTTAACATTGTTGGTGGAGACTCAGCAGCGCATACATTTGTAAACAAGAAGAGAAAACAAGTTGACTGATTTGAGTCAGATCAGAGAAAAATAAATGTACCAACAGAGTATGTGAACACAGATAAAAGGATTGAGTACCTAACAACCATGATGACCTGACAACAAAAATGTAGAAACAAAAGACAAAAGGTTCAGTTCACAAAGGCATAGAGCATGCAGTATTTTTTTACAGTGTAGCATTTTTGTACAACTGAAAATAGATTTTTCAAGTCACTAAACAAATTACTGCACAAATCAAGTGAATTTACCACAAACTTCTGAATATTCCAGATATTTAATAAAAGTTTTTAAAGCATGTACAGTATCTATAGTCAACATCCTTTTTCAGATTTGATTCTGAGTGATGAGTGGTTAGAATCTCTGTTAGATTTTTATTGCTGTCTTATTTGAGTAGATACACTCTCATGATATTTGCTGGTGACCATTGTCACCAAATGTAAAAGTGAGGTGAAATTCAAAATTTGAATTGTCACTAGAACAGGATTAGATGGCAAATCTCCATATGGGGACACTTGTTTCATGACAAGAGTTACCTTACTTTGGAGAAATTTATTCTCACCTCCCTCTGTGTCTCTAAAGCTGTGCACACACGAGTTGAATGTCCGACAGAAAAAGTCCGACGGAAGCTTTTCATCGTCTATTCCGATCCTGTGTAGGCCTCATCTGCCTGTTTTTTCAAAAATTCTGATGGACCTAGAAATTAAACATGTTCTAAATATTTCTAACGGAACCAATTCCTATCGGGAAAACCGATCATCTGTATGCTGTTCCGACAGACCAAAAACAACGCATGCTCTGAAGCAAGTACGAGACGGAAGCTATTGGCTACTGGCTATTGAACTTCCTTTTTTTAGTCCAGGTCGTACGTGTTGTACATCACCCCGTTCTTGACGGTCGGACTTTGGTCAGACTTTGGGTTGAACGTGTGTAGGCAAGACCGCTTGAATGGAATTCCGTCGGAGTTCTGTCAGAGAAACCTTCGCAGTTTATTCCGACGGCAAAACCAGTTGTGTGTACATGGCACAACACAGGAAGCGAAGGAAAATTTCTCCAGTGGGACAGAAAAAAAGTTTGGAGTTTGTATATACTTCAAAACAATCTCAATATGCCACTTATGTTTTTGGAGAGGCAGCATCTTGCTTAAAAGAGAGTTAATTCCTGCTGAGACTAGTATGTTTTGCTATGCAATAGCTTTAGGCCTTGCTTACACTTGTGAATACTTGCGTAACCCACGCAGGGCCATGTTTTGTCAACACAGGGATGTGTCGCATGCATCCCTGTGCCAACAGTCCCATAGATGTCTATTGGGACATGTGGCTGCACAGACAGAGCCGTTGTATCCCAGTATGACATCCAAGTGGGTGAGGGTGCATGCCCCCAAATTCATCCTGGGAGCATTCATTATTGTTCACCCTCACCTGCATGGATGTCCCATTGGGAAACAGTGGCTGAGTCCATGCAGCCACACGTTCCAATATCTATGGGACTGCCATCATAGGGATGCATGCAATACCTGAGCATCCCTGTGTCAACAAAACACAGCCTTGCATGGGGCATGCAACTAATTGGCTGTGTGAACGAGGCCTTAGTAATAATTAGTAATAATGTTTTTCTATATTTAAGGATATGTTTATAAAGCAGTGGTATGTCCTTATCAGGGTCATACCAAGATTGTAATATATTGTAATGTGTATGGTGAGCCTACGACTGCACAAGAATTGCTGTTTCACATTACACAACTACATAGAAAATTGAAGGAATTACTACACAAAGTGGTGGAGTTAGCAACTCTGTGATATGTTTCTTTTTTCTTCATATGTGTTTAAAGCAATGTCTGCTTTAAACCAGGCAACAAAGATAGGCCACTCAGGTGACTGGATACATGTGCTCTGGATGGTAATTAAAGTAGACAACTCTAAACATTTAGTGAAAAAACAAACCTCAACATTTACATTGTTACATTAAATAAAAAAGTAGTATCTGGGCTTGTGTGCAAACACACAAACAGAGCATCCACAGCAGAGCCAAGAAAATGCTTGTTCAAACTAACTTTAACATCCAGCAGTATTATTCAAATGGAATAGGTAAACCTACAAATGCTCTTTTGGAGCGTATTATTTCAATGTACCATGGGAGCTCTGATTATATCTTTTTTTTTGTTTTTTGTAATAATATTCTTTCATTGGAGCTGTAAAGACCACATGCCCCTTCTTGTTTCACAGCAGAGTAATTCACATCAAGCAATAACACACACACTGCACTTCAGGGAATATTTGATTTGGAGATATTAAACTATGTCTATAACTATATAGCGTAATAAAATATTAAGGTGTGCTTACTATGCAATTTTAAGATAAACTGCAAATGCACACAGGAATATAACCAAAAGTGAGATTTGCCTTGTAGAAAGAATTCTTTGCAGGGTATACTTGTGCAGCTTTTATTACAAACTATATCCAACCTCTGTTTAAAGGTAGGTCTTGCCAGAGATCAAACACTGTCACCACAGATTTGATTCCAGTGACATTTATTGTATTCTGCTCCAACTTTGTCTTGTGTGTAAAAGGAAGTTAGCTTGAGAGATTTAAAGCCAAAGATTGAATCTTGCAGTTGACTATAAACTCAATTTATCATCAGACATTACCTTATCAGATAGTTCTACCGGATTGAAAAATTATGCTGCGGGTTTCATTAATTCTCTGGCATATGCGACTAGATTTGTAGGATATATAGCTTGAACAGGGACATTTTACACTGGTCTGACTTTATTATCTACAGTTCACAAGAACATATGCCAATAATTCTAGAAAGAAGTATTTCCGGACAGTATTTTTATTTTTTTTTTCTGGTTGGGTAACTGGAATAACATTTTGATTTTACACTTGCCTTTACAGAAAACGCTAACAGTCCAATAAGGATATTCACAGATAGGAACACTTAAGAGGAAACCATTTACAAATTTATTGTTATGACAAAATGTACAACCATATTTTGTTCCACTTGGTAAGTTTTATTAGCTTGAAATGGAGTTATACAATGTTAAGCTTACATCACATTAGTCTATAAAATGGATTAAAAAATGGTTGCTGCCTTTTCATAAACAACATTTTAATGGATTTGCCCCCTCTGGTGCTAGGTTATTGGTACATACAGCAACCTCCCATAATACCTACATATTCATACCAGGTTAAAGCACAATGCCCCATTCATTTGTGCTTCCCTCCTGTTTTACTGACCTTGCAAAGAAGCATACTGTCTGGCTGATACCAGCAAGGGTCAGCAACTGGCTGTCAGTAATTCTAATTGTTTCTACTGAAAGATAACATTTATGTACAGTATAGGGTAAGTTGTTTTTCTGTGACAGGCAAAAAAATTGGTTATTGTAGTTTGAAGTGCAAAATGCTTTCTGACTCTTCTCAGGAGTCAGTGCACCTACACACAACGAGGGGTTTCCAAAGGTGTCCAGACAAGTGATGTAAATAATAAAACGTTAACAAAGAGTGGAAAAGGTGTAGCCTGGTATTACCTTCCATTTGCCTAGGTGCCATAGTGCTAGACAATGGGTGTCACTATGCTATATGTTTGCACATGTAAACACAGGTTTACATGTTAAAGTATTTCCATTTTTATTCATCAAGTCTTCAAATCTGCAGAGCTTTACCAGCAACACAGATGGAATGATGGCCTGACTTTTTTTCTTCTGTATGTAAACAATACAGTTAGGTCATCTGACTGCTCAAAGCCTGTGATTGAAAAGTAACTGAGCAGAAGTTGGCCTTTTTGTCACTCAGTCACTCAGCCTGCTCCTTGCCACCCCATGGGTATGTAGGACACCAGATTAACCCCTAGTAATGCTCCTTCCTCCCTCAGTCTCAGGGGCACTGTAAAGGAGATTCGAGAAACAGATTCCAAGTACAATAAAGTTGTATGTACCTGAGATATACATTTTAAAGTCCAACTCCTGGCAATTAAACATTATCCCTTACAGTGAGAATGTGCCTGCACTGCAAGGGTTAGTAGCTCAGCAGAAATACCTAACTGATCCTTCGCTCCCCTGGCAGAAGGTGTCCTCCACACTCTGGTAGTAGACTGTCCCTCAGAATCATAGAGTCCAATGAAAGACTACGAACCCTGCTTTGGTCTTGATGATGACAGGACCCTAGAACATTAGAGTCTGGAGGAAAAAAAACCTCAGGGATGGGTCTAGCTGTGGGGAGGAGCAGAGAATCTTTTTTTTCTTTACCTAGGCCAAAATGAGCAATGAACCCTTTGCAATGCAGGCACAGCCCACTGCAAAAGATAATTTTTTACAGTAGTTGGGTTTTAAGGTTGGCCATTATTAAGGTTGCGATTCTACTAGTAGGGAAGTCTTATTGATTGTAAAAAAATCCAACATCTGGGTAAACTGACAGATATTAGTTATTGGCCACTTACTTCCTTTTCTGTCAAACACCCATACATAGTGTCAGGACCTTTGTCATTGCTTGGGTCACCTGCTGGTGGCACTGTTGCTTTTAGCACCAAAGGGTCTCCCAGCAGATGTACATACAGATAATCAGGCTGCACCTGATATGGACTGCTGGGAGTATATAAGCCCGCCCTTCAGAGGCTCAGGGCTTCAGTATTTTCCTGCAAGCCATGTCCCTGCCTGAGCCTGATCCATTCCCTGTTCCTAGAATCCTGATCCGGAGACCGGTTACCTGCTTCCTGCTCCCAATACTGACTTTCTGCTCCCAATACCTGGCTTCCTTTTTCTCTTAATTCCTGTCCCTGTCCTGTCTGGCTTATGTGTGTTCTCCCTCATTTGTATATAGTTAGGTTTAGTTAGGTTTTAAAATGGCATTTGCTGTGTTCTTTTATTTCCACTTGGTTGTTAAGATTTATTGGTGTTGGTCATTATCTTAAATAAATATATATTTCACTTACTCATCTAGTCCTGATTCCTTTAGGTGCAGCCAACTGATCTGACCACCTTTGTTGGATGCCTGCATGAGGTATGCCCAACAACCTGTATAGGGAGTAGGGATGAGCCGAACACCCCCCGGTTCGGTTCGCACCAGAACCCGCGAACGGACCGAAAGTTCGCACGAACGTTAGAACCCCATTGACGTCTATGGGACTCGAACGTTCGAAATCAAAAGTGCTCATTTTAAAGGCTAATTTGCATGGTATTGTCCTAAAAAGGGTTTGGGGACCCGGGTCCTACCCCAGGGGACATGTATCAATGCAAAAAAAACTTTTAAAAACGGCCGTTTTTTCGGGAGCAGTGATTTTAATGATGCTTAAAGTAAAAAAAAAAAAGTGAAATATTCCTTTAAATATCGTACCTGGGGGGTGTCTATAGTATGCCTGTAAAGTGACGCGTGTTTCCCATGTTTAGAATAGTCCCTGCACCAAATGTCATTTTTAAAGGAAAAAATCTCATTTAAAACTGCTTGCGGGTTTAATGTCATGTCGGGTCATGGCAATATGGATGAAAATCAGTGAGACAAACGGCATGGGTACCCCCCAGTCCATTACCAGGCCCTTTGGGTCTTGTATGGATATTAAGGGGAACCCCGCACCCAAATTAAAATAAGGAAAGGTGTGGGGCCACCAGGCCCTATATACTCTGAACAGCAGTATACAGGCGGTGCAAACAAGACAGGGACTGTAGGTTTGTTGTTAAGTAGAATCTGTTTGTAATTTTGAACATTTTTAACGTGTTTAGCTCCAGCCAAAAAATCTTTTCTAAGCTTTTTGGAAAACATAGGGAAGGGTTATCACCCCTGTGACATTTGTTTTGCTGTCTTTCCTCCTCTTCAGAAGATTTCACCTCACTTTTTTGTCCCAATGAAAAATGTTTTTTGAAAATTTGGGTTTTTTTGTGGAACAAGGATTGGAAAGCATCAGTGGAAAGGAGAAATTGTTTTCCCATATTAACTCTTACAGGAGAGAATTTCCCTTCCTAGGGGTAGATTTCATCTCACTTCCTGTTGTCTCCTTCCGTTTGCAAGTAGGAGTCGTTTGTAAGTTAGATGTTTGAAAGTAGGGTCCTGCCCTATATACTCAGCAGAAATTTGGGCCTTAGGTGTTGCTGTGGCCACAACACTGTAAGCCCTCACAGGGCCCTGCTGTGAAATATTAGATCAAGAATTGTAATTACATGCCCCTGTTGAACAGGAGCTGAAAAATTAGGCCTTAGGCACTGGTGCTGGTGCCACAACACTGCAACCCCTCACAGACACTCTAGTTGGAACGCAGGAACGAGCCCTGCTGCAAAGTATTGCTTCAAAAATTGTAATTACACGCCCCTGTTAGACAGGGGCAGAAAAATTGGGCCTTAGGCACTGGTGCTGGTGCCACAACACTGCAACCCCTCACAGACACTCTAGTTGGAACGCAGGAACGAGCCCTGCTGCAAAGTATTGCATCAAAAATTGTAATTACACGCCCCTGTTAGACAGGGGCAGAAAAATTGGGCCTTAGGCACTGGTGCTGGTGCCACAACACTGCAACCCCTCACAGACACTCTAGTTGGAACGCAGGAACGAGCCCTGCTGCAAAGTATTGCATCAAAAATTGTAATTACACGCCCCTGTTAGACAGGGGCAGAAAAATTGGGCCTTAGGCACTGGTGCTGGTGCCACAACACTGCAACCCCTCACAGACACTCTAGTTGGAACGCAGGAACGAGCCCTGCTGCAAAGTATTGCATCAAAAATTGTAATTACACGCCCCTGTTAGACAGGGGCAGAAAAATTGGGCCTTAGGCACTGGTGCTGGTGCCACAACACTGCAACCCCTCACAGACACTCTAGTTGGAACGCAGGAACGAGCCCTGCTGCAAAGTATTGCATCAAAAATTGTAATTACACGCCCCTGTTAGACAGGGGCAGAAAAATTGGGCCCTAGGCACTGGTGCTGGTGCCACAACACTGCAACCCCTCACAGACACTCTAGTTGGAATGCAGGAACGAGCCCTGCTGCAAAGTATTACATCAAAAATTGTAATTACACGCCCCTGTTAAACAGGGGCTGAAAAATTGTGCCTTAGGCACTGGTGGTGGCGCCCAGAACCAAAAATGTTCTTACAAGCTATCAGCGTGATGATTGAGGAGGAAGAGGATAATTACTCAGGGATAGTCACTCAGCATCAGCATAGGCAGTCTTTGAAGGGATCTGAGATTTCAAAAAAAATTATTCGGTTACATCAGCATCAGGTGCTTGGTAGCTGGTGGTGATCCAAGACTCATTCATTTTTATGAAGGTCAACCGATCGACCGAGTCGGTGGACAGACGCACTCTGTGATCGGTTACCACGCCTCCAGCAGCACTGAATGTGCGTTCCGAAAGAACGCTGGATGCAGGACAGGCCAGTAGCTCAATTGCATACTGTGCAAGCTCTGGCCAGTGATCCATCCTCAAGACCCAGTAACCCAGAGGATTTTCGGTGGGAAAGGTGTCCAAGTCTGATCTTGCCCCTAGGTATTCCTGCACCATGTAAAACAGACGCTGGCGATGGTTGCTGGAACCGATCATACCTTGGGGCTGCGGACCAAAAAATTGTCTGAACGCATCGGTCAGACGGCCACCTTCTCCACCGCTCCTTCTTTGACTGACCGAAGCCTCAGCAACACGTTGTCCAGAAACAGGAGTTTGTAACCTCCCAGTCTCTGGGAACGCGTTGCACAGACCTTTCTGCAAGGCCTCCCGAAGATGTTTCATCCTCTGCTCCCTCTGCGATGGCAAGATAAGGTCCGCAACCTTACCCTTGTAACGTGGATCAAGGAGGGTTGCCAGCCAGTATTGGTCCTTCTCCTTGATACCACGAATACGAGGATCCTTACGCAGGCTTTGCAGGATCAGGGAGGCCATGCAGCGTAGGTTTGCTGAGGCATTCGGTCCGGAGTCCTCTGGGTCACTAAGAACGACATGGTCCGCAGCCACCTCCTCCCAGCCACGTACAAGTCCATGTGTTTCTTGGGACTGATCCCTTAAAGACTGCTGCTGATGCTGAGTGCCAGGCTCCACCTCCATACTGACACAATCTTCCTCCTCCTCCTCTTCCTCCTCGTCCTCTTCCTGTGTGATCGGCGGGCACGCAGGAACACTGTCTGGATAAAGGGGGCCTTGAGAGCTAAGGAAGTCCTCCTCTTCCTGCCTCTGTTCTGCCTCAAGTGCCCTGTCCATTATTCCACGCAGCGTGTGCTCCAACAGGTGGACAAGGGGGACAGTGTCACTGATGCATGCACTGTCACTGCTCACCATCCTCGTGGCCTCCTCGAATGGTGACAGGACAGTGCATGCATCCCTGATCATGGCCCACTGGCGTGGGGAAAAAAAACCAAGCTCCCCTGACCCTGTCCTGGTGCCATAGTCGCACAGGTACTCATTGATGGCCCTCTGCTGCGTGTGCAGCCGCTGCAGCATGGCCAACGTTGAGTTCCACCTGGTGGGCATGTCACAGATTAGGCGGTTCTTGGGCAGGTTAAACTCCTTTTGGAGGTCCGTCAGCCGAGCACTGGCATTATATGACCGGTGGAAATGCACACAGACTTTCCTGGCCTGCCTCAGGACATCCTGTAAGCCCGGGTACCTGCCCAAGAACCGCTGCACCACCAAGTTAAGGACGTGAGCCAAACAGGGCACATGGGTCATTTGTCCCTGTCGGAGGGCAGAGAGGAGGTTGGTGCCATTGTCGCAAACCACCATTCCTGCCTTAAGTTGGCGTGGCGTCAACCACCTCTGAACCTGCCCCTGCAGAGCTGACAGAACCTCTGCCCCAGTGTGGCTCCTGTCCCCCAAGCACACCAGCTCAAGCACCGCATGGCATCTTTTGGCCTGCGTACTTGCGTAGCCCCTTGAACGCCTACGGAGCACCGCTGGTTCCGAGGAAGAGGCCATGGAGGAAGAAGAAGAGGAGGGGGTGGAGGAGAGAGGTGTGTCACAATCAGCATTTTGGAGGCGTGGTGGCGGAACAACCTCCAACACTACTGCACCTTGTCCTGCATCCTTCCCAGCTGCCAGCAGAGTCACCCAATGCGCCGTGAAACTTAGGTAACGTCCCTGTCCATGCCTGCTGGACCATGAGTCAGCGGTAATATGCACCTTACCGCTGACCGCCCTGTCCAGCGAGGCATGGACATTGCCTTCCACATGCCGGTAGAGAGCCGGAATCGCCTTCCGTGAGAAAAAGTGGCGTTTGGGTACCTGCCACTGAGGAACCGCACATTCCACAAACTCACGGAAGGGGGCAGAGTCTACCAACTGAAAAGGCAGCAGTTGAAGTGCTAGCAATTTTGCCAAGCTAGCATTCAACCGCTGGGCATGTGGATGGCTGGGAGCAAACTTCTTTCGGCGGTGCAGCAGCTGGGGCAGGGAAATTTGCCTGGTACAATCTGACGTCGGTGTACCAAAAGCAGATTGCCCACAAGTACTTGGCTGTGACACACCTAATTCTACACCTTCATTCCTCTCACTGCAGGTCTCAGAGAGGACTGAAGGTCTAGTGGGGTTGGAAATCTCAGCTGATGAGGAGCAAGGAGAGATCCTCTTTGTTCTTTGGTGTGGGTCTTTTAGATACGCTTGCCAACGAACTGCATGGCAGGTCAACATATGTCTGGTCAAGCATGTGGTACCCAAGCGGGAGATGTTTTGGCCACGCGAGATACGCTTGAGACATATGTTGCAAATAGCAGCGGTGCGATCTGATGCACTCGTCTCAAAAAAGGCCCACACCAAAGAACTTTTTGAATAACGCGCAGAGACTGCAGCGCCCTGCACATGTGGAGCTTTGGGGTGTGATGCAGTCAATGTGCTGCCCTTAGGCTGGCCCCTGGAGGGCATCCTGCCTCGTTGGTGATGTGCTGCCGCCTCCTCCTCCTCCTCCTCCTCCTCCTCCTCCTCTCTCCTATCAGGCACCCACGTTGAGTCAGTGACCTCATCATCCCCTCCCTCCTCATCACTGGAGCAAACCTGGCAGTATGCTGCAGCAGGGGGAGCATGACTGCCAGATTGCTGTCCTTCTTGGGCACCCCCTCTGTCCGTGCTCATGTTACTGCCTTCATCGAGCTCAGTATCGTCATCAGAGCCTTCCAAACGCTGGGCATCCTCCTGGAGCATGTACCCAACACTGTGGTCAAACAGTTCGAGGGAATCCTCATGAGGACATGGTGGAGCTAGGGAAGGAGTCACTGATGACATTGAGCTGAGGGAAGAGGCCGCTGCTTTGCCAGACAAAGCACCCTGGGCATGGGGGGGAGAGGATGAGGAGGATGAGGACGGCTTGGTCATCCACTCGACCAAGTCTTCCGCATGTTGCGGCTCAACACGGCCAGCTGCCGAAAAAAAGGCCAAGCGTGTCCCATGGCCACGTGCTGATGAGGATGCACCGTCTCCACGACCAGCACTAGACACAGAGCCTGCTTGCCCTCTCTTATTGGCTTGTGACTGTCTGCCTCTCCTTCTTGGCCTTCCAGACATACTAATGGCCTGTAGCTGCACTAAGCTGGGATAGAACACCTGTAATTTTCTTCAAGTAGCTTTATATACTGTAACCAGACAAGCCTGCCTGTCAGTAGGAAGATAACAGGAACGGATCTAGCTGAACACTGTGAGCAGGACGCACTGTACTAAATGTAAATAGTCTAGCTGCCTGACCGTGGTACTAATAGGATCAAATAGAACACCTGTAATTTTCTTCAGGTAGCTTTATATACTGTAACCAGACAAGCCTGCCTGTCAGTAGGAAGATAACAGGAACGGATCTAGCTGTACACTGTGAGCAGGACGCACTGTACTAAATGTAAATAGTCTAGCTGCCTGACCGTGGTACTAATAGGATCAAATAGAACACCTGTAATTTTCTTCAAGTAGCTTTATATACTGTAACCAGACAAGCCTGCCTGTCAGTAGGAAGATAACAGGAACGGATCTAGCTGAACACTGTGAGCAGGACGCACTGTACTAAATGTAAATAGTCTAGCTGCCTGACCGTGGTACTAATAGGATCAAATAGAACACCTGTAATTTTCTTCAGGTAGCTTTATATACTGTAACCAGACAAGCCTGCCTGTCAGTAGGAAGATAACAGGAACGGATCTAGCTGTACACTGTGAGCAGGACGCACTGTACTAAATGTAAATAGTCTAGCTGCCTGACCGTGGTACTAATAGGATCAAATAGAACACCTGTAATTTTCTTCAGGTAGCTTTATATACTGTAACCAGACAAGCCTGCCTGTCAGTAGGAAGATAACAGGAACGGATCTAGCTGAACACTGTGAGCAGGACGCACTGTACTAAATGTAAATAGTCTAGCTGCCTGACCGTGGTACTAATAGGATCACATAGAACACCTGTAATTTTCTTCAGGTAGCTTTATATACTGTAACCAGACAAGCCTGCCTGTCAGTAGGAATTTAACAGGAACGGATCTAGCTGAACACTGTGAGCAGGACGCACTGCACTAAATGTAAATAGTCTAGAAGATAACAGGAACGGATCTAGCTGAACACTGTGAGCAGGACACACTGCACTAAATGTAAATAGTCTAGAAGATAACAGGAACGGATCTAGCTGGACACTGTGAGCAGGACGCACTGCACTAAATGTAAATAGCAGGAACAGATCTAGCTGAACACTGTGAGCAGGACGCACTGCACTAAATGTAAATAGTCTAGAAGATAACAGGAACGGATCTAGCTGAACACTGTGAGCAGGACGCACTGCACTAAATGTAAATAGTCTAGAAGATAACAGGAACGGATCTAGCTGAACACTGTGAGCAGGACGCACTGCACTAAATGTAAATAGCAGGAACGGATCTAGCTGAACACTGTGAGCAGGACGCACTGCACTAAATGTAAATAGTCTAGAAGATAACAGGAACGGATCTAGCTGAACACTGTGAGCAGGACGCACTGCACTAAATGTAAATAGCAGGAACGGCTCTAGCTGAACACTGTGAGCAGGACGCACTGCACTAAATGTAAATAGCAGGAACGGATCTAGCTGAACACTGTGAGCAGGACGCACTGCACTAAATGTAAATAGCAGGAACGGATCTAGCTGAACACTGTGAGCAGGACGCACTGCACTAAATGTAAATAGCAGGAACGGATCTAGCTGAACACTGTGAGCAGGACGCACTGCACTAAATGTAAATAGCAGGAACGGATCTAGCTGAACACTGTGAGCAGGACGCACTGCACTAAATGTAAATAGCAGGAACGGATCTAGCTGAACACTGTGAGCAGGACGCACTGCACTAAATGTAAATAGCAGGAACGGATCTAGCTGAACACTGTGAGCAGGACGCACTGCACTAAATGTAAATTGCAGGAACGGATCTAGCTGAACACTGTGAGCAGGACGCACTGCACTAAATGTAAATAGTCTAGAAGATAACAGGAACGGATCTAGCTGAACACTGAGCAGGACGCACTGCACTAAATGTAAATAGCAGGAACGGATCTAGCTGAACACTGTGAGCAGGACGCACTGCATTAAATGTAAATAGTCTAGATAGAAGATAACAGGAACGGATCTAGCTAAACTGAATACAGTGTATATATATATATGCAACACCTGGGATGCATATATATACACAATACACTGTAAGTGCAGCTAACTGACTGACTGTTCTGCCTAATCTATCTAACTCAAATCAAATGACACTGTCTCTCTCTCTCTCTATCTCTCAGCACACCGGAACACACACTACACAGGGCCGCCGTGCAGGCGGCCTTATATAGTGTGGGGTGTGTACTAAATCCCCTGAGCCATAATTGGCCAAAGCCACCCTGGCTTTGGCCAATTACAGCTCTCTCTACTGACGGCGCTGTGATTGGCCAAGCATGCGGGTCATAGTGCATGCTTGGCCAATCATCAGCCAGCAATGCACTGCGATGCCGCAGTGAATTATGGGCTGTGACGCGCCACACGAATTTAGCGCGAACGGCCCATAACGTTCGCAATTCCGCGAACGATCGAACAGCCGATGTTCGAGTCGAACATGGGTTCGACTCGAACACGAAGCTCATCCCTAATAGGGAGTGAGGGAAACTCTCTCTCTCATGAGGGTCCAAAAATGTTGACTCTTTTGAGGAGGTGTTAGCTGTCTGTACACATAACCCCTGATGATGTCCCATAAGATGAAAATCGTAGCGTGGACCTTTGTGTGCTGACATCACATGCTGTTGGCTCATGGACAGGTGACAACATTTTTATGTGAGTTTCTTTGTCATAATTTTATCAATCATTGTTTTTAGATTCTTTTAAAATAAATAATAATGCTTCACTATGGGTGTGTCCCATCTCTTTGTATGAACTGATTGCCGCGGAAGAATCACCTTTATCCAGAGGGGCCATAAGAGAATGGTGTCTGCTGAGGATTCTAAAGACAACTAGAAACCTCTTTATATGCCAATGGGGTCTTACGCTCTGGTGCATTCATATTATCTAGTAATGGGGAACTCCATGAGTGGATTATTACTAATATATTCAAATCTGACTTTTGTTTTCTTGGGGGTCAATATATATATATATATATATATATATATATATATATACAAGCACAGGTGGATCATGTCTGGCATTGAAACTTTGAAAAAAGTAAGTCTCATTTCTGGTGCTAAAACTGTGTTCTATTTACAGTAGTTTAGGATAGATGCCGCTATATATAAATGGCCGGGTGGGACAATCCGGTCCGGGAGAATGTACCAGTATGTCCTCCTGTTCTCACTGCGCAGCGGCACAATCTGCAATTGCTGTGTCCTGTGGGTCACAGATCACGGTACAGGGCCAATGCCATTGGCCCAGTACCATGTGATCACTGTGACCAATTAAAGTGATCACAGCAAGAAATAAAGGATTTCATCCATGCAGCTGGTGTTTACTACTGTGGTTGCTTAATTAGTCACAGTGATCACAGTAGTAAACAAACCCCCCCCACTATAGTGACACTGCACTGTCATCTTGCAGAACTTTATCATGTTGCTATAGGCCTGATTTACTAAAACTGTGCAAAAACTGGTGAAGCTATGCATAGAAACCAATCAGCTTCCAAGCATTTTTGCCAAAGCTTAATTTAACAGGTTAGAAGCTAATTGGCTACCATGCACAGCTGCATCAGATTTTGCACTCTCCCCTTTTAGTAAATCAACCCATATATGTCAAACCACAAGCAAGAGTTAAAGTGAATGGCCACCTATCCAATGCCTTCCACATCTGCAACAAAACAAGACAGGGTTACTCTCTGTCTTCCATAATTTTCATGCTAATGTTAGAGCCCTTCTTACGGCGTCTGCCATGCGGAAGTGACATTACTGTGGTTTGGCCATTCACCCACCGCTGGAGGGATCTGTTTCACAGGTAAGTCGGCCATAATATGCTAGTGTGCGATGCACAGTAGCACATTATAACACTACTCTGACATTACTCTGCAGGGGGGGGCAGTTTTTTTTAACAAGGTTTACTACCACATTAATGTACAAATATAGATGTGAAAAGCTCAGCTCCAAAAATATTAAAAAAAAACAATTATCCAGCTGCAATAATTAAACTCCCTGTGGAGTGTGCAAAGATACAAATATGTGTATAACCACACTCAAAATATTGTGTTAAACTACCTAAAACAAGAATAAGTGTTTAAATAATACTATGTAACATGTATCAACAAAGTATTCACTTTCAAAATATCGTGTAGCTCATTTCACAATGTGATACATATTCCTAAAACCACATAAAAAAACACAAAGTCCTTAATGTCCTCCATCAAGTGCAATATGTGCAAAAATATATAGTGAAATACATCTGTAAAAAAATTATCTTTGCTTAAAAGTGTGATGTCAAAGCACCCAGTGTCCTTCACCTTCTTCAGGTAAATGGCTCAACACAACTTAAAATACAAAGTAGAAATGTGTTCCTTTACAAGGGTATTAAACAATTCAATCCACTTCTAATTCTGTTGGAGCACTATGCAATCTTTAACAGCCAACAATAGGTTAATAGATCCACTCTCTTCATTAATGGGCTTGCAAGATTCTCACAATTCTAGACCCTTTGCCAACATGTCAAAAACAGAAAGGAAGCTTCATAGCTTGAAGTACACTCACATTGCCATGCGTCAGGCCCAACACTAAGGAGGTATTCACATAGACAAGTAAAGCCACTGGCTCCAGCCACGAACACAGGCTGCAGGTCAAAGTGGACAGTGCGGGGAACTTCACTTAACATTTTCTGACATGTGTTGTGATCAGAGACAGCATGAGTTGAGCATAAGTTCTAATACAGTAAATTAAAAAAACACATGCTGATGAACGTGTTATCATCATTTAGTGAATCAGCTTTAGATAGATGTTAGATAAGAGTGTAATAAGTCACATGCTCTTCTCCTAACTCCTAATAGGTGGAAAGGAGAGATTTAGGGCTAATGTACACAGGGCAGTTCAAAACTTTTTCTGAATACTGGAAACTTGACAGCTGAAAAACGACAGTGAAAAACATATGTTTTACAGCGTTTACATACTGAGTTTATGAAAGTTTAGCAGCAGTTATGAGCATTTGAGGTTAGAAGCGTTTTTTACCACTTCCCGCCCGGCCTAGAGCAAAATGACGGCCGGGTGGTGGTTCAGTTATTCTGACTGGGCTTCCTATGACGTCCTTCAGGATAACAGCCGTCATGCTCCCATAGGGGTGTGCATCACGGCGATCAGTGGTGCGGTGTGTCAGTCTGACACACTGCTACACCAATCTTGGTAAAGAGCCCCTGGCGGAGGATCTTTACCATGTGATCAGCCATGTCCAAGCACAGCTGATCACAATGTCAACAGGAAAAGCCATTGATCGGCTTTTCCTCACTCACGTCTGACAGACGCAAGTAGAGGAGAGCCAATCGGCGGCTCTCCTGACAGGGGGGGTCTGCGCTGATTATTTATCAGAGCAGCCCCCCTCGGATGCCAACACTAGACCACCAGGGAAGCTGCCAGGACCACCAGGGAAGGGGGCAACATGTGGATGGCCAGGTATGTACCCTATGGCCATGCACATGTGCAAATTATGCCCAATCTGTGCCAATCAGTGCCCACAAATGGGCACTGACTGGCACCATTATATAACATGTAACATCAGTGATGTCCAGCAATGCCACCCATCAGTGTCATCAGTGCCACCAATCAGTATCAGTGCCATCCATCAGTGTCCATCAGTGCCACCTATCAGTGCCCATCCATGCCCATCAGTGCCCACCTATCAGTGCCCATCCATGCCACCTATCAGTGCCACCCATAAGTACCCATCAGTGCCGCCTATAAGTACCCATCAGTGCCGCCTACGAGTGCCCATCAGTGCCGCCTATGAGTGCCCATCAGTGCCCATCAGTGCCACATACCAGTGCCACCTATCAGTGCCCATCAGTGCCACCTATCAGTGCCCATAAGTGCCCGTCAGTACCACCTCATTGCCACCTCGTCGGTGCCCATCAGTGCCGCCTTATCAGTGCCCGTCAGTGCAGCCATATCAGTGCCCATCATTGAAAAAGAAAACATACTTATTTACAAAAAATTTTAACAGAAACAAAGAAAAATTTGTTTTTTTTTCAAAATTTTCGGTCTTTTTTTATTTGTTGTGCAAAAAAAATAAAAACCACAGAGATGATCAAATACCACCAAAATAAAGCTCTATTTGTGGGAACAAAATGATAAAAAACGTGTTTGGGTACAGTGTTGTATGACTGCACAATTGTCATTCAAATTACGACAGCACTGAAAGCTGAAAATTGGCTTGGGCAGGAAGGTGTCTAAGTGCCTGGTATTAAAGTTGTTAAAGATAGCCTCAGGAGTCCCTCCCAAATGCCCACAATGCATAAAAAACAAGTAAATTATTAACATTTTCAGCCATTCTGTGAGAGAAAACAAGCAGCAGCAGAGAGAAAAGTGTGCCTGTAGATAGCTGTCTTATTTTTTGTGTTTTCACTATGGATCCCATCATGAGCATGTGTGAGAAAATGCTCCTGATGTTGCTGTTTCTGAGGCTCCGAAAACATAGAAAATTGCATGAGAGGACCAGAGTTTGTTGCTACTGGACTTATCCATTGATGCAGGCAACAGCATGTGGTGAAATTTGTGTTTTTTCAAAATGTTTATATGTTCAAAACTGTTTAAGAAATGTTTTCCCCTTTAAAAAGGCTTATAAACGTAAATACTGTTTACCGTGGTTAAATGTGGTTACACACGGTTTCGAGCATTTGGCATTTGTAATGCTAGTAAACTACAGTTCTGCTTTCAAAAAAGGCCTGTAACCTTAACTGCCTCTAAACAACTATAAACTACTGAGTATACATGTACATATAAAATAACTGTTAGGCTGGGTCCACACTGCCATACGGAGCGGCTTACAGCAGGGGTCCGGTGCGTCTTTGTTCAACATTCCAGGTCCGATTTTGGTCCAAACTTTTGGCTGAATTTGGACCTGAGACAGACCAGAAGATGCACAGGACTCCTGTGCAATTCACTCAACAGCCATCCTGGAACTGTGTGAAACAACTCCATTGAGAGCCGGTCACAATCTCCTGACATGCAAATTGGATGCAGAGAAATCCACATCCAATTCATAATAGTGTGAACCCAGCCTTATAAAAGATTTAAGCTGCAAGACATTGGCAAGCTCCCTAGAGGCTGCATTTTAAATCCTAAAAATACAAATGTATACAGAGAAAAGAGAACAAGTGAACACTCAGGGCATTTTCAGTATGCTGTAAAATCTATATGATGGAAGCTACTGTACATGCTTCTTGGTTTTGATGGCTGGTTACTCTGTTCCTTTAGCAACAATTAAACATAAAAGATGTACTGATTTCCCACATCTGACCCTGTGTCACTGTATGATATGATTCTTAAATAGCTTTTTATTAGTGGAAATGCACTTTCTGCCCTCCCATTCATAAATGAGTAATAACATCCCTCATTTCAAACATCCTTACTCAGATCTGTCGTGTAGAGGAAAGAGAGAGGACATGTTTGACCAGGTATGTTAGACTAAGAACTACAATGGGCAGCATGATCAAACACTGGCTCTTTTTGCCAATTATCATTATTGGACATACTGCTCAACTGCTATAACAAGACACTGGAGGTAAGGCACTGATAGTACAACGTGTACCTGACTTAATATCTACTTCTTTGACTTCAATTAAGCTTTAGCCACTTAGGGATTGTATCCCCTTTGCTGGCACTGAAGTAAGGATTACATTCATAGCAGCAGATGTATTTACACACAGTCATGTCTACTACAACAGCTGGAGTCTGTCAATAGTTGTCAAACCGACAGTCAGATTTTTGGTGGAAGTGAATCAGGCTGCTGTAAAGCTGCCTGATCACTCCCACAACCACTGGAACTTGTCCTCTGCTATATATCCCAGGTTCTGCTGCCCCAGCTGTAGACCTAGGATGGGCATGTTTCACTAGGTTGAATGTAGGAACTGTTATTGATCCTCTCTCTTATGAATGAACCTAGATGCGATGTACATTACATTCTAATACTGTGTGACATAAAAAATTGCAACTTCCAACATTTTTCAATGGTCTCAGCTTTCAAAAAATATGTTTAGGGTTTTAAACAATTTTTAGGACTAAAGTGCTTTTTAAAACGTGTTAAAAATGCAAAAATGGCTCTGGCAGCAAAAGGGTTCAACATCGGAGGAATGTTATAGGAAGCTTCAACAAAACAACATTTCTAGGTTGTATCTCATACATTCTGCCCCCCTCTCCCTGTTAATTCACTATTTTCAGCACTTATCAGTTATCAAAATGACAACCTGAAACTGGTTTGTATTGTACAGTTTAACAGGAGTGGCTGTCAAAATGCAGCTACTCCTGTGTAAAATTACACTTGCAGATAAACTGTAGGTGCCCTTGTGTAATACAGTATAACAATTAACTATTACATTGTATTTACTTTTTAAATCATATGTAGATCAATGGTTTGACCCTTGATTTGCATATGACACCAGTTTATGAAGCATTGCAAAGAAGAAAAAAACATTTTTCATTTACAGACAACTTTGCCATGCTTTTACTAAAAACGCCATGCTGAAACATCATGATTAATTATAGCATAAAAAGCATATTTGATAGATGACATATAAAATAAAATAATTTTGCAAAACAATATTGCCATAAAAAACCTAATTTGTCCCTAAATGTATGCACTTTTGCAGGGGCATGCCTATTTACTAATCATGTTTAGATGCAGTCAAAGGCCTCAATTTCACACAACTCTCTGGGCCCTTGGCAGCAAGTATACATTCCCCAGACTCCCTCTTTCAGCAGCTCAGAGAGCTGCAACCAAGTGACCCTTTAATATCAGAACTGGCATGGGGCAACTGGGCTAAGCCTAATAGCATACAACTTCTTCAAAACACTCAGCTACTGTGGGGAACCCCTCCCCAATTCCTGACAGAGTTCTGCAGTTCCAGTGGGGTGGCCCTCCGGCCTTGGGCCTTTGTTCCTTCAATCTGTTCACTTGTATTACCAGAGCTACCTTGCACTTCACTGTGAGGATTACTGTCTATGAGGATAATTGTAAGTAGCTGTGTTCTGTTTTTATGAAGTGATTCTCTGTTTGATTCTCTGTTGGTATAGACTTTTAAAGGGGTTGTAAAGGCAGAAGGTTTTTTATCTTAATGCATTCTATGCATTAAGATAAAAATCCTTCTGTGAGTAGCAGCCCCCCTCAGCCCCCCAATATTTACCTGAGGTCCCTCACTGTCCAGCGATGTCCACGAGTGTTTCAGGCGTCCAGATTCTCCTTCCTGATTGGCTGAGACACAGCAGCGATGCCATTGGCTCCCGCTGCTGTCAATCAAATTCAGCTAGCCAATCAGGGGAGTGAGGGGATGGCACAAGGTCAGGGCTCCGTGTCTGAATGGACACAGGGAGCTGTGACTCAGCTCTGGTGCCCCCATAGCAAGCTGCTTGCTGTGGGGGCACAAAACAGGAGGGAGGGGCCAGGAGCACTGAAGAGGGACCCGAGAAGAAAAGGACCTGGGCTGCTCTGTGCAAATCCACTGCAACAGAGCAGGTAAGTATAACATGTTTGTTATTTTTATAGGAAAAAAAACGAGCCTATACAATCACTTTAAGCTGACTAAACACAAGTCCACTTTCATTGAGAAAAAAACATTCCCCTCTGGGTGATCTCTGTACATTGCAAGGATTATAACAACTTTTGTTGCAGATTCCTACCTTTTGTTATTCTAAAGATATCCCTCTGTGTTTCTCTGTGCCCATGTGGGAAAATGAATCTAATGGGAGTGGTTTCATAATTATCAATCAGCTATGGCACCTGCAGGCCACTAATGATGAAAGCTGCTGGGCTTGCATCCCTTTAGACATTTTCCTATTGGGAGTATCTTACCAAAAATGACCTTTTTGTTCCAGGGGATGGCTGATATATGACTTGTATCTTAGTGTAGACTTCTGGGTAAATCAGTGAGCCAATCACACAAGCAGGAAATTATGTTTCTGGGGTGTGAACATCTCCAGGTAGCCATATTGCATTGCATTTTCAGGAAATTACAGCGGCTGCTGATTGAAAAGGAATAGTAATTTTTAATAACATTCAATTACAATGTGACTCATGTCACAATTGTATACGCCAGGGATATGCAATTAGCGGACCACCAGCTGTTGCAAAACTACAAGTCCCATCATGCCTCTGCCTCTGGGTGTCATGCTTATGGCTGTCAGAGTCTTGCTATGCCTCATGGGACTTGTAGTTCTGCAACAGCTGGAGGTCCACTAATTGCATATCCCTGGTATATGTTATATTATTTTTTTTATTTGCAATTTTTTTCCCCACACAAGTGGAGTTACCCTTTAAGTAAAACACAATTAAAATTCAGCAATGATTGGCAATTTGTTGTCACATTTATCCAATTAATATTTTATAAATAGATCCCATGAAAAAAGAAAAACTGGATAATTGATCTATATATGACTACATATGTGACCAATCCATATATGCTAATAGCGTTTGTGTGTTCTTGGACCTAAGAAGATACACTTGTAATGGAAGATACACAGTATCTGAGATATATGCCAGGTTCACCAAGCTTTGAAGTGATAGCAAAAAATACAGGCCTGAATTTCAAAAGATAAGAAAATGAAAAGCTAATACCTTTTATGGTGAATTTGTGTGTCACTTTTTGAGGTTTCCTCTTTACCTAATTAATTCTGTATTTTTATTAAGTCTGCATATCTGAGATTTTACTAGGCTGAAACAGATTTACTGTACCTTGCACCCTTCTTTTTCTATATAAGTAGATGGATTTACTCATCTTAAGGCATTTTGATGCTGAACTTACTAAATGGAACAAGCTATAATTATTGTATGCTTCATAAAAATTTGTACAGCCACTTTTTTGGTGTATTTCAGGTAAAACATTTACTGTAGATCTGTGCTCAATAACCCTCTACCTGTAAAAAATCCATTATATCAGTACTATGCATTTACAAATAATAAATTACATTAAGCCATTTCCTGTCTCTTTTTTGGTAACGCTAGATGATTAGATCCCCCTAGCTTTAAAACAATTCCACTTGGAACCATTTTAAATGCATTTAAAGCCTCACTAGTTCAATACACCTACCCTGAGAGCAGCAGTAAAGAATTTCACTCAGGTAACATTTAATGATCCTAGTAGTGCTGTTACAAGATCAAAGTTTTAGATTTGACAGCATTACGAAATGTCTGTGGAAAGTTGTAGGAAGAGCTGGAACAACAAAGATAAAAATCGACAAAGATGTCAACTGGAGGTACATGTTTTCAGGATAACTTTTTTCTTGCAAACAGTATAAAAATATCAAAATTGAAAGCATTAATTCAATTTAAACATTGTTGACCTGTCCATAAGAGTGCTAAAATGAGTTCCATATACGTTAATATTTATTTCCTTTATCTGTTCCTGACAAAAATTACTTACATTTATGCGATTTATGACATACTCTAATAAGATAAAGTGGTTATTTTACCTGCACTGCAATAAAAAAGTCTGGGAAGGCATTTATATATAAATAATAAACTCAGTTGTGCAGTAAAAGGTACAGAAGGCAATTTGGAGACCAAAGGAATAATTTCTTGGTTTGCAATGCTGTATGAGACACTGGAGCAGAAACCTGCACACCTGCCGGAAAGATTTATGGGGGCTATGTGCAGTCCCGTGTCTTTGGGAAGACTCTAATGACTCTTGCTGTGAGGGGGGAGTCATCAAAGACTTAGCACTAGAATGTGAGGAAGCACAAAAATATTGTGAGAAAGGTCCCACTTTGATTATGGTCTTTGTAAACCTTTGCAAAGTATTTAAGATGAATAAAGCAGTGCAGCGCTATACCCAGAAGTTCAAATATTACTAATAAAAGTCCCTTTAAATTTAAATCCAAAAGTTGATAGAGAAAAGGTCTCCTCTGTAGTGGTCTAAGTGCTCATGACAGTCCATGCAGTGCTATACATCCGTGATTCCACCACCAGCTAGACAAACCGCTCACCTCAGCATATGGACCCCTGAGCTAACAGACAGGTCAAAACAGCATTTACAACTCTCAGTGGATAAAGATGGAGACGTGCATGGGCAGATGGTCACACAATATAAAGGCAGATTGAGATTGAGATTGAGATTTGGAATAGATGTTATGCTCATGGTATGGCTGTCAGGTGGCTGCAGTGATGTTGTTTTTTATATAGTATATGGGGAATTTTCCATATGCTGCTTATTAAATTTTATTTTATTTTAACCTTTTTATTTGAAATCCCCCTCTTCCTTCTTAGCCTATTATATGCAGGTGTGGTGATCGGTATAAGCATTTTTTAGTTTGTGGTCCGGTAGCAGCCATACAAACAGTGGCATATAGTTGTGACATTTAAATTTCACAAAGCAGGCTGTGTGAGGGTTACTGCCATGTTCAGCTGATCACCATAGCAATGGCTTGAGGAGGAGGCTTGGTTATGAGGGGCGGAGTTCTATAGTTGTTTGTGTTCCAGCTTCTACTGGTAACATGAGTATAAGGTCACATGACCATAGTTTTATGCTAATAGGTGTTTTACTTCCTGATCGTATGGTCACATGACCGGGCGCCATGATGTAGATGCCTTGGTTGCTATAGTGACCTATAAGCTTGGGCAGGACGTAATCCCCTTGATCCCATAGTGGCCGGAGCTGATTGGATGGTGCCCGTGGGAGGTTTTTTATCACATAGGAAACAGTTATTGGGGCTCTATATATAGATCTGATGTCTTGGACTCCACTACCGCTGATGAAGTCCAGATGTGGACGATACGCGTGCGGGAGTTCCTTGGACATCACTGCAGCCACCATTACTACTTGACGTTATCCTTTGATGCCATTTTACCTTTATCCCAGCACTAGGGTGTAGTGCTGTGTATGTGAGTACTTGACTTTTAATAAATGTGATCTTCTTAGCCACACAGTGTGCACTATGTACTCTTATTTTTATTGCATGTGAACATGATCATCAATTACTGAGTGCTGTCTTTATATCGTGTGACCATCTGCCCATGCAAGTCTCCATCTTTATCCACTGAGAGTAGTAAATGCTGTTTTGACCCGTCTGTTAGCTCAGGGGTCCATATGCTGAGGTGAGCGGTTTGGCTAGGTGGTGGTGGAATCACGGATGTATAGCACTGCATGGACTGTCATGAGCACTTAGACCACTACAAAGGAGACCTTTTCTCTATCAACTTTTGGATTTAAATTTAAAGGGACTTTTATTAGTAATATTTGAACTTCTGGGTATAGCGCTGCACTGCTTTATTCATCTTATGTACTTTGAGGTTTTTTATGTTTACCTTCAGTGTCCAGCTGCTTGTATTTTTAAATATTGGATTTTTTGCGCTGACTTTATTTTATTTATAATTTGCAAAGTATTGACATGTTTTAAAAAGTAATTTAAGGCAACAGGTAAATGCAGGTCAATTAGCTATTCCAATAGTTAAACCTTGCAACTTTTCTAAACTCAAAAAGGTCTGAGGTTTCTCTAACCCACACAGACAGATTTCCTAGATTGTCTAACAGGCTATCTAAGAGGGCAGATGGATTAAACTGGATCTTATCCCAGAAAGTGAAAATGTACAATATTAATTGGAACATCTAGAAATGCTAAAGCCTAACTCCAGGTTTACTTTCACTTTAAATAGTTGTTTGGGCCAAGCTGGCCCACACTATTTGCTAATGAATGTTATGTGGCTACTGTCAGAGCTATGTAAACTGTATGTAGTGTATGTGTGTTCTGGCAGTGATATGGGCACTTCGGCGAGTTTTTATCAGCCATTCACATTAAGTCTTATATTTTATCAATAAATGCAAGGCTTGTTCTGATTGGCTGAGGTTGAGAATCAGGTGGATGACGTAATGATCTCCACCTCAGCCAGTAAGAGGGAGCCTTCTGTTTATTGATAAAAAAAAAACATGTTTCCTGTGAATAGCTGAAAAGTACTCAGCCCAGCTTGATTGTCTGGCAGCAGACAAGATGTCCCAATACTGCTGCCGGTATCTGATGCTACATACAGTTTATACAGTGCTGACAACAGCTGCATCAATTAGTACAGTAGAGCTTGTCAGGGAGAGGATGGCAGTAGACAACATGGTTTCTCTAGACAGATTTCTGTGCCTCCTCACAGGCTAGTTCCTGCTTCCTCTCATACATGAAGGAATTTGGCAAATACTTATGCACATGCGAGAATGCATTTGGGCACACACAGAGGTGGGCACACAAGTGCGCATCACCGTGCTCATGTGCACAAGTGACAAATGTTTGTGCCAAATTGGCTATTTAAACTGTGTCAGTGCTCAGGATCAATGCGGCTTTGTCTTTCAGCCTTCCCTGTATCCTGTGACCCTGTTATTTTGTATCCTGCTTTAAGGTGTAAGAGAGGCCTTCCTCGTCATTTCAGACTATGCTACCAGGTATGTGATATATTTAAAGTGAAAGTAAACTCGGAGGTAGGCTTTAATTAGGCTTTAATAATACCTAAGCAGTACCCTGAAAATATACTTTTTTTGTATTGAATACCTTCAGAAAAAGCAGTACACTTCCTGGTGTGTGACTGTGTCATTCTTTCTGGACTGTACCTACAATTCCTTAGATGTTTATTAACCACTTGACCACTGGGCACTTAAACCCCCTTCCTAACCAGATCAATTTTCAGCTTTCGGTGCTCTCACATTTTGAATGACAATTACTCAGTAATTAAATTTTTGTCCTTTTTTTCACACAAATAGAGCTTTTTTTTTGGTGGTATTTAATCACTGTTGGTTTTTTTATTTTTTGCGCTATAAAAGAAAAAAGACTGAAACTTCTGTAAAAAAATGAATTTTTCTTTGTTTCTGTTATAAAATTTAGCAAATTAGTAATTTTTCTTCGTAAATTTTGGCCAAAATTTATACTGCTACATATCTTTGGTAAAAATAAGTACAAATTGGTGTATATTATTTGGTCTTTGTGAAAGTTATGGAGTCCAAAAGCTATGGTGCCAATATCTGAAAATGTATCACACCTGAAGTACTGACGGTCTATATCATTTCTTGATACCTTAACATGCCAGAAAAGTACAAATACCCCCCAAATGACCCCTTTTTGGAAAGAAGACATTCCAAGGTATTTAGAAAGATCCATGGTGAGTTTTTTTGAAGTTGTCATTTTTTCCCACAATTCTTTGCAAAATCAAGATTTTTATTTCTTTTTTTTTTTTCACAAAATTGTCATGTTAGCAGGTTATTTCTCACACACAGCATATGCATACCACAAATTACACCCCAAAACACATTCTGCTATTACTCCTGAGTATGGCGATACCACATGTGTGAGACTTTTACACAGCGTGGCCACATACAGAGGCCCAACATGCAGGGGAGCACCTTCAGGTGTTCTGGAGCACCCAGGCCAATTCTGACATTTCTCTCCTACATGTAAAAATCATCATTTATTTGCTAGAAAATTACATAGAACCCCAAAACATTATATATGTTTTTTTAGCAAAGACCATTGAGAATACAATGGCGGTCATTGCAACTTCTTGTCTCGCACGGTATTTGCGCAGCAATTTTTCTAACGCCTTTTTTTTGAGAAAAAAAAGTTTTTTTCTTTAAAGTTTTGTGCTTTAAAAAAAACAAAACAGTAAAGTTAGCCCAATGTTTTTGCATAATGTGAAAGATGAAGTTACGCTGAGTAAATATATACCTAACATGTCACCCTTCAAAATTGCACACGCTCGTGGAATGGTGCCAAACTTCGCTACTTAAAAATCTCCATAGGCGACGCTTTAAAATTTTTTACTGGTTACATGTTTTGAGTTACAGAGAAGGTCTTGGGCGGGACCTACGTATGCGTTCGCTTCTGCATGCAAGCACACGGACAGGGGCGCTTTAAATTTCTTTTTTATTTTTCATTTTACTTTATTTATTTTAGTTTGACACTTTTTCCCCCCCAAAAATTTTTTTGATTACTTTTATTCCAATTACAAGAAATGTAAACATCCTTTGTAATAGGAATATGTCATGACAGGTCCTCTTTACAGTGAGAGGTGGGGTCAATAAGACCCCACCTCTCACCTCTAGGCTGGGAAGCCTAAAATAAAAAAAAAAAAACAATCCTGGCTTCGATTGTAGCGGTGAGTCGGTAGAAGCACCTGAGGATGGACGTCCCCTCTCGCCTCCCGTAAGAACGGTCAAGCAGTGGAACAGCTGCTATGATCATTCTCATGGTGCACAGAATCGCTGGCTGAAAAAGCTTATATCTGAATGATGCCTGTAGCTGCAGGCATCATTCAGATATCCCCGCACAAAGTCAAGGACGTCATATGATGGCCGGCGGGCGGGAAGTGGTTAAAAATTGCAGAGTATTACGGGGTATTTCGGGGTATTGCAGAGT
Organism: Aquarana catesbeiana; assembly: GCF_042186555.1. NCBI lineage: Eukaryota > Metazoa > Chordata > Amphibia > Anura > Ranidae > Aquarana > Aquarana catesbeiana. The sequence continues at coordinate 413,169,838 of NC_133324.1, forward strand.
GTTGTGGAGTATTGTGGAGTATTGTGGAGTATTGTGGGGTATTTCAGAGTATTGTGGAGTATTGTGGAGTATTGCGGGGTATTGCTGAGTATTGCCGAGTATTGTAGAGTATTGTAGAGTATTGCAGAGTATTGCAAAGTATTGCGGGGTATTGCGGGGTATTGCAGAGTATTGCAGAGTATTACGGGTATTGCAGAGTATTGTGGAGTATTGTGGGGTATTGCAGAGTATTGCAGGGTATTGTGGGGTATTTCAGAGTATTGCGGGGTATTGTGGTCACGGATGTTCTCGGGGGCGCGCGAGATCGGGATTCTGGGAGGACGTCCATGGACGCCCACCAAGAATAAGCCAACCATGCTGCAGCTGTCTTTCGGCTATGGCCCGGTCAGCATGTGGTTAAGGATGAGACGAACACCCCCCAGTTCGGTTCACACCAGAACATGCGAACAGGCAAAAAACTCAAACTAACACACCAACACCATTAAAGTCTATGGGACACAAACATGAAAAATCAAAAGTGCTCGTTTTAAAGGCTTATATGCAAGTTATTGCCATAAAAAGTGTTTGGGGACCCGGGTCCTGCCGCAGGGGACATGTATCAATGCAAAACAGCCGTTTTTTCAAGAGCAGTGATTTTTTTAATGCTTAATGTGAAACAATAAAAATGAAATATTCCTTTAAATATCATGCCTGGGGGGTGTCTATAGTATGCCTGTAAAGTGGTGCATTTTCCCCATGTTTAGTACCACAGCAAATTTACATTTCTAAAGGAAAAATTGTAATTTAAAACTGATCGCGGCTGTAATGAATTGTCGGGTCTCTGCAATATAGATAAAACTCAATGAAAAAAACGGCATGGGTTCCCCCCCAGTCCATTATCAGGCCCCTTGTGTCTGATATAAATATTAAGGGGAACAAAAACATTTTTTAAAAATTGCATGAGGGTCCCCCCAAAATCCATACCAGGCCCTTCAGGTCTGGTATGAAAATTAAGGGGAACCCTGCCCTCCAGCTGTCTTTTTTTACCATTTTGACATTTTTTTGTGAAATGGTAGGGGTACAATGAACCAATCCACAAGGGGAGGCCAGGATCTGGGGGTCCTCTTGTTAAAGATGGCTTTCAGATTCCGATAAGCCCCCCGCCCGCATGCCCCCTTAACCACCGGGCAAGGGATGTGGGATGAGGCCCTTGTCCCCATCAACATAGGGACAAGGTGCTTTGGGGTCAGACCCCAAAGCACCCTCCCCATGTTGAGAGCATGTGGCCTGGTATGGTTCAGGAGGGGGGTGCTCTCTCTTCCCCCCTCTTTTCCTGCGGTCTGCCAAGTTGCATGCTCTGATAAGGGTCTGGTATGGATTTTGGGGGACCCCTATGCCATTTTTTTTAAATGTTTTTATTTGATGCAGGGTTCCCCTTATTTTCCAAACCAGACCTGAAGGTCCTGGTATGGATTTTGGAGGGACCCCACGCAATTTTTTAAAAAAATGTTGGTTCAAGTTCCCCTTAATATTCATACCAGAACCAAAGGGCCTATTAATGGACTGGGGGGGAATCCATGCCGGTTTTTTCAATGAGTTTTATCTATATTGCCGAGACCTGACAATTCATTACAGCCGCCTACAGCAGTTTTTAATGACTTTTTTGCTTTAGAAATGTCATTTTGCTGTGGTAGTGTTCTAAACACAGGAAAACTGTGCCACTTTATAGGCGTACTATAGACACCCCCGAGGCATGATATTTAAAGGAATATTTCATTTTTATTGTTTCACTTTAAAATGAGTACTTTTGGTTTTTCATGTTAGTTAGTGTCACACCATCACCTGGATTACAGTCAAGTCCAAACCCCGTATGGAGGATGAGGATGACCCTTTGATCCCGGATGGCATGGAGGTAGGTAACACACAGACCTCCCATAACCCTCCTAACTGCCATGATCCTATCACATTCTTCCCCACCACTGGCCAGCCTGTCTCTGATTCAACACTTAAAGATATGCTCCTTTCCCTGCGGGTCTCCCTACAAGCTGACATGCTATCCTGCATCCATGGGTTTCAAAAGGATCTCAAGATGCTGGGGAGAAAGTTGGGATGATTGAGGACAGGATGGAGGGATACCCACCCTTCTATAATTCCCTTGTTGATGCACATGAAGCGCAAAGAGATGAGCTGCATTGGCTTAAAGCAAAAGTGGCTGATTTGGAGGATAGATCTTGCCGCAACAATATCAAAATAAGAGGCATTCCAGAATCAGTCTCCCAGGCCCAGCTAGTCCACTACACACAAGATCTGTTTAAATGTGTTCTGCCCACCCTAACGTGAGAAGACCTCACCATCGATAGGATCCACCGGCTCCCCAAGTCAGCTTATGTTCCCCAGTCAGTACAGCGTGATGTGTTATTCCGGATTCACTTCTGCCAGGCAAAAGAAAAAATCCTGTCAGCCTTCCAGTGTATGGACCCTCTCCCAGAACAGTACTCAAGGCTACAGCTGCTTCCTGAACTGTCCCAATACACCCTGTAGAGGCGCAAGGACCTGGCGACAATAACCAAAGCCCTTTGGAACCACAAGTTCACCCATAATTGGTGCTATCCATGTGCTCTGATGGTAACCCGTGATGGGGAGTTGTCCATAATTGCAACTTTGGAAGAAGAACTCCAGCTACTCTGCAGATGAAACATCAGTCCAGATTCTCTGCCACCGCAGCCTGCCACCTCTTTCCCTAATGCCTCATCACAGGATTGGCAAGTTGTCTCCCACAAGAGATCGTCCAGGCTGCATACCATGGGTGGGACCTGAACGACCAAGTTATTTATCCATTTCTACTTCACCCAGCTGGGAGTTAGTGCACCTTTCTCTGTTTACCTTTCCCCCTCCAGTTTCCTCCAACCCATATTTTTGCATTCTCTTAGCAACTACCTACTTTTGACAGGCTACTCAGCCTCTGAAGCACAAAATTGTCCTAAAGTGCCTACGACACTTTGCCGGTTTTCTCCCTCAACAGCCCCATGCCCAAGGTGCCTCCTCCAACCAACGCCTTCCCTCACCATGGTTGCATTGAGCCTCTTCCTCTTTACACCACTGCGTCACCACCTCTAAGCTGGGGACACTGACCCTCTGGTCCCATAGCTCTCTCAGCCCCCCTTGCTGCAACCTACCCTTCACATCTATTCCACATGGGGTTAAAAATAGTGTCACCTTATACTCAAGGTCTGAACCACCCAGCCAATAGGGCCTCCATGTGGAAAGAAGCCTCCAAACTCCAAGCTGACATCCCCTGCACCCCAGAGACCCATTTCCATGCTCAACAGACCCCCCTATGCTCATATGTTTTTCTTGCCTCCACTCCCTGTAAGAAGAGGGGAGTTCTGCTGTCAAGAATACACTGGCTTTTCAACTCAAAATGCCATGCTAGACCCACAAGGCAGGTATATCACACTCACCTGTGATATCATTTCCCAGCCTTATACCCTAGTCAACGAATACACCCCAAATTCTCATCAACTCCACTTCCTGCGCAAGACTCTCTGCAAAGGTTCTAAGATCCAATACGGCTGTCTTGTAATAGGTGGTAACCTCAACACACGAGTAGACCCATTGATGGACTTATCGAACCCGCTCAAAAGATCGACACCCACTCTGGGTTCCCTTCTCCATGCAGAAGACCTGTTTTGATGTCTGCCATTGCCAGCATGGGGAGGAGAGGGTTTATACCTACTTCTTACCCAGACATTCCAGCTATACTCGTATTGAGCTATTGTTGGTTGCCGTTGCTCCAGTAGATGTCCTCCTCCTCCATTGCAGACATTACCTGATCAGATCATGCTGTTGTTGCCATTTTTGTGGAGGGGTGGGATGCCTGCCTACCTGTAAGCATATGGTGTTGTAACTCAAAATTTATATCTGAACCTTCTAACACTCAACTGCTTACTCAACATCTCAGGGAATACTTTGACCTCAATGTTCCCCCTTCTGAAGATCCTTTTTTAGTGTGGAATGCTCATAAAGCGCTTATTCGAGGAATTATCCTCCAATGCTGCTCCCAAGCTAAAAGACGCCACTCTCAGTGCTTGAATACTATACTTTCAGAGATACATAACCTAGGGGCACTTAATGAGGCCCACCCAGACTCCAAGCACCCCTTCACCCTCTCTAAACTCCGATTAGACCTCAGAGGCCTCTTATTTGAGCAGCTTGATAGGTTAGTGAGAGTCCTGAAGATTAAGCACTATGCTAGCGGTAATTGAGTGGGCAGATTGTTGGCCCATAGACTGAAAGCCCAACAAGTGAAATCCAAAATTTTTCAACTTATTAACCCTTGTACCAACCACAAAATAATTAAAATAAGTCATATATTAAAGGTAACTGCTGACTGCCTCCAAAGGTATATTCCAAATGTAGCTTTTACAAAAATAACTACATAGTTCAAGGGGGGAAGCTTGAACAAAAGTACTTAATCTTTAAGGGGCACCAAAGGCCACACAGTATAGAACCTTGGGTCCAAGGTTCTTAGTACTGTTTTTTTTTGTTCATTTGCATGAGTCAATAAAGTGATTTTTTGATGATGAAACATCCCCTTACAGGAGTGTTCCTTTATTAGGAATAGGAACACCTCAAGTTCAACAGATTACTGAAAATAGCAAGGTGGAAAAGTAAGGTGGACTGGTGTATTTTTAACAGTAAATGTAAGAATGAAGTATCCTGGGCATGTGCTGCTACTTTTTTTACCTGTTGCATTTCATGCTAGGCAATAGTAGCCAAGGTGTCACTGCTATTAAAGTGGTTGTAAGGGCACAAGTTTTAGTTTTTTTTTACCTTCATGCATTCTATGCATGAAGATAAAAAAACCTTCTGTGTGCAGCTGCCCCCCCACCTAATACTTACATGAGCCCTCTGTCGATCCAGGAATGTTCACAAGAGCCTTGTCTCTCCGGGGACTTGCACTCCTGATTGGCTTTTGGCTTTTGGCAGTGGGAGCCATTGGTTCCCGCTGCTCTCAATCACAGCCAGTGGGCCAATCAGGAGATGGAGGGGGCAGAGCCAATCTATGGCTTCATGTGTGAATGGACACATAGAGCCACGGTTCAGGAGCGCACCTGCTTGGGTGCCCTCACAACAAACTGCTTGATGTGGGGGCACCCGGCAGAAGGGAGAAGGGAGTGGGAAGAGGAGGATTCAGGCTGCTCTGTGCAAAATCACTGCACGGAGCAGGCAAGTATAACATGTTTGTTTTAAAAAAAAACAAGGCTTTAATATCACTTTAAAGCTATGAATTTAAGACTTTAAATATATGGCTTACTACTCATGCAATGTGTGAGGCGGGTTCACTGTCTAATAAGCCACTGCTCTGGAATAAGCACGTGGTCAGTAAAGGGACAAAAACTCTTAAAAATGTATAGCGATGATCAGAATGACAGCTTTGGAACCTGTACTATTAAAAAAAAAGTCAGCAGTAAAAGGTCCTATTTTTATTTATCTGACAGTCAGCATGTAGTAAACCCACCTTTACACAGAAAGACTATTCATAAAAGGTAGATCATTATTCAATATTATATTTCAGAACTTTTATTAAACAAATCAAAGTATGTCACTATTGAATAAAGGTCTGGCATTAAAAAAACTTTGATTAAAAAAAAGAAAAAAAAAAAAGGTAAACACCTAAAATGCAGTTTTAGGATAAATAGCACAATAAAATACCATGAGGCTTTTATAATTGTCAAATTATGATATTTTTATTGACTGCTTTAGGTACTATTTAACTGTATTCAGCAAAGCAATTATTCTCTCTGTAATACTAAAAATATGGTTATTTTATTGTAAGAGTTGAATTACCTTCTTTTGTAGTCTTGGTTATAATGATATTCAAAGTCATGCTAGAAAAGAGCTTTTCAAAGTATAATATTATGGCACTTGACAATGCAATTGACTTTAGATTAGGCTATTGTAATTCATATTAAATAATTGTTAAATTAACTAATGAATAAACGACCAATTACTAATAAAATAATTTAAGGAACCTTAAATGGCTTTATTTGAAAAATGTATCTCGTTGGTTGTATGAGGCTGATTTAATGAATATGTTGAAAACCTTCACACAATAAATTGTGTGAATATTTACTTCAATTATTCAATCAGAAAAAAAGTAAACAGGAATTTGCTTTTGTACAACTGAAGTGAATATTCACACAATTTATTACCCATGTTCCACAATCACCACTTTTTTAATTTAACCACTATAAAACTAGGCTATAGCTGAAAGACGGCTGCAGCGTGGCTCTCTCATTCTGGGAGGGAATCCATGGACATCCTCCCAAAACCACAACCCCCTCCCCCCCGTGTGCCTGATCATGATAAAGGGCCAATCACAGCTGCCCTTGACCATGTGATCAGCTTTGTCCAATCACAGCTGATCACATGTAAACAAACTTGCCAATTATCAGCATCCCTTTCCTTTTGCGCTGTCACGGCATGAGGAGAGCTGTTAATAGGCAAGTGTGACACATATAATCAGGGCTCTGATAATCAGTGCAGGCCCCTCAGTGCCAATCAGTGCCCATCAGTGCCGCCTATCAGTGCCCATACGTGCTACCTATCAGTGTCCATCAGTGCTGCCTATTAGTGCTTCCTCATCAGTACTTCCTATCAGTGCACATCAGTGCTGCCTATCAGTATGCATCAGTGCCACCTCATTAGTGCCCATCAGTGCAGCCTATCAGTGCCCATCAGTGAAATTACTTATTTCCTACATTTTATTACAGAGACTAAGAAAAACTTTTCAAAATATTTGGTCTTTTTTCATATGTTTAGCAGACAATAATAAAAAAAACAGTGGTGATTAAACACCACCAAGAAAAAGCTCTATCTTTCTCAAAAAACAACTTGTGAAAATTTCATTTGGGTACAATGTTGCATGACTGCGCAATTGTCATTCAAATGAGACATCACTGAAAGCTGAAAATTGGCCTGGTCAGGAAGGGGGTGAAAGTGCCCAATATTGAAGTGGCTAAAGTTAAAGAAAATGCACTTGCATATCTAGGACAAGACAGCTCTGTACAAAGTAATCCAACAAGTTCAAGTTCATGTTTACATGTGTGACATCATTAACGTGAGGAAACGTCCGGTGATATAAGTTTAAGTATGTTTTGTTAGTGAGATAATAAAAATAGCATTACTTGCATATAAAATCCTGAATTATGAAAGGTCTGTATCACAGGCTTCTGTAACTTATTCATTGAGTGACCAAGGCGGCTGAAGCGGTCATAAGAAAAACAATGAGAATATTGATTTATTTTAATACTGTTTATTTCAGTTTTCTACCTAAGAGATATAACAAGCTTTATTGCACCTGTTAATCCAATATTCTTAATGCACCATTGGGAGTTGGGTCCATTAAGAATGCATTAGTTCCTTACTGAATGGATTAGTGGCTAGCAAACTTTTTCACACATTCTAGTAAGTCAAAGGATACAATAACAGGACTCACAGGCTAGGTGAATAAAAAGATAAATAGGAAGTAATCCAAAGTGATTAAAAAGACAATAGACATATTTTTAATAACTTACATATACTTTTTTAAATACAGTATGTGACAACTAGCATTATTAAGCTTCATATTGGTGTAAGGCAATGATCTCTGATGTATACAAATCATCTAGCCACCAAGATAAAATTGCTGCTTAAAAGATCTTTAGGTATGCGGACACATACAGTATTTTACTTTGGTTCATGTATATATTTACACAACCAGATCAACTCTTATTGGTAAGAAACACTTGGCTAAGGGTAAAACTCTCTTTCAGTTAATAGCCCAGGTGACTAGAAAGACACATAGAAAGGCATTGAAAATCTGAGGTACCCCACAGATAGCCAGGGTATAACCCAATTGGTTTGCTATCTTTAAATTGCAGCACCATCAAAACAATTGTATTTTATTTTTGGATAGTGTTGGGTAGGGTTGGAGTCAATTTTCATTTTTCCCACAAGGAAACTTTTTCATACTAGTAGGGGAAATCTCCATACCAGATACATGGCACTAAAAATGATCTAACACTTTTATACTTTACTAAGAAATATCTACATTGCTATCTATGTGCCTATTGGACAGATTTTCCCTCCTGTCCCTTTCCTTGTTGCTGCCTGTCCCCACAGTCATTGACTCAGAAAAGAAGATGAACTACCTAACAGGCATACAGTAATTGCATAACCGTGAAATAATAGTTTTTGATTATAGAACGAGACATGGAAGAGCATATAATAATACATTCTACACAGTTTGCCAGAATTTTCAAGTGAGCTGTAACAAATTCCTTTAAGAAGAGCTTCAGCCAGTTTTTGGAGTTAAAGGCAAAATCCAGACAAACAGTTAAATACATGGTTGAAATACACATGTAAAATGTTTTACATGTGAAAGAATTAATAATTTTGGCTAGCCATTCTTGTGATGCTCGCACCTCTGCTAGTGAGCAAAATCACACCGTTACTTTCTGGTTTAACACTACTGCTTCTATGTCATCTCCTTGCTCACTGAACAGAGGTGATGATATCAATCCACTGTCCAATATGGAAGCTGGAAATGGAAAGGTAACATTTGAACCAGGAAGATTAGATCCCAACTCCAAAACCTTTAGAAAAAGTATTTCTGTGTTCCTTATTACTTCTTGTACCAGTGACAGCTGTTGAATCATGATTAATTACATGAGTTGTAATTATTTATGTTTTTAACCACTTCAGCTCCAGAAGGTTCACCCCCTTCGTGACTAGGCCATTTTTTGCAATACTACACTGCGTTGCTTTAACTGACAATTGTGCGGTTGTGCGACACTGTCCCCAAATAAAATTTATGTCCTTTTTTTCCCACAAGGAGAGCTTTCTTTTGGTGGTATTTGATCAACTCTGTGGTTTTTATTTTTTTGCGCTATAAAACCAAAAATGATACACAATTTTGAAAAAAAAAAAACAATATTTTTTACTTTCTGCTATAAAACATATCCAATAAAAAATTTTAAAAAATCGAATTTCTTCATCAATTTAGGCCAATGTGTATTCTGCTACATGTTTTTGGTAAAAAAATCCCAATAAGCGTATATTAATTGGTTTGTCCAAAAGTTATAGCACTTACAAACTATGGTATGTATTTATGGAATATTTTTTTATAACGTGTTTTACTAGTAATAGCAGCGATCAGTGATTTTTAGCAGGATTGCGACATTGCGGAGGACAAATATGACACTAAGTGACACTTTTTGGGACCAGTGAGACCAATACAGTGATCAGTGCTAAAAACAATGCACTGTCACTGTACTAATAACACTAGCAAGGAAGGGGTTCACATCAGGGGCGATCAAAGGGTTAAATGTGCTCCTAGGGAGTGCTTTCTGTCTGGGATGCTTTGACTGGGGGAAGAGAGAGATCTGTGTTCCTGCTTTGCAGGAACACAAGATCTTCATCTTCCTCCCTCACAGAACGGTGATCCGTCTTGTTTACATAGGCAGACAATCATTCTGCCTTTCTCGGGAGAGATCCCCGGGTGCCAGCGAACATCAGGTCCGCTGGACTCGCTGATTGGCTCCTGCTGTGTCACAGACCCGGAAGAAGTGGCAACATACAGGTACATTGTTTTGCGCAGCCAGGCTGCCCTGCTGCAGTAAATGTACGGTGGGCGGTCCGGAAGCAGTTAATCATTTAATATTTCCTCTGAGAGTCCACCTACTGCATACTTGACAAACATATTCCACAGTACTTGTACCTACAAATTATGCTGACTGTGCCACAAGCAGGAGTCTCACAGGCACATAGAAATATCAGCAAAATCAGTTAATAAAACCTCTTACAGTACAAATCTTTTTCTGCACATCAGACAGAGAACACATTATCATACCTTAAAAATACCTTCATAAAAATATTTGGTGATCTCTTAGCAAAAAGCAACTATTGATATAATAAACAGTCTGGTCAATAGTATTTAATGTACAACATTGCATAAAGAGTGCAAGGGTCAGGAGTATGTAATGGACTAAGTGTAAGGGGCAAAGCTCAGGCGCACATAACACACAGAGTGCAGGGATCAGAAATATGTAACACAAGGGGTTAGGAGTATATACTGCAAAGAGTGTAGAGGTCAGGGGTGCATAATGTACCATGTACAGGCTTGGAAGTGTATAACACCCACATAGTTTAAGGGCCAGGAGTCCATAAAACAGAGAGTCAGAAGTAGGATTGTGTAACACACAGGTCAGCACAATTTAGATTGTTGGGGGTTAAATCTCCTCCCTGTAATACACACTTTCCAATATACAGTACACATATCACATACTCCTCCCATACACATCATCTCCCCCACGCATACAGATATCCCCAGTACACATTCTCCCCATTACACATATCCCCACAGTACAAATCCCTACCTTAGTACACATCTCTCCCCCCAGTACACACATCCCCCAGACCAGTCTCTCCTCCCTAGTATAATGCACAAAGTTCAGGGGTCTGTAATGTAAGTGTGCAGGGGTCAGGAGTATTTAACCCAGAGTGCAAGGGTCAGAAGTGCTTAAAGCACAAAGTGCAGGGGTCAGGAGTATGTAGCTTATGGAGTGCATGGGTCAGAAGTGAGTAATGCACAGGCCAGCACACCTTACATACAGTGCAGTAATTAAATCTCCAATCTTCCTGCAGTACACATCTCCTCACGGTATAAATTTCACTAGAAACATGTGAGATTAGCAGCCATGGGAGAGAGAGAGAGAGAGAGAGACAGAGAGAGAGAGAGAGAGAGAGAGAGAGAGAGAGCAGCCATGAGAGAGAGAGAGAAAGGAAGGAAGGAAGGAAAGGAAAGGAAAGGAAAGGAAAGGAAAGGAAAGGAAAGGAAAGGAAAGGAAAGGAAAGGAAAGGAAAGGAAAGGAAAGGAAAGGAAAGGAAAGGAAAGGAAAGGCAAGGCAAGGAAAGGAAAAGGAAAGGAAGAAAGAAAGAAAGGCTATGACAAATACATTGGTATACTATTATGGTACCAACAAAAAGTAATTACTTTTATTCATTATGCTAGAGAAAACATCACAGAGAATGCTATTTAATTCTGAGCAATTATTGTATTGACTCCAATTAAGCAGTAAATCAATTCAACCTAATTATTATATAAAAATCATTGCCTAAATCAGTTCACACATTTTAGAAGCATGACAAATTTTCTCTTGCAAACGTTGTATTTTACTGAAGACAACAATAATTTTTCTGCAATCTGTAACTCTGACTTACAGCACATCTTTAATTAGAGCAATTGCAAATGTGAGTAAAAGTGCTAATTATGCTTTTTTATATTTTTTATGTTCTTGGTTTGTGAGCTAGTTCTACTACATGTAGTTTATATATTTGGGTTCTAAATATTATAGATTGAATAAAAACATAAAGAAACAAACTTTTTGTTTAACGTCTTCTGTTCCTTTATTTCACTCACTGGCTCACCAATATCCTCACAAGCTACAACTAAGTAAATCAAAAAGTAATTATGTAACTGAATGTGTTTGTAAGAGACGTCTGGTTGATAGACGCGCGTTGGTGCACAGGTGCACGCAGTAATGTGTGCACCAAGAAAACAATACACTGGCGTTTGCTTGGACGCGCGCAGCAGCAACCAGGCACACGTGCACGCACACATGCATGCACACTGGCTCCAATCAGTTTATTTAAGCAGTGCAATGACACATTGCTGAGTGGTCTTTCAGCTAGTGCCTGTTTACCTGTGTTTGTATGTTCCAGTGTTCCTGTGTTTGACCCGGCTTGTACCTGAACCTTCCTTTGGACTTCTGCCTGCCTTCCTGATTCCCCGGCTTGTGTTGACCTTGTTCCTGCTTCATGATTCTGCACCTCGCTGCCCGACTGTGTACCGAACCCGGCCTGTATCCTGTCTCTGCTTCTGCCTCACGTTCCAGGACCTGCTCTGCTCAGCTGTTGACGACCTCCTGGCTTATGTTCCGACCACACTGCTGCCTGCTGATCCAGCAACATGGAGTTCCAGTTCTCGGGGCCTATCTGGTGATCCCCAACCATTGGGTTCCTGTCAAGATCCAACCTGCGCCACCTTTTATACCGGCCTTCGTGCCGCTCTGTGTCTTTAACTCCCTGTCATCTCTACCAGGGGTGTTAGACAGGAGGTGCAAGAGAAGCCCTTCTACAGCTCAGTCTCCATCAGGTACGTGACAGTGTTTTTTATAAAGAGGTCCACTTCCAAAAATGTAAAGTACAAATAAGTGCTCCTGTATAACAAATTTTATTTGTATTTACTGTGAGATGCGCAAGCTTCATAAATTAAATAGCATGCTCTCAAAATGGGGGAGTATCGCGCCAGGTGGGATCCCTTGGTAAAGTGCCATGTTGAAGAGGATAAAGGCCTCTTTCCTACAACCCTGTCCCTATGGTTGTGAAGGTCTACAAAGTGCAAGTGATATAACTGCGCTAACCCAATAAAATAAAATAACAAGCAGCCACACAAGAATGTGACAAAAATTCTAATGAGATAATGTAAAAAATGTAGCGCTAAAACTAAGTATAATAAAAACACATATGTTTAAATAAACGAGGTTCAATGATAAATGGGTGTTAACCCAGTGCGGCATACATGTGAGAAAGCATATGAATATAATAAAGTCCAACAGTGAAGTAAGTGACAAATCCAATGGATGTGAAGAGGTCTTCTGACATGCAATACGTCTAATAATAAATCTTGAAGTGAAGGGGGTGTAAACACTCTTACCGGAGCAGATGGATTCGAATGCCAATGACACCGAATCAAACAGGCTTAGAAATCCAGATGGGTGGCTCTCCCAGGTGGTGGTAGGGGCCCCAGATCTCCAAAAATACCTCCTCTAGCCTGGAATGGCTGTAATGATATCCACTGAACCGAGGAAACGACACATCCAATGGGGACATCCAAATCTCTCATTAAACAAAAAAGTATGGGAAAGAAAAAATGGAATGCTCCAATGGTGCAGATCAAAAGGGGTAGATTTATTGGAACCAACCAATATACAGTAGTTAAAAAGTGATCACATGAAGAATAAAAGCAATGTAGGGAATGAAGAGCCTATCCCGACGCATTTTGTCCTAATTGGACTTCTACAGGAGCATCAAATTGTTCTCCCACATTGCATGAAAATATATATGTATCCTAAAAATTACACAACCAATTGAAATCAATCAGTAAGACCTAAAAGTAACACATCTTGTAATTGGACGAGGAGTGGTCAGCTGTTGCTTTGTACTCCAAGTCTCAATTTGAACATCCAATAAAAAAATTGTGTAGTAGCCCTAGCCAATAACACCATGTTTCATTAAACCCATACTGAAATACAAACAGTTATCATGCGGTAAAAACCGCGCCAAAAAAGCCAGCGAAAATAAGAAAAGCTTCCTGTGGCTGTCCATAGGGGGAATAAGATCTTCCCCCCGCCAATCAGGAGTGTCCGAGACCTGTACGTGGGTGGCGTAATGACACGCCGCGCACAAAACAAAAACAAAGGGCACATGACCGCATCGCGATCATGTGACCTCAAAAGCGCCTGTGACGTGGCCTGGTGGGATGACGTGGCACATTTAATGCGCCGCGAACCTCCGCCCCAAGAACACGTGACCACGTAGCAGGCTCAGATCAGGTGGCACAGAGGATGTCAAAACAATGACACCTCCTGTCGCAGGCGCACAAATATCGCCTGTAAGAGGTCCATCTCTGTGGCTGCACATCCATCACTGGGAGAGCGCAGCACCATGTCCACAGTCAACAAAGCTGTGAAAACACAGCATGCTGCACGTTCCCCGCAATGAGGTCACAGCAGCAACTAACACAAAATCAAACATAAATAGATATACCTGCAATAAAAATGGATTTCTCATAAAAATACATGATGATGTATAAAATATACAATATAGATATAAAACATATGAAATATTTATAAAAAAAATACATATGGAAGATAAATAGAGCCCCATGTGTTAACAAGGTGGCACAGGGACATATAGCTGTGTTAGATGTGCCCAGTGTCACCCAAATAAAAATAATAAATATATATAATAACAACTGAAAAATGTAATATGTATATCCAGCCATAAAATATATCGATCATGGATGGATATAAAGTTTAATAAAATCATTAAGCTTGATTGATAAAAGAGTTGATGTCCCACTCAACATTCATCCCATAGGGCGAGTAGGATCTCAACTCATGTATCCAATACGTCTCGAGTCTCGAGACTCCACAGATACGAGATTCTCCTCTCCAATTTGGAACGAACTTGTCAATGATCAAAAACTGAGTACCCTTGGGATCCCGATTATGGTGATGTAGATAGTGTCGAGGAATGCTATGATTGGTCTTACCCGCCTTGATGTTGGTGAGGTGCTCATTAACTCGAATGGAAAAAGTCCTTTTGGCACGTCCTACGTATTGTTTTTGACAAGGACATGTCAAGAGGTATACTATAAACTGAGTGGCACAGGTGGTGAAGTACTTCATAGAATATATTCGTTGTGTGACAGATGATTGAAAGGTATCAGTTTTACGTCTACCATTGGTATTATGTAGACATACATTGCATTTCCTGCAAGGAAAAAAGCCCTTGCAATGTTGGAAGAATGAAATGCTTTTGGGGGGTCAATAACATTGGGAGCAATCTGTCCCTGAATGGATCAAGCTCCTCTAAAAATGACCCCTGCCTGTTCCAGAATAACCGGTCCTAAAGATCTGTCATTTTGAAGGACCCTCCAATGTTTTTTAAAAATATTGAGGATTTGCCTAGACTGAGTAGAGTAGGTGGCAAAGAAGGACCACTTGAATTTATTATCTGTGGTGACCTTAGGATTTGCCTTCAATAAAGACTTTCTATTGATAGATGCAATTCACTTAATCTACGCATCTAAATCAATAGAGGCATAGCCCTTCTCAATAAATCTTTGTCTAAGAGTTTGGGACTGGGCAAAGTAATCAACTGTTCGGGTACAATTCCGCCGTAGTCTCAAAAATTGGCTACGCGGAACTGACCTCAACCACTGAGCATGATGTCAACTATCGACCGGAATGTAACCATTCTGATCGGTAGGTTTAAATTAAGTCTTAAACTCAAGACGTTGATCCACAACAGTAATATCTAAATACAGGAAATGTATAGCGGTATAGCTGGCCTCATAGGTCAGGTGTATGCCATGGTTATTAGAATTGAGAACGACCATGAATTCTTCTAGTGATGTGAGGTCACCCTTCCACAGGAGGAGGATGTCGTCCATGTAACGAGCCCAAAGGACCAATTCTGGTCTCCTGAGAGCATAGACGACATCCTCCTCCCATTTGGCTATAAAGAGCTTGGCCAAACTGGGGGCAAATTTAGCCCCCATGGCCACACCCCTGGTCTGTAGATAGAAATGATCTCGAAACCAAAAATAATTGTGTTTCGTGGCAAACCTAAGGAGGTCCATAATAAAGTTACGCTGTATCAGAGGAAAAGAAGTGTTCTGGGACAGGTAATATTCAATGGCGGCAAATCCCAAATCATGGGGGATACAAGTATACAAGGCCGAAACGTTAGCAGTCACCAGAATCATACCTTCTTGATACTGGACAGATTCCAATAATCTAATGGTATCCCCAGTGTCTTTAATGTATGAGGGGACTCGTCCAACAAGTGGTTGAAGGTGGTAATCAATGTATTTACCTATCCTGGATGCCATTGAGTCAATCCCACTGTCTATAGGTCTGCCAGGGGGATTGACCAGGTCCTTATGTAGCTTGGGCAGGTAATAAATTGTTGGAATGCGTGGTGCTAGAGGTATAAGGTAGCTACTCTTCTTTGTATCTAAAATTCCCAGAGAGGAGCCCATTTTATAAATGGAGGTGGGATCAGTATGAATACGGCTATAAGTATCCAAATCTTCAAGAATTCTATTCATCTCCTGGATATAATTCTCTTTATCTAAAACTAGATAAAGTTTTGGCTCCCCTATTATCAGCGGGACGTATAATCATTTTTTTTGTTAGCAAAGTTGTTTTAAACATATTTTAAGATTGGGGTCTGTATATATTTTCTTATTTGGTAAAGAATGTAGATCTTGTAAAACAAGACTGCGAAATACTGAAATAGAAGGGGCCATAGCCCCTGGGGGATTGAATAGTGAGGGGTTGGACAACCCTGTATGAACATAATCATCAGGTGTACGTGAATTGTGAATGGGGGGTTGGATAAGAAAGTATCTCTGAATACTGAGTTTGCAAATTAATTTTTGGACATCAATGAATGTGGAAAATTTATTTAAGGTGCTTGGGGGATCATATTTCAGTCCCTTATCAAGTATTTCTATTCATCTGTCAAACTGACTGAGCTGAGATTAAAAATGCCAGTACCTATTAGGTTCTTTTTCTTTTTGCTTTGGACCCTCCTCCCCCCTCTAGTACCTCTCTTCGTTCTGGACTTCCTGGATATTGGTCCATGGGTCTGGGAAAATCCAAACGATGAGAAGGCCCCGGATGAATCTGATTGTAATTAAATGGAGATCTGGTAAATAGATCTTCATCTCTGTTTTCATGTCTGTAAGAGTTATAAGGTCTACATGCGTGGACTTATATTGGAATCTGGAAGCTCCCTTTAAAAATAAGGGGGCCACCAAATGCCACCTCAATGTAAATAGAGCATATTTGGTCAATTACTTCAACAAGGAAACCCTGCACCCGTTCCTTACATAATGCTGCTGCCCTGGGAGCTGTCATTCATGGTGAGTAGTTGTTGGGATTGGACAGGTCAGTGTGTTTTTTCTTTCAGCTGCGTGTTGTGTCTTTATTTACAAATGAATTTGCGTTTTTTTTGTAAATTAGAAGGGATACTTTATACCTCATACTTATTCAGATAGGGACCAATATCTCATAGCCCCCTTATTTTGAAAGGGGACTCCCAGATTTCAATAAGTCTCCCCACATGTACACTCCCTCAACCTCCAGCCAGGATTGTGAGGAAGAAGCCACTTTCTTCACTAACATAGAGATAAGGTGCTTTGCAAGGAATAAGATCTTGTGGCAAGGTGTCCTCTCCATGCTGAGGGCTTGTGGTCTGTATGGTCCAGTGGGGGGGCTCACTCTTGCCCTCCCACTTTCTTGGCAATCCAGGCTGTATACTCAGATGAGTGTCTGATGTGGGTTTGGGGGAGACCCAAAGAGTATTTGGGGTCAGACATCACACTTTTTTTGTATTTTTTTACTCCATCCTTGTCTCTGTGTTTACATTCACCTGTCGGTGTAGAGTCCCCAGATGATGGCTGAATAGGCAAGGTGGGGATACATCACTGGTTGTTAGGACTCTAATGCCGCGTACACATGACCGGACTTTACGGCATACTTGGTCTGGCGTACCGGAGTCTGTCGGACAATCCGATCGTGTGTGGGCTCCAGCGGACTTTTTTTTCTCAAAAGTTTGACGGACTTAGTTTGAAACATGTTTCAAATCTATCTGACGGACTCGAGTCCGGTTGAAAAGTCTGCTCGTCTGTATGCTAGTCCGACTGACAAAAACCGATGCTAGGGCAGCTATTGGCTAATGGCTATGAACTTCCTTGTTTTAGTCCAGTCGTACATCATCACGTACAAATCCGTCAGACTTTGGTTGATCGTGTGTAGGCAAGTCTGTTCATTCGTAAAGTCCGTCGTAAAGTCCATCGATAAAAGTCCGCCGGGCAAAGTATGCTATAAAGTCCGGTCGTGTGTACGCGGCATTAACAGCCACTTTCTCCCTAACAATCATCTTGAGCAGAGAATTGTCACATCTAGAAGAGGTAGTAATACTGCTGTTAAATGTTTTACTTCCCACTGCAGCTGGAGGTTAGGCTAATCTGCTATGACTGTAGACCATTTACTTACCCCCCCCAAAGCCTAAGTTGAAAAACTCTCAGAGATTGCATTATCATGTTATCATGTCCTACCTTGTTGATTTGACATTGCTAAGAAACTCCTAGCTATTAGTGAGCTCCTTCTCTGGTTCAAATTCCCTCATATGCTCTTTCTATCCCCTGATGTAGTAGCTCTGAGCTCAGCGTTTGACAGCTCACTCCTGTGATAGTAGTTCTAGTTCTAGGCCCAATCCCTTTCCCAACATGTAACACAAATGTTATTGTAATTGTAAATAGTGATATTTCATGTGATATTATGCCAGTTTGGAGGATAAGAGCTCTATTTTCTCCACTGTTGCAGGTAATTAAATGAACCATAGTTGAGAAGAAGGGTATGATGTTTTTGCTGGACAATACACCCTCTAACAAGACAGGCAAGACACTGGCTGTTTTGAACGATGTAGGGTTTTAGTGCATAGACCATCCACCCTATTCACCAGATCGACTATTACCTATTTCCTAACCTTAAAAATACACCAAAAGGATAGAGATGTTCAATGGATTCAGAGGTCCCTAGCAGCAAGAGACCATTTTTTTGCAGAGTAGACAAAATAATTTTTATAGAAGGGGTAAAGAAATTGGAGAGACAATGTGCTAAGTGTATTAAACTTAGGGGAGAATATGTAGAATAGCAGGCAAGTTTCTTTGCTCATTTCCTGCTTGGTTGGGTGGAGAACTTGTCAGCCCTCCATCATAGTTATGTTCTAGGAACAAGGCAATCTCTGGGAGTTTTTCGGGCTGCAGAAGGTATGCAATGCCTATTACTGCTGGTTAAAAAAAGTCAGATGTGGTATAAAAAAAAAAAAAAAAAGTTTTTATTTTATTTTATAGTGGATAAGATTGTGATGCTGTGTGTTTAAACCAACTGGTAATGTAAACCTGCACATGCAAAATATGTGATTGCAGAATACACAGAATTGTACTGTTCCATAACTCCACATACAGCTTAAAAGCACAAGCTCCCCCCCACACCAATTTACTTCAATTGAGTTCAGATTAATGTTTGCAATTTTAAGATTTTACAATGGGTTCAATGAACTGCCTATGAATCAAAACCAGGCTTATTCACTCATCCCTAATCGCAGGAAGTTCAGCAGATATGGACTTTGCCATAATCAGCACCACTATGCCAGTGCAAATAAGCATTCAGTATAAAACTCAGGCAGGTTGCCATACAAGGTACATCCTAAAAGCATAGCTAAAAGTCATGGAACCCTATATATTATATAAATATGAGCCCTATATTATATATAAATGTTTGACAGTTCCATTTTTATTTCAGTTGTCCAAACTAACTACAATTTAGGGCCAATGCCTATGGGGTTTGGTCAGCAAATAAGGCATGCTATGAACATCAGTTTTAGATGCTTCTAAGAATATTAGGAATCCATAGCAGATGCATTTGACCTGCAGTTGACGTGTTTCAAGCTGCTTTGCATTTCTATAAACTTGTATAGAAGGAAAGCAGTTCTGAAGTGAAAAAAAGCCCATTGACACAGGCCCTTACAATGGTAAGTAACATCACACTAAAAGCTTTAATCTGTATCAATCAATTGCAGCATATATTGGGAAGTAGCAGATTTGCTTAGGCGCCAGACCTCATGTGTCCAAGGGTATATACATCTCCTGCACTTCCTGTAGCTAAACATACTTTATGCTGATTATTGCTTTTTTGTGTTACAGTTATGCTGATATATTGTAATGTCTTTGTTGAAATCCTATCAAAATACTGTGATTTTATCGCTACCTGTGATTTTATCTCTGCACTATTTGGCTGGAATACTATCTAGTCCATTTTTCCTAAAATAGGTGCACTTAAGGATAAAAAGTGCATGGGGTCATGTAAGTGTTAATCTTTTCATATATTGTACCTTTATCCACAGCGGTCCCACAGTAAGCTACAAATAATCTGATGAAGCACGAAGGGATAAAGTAAACCTTAGTGAGATACATAATAATAGTGCAACAAAAACAGAAATACTGCTATATCCAGAACCTTATGATTGCTGACCTTATTGCACTTAGCTACAATCTCAGATATTTCCTCTGTACTGGCTGTGTGTTAAGTCAGAGGAAAGATTATGATTTTTATAAAACAAACTTTTCTTTCTATGCACTGTTGCAGTTCTAGATAACTATATATCAGTAGAGGCAAATCAACAGGTGCTATCTCAGTACAGACAAATCAAAGGGTTTACATTACCATAATTCTATATTAGCCCTAGTATTGTATAAAGAATCCACCCTCCCCAACCACAACATTTTCCCTAAATATGCCATAACATCCCTCTAGATATGCAGCACCCTATGCACAATGCCTTACCAAAAATGAAACTCTCAGTACAATAAGCCCAACTACATTACATGGTACACCAGTCAAGATCTGGTCACACTTCTGTTAAAGCAGAGACAAATACAGCAGCAAGGAAATGGTAGTCTAGAAAATACTTTCTATAAGGTTACCAGATTTTCAAAATGAAACCGAAGGACACTTTACTGATGTTACCCTGAAATGACCACACCCACATTTAATAACACCCTCAAAAAAACTTCCTCATTTTTAACCACACGCCCTGAAACATTTGGACACAGATTTTTTTAAACAAAAGGCAGACTGTCAATGTATAAAGACAAAAACACCTTAAGCACCATAAAAAGGAGAATGAAGGGTCCTGATTAAGAAACACACAGAGGTAATATGATCCAGATGACTATTTATCTGTGTGTTTCTTGTTTAATTTCTATGCTTGTACTCAATTTAGGGTGGATCAATGCTGTATTGTTTCCTGTTTTTCTTTTCTTTCTTTTCTTTTCTATGGCCTGTAAGATCTGCTGTTGTTAAACAATGGTAAAAAATTTAATAAATAAAGAATGCTGAAAAAAAAGAAACACCCAGAGTTTTGGGGATCAAGATTCAGTGATGTGCTCTACTTACTCCTGACTTCTGAGTTCCATGTGTTACTTGATCCTGACCGCTGAACTCTCTGTTACCTAATCTTGCCCCCTTAGTGTATTAGTTAATTCTGACCCCTGAACTCTGTGAATAACTTAATGCTGGTCCCTGAAATTTCTGTATTACTTAATCCTGACCCCTGCACTCTGGGTACTAATTGCTACTAATCCCTGAACTCTCTGCTTTACTTACTCCTCACCCCTGCACTTTGTGCATTGCTTACTCCTGACCCCTGCACTCTATGCTTTATATTCTTTTGACTCAAAGAGGTGTAGAGACATGCATTTGCATTTAACTATACCTCTTTAGCATTTGTTAACATAATTTGGCCACACCTATTAGTTACTGCACTGCATGTGCCATGATACATTATTGCCCTTTTATCAGTTGTAGAAATCCAGAGTGGTTACTGATTAACACAAAAAAATTAATTACAAAGTGACTTTTGATGCAACTGGATGGGACATATTTATAAACAGTAAGTTTAATTTACCAAGCATTCACTGATGGTGAATCAACTACTGTTATTTAAAACACAGGCACCTAGATTACTCGCCTACAGTAAATATTTGGTAAATGTCAGATTCAAAGCTTTATAAATATGCTCTAATTTCTTATATTATACATTAATGAACTTTACATTTTCTTTAAAAACAGATGCATTCAAGTTTGGCTTTGCGTTATTAGGCTGCATCTGTGCCTTTTACCAGCAATTATTGGTGCAGAGCTTGCCACAGAGCATACAATAATAATCTTTATACTTGGCCCATGAATACTTAATTAAGGTATAAATCCACTGTGTTTTTTATGCATAATAATTATTTATTTATGTCTAAAGAAGTGGTGATTTACAAACACCTTCACTGTTAAAACGACAGCACAATACTTCCTTGAGATATCAAAAATATATTTGTGATGACAAGACAGTGACTGACATACAGATTTATAGATAAGAATCTAGTACAACTTAGACAAGTTATTTGACAAGTTATCACGCCTGAAAGGTTTGGGAGGTGTAAAGTAACCTACAAACCCAGTTAGATGTAAGCCATACAAATCTAAAATATGATTTTTTTAAACAAATTTTATGGCCTGAAAATGAAAATGAATAATAAACACACTTTCTTATTCCTACCTCAGTTGGAATGATCTTGATCAGATTCCAATCTTTGAGTTTAGCTGCTGATTATTACTGAAATTTAAGTGTCCAGGCTTTTTTCTCCCTAAATCCCCTTGAGTTCCTGAGTGTTTTTCTATATTTCAGTGATGCCTCAGTTTGGCACATTACATTTTTTAGCACATGTAGTCTACCTTAAAATATTATAAATTTTTTCAGGACAACAGGACTTTTATTTGGTAGTGCATTTTGGATTGTATATATATATATATATATATATATATTTTATTGGGAATGTAAATGTAAATGTCCTCCAGATCTTCTGTTTATCTGATTATTGTGATTTGTAGATTAATCTAGGGAAGGAATATTTGTATTTATTTCAGGATATATATATATATATATATATATATATATATATATATATATATATATATAACCAAGAGAAGCCATGGCACTCTATGTTTGAAATAGATGCCCAGGTGCTTATCCATGCAAATTCAAAAGTAGTATAAAGGCACTCAGGGGTCTTTCAGAGGAGGTAGATCAAAACAGCAGTGTAGCAGCATTTTTTTTTATTGCCAACATTTTGATGAAGCTCAGTCCAAGAAAGTTTTGAGAAATAGAAAGATAAACTGAACTTCACTGAAACATTGACAATAACAAATGCTGATGTTTTGATCTACCTCCTCTGCAAAACCCATGAGTGTCTCTCTCTCTCTCTCTCTCTCTCTCTCTCTCTCTATAGCAACTCACAAGAGTGAGTACACCTCTCATGTTTTTGTAAATATTTTATTATATCTTTTCATGTGACAACACTGAAGAAATGACACTTTGCTACAATGTAACACGGTGAATGTACAGCTTGTGTAACAGTGTAGATTTGCTGTCCCCTCAAAATAACTCAACACACAGCCATTAATGTCTAAACCGCTGGCAACAAAAGTGAGTACACCCCTACGTGAGAATGTCCAAATTGGGCCCAAAGTGTCAATATTTTGCGTGGCCACCATTATTTTCCAGCACTGAAATAACCCCCTTGGGTATAGAGTTCACCATAGCTTCACAGGTTGCCACTGGAGTTCTCTTCCACTCCTCCATGATGACATTACGGAGCTGGTGGATGTTAGAGACCTTGCACTCCTCCACCTTCCATTTGAGGATGCCCCACAGATGCTAAATAGGGTTTAGGTCTGGAGACATGCTTGGCCAGTCCATCACCTTTACCCTCAGCTTCTTTAGCAAGGCAGTGGTCATCTTGGAGGTGTGTTTGGGGTTCTTATGTTGGAATACTGCCCTGAGGCCCAGTCTCCGAAGGGAGGGGACCATGCTCTGCTTCAGTATGTCACAGTACATGTTGGCATTCATGGTTCCCTCAATAAACTGCAGCTCCCCAGTGCTGGCAGCACTTATGCAGCCCCAAACCATGACACTCCCACCACCATGCTTGACTGTAGCCAGTAATCCATGTCCTTAGTCTACTTGTCTTCAGCAAACTGTTTGTGGGCTTTCTTGTGCATAATCTTTTTACAGAGGCTTCCTTCTGGGACAACAGCCATGAAGACCAATTTGATGCAGTGTGCGGAGTATGGTCTGAGCACTGACAGGCTGACCCCCCACCCCTTCAACCTCTGCAGCAATGCTGGCAGCACTCATACGTCTATCTCCCAAAGATGACCTCTGGATATGATGCTGAGCACATGCACTCAACTTCTTTGGTCGACCATTGCAATGCCTGTTCTGGGTGGAACCCATCCTGTTAAACCGCTTTATGGTCTTGGCCACCGTGCTGCAGCTCAGTTTCTGGGTCTTGGCAATCTTCTTATAGCCTAGGCCATCTTTATGTAGAGCAACAATTCTTTTTTTGAGATCCTCAGAGAGTTCTTTGCCATGAGGTGCCGTGTTGAACTTCGAATGACCAGTGTGAGAGAGTGAGAACACCAAATTTAACACACCTGCTCCCCATTCATGCCGGAGACCTTGTAACACTAACGAGTCACATGACACCTGGGAAGGGAATATGGCTAATTGGGCCCAATTTGGACATTTTCACTTAGGGGTGTACTCACTTTTGTTGCCAGCAGTTTAGATATTAATGGCTGTGTGTTGAGTTTTGTTTTTGAGGGGACAGCAAATTTACACTGTTATACAAGCTGTACACAGACTACTTTACATTGCAGCAAAGTGTAATTTCTTCAGTGTTGTCACATGAAAAGATATAATAAAATATTTACAAAAATGTGAGAAAACTTTTGTGAGATACTGTGTGTGTATATATATATGTATATACTCGAGTATAAGCCTAGTTTTTTAGCACATTTTTTTTTGTGCTGAAAGTGCCCCCCTCTGCTTATTCTCGAGTCAAGCACTTTTCTGCAGCAGAAAATGACATTTTCCGAACCGACTTTGGGGCCCCGTATCTCAAGGCCACTTGGTGCTAGGAACCCAAATTTGGTGTGCAAACCCAGTGGAACTAGCACTACAACATATCCAAGGCTGGGGTTTGCACACCAGATTTGGGGTTCCTAGCATCAAATGGCCCCGAGATACGGGGCCCCAAATTCGGTTCGGAAAATGTCATTCTCTTCTGCAGAAAAGTGCTTGACATTTTCCAAACCATGTTTGGAGCCCAGTATCTTGGGGCCACTTGGTGATAGGAACCCCAAATCTGGTATGCAAACCCAGTGGAACTAGCACTACAACGTATCCAAAACTGGGGTTTCTAGCACCAAGTTGCCCCGACATACGGGGCCCCAAAATCGGTTCAGAAAATGTCATTCTCTGCTGCAGAAAAGTGCTTGACATTTTCTGAACCGACTTTGGGGCCCCGTATCTCAGGGCCACTTGGTTCTAAGAACCACAGCTTTGGATATGTTGTAGTGTAAAGTCGGTCAATTGTGTCCATCTGCAGCAATGTCATTTCAGGACGTCCAGAGACCCCAAATTTTGGCTGCAGCTAGGGGGCATCTAGGAACTCTTAACTACCGAGTTTGAATTTTCGGGGGACCTATGGCTGCAAATGAGCACAGTGAGGCATGCAAATGGGCAGAGCGAGGCTGCAAATGGGCATTGTTGACCCTGTTTTCCACTTACAGTAGCTGCGCATTTCTCACCCTAGGCTTATACTCGAGTCAATACGTTTTCCGTTTTTTGTGGTAAAATTAGGTGCCTTATATTCGGGTCGACTTATACTCGAATATATATGGTATATATATATATATATATATATATATATATATATATATATATATATATATATATATATATTTTTTTTTTTTTTTTACTTGATTTTTTTCTGTGCAGCAGCAGATCACTTCTAATAGTGTTTTTTTGCTGTCTGCAATCAACCAGCAATAGATCACTATAACAAATATCTACTGCTGCAGGGAGAAGCTAAACAGAGCTATATAAGCTCAAGCCCAACTTTTGTGGTCAGAGAAAGTGTTATGTGCCACTACACTCCTGAGGTTCTGGTCCTAAATAGTTGTGTTTACATTCACCTCTACTGTGTACTAGCATGGAGTGATCTGCAGAATGATCAGAAAACTAGGAGGTCATTATTTCAGCCCCTCAACTTAGCAATGGACCATGGCTGTCACTAAAAATGATATGTTTCAGCTCCAGTGTCAGCAGGAGCCCCAGGAGCCACTGAGGCCAGCTTCTGTTTTATAATGGTGACTAGGACTTAAATGGTTAGTCGTTCTCATATATGATATTGTAATTTTGCAAGAATATCATTGAGACTATTTGACAATAAACTAGACATAAGAATATCAGAGCAATTGTGGTCCACAACAACCAAGTAAGTTTCACCATTTCTTTAAAGGAAAAATACAACTAAAATAATGATTAGCAGCTATACACATCACCCCTACTGTTGTTCTCATTTTATTTTATCTGGCTTTAAGCAATGGGATGCAACACCTTTGCATTTCTTTTTTTTTTAAGTAATACTTATCAATACAATGTATTTTAGTCACAGTAATTTGCACTGTAACACAGATATTAAAGCATGACAATCTGTATGCAACTTCCTAGTGCACTGACCCTTTTATTTATTGATTTCCTTTACGGTTGTCTTCTTAATGTTCCAGTATATTTGTTAATCATATAAATTAAGCCAATGATGGCCATTTTACACTATAAATAACATATTAATACCTGCTGGAATTTGTATTTTTTTACGTATTTTTCAATAAGCATAGTTAGGTTTCAGTGCTACCTTGACACAATTTATTAAGCTTTTATTGTCATCTGCACTCTGAAGAGTAGACATAGAT
The DNA here is from genome assembly GCF_042186555.1 of Aquarana catesbeiana. NCBI lineage: Eukaryota > Metazoa > Chordata > Amphibia > Anura > Ranidae > Aquarana > Aquarana catesbeiana. The sequence goes on from NC_133324.1 coordinate 413,196,093, forward strand.
TCTTTGGGTTGGCTTAAGGTTACACGCTCTGTTAAAGAACAGCTCAGCTTGATATGGTTAAATATTGATAAATCTGCCACTTAGAGTTGCTGCGCTGAAACAGTCAGAAAAAAGCCTCATGAGCTTTTCTGTTCCATTAAAATTGCAGTTGGGTGATATGGCTATTGTAAAGGGCAATGCTGAAACATGGGAATTTTTACTGAAGGTGCGTGGTCTTCAATAGTTTAAAAGAATGGCATTTACTAAACACACTGTCATGTATGTTAGCTCCATATTTATTTCCCATCAGCTGGCAGCCTAAAAGCTTGAATATATGATGGATAAATCTTAGGACTAAACTACATGGGCAATATGTTTTACTCGAACACACTGCTACAATTACTAGGAAATAGTCACTAATCAGATGGAACACATAGCTCCCTATAGAGCAAACTATTCAAGCACAATGTATTAGCAATTTATCACAGTTGATTATCTAATGTTTGTGCATGGGTAATGGCTACTATATGATAGTTGTGTTGTTTACTTCATAGGAAATAATTTATCCCATCATTTTAGCTATCAGTCACTTTACTTAACAAATAATCACTAGCTATGTTAAAATAATGACTGAGCTAATAAAAAATCATATGTGAAACCTAGGCCTAATTATGCCACCCTTTTCAAATGTTTAGAAACTTTTTTGAGACATTTCAAACCTTACGAAGTGTAAGTTCCTTAGAGGTGCTTCATCAAAGACTTCTGCCCAGTGTTGGATCCAGTGATAGGAACAAATTTCAGGGCCTGATGGAAACTTTGGTGAATGTTTTCAACAGGTTCTAGCTCTTTTACAATTCCTAATAGAATGCAATAAATGATGACATCTGACAAACGCTGCTGAAGGATAAAGCCAATATGCAATTAAAAAAGATCAACTGGATACTTTCTCAAAGGTACTGTTTTAACTTTTACACCAGCAAGAGAAATACAGGCTTATTCAGACAAACATTGGTGTGCAAAGTGTAGTAACCCATATCAATAGAAAATAATTTTCGTTGATTTTATTACAAAAAGCTAAAACCCTATTGGGTGTTGAGTTTTTGCATTTTACCCATAATTACTACTTTTTGCATTGTCTGAATAAATAAGCCCATTTATGTTGTTATCTTAGAATCTTATTCTAACCCATCTGTTACAGTTCTCCAGTGCCTGTCCTGTAGATGATGCTGACACCTAGACATCAGTGAATAAGGGAGGTTATGATAGATCTGGAACTCCTGCTGGGCTTTTATGTGAGAACAGACTTTCTAATGGGGGAAGCATACTGAGATGAATTCTCAAAGTTTTTGCTTAAGTCAAGAAGCATAAAAAACTAATATATTTTACAAATGTACTACAGCATCAATTGATAATAAAATAGCACTCCAAGCATTTTATTCAAGTCAGTTTTAGACATACTTATGCCTATATCACCTATGCTGAATAAAATTATCCTACACTAGAATGTAAGTATGCAAAGTATTCTATAAATAACAATGTCAGTACAGATTAATTACCACAGTGGCAGCTATTTAATCATTTGTACATATAAAACAGTTGGCATATTATAAAATATCAAACATAAACTGAAATGTATAATTCCTATTTTTTTCTAATTATTCATTGTTTCAATGCCTGGCCTGCATATTTACATTGAGGATATTTAAGAAACATATAATAATCTTCTGCCCTTCTGCTAGCCTTGATAATCATTGTCTTCTATTTCATTGCTATTTATTGTGCCAGGAAAAAAACATAGTGTCTCTGTGTTAGATAACAATGCTCCACCTTTTTACACTCATAAATTAACTGTTGTTTGTTTTGTGTAATACATGGTCATTATGTTCATTTTCTTGCCTGACAGACTCATTTTGTGTTATGGATCATAAAAATTGATGTCTGAATGTACAGCGTGTGCAGAATCTAAGCTTGATCTGCTAATAATCCTTTGTAAGCCTCTGTTTTACACAGAAGAGAATCTATTACATGCAGCAAACCAAAAGACTTACTGAAAGCATAGATCATTTTACCAATGTGTGGCTGACACAAACTAAATAGGATGTCTGTGCAGACACTACGTCTGGGTCTCTTCAGCAATGATCACTGCTGTCAAATTTATGTAATTACCATCTCACCAAGCTACTTTTTGGTAGGTTGTTTCCTGGGTAGTGTTTTTCTCCACTGCATGTGCACTGGGGACCTTAATTTTACATGTAAGCTCTTTCTAGATGAAGCTGCCCACTTTAAGGTCTTCCACAGAATATTTTTGTAAGCAGATTTTGAAACCTTGATTATCGTAAGCAAACCTGTATGCACCCATAACCCTATTTCAAAACACAATATTACTGTTGCCATGCTGCAAAAGACGTAAAGGAAAAGACTGCCAGTCATTTGCTTAGCTACAGAAAGGGATTTTCTAAAGATTTCTCATTTGCAAAGAAAGACTGCTAAGAGACCTCACAGTTCCCACTATCATCTATAATGTCACATATCCAAGTGAAGGTGAAGCATAGGAAAGTATGCTCTCAACAAAAGTACATAAACAGATAACTTTTTCATTAGATCCAACATTTTGTTAATACACAAAACAAGAAATTAAAATCTTATTAAAACCAAGAATCTGCATTAATGACACCCTAGTGGGGCCTAGCAACAATAACCATGCAATACTGCTAACAGATTAGTCCAAAATTGGAAACTTCTTAGTATGTAGTTGTATAACCCTTTCACGGTTCACGGCTAAGCCTATTTCTGACATTTGTTGCTTACAAGTTCAAATCAGTATTTTTTGCTAGAAAATTACTTAGAACCCCAAAACATTATATATATATATATATATATATATATATATATATATATATATATATATATATATATTTCTAGCAGAGACCCTAGAGAATAAAATGATGCTCATTGCAATATTTTATGTCACACTGTATTTGCGCATAGGTCTTTCAAACGCATTTGAAAAGACACTTTCATGAATGAAAAAAAAATAAACAGTAAAGTTAGCCCAATTTTTTTATATAATGTGAGAGATGATGTTAGGCTGAGTAAATAGATACAGTACCTAACATGTCATGCTTTGATATTGCGCACACTCGTGGAATGGCGACAAACTACGGTACCTAAAAATCTCCATAGGTGACGCTTTAAAACATTTTTACAGTTAACAGGTTAGAGTTACAGAGGAGGTTTTTGGCTAGAATTATTGCTCTCACTCTGATTGTGGCAATACCTCACATGTGTGATTTGAACACCGTTTACGTATGCATTTTCTTTGTTGTGTGAGCACGCGGGGACGAGGGCCCTAAAAAACAAAAACAAAACATTTTTCTTATTTTTTTTTATATTGTCCCTTTAAAAAAATCTGATCACTTGTATTGCTGTCACAAGGAATGTAAACATCCCTTGTGACAGTAATAGGTGGTGATACGTAATTTTTATAGAGGGATCTGGGGTCTAAAAGACCCCAAATCCCTCCTTTGCACTAAAAAGTATTCAGATTTGCGACATTTGCGATTCTGAATAATGTAATTTTTAAAAAATATGTTTAAAAGCCAAGTAAACCGGAAGTGACGTTTGTGACGTCACTTCTGGGATTTTACATCAGAGACCCAGATCAGAATCCGAATCCTGATTTGTTCAGGTCTCAGTACTATCTAGGTAAAAGAGGAATATTTTGGGTCAGGGTGTGTATCCGGGCACAAAATTCACTCAATTGCTTGACATGTTGCGCGTACAGATACACTTCTTCAGTATCATAACAATCATGTAGTTGTCAGATGCAAAAAGACTAGTATGATGTATTGCTGGTAAACAATGTTATATAGGTATGTCCAGGGAGAGAGATGAACACCAACACAGACCTAAAACAGCACCGGTGCTGGTGATAAAGCCAGCATTCCTCTGATTATAGAGTCTGTTTTGACATTGTAGAGGATTGATCTGGAGGCTCACAGAGGCTAGCACCTCAGAAAGTTTAGAGCCATAGTGCATGGTGTTGATAGATCTCCTGGTCTCACATCAGCATCTGCTAAAGCACCGATGTGCAAATACAGTGTAACATAAAATATTGCAATGAGCACCATTTTATTCTCTAGGGTCTCTGCTAAATATATATATATATATATATATATATATATATATATATATATATATATATATCTATATCTATATCTATATCTATATAGATATAGATATATATATAATGTTTTGGGGTTCTAAGTAATTTTCTAGCAAAAAATACTGATATGAACTTAAGCAGCAAATGTCAGAAATAGGCTTAGCCGTGAACCGTGAAAGGGTTATACAACTACATACTAATTTCAAAAAAAGTGGGCTTGTAAGACCGCTGCGCAAATACCGTGTGACAACAAGTATTGCAACAACCGCCATTTTATTCTCTAGGGTGTTAGAAAAAAATGAAAAAGAAAAAAATATATTGTATTATGTGTTCTAAGTAATTTTTGTAGCAAAAAAAAAACCTGTTTTTAACTTGTAAACAACAAATCTCAGAAAGAGGCTCGGTCCTTAAGTGGTTGACCACCTCCCACCTGCACTATAGCCAAATTATTACTGCAGCCCGGATTCACAATGCCCGTGATCACGTTTCCCATGCGCCCCCTGCAGAGCACATCGGCAGGGATTTGTGATCGCTGTGTCCTTCGTACACAGCTGATCACAGATCGGTTAAACAGCCAATCACAGCTGGTGTTTACCATGTGACTAGCTGTGTCCAATCACAGCTGATCACAATGTAAACAGGATATGCTGGTTGTCAGCATTCCTTTCTTCATGCTGACAGTGCATGCTGAGAGAAGAGCCGGTAACCAGAAAACAGGGGACATCTACACTGATATTCAGGGCACTGATCATCAGTGTCCTGATCATCGGTGTAGCCCCAACTGTGCCCATCAGTGCTGCCTGACAGTTCTCATCAGTGATGCCCGTCAGTGCCCATCAGTGATGCATATCAGTGACACCTATCAGTGCTGCCTGTCAGTGCCCATCAGTGCCTATCAGTGCCCATCAGTGCCACCTCTCAGTGCCTCATATGAGTGCAGCCTCATCAGTGCCCATGAGTGCAGCCTCATCAGCGCATATCAGTGAAGGAGAAAAATTACTTATTTAGAACATTTTCTAACAGAAACTAAGAAAAACTTTTTTTTTTCAAATTTTGTGTCCTTTTTCATTTGTTTAGCAAAAAATAAAAAATCCAGTGGTGATAAAATACCACCAAAAAAAAGCTCTATCTTTCTCAACAAAATTATAAAAATTTTGTTTGGGTAGTGTCATGTGCATGACCGCCCAATTGTCATTCAAAGTGCGACAGTGCCGAAAGCTGAAAATTGGCCTGAAAGTGAAAGTGGCCAGTAGGCAAGTGGTTAAAGTGTATTTACACCTAAAAAAAAAAAACATTTCAAGTTTCTGTTTAGATAAAATAAAAATAAAAAATTAGAACAAGGGACAGTGTTTACATTTAATGAGAAGTGTCTTTTGTGCTGGTGTCAGCTATCATAGTTGAAATCCAAAGTACCCCCTTCCCCCCACAGCCAAAATCTTCCAATGCTGCGGGGGTTAAAGTGAGCACTCGACCATCACAGGCACTTGTCAAAAAAGATAACTATGTTTGCCTTTTGAACCCCTCTCATCCAGTCATAGAAGCTGTACTATAGCTTCTATGAAAAAAATCTCCAATCTATGATTGGAGAACAGTTAGATGAATGAAAGGTACACCTCCCTCATTCATAGATCACTTTTTATTCATAGAAGCTATAGTACAGGTTCTATGAATTGAGATGTAGTATATGTAGTGGCTATATTTGAATCCTTTTTTCAGGCACACTTCTTCTTCTTCTAGAGTGACAACACTTACCCACCTTACTGAATCTATGGAGGAGTAGAGCTGTCACCTAGGAGAGAGCTACAGAACACCTTCCTCTATCCTCTTATGTATAACATAGTAGAAAGTGTTCTGTGGTCCACAGAAAAAGCTGGGAACATAGATAACAGTCATCAGAGGCAGAGTGTACAGGAGGTTATCAGCACACAAGATTTTCAGCAGGATCAATGTTTTTTTTTTTGTACTAGTTAAACAGATACTTTATAACCAGGGCTGCTGTTAGAAATCATGAGGCCCTGTACAGCCTAACCGACAGGGGCTCCCCTCCCTGAAAATATCAAAATAATATTGTCAGTAAAAATACACTAAAAACATTATTGACAGACACAAACAGGACATAACTTACAAAATTCCTGCTAAATATAAAAGATAAAACTGTATTGAGTTGATAAATAAAGTTCTGAGCGCAAATGAGGTCTTGGGGGGTCATTTACATTGGTGATGTGGCCTGTGCAGTGTGAATTAGTGTTTTTTTTTTAATGTAGCTGGAGCTGTGTGCAGGCAGCCTATGCTACACTATACAAACACAGCCTCAGGTCCTAATTTGACATGCATGTGGGTGCAGGTGTACAGCCCCAAACACAGACAGCGTATATTCAGGGCCACTCACCCATACCTGCACACTCATCAAATCAGGACCTGCGGCTGTGTTCATACAGCCACTGCATCCTCATAGTAACAGACAGCTCTAGCCACACAACTTCTCATTCACACTGTATTGCCCTGTACACATGGTCGGACATTGATCGGACATTCCAACAACAAAATCCATGGATTTTTTCTGACGGATGTTGGCTCAAACTTGTCTTGCATACACACGGTCACACAAAGTTGTCGGAAAATCCGATCGTTCTAAATGCGGTGACGTCAAACACGTACGTCGGGACTATAAATGGGGCAGTATTTCTGCCAACAAGGTCCTATCACACATTTTCCGTCGGAAAATCCGACCGTGTGTACAGGGCATAAAGGTCAGAGAACCTGTGTGAATGAGCCCTTCATTTATTTAATTATTCTTTATATAGTATATAAATATATATTTTTTATATGCTTTGGGGGGCTTTGGTGAGATATCATGGGTCTACACAGACCCCTGACAGCTCACCTTTGGGACAGAGAAAGGAATTGAGGGCACAGATTCTTCAATTCCTTTCTCTGCAGCCTCTGAAGATGAATGAACAGGAGACAGAGGCTTCTGTTCATTCATAAAATGAAGCATAGTAAACACAGTTTACTATACTAAGTTATCAATTAACACAGGAGTGACTGGTACTGATCACTCACTTTGTCCATTAAGAGAATGAAGGGGCCAGTAAATGACATATTTACCAGCCCCTTCCACCGCTCTCTATTCTGACAGATCCCTCTGTGTACCAGTATCAGCCAGTGGGACAGGTGAGCTGGCAGAGCTGCGGGAGGGGGGCCTAGGCAAACAGGGGGGCTTATAGGGAGAATAAGATGTCACTGGAAGGAGGGGGATCAGTGCAGAGGGGGAAGTTACAGAACGATGCCCTGTGTCTGTGTCTCTCCCTGCAGCAGCTAAAAGCTGTCAGGAGGGAGAGAAACTGACTTTCAGCTGCTGCAGAGATCCGCACAGGGCATTATTCTGTAATTGTCCTCCCAACCCTAGTGCGCTGACTCCCCCTGCTGCCTGGGCCCCCCTGTGTGCTGGGCCCCCTACAGGAAGACCAGGGGTACTCCCCTATCACCGGTCATGTGTATAACACAATGATTTCTATTGCATTTTTAACAGATTAAAATGTGAGCAAATAAAAGAAGATCATTGTTAGCCCCATTTGGCATGTCATTTTTTTTTTTGGTGGGGGAGCGGATACCCTCTTTTTAGAGGCATCCAGCTCCCACTTCCTCCCGGGGCTCCGCGGCGCTGGAAGGAGGTTCGCCTCTCCCCCCTCCCTCCCTGCAATCTTCTGGGACACGTCACAGGTCCCAGAAGATTGCCCGGCCATTCACAGCGTGCATCGCGGCTCGTGCATGCGCAGTGCGTGCCCGGCTGTGAAGCCACAGCTGGGCACCCACAGTTACAATGCTGGCGCCGCAGAGAGGAGGGGAGAGGAGCGGGGCTTCATTCGCCCACATCTCTGGACCATGGGAGAGGTGGGTGTCTGATTCTTAAAAGTCACCAGCTACACTTTTTGTATTTGCTGACTTTTAAATGGGTGGAACTCCGCTTTAAGACAGATACATTCAAAAATCACCAATAAATATGTTAAACTAGCTCCTAATACATGTTGTCACTTTGTGTTTGTATATATCATTGTTAAGAAAATATAGGGTTAAATATACTTTCAAGAGAAAAGCAGAACCAAATGCCCACAAATTGGTACTGTATAAATTTACAGGTGACTTTTAATCTGACTGGATGGCAATGACCAGTACTCCTGAACAAAGGGGACAGGGTTTGGAAATACAATGCAGTGCCTAGAACGATATTGTCTCTAGTGTACAATACAACAAATGTCCATAGCACAATAAACCCATAAAGCCAAAGCAGACAGGCAGCACTCCAAGACAAATTTCAGTAGGTTCTACACTGCATTTCTAATGTGTACATACATATTAGCTGTAATCTATAGTAAATGACTTACAAAATCTTTTTGTCAGCATAATAGCTATGTGACTATATAAACTTCATATCCTGGAGCAAATTGCCATGTAGTACATCAATCCCTAAAGGCATCATTAGATCACAAAATATTTGATTAGTAAGCAGTTTCCTGTGTCCCAGTAGAAGGAAACATTTTAGTTTAAGAGGAATCCATTATAATTTTTTTTTTGGGGGGGATATGCTAAGTAGAACAGTAGGATGTGCAGTACCTGTGCTCATTTAAGGTTTAATAATATCTTTCACACATATTCTTGTTATACAATGCTGCAAGGCATATCTATATGTTATGCAGCCCGATAGTGTCTTTAACACTTTTTTTTTTTACCCTGGAACTGTTAAAGCTATATCACACTCCATATAAGATGTGTTTTTATATGCATGAATAATTAAAGCAGCCTGACGTTACCTTAATTAAAATTTTTGCACCTTCTTGATTAGACAGCTACATAATTTAATGACATCTTCCATACTATAAGCCGTGAATCCTGTAATGAGGAAGGAAGTACAAAATGAATGCGAGTATCTATGTAGGCAAGTCAAAAAATAATTTCTTCACTTGCAATACACAAATAGTCGACAAATGATTGCTGCTGTATGAAAAAGAAAATCAATGTAAAATTAAATAGACAGTAATTGCTTCTCAAAAAACATCTCAATAAAGAGAAAGATTAGAGAGACATCAGGGCAGGTTCTAAATGATACGAACTTTAGAAAAATGAGCTCTGTAGAAGAATCTTACCTCAATAAATCACAATCTGTGCTACAGTAGACTCCTACAATATACCAACTATAATGTTAATTGACAGAATAGTAATATTTTACAACAATTATATGTGGTTCTTGTATAGTGACATATAATAATCGGTATAAGAGCCTTTTAAATGTTTTTTGGCTTTTTTTCTCAAACAGAGGAGGGAGAGGGGAGAAATGCAGGGAGGATTAAGGAAGCATGGAGAAAAGCAGTTACAATAGCATAGATGGAAAAGTTATACATGCATACATGCACTTTTCTCTGCTTTTTTCTAGCATTGTATGCCAGCCTATTGTGTATAGCAAACATGTCAAAGCTTAGATAACTATAAGATTATTAGTCACCACTTGCTTTCACTTCTTTTTAGGGGAGAGACAGATCACAACATTGCCATATAATCTAATTATGTCAGGCAATGCATAGTTGCCTCCAATAGAGTACAAAAGTTAACTATAATGATTTGGAGTCAATGATATTCTGTTTTTAAGTTTTATGCTATACATCTTTTTCTTATTTTTTTTTTGCACTGCATATGTATTAAATCTAAAAATAACTCCATTACCCCTCCAAATATGGAAAATTTTATTTTTTTGACTAATTGAATACATCAAAAGGTTCTTTTATAAATACATCATTTTTAGCAATGTATTAGAAGAAAGTAAAAGGAAGCAGTGTTAATTGTAACTCTGGTAAAATTTAAATCACCTCTGTCACTGAAATAAAAAAATAAAAACAAGAACACCTGTAAAAAAAGACACTTTGGGTGTAATGTACTAAACTGGAGCAGACAGAATTTGGAGCAGCTGTGCATAGTAACCAATCAGCTTCTAACTTCAGCTTGCTGTTTGTTACCCTAAAAAACAAAAGAAAATGCCCCCTGTATCACCTGAAATACCTGTCTGATCCTGCCTGCTTCTGCCCCCCCCCCCGTAAACTGACCATGGTTTATAATGGCTGCTGAGCCCTGACACCGTAGTCAGTTTACGTGCCTCCGTCAACCGCAGCTCTGCTCTCCTGTGTCTTCCTCTGTCCTTCTCCCCCCTCCCTGCCTGTCAGCTCTGTCCACTCCATGATCCTCCCATCCTACTGCTTTCATAATACAACAAGCTTGCAAAAATCCCCTCTGCTATGTTAAATAATGTCCCCAGTGCATTCATTTTTTCTTTAAAACTGCCGCTGTGTACCTGATTTCAGAGCACCGATCTCTTCTCCTCTCCTCCTCCTGGCTGATGTCAGAGGGGTTTTTCAGCCCCATTGCATTGCTGTCAGCTCGAGAGAGGTGGCCGGTCACATGAGCGTGATGACCATTCTAAAATCAGGTACACAGCAGAAGTTTTTTTTAAAAAAAATGCACTGGGTACATTATTTAACATAGCAGAGGGGATTGTTGCATTGTTGCTGCATGGTTTAACAACCTCGTTAAATTAAGCTTTGAAAATTAAAATTATAAGCTGATAAGCCTATAAGCCATACACCGTTGTTTCTGGCTGTTGCAGTCTTAGTAAATTCCAGTCTTTATACTTTCCTGTCTCTTGATACTAATTTGTATAATCTTTGCTCCATTTCTGAGGAAAATATCCAATGCCTTGCTTCTGTATTGATGTAGGAACCAACAGGAGTAACCGCAAAGCACAGCAAAAGATACAGGCATCCAACCCACCTGGATGTGTGTCATATGTGAAGAATTTTGGGGTGGCTTTGCTCAGCAATGGAGCAAAGAATCTACAAACATGTACTGGGACATCATCTTCTATTACAGTTGTTTTTTTCCGTGACCGAGGGGTCAATTCACTAAGAAATAAATACTCCCTGAATTTCTGCATTATAATAACTCATGTGGTATTTATCTCAGAAACTGGCAATTCATTAAAAAACATGTTAATTATTGCATGAATTAACACATTTTTTACACCATAGTTTATTGCAGACTGGACTTGGCTGCAGCTGGAAGTAAAACATTTAGAAGTGGCATTACTACCACTGCTAAATGTAACAGCTCCCACTCAGAGGGGGTTGCCCCTGTCAGTGTCCTAACAACAAATGACTCATCCTGACTTAAGTATCAGCCAGTGATTCCTAGCTGACAGATGAATTCAAACAAAAGGAGCCAAGACAGTGTTTAAAAAAATAGTGCAAGGGTTCCTCACAATCTATATCAGGCCCTTAAGGTTTGATTTGGGTTTCAAGGGGGAGGAAATGCCAAAAACTGCATGAGGTCCCCCCAAATTCCATATGAGACCATTATCCAAGCATGCAGGAAGGGTGGGGTAATAACATTTGCCCCCAAACTATTGCAGGCCACATGCCTTAAAAATGGTGGGGGGCCTTGTCAGGGGGACCCTCAGAAAGCACTTTTTCCTCATGTTGATGAGAACAAGGGCCTCTTCCCTACAACCCTGGGCCAGTGGCTGTGGGAGGTCTGTGTGCGGGGGATTTTTGGATTATGGAAGCCATCTTTAACAATAACAATACAGGTGTTCTTGTTTAACAATAAGGGGGCCTCCAGATACTGCCCCCCCAGGTATAAAGTACTCTTACTCATTTACAAAAAAGTACCCTGGAAATAAAAACACCAGGGATGTAGGTCTACATCAACCATGATGATTAATAGCTACCAACCTGTCCAACAGAAAAAAACCTGACTCCTGCTGAGATACATCTGATCTTGTCACTTTCCTAGCACCAACATCTCTGACTTCCCTGGGTCCCCATTGCTAAAGTAAACAAAGGTGCAAGGCCCCCCAGTTGATGTCATTGTCCAATTATGGGCATGCTGTCACCTGGGAAAAATACAGTTCCTAAATCATTTAACTCCTAAACAATACATTTGTTGAATAGAAAGTAACTAGACCACCAGATAAATAATTAATATATTTTTTAGTGAATTGACAATAATGTAATATTGTATTATTTTGCAATGTTTACCGCAGGTAATTATCGCATTTGGGTAAAACATAAATATATAATGTAATAAACATCTGTGAATTGACCCAGGAGTCCCTTTAACAGAATTGCTCACCTACTAAATTTTATGTGCAGATTCTGAAGTTATAATGGCAACAGTGGTCAGACAGTATCATGGGAGAAATGCTTGATAATCAATAGTTGGTTGGGTAGTTAAAAAAATTAAGATGGCATGTTACTGACACATTTCACATGGTGGTTCACCTACATGGAAAGTGAAGTAAGAGATTAAGTATAAACCATATGTATAATATTTGAGATGAATACAAATAACAACAAACAGTGACATACCAGTTTGTGAAGAGCACAGAACAGAACCATAAATGTAATCTGATGTCTAGCAAGCTAGAGGCAGCACAACATCCTATCGCAGGGTATACTGTTTATTTTAAAGTAGCGTTTAAATAATGGAGCACTGTGGAGTACAGGATGTAGAGCAGAAGGTATAGAAAGACATGGTGTGGAGTGTGTAATATATGACGTTTTAGGTGGTGTACAGTATATGCAGAGCAGTTTACAAAATGAAGCTGTGTTGAGTAAAGAATATACAGCGTTATATACACAGTGGAGTGGTGGACAGTATAGCATAACACTGTGGTCTCTGCAGTAGGCCGCAGTAGGTTTAAACAGTACTCTGTGAACTGAGAAGGAACCGATTCTTTTCATTTGACATTATTTACAACCCATATTATTATTTACATCCCAAAGTTATATGCTGCATGATTTAGAAAGATCCTATAGGAAAGTGAGAGACATCCCAAGCACACGGTTGTTAAACCCAAAATGAAAGACCAGAGATGAGACAGGAAGCATGAGAATAATCAGCACTTATTGCAGACAATCTATCCAGATTTACAACCTTATCAAAAAAGATATTTGTATGTGCTCCATGATGATAAGGATTTATCACAAGCTTTACCAGTAAACCCTCAGATCACCTATAGGAAAGGGAGCAGCCTCAAGGATTTGCTGGTTCACAGTCACTATGAGGAAAAAAGTCCCAGACCACAAGCTTCTTTGACTTGGTTACCACAAAAAACATAGGGGAAGTTATAATTGTGGCCACTGTAAAGCCTGTAAATATATACCAACAATTAAATTAAATTTACAATTAAAAATTGATATTACATCCTTCTATAATTGTAGCATGGAGGGTGTAATATATGTAGCCAAATGCCCATGTCTCCTTCTCTATGTTGGTAAGACTGCCAACTGAAACGCAGGGTTTTGGAACGTGATGTGGTATTAAAAAAGGACAGACCAATAGCAAGACATATGGTACATAAACATGATGGAAAAGCTGATGGACTGCCCTTCTGGGTGGTCCAACAAATTAAATTGGGTCAGAGTAAAGGAAACCTAGATAATAAATGACTAAAAACAAAAGCCTAATGGATATTTCTATTAGGATCACGTGCCCCACAGGAATAAATTAAGGTTTTACCTACCTACCTGTTGTGGGAGAATATTTCTTGTTAGCATCTGCAATTTATCAATATAGTGATTTAGTAATAGATATGTGTAGACCCCTAAGGGTGACTCATAGGAATCATTTTTACAATAGACACACTTAGAAGGTGATATAAGTGGTATAAATATAGAATGAGTAAAACGGAAAATGGTGAGAGTGAGGAATTTTTCTGTCTGAAGGAAAATCATTCTATTTAAAATCCACTAGATGGTGCTGGCCTGCACAATAGCGCATATACACACGCATATGCGTGATGATGGTGCACTTATGGTTGTGACGCTGGCGCTCATACGTGCGCAATTTCGCCGTGGCGTGCGTGACATAACCGCCATTTTGAGAAGTTTCTATAAATAGAAGCTGTAGACAAGCAGAGTCATCATTTGCCATGTGGTGGTTATAGCACTTTTTGTTTTGAGCACTTATCTTATTTTATTATACCCTTGACAAAGCTCTTACTTAGAGTAAAACATGTAGGGTATTATTTTGCCTTTCTTAGTGAGTTTGGGTGCACTATCACGTTTAGTTGTGGCATTTTGGTTGGTGGAGAGGGGTTTGTTTCCAAGTTGCTCTCATATATCCTAGTTACTAGTGGCCAGGAGTCAGTATTTTATTGCAGTCAGGATGCTTTTTAAGTCCAGGAAGAATGGAAGTAATAGTATGGATTTAGGAGCATAGAGCAGGGTGTTTTCTATCAGGTGATTAGAACCCTTATGCCTCCTTTTTGTACTTCCTTTATTTGTTTCTGCAGTATAAACAGAGCCACTACCAGGAGAAGAGTTCAATGGAAAATTGAGGTAGAGAGATATCTCTTAGTTTTCCCCTTTCTATAAGTAATAAAAACACATCAAACAAATCTACTTCAGTAAAGTCCTAAACATTTTTAGGCATCATCCCTTGGTTTCTTGGTGTATGTGCACCCTGTGAGAGTTGATTGATTATTATCAATAGGAGGGACCTTTTGTTTTGGCATAAGAGGTCACTGTGTTATTTAAAAATAAATACAGTTCGTACAGCACTTAGAGCCAATGCAGCACTTGGTGAAGGTAATCATTTGTTTTGACCAGCTTGGTCCACACTAACTATTTAAAGTGATAGGAAACCTGGAGATAAGGCCTCATGCACACAGGTTTATGAGTTTTAGAGGCATTTTTGCTGCTAGAAGTTGGTAGACAAAATGCCTCTAATCGCCCGCTTTTTTTTTGTTTGTTTTTTCACTTGCGTTTAGCTGTGTTTAAGCATGTATGGCCTTTAGAAGCGTTTGAGCATAAACTAATTTTATTGACTAGAATAATCATGTATTCTAGCCAGTAGAATAAATGAATGAGCATAAGTGCACATTTATGTGCACTCATGTGCATTTAGGAGCGTTTTTGTGCGTTTGCATGTAAAAAACAAAAACATTCTTCTCTGGGAATGTGTGAATGAGCCCCTGAACACTGTGCATAAAAGCATTCTAAAATGCCTGCATGTGCACATTAGCTAACATGCAGATGCATTCAGAGGTGTAAAAAAAATGCTGCTGCCAGCTGAATTATTAATTGCGTCCATGTGCATGGGCCTTAGCGCCGGTTCACATTAGAAGCGGCACGACTTGCAGGTCGCCTCACCGAGGCGACCTGCACACGACTGCCGCGGCGACTTGCAAGACGACTTCTGTATAGAAGTCTATGCAAGTCGCCCCCAAAGTAGTACAGGAACCTTTCTTCTAAGTCGGAGCGACTTGCATCGCTCCGATTAGAACGGTTCCATTGTACAGAACGGGAGGCGACTTGTCAGGCGGCTAGGTCGCCTGACAAGTCGCCCCCGTGTGAACCGGCACTTAGTAGAGTAGAGGAAGGATAGAACTTTGTCAGCTTTTGTATTGCTGTCTGTGTCTCTGTGCAGATTTTCTCTCACTTCCTTTTTGGTGACACTGTTGTCGTCATAAGTGCAAGTGAGAAAAATCATCCCTCTAACAGAGCCTAGGATATCAGGAAAAACTCAGCAGGGGTTCCTATCCTTTTTATTCTCTATCCAAAATTAAAAAAAAAAAAAAAGAAAAAGGATTTGCTTTGAACTAACTTTGTTAGGATTCGATAATTCATTGAAATCACATATCCAAGGTTTTTTAGCAATTGGTAAACAAAATCAGCGTCCAGGTTTTGTTTGTGAAAGCTTAACTGAACAAGCTAAAATTAGTGGCTGATTAGCTACCATACATAGCTGCACCAGATTTTTCACTTTTAGGGTGCTGCTTAGACAGAATCAACATTTCAAAATGGTTCCTAGAAATGAGAAAATCTTCTTTTTTTAATTATCGGGTCACTTTAACTTGTGTGGTTTTACCATTAACAGTATTAGTTTTCACTATTTATCTGGTTAAATCTAGTTTGTTGTAAATTATGGGCAGACAAGATGTTCAGTTGTGTTGTAAATGCAGTTCTTTTGTTGAATGTTTAAAATCATGCTGCACAAAAGAGAAATAACATGATCTAAAATAAAGTGGGTCATTTCATGTCTGATTACACAAAACCATGCACAAATCCTTGGGTTTGAGTAATAAGTAACAGCAGAATACGGATAGACTACACAAGTCTGTCTGTAGCTTACTAATCATTCACACTGAGCACCCTCACTTCAAATACTGTAGCCATTATTAAAGCCATTGAATCATAGTTCCTTACTAAAAGAGTTGGTTCAATTTTTATTAAATAATATAATAGCTAGGCTGATACGTCAAATCAGTTTAAAGCATGAACTTGCTAAGGAAACTGTGAAAGAATTTGACTCAAAGCATCCATTAGTGTAAGTGATTGGTCATGAACAGAAGCATACGTTTAAGCTATATTTCATTTGTGGTTTTTATTTTTATTTTTACAAACAAGTATTAAACAGATTATTGGATCACATAAGCAATTGGCCACAAAGGGCATATCTAAATATTTAATATCTTACAATTGTATTCAATATTTAGAACCTAATTTAAAGAAGAACTCCAGCCTCACCTGTTTTTGTCCACTCTGCTTCTGCTTATTGTGCTTGGTGTGCTTTCTAAATTTAATTGAAAGGCATTGTAGCAGCACACACAGGGGTGATTTACTAAAGTCAAACTGGCTGTGCACTTTGCAAGTGCAGCTGCTCCAGAGCTTAGCAAAAGAGGTAAAGCTTCACTTTGCAGAGACTATCCAGTCACGCATAAAGAAAATTACAAAAAAAACAGCATCTTTGCTTGCACATCATTGGATGATAGAAGTCAGCAGAGCTTCTGCTCATTTATTAAACTCTGGAGCAACTGCTCTTGCAGAGTGCAACTGCAGTTTGCAAAGTGCACAGTCCTTTAGTAAATCAACCCCACAGTCTTCCACAAGAGCAGCTGTTCCCCACGTGGTACCCACAATTTTCATAGCGCTAGTTTAATCTGAATGAAAAAGAGTTTCTCCATAGCCTATCCTATGTGCACACTGAATCCTACCTAGAATTAAATACCTGCAGATTATAGCATGTGCTGTAAGTTTATTGAAAATTATTTCTATCACCACAGAGTGGTGCTGTGGATACAAGAAAATAATGCATTTGCTGCGTCCTAATTATTTGGGAATATATAATAGAACATCGAACTTGGACTTTTTAGGCACACCAGTACACAATTTACAGTAAAAAAATATCTTTAATACATAACATAAAATGACACAAACAGTAAAACTTAAAATTCACGCTGAATATACTGCCTGTAAAGTGCATGATCACCACTCTAACATCAACTTGGTGCACTACATAGAGAAAGAATTCATTCTATATGATAAAGTTAATTCCAGAGTGCTTGATGTGTAGAGTTGTGGCGTAGCTCGCTCTACATGTTCACGCGCCGAGTGCTTCTTCAGGAGTTTAAGGCAATATATAGCCAAAATGTCGGCAGTGAAACTTGTTTTTAATCACACTGCTGACATTTTGACTATACATTGCCTTAAGCTCCTGAAGAAGCGCTCGGCGTGTAACATGTAGAGTGAGCTATGCCACAACTCTACTACACATCAAGCACTCTGGAATTAACTTTATCGTATAGAATGAATTCTCTCTCTATGTAGTGCACCAAGTTGATGTTAGAGGGGTGTTCATGCACTTTACAGGCAGTATATTCAGTGTGAATTTTAAGTTTTACTGTTTGTGTCACTTTATATTATGTAATATAGATATTTTTTTAAATTGTGTACTGGTGTGCCTAAAAAGTCCAAGTTTGATGTTCTATTATCTATTCCCATGTGCTGCAAGTTGTCAAGCTGCTTTCTCTGTGTGAATAAGGCTCCATTCACACCTTGGTGTTCTGGGAAGAGACGCATAAATGAGCATTTCTTCGCGCATTCCAAGAAGCACATGAAAAACACACCAAAATGTAAATCGTGCTTGCAGCGCCCCCCCCCCCCCCCCCCCAAACTCAAGTAGAAGTCACGCTTTTTTTTCCTAGCAAAAAATATGGCAAAATCTGCATTTCAAAATGCGTGAGTCTTACTGCAAAAAAAATAAAAAATGCGGGAACTACTTTGGCATGTCTGTAATGCATAGAACAGCCGAACAGAAAGTGAATGGGCTGCCCTATGCTGTCGCATGACAAATGTGCAAACAAACAGGCAAAAAATGCATTGTGCAGGTGTGTTAGTGAGTAGAAACGACTTGCTGTGTTACTTACTAATTCTATTAGATGATAATGTGTGCTGTATTGTCAACTTATACAGGAGCAATAAGAAGCATGGAAGAGTAACTCAGACTAGTGTCTAACATAGTGCAGTGGGACTTTAAACACATGTAACATACAGCATCTGGTTTGCTGTCTCTTACATTTCACATTTAGATGAAACAATGTGTACTAGTTTAGATAGGCATGTCTGATAAATGCCAATCACTGTTGAGTAGGTGTCAGTGCAGTAATATGCTGGCTTCACCTGACTCCTTCTACAGACCACTCTAAAGCAAAATCAAAAGACCAAGGATGGTCATAAGACTTATTTTCTTCTTTTTGTTTTAAGTTAGAAAATGTCAGATAAATGATAAACTATGGTGGAAAGCTGCGCAGCATGCAGAGAGAACTATAAAATATATATTGCTACCAATTGAAGTTTTGCTTTAGACTACATTTGATTAAATCAATATTTTTACATGTTGCTTTAAAGTGGATGTAAACCCAATGTCATCCTTTCTAAATTACTGCCAATGCCATTATCTATAAGGATATACATGCCTCCTGCATGTATCTTTACCTGTCAAAAGTCTCCCCTCTGTCTGTTATTAGACCCGAAAAACTGCAGATTCTGTGGGTGGGTCTGTTGTCTGGAGCTCGGTGGGTGGAGTCGTGATGTCAGTAGACTCCCCGCCCACCTCTACACTCCCCTTGTAAATATCCATTTTCTCCTATGTATTTCTAACACTGAACTTCTGCTGAACTTCTGCTATGATCTCTAACATCCAGTGAAAAGACAGGAAAGTAACCACATGACTTCAGCATGCCAAATCATGCCGAGATGTGGGACAGCCAATCCTTGCAGAGCTGCTGAAGAAAGGAGTGGGGGAGGGAATTAAAAAATAATGCATGTCTTAGGCTAGTGCACGAGATGTAAATTACCTGTCACTCACAGCAAGAGGGAGTATTTGACAAAGTTTTTCTCAGCTTGTCAAGATTTTTCTCACTGAACAATAAAAGAGAGATGGATTAACTCTGTCTGGCAAGACTGAGCTCAAATGATAGGAAATCTTATACTCTACAGTATGATATAAAAAAATAAATAAAAATGTTTTGGTTTTATATCCACTTTAAAGTGAAACTTCATCTTTTCATGGCTGAAAATAAGACTTTATGTTTTTCTGACTCCTTATATTTTTATGTGTATACAATTCTCCATCATTGGTAGCATGTGGGAGAGGCTGAGCATAAACTTTTCCAGACATTCCTGCATGCAGTGTATCTACTCTGAAGCTAGTGTCATTTGCATTGTGGCATCTTTGGTAAAAAAAAAAAAAAAAAAAGTTCCCAGTTTTTATTAACATCTAATGAATATGTCCA
Organism: Aquarana catesbeiana; assembly: GCF_042186555.1. Taxonomy (NCBI): domain Eukaryota; kingdom Metazoa; phylum Chordata; class Amphibia; order Anura; family Ranidae; genus Aquarana; species Aquarana catesbeiana. Next base: position 413,215,859 of record NC_133324.1, read on the forward strand.
TGCTTCTTGTGTCCACTAACGCCCACAGAAAACATGTAGCATTTAATAATGTTTCTGTAGGCAATTACTGAATTCTGACTTTTGCAGACCCAGGTCTTCCACTTTGGGTTTGCAAATTGTTACTGAATCCCTCGGTTAGTACAAAGTACATAGTTAACTAATCTTTCGTGTTTGCAGTGGGTTATTTGAATTCAAATAGTTTCTTTCCCAAGTATTAGGTCATTGAATCCATTCACATTCATGCATGCAGTCATTCTTTCTCTGCATTAGGCTCAGGAGCCTCTTTAGGGAAATCTACTTGGCATGAATTTTGAGTGGTCTTTTCAATACAAAATTAATATGACTAGAGATTCTATTTTAAAGTCATTAAATGTCTTTATTACTTTACAATAGTCACTCATTAATGAAATCTTCAAATAAATGCTGACCTTTGATTTCACACAGCATGCAAAAGAAAAGAATGATATATGGTAGTACTTGATATGATAGGCAGAACATGGGGGCAATTAGTCTCTTTCACAAAGGTTTACAGTATTATTCAGACTGAATTCTTTAGGTTTATCTTGAAAATTAAGTGTTCTATTTACAAAACATTAACCCCTACAATGACATTGCTTTTTCTTTTAATTTAAATAAATATCTGCATACTGCGTAAATGTAAGTATATAAACAGAGTAACTAAATTGTTATGTAATTTGACATGTCATTTCAAAAGTTATTTTCAATATTTTATAACTGCATCTTTTAATAGAATAATATCTGGGAACCTACCAAGGTTCGGAAATAGGGTTCCAGCACTTTGTCACTTGTCTCCCCAGTACTCACCTGCATTGTCACCCTTGGGATGAGCAAGTCAGGCTGGGTACAATTTGTGGATAGTAAAATGTGGAAATTGCAAACTTTGATCCCAACACTATTGAAATCCATGTGATGGGGCAGCTTGATAATCAATTCTGGACATTTTAAAGGCTAATAGGCAAGAGATTGTTAAACAAAAATCACAAGGAGCTGGGCATTGCCTTTGAGAGACATGTACTAATAAAAAAAGAAAAACAGTTCACAAGGAGTGTGTTCTTTTTTTTTTTATGTTCTCCTTCCTACCATGTGATTAGGGAGACATGGTAAAAACACCAATCCTTTCAACTACATGCTTAGGAGATGCCTTTAAGCTGTTTGCGGTGTTGTGGAACTATTCAGATCTCCCAGACAGCACCAGCAACACCGTATTCTGTTATCACATAATTTGCATGTGTTTTTTACACTATTAGTTGACTTAAATACAGAAGCAGCAGCACCCTAGTCTGATTCATTATAAGTGGAAAAGAAAGATTTTTGAAGCATCACTTTTTTTTTTATCCAGCAAAAAAAGGTATGAATTGACTGGTGACAGTAGCAGCCACAATAGTTGTAAATGTCTAAAAGCTAAAGAAAATTGTATTCGTAAAAAAAATAATGCTCAAGCCCTCAACTTTTTACAAATCAGCCGCTGGCACAATAGGTTGAAAGTATTATTTTTGAGCTCATTATTTTTCACAGTACTACACTGTATTGTCTTAATAACTTAATAAAATGCCAAAACAGAGTTCACGAAAACAATTAGAAACCACAACTCCATATTCCAAGACCCCTCTATGCCCAATTCTTCCTTTAGTGTTCAAAATATGGACTTTGGGTGCATGTTAGATAGACATTGGCTAGTATCGGAACAGTATGCAAGCTTGAACAGACAGAAAATTAAAAGAGCTCTGCAGTGTGGGCCTTTTTAAATGTATCTGATGCCAACAGTGTCATTGTAGCATACCAGCTATTTGGTACAGCATGCGCAAGGACACACATAATTATGCACCAAAGAGCTTGGTGGGAGCAGTATCTCATTGATACTAGCCATTAGCAAAAGCTCCCCACTCTGTGTTAGGACAAAGCCCCTAAGACCCAAAGCTTAAAAGGCCAAAGTGTACCCCTCATGACCATAGAAAATGTTCTGTAGCATATTTTGCAGGTGTAGCCCTTTTTGCACCTCTCTCCTGCTGAAAAGCTCAAGGCAGCCTTTTCTACTGCCTACCCCTTGGCCAGGCCCTGTCTGCACTTCTCCTCCTTGGTCCTCCCCCCCCCCCCCACAGGATTCTTTATCTACATCCACTCCAACATCTGTGACCTAGGGAGGGAAGTCTGACAAGATGTTTGAGAGGCTTACCTTATGACACATAAAGCATAGAAAAGAGCCAGCATGGGGTCACGCTGAGCAGGGCCAAATGTAGGCATGAACCTCGTTGTAAGTCCCCTAACCATACCCCACCATCTCCAGCAGCATCCTTAGCCAGACAGGTGTCTCTGCTGCAGCATGCAGCACAAAAAAAATGCCTGCTAATCATCCCAGTGTCACTTTACAGCTGCTCCTATTCCAGCTGATGGAGTTGATCCCTTTCAGCCAGTGGCCTGGGTTGGGCCACAATGGCAGGTAACCATTTACCAATTTTTCTAGAAGGCCATGCTTGTCTTCCTCTGTGACCTGTTATTCTACTGACCACTTGGAAATTGCTCTCTCTTTAATTTCAGCATAGGCAATCCTTTGTAAGCTGGAATTGCAGGAAGCTATGATTACAGTGGGCAGTAGAAGGCTATTGTCCATTATCTCTTTAGTAGCAAAATAAGTAGCAGGAATATTATAGAGCCTTGCCTTGCCTTGCCTTGACCTCCTGGTATACTATCAGAACTCTTTCAAATGACCCTCACGTCCACCTTTAACTTCCTGGTTCTCTATATATTCCTTTTTATTATTTTTTTTCTTCTATACAGCTGGGTGGCCACTGCATGTAACTCATGTAATTTTGTTTCCTATCCTAAATTAAATTTTAAAAACATAAAAAAATCTAAATTCATCATTATGTTTTTTTTTTTGTTTCAGCCTGCTGCAGCAATATCTTGCAGGGAAGCTCCATAATATATTTTGTTTGTTATTTAAACGTTTACTGTGTTGTGACTATTATCTTTAATATTTAACTATAATAACTTTATAATAATCTAATAGGCTAGATCCATTTTCTTTTGCTGAGTTTAGTAGGCTGTTGATGTATGCTTTATAAGCAGCAGTTTGCATTCTTTGACATGACAGTTTGTTTTTGTGTCCATTAAACCTGCATTGCCCTGCTGTGGCTATTTAATATAGATGCTATGAGTTAGAGTCATAATTTGGAAAAGCTATTGCTTTTAAAATAATTCTTTATAAAGCTGCATACTTCAAGTGAAACTTTACTTTCTCAATCAGCATTAACTATTTTATTCCTTATGCTGCTAGCATTAGTAAATATTGTAGATAGGAAGATATATTTTATTTACTTGTTTTAATCTTTTCGTCTAATCTTTTTTTTTTTTTTCTTACATTTCTTCAAAAGCTTTGTCTTCGTGATCATTTTTTTCATCAGGAGAAGGGGCTTTCTCAGCTAAATGCACCCTTCTGTCTACATGCCTGAACTAAGAGCAGGGATTCCAGGGAGTAAATGCTATATGAAACATCTTCCCTTACACAAGGTGGTCATTGCTAGAAATATAAGGGGATGTTTTTAAAAGCAGGACAAGGAGACATGGATGGATGGATGGGTGAATTTGCTTTGAATGTGAAAACAAATGAAATAGCATTTTCAGTTTGTGGGGCTCAGAAACAGTCTAGTCCCCCAATGCCTCCATGACAGGATGTGAGCAGACAGCAATATACAGATGTGGGTTGGAGTTATGAATCCTTTTCTCACTGATCCAGTACATGTACCCAAATAAGAACATTTGACTTTACCCTACCTTTTATGATCTGCATACTTGTTCTGGGTCAGTGGCTCACAAGGTATTACAGTCAGGGGATCAGCAAAACATCCAGACAACTAGCATTTTCATAAAAAGGTCAACAGTAGCAGTCCCTATATTTCTTTTAGGAAAAAATGTTCATATAATCATTTAGGCCCTGCCATACTATATTTTGATACTGTCCTTCAGTAGCAGAATTGGAGCCATGACCCTGCGATGACCCAGCCAGACCTGACCCATGGCTCACAGTTATACCTGGTAGAATATTATGGGCTTTAATGAAAGGCAAAAACCATTTTGTAATGGGGCAGAAAAATAGTAAGATTCCACTACAACATAAAACAACAATGCCAACAATTACAGAAAAAAAGCAATAATATTACAGGCACATTTTCTATGAATAATAAAGCATACTTGGTGATATGACTGAAATCAAACCAGCAACATACTGTATATCAATATAATGTGAGTGATAGAGGGGTTTTTTTTGGATATGTATTATAGCAGAAAGTAAAAAGCATTGTTTCTTTTTTTTAACATTTTCGGTCTTTTTTGTTTATAGCGCAAAAAATAAAAACCACAGAGGTGATCAAATACCACCAAAATAAATCTCTATATGTGGGAAAAAAAAGGACATCAATTTTATTTTGGTACAGAGTTGCACGACAGTGCAATTGTCAGTTAAAGTAACAGTGCCCTATAGCAAAAAATGGCCTGGTTATCAAGGGGGTAAATCCTTCTGGGGCTGAAGTGGTTAAACTGTGCTAAACCATCTCAGGAATCAACATTTACATCTTATTGCATAAAAAAAATTTGAAAAATCACTCCAATAAAAAAAGACATGTGGCAAAGGGGGTATCCCAGACACATACAGCTATTAGTCCATTAAATACAACCATACAGAAAAATAACAATAATACATATGAATTTAACATCAATGTCAGTAGGACTTCAAGAGCTGTAAAATCTCAACACGTTTCGCCATAATGGCTTCTTCAGGAGAATATGTGCTGGTGATAGCAAAATGAATAATGGTTAAAACAAAACAAAAAAATAAAAAAATTGAAAAATAAAACATAAACCACAAATATCAGATTACTCACAACTGATATAGAGACACCCCAGGGGCTGCCAACAACCACTGGAGAGGAGTGCAAGTGGAGGACCACTCAAAAGATAGAAAACCAATCCTCCGCTGAACCAACATTTTTTGTCTTTTAATTTGTATAACCATTGTTCATTTTGCTATCAAAAGCACATTATCTCCAGAGAAGCCATTATTGTGAAACGCGTTGGGATTTTACAGCTGCTGAAGTCCTACTGATAGTGATGTTAATCATATATGTATTATTGTTATTTTGCTGCAGGGCTGTATTTAATGGACTAATAGCTGTTTGTGTCTGGGATACCCCCTTTTGCGACATGTCTATTTTTATTGGAGTGATTTTTAAAATGTTTTGAATGCAATAAAATGTAAACTTTTTTACTTATGTTTGTTGATACCTGAGATGGTTTAGCACCGTTTAAAGTTCTCACACTGTTGTTATCCATTTTCTAATTGTGATGATTATATGCAGTCACACAATATTTATATTTATACACATCCCATGAAACTGGGAAAAAAAAAGTCAGTGACCAAGCGACCTCTCAGCACAGCACATCTCTGAGCTCCAGGTAGTCCCCAAAAGTGTCCTTCTTCTCAAGCCAACACTTAATTGCAGTTGTGGGTAGTTCTCTCCTGAATTTTAGGGGTCAGCTGCAATCACACACTGGTCCCCAGCAATGGTCACATGACTCCTCGGCATGCTTCTCAAAAGATCAGGCCTCCACTCCAACAGCACTGCTTTGGGACCGCACAATCTGAATACACCATACTCTACATAATTCTCAGCCTCAGTAGTGGCTGCAGCAAGTGTACCCAGGGCTTTCTCAGTTTCTGGCAATACAATTTTAACTTGGCTGCAGTTTCTGTTTCTAGTGGGCACGGCTAAAAATCCCAAGGCTCTGTCATAGCCCAGACTGCTCCTTGGGTCAATCAGAGGCATTCTGATAATGATTCAGGCTCACTCAAGATGGCCACCCCCTGTATTGAAGACACTGCATAGATAAGCATTGCCCATAGTCTCCTTCAAGATGGCTGCTGCAGCTTTTTGTTACAGATAATTCTGTTTTAACTGTCCATATTGAAGGAGGAAGAAAAAACTCTTCAGAAGCTAACCATCACAATACTTGCTACATGCACATATCAAAAGCCCCTTTATGGTAATGATTGATGCTCAGTTCTTCTAAATCACTGGAGCCACCAAAAAGGCTGTACAAGCATCAAATAGTTTAAGTGCAAATCTTTTCCACAGTTAACTGGTTGAACACACACACACTCAATCACATGGTGCAGTTATATACCACAGAGTTATATTAAACTAGAAACACTGGCTTAAAAAAATTACCATTACCATCTTCCGAGTAATAGGCCTCTTTTAACCACTTCCTGCCCGCAGTATGCAAGATGACAGCCACAGGGTGGTTTTATTATCCTGACTGGGCAATATATGACATCCAGCAGGATAAGCAGCTCTCAGTGTGATGATCGGTGGTGCGATGTGTTGCTTTGATACACGGAATCTCAGATCTTGGTACAGAGCCTATGACGTACTTTACCACATGATCAGCTGTGTCCAATCACAGCTGGTCAGATCGTAACCAGGAAGTGCCATTTATCGGCTTTTCCTCTATTCCCCTGGCAAGGTGCGAGTAGAGGAGAGCCGATCAGTGGCTCTCCTGATGGGGGTCTGCGCTAATAATCAGCACGCTGATTATCAGTGCAGACCCATCAAGGGTGCCCACTAGAGCCCACCAGGGATGCCAATCAGTGCCCATTAGGATGCCAATCAGTGCCCATTAGGAATTACAATCAGTGCCCATCAGTAATGCCTGCCAGTGCATCCTCATAAATGCTGCCTATCAGTGCCATCTATCAGTGCCCATCAGTACCGCCTATCAGTGTCCATCAGTGCTGCCTATCAGTAATCATCAGTGCCACCTATAAGTTCCCATCAGTGCCACCTATGAGTGCCCACCAGTGCCGCCTGTCAGTGCCCATCAGTGCTGCATATCAGTGCCACCTATCAATGCCCATCAGTGCTGCATAACAGTGCCACCTATCAGTGCCCATCAGTGCTGCATTTTAGTGCCTCATCATTAGTGCCCATCAGTGCTGCATATTAGTGCCTCATCATCAGTGCATCAGTGTTTTATAATTATCAGTAAGTTGCTGCATCTGCAGGGCTCTAATGAGGATATTGGTAAAGTCTGCATCCTTTTAGATGTGATTTCTATTTGGGAGTATCTCACCCAAAATTACATTTTGTTACAGGGGGTGCTAAAAATCCGACTTGTATCTTAGGGCAAACTTCTGGGAAAATCAATGAGTCAATCAAACAAGCAGGAAATTACATTTTCAGGGGCGTTCTGTGCACACATTCTGTGTACAGAACACCTCCAGGTAGTCATATTGCATTGCCTTTTACAGAAAATTACAGTGTTGCAGATAGAAAAGTAAAGGTCATTTTTAATAACATTCAATTACAATATGATTTGAGTCAAAATTGTATACTCTATAGTATTTCTTTTTATTTGCTATTTTTTCCCACAAAAGTGTAGTTACCCTTTAACCACTTCAGCTCTGGAAGGTTTACCCCCCTTCAAGGCCAGGTCATTTTTTGCGATACGGTACTGCGTTACTTTAACCGACAATTGCGCAGTTGTGCAGTGCTGTACCCAAATAAAATGTATGCCCTTTATTTCCCACAAATATAGCTTTCTTTTGGTAGTAATTGATCACCTCTGTGGTTTTTATTTTTTACACTGTGAACAGGAAAAGACCTACAATTTTGAAAATAAAACAATGGAGGTTATTTACTAAAGGCAAATCCACTTTGCACTACAAGTGCAAACTACAAGTGCAAAGTACACTTGAAATTGCACTTGGAAGATCCGAGGGGGACATGTAAGGAAAATAAAAAACAGCATTTTAGCTTGCACATGATTGGATAATAAAATCAGCGGAGCTTCCCCTCATTTCAGATCTACCCCTGAGATTTACAATGACTGCACTTCCAAGTGCACTTTCAGTGCAATTTCAAGTGCACTTTGCAATTGTAGTTTGCACTTGTAGTGCAAAGTGGATTTGCCTTTCGTAAATAACCCCCAATATTTCTTACTTCCTGCTATAAAACATATCCAATAAAAAAATGGAAAAAAATCTGATTTCTTCATCAATTTAGGCCAATATGCATTCTGCTACATGTTTTTGGTATAAAAAATCCCAATAAGCGTATATTGCTTGGTTTGCACAAACGTTATAGCATCTACAAACTATGGGATAGATTTATAGAATTTTTATTTATATAGATTTTTTTACTAGTAATGGCGGCAATCAGCAACTTATAGCGGGACTGCGACATTGCAGCGGACAAATCAGACACTAAGTGACACTTTTTGGGGACACTAATACAGTGATCAGTGCTAACAATATGCACTAATGACACTGGCAGGGAAGGGGTTAACATCAGGGGCGATTAAAGGGTAAAATGTGTGCCTAGGGAGTGCTTGCTAACTATGTGGGGGTGCTTTTACTATAGTAAGGCAGAGATCTGTGTTCCTGCTTTGTAGGAACACAAGATCACAACCTTCCCTTCTCCCAGAAAGATGATCTGTCTTGTTTACATAGGCAGACTGCTGTTCTACCTGTGTTCTAAATGATTAGCGCGTCCCAGACCTGAAAGTGCAGGATCATGTACAGGTACATGATCATGCCCAAGTAACCCGCTTTGTTGCCGTATATTTACAGTATGTGGTCAGCAAGTGGTTGATGAAAGGGCTAATTGGTTATGCATGCCTCTAAGGCAAAGGTTTACAATTCTCCCCTGCTCCATACAAACCTAAAAAAAAGGTTTTGGACTTAATACTGGCATAATTCAGCTGCAAGCACAGCATGCATATTTTAGATATATGATTAAATCTTATGCCCTGTACACACGATCGGACATTGATCGGACACTCTGACAACAAAATCCATGGATTTTTTCAGACGGATGTTGGCTCAAACTTGTCTTGCATACACACGGTCGCACAAAGTTGTCGGAAAATCCGATCGGTCTGACCGCGGTGACGTAAAACACGTACGTCGGGACTATAAACGGGGCAGTAGCCAAGAGCTTTCGTCTCTTAATTTATTCTGAGCATGCGTGGCACTTTGTGCGTCGGATTTGTGTACACACGATCAGAATTTAACCGATCGGATTCTGTTGTCGGAAAATTTTATAGCCTGCTCTCAAACTTTGTGTGTCGGAAATTCCGTCAGAAAAAGTCCGATGGAGCCCACACACGATCGGAATTTCCGACAACACAATCCGATCGCACTTTTTCCATTGGAAAATCAAACCATGTGTACAGGGCATAAGACGTATAAATGGTAAAGAAAAATGTGCAAGTGATCTTAGACCCCTTTCACACTGGGATAGGTTTACAGGCGCTTTGTGACTATTCATACTGTGGTGGTACGCTTGCGGGACGTTACCAAAAGTCCTGCAAGTGGCATCTTTGGGGCAGGTTGGAAGCGCTGTATTGCAATGAATGGGTAGCGCATCCAAAGCACCTTAAAAGTGCTTTGAAAGCCCCGCAAAACAGAAGTTTTGAACCTTTTTTGGGGGTTAAAACCGCTTCACTAGCGGGCAAAAAAGCAATGCAAAAGCATCTCTAAAATGAGCGGCGCTTTAGTGCCAACGACGGGCGCTGTCAGTGTGAAAGTGGTCTTAATTGTATTTACTGTTCAAGGCCTATGGCCTTACACATCATGCTAAATATACAAAAATCAAGCAGTTCCATAGTGTATTGATAACATTGTGTACAAAACTCCTGTCTTGAACATATGATTTTCTTAAATAGAAATGATTATGCAAATGCATTAAAAAGTAAGTTGCAAGTATAAATCACAGATGTCTCCTTGATGGAAAGTTTGATAAAAAAAGAATCTACAACTCCCAAATCCCAATGTGTTAATTACAAGAAGGCATCTGGTGTATTCATTTATCCTAGGGTAGGGATGAGCTAGGTATAGCTGGGTATGTCTAAATTGATTTGTTTTTCTTAGAACTAGCAATATCTCCACAAGTTTTCTCAAAAAATAAACCACATTTCAGCAAAAAGTGTTTTGTGATTTATTTCAGTAATCATATATACTGGGCTGCAATAAAGTGAAACCAGTAACTATAAGGTTAAGGGTCCACAAGTGACCTTGTGGGTCATTACTACAGGTTAGCTGAATATAGATCAATGAAGAACAAACCATTTTATTTAAAAGGGTTTTATTAGGTACCAAGATAAAGGGCACATTTGTCCTTTACTCCTTCCCAGTGGATGGTGTTCCACACTTCTGGGCAAGCACCTGCCAATTAGAGCTGCACATTGTGCACAAAGCAAAATGAAATAAAAGTAGCAAACTTTGAGTGAACAGCTACCAGAAATCAGATTTTAATCTAAGGTGGACTAAACAGAAAGCCCAAAAAATCCATTATCTCTAAAAAAAAGCCAATAAAGAAATGCTTAAATGAAAACGTGATCTGTTCTCCTCATTTTAACATGTAAATGATCATATACTTCTCAGGAAGGTGTGATTTGACAAGAAAATTAAAACATTAGTGATAATTTGCTACAAAATTGTATGTTCAGTATTACAAAGATTTCAAACAATAGTATATTAAAATGTGTGCTGTCACAGATCATGAGATTCATTTGTAGACTAGCAGAGTTTAATTTAATGGTGCATTTTTCACATGTCAGTTAAAATACACCTAAGATAAGCAATCTCCCATCTTAGAAAACTATCTTTGGAAGTATTTGAGCGTAATAGGTGTCAAGAGCCAACATGTCTTAGTGTTACCTAGCAGATATCCAATATAAACCACACTGGCTACATCACAACAGTGTAGAATGGAGACAGCCTGTTTAGTACATGTCAATTCTTATCAATTATTTACGCTCTGTTTCAAATGATGAGTATAATTGCTGAGCACAAGACCAAGTGAATCTATTAAAGGGATGTCTAACAAGGACTTATGGGAGAGGAAGTAGCTCAATTGATAACAACACCAATTGTAAAGCTAGGCTAAAGCTGACAAGGCTGCCTTTATTCCTGTGGCTGCGGCATGGCCATTATGGTAGCAATTTTGCCAAGGCCTTGGGCAGGGAAATGCTAATGCAACTTTTAAAGGGGATGCTGACTGTGTCTTGAAAAAATATCTCCAATTTAAGGTAAAGTCATCATGAGTATATTAAACAAAGCAATTTAGTCAAATTATAATACACATTTATTTCAACTTCACAGTTTTGAGCACAAGTATGTTATTGCTCTCAAGATTTACTCTATATGCATGCAAAACTGAAATAATATAAAAGGAAAATATGATTAAACAATTGACTGATTGATATTAACCATAAACTGTTTCCACACAGGTGTAATTTATAAGCAGTAGATAAAAATCTTTACATATCTAAGAATGATTTAGTACTTGTTTGCTTTTTGGCAAACCAAACATCCTACTTTGCCAGGTACTTTAACTATATTCATTGTAAAGCTCTGTCATCTATATGACTATCTCTATTAACTTCTGGCAATGTGCTTTGTTTTGCACTTCGTCCTCAATGAGTGCAATGCCTATTTTTTCTTGTCTTACGTCTTTTAAGGTACATGCAGTGATATAAGTGGTTTTATGAGGGTCAACACTTCATTCTATTCACTGGAGATGATAAATTAATAAATGGGAAGGCACAGTTGCAAAAGTATTGGCATATTTATGAGAAACCTTTCAAAGATGTGTGCCAAACAATTTTGCAAGTAACATGGGAAAGAACCATACAATTCTCTTTAGAATAAAAAAAAACTATAGGATTGATAAAGGAGTAAATGTGACATTCACTAAACATTTATAGTCACCAATCACTGTAATTAAAAACACGCCACCAAGAAGATACACCTGCAATGAATGCTTAATAAATGTCACATCCACTGATTTTTTAAATATATCCCTTAGCATTTTATTCTCTAAATGTATGCTTCAGTTGAATGTATTGCTTGTACATTATATTATCATTGTCTGTAGTATTTTGTGTGTAAAAGTCAGTGCATGTGGTCATCACTATTTGAAGGACCACTAGCAAAAAATACAGTACTGTATTATGATTACTGTATGTAGTTAATATATGTAATAATGGTATTCAGTGTACAACATCTTTATGATTTGTTTTATATGCCTTTAGTTTATTATTTTCTATGCAGGCCATGCTGTCTGGCAAAAGTGACAATTACAAGGGCTGGAAAAAATATAAAACACTGTCAGGGGTGCAAACATCATAAAAAATGGTAATGTCACAATCCTTCCAGTGAGATCCTGGGATGCTAACTATTCCAAAGCACATGAGAAGATGCTCCTGCACTGTGCAGGAGTGTCTTTTTCACAGCATTCAAGATTCACAGCATTCCTAAGATCAAACCTGCTAGAAGATGAGTATAACTTTTCTTCAAAGGGTTTTTTACAGCCATAATGTGATGTTTTGGCATGTGGATGGGGGGAGACTTATGTTATAAGTTAATTTGCTTTTTAGTGCAAGGTCTTCTTTAAAGAGATTTTCTGGCTGACAGAGGGAAAAAAATGAAAAAGAGAGGGGCAGAAATCATGCCTGTGTCAAATGGTGCAGGTGAGTCTTGCTAGAGTAGTAACTGTAGTTAACATGGACATTTTAGACTAAGGGGTAAAGCATTCTTGTAGCATGGAGGACATTGATGCTTGCACAGAAATAGCTTTGTATTAGTCAATATAACTAAATAAAACATTTTGTCTTTGTTTTTTGTCTTTAAAGTCATAATAGCATCACATGTTTTCACATCCTTGCTGTCCAATCATCAAAACAAATTAACAGGACCTAGTTCTCAGGGATATATTATGTTATTACGACAGTCTCACTAAGAGTACTAGCCCTCCTTTCTATCTCAGCCTTGTAATTGACAGGGCACTTAAAAGTATAAATAACAGATGCTTTCTGTTTGAGAAGGAACATGATGTACAGAAATTATATATAATTGTCTTTTAAACTTCAAGTGTCACTGTCTGTATTGTATACCTTAAAACAATTAGCCTAGGAGCTTTACTCTGGGAAGGGGATCTAAAGCCAATCACTAAAATTTCATATAAGCTTTATTGTGTTAATGACACATGTTTCTCAAATGTGATCCTGTGTTGTCACCCTGTCACATGTTCCATTTGTAGAAGCTTTGCATGTTGCTGGGGGAATTTTTGTGGGGAAAATCTTTGCTGGGGGGGGGTTACTTAAGGGAAGTGGGAGCTCACTTAAGAAATGAAAGGCTTTATTCTTGAGGAGTTTTTTGCTAGGGGATTTCTCTTGAATGAGGAGAGAATTTTGCTGCAGGAGTTTGGTTAGGAGTGAAAGGGGGAGATGTTTGCTGATGGGAATTATTGCAAGTGTTATGGAGAGCTGGGAACGCACATGTTAGGATTTTGCGACACACAGCATAGCATACAGAGTTCAGAGGTCTGAAGTATGCAATGACTACATTTTTGTACCTTGTATACATTGAGCTTCTGAACACTGATTATATACTCCTGACCGCTTTGCTCTGTATGCTGAGCTGTGCATTACATACTCCTGACCTCTGCACTACATACAATATGTTGTACATGACTTTTAATTGAGGCACACTAAATAATATTTATGTATAGCCAAAAGTGTTTTTATGTTTTGGATAAAGTAAGGCATATTTTAACCACTGTCAGTTTATTTTTTGCTTACTCTATCCTCTTGTGAATATTTAACGTTACTCCCTGACCTGGAAGCACACCAGTGAAAGGAAATTTCTACAACGTTTTCCCACATTTCCTGTTCTGGTCACAACTTTAATATTTCTATTTTTTTTTTACTTTTTTCTTTGTGAGGTAAATTTATCCACTGAGATTACATTCTAAAACACTATCCTAAAACGTTTTGACTCTACGTAGACTTAAAAATATTTTTTGGGGTGCAAGGTCTGTGGCAGTTGTGTACCAATGTATGCATTCTATTTCATACTGTTTCTTTAAGCCCCTCCTACTGCCAACACAATGTCGCCACACTAGGTAAGCAAAAGAGAACTTGGTAAGTGTTTTGCCAAGTGTGTGAAAGATGGAGCTGGATAGGAAGGATCAACATTTTCAATTCCAACCAATAAAATTATTTTAGTTTTGCATAGAGTGAATAAAAGTTAGAACTGCTATGAGCTTTTGTTATTGTCAGTGCTTGCTTTGGGGAGACCTCCCTTCCTGTTATGGAAACAGGGTGTCACAATAAAAAGAAAGAGATCTGGATTAAGGAAGGAACAAAAGCACATAGTCAGATTTCCATTTCTTTTCATGTGCGAGTAATACTCATCCCTTGATTTTTTTTGTCCAGGTACACAGACAGGAAGTGAGGGGAAATATTGTTAATGGTGAATCAGAAAGCAATAAAAAAGTACAAGTTCTAACTCTTAATTCTACCTGAACTATAAAAGCTTTTCCTGAAGGTGGGTTTCAAAATATTGTTGTTATTTGGTTGTTAGGGCAGTCCCATATCTCAGACCCCTGCCCTGATGATGCTGTGGCTCAGCTGTTTCTAGGAATCACAAGTTCACCTTTATTTGAGTTTCTGAGCATGCTCATTAACTCAAAAAGGGTATTAATTGAGGAAATTGCAGATGTGAGTGGTGGTTCCCACATATTTAGGAGTAGTACTATGCTTGAAGTGGGCATGGTGCAGGTATGTTCACTCAGAAGGTGGGTGTGTCAAGTTTGAATTGTAGTCAGGAGTGTTGGTAAGTATGTTATTGTAGGTCATTAAATCATCCCAAGGGCTTTAAATGTGGATATGCTCATGTAGCGGCTGCAATTTTTGCTTCATAATCTAATGCTATGTTTTCCTATGAGCAGTGTTATAGCTTAGCATATAGCACCATCTAGCGGTCAAAATATAGAATGAACTGCATTTTATTTCTTTATTGAAGAAGATGATAGGAAGTGACTGTTTACACTTCACATTAACTTGACCTACCCACAATGCCTAGTGACCTCCCATGAGCATCAAGAGACTGAACTGCATTCTGGGAAGGCTATAAAAGAACTCGGCGTGGCCATCTTGGGGATCTTGGGAACGCATGGCCTGCCTGTGAGGATCTGTGTGGAGGTTTCCAGAGGAGCACGGCCTACACCCATTGCGGAGCGACCCGATCAGCGATCCTGCTGCACTTCAGTGAGCTGGACAGACAGTGAAGCATTACTGGGAAGGATCCAGTGAAGCCTGTCGGAGCCATCTGAGGGTCCCAGGACATCTCATCAAGCGGAGCGGCATAGCAGTGTCGGCCGGCTGGAAACAGGACCGTGTGCACCGGAGCAGAACTGTTCTACTTTGCAGACCTGGTTGGGTGAGAGGGCTGCTGCCCAAAGTTTCATTGACACACTTTTACATATTGCATTTATAACACAGTGCTGCTGGGACCTGTAGTCCCATGGAGGAGATTGAAAGAAACAAACACTGAGTTTAATATAGGCCTCAAGCCTGCACTTCACTATAACTTTGACACTGTGTTATATCAACTTACTCACACTGGAGACAGTTGCACTGTTGCTGCACCACAACAATAGTTCAACATTTAGTTTGCTCTGACCCGGGTTTTGGTAACCACTGGATTACAATATAACCTACACATAGCTAGCAGAAGACAGAAGGAAAGAAAAGGACTACCTCTAATATTGCAAGGCCTTGTATTCTATTGTCTTTCAGAGAGACAGCTTTGCAAAGCAGGGGGAGCTCCCTAGGAATTGTGTGGTTCATTATAACATAACATTTGTTCTGTTATAGTTTTATCAGAGCGGGCTCGGAGAGGAAAGGTGCTCAGAGTGAAGGTGATTTCACTCTTACCTTAGTCTCACTCAGAGGCGCTCTTCCAGGGATCAGTTACTACCCTTTTTTTTTATGTATACAACTTGTTATAAGATAATTCCTTTGTTTTCCTCACTGTGGCATTACGTTTATGTGACAGTGTAAATGTTGTAATTACCATTTTCTACCAATTATAAGTAAAAAATATACGTTCTTGGTTAAGTACAATTGGTGTGGAGTGTTGTTCCTTTTTCAGCAGGTGGAGCATCTGATGTCCAGGTAACAACAAAAGTGTATTTTTGTTATCATACATGTTGTGGGGATTATTCTTTGTTGTCAGTTGCATACCACACCACAGCTGTGTTGAGGGGATTGAGTCTGTGCTATTACACATAATGGAACATGAAGTGCCAGAGATAAGGGTAGCTCCGAGGGTCTGGGATGGTCAGTGGGAAAATTAACAACTTAACAGCTCCTACGGGGGTAGTGCGCTACACTCAAGTATATCAACACTTTAGCAACTTTGTAGTAATAGAATGTTAAATGCATTCTAACCTGAAAACTGGATGCTTACACACGCTTATGTGAAGACTTCCACAGACCAATGCTACTCCAACTGGACCAGGGTCATAAAAAGTCAGGCCATACAGGTCATCAGAAACTGTAATGATCTCATCATGGCAAGTAAGAATAAGCTTCAGGTTCAGTTTGACAGAAAGTTAAAATCTAGTTGTATTTTGTTTGTTTTATGGGTAAACTAAATGGCCAGATTTGGCCTGTTCACCTGCCCAAACCTCTGGTTGCTGCTATAGCTGGAAGAGGTTCATTTAGTGACAGTAACCTTACTGCCCTTAAATGAATGACTACCTGAGCCACCTGTCTGCTTGTTTCACATAGCAAAGAAGCCAGTAGATATCCCAGCTGATGTCATTGATTAAATATGCACGGTTTGTTGTGTTGTGTTGTGGATCATCAAAGCATTGTTTGTCATGATTAACAAAAAATATACACTAGATTATGTGATTTTCAATTAATTTTTACTGTGGAGTTTTCTTTTAGTCATTTCCAGATTCTTATGAAGAAAGAAAAATGGTCTGGTATGGATTTTGGGTAAACTCATGTAATTTTTTTCCCCAAAATCTTTAGCGGAACCTTATCCAAGATAAAGCTATGGTATAGATGTTTTAGAGGGTACCAACAAAAAAAAACAACAAAAAAGTAATTTGGGGTCTACAAAATCCTTGCAAGACCTATTTTTATGTATGCAGCCTAGCTGGCTCAGAATTGGAGTGGCAAAAACTAGAGGGTCCATGTTGATAGGGACAAGGGCCTCATTTTAATATTCCTGGTCTGTGTGTGGGGGGGAGGGGGACTAATTAGAATCCTAAATATTTAAATGAATCCCCACAAAAAAAACAAATATCCATTCACAAAAGAAAAAGAAAATTGTAAATAAATACACACACATTATGACAAAACCTGTTTTTAGCATTGTCCTACAGTGCAAACCTATCATCCAATGATATAGATCCATCATCAATTATGATGAATAATGCCCTGACAACCCACCAACAAAAACACAATGACCGACAGGTGATAATTCTGTTTCCATCAGACTCAATCAAGTAGCTATACTGACTGGTGATGTTGACTGAAGTCATATTTGGTCAATGCTGTTGAACAAGTTATGTGCCGTGTTGCACAACTATATTATTTGTGAAAGCCTATTTTTTCAGGATTAGATTTGTTATTTGAATCATAGATAGCATTTTATATAGATCAAGTAGATGAAAGATTGGAACAAACATGTCTTAACAATTATGTTCAAGAACAGGGTGACAGTTTAAAGCCCAACACTACCATTTTACTTAACATATGAACATTAATTATCATATAAATGTATCTTTAAATTAAAATGTGAATACAGTTTTGCTGAAATAGCAGAGGGATCTGTATTTGTTTGAATACACATGGTGATCATCCTGAAGTTTATTATCCAAAACCATGATGGTTCAGTATTTGCACACAGATACTTGACAGTGATGCATGAAAAAATTGAGACTACAATGCAGTTGGAGTGATAAAAGAAATAAGCTGTCTGAGGACATAAAAGCCTCTGTTTAGAAAATGGCTGGATAAAAAATGACATAACACATTGCAGTATAATGGTATGTATTCAGCTAAAAAATATAATTACAAGCTTTTTTAAAAAACTATACATTCTATCTCATTATTTGCTATATAAATATATTTCTGAGCAGATAATGTTAAAATCCTATTTATTGAGTCAATAGTAAAATTAGTTATATTTGCTTTTATAGCAATTACAAATATAGTTGTAGCTCTCATGCTTCTGTGTAGGCTGTCATAACAATTTATATATGTCACCTATACTGTATCTCTGCTTTGTATGTCATGATTGTCTGCAAGGTACATCAAATGAATTAATTTAGCATGTCAAAATGATTTTCTGGCACAGTAATGCAGGTCTTCTAGCATTAAAAAATACAGTAGTTGTCTTCCAGAAGCAGAAATGGAAAGTGGATATAATTATTTGTCAGTTACTAAATAGACCTGATAATGTTCATACTGGAAATGGAGATAAAAATGTAAAGTGGTATTTCTCACACACAAACAAACACACACCAATTCACACACACAAAGTTACAGATCAGCCTTTGTAATATAGTAGGTCGCCTGTGCAGTGATCTTGTCTGGTAAATTCCTCATACAAAGATGCAAAGTCACCAGCACTCCAAATAGATGGATTTCACCTGTTTATTGTGAAGATGTTTTTGGGCCTCACAGGGTCCCTTTTAAGGTAACATAACAAGAAAATATTAGTTTTGTATGCTTTATGTAACACTGTCTTTACAATAAACATGTGAAAAGCATCTATCTAGAGTGCAAATGATTTTGTATCTTTGTACATTGAGCACCCATCATTACAAGGCTCTGAGGGGTGCATCTTATTTTTCTACTTTATTTGATACCTTTTTCAGACACTACTAATTATTTTCTGTGGTGACCACATGCTCTGTACATCATGCTGCCAGAGACATTGGACAAAGCTAGATCAATGGCAATGATAAGTTAATGTTCCCAACTTGGTAAATAAGGAGGGCATTTACATCTAAGAAAAAAAAGTCTTGCACTTTAAAATAAAGTAGCACAAATATATTATTTTAAAGTGTGGCTGCACTTTTAAGAGTCATTTCCACCACCCTACACCCTCCTAATCAATATTAAACAAACTAATCTTCTTCATTTACTATCAGATGTTGCTGTATAAGCTGAGACTCCAGATTTTTCTTCTAAATACTTCAGCACCCTACTCAGAATCAAACACCTGTCTTCTGCACTTCCATAAGAAGTAATGATAAGTTAACTTAAGTTACCATTACTCCCCATTCCAATGCCTCCGACATGCAGCTGGAGGAGCTCAGGCACAGCGAAGTTGCACACTGTAGAGCATTGTTCATCCCTGGGAAAGCTGTAATATTATGTGATAAAGAGGTCCTGGGATATGATAACTTTTTGAAGTGCACATTTCCAATTTGTGCAAAATGAATGGTAACATCTGTGGGGAATGTGAATGCATTATGCATATGTGAATGCACTACGCACTGTTCAGTAAGTGGTATTTTAGAGACGTATGCTTGCGGCAGATCAAAATAAAACCCATGGGTATAAATGTGACATTCACCAAAGAGTCACTGCATGTTTATCTTTCTGGTGCATGTGTTTTTACTTAAAGTTGATTCACCTGCAGTGAATATTTGGTGAAGGTCACATTCCCTGATTTTAAAAAATATGCCTCTATGAGTTTTGAGTTTTTTTTTCATAATTTGACAGCAGTCTTGAAAGCAGATGTAAATTCCAACCAGATGACATTAAGCTCGCTAAAGTGCCATGTATCATTAACAGCTGCCATTTTTTAAATATAAAATACCATTTTTCTTTCCTTTTATAATTTATAGCTTAACATTCAGCACCCTCGTTGCAGCCACTTCCTGTCTACATTCATACACTCCAGTGATGACATGACAATAATGATGTTATTTCTCAGGGCACGTTTCCTGATGTTGACAACAGTGGACCAGGCCTACATAGTGTGTGTAAAATTGGCCACTTGTAGACTCCATCAGAAGTCTGTGTGACAATGTAAGCCCAATATTGAGGCCCCTTTCACACTTGTGCGACTTGTACTGTGACTCGGTACTGCAAAATCGCATGACAAGTCATACCCCATGATTTCCAATGAGTACAGTTTATATATGTGTGACTTCAAGTCTCAGCTACTTCAAAGTAGTCCCTGAGCTACTTTGGTCTGACTTTGATGCGTCATGAGGTCCATATACCTCAAGATTGCACAGGCATTGCTTCAAATCATGTCGAAATTGAGTCAAAGTTGCGTTGGAGTCGCGCAGCAAAGTCGCGTCAAAGTTGCACGACTTTCGATCTGAAAGGAGCCTAAGAGGCGGGGACAGTGTACCATAACTCTATAATAGGAAGTGCTTGAACACTGATCTTTATAGCAGGATCACTAATTATTATTTTAATAAAAGCTGCATTGGGAGATGGGGACAAAGTGATATGGGATCGCTTTAATAAAACTAGAGAGTGCAAAATGTGGTGTAGCATTGCATGGTAGTCAATCAGCTTCTAACTGTAGCTTGTTCAATTAAGCTTTGACAAAAAACCTGGAAGCTGATTGGTTTCTACATAGAGCTGCACCACATTTTGCACTCTCTGGTTTTAGTAAATCAATCCCTATAAGAGGAAGTGCCTGATAGCAGTATCCCCAATGATTATTTTAATAAAACCTGAAAATTAAAAAATGTTAAAAATCTAATTGAAATACAAAATTAGAAAATATTTTAGTGTTTGTGATTGTGAATACTTTAAAATACGTTACATTGGGGTCTTTACAAATGTTACATTGAAAGACTAATTCTGAGACTCAATGTCTGTTAACTGGCCCTTTTTTTTGGTGTCTACCTCTCAATTCCTGTGCCTAAAGGTAGCAGAAGAGGAAGATTTTCCCTGTATAGTTACTGACCACATTTTTTTCAGCCATCAGAACAAATAGTAATTTCATATAGTGCTATTACCCATATTCTTAGCAAGGTCATGAGAGGGAAAACATTGAAATATTTTGGGTAAAAGATCTGATCTTATCAGAGGGGTGTTACAAACGGTAGAAGATGTTTGGTGCCTACAGTGATGAATTCCCATTCCTACATAAGCTTTGTAAGTTGACTTTGGTCAAGTAAAACACATTTGTGATTGTTTCTCTGAGTCTTGTTTAGAACAAGGGATTTGTGATTTAGCCCACGTTCACATTGGGCTGATTTGGCATGTGATTTGACATGTCAAATTGCATGCCAAATATGAGCTTATTGCCGGTAATGGCACGGGCCAAATCGATTCCCAAAAGTAGTTTATGCACTACCTTTGACAACTTCGGTGGATGATTTCAATAGACATCTGTGCATGAACCCACACAGATGTCTGTCAAAACTCCCCCGAAGTCAGACTGAAATGCTGGTGCAGCTGAACTCGCACGATTTCAAACCCGCCCTCAGTGTGAATGTGGGCTTAGTGTGTAGCTGAATGATTGGTGGGGCTAAAATTGCATCCATACTCAAAATTTTTATCTATTAAAGTATTTACACACTCTTAAAACATGAATTTAAAGCAAGCCTTCATTGACCTCTGTAACTGTAGACACTTGGGAGGACTGCATCTTCAAAGTTCCTAGTAAAGACTAGTAAAGCTCTTTTTGCCTTAATTTCTCAGTTAACAGGTACTTGGTAGGCTGCCAGCCTTCTATTTTAAACAAACACTAGGTGCTGTATCCTATGGGGAACCAACTTATTGCTTGTTTAGAATACAGTATGTAAATACTTTTATTTCTCTAGCCTGGACACAGGACCCTACATTCTTTTTTAGATTTCTTATTTTTTAGATGTTTCTCAGGGGAAGGTATCTGAAGGAGGAGGAAGTTTTTTGGACAATGTTAGAGCGAGCCTGTCCCAAGTCTGTCTCCATTAACATACAATGCAATAAGCCAAGCCTCTACACCTTTAACCCTTTGTTAGGACAGCCAGTTTTCAAATCTAGTTACAATTGACAATGTAGGTTTGTCTACACAGTAAAGAAAGAGTTATTATACAAAGATAACTATACAGACTATTGTATTGTACTATTGTATTTTCAAATATATATTTTTTGTAACATATGCTAAGTGAATGGGGACATATAACAAATATAAAATTGGTGTTCTCCCAATTTGGCTGCAAGTAGAAATACATTTTAAGACATACAGACATCTTTTTATTTATGTTTAATGATTTATACACTAGTTGTGTATACAGTTATGAATTTCATTTAAACATAATATTGTAAACAGTATTTATACTCTTTATATATTATGTTTAAGAATTGACTCATTTGCAAGTAGGATGTTTTGTAATAGACAGATGTCAACAGCTAAATGGCCCTATATAGCATTCTACATAATCCAGCGGTGAGGCTGTCCGTTAGCTCCTTCCACTGGGAAATCTGAAACAATGAGTTAGACAGTGAAGTAGCTGCCATACGCATTTTCAAACAGGTCATTCTTTATAGACAACTTAAAGTAATCAATCTGCCTCTGTGTCTGCATTTAAAAGTGGACAAACCTATCACTGTCTGACTTTTCTTTTACACCTACTCAGTCTACACTGACTTTTGGATCCCACGAGATTCAAAGGTCAAAGTTTATCACAGAGCTTTTTATTTTGTGTATTAAAGGTTGATGTTCATGTTACAGGTTGAACCTTTCTCTTTACAGAAGAACAATAAATTAAAAATTCTGAAATATTTTCAGAAACATATGGAATAAGCACAGCTTCATCATCAATTCACCAAAAAAGGGGAATTGAGATATTTCATGGTGTGTACTGATTGCTATAATTTCTAGCCTCAATAGGACTAGCCTGTCTGGGGCTGATTAACCAATGCAAGCCATATAACTGATCATTCACACATGTTCAATGCACATAATTCAGACCTTGTCTTCAAGGCCTGTTGATTATCCAAATAAGGAAAGGGACTTCACAGGTGACATGGGAAAAAACACCATTCCTTTCTATTACATGCTTGGAAGATTAGGAGTTTAGGGTATTATAGAACAGTAAGTACATCAAAACACAGTATTCTGACATAACATACTTAGTATATGTAATAAATTAAATTGTACATTTAGCTTACCTTAAATACAACAGCAGTACCCCAATATAATTTATTTAAACTTTTTAAAGTAATTTTTGGCTGTGACACCTGACTGTTATCCTGAGTAGGTCTGAAATGAACAGTGCAAATGACAGCCACAACAGATACACAACAGGAAACATAGCAGCAGTTTTCTTTTAGGCCCTTTTCACATTTTGTGATTTGGAATCGCATGCAGAATCACAGTAAAATGCACGATGCACATTTGGGTGCGTTTTTTTCATTCATCAAAATAGAGTGCATCAGCAAAACACTGCAATGTGGCCACTAGCTGTAGCTGACAATAATATTTATTTATTTATTACTAATTATTTACTAATACTTATTAACTATGATTGTCAGCTCCATCCAGTGGCCATAATGCAGTATTTTTCTGATTCACTCTATTCTCATGAATGAAAAACATTTGAACTGGAGATAAAATAATTACCATTTGTTTTTGCCCCCTTTCACACAGAACATGCAATTTCACAGAATGACTAGCTCTGCAAATGTTTAATAAATAAACCCCTTTGTGACCTATCTCTATCTGCTCCAGGGCTATCTGTGACTCAGAGTAAATACAGCAGTTTTCCACAATCACCAGCAGCAACTAGCTCTCCTGGAAAACACTGTTCCTAAGACCCCTTTCACACTGGAGGCATTTTTCAGGCGCTACATTGCTAAAAATAGCGCCTGCACATAGCGCCTGAAAAAAGCCTCAGCTGCAAACCCAGTGTGAACTCCTGGGGTGCTGCGCTGGCAGGGCGCCACAAAAAGTCCTGCCAGCAGCTTCTTTGCAGCGGTGTAGGAGTGATGCATACACCGCTCCACCACCGCTCCACCACCATTCCTTCCCATTTAAAACAATGGGACAGCGCTGCTATGCCGCCAGCGTTTTGCGGGCAGATTTAACCTTTTTTCGGCCTCTAGCAGGGGTTAAAACTGGCCCTCTAGCGGCCGAATAGCTCTGCTAAAATGACGGTAAAGTGATGCTAAAAATAGCGCCGCTTTACTACTGACGCCCGGGCGCTTTCAGTGTGAAAGCACTCTAACTACTTCTACATCTCCAACACACACTGACAAAAGACTGCTGGGACCAATGACCTTTATAGGGGGGTGGCTGGTACATGAGAAAACCCCCATAATCAGCCCTTCTAAGCTTCCTGACCACAAATCAGAGGCTCAGAAGAGCATTGTTGGTAACTGTTTAGTATAAATGTGAATGACTGCATTAGTTCCCAATTTTCTTGAACCACAAACAACCTGAGTTTGAGTCAAACTCCTGTTCAACTCAAACCCAAAGCTCATACCTAGTAACGATCATACTAATTAAATTCTGTCCTAAGATTAGTCTTATTCAAAATTATTCAGCTTGCATATTCTGTTACCCAGCTCCCAATAAGCTGTTAAGTGTGGCACTGGCTCACAGACAAACATTCACAACATGTTGGATTAACCAAGAGTGTACTGAATTATTTGACAATACACTGCCTGGGTGCAAGCAAAATCAAATTGGGACAGATGGATTCCAGGAAGTGAACCCCTTTTCTATATTTATAATTATGAAGCCATGGACTACTACTGGAGGATCTCACTACTTCAGTTCATGAATGATATAAGCCACTTCTGTGTTGAAACATGCTTTTAAAATCACTGTTTTGGTTAGAGAAATAACATAAAAGTAATTCTGTATAAACAGACTAGAAGCCTAATAAGCTCTGCTAAACTCAGAATAGCTGTTAGATAGTATGAAAGCACGGCTCTACATTTGCTATATTTTCTCTAAGTTATTAAGTTGTGAATGCATACTTGGCCACACCATTATAAAAGAATGATTTCCTGTGTATGTTTTCCAAAGCCCTAAATGAGGCATTAACCCTCTACTTTAAAATACATACTGTATGTATCTTATGTTTTAGGAACATAGTGTGAAACGGCGTATTGTGATATTTTCTGGTGTATTTTATTTTATCTTTTTATCTATATTTTATCTACAAATCTATATATTTAGGACAATACCAAAAATACTGATGAGGAAGCTTGTAAATCCTCAAGCGGCTAACTACACAACTGAAATACATATGTGTGAGCTTGTTTTCACACCAAAAGATTAATAAACCTTGGCAAGCAGTCTTGTGATCCAGAAAAGCACAGCGAGGTCTTTCAATCTCTGGGGTTGATTTACTAAAACTGGAGAGTGCAAAATCTGCCACATCTCTGCATAGAAACCAATCAGCTTCCATTTTTTTGTCAATTTTGATTGAACAAGCAGAAGTTAGAAGCGTATTGGCTACAATGCCCAGCTGCACCAGATTTTGCACTCTCTGGTTTTAGTAAATCAAACCCACTGTGAATTCTCTGTTGACTACACTACAGTTGTGCAATGCAGCCTGATCTAGAACCCACATCAGCTGTGATTCGACAATGAAGAAACAGCAGCAAACTTGTGAAGTTAGCACCCTTCTCGTGCCCCTTTTTTCTGGAATTTCTCAAGTTTAATTGGACAACATTGTACAATACAGTAAATACAACCACAATATAATAATTAGTTATACATTCCATAATAAAATTGTTTTTTGTGTCTCTAAACTACAGCTTTTCACATGCATACGCTCCAAGTGCTTTTAAAGCAGAACTAAACTGTATCAATCAATCTTAATTATGTTTACTCCTTAAGCTGTTAGCATTAATAAGTAGATAGGAAGGCACATTAAATGTACTTGCTTTAAACTTTTATTTTGCACTTCTTAAGGTGCTTCCTGGTTTCTGGTCTAGGCCAAAATGATGCCATACATCCCATGAATCTTTGTGGGCATTTATTTTTTCTTCTGGAGGAGGAGAAGGAGGGACTTTCTCAGATAAGCATACCCTCCTGCCTACACATGCCTGACCAAAGGACAGATAGATTTCAGGAAGTAAATGCTACATGAATCATTTGCCCTTACTCAAGGTTGTGTTTAGAAATGCTAGGGGAATTTTTTTTGTGATTTCTCACAAATGAAAGCATGAAGACATGAATGAATAGGTGAGTTTGTTTTGAATATTGAAAATGAATTAACTGGTTGCCGACCAGCCCCCGCAGTCTTACTTTTCCAAAAAGTTACCTTACATCTCTTCGCCTTTTGGTCACTAGGGGTGTGCACGCACACCCGCAGTGTGTGCTCGGAGCCGATGCGAGTACCCGGCAGGCTCGATGACCGCCGGGCACCCGTGATTGCTCGTGACAGAGTGAGACCAGAATCTGTGTGTGTAAACACACAGATCCTTTTTCTCTCAGGGGAGAGGAGACAGATTGTGTGTTCATACTATGTATGAACACCGATCTCTCTCTCCTCCTAGACAGTCCCATCTCCCCTACAGTTAGAACACAGTGAGAGAACACAATTAACCCCTTGATCGCCCCCTAGTTTTAACCCCTTCCCTGCCAGTGACATTTATACAGTAATCAGTGCATTTTTATAGCACTGGTCGCTGTATAATTGTTAATGGTCCCAAAAATGTGTCAAAAGTGTCCAATTTGTCTGCCGCAATATCGCAGTCCTGATAAAAATCTCAGATCGCCGCCATTACTAGTAAAAAAAATGCCATAAATCTATCCCCTATTTTGTAGACACTATAACTTTTGCTCAAACCAATCAATATACGCTTATTGTGATTTTTTTACCAAAAATATGTAGAAGAATACACATCGGTGTAAAACTGAGGAAAAAATTAGTTTTTTTGAAAAATATGTGGGATATTTATTATTGCAAAAATGAAAAGATATTGTGTTTTTTTCAAAATTGTCGATCTTCTTTTGTTTATAGCGCAAAAAATAAAACCGCAGTGGTGTTCAAATACCACCAAAAGAAAGCTCTATTTGTGGGAAAAAAAGGACGTCAATTTTGTTTGGGTACAGCATCGCATGACCACACAATTGTCAGTTAAATCGACGCAGTGCCGTATTGCAAAAAATGGCCTGGTCATTGAGCAGCCAAATCTCCCGGGGCTGAAGTGGTTAAAAATCATTTTTGGTTTGAGGTGCACAGATACAGCTAAGTTCTGCTTTACATGAATTCAAGTAGAGATTATAATTAATACATCTTACAGTGTAACATTGACTCCACAATTGGTAAAAAGGTACAGGTATGGCACATTGAACATATATAAGGTCTGGATATTGTACGCTGCTCTACTTTCAAAGATACTGTTTACCCCTCCACTAACAATACTAAGCTGTCAAATGGCACAGTTTAATGTTAACAGATGTTAAAGTCCCTCCTTATCCAAATAAAAATGTCTCACAACACTGCTGACTGCTACACAATCAAGACACACTTACAGCAAACTAATAGCTCTTAAGTCAATTCCCAACTGCTCCAGCAGTGTACAGCATATTCACTCTATCTGTTGATCCAAGCCAGGCCAGCACAGTCATTTAAATCATCATTGTATCACAATCTCTTTATCTACACATTTCCAGGGATATACAGTACAACTAGCCCCCAGTCTAGCTCCCATCCATCAGTCTTTCCCCCACACTTTGAAGTTAGCTCTTTCTCACTCTGTTAATACAGAAAATAAACTCTTCTCCTTGAACAGCATCACAACACACCTTTATTAATCAATTCTTACTAAACTTACAAAAAATATGAGTACTTCGGGCAGAAACTAAATCTCTGCAGAACCTCTCTAATAGAGGCTGCACTTTCACATATTCAAGGTCAACAAGTCTCTGGATCTCTGTAGAACTCTCCCTCAACCCAACATGTTTCAGAGGTTCAACCTTTCTCATCTGGGGCATCTTACAGTGCTGCCTCTACCCCAATGTAATTACTACTGATATAAAAACATATTCAGTTACTTAGATAAGGTCAAAATAAAATGCATTTTACTATTTTAATGAAGTCATAACTTGATTAAATGATACAATTTTTTATTTGCCCAAAATCCAGCTTTAAATTGTATGTATCTCCAAATATGTTTGTTAGTTTTGGAAAAGGCAGATAATGCTTATAACTCCTGCTAGTTTATTTTTTGCCATCTGGAATTTCCTCCACTTCCTGTCTCAGAGATAGAAATCTGTACAAAGTGAACAGGTGTTTACAATGGAACACTGCTCCTAACCTCTTGTTAAAAATTGTAAAGTTTCAGATTTCCCATTAGTTTTTCTGTCTCTGTGACAGTGGTAATCAGAACAATTAGAGATGGTGAATCCACACAGTGGTAATACAAACAACAATATACATCTTGACTGGGGCTCAAATTCTTCCCTACTTATTCAAAACTTAAATTAAACAAAACAAAAAAAGAGCTTTGCTATATCTATACTTTAGGGTAAAAAAAGTAATACAAAGTCAAACAAGTTGACTTACTAAAAACAAATAGACTGTTTACTTTCTAAGGAAAGTTGCACTTAGTAAGGAAAGTTGTACTATGCAAGTGATTTTTTTTCAAGAACTTAATGAATGAGGAGTAGCTCTGCTAACTTTCATCATTCAATCATGTACAAGTAAACATGCATTTGTGTTCTCTTGCATATGATTGGGTATTCTTTGCAAAGTGACATTTCATTCCAATTCATTAAGCCCTGAGGAAAATCCCCTTGCAATGCAAACAGCTTATTAATCTCTAAAAATAAACAATACTTGTCTTTTAAATAAGTTGGTGGCTATTTGGTTACCTGTAGCTAGCTTCAGTTGAACCCTAATAGCTGTTCTGTATTTTGCTATATCATATGTTATGGAACATATTTAATTTGTAATTCTATGTGTTTTATTCAGTTAATGAAAATAGTTTGATTAATTGTATTTGGTGCATATGGTAATAACATTAAGATGTAGAGACCCTGCCTTTAGCTGGGGTTTCTGTAGCTATATTTTGCATTCTTGCTGCTAGGCTTTAGCCAGTTTGAGCTTCGTTAATATTTTTTGCGTTCACTTGGTTTCTTATGAGCTGAGAACTTAGATAATTTCTGCTTGCTGCTGTTGTGTTGACTCCAGTGTGAGAAGCAGTGGTGGCTGGTGCTCAAATTTTTTTTTTGGGGGGGGGGGGGAGCGCAACAAAACTGAAAAATACTGAAAAGAAAACATCAGTTGCAGCCTCACTGTGCCCATCAATTGCAGCCACTGTGCCATCAATTGCAGCCTCGCTGTGTCCATCAATTGTAGCCACTGTGCCCATCAATTGCAGCCACTGTGCCCATCAATTGCAGCCACTATGCCCATCAATTGCAGCCATTGTGCCCATCAATTGCAGCCACTCTGCCCATCCATTGCAGCCACTCTGCCCATCAATTACAGCCACTGTGCACATCAATTGCAACCTCACTGTGTCCATCAACTGCAACCTCACTGTGTCCATCAATTGCAACCTCACTGTGCCCATCAATTGCAGCCACTGTGGACATCAGTTGCAGCCACCGTGCCCATCAATTGCAGCCACTATGCCCACGAATTGCAACCTCACTGTGTCCATTAATTGCAGCCACTGTGCACATCAATTGCAGCCACTATGCCCATCAATTGTAGCCACTATGCCCATCAATTGTAACCATTGTGCACATCAATTGCAACCACTGTGCACATCAATTGCAACCTCGTTGTGCCCATCAATTGTAGCCACTGTGACCCCCTGGTAGCACTTAACTAGCACAACCCCCCCCCGCTGCACTTAACCAGCACAACCCTAAACCCCCTGGCAGCATTTAGCAAGCACCCCCTCCCACCTGCCTACTTGCTCGTTGTCTGCCCGGCACTTACCCCATCTTGGTGGTGGGTCAGGCAGCGGGTGATGGCTGCGAGCTGTGGGGCAGGCGGTAAGTCAGGCAGTGGCAAGCTGTGGGACAGGCGACGGGTCAGGCAGTGGGAAAGGGAGGACCGAGCTGTGGGACAGGTGGCGGGTCAGGCAGCAGTGAGCCTTGGGGCGGGTGGCAGGTCAGGCAATGGGTCAGGCAGTGGGGAGCTGTGGGATGGGCAGCAGGTCAGGCAGCAGTGAGCTGTGGGTGCCCATCAATTTCAGCCACTCTGCCCATCAATTGCAACTTCACTGTCTCCATCAATTGCAGCCACTGTGCCCATCAATTGCAGCCACTGTGCCCATCAATTGCAACCTCATTGTGCCCATCAATTGTAGGCACTGTGACCCCCCTAGGGGCACTTAACCAGCACAACCCCCCACTGCACTTAACCAGCACAACCCTAAACCCCCGGCAGCATTTAACAAGCACCCCCTCCCACCTGCCTACTCGCTCGTTGTCTGCCCGGCACTTACCCCATCTTGGTGGTGGGTCAGGCAGTGGGTGATGGCAGCGAGCTGTGGGACAGGCGGTGTGTCAGGCAGCGGCAAGCTGTGGGAGGGGTGGCTGGTCAGGCAGCAGCAAGCTGTGGGATGGGCGGTGGGTCAGGCAGCAGGAAAGGGAGGACCGAGCTATGGGACAGGCGACGGGTCAGGCAGCAGTGAGCTTTGAGGCGGGTGACGGGTCAGGCAGCGTGTCAGGCAACAGGGAGCTGTGGTGGGCAGTGGGTCGGGCAGCGGTGAGCTGTGGGTCAGGCGGCAGCTCTTGTATCCTCAATGCTTCCGCTGTGCATCTCTACTTTCCTCCTGCTGGGCGTCCAATAGGATCACCTGTCCTTTCAGCCAATCAGGTGATGGGTTTCAGACCCGCTTCCTGATTGTCTGGGAAGAGTATTAGTATGGCGATATTGAATATTCATTTGTTATTATCACAGAACTGGGTGGGCTTCGAAAGCAATGCTCTGCGCCCAGAGCCCACCCATTTTTGAAGCCTATTAGAGTCTCTGGCTCTAATTTAAATGCTTAAAAAAAAACATCCCCCCATTGGAATCCATGGTCCGGCGTCCCTACATGTAGATCAGGGCACCAGACGCATGGATGGGGAGGGGGGGGCAGTGCCCGTGCACCCTCTATGGACGGGATGCCACTGGTGAGAAGTAACAATGTACGGAGTTATGAATATTTACCTGCCTTGACCACTCACTGAAGGTTTTATTCCAGTAATGTGGGTTGAGGAAAAATTATAAATATTTGAATCACCCTTCCAGAAAAGAGTTTGACTTTCTTGCTGGATTTTGGCCTAATGAAGATGTAACAGTCAGGAGGCATTTTCTTTTGCTTTGCCCTAGCTGGAATCATGCACTAAAACCCATGGAGTCTTAACTAGCATGTGCCAGGGCCTGTAGAAACAGAAGTGTTTGCTATGCTGAAGAATGTTCAGGAGATTTTGGGAGAAGCTGCTACTGGATAGACATTGTATGGATATTGTACCTAATTACTACCATTTTTAAGGTATGTGTGACTGCTGACATGGGCTCATAGGCTCTACACCTATTGGGTGGCTGCTAGAAAATATAAGGGTCACCAATAGATGCTTTTCAAGCATCTATTGTAAATGGGGTCTTTTTAAGGCACCTGTGACTGCTCACATGTGGTCAGAGGATCAATTCCTATTGGAAATCTTTTAGTAAAATATTAGGGCCACCAATAGTTGCTATTAAAGGATCTACAGACTGCTACTGAATAAAGTGAAGCCCCCATCAACTCTTTTTTATTACTGAGAGGCTGCTACTGAAGAAATCAATCACCATTCATTTTGTTGCTGATACAAAAAGGCCAGGGATAATTTGCTGTTTTTCAACATCCTGTACCCTTAATCCTCTCTCCGCAAGTTCATTAAGCAGAAAAACTATGATAAAACCTAGGCAACTGGCATCCAAATGTTTGTTTTACCTCTGCAATAAGACAAGGTCCCAAGGGTGTCATAATGCTAGCCTTGTTATCACTTGGGGTGCCACAAAGTTAGAGCCCAAAGGTTGAGCCAAAATGTTTGTGCATCAATAACATTTATAGAGTCAAGGTGAGTTAGGAGTCAGAACCAAACATTCTATATTTCTCCACATTCTTCATGGCTGATTTAATCTTCTGTTCTCAGTTTGCAACAAAAGCCTGTGTAGAAAATATGCATCAAAATCACTTTTTAGTACTCTGTGTAAATATCTTTAAAAATCTCGACTGAATAAAACAATGCCTTTTATCTACTGAAAAGAGGCAGCCCATTGAAAGGTTTCAATACTATTAACATGAATTACTGAACTTGAGGATTCATCTTTCAAACCAAACACAAGTTTTTTTTCATTATTAACCAACTACTGCAATTTAGAAATTAGAATAGCTTAAATAACAACAGTAGTTTCCAGCCAAACTCATACTGCTTTGGAGAGATGAAGTCATTTTCCAAAAACAATAATTATACAGAAAACAATAAAATGTTATTTAAAAAAAAAACATATCAGAGGCTCTATTAATGGAAATGTTCAAATTCACTCAATTCTACCAATTCCCCAAACTAATAAATTACAAGACGCATAACCACTAAAGCTACCAACATGTATTATAAACTCATGATTGAATGTGAACTGTATGAGGAATTGACCAATACAATAATTAATGATATCACTCATTCCTGATGCCAACCCAATTTGATGGACTGCCAATGGAATGCATACCCTAGCTAGTGGTTTATCTTCTAGCTTCCTTCAGTCACACTGTGATACATAATATAAGTCTACATAAGATATTGTGTTAAATATACCCCTAATAATGGCTGTTGCAGAGAGAACTGGAAGATACAGATGTATCTGTTTTACCATAAACTGACCTGTTAATTATCAATGGTTATGAAATTTAGTCAAATCTGCTTTTCCATGTGTGCTTGCAATAGTTCAAGTTTTTTTTATTTTGTCTCCAAAACAGTAGCAAAGGGCTAAATGGAGCTCAGTCTTTCTCCATCTGAGGAGGAAGCATGGCATTTTGAAAGGACTTATCTGACCATATTATCTGTAATGGAATGAAGGAATTATTTAACCACAGTACAGGAACCTCCCAGAAAGTTATGCTGGTGTAGCGCTGGTAGATTTATGATCTACCATCTGATAGGTAAATTTAGTGAATTGCTCATTATAGGAAGTTAGATTTGCCTCTGTTCCAGCTTGGCTGACGTTGCGTGTGGTTCCACATTGTGCCGGTGGCTGTCTTTGTCACCATCGGCGGGTGTTGGAAAAGCAACGTGTTAAAGCGGATGAGTGCTCCTCTGTCCTGGAGACAACTCGGTGGAGGTGGTCCTCCGAGTTGCATTCTGGGAGAGGGTAATTATGGGACAGACGCCATGTTTAGGGGTTCGTTTTCAGCCACCTGCTGGCCCTCCTGGCCAACAGGTATGTGTTAGAGTACAACCTCGTGGTCCTCCGTTCCGGAGGCCCGCGTCGCTGCGGCATGTGGGTGGGCCCAGAAGCCTGTCTGGGGCCTACCACAGCAGCCGAGGAATGGTCCTGAGCTGTCTATCCAGAGTGAAGAAGCTGGACAACCGAGAAGATCCCAGGGGAGGACCCATCATGGAAGGATCATGCAGAGTGCTGGTCTGGAGAGGGGCCTGGTGACACGGTTGGAGGGCGTATCCTGAAGTAGTCTTATTGCATGGTACTGCCGGGTTGGCTTAAAGGTCCAAGTACTGTGTCTGACATTCATTGCAAACCAATACATCCTGTGGCAGAGGATCGTACGGGTTTATTTCAAGCAAGTCTGTGGCAGAGACTTTTGTTCATGCTACGTACTGGCTGCTAGGCAAGTGAGAGAGGCCTATCCAGGCGAGCAAAGATCGTGTCCCACAAAAAGGGGATTGCATTCAATTACAGTATTCAACTTTAAAGGATGTTCTAAAGAAACCTAAAGAAAGGTATTTGAGCTTCCCTGCAGTTTTCCTCCTGCCTCTTTCCTGCTACTTCCTTCGTTACTTGGTTTAATAAAGCATTGAAAACGTACTCAAGTGTTGGTGCTTATATCGTCCAGAGGTAAACTCAACGGAACCCTAGACCCGGTGCCGGTGAAACAGAGGTATCGAGAGTGAAGGTAACAGCCCGCTTAAACCAGCAGCTCCACCGAGAGTTAGTGCTACACTGGTATACTCTGTGATGCACTTAATTTGTTGCTAAATTTTTAAAGACAGGTCCACAGTCCACACAGCAAGTCTTAAGAACAGGAGGTTTATTCACAAAGATCAACCAAGGCGGTAACATCAGTGTGAGAATGACTTGACGCATTTCACACCGTAGTGCTTATTTTTAAGCCTTATGACTAAGCACCTCAGTATCAAATGTGTTAAGGTGTTAACACACTTCTGTTACCATCGTGATTCATCATTGTGAATAAACCTCCTGCCTCTGCTGCGTAGACCCATCTTTCAAAAATGAGTATGCTGAGTGTGGCAAAGCTGTGGAGATGGTGGCTGTCCGGAGGTGGTTGTGTTTTTTTTTCTGATGTATGGCTGTGTCATTATTATTTTTGTACCCTAAAGTCATTTTCTGAACAGGTTAAAGTACCTAAATACCAATGTATATGCTTATAAATTAGATGTCTTCATTTTCGTGAGTCCTCCCCCCAGCCTCTATATCCTCCTAAGGTTTGGAAGCACCTATTTTTTGAGGATGGTGCAAATTAATTTCATGTCTCACTTACTTCTGAAAAAAAAACAGGTCAGCATTTGTGGGAAAATGGGCAAGTAATGACCTTCTACATGATTTTCATAATAAAATAATAAATGTTTTCTTATGCAGGGTACAGTGTGAAACAAACATGTTATCAAAGCATTAATTTCTTAAAGCTAAATATCAGACAGATATAAAAGAAACCCATTAATACAACTCTGTAACCACAAATAAATCTGTGTAATTTCTTAATTATATTTAAATGCAAGCAGTACCTAGATTTGAGTTAGTATCAGCCTCTTATGCCCTGTACACACGATCGGACATTCCGACAACAAAATCCATGGATGTTGGCTCAAACTTGTCTTGCATACACACGGTGGAACAAAGTTGTCGGAAAATCCGATCGTTCTGAACGCGGTGACGTAAAACACGTACGTTGGGACTATAAATTTGATCGGAATTTAACCGATCAGATTTTGTTGTCGGAAAATTTTATATCCTGCTCTCAAACTTTGTGTGTTGGAAATTCCGATGGAAAAAGTCAGATGGAGCCCACACACGATCAGAATTTCCGGCAACCCAATCCGATCGCACTTTTTCTGTAGGAAAATCCGACCGTGTGTACAGGGCATTACAGTACATGTACAGGGGAGCTTAAGGAGGAGAAAATAACAGCACTGCAATAAGACAATCAGGTGTGTTGCAGAGCAAGAAGCATGCTGATAGGAGGAAAGGGATAAGTGAAAGAAAGATGAGCTCATCAGTGTGCTGCTTCCCCTTCCACTTTTCAGTCAAAGGATAGGGTAGGGAAGCTGTAAGTGAAAGTAAAACTGCAGCAAAGACATATCACTCTCCCTCCTGCTAGGCAGGACTGTGCTGTTTGGCAGAGATGTGTCATTTCAGAACTGGATGGACAGGAATACACATATATTTGCTGTTAAAATAGCTCATTTATACAGTATGTATATAATGTGGACATTAGGCTGCATTTTATCTGTGTACTAAGCTGTTTGCCTGGACCTTTGCTTTTAACCTCCCTGGCGGTATTATTATTTCGGATTTTAGGTGCCGAAAGCGGTACAATTATTTTGCATGGAAATTTGGCGTTTTATATTGTAGGCCTGTAATTCTTAACAATAACACACTTAAATCTGTCCAAACAAGAGTCTAGTAGATATCCCGGGTATGATGAAGTTTGAAAAACAAAAACATAAATTATAATATAATAAATAAATATAAATAATTAAAAAAAATAATAATATAATAATAATAAAATACATTTCCCCACGATTCACTATCGCTGAATTCTGCAAATGTTCAAATTTACTATCGCTGTTTTCTAGCTGGTCTAAAGCCACTTTTGACGTAAAGGGACACTTTTTGGTTGCTATGGACAATCTCCAGTTTCCAGGCAGAAAGAACAGTATATATAATATAAAACTGCATGCAGGGCATGGGCCAAAGCACTGGGGACAAAAGGGATGTGAAATAATTTAATACAGTACTGTAATTTGTAAGATTACAGTACTGTATGTGTTATGGTTTGTACATTTTTTTGAATTTGCCGCCAGGCTCCGTCCCCGTGCGTCGCAACGCTCGCAGGGAATGGAGCCTGGCACGGAGAGACTTCAGAGGAGACAGAGCCCGCAGACACAGTGGGGGACATCGCAGGATCCTGGGGACAAGGTAAGTAACTCCGCACCAGGATCCTGCAATGTAATCCCGAGTGTGGCTCGGGGTTACCGCTAATGGGACTGAAATTTAACCCTGAGCCACACTCGGGAATACCGTCAGGGAGGCTACGGAAAAGTGTGTGCATTGCTGAATTAATGGCTGTTTCTAGTCTCCTGCTGGCTGTCCTTCTTACCCTCTTGTTTCAATACTTCGAGCTGCAGAAGGTGAAAATAAGTGTTTCAGACTTTTCTCTAAAACTTCTGATCTGGAATCTCTCGCTCCCTCCCCTAAGATTGCCCTACTGTCTATTCTTCGGGGCTCGGTCAAATCTCAGAAAACAAATCTCAGATTTTTCCTTTCAGCTGCATGTCAACTTATCACTAAATTCTGGAAAACTGATATTACCCCCCCTCTAAACATGTGGGTAGATACTTAGTGATACCATGCTCATGGCAGAGATGCAGGCAAGAGAAATGAACATGTGGGAAAAGCATAATCAATTGTGGTATGTGTGGCTCCATTATTCCACCTCAGATACATTTCGGAGGAGTCTCCTTGGGTAACCAGGATATGCCTTGCTACAATGCTTCCCTGGACTTCTCTGCCCTATTATGGACTCACATTCATTATAGGTGCTTCAGTTTGGACTACCCTTTTCTATTTTATGTACCCCCTATTTTGTCATGTTTTTATTCA
This sequence comes from Aquarana catesbeiana, assembly GCF_042186555.1. Taxonomy (NCBI): domain Eukaryota; kingdom Metazoa; phylum Chordata; class Amphibia; order Anura; family Ranidae; genus Aquarana; species Aquarana catesbeiana. The sequence continues at coordinate 413,252,728 of NC_133324.1, forward strand.
AATTTTGAAATTACGAGAATAAAAAAAAATATGTTCAACCTAAAACTCCTGATCTAAATACTTGTTTTGGGTTAGTTGAAGGAGGCCAGCAATTAAATGGCAGGTTTACTTTACCCCACTACTTCACTGCTACTACTATATCTGCCAATAACCAACAATATTCTAAATTCCTATACTTCTCATAATAGAATTACTTCTCATTTCTTGTTCAACATGAGCGCTATAACATATTGTACAAATTGTATTACATATTTTTTTGCATGCTATCTGAAGGGACCTATCAAAGAGTTTATCAAGAGCCTGTTGCACTATTTTGATTTGCCTTAACATTGTATTGTATGGCTATAGACAGCTATGGCTCCATAATGTGACATTTAAAAACCACAGTTTCATGATATAAAATATAATTCCTTTTTTAAAGCAGATTTTATAGTTTTACAAAGAATTAGGAAGTATAATATTTTATATAGAAACATATGTATAGTATACAGGCAGTCCCCGACGTACGAACATCCGACTTACAAACGACTCCTACTTACGAACGGCCTCATTGCCGGCTGCTTGTGCTCCACGTTGGTCCTGGATACCTCCGAGCAGCTATCTTGCCACATTCCACACTGCAGTACTTTATGTACTGCATGGCCAGAAGAGCCCCAGAAGCGCCAGGAACATCCCACATCCCTGCACAGGCGGATGCCAGAACATCCCACATCCCTGCACAGGTGGAAGTTACACTTACAAGCAGTGTTCCGACTTATGAACAAATTCCACTTATGAACAAACCTACAGTCCTTAATGTGTTCGTAACCCAGGGACTGCCTGTATACAGTAACTCTGCCATCATTATGTCCACCTATTACTATTCAATGAGAAGTGATCTGAATGCTGGTCAATTTACACCATGCAGTCTAAGAAAAAGATATTCATAATCAATCAATATATATGCAACATTCAAATGACAAAATGTACCATATATTACAATAAAGTGCCAAAGTGCAAAGCAAAAAGATGATAAAGTCCAAACAATAAATAGATGTGAGTGTTATCCACTCTAAAGATCACCGTGGTGTATAACTGGATTAATATGGATGACCACCGAAAGTGTCCAAATAATCCATGGATTATTTCAAAGTGCAGATATCCACCACTGGAAAAATTTAACACGCTTATCGAAAAATGTGGATTCGAAAGCTGAACGGTACAGAATCAAATGAGCTTATGTAGCAGTAGATCACCAAGGGTATGATTCTTCTGTATAGTAGCGAGGAGCGACTCCAGATCTTCAAACGGGGCTCAATAGGAAGGGACACTGCTTGCTCAATCCACTCTCCCATAACATAAGTACATCCCAGGTCCACCCCAGGTGATGTCAAGTTTGATATAACGCATCAGGTCGAGTTCCCACCAAGGCCATTGCGTGTTACATGCTTATTCCCTGTGATCATATCTGTGTCGGATTTACTGAAACAGCACTATATTATATTGGTTTGTGTAAGTGTTCTGTACAATTTCAATACATTTTTTATGTTACGATTTTACACTATGTGTGAAAGCTTGATGTGTCTTCACACACATGTTTTCTGATAAGCGTGTTTAATTTTTCCGGTGGTGGATTTCTGCACTTTGAAGTAATCCAGGGATTATTTGGACACATTCGGTGGTTATCCATATTAATCCAGTTATACATCACGGTGATCTTTAGAGTGGATAACACTCAAATCTATTTATTGTTTGGACTTCATCATCTTTTTGCTTTTCACTTTGGTACTTTATTATTATTATTACTATTATTATTATTATTATTATTATACAGGATTTATATAGTGCCACCAGTTTACGCAGTGCTTTACAATGTTAGGGCAGACAGCACAGTTAAAATACAATTCAATACAGGAGGGATCAGAGGGCCCTGCTCATTAGAGCTTACAATCTAAGTGGGAGGGTCAAGTTATACAAAAGGTAATAACTGTGGGGGATGAGCTGATGAAGAAAATAAAAGTACAGTTGCTAGGTGAGGGCAGGATAGGCTTCTCTGAAGAGAAAAGTTTTCAGGTATAACCTAAAAGTGGATAGAGTTGGAGATAGTCAGACAGATTGGGGTAGGGAATTCCAAAGGATGGGAGAGGCTCGGGTGAAGTCCTGGAGGCACGTATGGGAGGAGGTGATGAAGGAGTTGGAGAGCAGGAGGTATGAAGGGGGCGATTTGGTTGGTATTGTAAGACTAGGTTAGTGATGTAGTCGGGGCAAAGTAATATATGGTACATTTTGTCATTTGAATGTTGCATATATATTGATCGATTATGAATATATTTTTCTTAGACTGGATGGTGTAAATTGACCAGCATTCAGCACTTTACTGGATACACAACAGCACTTTGATACTTGAGTTCATCACATATCATCTTTTTATCACTTTAGCACAGCACTTGTTTAACATTTTCATTTTCACACAACATATGTCAATTGTGGTGCTAGCAGCTTTCCTTATGAGCTATTAGCGCAGTATTGGTTTATAGAACGAGTAACAACCTTTTATTAACCCCTGACTACCGATCAGAGGAAAGATCCCAGTGGCTTATTAAAAGTTGAATTCTGACTAGTTGTTATTAATTGCTGCACATCACTGCACTTTGTACAATATTATTGCATTTGTGCAATTCTTTCATAAACTGTAATACAAACAAATAAGCCTTAATTTGCCATAAAACATTAATTACAATGAAAATAGACATCCATGAGAGCCTACTAGTGTTATAATGGGCTATAATGGGTTATAATTTATAATGGGCTGTTTTTTTTCTGTTTAAAGATGCAGTGAAACTTAAAGAGGTGTTCCAGCCTGGGGAAAAAAAATTAAAAGTCAGCAGCTACAAATACTGTAGCTGCTGACTTTTAATATATGGACACTTACCTGTCCAGGGAGCCCACGATGTCGGCATCCCAGCCAAAGTTTGGGTCAGGTGCTGCTGCCGCCATTTCCACTGAGGGAAACTGGCAGTGAAGACTTTCTGCTTCCCAGATGGTTCCCTACTGAGCAGGAAAGGGGGGGGGGACTTCAGAGGGATGGTACAGCAGCACCAGCTCCTGAAGTAGGGACAGGGACCTGTCAAAAACAGGTACCCCTTCCCCCCTCCCCCCTTAAAGGTGCCAAATGTGGCACCGGAGGGAGGAGGAAGCAAATAAGCGGAAGTTTCACTTTTGGGTGGAACTGTGTTTACTGGATTCCAAGCCCAGTTATGTGGTATAAGCTTTTATATCATACAAAATCATACTGCATGAAGGAGGACACTTATGGTGCATAATATAGGTCTGTTATAAAGGTCCAAGGAAGAGGATGTGTTAACCTGTTTTATGCACAATAGTGCATTTCAAATATTTTTACAATACAACTCACAACTAGAAGTCATCATATTCTTGGAAGTTTTTATCTAGTTGGGTGAGATCCCTATTAAGGCAGCACACTGTTAAAGCTAAAATCCAGAAACTTGTGAATAGATTCACATAATAAAAGGCACACTATGATTAGGCAGGAGGAAGGAAGGGGCAGGCAGAGGAGCTTTATGTGACTTTGCAGCTGCTGAAGATGAGTTTAGAAGGTCCGGCGTCGGAGTACCAGAAGTATAGCAATAAACTATGCTCCTGCCACTCAGTAAGAAAGTAAGTTAAAGAGATAAGTCAATGAAGTGGCATACACCTCCTTGAACCTATAGCCAAAGTAATCTGGCACATTTTAGAAAATGGATGACTTCCTGGAGTTTACAGTAGTTTTAAATATTTATTCTGGCAGAAAAAAATAAAAATATGGGAGAGCTTCCCCAGCATCCATGGAATCCCTCATTGGACACACCATGGAGGACCTTTTATTGTCCCCCATGGAAGCAGGCCTAACACAATATCATAGCAGGGAGGCATTCTCAGAACAGCACCCTGAACTACCTTTTGACACAGCTTTCATGTTTCTAAAGTTCTCTGAGATGCTGGACGGGGGCTTAACCTCCATAGCAGCTAAAATAACTGGGAAAATTAAAGCAGACCTACAGAAGCTGAGTTCACGCATGGAAGCAAACTGTATGCTACTGTAGCCGGGGCTAACCAAAATACAGACCGGATACAAGACATCCAAGACCAATTTGAGACCGCACTTTCTAAAATAGATGATCTTGAAAACAGATCAAGAAGGTATAAATTTTGGATTAGGGGGACCCCGAAACTGTCACAGATACCCCTGCTACAGTCCGCTCCATCATTCAGGAGCTAATCCCGGACATCCCGCAGCACAGACTAAAATTAGATCGGGCACACAGAGCCCTAGGACCACCTAGATCTGACGGGCTTCCAAGAGACATAGTAGTGAAACCCCACTTCTATGCGGTCAAAGAGGAGGTCATGCAACGAGCCTGCTCCAAACCCCAGCTGCAGTACCAGTCCCACCCTATCCAAATATTTGCCGACTTGTCACCAACCACCATTCAGAAACAGAGGTCTCTAAATCTACTCCTATTGGCTTTAACCCAACAAGTAATAAAATACAGGTGGCTATTCCCATTTAGCCTCAAGTTTCAATAAAAGAACAAGTCCTATACGTTCTCCAAATTTCTGGACGGTGAAAAATTACTCTTACGCCTGGGCATCATCTCACAAGCCCCTGCATCCCCACCATCGGGATCAGCTGCCAGAAGATTGAAATGTCAACTCTGCATGAGTCCAATAGTCCCACTGTGGCAGAAGCACAAACCTAAAAGTCTAAGGACTCCAACCCCACCTGATAAGGTAGCTGCCTGCAAAAGGCCTTCTGCTCTCTAACCTCATCCACACTGGGGTTCTAACCCTCTCTGCGAACTCTGATATGGCTCCTTAGAGTCTTGGCTACTCCACCAACTTCTGGACTTCCATACCTTTCCAGGGAAGATGACCATACCACTTCTATATGCTCATCCCCTACCGCAAACTTCGGAATGGACCCTGACCCATCAGCTATAACTAATTGGTGGCTACAAATCCTCAACTCCAGGACTATGCCATTCTACCCCTAATGATTCCACACTTTCGTCTGGAACACCACTTCAAGGAACCAAGCCTCCTTCACCATGGTATACTCTTCTTCCTGCTCATACCGTACAGACCTTTATCAACAGGAAACTTACCCTCATTTCAGAGTTTCTTCAGGACATGCATGCCCTAAAGACTCTCCCCCTATCCACCGTCTCCCCTTCTCTCCTCTCCCACTCCCTACCCAACTACTTACCCTCCCCCTCCCTCTCTGCCGAATTTCTGCCTATGTTTTCCCATAACAGTTTTGAAAAAAGCATGAGTTTTAGATGTGCTGTTACTTTACTTTGTTTATAATGTTCTTACATAACTTAGGGTGCTGCGAGCGGAGCAGCACACATGTGCCCTCACCTGACCAGGGGATATGTTTTCTCCATTTCACCCGGCCACGTCCTCTCCCTCTCTAGAAGAGGTAGACTGTACATATCCACTTGAGGGCGCAGAAGGTCCACGCCTTCCTGCCCCTCAGATGTTTTTCCTTCTCATTCTCTCTTTAATTCTGCTCTCATCTTCTACCTGCTCTTCTAATATTATCCTCTCTTCTAGTTGTCCTGACGGAACCACACACTCCACTGGAATGATCAAAGGGACCCCCTTTCACAGAAGCTCTTCCACCGCTGACCACACCGGACACCTACAGGTAAATGGCTCTACACATCCTGAGATGCTCCTCCTCTCTCTCCATGGCTAACATTGACAGTTCACCCCCTTGCTACGAGTCATTACGCACAATACACAGGGGCTAAATTCCCCTATCAAATGTAGAAAAATATTCCAATATTATCACAGCTAGAATATTGACATGATACTTCTCCAAAAAATGCACTTCCCAAGACTGTACAACCCCAAGTTCATCCACCCCAAATTCCTCACCTTCTACTTGGCCAACGTTGAGGACAAATCAAAGGGTGTAGCCGTACTTTTCTGACATAACTGTAAATTCTCACTGCAGTCGAAACATAAAGACCCAGAGGGTAGATTTCTCCTCATTAAGGGAGTACTAGATGACCAGCTTTATTCTTTTACTTCATACTACGCAACCCAATCAGGGCCAAGCCAATTTCTTGCACTCCATGCTGCAGACTCTGGGCCCTTTCATCGAAGGCACAGTGATTTTTGGCAGCTATTCAAATATAGCCTTTGACCCAGGACTAGACAAAAAACAAGCCCTGGGTGCACAAACCATCAGATCCACTAAACAAAGTCTGTGCAACGCTAGGCTAATATTCCAACACAAGTTAATTGACATCTGGAGGGAACTCAATCCTTCAAAGCAAGACTTTACACACTACTCCCACCCTCATAAATCATTCGCCAGGATAGACCACATCTTAATAGACTCAACCATGATTTCCTTGGCACACAAATCTTTCATTAGAGACACAGTATGGTCTGACCACTCGCTAGTCTTCCTAATTATAAAAAGACCACAGGGCCAGAAAAATCCCAGACACTGGACACTGAACAAATCCATTCTCAGCAACCTGGTGAGAACCATAGAAATAGAAAGATCCATAACTGACTACTTTCACAACAACAACGTGGAAGAGGTCTCCCCCACTACCCTCTGGGCAGCACAAAAAGCTACCATTAGAGGGAATTTGATACAGCTCTCATCCCAACTTAACCGAGCATGCAGAGCAGATACAGAACGCCTGGAAAAGGATTTCCTAAAGCTCAGCAAACAACACAAATGAGACCATAAAGCTGTTCCCATATCCGACCTAGATGCATCTAGAACAGCACTTACGTTTAAAGCAGAAAAGAGTCTGAGATGGAGCGGAGCCAGGTTTTACCAACACAAGGATAGAAAGGGCTCGATGCTAGCAACAGGTCTATCCCCCAAAATGCATATGCAAGCACCCCCCACTATACATCTCCCAGGAGGCATGTCAACACACAATTCTCAAAAGATCATGGAAGCTTTTTATGATTTCTACACAAAACTATACAAGGGGAACAAGATTTCTCAAGCCCTGGCTAACTCCTTAGACTCTCTACCTATCCCCAAACTAGGAGACCCATACCGGGACATATTTGAAGCTCCAATAACAGCTGATGTGGTCATCCAAGTCATCAAACATCTAAAACGGGGCTCGGCCCCAGGGTCTGATGGCTTTTCAATCCCATACTATAAAACTTTTGCAGCTACTCTCTCCCCTTACCAAGCTTGATTCTTTAACTCCCTCAGGCAAGGCACATCCTTAGTACGTTCTCTAAACTCAGCATACATCACCATAATCCCAAAGCATGGGAAGGACCCTAGTGCAGTCAGTAACTACCGCCCTATATCTCTGATAAACAATGACCTGAAAATCCTAACCAAAATCCTAGCTAATCGGCTCTCCTCCTTCATTAACTTATACATACATAAGGGCCAGGTCGGGTTTAATCCAAATAGGCAAGGTCCAGACCAGATCAGAAGGGTGATAGACATCATCTCAATTTTACATTCGGGTTGGGATGGAGGGCTGCCACAAGAAGGTATTCTTCTGTCACTCAATGTACAAAAGGCCTTTGACACGGTATCCTGGCCCTACCTCTTCTCCATCTTAGAGTGATGGGGAGTGGGACAGAATTTCACTAATATTCTCAGGGCCCTCTACTCGTCCCCTGAAGCCAGGGTGCAATTCCAAGGCCTCTATTCGGAACCCCTTCCAATTTCAAAAGGCACTAGACAAGGATGTCCCCTATCCCCACTGATTTTTGCAATGGCAATTAAAACTCTATCAATAGCCCTCAGAACCAACCCAGATATTCACTGAGTCTCATTTGGCTCCCAAATACATAAATGTGGCCTCTTTGCAGACGACCTCCTCCTATTTATCACCTCCCCACTAATTTCATTACCAAACATCTGTCATCTGCTTACTAAATTTGGAAAGGCTTCAGGCCTGCAGGTCAACATGACTAAATCCCAAGCCCCTAACATCAATATCCCAGAATCCTTACTCTCTCAACTAAAAGACCATTTTGATATTACTTGTAGCGACTCCATGATACCCTACTTGGGAGTCACCCTCACTAAAAAAGTGAACCAACTATATTCAGCTAATTACCCCCACTAATCAAAACACTGGAATCCGACCTCAGCCAATGGTCTATGCCTAACCTTTCTTGCCTAGGACTAATCCATTCCATCAAAATTATCCTACTCTCGCGTATCCTATATCTTTTCTGCTCACTCCCGATACCTATCAACAGGGACCACCTAAGGCGATTCCAAGCAAAAATGATCTCCTTTGTCTGGGGATCCAAAGGTTATTGATGCGCTAAAGGGGTCATCTTCAGAGCTCGTAAAAAGGGAGGTTTTGGATTACCCAACCTTCTTTGGTACTATAAGGCAGCCCAATTGGCCCAGATTTCTATAATCTACTCGCGAACAACCAAACCAGACTGGGTCCATATGGAGCGTCAAGCAGTACCTCACGTCATCTTTGACTACCTAATGTGGTATCCCCCTAAAAACCGCCCATCAATTATGGCCCCAACACTGTCTCACTCATACTCCTTATGGGACAGCCTAAAATGCCACATGGAATTAACATCACAGATCCGCCCTCTCTCCCTCTTATTCCACAATCCTCAATTTATTCCTGGAATGAATACATAAAGAATTCCAATGGTGGTTGGACAAGGGGATGTACAGAATTGGCCACTTTTTCAATCTTTCTGGCCCACTCACCCTTAACTATTGTACTAGCAAACTAGAAATGCCCAGCTCTGAGAGATTTAGATTCCCCCAAATTTCCAACTTTCTCCACTCATTGTGGAAGACCAAACCCTCCCCTCCTACCATCACACCTGGTGTTTTCAGGCCATGAAGCAGAAAGGAGGAATCTCAGTGATCTACGAGTCACTCGCCAGGGTCAATTCTAAACCCAATAAATTAGAATAATTAACAGAACCGCGCTAATGTGGAGATATTTTATATAATCGCAGATAATCTATATACAGGTAGAATTACCATTAATAAAATATCTCATATATTGTGTCAAGATTGAAACAACACAATATATTCTGAAACCCAAATGTTAACATTTAAACACCATGTGTGACTAAATAGTTAATAAAAAATCGGTGAATATTGTGACTGTAATGTAAAAGTCCTTAGAGCAAATGAATCCTCAAAAAGTGATAAAAAAGATGGGTCAGTGACTGATAGTGACTTCAATGAAAACAGTCCTTAACATAGATGATTCCACCAGTAGTGATTGAAGGCTTAGTTAGCAAACACCCCGTGAGAAGGATCCACCACCTATAATGATGTACGCTTACCGGAGGTAAGCTTTATACAAGCTTATGTTAGAAATCCACTCTGCGGGGACACCACCATCGGTCTCAGTTCAGGGGGAGGACAACCCGGAACTCTCCGTCCAAAGAAACCAAAACTCAGCAGGAGGAACCCAGGGAAATGAAAGACACATCCTCCATAGTGTGAATCCGCATAGACAATTTATTAAATAAAAGTAATACACTTACATGAAAGTATCGAATAAAAAAGCATGTATTGTATGACAGCCGGCCGGCCTACATGCACCCGTTCACAGTGGGATAGAAACGATGACGTCAGCGCGTCTGCCTTCCGACGTACGTTTCGTCCTATTGAACGTTGTCATAGGAACCAATAGGACGAAACGTACGTCGGAAGGCAGACGCGCTGACGTCATCGTTTCTATCCCACTGTGAACGGGTGCATGCAGGCCGGCCGGCTGTCATACGATACATGCTTTTTTATTCGATACTTTCATGTAAGTGTATTACTTTTATTTAATAAATTGTCTATGCGGATTCACACTATGGAGGATGTGTCTTTCATTTCCCTGGGTTCCTCCTGCTGAGTTTTGGTTTCTTTGGACGGAGAGTTCCGGGTTGTCCTCCCCCTGTGCTGAGACCGATGGTGGTGTCCCCGCAGAGTGGATTTCTAACATAAGCTTGTATAAAGCTTACCTCTGGTAAGCGTACATCATTATAGGTGGTGGATCCTTCTCACGGGGTGTTTGCTAACTAAGCCTTCAATCACTACTGGTGGAATCATCTATGTTAAGGACTGTTTTCATTGAAGTCACTATCAGTCACTGACCCATCTTTTTTATCACTTTTTGAGGATTCATTTGCTCTAAGGACTTTTACATTACAGTCACAATATTCACAGATTTTTTATTAACTATTTATTTAGTCACACATGGTGTTTAAATGTTAACATTTGGGTTTCAGAATATATTGTGTTGTTTCAATCTTGACACAATATATGAGATATTTTATTAATGGTAATTCTACCTGTATATAGATTATCTGCGATTATATAAAATATCTCCACATTAGCGCGGTTCTGTTAATTATTCTAATTTATGTGATTTTGGTACCTACAAATTAGAACTGCAGCTTGGGGTTATAGGGAAGCGCAGTAATTTTGTATTTTTTGGTCAATTCTAAACCCAGCTACATGACAGAATGGGAGAGGGGCCTCTCACAAGAGTGGGATATAGAAGAATGATACGCCGCAACCTTTAGGGCCTACTGAGGAATCTTAAATATTTCACTAATCGAAGCAGGCCTCAAGGTTCTGATACAATGCTACTTGGTACCCACAAGGCTATCCAAATTCTACCCTACAGCATCCCCACTTTGCTTCCAAAACTGCTCCCATATGGGCTTCATGCTACACATCTGGTGGGAATGTCCCAAAATAAGAAGCTTCTGGAACAAAATATTCTCCATGCTACGCAAAATTACTGGTATTCAAGTTACAAAAGTGCCACACATAACCTTATTCAATTTTCATATTGAAAAAGTGTCTAAAAATACAGGCTGATTAATTCACTTCATTTTTCTTGGGGCTAAACTGACTATTGCTAGAGCCTGGAAGTGACCCTTTGTCTCCTTTACCATGACGAAAAAGAAGATTTCATGGATCATGGCTCGGGAGAAGATGGTCAGCATTCTACAGGACACAGTTAGGAAGTTCAAAGCCACTTGGGAACCATGGGCTGACTATATACACACACTTTTGAATCTTTCATAGGGCTCCCGAGCCTAACTCAGAATTCTGTCAGGATATACTAGGCCTTCCGATCCCTATTCCCCCTTCTTCTATCTCCTCTTCATCTACTTCTCTTTAACCTTTATTGTTCTTTATTTACAATCGATTGCCCATATTTGTTACAGTTGTTTTATGCATTGGATTATACTTCTCATCTATAATTTACAATCATTGATGTCCAGAAATGCTCTGCAGAGTGGTGGTTGACCCTGCGACCCATGACACAGTTTGATCCTAATAGGGGTGTTGAGGCATGAGGGCCGACCCTGTTCCTTCACTTCAATGTGACAATTAATGTCTGCTGACGTATATAATCCAAACCTAGTTAGTATAATAATGTACATTTTTCTATGTCTTAAACCCCTGTACCACCAAAGGAGCTAATGCTTATATATTTACATGGACATTCACTGTATTGTTCATTTAAGCACAAGATACTCCATTTTGTTTGCACTGTTGAAATGTGTTCTGCAACCTTCACCTAACACACAGACACTTCTTCTGCTAGAAGCGCTCTCTGTCTCTACTCCCCCTCCCCTCAAAGTTTTACTTTTGCAATTGTTCTATTCACTAGCTTTTAATAATATATTTTTATGTGTTAGCTTTTAATATTATATTTCTATTTGTTAGCTTTTAATAACATATTTTTTATTTGTTAGTTTGTAATAACATCTCACACCACCCCTTTCTTATCTGTGTATAAAATAACATGTAATATTACATTTTGGCACTGAACGGACATTTTAAACACAGTGATTGCGTCCTGTGAATCTGTTCCTGCAGCTGCAGTTTTAACTTCTGTTTTTAGAGTTCCAATCAGAAATAATTCCATAACAGTTTTGGCGAGCCAGCCAGAAGTTTGGCAGAGTCTCCAGAAGGAACTGCGCTTTGATCGGGATCATTGGGAAGGCGGACCTCTAAATGTGATTTTTTTTTTATAAATATATTTTGGGGGGATATTTATTATAGCAAAAAGTAAAAAATATTGCGTTTTTTTAAAAATTGTTGCTTTTTTTAGTTTATAGCGCAAAAATAAAAACTGCAGAGGCAATAAAATACCACCAAAAGAAAGCTCTATTTGTGGGAAAAAAAGGACTTCAATTTTGTTTGGGTACAAGGTCGCATGACCGCGCAATTGTCAGTTATAGTGACGCAGTGCCGAATCACAAAAAGTGCTCTGGTCAGGAAGGGGGTAAATTCTTCTGGGGTTAAAACGGTTAATAAAAGTACTGTCCAAATTTACTACGTTTGGCCAGAAGACTCTGTAGAGGAGGACCCCTACCTTATGTGGCTGCCAGTTTGGCTTTAAGGGGTCCACCCACAAAAGCACAAGAATTAGATTACATGTAACACACAAAAGATGAGCTGGGCAATATAGTAGAGAGCAGAGGTTTAACAGCCCCATATCAACCTACAAAGAAGGATTTGGCTCGTATCCTAGAAACAGATGATTGGCAAAAAATCAAAAGGCAAAAGGCACATATGCAAAACTAGATCTCTCTGAACTTAAGGCTTTGGCCAGAGAAAGAGAAAGAGAGATAGAGTCTGAACTTCTGGAGCAAACCACAATTTCCAAATTGTGGCAGCAAGATGAAAAGAGAAGGGAGACGCCACCCCTTCTGCCCCTGTCACAGAGCAATCTGTTGCAGTTTATCCTGTCAGAACCCAATTAGTTTTTGAAGGTAATGCTGTTGACAGTAAGTCTCACATTAAATGGCATGTACCTTTTATCCAATTGTGTCTGTAAACAAAATTAGTGCTGCACAGGAAGCATACGGGGCTTCTGCTACGAACATTCATCAGCTTCTTATTAAAGCAGTGGGAAGCAACATGTCTGGCTATATACTTAAAGAATGTGTGATGTAGACATAAAAAATCTAGATAAGATGGTTAGTGGATGGGAGGTTTTTGGGAAATTGAAGGAAAAATTGCCCCAGATATATGGACAAACCAGACATTCTGAATTTATGAATGCTAAGCAAGGGGAAGAGGAAGCAGCACTAGCTTATTGGAGGCAGTTAAGCAATATGACTGAGGAAGCAGGCCTTAAAATAGAGGAAGAGAAGGCAGGAGAAACTGCAAGTCCATCTACACAACTGGTGAAACAAAGGTTTTTTGATGGTTTAATATCCCAGTTGAAAGAAAAGTTGTTCACACCAAGGCCTGAGGCAGGCAATATGTCTATTCGAGACCTCCTGCCTATCCTGTTATCCATAGAAAACAGAATTAACCAAAAAGACAGCAAACCCAAGGTTATGTACACGGGGGAGCAGAGAGGAATTTCCAAAATTTCAGAAATCACGGCAATCAGGAACCAATTGTATGCTACAATTGTAATGGTAAAAGACACATTGCCAAATCTGCCATCTTCCTGACCGTAGACTGGAAAAGTTAGAGGCGCCTCATGCTGATCCCAGTTCTCTGTCAAAAATAGTGGATCAGGCATAGGAAAATGGCATGCCAGTGTCAATCATGTTAAATAGGGGAGACAATGGTCCCGAGGCCAGAGTAAAAGTATTTTTACAAGAACTCCCCTATCCTGGAGGAGAAAAAGATTTAACCTGTTTAATAGATACTGGTGCAAGCCGAAGTGTTTTTAATAAAGAGAACTTACCTCCAGGATTATTATCTACAAATGTTATCTCTGATGTTGGCCTAACTGGGACCTCTACTGATTTAGTTGAGTCCAAGCCACTAAAAATCAGGCTAGGACAGCAAACAGAAATTGTCAAAGTGTTAGTTTCAGACACAGTTCCTACCAATCTTTTGGGAGCTGACATTTTGAACCAAATTTTAGCAAACATAGACTACACTCCTACACGAGTCCAAGTGGTCAGTAGTCTGTCAGGAGAAGTTTTAAATTCTGCCTGTGGAGTATTTTAATCCAAGACTCCACTCCGCCATTTCCACCAGAATTGAAAGTGATTCCAGCTGATTTATGGGCCACCAGCAAATATGATGTAGATCTGCTGGATTGCACCCCAGTCATGATAAAAATTAAACCAGGAGCCCATCTCCCACAAATTAAACAGTACCCACCGTGTATTGCTCAGACTGAGGGGGTAAAGGATCAAATCACTCAACTGAAAGCAGCACGGGTTGTTGTACCAATTCCGAAGCCAATACACCCCTGTTCCCAATTGCAAAGAAGCCAGCCAAGAAGGGTGGGCAGGTGACATACTGCATGGGTGCATTTTGAGAGCCATTAAGAATATAATTGAGGCAGATACCCCAATCGTGCCCAACCCCCCCACTTTACTAAGTGCAATACCTGCCTCCAGCACCTGCTTTACAGTGATTGATCTTGCAAATGTTTTCTTTTCTGTGCCCCTGCACTCAGATTGCTGGCACTTTTTTTTCATTTACTCATGATGCCCAAAAGTTAGCATGGACAAGATTGCCCCAAGGCTGTGTGAGTAGCCCCTCTGAATATAATACTGCGTTAAAGCAAGTATTGGACCAATGGTCCCCCTCACACCCAAACACAGTTTTGCTTTAGTACATAGACGATTTGCTTATTTGTTCTGAGACAAAGGACATTTGTAGCAGAGAAACAGTAAGCCTTCTCATGTTTCTCTATAACAGTAACAACAAAGTTAGCAAAGATAAGCTGCAATACTGCCAAGAGAAAGTGATCCTCCTGGGTCACTGCATTTCACATGGAATCCATCACCTAACCCCAGATCAAGTTAAAACTCATGAAATGTACGGTAACTACGTGCCTTCCTGGGGTTAGTGGAATATTGTAGGGACTGGATTCCAAATGCATCAGAACTTATGGCTCCTCTATATGAGGCTACCACTAGAAAACCTTCCAAACTCACATGGGATAATGAATTGCAGATGAAGGAGCTTATTAAAATTTTGTCTGAAGCTCCCGCCATTGAACTTCCTGACTATACTAATGCCCCGTACACACGGTCGGCTCCATCGGACATTTTCCATCGGATTTTCCGACACAAAAAGTTTGAGAGCAGGCTATAAAATTTTCCGACAACAAAATCTGATCGCGTCAATTCCAACCGTGTGTGGCCTGTTCCAACGCACAAAGTGCCAAGCATACTCAGAAGAAATTCCGAGACGGAACAGCTCGGTCTGGTAAACTTAGCATTCACAATGGATACAACACTTTCGTCACGGTGCAATGTTAAAAATGGTTTAATACAGCGCACTCTCTTCTTCTTTATAATGTGAAGTAGTTTTGCTGCTCATATTCACACAGACTTCTCACAAACTTATTTCTTTATTATTTAGCGGGATTACCTTAATATATTTAGATTTGTCACATCTGACAGCATTTTTTTTGTGTTGGAATTTTTTTTTTTAGGTTTTAAGGCAGATTCTTTTTTTTTTGGTTTGTCTTTTTTTCAAGGCTGATCTTTGTTTTATTGTATTTTTATTTTTACTCCAGAATATTTTTGTGTGTGTTTTGTGTGTCAAGTTACCACAACACCATTCATATGTTGTTCTATTTAATCTGTAGGAGATTGTTTGGTGTTGTTGTCTCTTGTTAATTTCACATTGTACTTTAGAAATGTACCTGAATCCTCACCAACAAACTGTCCTTTTTGGATGAAAACACACATAGGAGAGGATAATTTTCCCAAAAAATTCCTTTATTAAGGGCTCACAACTAAACAAAGAGGGAGGCAACGCTGGAGAAACAGTAAGAATTGGGTGAAGCCTTTGGCCCCCAGGGCACACATCAACTATTTTCAAGCAAAATTGGTGGCCTGAGGAGTCCTTATCTAAGGGAGTGCAGTCTGGTCCAGAAGTCCCAGAGATCCGGAAAGCAGCAGATGACATCTGTGTCCCCAGGCTGTGGTCATACAAGAGACTGCAGCTTTTGTCAGACCAGACTGAACCCAGGGCCATCACTCTCTGGTCTTCTTTCTATGCTTCCTTCCACGCTGTGGCTGTGGTGGTGGAGTTGTGGCAGCAGGAGGAGGAGGAGGAGGATGGTCCAACTCAATCACGTCGGTCCTGGGTGTGATTTCGCCACTCACCCCCTTAGTTAGGACTTTATAAATAAGTTGCTCACACATGAGGCATTGACCCTCCTGCATGCCCTGCAGTTTGGTGGCAGCCATGCAGGCAAAGGCCTCTTCAGGAGTGGGTAAGGCTCTGAGGGATGCAGAAGCCTCCTGAATTAGCCTGAGTGCAGAATCCTGAACGTGACTCCCCTTCCTCGCTCTTTTGTATGGAAGGCGGAGGGGAGGAACCTGCGATTCGGTCAGGCTTCGACTTGTCCCAGGCTTCTCCTGGCTGACACTTAGTCCCGCCTCCTCCTGGCTGCAACTTAGCCCCACCTCCTCCTGGCTGCCACATTCCACAGCCTCCTCCTGGCTGAGGTCTTCCTGTGTATGAAAAAGGGACATAGTTTTAGTTTTTTAGTCATCAATCACACACAGTTGTCACCTCCTGACTGTTGCAAATTAAATGTTAACAAATATAACAGACTATCATTTTGAGCCCAGCACTTTTCATTCTTGTCCCAATTTTGGGTGCCCACTACTGTCTAGTGATATGTAAAACACTTTTTTCAATCAGCAATTAGTGATCAATAATAACATCTAGTAAAGATCATTTATTTATTGACCAGAAATCTGTAGAAGAATGCTATACCTGACTCCAGCTGGGCTCCTCCACTTCTTCCTGGCTGGAAGGCCCCTGTTGGACATCGGAAGCCCCAGCTGGGGTGGAAGGAAGAGTGGAAGGGAGAGTGGATTGGGATTCCCTGACTTCAGTGTGGTCTGACAGAAATCGCAGTCTCTCATAGTACCACAGCCTGGGGACATAAATGTCATCTGCTCCAGCTCCGGATCTCTGGGAATCCGTGACCTTCTTGTGCTCCCTAAGATAAGTGCTCCTCAGGCCACCAATTTTGGCTTTTAAATAAGGGATGGTTGCTGTGGGGACCACCGGCTTCACCAACTCCAGCAGTTTCTCCAGCGCTGCCTGCCTCTTTTGTTTATTGTTATAATGGGGGTGTCTCACCTGCCACAGACAGGGCAGCTTCCTGTATTTGTCTATGAACAGGGGGAGGAAGTTGTGGTCATTGAAGCCATCCATTTTCTCTGCAAGACACAACACAAGACAAACCCTAAGGTGAGGCCAAACTCTCCTAATCTTGTTACAATATAGACTTCAATTTCGAAGCTGTATAGGCCCAAGTTTAGATCTTACCTTCGTTATCATGATCGGCGCCTCCGATGCTCCTTCCTCCGCTCACAGATCGTACGTAATATGCACGTGTGTTACGCTTTATACACACTGCGCATGCGTGTAACTCCACCCGCCCCTGATGTTCTTTCTAGTCTTTTCCCCACCCCTTCTCCTTCTGCGTAGTGGGGGAAGAGCACATGGCTGATACACAGCAGGTGCGTGCTAATTACAGGAATGAGGAGGAGGAGGAAAGCCCGGATCCGGACACGTCCCGATCCAGAAGGAGATTTAAGGCCTCAAATATGTCCTTTGGGGAGATGTTGGAGATGGTCGACATCCTGAAGAAGGCTGACTATGATGGGAAGTATGGACCTTACCCCAACCCCAATGTCAGAAAGGCCAAGATCATGGCGAAAGTGGTCAAAAGTCTGCACTGGCATTTTGGGGTACGTCGATCGAAAGATCAGCTCAGGAAACGGTGGTCGGACC
Source organism: Aquarana catesbeiana (assembly GCF_042186555.1). NCBI lineage: Eukaryota > Metazoa > Chordata > Amphibia > Anura > Ranidae > Aquarana > Aquarana catesbeiana. The sequence goes on from NC_133324.1 coordinate 413,270,474, forward strand.
TCAAATTACGAGAACACGAGCAGTACAGAAAGATCCGTAGAGTGCTGCAAAAAAGTAAGTAGTTGTGCTGTGTTCCTATTCTTTTTGTGTTTATTACGTTCGTGCTGCTCCATGTGCTTTTCTTAAAAGTGTATATTTTAAAATGGCAAATTTCATGTTCATGGGCACATTATTCGTTTGTATCAAACATTTTTCTTTCGGCCTATAAAACACCATTGTTTTGGCCATATGCATTTGGCCACATTTTTTACGCCCTAGTTGTATGAAACTAATTTGGTTGTGTAGATGGCTTTGTTACTAGAATGAAATGCAAACTAGATTCTGTGTAAGGAGAGGACACTCAGCAGCTGTTTACACATCTGTATGCTGGAGCACTAGTGTGGGACCCCAGAACACCATTTTTATTAGGGGGGGCCACACAGGTGCTCCAGTGTATACTATAGGGGTGACTCCATCTGGGAAGCTTGTACCAAACAGGTAAAGTATTGCAGCTTGACAAAGGACACTGAAAATGCTACATTTTGGAACTCTGCCAAAATAGACAATTGTACCCCACTTCCAAGCAATGTTTCCTATTTATAGTCCTGCCATCAAATATCTGTGTACTAAGTATACAATTTTTGTTTTACATAGGGGAGAAAAGACTCGGAGGACACCCCTCATCGGAGGAGACCACAGACCCCCCACCTCTGGAAGAAGGGGAAATACCCCCAACACAAGAAGAGCAGGAGGAAGAAGACGTGGTGGAAATTGTCACCACAACAGGTGAGTGTCTGCGACCACAGGCTCAGGTAAGAGATGGATGCCGGCATATTTTTGATACCTGTTTTTGTTTGGTTTCTCTCTTTTTAGGTGATCGTGATGTTGTGGATCCAGATCCTTTCACATCAGAAAGTGCCCAGATCCTGATCGGGGAGATCATAGGGTGTAATTTACAATTGGAAAAACCTCAAGAAAAACATCAATGATGTTATTAAAAAAAAATAAAAACATAATTGATGTTTTGGGGCGAGTTTAAAACCCCTCCAAAACACTTTGTTTTTTTGTGTGCTACAATGTTAAAAATGTTTTAGCGATTTTTAGAAAAGCCAAATTTGGAGGATGCACACAGTGTGCCAACATGTGCTATCTGCCATCACGGGAGATCAATGGACGCGTTTTGGGGGTGCAACCCCTTCCTCAATAATAAAGAAGCTGAGAGGAAGGGGTTTCTCCCCCAAAACACGTCCCTTGATCCCCCCGTGATGGCAGCTAGCACATGTTGACATTGGGAAATTTGTGTGCATCTTGCAAATTTGGCTTTTCCTGGGGTGACTTCACCCCATCTGAATGCAATATCAAACACAGTTCCTAAATACTCATGTCTGATAATGCCTTCAAGTTCTACCAAATGTGAACTTTGTAAGTTCAAGATTTGTGTCTTTCTTGTTGGTTTTACACATGCCTGTTTTATCTTAAATGGACATTTATATTTTTTATAATGCCCCCCCAAAAATTGTTATACAACAAACATGTTGGTTTGTTTTAAAAACCTTTTCTAAATGCACATGTGATTGTGCAGGTATTAAAAAGATTGTTAAGCAAGAATGTGTGGATTATTGTCTCAACGCTACAACACTTTTGTGGTGATGTAATTGCTGCTTTCTGTGAAAATGGGGGTTATTTCCTAAGGGCAAATCCTCTTTGCACTACAAGTGCAGTTTCAGTGCAGTTTCAAGTGCACTTGTCTTTGCCTTTAGTAAATAACACCCAACAGTGCTTTGTATAAGGTTACACAATCACGCCATTTTCAGGACTCCCCACATTTCTGTCAGGGTCAGCTAAAACAAACACAAGCAGTAAATGTCAACAAAGATTTGTTTTTTCTTTGGTTTTATTTGATAAAGGCTTCACAAATTTGCTGGCATATTGATGGCCCCCCTACCCGCAAAGAACTCAAGGTATCTTAACCGGACATCACGGGCACTCAGGGAGGGCAAGCCAGGACGGCCACTTTCAAGCGCCGTCAGGGTTGTTTCATTTATCATTCCGGCCTCAGGCCCAACTGAGCCAGCATAGTTGGCAGAATGTTGGCGTAAAAAGTTATATAGAACACAGCATGCCAGGATTATATGATTAAGTTTATACTCCGCCATATGGATGGGTGTCAGAAATAGGCGGAACCAGCTGGCCATGATTCCAAATGTGTTCTCCACCACTCTTCTGGCTCTAGCCAGCCGGTAATTAAAAACCCTCTGTTCCGGGGTGAGGGTCCTTATCGGGAATGGCCGCATAAGATGGTCCCCCAGCGCAAATGCTTCATCCGCAACGAAAGACGAATGGGAGTCCTTCCACATTCTCTTCTGGAGGTGGCAAGTCCAAGCTGCCATTCTGGAGATGCCTGTAAAACTCCGTCTGGGCGATGACTCCACCATCAGACATCCGGCCATTCTTCCCCACGTCCACATACAGGAAGTCGTAATTAGCCAACACCACCGCCAACATCACAATACTATTGAACCCCTTGTAATTATAATAGTACGACCCCGAGTTGGGTGGTGGGACCATGTGGACGTGTTTCCCATCAATTGCCCCTCCGCAGTTAAGTCCCACCGCTGGGCAAAGTGGGAGGCCACAGTCTGCCATTCCTGTGGCGTGAAAGGAAACTGTTGAGGAAAAAAAAAAAAAGAGTATTTTTGCACATAAACATGGAAAGCAGATTAGACACAAACCTTCTTGGCCAACATGCAGATAACATTTATTAAGGGGAATTTTACAACACCAAAGTATAAGGTACACCTATCATATTCCCCCTCCCCCCTCTCATGGGCCATTTCTAACATTATAGGGGGGAATCTTTGACAGGTAACCCTCTTCACTTCATTGAGAGATGAATGCCTAAATACAGGGTATTACTTGGAACAGCCCTTCCTTAGTTACACTATTGGCAGCCCACTGGACAGGTAAGAGGTGTCATAATACAAAGATATAAATACACACTGTACACATTTGGACATTCTGCTATTACCTATCAAGATGATAATAGGATACAAAAACTTTAAACAGTACAATTTGAAAGTATATAGGCAGGCCCTTGCACTACATGCTTTGGGGAATTCATTCGTACATCTGACCACAAAAGAGGTGGGTATAGTGTGTATGGGTTTGGCAAAGTCAGCAGATAGATGATTGAGGATAGATAGAGAATTGGTATCAGCTGACTTAGCAGTGGGGGGGAGGGAGGGTTAATAAAAATGATTTGGGGACACTACAAAAAAAAGCCTTTGGCACAAATCAGATTTCTAAACATTTTAGGGGGTGTTTGGGGTAAAGCACTACTATGGAGCTGATAAAATACATTGTTAAGTGACTACATGAGGTGAATATAGGGCCAGGAGAGCATGCTGGGGAGGTAGGTGAAGGCAAATGTGCATGAAGGACAAAATAATTACAGAAAAATCCAGCATGCATGAGGAGAAAGGGGACATTCACAGCATATTACAATCCTGGTAATTAGGGAATGAGGAAAGAAATACAATATATTAGCAAACATTAAATACAATAAAATGTGATATTAAAGGATAAATCTTACCTTAATATACTCCTTCTGCAGGACCTGGATGATGGCAGAACAGGTCTCTGGGATCCCCAGAGCCTGGGGGGAGATGCCTGTCGAGAACTTCAAGTCCTGCAGGTTTCTCCCTGTCGCCAAGTACCACAGGGTAGTGACGAGCCTCTGCTCCGGAGTGATGGCTTGCCTCATGCAGGTATCCTGCCTGCTGATATAGGGGGTCAGCGAAGCCAACAAACGGTGAAATACGGGGTCCGTCATCCAGAGAAAGTTCCTGAAATCATCAGGATTATTCTCACGGATCTCATGGAGCAAAGGCATATGAGAGAACTGGTCACGCTGAAGCAACCAATTATTGGTCCATGAACTCCTCCCCACCCTGTTCATGGACTGGACTTGTGTCAAGGTCAGGACCCCAACACCAAGCCCCCGCACAGCACGAACTCTACGAGGAGTACGTATACGCAACATGGCTAGAAAACGGTCGGCTGCTCAGAACGAAGTAACAGAACGCACTGAAGAACAGCAAGGCCTGTGAAGAGCGACCTGAAAAACAGCAACGAGCGGGCAAGATCGCACAGAAAACTCCAATACGAACTGACTGCACACACTGAAGAGCAGATACAAACCCACAAGCACAAACTGAACCGCAGAAAACGATCTGAAAACCACGAGTCTGAAAAAGCGCAAATCGTCTCTCACCAAACTTTTACTAACACGAGATTAGCAAAAGGAGCCCAGAGGGTGCCGCGCTTGGTTCTGAACTGGCCTTTTCTAGTCTCGTCGTACGTGGTGTACGTGACCGCGTGGTTGGCGATCGGAAATTCCGACAACTTTGTGCGACCGTGTGTACGCAAAACAAGTTTGAGCCAACATCCGTCTGAAAAAATCCTAGGATTTTGTTGTCGGAATGTCCGATCAATGTCCGACCGTGTGTACGGGGCATAAGACTTTCTCATTGTTCTGTCATGAAGTCAATGGATTTGCTGCAGGTGTACTCACTCAGCTACATGGAGACAAACAGAGGCCTGTGATGTATGTATCAGCCTCATTAGATCCTGTCATCAAAGGCTCCCCCAGTTGTATGCGAGCCATAGCAGCCTGCATTTTGCTGCTAGACAAGTAACTAAGCTTGTACTAGATTCTGCTCTGATCTTGTATGTGCCACATGCAGTACAGGAAATCACGAATCAAGTAAATACCAGACATGTGTCTGCCAGTAGATTTGACAAGTACCAATCTGCTCATTTTGCTCCATCAAATTTAAAAATCAAACAATGTGTTACTTTAAATCCGGCTACTCTTCTTCCTATAATTGATGAGGAAGATACAACAAATGGTACTGATGTAGAACCTGAGAGTTTTTCTCATGATTGTATGGCTCTGATGGAGGTAGAAAGGGCCTCTGTCACAACAGCAAAAGATGAGCCTTTATCATATTGTGACACACGCTTATTCGTAGATGGTTCCAGATTTTACACTGATGATGGTCAACCACACACAGGGTTTGCTGTAACCACTACAGACACCATTTTACATCAGGAAGCATTGATACCCCAGATGTCAGCACAGGAAGCGGATTTGTGTGCTGTAGTCAAAGCATGTCATCTCCTATAGTATCAAAGGGGAAATGTTTACACTGACAGCAGATATGCATTTGGAATAGCCCATGATTTTGGGCCTATTTGGAAAGCATGGAACTTCCTGAATAGTGCAGGGAAGCCAGTGAGACATGCAAAACTCATAGAGCAGCTATTTGAGGCCCTTCAGAAACCAGCAGATGTTGCCATCTTGAAGGTAAAAGGACACGCAAGGGGAAATGACATGACAACCAGAGCAAATGCTTTAGCGGACCAAGCGGCAAAGGATGCTGCCCTTATGGCACTTGGAGTCACACCCACTGTAGGGGTCGCCCAGGTAGCGAGGACAGATTCCCCTAATCAAGAACAATGGAAAGTAGAAACTTTAATTCAGTTGCAGAACCGGGCCCTTGATAGAGAAAAGGATAAGTGGATCAAATGTAATGCTACCCAAAATCAGCAGGGCCTGTGGTGCACTGACAACAGGTGGTGTCTACCCAGAAGTTTGTACCCAGTTTTAGCACAACTGGCACATGGCGTCAGTCATCTACAATCAGATGCCCAGAATAGGCATCTATGAGTACGCTCTAGTGTGTGTTGACATGTTTTCTGGTTGGCCTGAGTGCTGGCCTGTAGCTAAAGCAAATGCAAAAACAACAGCAAAGAAAATTTTGAATGAAATAGTTTGTTGGAGTTCCTGAAACTATTGAGTAATGAAAGAGGAAATGGAAGCCCTTCACATACAGCAACCTTTCCATACACCTTATCATCCACAAAGTAGTGGTAAAGTTGAGAGACTTAATGGAATTTTGAAGAACAGATGAGCAAAAATTAAAGCAGATACTGGAAAAGGATGGGTGGACGCTTTGTCATTAGCCCTATATTCTGTAGTAACTACCCCTAAACAACCACATGGGCTGTCCCCTATGAGATTTTATTTGGAGGGCCACCCAAAACAGGGCTATATTTTCCCCAACAGTTGCAGGCTTCTCACTCTAGCCTGTTAGAATATGTTCAGATTTTGCAAAGAACATTAAATAAAATACATGAAGGTAAAGGCTCCGAAGATGGCCACTGGCTTCTAGAGCTCCGCACCACCACAGCTTAAAGCCACTCACCGGAGTGAACGGAGCACTCCCACATGACTGACACCTGGACCGCTGTATAGGGGAAGCCCTCGGGAACCAGCTGATGTCCGGGGTGCAAATAAGAAGAAGCCTATTGCGCCAAATGAACACCGCTGAGGGGCCGGTCTCCTATACTAAGATGGTGGCAGCCCCACGAGGCCCTCACTTTGCTGAGGTAACAGAGGACTCTATTGCAGATCAAGACTGGATTCCCCAGCCATCCCCAGGTACTGTGAATCCTCCCCTCCCCCAGGCCACCTCGCCTGCTTCCACAGAATCTTTACTTGAGAGACTGAACTCTGCTCTCCCCTCCACCCCCATGACAGATCCCCACACAGGCCTGCTGCTGGCTGTCAGTGAAGCCCATGAGGCTGCTCCTGTTCCCACTGATTTGCCACCGGTCAAAGCTCTTATCAAAAATCTAATCCCAGAAATTGCAGAACACTGCCTGGAACTGGATAGGGCGCACATGGCCCTACAACCCCCCCATTTGGATGGTCTCCCGAGGGACGTAATCGTAAAACCCCATTTCTATGCGGTTAAGGAGGAAGTAATGAGGAAGTCCAGGTACTCTGACAACCTCACATTAAATGGGCACAAAATTCAGATTTTTGCAGACTTCTTACCATACACTGTGCAGAAAAGAAGATCTCTTAAGCCACTTCAGCAGCTTCTGATTGACAGAGATATCAACTATAGATGGTCCTTCCCCCTGCGACTGAATTTTTATTACAAGAACAAAAGCCACAGCTTCTCCTCTTTTGCTGAAGGTGAACATCTCTTATCACCACTGGGACTAGTCCTGCAAGAACCACCCTCCATGCAAGCGAACAGAGGCACCCCCTCCTCTACAAAGAGACCTCCACCAGATAGCCCGCTGCAACCCTCCTGGATGAAACAAAATACCAAGAGATCCAAAGAAAATCTTCCGCCATGATGTACTGTCCCCCTAAATGGATCAGGGCTCTGATCTTAGATTTCGCCACTTCTCACTGGTATTGGGGGAGACCCCCCTGGTTCCCTGAACTGAAAACTTGGCCTGGACTAATCACATACCAGTATTGACCCTTCCTCCCCATTTGCCCCCCCCTTTTTTTCTTTTTTTTTTATCTTGCGATAACTGGTTTGACTTCGGCCGAGTTTCTGGGACATCTGACCTGGGTTCGGTGGAGGGTTGGGAGGATTACCCCTTTGCCCCCTATGGGAGTCCCCAAGATTTATGGATAACCTGGTATATGTATCCTCACATGTTAGCCCTCATCCCCTTGAGGGGGAATTCTGTTTACATATTTGGTTGAATGTTTGCTTTATTGATATTGCATTACTTATTTTTCCCATGCTTCTCCAACGTCTCCCTCGGAATATAGCGCAGCAATTATTTCAGGCAGAGTGAAGGAACACATTTTCATTGCATGGGGAACTACTCCTTGCAATGGATTACAGACGCTAGCTCTCCACCTGAACTGGGTCGTAGGACTCACCTGGATCCCCAGCTATCCGTGCTGGGGGTCGGGGGAGGCTGCGGGACCTAGTGAAGGGATCCCGGTTGAATTTCTAAATTGTTAAAATCGTGATTCTTGGAGTGCTCTGTTACAGGTTTAATACAGGCACTTAGCATTCCTTAATTCAATTTAAAGTTTGGTGACGGGGCTTTGGCGGACCCAGTGCACCTCCTGCAGAGTCCAGGAGCACCTCCGGTGCCCTTGGACCCTTACCGGTATCCCTGTAGTCACGACCCTTTTGGATGTTAGGGTAGGCAATGGCTAGTCCATTCTACCCTTGGGGTAGGGGAGGTCAGGGGACCCCGGGGTTCAGTTGTACTGTTTGTTTAACTGCCTTTTCTCATTTCATCTCTTCCTTTCCCCCTCCTCTTCCCCTCCTCTCTGTTCCTTGTTTGAATAATCCTAGGTCTCATGGTAACTTCTGGCTGTTCATCCCAGGTCCGAGCAAGGTGAAACCTCCGCTCTCAAGATTACTATGGGAGCAATTCCATCATTGCGCAGGTATGTTGCAGTTCTTCCTGGTAGATCTCCCCCCTCTGGGCCATGGCAGACACAAATAATCCCTCAGCTTCTCTCAAAATGATATCACACAATTCCCAGGGACTGAACTCACCCATCAAGCATAGGAAACTCTTCCAGTTATATCACTCCATGCATGCTGACGTTCTCATGTTACAAGAGACACACTTCTCGTCCAGGTACAAACCCACTTTCCTCCATCAACATTATCCCCAATTCTTCATTGTGTCCACAGACAACAAAACAAAGGGAGTGGCCATATGTTTTGTTAAACACATTGACATTTCCCAGCCGGAGACATTGGTTGACCCCCAAGGACGCTATATCTTAGTTTCAGGACACATAGATGGTGAACTTTACACTTTTGGCTCATATTATACCCCCAACAAGGGACAGAGACCCTTCTTTGAATCTTTGCTAAATAAACTGAGAGTACACTTGAAAGGGACAGTGTTCATTGGCGGAGATTCCAACAGGGCCTTTGACCTCTCTCTGGATAAAACAGTAGAAGGGAAATCAAAAACAAAGCGCCCTACAAAACAAAGTAGATGTCTGGAGGGAGGCCAACCCACACACCAAAGACTATACTCACTTCTCTGCTCCCCACAACTCCTTTGCCAGGATAGACCACATTTTCACTCGCTCCCACATGATCCCCCTAATTAGAAGCTCCAAGATAATAGATACCCCACTATCGGATCACACAATGGTCACTGTGACTTCACGGAGACCGGAAGGACCTATGGGCCCCCATCGCTGACGCCTGCAGGAATCTCTCCTGAGTGACCTGATCCAATGCTTCATTTTGGAAAGGGCTATTGCAGAATACTTTATTATTAATCAAATGAGTGAAATCTCTCCCGCCACAGTCTGGGCTGCACATAAATCAGTCATCCAGGGACGTATCATTCAAATAACATCGCAACTGAAAGCTGCACACAGGGCAGATTCACACAAGCTTATGGCAGATTACCATGTGTTAGTGAAAGTGCACAAGCGCCATCCCACGACCAAGTCCCTGGCGAGACTTGACAATGCCCACACCCTACTTAACCTTTCTCTGACAGAAGAGATTTTAGATACAATCAAATCCCTTAAACTTGGTTCCTCTCCTGGCCCAGATGGCTTTTCCACTGGTTATTACAAAAAATTTGGCCCCAGTCTTTATTCTATATTTAACTATCTCAGGGATGGAGCCCCCCCTTGGTGCAGACCTCAACTCCGCTTATATATTGATAATCCCAAAACCAGATAGAGACACTAGTGAACTAGGCAATTACCGTCCGATTTCACTAATTAATAACGATATCAAAATAATGACCAAGATCCTCGCGAATAGATTAGCGAGTTTCATACCTGCCTATATACATAAAGATCAGGTGGGCTTTATCCCTGGGAGACAGGGACCGGATCAAATTTGCAGAACCATTGATGTCATCTCACTTCTCCAATCACAGTGGCCTTCGACTCAGTAGACTGGGAATACCTCTCTGAGATCCTGAAGAGATGGGGGTTCGGCCCTTCTTTCCTTAACATAATTACATCCCTTTATTCAACGCCCACGGCGCAGGTTCGTCTGATGGGCAGGTATTCTGACTCTTTTACAACTGACAGTGACACAGTGATGGGAATGGTCAGATCTGAACCAAAGGATGCAGGATTTGCACAGTGAAGATACATGTGATGAGTTCCCAGGTTACGGCTTCACTTCAGATATACTGTTTGACCGACCACCGCAGACGAGATCTAAGGCAGCTGCCCATCAGATATTCATCCAGGCGTGTCTGACCCCCTGTAATTAAGGGGTCCATCCTTTCCAGTAAGCGTGCCCATACGATTTTGTATATGACATCTAAGACGCAGGAAAAGGGGACCAGTCTGTTTGTGCCAAGAAGAATTTAATATATGTCTTATTTAATGCTTTTATTTAATGCTTTTAACAGTTTGCACTGCACTTTCATTTTTTTTTGTTATTTACTCACAGCACACCCTGACTTCTCAAATGAAGCCATTAACCCACTTGTTCCATAACGCTCATTTTGCACCTGGGATGGACATCAAAGCATTCCAATGGTGGATGGATAACGGTCTTTACAGGATTGGTCACTTTCTTTCCCCGGGGGGCCCTCTTACCCTGACACATTGTAAGAAGAAATTGGATATGCCTAATTCGGAATTATTTAGATTCTCCCAAATTTCCCATTTCCTTCACACACTTTGGAACACACAAAGGAACCCCCCACTATAACTCCCTATGAACAGTGGTGTTATAACACGGAAGCTCAAAGGGGGGGATCTCCTTGATCTACGCAGCACTGATGGAGGACTTGGACAAGCCTACCTATGCTCAGGCCTGGGAAGATGAGGCGGGCAGCTCCTGGACTGCTCAGGACTGGTTCAACACATTCAAAAGAGCCTACAAAGGTATTCTCAACATCTCCCTTATTGAGGCTAGCCTCAATGTTATGACTAGGTGGTACTATGTCTCCGCAAAACTGGCGGTAATCTTTCCAGGATCAGCACCGTTTGCTACAGAGGTTTGAGCTGGAGGGTACGATGATCCATACTTGGTGGTCCTGCCCTCGAATTAGATCCTTTTGACAGAAAGTGTTCCGCACCATCAGTGTAATCACTGAGGTAACAGTGACCCCCGACCCTAATATTGCTCTGCTAAATAGATGTATCCCGGCACTAGCGAAAACCTCGCAAGCACTGGTCTACTTCATTCTTTTGGGAGCCAAAATCACTGTTGCCAAAGCCTGGAAACAAACCGCAGTCTCCTTCAGGGGGTTCAGGAGAAAAGTCTCTTGGATAATGGCACAGGAACAAATAGTTGCTAAACTTAATGACCAAATGGTAAAGTTCTCCAAAACTTGGGAACCTTGGGCACATTACTGTAATATCTCTATTCTGCCCGGAATACCATAGGGACCAACAACAACATTTTCTCTATGTTGACCCCCTTCCTTTCCCTCTCCTCACCCTTTCTTTTTCACACCGTTCTCCCTCTTCCTACCTGGGACACCCTGCTCCCACGCGTGTTTTAAGGTACACCATATCCACTGTTTAAGTTACCGTGAAAATGGCAATAAGTTGTGGACAGGTAATCAGGGTCTAGGCCACCTGAACTCCTCTCAAGAACAGTTTAATCCCCTTCAAACTCTCTCTCATTTTAATTGGCTGGGGCTCTTGAATGTTGTTCAGAGGGCGGGTAGCACATACTAGGTAGGGCTGGGTCGTGGGTGCCCTGGGGGTGAAACGTGTTTCCACAGTGTGATCCCATAGGGGTGGGACTCATGGAGCCCCTGAGGAGGTCCAATGACTATCAATCATCTGAGTTTCCTACTCTCCCGGATTATTGATGCTTAAGCAGAATAGTTTTAGAACAGGAGCAGCTAGTGGAAAGGATTTTCCTTTGCACCACATCTCGTCAATGGAGTTCCTTCTTAGTCAGTCCTGGGAATCCTGCCCTGTTCAACCAAAGAGTACACGTAGTATCGTTTAGTTGGGTTACAGATTTTCCAATTCTCTCATTTTATTTTCCAATTGCAGATGTACTAGACTTTATCGCTGTGTTTTTACATATACACTGTTATGCTCAACTTTTATTGTTTTGTATGAAAATTCGCTAATAAAAATATGTGAATTAAAAATACATGAAGGTGTTTATAAATCTATCCCTGACCCAGATTCTGTTTCAGGTATTCACAGAATCCAACCAGGTGACTGGGTAGGGGTCAAGCAACACGTCAGAAAGCAACTAGAACCAAAATTTGGTGCTTTTGACAACCGGTCCTCTGTCAAGTTGGAAGGAAAGCCCACCTGTATTCATGCCAGTCACTGCAAGAAAATCCTGAAGTTTTGATATCCTTTGAAAAAATTATGATGATGTTTCTTTTCTTTTTGTTGTTTGTGAGAAGTGACACATGGAAAAATAAACCTTTCATCCAAATGTTAACCACTACGCGCCCACGCTATAGCCGAAAGACAGCTACAGCGCAGCGCTCAATTACCGGGAGGGCGTCCCTGGACGTCCTCCTGTTTACTTCCTCTCTGCACACCGCTGCGGCTGCGCATTGAGGAAATTCTGTGTTGGCTGTGTCCCTTGGACACAGCCAATCACAGATTGTGCTAAATGGCCAATCACAGTGGCCATTTAGCTTTTGCTGCAGATCTGTGAGTGCCAAAAGTTTAGGAGTGATTACAGTGAAAACACAATCAGAGCCCAAATAGTTCCCACACAGTGCCACATCAGTGCCATTGGTGCTACAGTGCTCATCACTGTTAGTGTCACAGTGCCATCTGACATCAATGCCATCTATCAGTACCATCTATCAGTGCCATTAGTCATCGGTGCCATCTGTCAGTGCCAGCTGTCATCAGTGCCACCTGTCAGTGTCACCTGCCACATCAGTGCCACCTGTCAGTGTCACATGCCACATCAGTCCCACGTGTCATCAGTGCCACATTTCATCAGTGCCACATATCAGTGCCATCTGTCACCAGTGCCACATATTAGTGCCATCTGCCAGTGTCATATGTCATCAGTGCCATGTATCAGTGCCATCTGTCACCAGTGCCACATCAGTGTCACATGTCATCAGTGCCACGTATCAGTGCCATCTGTCACCAGTTCCACATCAGTGTCACATGTCATCAGTGCCACATATCAGTGCCATTTATCATCATCAAGAATGTCTAAAAGATTATTTTCAGCCGAGGAGTCTGATGTTGACTACGAGCCTGTCATAAGCAGCAGAACACTGACATTCTCAGAGGAGGATGAGAGGATGAGGATGAGAGTGCACCCGCCAGACAAAGGTGTTCTGGTGAGGAGGCAGTGCCATCCACCAGCACCGCATTGCCATCCACCAGCACCGCAGTGCATCCACCAGCACCACAGTACCCTGGCAAAGGCCATGTACCAGTGGGGTGTCACCTCAGTCCCAAAGGGTTAGGTCCCATGCCAGCCTTCCCTATTCACTTCAGAACCCCTTGTGGCTTCCTCCTAATTCAGGAGAAGCTATCATTCCCCCTTTCACTGCCCAGCCAGGAGTCCAGGTGGACACAGAACATTTTTTCCAGATTGATTTGTTCCATTTAACTTTTACTGAGGACACGCTAGCATCAATTGTGGCCCAGTGCAACCTGTACGCACAACAATTCATAGAATGTAACCCAACGTCCTATTATGCCCATCCCTACAAGTGGAGAGCCCTAACAGTGGAGGAGTTTAAAATTTTTTGGGGTCTCACATTCTGTATGGGACTAACCAAAAAAGTATTACGTTCATATTGGTCAACCCTCCCCATCCACCACATGCCCATCTTTTCCTCAGTAATTCCCAGAACCAGATATTTCATAATTATGAGATTCCTACACTATAATGATTATACCCAGTGCCCTCCCCGAAATTACCCAAATTTTGACAAGCTTTATAAAATTCGTCCACTACTAAATTATTTTTCTGAAATCTTCCCCCAGTTGTTTACCCCAGACCAACACATCTGCATTGATGAGTCCCTTGTCAAATTTTCTGGCAGGCTGGGCATAAAACAATTTATTCCCACCAAAAGGGCCCACTATGGGGTGAAGCTTCATAAATTGTGCCGCAGGGTATACATATGCCTTCATGGTATATGAAGGGAAAGACACCCAGCCGCATCCCCCTAATTGCCCAGACTACATCGGATCAAGCGGGAAAGTCATTTGGGAACTCATAAACCCACTCCTGGAGAAAGGCTACCATTTGTATGTGGAGAACTTTTATACTAGTTTGCCCCTGTTCTGCAACCTTCACAGAAAGAACACTCCAGCATGTGGCACCATAAGGACGAACCGGAAGGGCTTTCCTCAAAGCCCCGTCAACAAGAAGCTAAGAAGAGGGGAGATGGCGAGTTTACGGAATGAGGAAATTCTAGCTGTGAAGTGGAGGGACAGAAGGAATGTCTATGTGCTTTCTTCGATCCACAACAATACATTCGTTGAGATCACCAGGAGGAATCCAAAAACCAACATGTATCCACAAATACAATATGTTCATGGGAGGTGTCGACTTCAACGACCAAATGCTCGAACCCTACCTTGCCACAAGACGAACATACCAGTGGTATAAAAAAGTTTCAATTTATTTGTTTAATTTGGCCATATACAACAGTTACGTTATCTATCACAAATCCACTGAAAGCCCCAAATCCTTCCTTGGCTACCAGAAGGAAATCACCACTGCCCTTGTATTCCTGAATGGCCCACCAGAAAACATTCAATCCAATGTGATAAGCAGACTCTCCGAACGCCACTTTCCTGAAAAAAACCCTCCCAGACCAACAGGCCAAAACATCAGAAAAAATGCCGGGTGTGCACCAGAGGAGAAGTTAGAAGAAACAACACTTATTATTGTCCCCAATGTCCTTCCCAACCAGGCCTCTGTTGACTGTTTCCGCCGTTACCATACTTCACTAAGTGTGAAAGAAATAACCTATTACAATGACAATTCATTTTGCAAAGAATTGTGGGAAAAAAATGACAACATCAAAAACCTCACCATGCATCTTACTAAATACCTTGGAATGTCTACTTTCAAAAAAGGGGTCATTTGCGGGGTATTTGTACTTTCCTGGCTTGTTTGGGTCGCAAGAAATGAGATAGGCCACCAGTACATCAGGTGTGATCAATTTTTTATGATTTGCACCACAGCTTGTAGACTCTATAACATTCACACAGACCAAATAATATCCACTAATTTGGGTTAGTTTTACCAAAGATATGTAGCAGTATAAATTGTGGCCAAAATTTATGAAGAAAAATTCATAATTTGCAAAATTTTATCACTAAAACTAAGAAAAATGTGTTTTTCAAAATGTTTGATCTTTTTCATTTATAGCACAAAAAATAAAAAACCCAGAGGTGATCAAATACCACCAAAAGAAAGCTCTATTTGTATGAAAAAAGGACAAAAAAATCATTTGGGTACAGTATTACATGACTGAGTAATTGTCATTCAAAGTGTGAGAGCACTGAAAGCTGAAAACTGGTCAAGTCAGGAGGGGGGTTTAAGTGCCCAGTAGGCAAGTGGTTAAAATTGTATGCAACCCATAGCAATGCTAGTAACTGCTGGGTGTGTTCTTACTTACATCCTCAAACAGGAACAATATCCATGATAGCAATGCCTCTCAACTTCACTGATCTAAACAGGGCCAGAATAAAGATTACAGTTTATGGAGAAAACTATGGTCAATATTATTATATCCCAGACCCAGAATTAAATAGAACCCTTTATAGTACAAATTGCTCACAGTTCCCAATATGTGAAAATATCGGTTACCTGAGATTCCATGTTGTTGCTTCCAGTTTTTTTAGTAGCAGGTATACCATTCATACGTAGAGGGTTATATTATATATGTGGAAATAACACTTACGCCTCACTTTCTACTAATGTTACAGGTACATGTTATATTGGGAAGTTAGCACCTGCTTTGGCTGTTCGCAAAGCTACAATGCAACCAGATCAAAGTTCAGAATACCCGTTAGTGTTCAAAAGAGAGCTGTTCACTGAAGGTGACATGGCATGGTCATGGTTCCCTTCCTGGACAGGATTGGGTATTGAAGCAATGAAAAGAATAAATAATTACACTAGAATTGTAGAATTGTAGATGAGATTATTAACCTTATTACCACTGATATAGGTTTATTAAGTGAAGAAATGGCTCAGCTTAAAGTAGTATTAGAGCACAGATTAACACTAAATTATCTCACTGCAGCTCAAGGTGGGATGTGTAAGGTATTTCACACTGACTGTTGTATATACATTTCTGACAATGAGGACATTATTAAAGGGCATCTTGCTAAGATAAGAGAACTACAGAATAAGGCCAGAGATATTGCTAAAGATGGATGGAACCCCTTTAAGGGTTTAGGAGGTTTTGGTGACTTTTTATATGGCATAACATGGTTACAGAAACTAGGTGTTTACATTGCGATGTTCCTATTTCTCCTATTTGTTATTTACTTCCTCTTCAGGCTATGCCTCTGTGTGACTACCCGCTGTACCAACAAATGGTCCACCAGCCCTGATGAACCCATTATTGTGAGAAAACTAGGAGAGAGCTGAACAGGACGCCGTCTCTCTGCGTCAATGTAACAGGAGTTACCAGCAATCGACTGAATGTAAAGCGGAGAAGAATGGTGTCAAATAAACAAAAGGATGGAAATGACACGGACACTCACTGTATTGTTCATTTAAGCACAAGAGACTCCATTTTTTTCGCACTGTTGAAATGTGTTCTGTAACCTTCACCTAACACACAGACACATCTTCTGCTAGAAGCTCTCTCTGTTTCTACTCCCCCCTCCCCTCTCAAGGTTTTACTTTTGCAATTGTTCTATTCACTAGCTTTTAATAATATACTTCTATTTGTTAGCTTTTAATAACATATTTCTATTTGTTAGTTTTTAATAACATCTCACACCACCCCTTTCTTATCTATGTATAATAACATGTAATAATAAATTTTGGCACTGAACTGACATTTTAAACACAGTGATTGTGTCCTGTGAATCTGTTCCTGCAGTTGCAGTTTTAACTTCTGTTTTTAGAGTCCCAATCAGAAATAATTCCATAACATATATACTCTGTTATTACTCTTGGAAAACGTAATAAAAAACGATTGAAAGTAAAAAAATCTAAATATGGCTGTTAAGGATTACTTTCTTGTTTTTAAAAAAATAATCTTCTTTGAGAAATGAAAGTGTCTGAAATTTTCCAATTGGTCTGATCAAAGCAGCAACCATCAACATTAATGCTGTGTGATTATTTTTCTCTCAATGCATGGTCAAATTGATACACATCATATGATTGCATCAAAACAACAGGATCATGGGACAATTTGGTCCCAATTTACTGAGGCTAGATGCTCATTGACAGGTTGAGCAAGCAAAGGTTGTTCAAAAAAGTTTATTCTAAATAAATCTCTATGCAATGTCAAAAGATCCTCCCCAGGAACAAATCACCGATATGAAAAAAGCCACAGATAGTTAAAGCCACTCCATTGTGCTTTTACTTTAGAAGCATAACTTAATGAAAACATGCAGTCATTTTTGGTATTTATAGTATTATATCGTCATGATAAACAACATTAGTCTGACAAAGCAGTGGTCAATACAGGCTCTCCTCACTTAATGACCAGGTCCCACGTAACGACCAGTCAATCGAATTGGTCGCTAAACGAGGACTCACAAGCAATCAATATTTTAGGCATTCTACTACTTCTGTATTGTGAAAAAAAGCTCTAAACACAAAACTCCAGCTCAATAATGTTGTTTTAATTTGCATAAGTACAGAACACAAATGAAAATTCTGTACTGTACTGTACGATACAATGATGTATAGCGGGTCGTTAGGGTGGGGAGAGCTGGTCGTAAGTCCAAGTAGTCGTTAAACAGGTAAGTAATTAAACGAGGAGTATTGTAAATATTGTAAGAGAGGAATTATATGATAATAACAAATCAGCAATTTGCATCATCCTAGTTTTATTAAACAATTATCTAAAGAAAAAGAAGCTGTTAAAAAAAAGAATAGATTTATTAAACAATGCTAAGAAAGATTTTGGCAAGTAAAAACAACTTCACTGATTATTCTGAATCATTCTCCAAGGATTATTTTTACTGTGTTCCTGTACATCTTTTAGGCTCAAGAATTCTAAATGGTGCAAAAAATGCTGTATCAGGAACATGGTTTATTAAGCATGAATTTTAAAAGAGACTGATGAGACAATTATACGCCTTAAGATGGTTTCCCAAATGAGAGGCAGACAATGTGTAATATATCTTACCCAGTATATTACTATAAATGAGAAGTGTTTATTCACACAGTGCCAGGGAGATTGCAATACCTTCAAATTTAAATAATAGCCCGACCATGCCACTAATTGGAAACAAATTCATGTTTAATAGAACTACAGCATTTTGCTAAGCTCAATAAGCTGCTTTAACAATATTTACAGTGAATAGCACACTCAATAACCCCTTATGTATTCATATAGCTGTGCTATGGAACAGTTGGTCTTTGCTAAGCTCTCTGTGAGTCTAGATGAAACATTTACATATCTATTTTAACAAGGCAGTCAAAAAATGATTAGTTCTTCTAGAACAAGGAGTCTTGTAGATTCCTTTACAATGGATAGACAGCAATTCTCATGTTGACAGGAACAATGATGAATTGGACTTGATGTAACAGATATCAACAGCTTACTCATTCTTATAATATGGACATGTCGTTTGATTTTATTTCTATAGCAGATAATAACTGATTATGAGTTAAATAAGAAATGTATTTTTTTCCACTGGAAATAACTACTGTTGATAAGATAACAGGAACGGATCAAATCTAGTATTTTGATTTTGACAAAAACATTATATATAGATCTATATCTATATCTATATAGATATATAGATATAGATATAGATATAGATATATATATACATGGATAAATGATCTGCTGGGGAAGATCCTGTTAAACATGCTCTGCCAGGCTGTCTATGGGAAGCCATCAAGTTTAGGGACTCTCAAAACTAAAGCAGCCCATAGATGATTCCATTTTCATTCCTTCCACCATGGGCCACATATTGCAGAATACAATGATTACTGCTAGTAACTATAGCTGCTGGCAGTAACTGAATGTAAAAAAACGTGACTGGAACAAGTTTTGGCAAGTTTAAAACTCAGTGAATAATCTGGATGATTCCTTAAAAAAAAACAATGTTAGTTGAGTAAAAAAGACAACATTTGAGTGCTTGGAAGATTTTACAAGGATCAACAAATGATATGACCAAACGCATGACTTGGGAATACTGGTTCTATCTTAGTATTTAGGATGTCCAAATCAAGTAACAGAGGGCCTTCTTGGCTAGTAATACATAGGTTATCCTTGTGAAAATAATGTGCCTATTCCATACTCATTTAACCCCTTTCGCTGCCAGAGCTGTTTTTGCATTTTTTTGCACACATGTTTGAAAAATAACTTTAGGCCTAAAGATTACTTAAAGCATGCCAAACACTATATGTATGTGTTTTCTGAATACAGACTAAAATAGTGATAGCTAAAAAATATAATGTCAAATGTAATGTCACAACATATTAGTGCAATGTTTTAGCAAGTGCAAACCTTCCGTAAAAATTCACTAGAAGTACTTTTAAGTCAGAAAACACAATGGGGTTGAAACATTCCAATCAGCTTTCAGTTTTTTTTGTCAAAGCTTAATTGAACAAGCTGAAGTTAGAAGGTGATTGGCTACCATGCACAGCTGCACTCAATTTTGCAGTTTTAGTAAATAAACCACAACATATTACTAAAATTTTTAATGAAATATAAATTATGAAGTTGTACCAAGTAAATAGATACCCAACTTGTCAAGCCTTAAAATTGTACGTGACTGTGAAATGGCTACAAACTTTGGTAGTGGTACCCTAAATTTCCCATAGGCGACTCTTTTAAAGCTAATACAGCTCATCAGTTTAGAGTTAACTGTAAATAATATGCTTAGAATTTTTTCTCTCATTTCAGCTTACATGGTGATTTGTAACATGTGTAGCACAATCAACATTTTTGTGCATACGCTCACTCGATAAATATGGAAGTTCGCTGGTTTTCTTTCCCTCTACCTGGCAGAACTCACAATTTCAGGCCAAGATCTGCAGTTGGCAGCATGGATCCTGGGGAAACATGTGGATACATGTGCAGGTGAAGGGAGCAAGTATACTTGGGCTGTAGGGACACATTTGCCCTATTGCTTCTTTCTGACAGCCATAATTTGACTTGCCAGATTTACTCCCACACCACCTTTATTCATAGAAGCTGTACTATACTTTACACGAATGAAAGTGATCTATGAATAGAGGAGACAGACCTTTTTATTCATCCACCTGTCCTCCATTCATAGATAGTTTTTCATTAATAGAAGCTACAGTACAGCTTCTATGAACAGGGAAGGGGGTACAAAAGCCAGGCATAGTTCACACTCTTGATGAGTGTAAATGAAAGGTCCCTCGACTCTATTGACCCCCACACCAGAAGATTACAGTGGCGGGGTAGGGGAGAGTAGAGGGCACAAATGATACATCACACTGATAGTAGGTAATGTCCCTTGTGCTGATTTTATATTTTAGACTAAACTTAAGTTTTAATATAGGGATAACTATTCACTGTCATTTAAAACATACCAAACAGGAAAATACACCTGCAATAAAAAAATGATAAATGTCAACAATCCACTACTTTATAAACATACTTCCTATGTGTCTATGGTTAGGAAATGAGTGTATCTGCAACAAGCATAGAGGAGAGTGTAAAAACGTACCTAGGTGGAGTTTAGATCAAGTCTATGGCTGTATATAAATGATGGAATTATTTACTGCTTAAGAAAATGGTTACATTTCGACTTTCGAAGTTTACAATTTAATTTACTAATGTATATGGCACTATTTTCTTGAATGTATGTCAATTGAAGCATATTTTAGGCAGTTCGAAAAGTTCAGCTGTATTTATATGGGCCATCAGGCTGGATATTCAAAAAGACTATACTAAAAAGATATTGTTTTTAATGTATAATTTATGCTTTTGCATAATGCGTAACTTAAACAAAAGGGTCATCTGCTTTTCAAGGTAAATGTAAACCCAGTTACAAAAATGTTATATTATTTTTTTTTTAAATCTGCAGATTTTATTAAACAATTGCCTAATGACCCTGCAATGAAGATTTTTGTTCAGATACATGTAAAGGGTGGAAACACTCAATTCATGTCTCCCAATTGTGCTTCTGTGTTATCAGCCTGTCACACAGCTCCTGGTGGAGACCAGATTTGGCCATAAGAAACAGACATTGCCCATTGCTGTCAGCATCAGCAAACCCACCATGCAACCATCCCTTGAATATATGTATGTAGACTGGATGTGGCTGCAAAGAGGCAACAAAGGATGACAGAAGTGAGGACAATACATTTATTTTAAAAAATGGCAATTTATAATGATACACAATGGACAGTGTTTAGGAAACTAAATATAATTCAGTTAAGGTTTTCATCTAATTTAAGGTATTGTTTTATATTAGAGCACTTTTTCCATTTCTATTGTTAAACTAAACACAATGATTACCCCCTTCAACTCGATTTATTTTTCATGTCATCCTGCATCTACTGCCCACTACCACTGTAAATATCAGAGGATAGCTAAAGTACCTAATTTAAATCATATTTTTTTTATTATAACCCAAGGCAACAAAAATAGGAATTACATTTTCTGCACATCCATACTCTTATGGCTATTGTAAAGGAGTTGAGATTGTAATATTATTTAACATGAAAGAGCTCTAGAACTTACTGGTTATTTTTTTCCCTTACACTAAATATCATACACTCTGCAATGACAATTTACGGATAAATCAGAGACCTCCCCCACATCATTTATAACGCTTCAACTTTTTTTGTGTGCTCTTTGCAAAAATGTGCAGAAACTGTTTGCTTTGAGGTTTTTAAGGATATTTCCATAAAGGTTACTGCCTGAAAACAAACCTTACATGATCCTGAAGAGAAAGATTTTAGATGACACTGTCATGCTTCCTGATATAAAAAGGAACCCTGTAAGAAGTATAGACAATATTGTAGACAGGTACAGCTTCTTTTCTTTAAAGGAAACAGAGTGGATAGAATTTAAAAAACTACCAATGAGGCAAGTATGCAGGACTAGAGTTTGGACTGGTCAAACTTTATTGAAACTAGGATCATCATGACAGCCCTGATGCCCACACCCTTATAATAAGGCTTGCCTTAGAAGAGCCATTTTTATTCATTCAACCAGTAGGTTAAACAAAGGAAAATAACTTGATTCCCACTTTCACACACTCGATGTGGAACAAGGAATCCCTTCCGCCATACTATTGTATTCTGACAGTGGGGAGACTTCCCTGCCATCAGAATACATCAATCAACAAAACCCCCTGCTTTTTGCCAGCAGTGCTGATCCAGAGAACATTTTCCAACAGTTTGTATACAAATCAGTTGATAGAACAACTTGTGTACAGCCAGCCTGCCTATACATGGATCTAAATTTGGCCGGTCCCTGCTGAACCAGAAGAATTTCGATACATGTATAACATGTATTAACTTACAGATGATAACTACAGTATTCTTTGCTCATGCATCACACCCCAAGCATCAATTGGCAAGTCTACTTTAAATAGGAACTATAGTGAGAAGGGAAAACGTAACACTGACCCTGATTTACTAAAGTGAATTTTTAGTTTTCAAAATGAGTATTTGCTTATCTTTCCTTATCTTAATTGTGGTTAAGTTGGAAATTTCGCTTGCAATAAATACCCACTCACGTGCAAGGATTTCTTTTTTTAAAAAGTTGTTTCTTTTCCTCTCATGATTGAAGTGCACGTTCATCTAATTAATTAAAGTTAAGTGAAAATTCCCTTTGCAAAAACAAATTTCAGTTAGAGATGAATCCTTGCCGACTTCAATCATCCAAGGATCTACAAATCCTTTTTTTTTTTACATTTTGTAAATGCTACTTGCACATAATTAGGTGTTTTGTGAATTGAATTTTCACTTTGCTTATCCTTGTTCACTTAAAAAATGGAACAATCAATTCTTTAGTAAATCCATTCCACCATGTGTATTTGATGTTTTACTGTAAAACAGCATCTGATCTTAAGGTTCCTTACAGGTTGTTTCTAAATACAGCAGTATGCTAATGAAGAGTCACCAGCGAATCAAACTGTGCTGTACATAATGCCAAGTTAGTGTCATGACCACACAGGAGAAGCATATGTCAGAGAAAGAAATCATTTTAACGAGCTATATAAATAAAAAGGGAGTTGCTTTTAATTCACTTTTTCCTCATTTTCTGCCCTGCTTGCTTTTCTCCTTCCAGCCAGAAACACTGATTTTAATGGATTAGTGAAAAATTATGACAGTGTATAAATGACACTCATTGCTGCGTCCCTCATATTTCAGTCTTAGAAGTGCAAGCTCTAAAGTAGTGCCAGAACCTGCAGCCTAAACCTTAATCATTCCAGACCTCAGGGAATAAGAATCAAAATCTAGTGTCAGCATAGTTAATTTAGGCTTAAGGAGTTCAGAGGCTTTTAGTAGTAAAGTACTTGGTCTATACTTAACAGTTAACAGAACAGTATGAAAGATAGCTTTAAGCTAGTAGATAAGATTACTATGAGTGTTTTCATTGCTAAAAATGTGCAAAATGAAATGTGAAATTATTGTTTATATGGGCCACATATGTCAGTTATATAGTGTATGGAAACACCAACAATAAGGCGTTTAATTAGCCTTCCTAGTTTTCATCTTGGACTACAGAATGAATAGTATACAGTTTGTTCTGTAGCTAAAAGAGTGGGAGAGTTTGACCAGAAAAAAAATTGGACAGGTCTGAAACCAATCAAAAAAGTATAAATACTGTATGTGTGTTGTCAGTCCTAAGAGCTGAGTGCATTTATGGCAGATTAACAGGTATTTTCCTGTACTTGTAGAATCTTTAAAGGGATATATCATGGGGACATATGCATGTATTGCTTGGAATGAGCTATGTATACTGTCTCTTTACATTACTATTGTGCACCCTTTTGGTTCTGGCCCACCAAATGAAATAGGATTATTAGGCTTTTGCCCCATCTTTTACTTGCCATCTGTATGTTCCCTTGACTGAAGCATAAAAGGCTGAATATAGAGGATTGGATTCCTAGGTGTAAGTGCAACGCACATGCAACACTTTCGTCTCACACTAAAATTGGAGGTTCACTTAAAATTTTTGCTTCAAAACCCCTCTGCCACAACCCCTCCCCCATGCCATTAGTGTTAACAGTTTTTTTTTTTCTGAGAGCGGGTTCCTATTTCTGGTAGGTACCCTCTCGCACTTTTGCTCTGCTCATCTAGGCAAGAAGAGCATAGGTTCGGCACCCCCCACCACCACCACCAGCAATCTCCTGGGACCTGCAATTGTGAGAGCTTTCAGAAAACACAGCGCATCTTTT
The DNA here is from genome assembly GCF_042186555.1 of Aquarana catesbeiana. NCBI lineage: Eukaryota > Metazoa > Chordata > Amphibia > Anura > Ranidae > Aquarana > Aquarana catesbeiana. The sequence goes on from NC_133324.1 coordinate 413,294,796, forward strand.
TTTTGCACCCGCTTGCATTGAATGCATTGAGGTTAATTTACTAAAAGTCAAATAGACTATTCACTTCACAAGTGAAGTTGTATTTTGCAATCAAATTTTCTCCAAAGCTTAGTAAACTATGTGAAATTCTGCTGACTTCCAACATCCAATTAGGTGCAAGCAAAATGCTGCTTTTTATTTACCCTGCATGTGATTGGGTATTTTTTGCAAGGTGAATGGCTATCATATTCAATAAGCTCTGGGGCAGATCCCCATGCAAATGGAGCAAAAATGAACCCCTTGTATTTTTCTCCCCTTGTTCTCTCTGATCTGTGGCCTTATGCAGCGGACTTCAAAGCATACAACAAAATTGTTGAAGACATTTTATTTTACTTAGTGGCACCTGTTTTGATTATAGGACCATTTCCATTTTTTCTGCTCTGTGACTGAGTATCTAGAAGCACTCTAAATCACTATTTGTAGAACATTTCTTAATCTAGCTTCAAAGTGGTTATATTCCTAGATAAGCAAAGTAAGACAGAAAGTCACACACAGAGATATACCACAGGACCACACCTGTGCACAGCTTTCCACCTTATAGTAATATAAAGATAACTCACAAGTTTCTCATAACAATATAAAATTATATTAACTTCATTATGAGCACTCCCACAATCACTCTGACACTCCCCAGGTCACCACCCTACAGACATGACTCCAGCTAACACCAAGTACCAAATATTTGCTAGTGTTCCACAAAAACCTTTCACAGCACTTTCTGTGCACAGAAAACTGCTTCCTCGGCTGAACTATATTTTACTATACAGCTAAACCTGCAGAATGTTTCCTTCAATATAAATATGAACTTATGCAGGCAATACTCTTTTGATTGCATCCCCATGTTTCTCCAGTAATTCTGTGTGAGAATGTCTATATGCATAATACTACCATAAAACGAGTACACTACCTTTAAATGGTCTTAAAATTTGCAGTCATTTGAGGAAACACTTGCTATCTAGTTAACAGCTCCTAAGCACTGGTCTAATTTTATTTAACTTAACAATTCATGGAAATAACAAATTAATTTCCTAGTGTGAAGTTCAACTTAAATATGGCTGATTTGCAGAAAGTTTGGGTTATTTTATGTCGCCTTTATCACTTAGTAGTATAGGTATATGCTGCCCTCTACTGTCTAAATTTGTAAATGCCTGTATATATGCATTTCCTACCCCTGATGGTTGGATCTGAAACCCCAGAAGGAGAAATCCAGAAGAGTCTATTATGTAAGTATTCCTATGATCCAATAGTTTAAGTGCAGCTGCTGTGTATATTTCTAAATCCTTGTGACAGGCAGAGTATCTCTACCCTCTCTTTGCTATTATTTCACATGCACAATGCCAGATAGCTAGGGCTGTGCTACTGTATGTATGTAGTTGTCATCTTGCTGTAAATGAACCTGTTTTTTGCAATAGAGCTTATATATCACTCTTGTTATTTTAGAAGTAGATAGACTGCCGGTGAAAAGTTCCATTCCAGGCTGGTTGGACAACTGTTAGAGGATACCATTGAAACCGCTGATCTTGTCTTCAGGTTTCTGACACAAAGACAGATGTCGCATCATCCTCGGGGCCCCTGCAACTGGACTTTGCTGCAACATTTATTTGGAGGTATCTCTATTAATCACTAGAGAGAGATATAAACCCTGCTATATACATAATTCCACCAAGATTCTGGTCAGGCCTTTTGCTGATAATACCTGTTTGTATATTTAATGTATGTACTGTTATTGATTTCTTCTTTAATAACGCGTGTATTATTTCTATACTGGTGTGTATCTATATGCTTATGTTTAATGTTATTTTCTGGTTGCCGTAGTTCTTTTACTACCAATTACTTTATTTAGTTAGGGAATTTACTTTGTTCACAGAGGCTCTGTCATGGGTGGAGGCACTGCTAATTGTATAACCAAACCCACTCTTCCAGCAAAGGTTCTGCTTCTCTACAGGTTTAGTGCAATATACTGCATGGGGAGGGACATTTTTCATAACCCTCCCCAGAAGAGGGCTACAGTAGCTTTTTTTAAAGCCTAGATTTTTTTTAAAGTACGAAGAACATGATTTACTGTTACTATTTACTGCTAGCTCCTGGAGTTCTTGAAATCTTAATTCTATGACCCTCCCTACTCCCATCACCACAATCTTCCAGTGGGGGGGGGTAAGTTAATAGAACTTTGGAACCAATCTAGAAAGCCTAAATATGATCACCCATTCCGTGCACTTCCTCCATTCATAGAAGCCCTACAATAGCTCCTATGTTGCAAAAACTATCTATGAAGGGAGGGAGCAGAACTTTAACAACTTCAGCCCCGGAAGGATTTACCCCCTTAATGACTAGGTCTTTTTTTGCGATATGGCACTGCATTGCTTTAACTGACGATTGTACCGCTGTACCCAAGTAAAATTGATGTCCTTTTTTCCCACAAATAGAGCTTTCTTTTGGTGGTATATGATCACCTGTGCGGTTTTTATATTTTGCGCTATAAACAAAAAAAATCAACAATTTTGAAAAAAAAAAACAATATTTTTTACTTTCTGCTATAATTCATATCCAAAAAAATGTAAAAAAAACAAATTTCTTCATCAATTTAGGCCAATATGTATTCTGGTACATGTTCTTGGTAAAAAAAAAATCCCAAAAAGTGTATATTGATTGGTTTACACAAAAGTTATAGTGTCTACAAAATAGGGAATAGATTTAGGGACTTTGCTTTTTTTTTGTTTTTACTGGTAATGGCGGCAATCTGCGATTTTTAGCAGGACTGCAACATTGTGACACTGCAACAAATCAATACAGTGATCAGTGCTAAAAAAATGCACTGATCACTGTATAAATGACACTGGCAGGGAAGGGGTTAAGACTAGGGGTGATCAAAGGGTTACCTGTGTTCCCTCAGTGTGTGTTCTAATAGTATGGGGGATGGACTTACTGGAAAAACACAGAGATCACTGTTCCTGATTACTAGGAACACACCATCTCAGTGTTGTCCCTGTCAGAACGGGATCTGCCTTGTTTACATAGGCAGATCCCCGTTCTGCCTCTCTGTGGAGCGATCACGGGTGGCTGGCAGACATTGAGTCCACGGGACCTGTGCACACTCCCCCGATGTGCCCACAGTATCTCATGCACAAAACAACGTACAGGTACGTTGTTTCATGCAATAGAGCCACCATGCTGCAGTATATACGTGGTGGATGGTCTTTAAGTGGTTAATTCATCTGCCCATCCACATTTGAAGGTGATTTTCTAAGGTAAGTAATTATACCTAATTAAGTAATTATACCTAATTTTAGTTACAACATCCAATCAAGTAAAAAGGGAGGTAAAAAAGAATTTCCTTCGAAAATTACCATCTATTTATTGTATCTTTTAGGTATACAACATTACTAAGCACACTCTGAAAAAGATTATGTAGATGAACACATTTCAGATGGCGCATGCTCTATTTTAGACCTCATGCACACTGGACTTTTTTTCTGCTGCTCTAAAATGCTGGAGGAGAGAAATTCAATGCATATCTATGAAGTTGGTTCATATCTCCAGGCAGAGTTGCCTAAAGGCAAATGCCTGAAGCTGAAAAAGTTTTAGCGCTACTTTTGTAACTTGATTTGGGCATTTTTGAAGCATTTTTTTTTACCCATAGAAATGCATGTGTGATTTGCGTGTTTATAAGCGTTATTGCGCATTTTGTGGCATGTTTGGCATGTTTTTCTGCTCACATGCAATAAAAAAAATTAAATAAATAATAAATAAATAAATAATACATACGACAAATTAAATATATAAATAATTCATACAATAAAATAAATAAAAATAATAATAAATAAATACATCTGTAAAACTTTGCAAAAAAAAGGGGTGGGGGGCTATTAGTGGAAATGATAAGAAAATAACAAGGTTACAAATAATAATAATAATCATTAAAAAAATACTAGAAATTGAACTAACCTTTTCATGTACATCCTGGTATACTCAAAAAAAATATTTGTGAGCATGTAGGTCACTGTACATGACCCAGAGCTGGTCTTGCTTTTCTCTATTGGAGATTACCAGATGGATCCAGTATCTCTGTAGCCTGCTTTTCCTCTCTTTTTCCTACAGGAAATGTGACGTAACAGCAGCTGCTGCCACAAAAAGCTATCTCCTCATCACTCATTTTTTCAGAGCACAAAGCTTCACACAACAAGCAACCAGCAAACACCAGGAAGAAGAAGAGGAAGGAGAAGAAAAAGCTAAAAAAGCTGAAAAACTTAGCAACAAACAATGAATCAGAAGATATTTTTCTCTATTGACTAAAAAAATCCACCAAACGCTTTAAAAATTATCTAGAAAAACGTCCAAACATGCTCAAAATTGCACATAAAAAATGTGTGGCAAAACACTTGAAAAAATGCCAAGAAAGAAAGAAAGAAGAAAAATATATCTTGTAGACAGATACAGTAGATAGATAGATAGACAGACAGACAGACAGACAGACAGACAGACAGACAGACAGTGCATTATATAATCCCCTTTTTATTGTAGCAAACTAGGCTTAGGACAATTACATTTACAGTTTAAAAACTGTAAGAGGTAAAACTTTTATTTGTATTGTAACATAAATATCATGTTTTACCTTGAAGGCAGTGAGATAAAACTTGTAACATGGCATTTAATGAGACGCCAGTAACTCTTTTTCAAAGGAAGCCATCAATGTAAAGCAATGGATTACGATGGTATAAAATATCTTGTTAAATCAATGGCTATAACTGAACAATAAGGATTGCTACTTTTAGGCTGTTTTAGACTTTAAACGTTAAATCTTTCCTTGTAGATTTTTTTCCCTTGACTGTTTCCAGGATCTATTTTTAATAAGGTCCTAGGAAAGTTGATCAATATTTGACTCGTTTCATAATTCTCTGGCATTGTGAATGTGCTGATAACCAAGGAGAACACCTTTGGGGACAATGCAGTAATTGCATCCATTTGCTATGAAAGATTTGTGCAAGAACAGACTACATGAACACCTGTTCTCACTGCTTGCCTCCCTCAGTCTTCGTGCATATTCCTGTCGCCATGATACATTATGAATCAATGGCAAATCAGTTGTCCAAAGAAGTACTTATCATCCTCGTGCAAGTGTTCCAACTGTTCTTCACTTAAGCCAGTTCCTTTCTCTCATCCATATAGTACAGTTATAATGAAGCCATCTATCCACTTGACAATAGGACAGATCCTTACAAGCCGGGCAGCATTTATGTTGGAGAGAAGATACAAGCATGTAGAACTGCAGGCAGTAATTTGTGTCACTAATTACAGGACTATAATATTCAGTCTCTACATTAAAAGGTCTTTTATTATTATTAGAATAGTTATCCATTAGCATGTCTTTTTACTAAATTAAGCTGCAAACAGCAATTGACCAGATCACTAATGTCTATATGGCTACACATTGTAAACTAGCATTACAAATGATCATTCCTAATTTCTGATACTTGATAGGATAATGTTTGGAGGTAATGTTTGAGTTATATATTTTGAAATCATGTTTTACATCTTTTTTAAAAATAATAGCATTCAATTTTATAACTTAAAAATGATTCCTTGAAAACTGCATATCCAAAAAGACAGAACAGGAGAAGCTGCCTGCCTTTTGGCATAATGGGTCTGATTTAGCCATCTGATAAGGGGTGGGTCACTACTCTGTCGCATTCACATATGTGTACCTTTCAGCTTAAGCTGTTGAGGTCTGTAGACAGTTTATTATTAATTCAGGCCAAAATAAAGAAAGATAGAAAATATATACAGTACTGTATACATATGTACAGTAAATATTCCCATTAAGCAGAACCTTTACCTCTCTTGTGGTGGGGTGGCTTTTGCCATACTATGTAAGTATGCTGTGCATAGGTGTGCAATATAACATACTGGTTTTAAGAAGAGAAAGGGATGAGATGTTGTTGTTCATGTTCTTAACATGTTTTTTGCATTGTTAGCCCACTAAATGATGGTTATTAGTGATGACGTTTGGGTTCAGCCCAATGTAACGTTCGACCCAAACTTTGCATGTTGGGTATTTGCAGACTGACCAAACTATTTGCAGCAGGAGGTCATTGACTTATTGACAGTATTACTTTCACCAATAAGTGGATACTTCCACTGCGTAGGCTGCACAGCATCATTGGTTGCTAAAAAATCTAGATGGCTCTTAGAAGCCATTATACCACTGCCTGTCAGCAGGATTGACAAGGATCTGCATCACTGGAGAATGTGACTTTCGATGGATTTTGCATCATAGGGCATGTTTTTTGGGGTTTTTTTTGTTTTGCATCATAGGGCATGTTTTTTGGGGTTTTTTTGGGCCCAGGGTTGTGGGGAAGAAGCCCTTGTCCACCTCAACATGATCCAGAGGGTCCAGTATGTGGTCTGGTATGATTCAGCTGCCCCGCTTTCTTGGCCAGACAGACTGCATATTTGGAAAAGGGTCTAGTTTTGATTTTGAGTTGGGAATATAATTTTCTTCTTTTTTGTGTGTGGTACCCCTTAAATACATTTAAACATAGCAAAATAAATACAATATAAAACAAATTGATGTACACGATGGCTCAGTTTGGACCTATATAAAATATATAGGGGATACATGAGTACAGTTAATTTTGAGAAAGGAAATCAGTGAAATATGTACATTTAGAAGTTCCTGAATATAAGCACTTCCACACATTAGACAGTGTCTAGGCACATTTTGAGTTCGACCCTTACAGAAGCCGATAAGGACTATAATAGGCACACTCCTTCTTCTGATTAATACATTGTATTGATAGAGTCATTGGAGTGCTGGTAGAGGAACAGGAAAGGCTGATTCATAGAAAAACTATTCAATGGATAAAAAAGTGGGTCTGAGTCTAGATCATCTTTAACCACTTACCAACCGGCCCATAGCCGAATGACGGCTGCAGGGCGGTTGGATAACTCTGGGAGGACGTACTATGACTATGTCCTCCCAGAATTCCCCTCTCGCGCGCCCGCTGGGGCGCGCACCCGAACACATCCGTGACTGCCGGGTCCTCAGGACCCGGCGCATCACGGATCCCGGTAAATGGCCGCTGATCGCGGCCGTTTACCATGTGATCGCGCCGTCAAATGACGGCGCGATCACATGTAAACAGACCGGCGTCATCTGATGACGCCGGTTCCTCTCCTCCCCTCCTGTGTACCTATCGGTACACTGTGAGCGGAGAGGGAGATGGATGGATGGCTGCAGCGCTGTGGGCTGGATGTGTAGTGCCCACAGCGCTGCACAGAGACATCCAGCCATCCATCCATCCATGCTCAGCCATCCCTAACGCTCTGCAATGCTGTGCAATACTCTGCAATGCCCCACATTACTCTGCAATGCTGTGCACTACTTTGCAATGCCCCACATTACTCTGCAATACCCCCACATTACTCTGCAATGCTGTGCACTACTCTGCAATGCCCCACATTACTCTGCAATACCCCCACATTACTCTGCAATACTGTGCACTACTCTGCAATGCCCCACATTACTCTGCAATGCTGTGCACTACTCTGCAATGCCCCACATTACTCTGCAATACCCCCACAATACTCTGCAATGCCCCACATTACTCTGCAATACCCCGCAGTACTCTGCAATACCCCGCAATACTCTGCAATACCCCGCAATACTCTGCAATACCCCGCAGTACTCTGCAATACCCCGCAGTACTCTGCCATACCCAACAGTACTCTGCAATACCCCTCAATACTCTGCAATACCCCGCAGTACTCTGCCATACCCCGCAGTACTCTGCCATACCCTGCAATACTCTGCAATACTTGGTGATACCCAGTCATACTCAGCGATACTCTGCAATACCCCCCATACTCTGCAATACCCTGCCATACTCTGCAATACCCCGCCATACTCTGCAATACCCCGCCATACTCTGCAATACCCCGCCATACTCTGCAATACTCTGCAATACCCCGCCATACTCTGCAATACTCTGCAATACCCCACCATACTCTGCAATACCCCACCATACTCTGCAATACCCCGCCATACCCTGCCATGCTGAGCCATACTCGGCTGTACTCGGCCTCTCTATGTGGCCAGGCTGTGGAAGTCTCACACATGTGGTATCGCCGTACTCAGGAGGAGTAGGAGAATCTATTTTGGGGTGTAATTTTTGGTATGTACATGTAATGTGGTAGAAATATTGTATAAATGGATAACTTTGTGTTAAAAAAAAATAATGCGTTTTAACCACTTCCTGCCCACCGGCCGTCATACAACGTCCTTGACTTTGTGCGGTGATATCTGAATGATGCCTGCAGCTACAGGCATCATTCAGATATCAGCTTTTTCAGCCGGCGATTCCCTACACCATAAGAACGATCATAGCGGCTGTTTCACTGCTTGATCGTTCTTACGGGAGGCGAGAGGTGATGTCCCTACCTCCCGCCGCCCTCCGGTGCTTTTACCGACTCACCGCTACGATCGAAGCCAGGATCGTTTTTTTGTTTTTTTTTAATTTCAGGCTTCCCAGCCTAGAGGTGAGATGTGGGGTCTTATTCACCCCATATCTCGCTGTAAAGAGGACCTGTCATGCCATATTCCTATTACAAGGGATGTTTACATTCCCTGTAATAGGAATAAAAGTGGTCAAAAAAAATTTGGGGGGGAAAAAAGCATCAAACTAAAATAAATAAAGTAAAATGAACAATAAAAAAAAATAAATAAATTTTAAAGCGCCCCTGTCCCTGTGTGCTCGCATGCAAAAGCGAACGCATACGTAAGTCCCGCCCACATATGAAAACGGTGTTCAAACCACACATGTGAGGTATCGCTGCGATCGGTAGAGCGAGAGCAATAATTTTGGCCCTAGACCTCCTCTGTAACTCAAAACATGTAACCAGTAAAAAATTTTAAAGCGTCGCCTATGGGGATTTTTGAGTAGCAAAGTTTGGCGCCATTCCACAAGCGCGTGCAGTTTTGAAAGGTGACATGTTGGGTATCTATTTACTTGGCGTAACTTCATCTTTCACATTATGCAAAAACATTGGGCTAACTTTACTGTATTGGTTTTTGTAAAGCACAAAACTGTTTTTTTTCCAAAAAAAGCGTTAAAAAAATTGCTGCGCAAATACCGTGCGAGATAAAAAGTTGCAACGACCGCCATTGTATTCTCTAGGGTCTTTGCTAAAAAAACATATATAATGTTTTGGGGTTCTATGTAATTTTCTAGCTAATAAATGATGATTTTTACATGTAGGAGAGAAATGTCAGAAATGGCCTGGGCACTCCAGAACGCCTGAAGGTGCTCCCCTGCATGTTGGGCCTCTGTATGTGGCCACGCTGTGTAAAAGTCTCACACATGTGGTATCGCCGTACTCGGGAGTAATAGCAAAATGTGTTTTGGGGTGTAATTTTTGGTATGCATATGCGGTGTGTGAGAAATAACCTGCTAATATGACAATTTTGTGAAAAAAAAAAAGTAAGAAAAAAAACTTGATTTTGCAAAGAATTGTGGGAAAAAATGACAACTTCGAAAAACTCATCATGCATCTTTCTAAATACCTTGGAATGTCTTCTTTCCAAAAAGGGGTAATTTGGGGGGTATTTGTACTTTTCTGGCATGTTAGGGTCTCAAGAAATTAGATAGGCCGTCAGTACTTCAGGTGTGATCAATTTTCAGATATTCGCACCATAGCTTTTGGACTCTATAACTTTCACAAAGACCAAATAATATCCACCGATTTGGGTTATTTTTACCAAAGATATGTAGCGGTATAAATTTTGGCCAAAATATATGAAGAAAAATTAATAATTTGCAAAATTTTATAACAGAAATGAAGAAAAATGTATTTTTTTCACAGATTTTTCGGTCTTTTTTCTTTTATAGCGCAAAAAATAAAGAACCCAGCAGTGATTAAATACCACCAAAAGAAAGCTCTATTTGTGTGAAAAAAAGGACAAAAATTTCATATAGATACAGTGTTGCATGACTGAGTAATTGTCATTCAAAATGTGAGAGCACCAAAAGCTGAAAATTGGTCTGGTTAGGAAGGGGGTTTAAGTGCCCATTTGTCAAGTGGTTAAAGTGGTTGTAAAGCCTCAAGGTTATTCACCTTTGTGCATTTAATGCATTATGGTGAAAAACCTTCTATGCTGCAGCTCCCCCCAGAACCCCCTTTTACTTACCTGTGCTCATTCCGATTTAGCGATGTGCACAAGTGCAATGGCTCTAGCCACTGTCTCTCTCCTCATTGGACAGATTGATAGCAGCAGGAGCCATTTAAATTCTGTTAATTGAGTCTAGGATCCTACTGCATCCCTGCACCGTGAAGCAGGAATGGGCTCTAAGATGTACTTACTCTCACTTAATTCATAGATTTAGGCACCACAAATTGTTGAGTTTTGGAGTGGCAGTGTGGCTTCATATTTATTTGGAAATGTATGCAACACAAACCTCTATTTTTAATGCAAATTGCTAAAAGGCAAACCCACTTTGTGGAAAATATAGCATATACAATTGCAATACAAGTCACATTGTAATTGAATGATATTAAAAATTACATTTCAATTTGTAGTGCTATAATTTTCTGTAAAATGCAATGCAATATGGCTGCCTGGAGGCATTCTGTACACAGAAATGTAATTTTCTGCTTGTGTGATTGACTTACTGATTTTCCCAGTCTGCACCAAGATACAAATCAGATTTTGAGCTTCCCCTACAACAAAAATGTAATTTTTGGTGAGGCACTCTCAAAGGAAAATCAAGTCTAAAGTGATGCAGACCCCACAGCTTTCCTCATTAGAGCCTTGCAGGTGCAGCAGCTGATTGATAATTATAAAACCATCCCCATACAGATTCACTCAGCTCATGGACACAGACAAACAAACAGCTATTTCTCCAGAATAACATAAGGTAGAAATCTGCAAGAAAGTTTGTTAAAATTGCTGCAATGTACATAGATCACCCAGAGGGGAATGTTTTTTTCTCAACAAAAGTGGAGTTACTTTTTAAACTGACTATATGGTATGATTCTGTGAACTGCCCTGCCCATGTGCACCTACCTTTTGCTATATAAATTGATTCAATTTGTTGCCATTTTTCACACTTCACACAGTGACCCTATTACAAGACCATAGCATTATTATATGTGTACCCAACATGCACATCATTAATTACAAAGCATATATTTAATAATCTCTTGTGTCACAATAGTGCAACTCAACATGTAGTTTCCTAGATTAACAAAGTATGTACCATTGTGGAATTGAAAATGTGAGCACATGATTACTTTAAATTATCTGTCATTTGAAATTTGTCATGCCTTTATAAAAAAAAAAAAACACCTGCTCTTGGAACTGGGCTCGTAGAAAAAGACAGGCTATGAATATTTATTTTCTTTTTAAGTGCAGTTTCAGCATTTTTATATTATTAAAAATAGCATTACAACTTTGAATGTCTGACAAAACAACATTATTTTTCTTCCTTTACCCTTTTTTTTTTTTTTAACAGTGCAGCACTGCAGCGAGAAATTGTGCCATGATCAGACAAGTCTGTGATCCATGATATCTGCTTATTTACACATTTTTAAATGAATGTACATTACAGACTTCATATGATGGCATACAGCAGGGCATACTAGAATATTAAGAACAAATAAGAAAGTGCTGTCTCACATAGTTGCAGTCACGTATTATTAGGAAAGAATATAGAGGTAGTGACTGATGATAAACCAGCAGCTGTGTCCTACTAAAGGATAATTATGGTTATAACTTTATTCTAGCCTGAAGCCTTGGAAAGTCTATAGCATGGTTGATGTTTAGAGTGAAAAAGAATGAGTAAATATCTACAAATCTACAAGGGTTATATTGATTATATTGACAATAACAACACTTTGTGCCGCAAGGAACAACATTTCAATCTTTCAGTACTAGGGCTAACTTTTAAAGTGAAACTCAAGCATCACATATAAAAATGGCATGTCTGCTTGACAGAGCATAATTGCTGCAAGCCCAACAACAAGGAACCCAAAATACTTTGTAAGATTTGAATACATTTTTTTCAACACTAAAAAATTGATCAAAACAACAGCATAGCCTTGACAAATTTGGAATCTTTAATATTTAAGATATCCACACACAAATTAACAATCAAAGTAAATAATTTTGGATGTAATCTACCAATAATCAGGCAAGAAATGGTCCACCAAATAGATATACTGAACACCCAAGGTAAAATTTAGATATACTGTAAATGGCCATTTTTGTTTGGCTGCTTCCATTGTCCAATGCATGATCTAGACAATCAATGATGGTTGCCAAGTTCCAGGATATTTCCAAACTGGTTTTCAAGGGGAGGGACAATTAATTTGCTGATTCACCTGTCCACAACAAAACAGGAGAATTTTGGGTGATACTTGTATTCATTTCAGCCCACACATGGGTGGCTTTAGTCTTGTAAAACTCCTGCTGCTTCTATATGTCAGTGATTAATCAAGCCCTCACCACACATCATAGAGCCCTGTTCAACTGACTGGCCAGTTCATTATGTAGCACAGACTTTTGCAGGATGAACTAATAAATGTGTTTTGATGAGAAAAAAAAAATTTTTGACTATTAACAATTGCATATTTTTTCATACAATCTCTGTTCCTGTGCGTAATAAATTATTTCAGTAATTACGAACAAGTCCCAAATGAATAGTATCAGTTGATGTATGAAAAATCTTCCAAACTGAATTTAAAAGGCACACATTTCTTTGTGTAAATGGTAAACCACTAATGCTGCTCTGCCCATACGCAGATTATTAGGAAAATAGAGTGGGTTTATGCTTCAGCTCTTAAAGTGGTTCTAGCATCAGATATATGTTTTTCATGTTATGTGGATGTGTGCTAATAATGTACATATAATATAACAACCACAGAGCTACAAATGAGAATACATTAATTTGCTTTTTCATCAGAAGGCTTACATTATCTTAGTTTAGGCATCATCTTCTAGTTCCTGCACTGATAAGTAGGTTCAGTGATGGCACAATCAAGTAAATCCTGTTTGTGCAATTCTTCATAAATATCTAACGCTAACATTGTGATTTACTATAAAATTTGCAGCTTGACTATTTGGGAGGCAGTGGCTTTCTTCCGCCTCCAGCAGACTTATGACATCATATCAGCCTATACATAGTAAATTCATTGGAGCTCAAGGACTTCGTATTAATGATAAAAGATAGCAATTTCCTTTAGTTCACATCAGCTGACTTTTGTTTGTGTCAGGACTGCATCAAAAGTCAATGGCAATGCAAAAGCAGCTTGAAGTAGGTTGGTGCAGCTTAGGAGGAGGTCAACTGCAGGTCAAATGCAATTGCAATGAATTCTGAATGTTCTCATAGGGGGCCCAAAATTATCTGAAATGCAGACTGAATGCATCTGAAAAAAAGCTGCATTTGACATCAATACAAGTCTTTATATACAAAAAACAGCAAAGGTTTTTAAAACCAGACCAAAGCTAGCTATCTTACACAATGGGGGGTTATTTACGAAAGACAAATCCACTTTGCACTGCAAGTGCACTTGGAAGTGCAGTCGCTCTAAATCTAAGGGGTAGATCTGAAATGAGTGGAAGCTCTGCTGATTTTATCATCCAATCATGTGCAAGCTAAAATGCTGTTTTTTATGTTCCTTGCATGTCCCCCTCGGATCTACAGCGACTGCACTTTCAAGTGCACTTGCAGTGCAAAGTGGATTTTCATTTAGTAAATAACCCCCATTGCCACACTTTGATTTTAAGTAATGCTCTTGCATGTCAAGAAATGTGTTTTAATTATCTCTTTAAAAAATAAAAAAATACAAAATGATCACTTGAAGACAACATTATAAAACTACTCTGCACATAAAAAAATCAGTGTTTACCCTGTTTTGCTAAAATGGTTTTAAATATACACAATTGTTCATTATGCCCAAAAATAATATAGGCAACATACTGGTTTATACTTTTAGAAAATCATATAACTAGCAATGAAAGCAGAGCATGGAAACAAATCTGTCAGATTCTATATTAAGAGTAAATTTATCATGGAGATGTGCTAGTGTCCCGTGAAAGCATGCTCGTGTGTATGTCTTCCCAGTGTGCATAATCTAATTCTAATTAGGGCTGAGATTGATGGCATGGAGTATGTTTAATGCTATCAAGACACAAGAAGATACTGTGGAAGATATAGTGGAAAATGAAATAACGTATAAAGTTGTGAAGAACATTCATTAACTCTTGCTAGGTTTGTTACATGCCTGAGATTGGTTGGTCTTGAAAAGCTAACACTCACACAGCATGTATTGCATTCAATTAAGGGCTCGTGTCAAAGGGTGTTGTTCCATTATGTTTTACATGCCTTTTGAATGTATGTAAAAAGCAGGTAAGCAAAATCCTATTGATCCTATTGACTACTATGGTAGTTTTTAGGCTGTGTGGTGTTGTACTGCATTCTTTGCATAAAGCATGACCTATTAAAGTGTATCTACTCTCACCAGGTAAAACAAGCCATTCAATTTAAAATTGAAATGAAAGGCAAAACATTTGTGTATAGATCTAAAAAAAAAACCACTATAAACACTTTTTCCCCCTTTTTTAAACGTGATCACATGTCCTCTGTTCTTGGCTGCATAAGAACAGGGGGAGGAGAAACAGCAGGACAATTAATGCACTTCTTGTGATCGGGAGCTTTCCGTTAGCCACTGGTAACTATGCCGGGAGTGCACAGGGTGCACACTCTTGGCACAGCTGTATTTGCATTAATGCATGCAAATATGTGGCTGCTCGGCCCATTCACCTAGAGACTTCATATTTCCCTGTGGCTGGTGCCAAGAGGTTAAGAACCACTTACCAGTTCACTTACTGGCACCCAAACCAGAAAGCCTTTACTACAATGGATGAAATGGGGATCTACGTTTAATGCCACGGGAGCCTATGTAGTTTGAATCTCCAACCCCTGTACTCAAATAAAGAACTAGCATACCTCATTATTAGATGTTATCCTAGCACAAGCACTTTCTTTCTGGACAGCGACATCACAGAGACATCCTACTGCCACTCTCTTTTAAGAAAGAGAACTGGTATGAGATCCTTGGCTACTACACAGTATAAAAAAGGTGTAGATATTATCATTTAAAAAAACACAAATGTATAAAAATGCTAATTTGAATGGAACCATATCCATTTGTATCCATGTGTTTCATTTGTTTTTTATGGCAGAGAAAATTGAGTACTGTCCGTGATACTTTTTTTATTTGCACTAACATATCATTTTTCATGGACGAGCTTTCGGGGTGTGTCCCCTTCTTCAAGGTCCAAGCAGTACTGATTCACAAAAGTTTTAGCAGCAGGTAAAATGTTAAAACCAAACAAAAAAAACAAAAAATCTCTGAGGGAAAGAAAAAAGAAAGAAGAAGGGGACACACCCCGAAAACTCGTCCATGAAAAATGATATGTTACTGCAAATAAAAAAAGTATCATGGACAGTACTCAATTTTCTCTGTCACAATTGCACTAATACGGCTTCAATAACCTCAAGTATTTGTTTTTTATCTAATAAACTATCTATGATTAGTCATTTACTTATTATGTAAATCCCTATGCTTAGGGCTGCTCAAATTTCAGCTCTTTTGTTTTCTTCAGAACAATATCAGTTTTCAGCCGCTGTAATATAACAAGAATAAGGCCAGCCTTTACAACACTCTATTGTTTACTTATGTAAACTAGCAAAGGGGATTATTTGGCGGTCTCAATGGGGAGGATAGATGATTAATTCATGAAAGAATGAGCTACACTTTACAAACCAACAATATACTTTTCCAGAGGTACTTCTCAATTCAATTCTTAACTTTCAAATGTAATACTCTTAACTCCTTCATGACCAGGGCCATTTTATATCTTTATGACAGGATCAAATATTTCTATTCTGCAGTGTGCTGATGCAATGGCTAACACCTTTTAAAATTCTTAGTTTATTTTCATTTACATGGTTACAGTAAAACAAATTTGACATAATCCCTGAGTACAAGAAACAATAATATGCACTAATTTAGTATCTGTTTAAGAAAATTCAGAGGAAAGGAAACATTACGACAAAGTGATGTATTTTTTTTTATTGGTTTCCAGCAATGTCTTCAGGACAGAAGCTGTTAATAACAAAATAATCCCAGTATAAAACACAGCAGGAGAACAGAGATCTGAGGTGTAAGTTAGGCCTACAAAAAGTCCTGTCAGAAATAATTTATACAATTGTATGTAACTGAAAAGAGAAGGAGGTGGTAATTAGAACTGATTAGGGTTAACAATTAGCCAAACGGGGGGATATATAAGGAAAAACACTTTCCTTTAACAGATATTAGCACAACAAAACAAAAATAAACAATATTATTACAACTTATTAAATATACCCTTATATGCAGCCTCACAGAAGTGGGTCTTTATCCGTGGGGTCTCATATAGATCAGGGTGTGGTCCAGATCAGTGTCAGGGTTCGGGTCAAGGTTATGGTCAAAGGTCATGATCAGAGCCAAAAGTCAGGGTCAGTGTATTTTAGGTAAGATAAAAAAAATAATTTAGTATCAGTGCCAGCAGGTTTTAGGTATAATAAAACAAGGAAAAAGGGGACTATTGTTTCAGGGCCCTACTATGGGTTCAAACAACAAATAATATACTCATATATAGTGTTGCTGTAATCACAAGGAGCAGGAGAATTTATTTTGGGTTGTTCTTTGGTGATAGGTTATGGTAATAGCTAAAAATATACAACTAAGTTTTTCCATTTTTTGTCAGTTTTCCTTTGATAATAATAAATAATAAATAAATCAAGGAATATCATTATCAATTACTGCCAATTGAAAGCCCAAGTTGTCGCTGGAAAAACAAGTTATAAAGCATCTGGATACACCAAGTATGCATTGAAATGATATGTACAATTTTACTAACACATGTCAAAGCTGAGGCATTGCAACTTTTTTACACTCCTTCATGAAGGTATTAAGGAAGATTTAAAATACTTCTTGCAGGTTTGAGCTATTGATTGAGCTGCTGAGACACAGAGCAGGAAAATGCTGGCTGTTGCAAACTGGCAGGTGCTCCCCATGATTTTGCCAGGTTTAGTGGAGGAGGAGTAACTGAATGCACAAGATATGTCCAAAATACAGTACTTAGCAATTTTTCTTGGCTTATTTTTCATACCCAAGGCCCAAAACCAGTGGCAAATGGAGGCATGAGCCCTCTAGGACACTTGAACGCCAAGTGGCCTCCCTAAAACATCTTAATGGGGATATAACACTGCGTATACCCCACTATTAAGACCCTAAAAATATATAAAAAGTGTCAATAAAAGCCAACCTCATAATGAATAAATAGTTTTGGGTAGAATTACTCCTCTAAGGAGCTTGTATAAAAACAGACCACAAATAAATGTTTTTACATTAAGCATTTAATGTGCACAATTTAACACTGAAAATATTCCCAAAAAACAAAATAGCTATCATGCATGCATGCTCCATTACAAGGCAGTTAATAAATTAAAAGTATGCTTAGCTAATTACATTTCTATATCTTTTCCACATCTTTGAGGGCTGGAAAATGCCACAGTATTTACTAATATTCTAGTATAATTCATGTTAGCTAACGTTTGGCTTTTTCTGTAGAAATATTTTCTATAGGCAAAAACACACATTATCAAAAGTCTTTATTGAATAAGCTGTCTTACTTAAGATTGACAAACTCAATAAAATGTTTATGGGAAAAAAATGTAGTTATACAGTATATTACATAAAACTAAAGCTATCTGAATTAGTTTCAGTTAAAAGCTAGGTTTACCAGATTTGAATAGCTTGATCACAAGTAAACTAAACAGAACTTTTTTTTATTTGATTTGGTGCATTGCTTTTCAGTCACCAAAACTAAAACATGTCATTAGGTAGTTCTTGGTAATGGAGTTTTGGTATTAACTGACCATTAGGCTACAACTCCCACCTAGATTTTCTTTCACTAGTCTCAAAAATGTAAGCTTACCTCTAAACCCCTAAATTAACCCTTAACACCCCCCAACACTAAACACAACCTAAATCTAAGCCCTTAATTCTTAACCTCTTCCCATCCATGCTATAGCCTAATGACGGCTACAGTGCAGACCTACTTTACCTGGAGGGCATCAATAGATGTCCTTCCATGCTCGAGCGGCCTGCGCACCCACTGCAGGGTGCATGCAGCATGCTCTGTGATCAGCGAGTCTATGAGACTCGCTGGATCACAGATCAGAGTAAG
The DNA here is from genome assembly GCF_042186555.1 of Aquarana catesbeiana. NCBI lineage: Eukaryota > Metazoa > Chordata > Amphibia > Anura > Ranidae > Aquarana > Aquarana catesbeiana. The sequence goes on from NC_133324.1 coordinate 413,313,127, forward strand.
AGGTTGATCCCGACCCCTTACCATGTGATCAGCTGTCAGCCAATGACAGCTGATCATGTGATGTAAACAGAGCCAGTAATTGACTATTTTTTCTCCTTTTCCTTCTCTTTTTTTCTCCAATCACTGGCAGCTGTGAGAGGGACATTAGTCCCAATCATGGAGAGGCTCTGCAGAGTCATCTGTGCCCACCTGTTCCACCTGCCAGTACCACCTACCAGTGCACAACAGTGTCACCTATCAGTGCCCACAGTGCCAACTATAAATGTCACAAATCAGTGCCTCCTCACCAGTGCTGCCTATCAGTGCCACCTACCAGTGCCTATCAGTGCCACCTACCAGTACCCATCAGTGCCAACTATCAGTGCCAATCAGTGCCATCTATCAGTGCCCTTCAGTTCCACCCATCAGTTCCACCCATTAGTGCCACTCATCAGAGACACTCATCAGTGCCACCTATCAGAGTCCATCAGTGCCGCCTCATCAGTGCCATCTAATCAGTGTCTATCAGTGTAGCCTTATCTGTGCCTATCAGTGCAGCCCATCAGTTCCCATCAGTGCTAATCAGTGCAGCCTCATCAGCAAATATCAATGAAGGAGAAAAATTACCTGTTTGCAAAATTTTATAACAAACTATGAAACATGTTTTTTTTCCCAAAAATGTCTGTTTTTTTTTTTTTTGTTTAACAAAAGATAAAAACCCAAGAGGTAATTAAATACCACCAAAAAAAAGCTCTATTTGTGTGAAAAAAATTATAAAAATTTCATTTGAGTACAGTGTTGCATGACCAAGCAATTTTCGTTTGTGAAAGCTAAAAATTGGTCTGGGCGGGAGGGGGGTTTAAGTGCCCAGTAACCAAGTGGTTAAAACTAATTATGAGACTAACAACCTTTAATTTTATTCACCATTAGACTCTAATCTTAATTTGACCCAAAATATTAACATTTTACATCGAGTTAAGTCCTTAAAATTCACATTGACCTAGTTAAAGTATTGGTCTATCCAATGGTATTCTTTCTAATAATCAAACAAATAAATAAAATGGTAGCTTTGTTAAATGGGTAGTTAAATTTAAACTCAAACTCAAGAACAGGAATTCAATATATTGTATCCTACTAGTCCTTTCTTTTTTCAGCCTCTGTTTTTTCATTTTTTTTTTTAACCTGGTGATCCTTGGGTTTCTTTGCAGAAGTGAGGCTGATTTTGCACTCTCCAGCTTTAGTAAATAAACCCAATTGTGTACTTAAAAGTGGGGTATGCCGGTACTGTGATTCTGTACTTGCCAAATATGCTGCAGAAATCTTCCTCCTCTGAGTTTGGCTGCAATCATTTTAACTGTGGGCAGCTGAAGCTGCTGCCTGTTCACTTCCTGGATTTACAGAGACACAGACTTCCCGGCAAACTCTCACGAGAGTGAGAGAGAGCGAGCTGTGCATTAGGTCATAAGCCTAGGCTTTTTGCGAGACAAGAAACAGGAAGTGGGCTGTGTAAGGTATTTACTGGCAGAAGTTATTTTACTATCCAAAGTTAAAACAACAAGGGCATAAGATTTAATAGATGAAAAGTTGAAAAAAATAACTGAAGGTCCGTGTTAAAGTTCATGTGCGTGTAAAGGCACACGTTCCAATACTTTTGACGATATAGTATATCTATCTCTATATATAGATATATATATATTATATATCTATATATATAGATATATATCTATATATATAGATATATATCTGTATATATAGATATATATCTGTATATATAGATATATATCTATATATATATATTTCTGGCCCACGTGAGGTGTACAGGTGTGAGCGCCAAACTGGTGAAGTAAAATATCCCTTACTATAAAGGGCTGCTGCCAACACATTTTAGGACAAGAATTTTCAACTTACATCCGTCCATTCAAATTATTCTCTTTACAACTTTTCTATAATTTAACAATCTTACATTTATGTATACTTACATTTATTTTGCATATTTGGAGGCATGATTTGCATATTATCTGTCAGTATAACATGTGTATATTTCCAATGTATAATTTGTTTGGGTAGAGATTTTTGTTATTAATTATAGAGCAGCCTTTGGCATGAAATGTCGTGGAACTGATTCTCAAGTCTAGTGTGTGGTGTCTTATAGCCTAAGCATTAGAAATTCTTTTTTAGTGTAGAGGATGCAAATGTACTAAATTTCCTTTAAATGAGTCAGTGTATACTATGGGAAGGGCTCGTGGTAGCTGAGCTTGTAAAGGTGTGAGATTTTATACACAGATGCACATATTATAACATTATATTATATTAGTCTAGTGTTTTAACCCTAATCAAAACAAAATAATATTTTTGAAGGAAAAAGCCTTCTATTGTTAAACATAAATATATGACTGTCAAATTTTAGATAAAATATGTTTCTAAGTATGGTTGATACATTTTTAGGTGGAAAGGAGCAACTCCTCTGGCCAGCATCTATTTGAACAGCCCCTGGTCTCGTCATGCATCACAAATAGTAAAGATTACCATAGGAATAGCCAATTGGTCTCTGTATGTGGCACAAATTCCAGAGTTTTAATTACTTACTGATACACTAGGGTACAGTCATAAAAGAATAAAATAGTAAGTGTGGAATAAGAAGAGTAGGTGTGGAAGAAGAAGTACTTTTATGTAAACATTACAATAGTTGCTTAGAATGCATACTTTAAAAAAAAATATTATATATATATATATATATATATATATATATATATATATATATATATATATATTTCACCTTTGTTTCCCATTAGTTTGACTAAATAAACTGAATAGTTTGACTAACTAAACTGAAATAAAATAATGCTGCACTCATTTATTTATTTAACATTCTTTTATCCTTGTTTGTCATAGGCACAGCACTGACGAAGATGTCTAACATCTAACGTATAGCTGGCAGAGCACCCGTGTAGTGTCTCAAAGGAACCGTTTGACCACTGCAGTAAAGGAGCAATAAAGAGCAAGAACAACAGTTGAGCCCACTTTAGTTTATGTACGCAGTCAGCCTTTTATCGTTGAAAACCTTGAAATGGATGTATGAGCTTTCCTGCTATAAACACTGGGTTGTTTACTGCTTTGGGATGGCAGGTACCAATAGCGGCCTGGAAGATTCAGCAGCCTGAATGTCAAAGCTGACTAATGTAGGGAAACATATTGTGGCTTGTTTTATGGGGGAATATGTTTTATAAACCCTTTGGGACAATTTATCAGAAATTCATCCACTCCACTGCAGATTGCTGCCTTAATGTTCACTGTTGAATCTCATTGAATGTATAACTGACTTGAAACTACAGGAACAAGAACAGTCAAAGCACCCTTTTCATTTTTTGCTAACAGATCCATTTTTTTAAATGCAGTTACTTAAAGAAAAATAGTTAAGAAGGCATACATAAAAAATCAAAATAGGTTGCAGTTATTATTAATCAAACTTAATGTTGTCTTGACCTTGATCAATCAAACATATGTTCTATACATGCCATATGATTTATTATATATCAAGCAGGCAGAATAGTAATAGCCACAATATTAAGGAATAACATTATATCTTGTCTTGCAGACAGAAGATATATAGGTTGCAGTAAAAGTTTCATTTTTTTTTATGAAAGTGTTTTCATGCCACTACTCAGCATTGTCCAGACAGAGAATTTAGTATGGCAAAATGTAGCAGTTGTTATGGCAACAACTCACTGTTAAAAAAAAATGTTTGGAAATCCTTGACAAGCCTAGTATTTATTTGGAAAGAACCGTGTATTTGGTGAGATATACTATGCACATTGAAAATGAATTTTGCAAGCCAACCTCAGAAGCTTTTTCAGCAAACCTCATGAAATAATAGCTTCCAATTATGAAGCGTTACAGTTATTAATTCCAATTTTCATCACATGAAGACAAATCATATACAGTAGCAGAGCCTAATCTAAGCAAATTTGGACAATGCTCTCCGGAGATTAGATATTCAAAGTTTAGCTTTGCATATGGCATGTGGCCATGCATGTCAAATTTCTAGCATGCAGTAAATGAAAACTGAATGGCAAACAATTATCAATAGACTGGATTTTACATTTAATAAAACTCTTCCTTGCAGAGTGGAGAACAATCAGCTGTCTTAATTAAAGGACTTATTTTATATGCTTCAAGTATAACATAAAATGGCAATTTTCTCTTTCTATTTTTTTCTACCTATATCTGACTATGAAGCCATGCTCAACAGCTAAGAATCTCAAATAAAAACTTGCTCCTAGGGTAAAATACGTTTTCCTGATTTACCTTAGAATGCAACTGGGCCCATGGGGTTAGTGGATGGGGTTAGTGGACTCAATCAGAGCTGCTGCAGGGGTTTATTTACTAAAACTGGAGAGTGCAAAATCTGGTGCAGCTGTGCATGGTAGCCAGTCAGCTTCTAACTTCAGCTTGTTCCATTAAGCTTTGGCAAAGAAAAACATAATTTGATCAGTTAATTTTTTATTCAATTCACTAACAAATGTATCCTATTATATTAGCTGAAGTTGTATCTGTTTTTATCTGTTTTTATTTTGCCTTTCCTGAGTCTTATTTCCTCTATCAACATGCTGGTGACATTTTCAAATAAACCATTCTGCTTTAATAACATACCCTATTTTAAGCCCAGTGACTTTGCCCACTGGGTCTCTATCCTTGTAATGCAGGTACAATGCTGTAAAAAAGTGTATGCCCCCTTTCTGATTTTTTTTTTTTTACATATACTTAAATGACTCAGATTATCAAACAAATTGTATTATTGCACAAAGATAACCCGAGTAAATACAAAATGCAGTTTTTAAATGATGGTTTAATTTATTAAGGAAAAAAAGCTTTATGTGAAAAAGTAATTGCCCCTAAACCTAATAACTGGTTGTGCCAGCCTTGGCAGCAACAACTGCAATCAAGTAAGCAAGTTGTGATAACAGGCAATGAGTCTTTCACATTGCTGTGGAGCAAATTTGGCCCACTCTTCTTTGCAAAATTCTTTTAATTCAGCCACATTGGAGGGTTTTCCAGCATGAACAGCCTGTGTAAGGTCATGATACAGCATCTCAATTGGATTTAAGTCTGGGCTTTGACTAGGCTACTTCAAAACCTAAATTTTGCTTTGTTTGAACCATTTGGAGGTGGACCATTTGGAGGTGGATTTGCTGTTGTGTTTCGGATCACTGTCCTGCTGCATAACCCAAGCGCGCTCGAGCTTGAGGTCATGAACTGATGGCTAGACATTCTCCTTTAGGATTTTCTGGTAGTGCTCAGAATTCATGGTTCCATCAATTATGGTAAGTCGCCCAGGTTCTGAAGCTACAAAGCAGCCCCAGACCATCACGCTACCACCACCATGTCTGACTGTTGGTATGATGCTCTTGTTATGAAATGCTGTATTAGTTTTATGCCAGATGTAACAGGACCCACACCTTCCAAAAAGTTAAATTTTTGTCTCATCAGTCCACATAATATTTTCCTAAAAATCTTGGGGATAATCAAAATGTTTTTTGGTAAATGTGAGATGAGATTTTGTGTTCTTTTTGGTCAGCAATGGCTTTGGCTCTGGAACTTTTTGCCCAGTCTCTTTCTTATTGTTGAATCATGAACACTGATCTTACCTGAGGCAAGTGAGGCCTGCAGTTCTTTAGATGTTGTTCTGGGTTCTTTTATAAATTCCAGTCGTCGTCATGCTCCTGGAGTCATTTTTGTAGTCCGACCACTCCTGGGAAGGTTCCCCACTGTTCCAAGTTATCTCCATTTGTGGATAATGGCTTTCCCTGTGGTTCACTGGAATTGCAAAGCCTTAGAAATGGCTTTGAAACTCTTCCTAGACCGATACATGTACATTACTTTGTTTCTAATCTGTTCTTGAATTTTTTTAGATTGTGGCATGATGTGTGGCTTTTTGTGATCTGTTAACGTGCTTCACTTTGTCAGACAGCTTCTATTTATGTGATTTCTTGATTCAACAGGTCTGGCAGTAATCAGGCCTGGGTGTGGCAAGTGAAATTTAACTCATCTTTCAAAAAAATTGTGGTTAATCACAGTTCATTCATTAATTTAGCATGGGAGGGGGTAATTACTTTTTCACATAGGGCCAGGCAGGTTTGAGCAGCTTTTTTCCCTTAATAAATGAAATAATAATTTAAAAATTGCATCTTGGATTTACTCAGGTTATCTTTGTGTAATATTAAAATTTGTTTGATGATCTGAATCATTTAAGTGTGAGAAATATGCAAAAAAACCCCCAAAAAACAGGAAGGGGCAAATACTTTTTCACATCACTGTATAATACATCTGGTGGGAGGGACTAAAAAGATGCTGTGCATACTTCCTATAAACATTACAGCAACCTTCCAAGGTATGCATCTCAAGAGCAAGCAAGGCAAGGCAAGAAGGATGCCTTGAAGAATGCCTTCAAATGTGCAATCAGATGACATTAGGTATTAACCACATGTAATTCTGAGCCTCCATGATTGAAAAAACTGAAATCCAATGAATGGAAGGGGTGGTCCAAGGGCAAAGGCATGGCCGCAAAGGGTTGGATGACTCTAGACATTTCAGCCAGGACATGAGGCATGCTCTATATGACTTGCTGCAGCAGCTAATGCACACACAGTGTGCAGTGTAATCGGTGTTAGTTTCCTTATTGCTCCTAAAAATGACATTGTCACTACAGGTTGAATACAACAATACAACAAATAGCAATACCTGCTCTATACTGACCTGAAGAGTCTCTATACTTAACTTCTTGGTGGCCTGTGTCTTGAAATACCGCCTTGGTGTTGCTCCACAGTTGCCCCCAGCAACTGGCTAAATGTGTCAAAAGTCTGTTTCTCCTGTGATGCACACAGTAGTTCCTTCTGTTCCTTCCACTGGCTCATTCATCCTGTAGTGATGTATGAGCCAGCGGGGGGGGGGGGGGGGGGGGGTGGAGGTGGAACACTGCATGCACTGTGGGTATCAAGAATAACTGCAGTGAGTGGGGAACAGAATTGTCAGCTAACTCTGCATCCGGTGTACTATTTAAATTGTATGCATTGTTAACTATATTTGACCTGAAAAAAGGGTATCTTAATAAAAAAGTGCATTTGATACATAAAGCAGGAATAGCATCAAATATATTTCCTTTTTTCATAATATTTATTAGAATGAGTAAATCTTACTGCTTTTCAGCAAATGTTTCCAAATCTCTCTATATCATTCATTTCACACCGCTGCAATCACACTGGTTACACACCTGCTATATTCATTAGCCCTGATCATTTATTCTTGCATCCTAGATTCTGTATGCTGGAAGATTTACAGTAGACAGGTTTAATGTAATTGACTTTTGTATGCTTCAAACTACTTTAATTATGTAACTTCACAAGTAGGATTGGATAAATTGTACGCAGAATTAAAGAAAAGCAGGAGAGAATAAATATAATGTTCATTTAAAATGCTACTAAAACTACTGTGGTAAGTCATATGTAATAAATATGAATACTGTATATTAGTTAACCCCTTGACGCGGGTGCCTTCCAACCCTTTAGGGTTTTCATATGCTAAGAGGCATGGCGGTTTATGATCATTTGACAGCCTTGATTGGCTGTCACAGCAATCACATGATCATGTGACAGCCTTGATTGGCTGTCACAGCAATCACATGATCGGAAAGCTCCCGATTGCAAGTAGTGAATGGGAGCTTTCCCTTAGCTGCCGGTAACTGTGCCTGGAACGTGTATATTTGCATACTGTCGTGCCTTATGCTATGGAGGAGCACACAATGATTCACCTCTCAAATGCTCTCTAATATGATTAGTTACTAAATGAAAATAAGACCTTTTAGATTTCCCCCTTATTTAGTTGCCCAAGCAAAACAATGGGATTGATTTGCTAAAACTGGAGAGTACAAAATCTGGTGCAGTTCTGCATAAAAGCCAATCGGCTTCCAGGTTACTTTGTCAAAGCTTAATTGAACAAGCTGAAGTTAGAAGCTGATTGGCTACCATGCACAGCTGCACCAGGCTTTGTGCTCTCCAGTTTTAGTAAATCAACCCCACAGTATTTTCCCTTTCACATCTACCTGCCTGGCTATTTGTGCCATTCACATGCTTAGTATTGTACCATCTCTGCTGCTTAATTTATTTTGCAGACCTGAATGTAAACCATGTAATTCATCTCACTTATCAAACACTACCTGTTTATAGAGGCTGTTGTAAGCTCTCTATTTCTTCTCAGTCACAGCCCTGTAGAAACCCCTAGATATCAGTTGTGAAAATCCAAATTGAAAATCACAGTTTTGAAGGTAGAGTAAATTTTTACACAGTCTGTATGAAAAAAAATGACACTTCCAGTTCCGGCGCCGCATGGAGTAGCTGCTCTCCTCATCAGCTCCCGCAGCTCGACTCCAAAACCTGCTTATAAAACCAGAAAACCCGGAAAAAACACCGCCACCTACCCCACGCCACCCCTGGGCACAGGATGGACCGTTTTCTTGAAAAAACCGGCACGCGATCGTACGCGGCCGCGGCGGCGCGGGCCCCACAGCCGCAAATCGAGGCCCCGGCTTCGGCCTGCACGGAGCCTCACACAGAGCCAGAGCCTGATATGGAGGTAAGCGGCGCTGCGGCCCCCTCCTCACCTGCTGACACAAATCCACAACACACAAATCCACCTAGCACATCCAACATAGAGATGATAGCTCAGGCTGTGGCAGCCCTCCTCTCCCCTATGATAACAGCCTCGGTGGAGAAAGCAGTCAGCGCAGGCATGCAGCAACTACAAGCCCAACTAGGGGAACATGCCTCCAGACTTAATGAAGCTGAACATCGCATAACTAATGTAGAGGAAGAACTGTTCCACTCCCAATCCCAAATACAAGCCCTAAATAAAACCAACAAATATATCCTAGAAAAATTGGACGATTTGGAAAATAGATCCAGAAGAAGCAACCTGCGATTTGTGGGCGTCCCTGAATCGCTGCAACCCTCAGCCCTCACAGACCTATGCGCCAGACGCATCCCTGAAGCTCTAGGACTGCCAGGCCCCTGCACAGTAGAACGGGCACATCGCATGGGATCTTTTAACTCAGAACGTAAATCGCCCCGTCCCATAATCGCAAAATATCTCAATTATTCGGATAAAGCCTACATCCTGCAAAAATTCAGGCAATCCAGATCTCTTCAAATCGACGACATGAAAATCCTAATTTTCGCAGATTACTCTATGGAAGTGTCTCAGAAGAGGAAAGCCTTTCAACGGATATGCTCGGAACTGCATCATCAACAACTCAAATTCACTTTGGCATTCCCGGCTACCCTCCGACTCAAAGCCCCAAATGGCGACCAACTCTCCTTCCAAGACCCAAAAGAAGCTGAGGCCTTCCTACGTTCGCTACACTCAGGCCCAAACATCAACCCATCTCCTAGAGCCGCCCCTATCAACCGTGCTCTAGACCAAAGGAGCCCACGCAAAGACTCTCCAAAACGCTTCAGAGCATCACTACCGGACCAACACCGCTCCACACCACACTGAAGACCACAAGCACTGTCCCATACTGCCAACCCTTACCGCCTCGCTCCTACGGCTATGGTGATCTGACTCTTAACGGGATATTCCCATTTTAGAGACAAAGTTAAAGGTTCTCTTTCAAATTTGTTCTTTCCTCCTTATCAGGCATGACAGCTACTGGTAGGCCATGCATTTTCTCTTTCTCTTTTGTTTTATACTTACAGTTTACATTTTAATAACTGGTAAATGTGTTCTTTTTTTGTGAGAACTATGGTTTTGACTCGCTCCCCTGGCTCACCTGTGTTTCCAACCCCCCATGCCAATTATGGCACAACTCAAGCTGCCAAGGCGACTCACCCTTTTAGCAAGGGTTTTCAAACATAACAGCCTCTGAGTCCTGCGATGGGAGCTGGAACACACAGACGACTCCATGCGGAAAAAAGTGAAGTTCTTTGAATATGTTTTATTGTTTCTCTTTTTTACCCCCTCTCTTTTACATCCCTTCTTACACCACGCACCCCCATTTCAAGTCACACACTCCCTTAATGATCTAACAAAACATCGTTCAAACATAAAAACCCCCTCTACATCCCAGCCTACTTCCACATCACACCACCACTTGTCAATAGGCGAAAACTATACAATATCTTCACATACCCCCCCAGTGACCCCCCCCCATATGAAACTAGTCTCCTGGAATGTTAAGGGACTTCGATCACCTAATAAGAGAATGAAAATCCTCCGTCACCTCAAAAGACTTAAAACAGATATTGCCCTACTCCAAGAAACCCACCTTTCCACCCCTGACTTCCATCGAATGAAAAAACTATGGGTAGGTACAGTATTAGGCTCAGACTCTAATGGACGCAAAGCAGGAGTCCTGATTCTCATCCACAAAAACCTGCCATGTGAGGTACTATCCACCAAAGCAGACGCACAGGGTCGCCTTATCTCAGCCCATATCAAAATAGGAACAAAGGAAATGATAATATCAAACATATATGCACCCAACAACCCCACAAAACAATTTTATAATGAATTGTCAACATGGCTCCTCAGCGACCCGACCCTCCCGCACATTGCTGGCGGAGACTTTAACTCCACGATACACCCGATAGATGACAGATCCACCTCAAAACGCATATACCACCCCTCTGATCCCAACTCACAAACTCTACTAGCCTCAACGATAGAATCTCTCCACCTACACGACATCTGGCGACTCCGACACCCAGCAGATAGAGATTTTACCTTTTACTCCAACCCCCACAACGTATTCACCAGAATTGATTATCTCTTCTGCTCAGACGACCTTCTACCACTGATATCAGACGCTGTCATTCACGACATTGCCATATCTGACCATGCACCTATCTCGACCACGATTGACAACCCTGACCTACACCCGAATCCTAAAATTTGGCGCTTCCCCTCATATCTCCATAACAACTCTGACTTCCGTCAGTACATGGAAAACGTCTGGTCAGAATATACTACTACCAATGACGAACACTCCGACAACCCCAATTTATTCTGGGAAGCAGGCAAAGCATTCATTAGAGGCCGCATAATCTCATATGCAGCTTCCTTTAAAAGAAACGCACTCAATAAATACAAACAAGCCAGCTCCCAATTACACCTAGCCCAAAGATCACTCTACATCAATAACTCCAATGACAACAGGAAGGCATGGCAGTCAGCAAAACAATCTTTTGATACCTGGGCTGAAACTCTAGAAAAAATCAAAAAAGCACACATGGATGCCACCCTCCACAAATTCGGCAACAAAGCAGGTAAACTCCTTGCCAACTTATGTAGGGGACCCTACCGACCGACACACATCCCATCCCTCCGCGACTCTCTAGGCAACATAAACACCACCCAAAAAGACATAAATAGAACTATGCTGCAATACTACTCATCCCTATACGGACCAGATCCCATAAACCCAACACAAGCACAATCCTTTCTTGAAAAGGTAACCCTCGCTCAAGTAACTCCCGCACAATTAGAAGCACTAAATGCCCCAATATCCCCCCTTGAAATCTCCGCTACAATTAAAAACCTTGCCCCCTCCAAAGCTCCAGGCCCTGACGGTTTCACGGGAGAATTCTATAAGTCACTACAACTACTCTTAGAACCCACACTTCTTAAGGTTTATCAACACATATGGTCAGGAGGAACATACCTACCCACGGGTAATCAAGCCACTATCAAATTACTAGCCAAAAAAGGTAAAGACCCCCAAGAACCAGGCTCATATAGGCCAATCTCCCTGCTAAACCTAGATGTCAAAATCCTTTCCAAAATCATTGCCACAAGGCTAGCGGACATCATTCCCTCTCTGATACACCCTGCCCAATCAGGGTTCGTGAAAGGCAGAACTGCCACCATGAACATCAGGAAAGTAATGATGGCCCTGGAACACGCCAAATACAACTCAGAGGGTAAATATGCTATTATCACCTTGGACGCGGAGAAAGCCTTCGACAATGTCAGCTTCGAATGGCTTTCTCTGGTCATGAACAAAATGGGATTCTCCGGTTCCTTCACCCATCTTATTAACACTATGTACACCGCCCCAGCCGCTAGACTGGTAGCGGCAGGTCTCCTATCAGAAGAATTCCGCCTATACAAAGGAACTCGGCAAGGCTGCCCCCTATCACCTCTCCTCTTTAACATCGCGTTAGAACCACTATCCAGGTTCCTATCACATGTAGCCCCACTAAATGGCATCCCTATCGGCAAACAGGAAATCCGCACCTCACTCTTTGCTGACGATGTCCTTATATTCACAGCAAACCCCTCCTCTGACATGGTCACGATTAAGCAAATCTTTGACCAATTTAGATTATGCTCGGGCCTCCGCATAAACTATAATAAAAGCGAAATCCTCCCTCTAGGCACCGTATCCAATCCTCCCTGGACACAGAACTCCATATTCTCGGTAGCACATTCTCACATCACCTATTTAGGTATAAGAATAGGAAAACTATCCTCCTCTCTTTATCACCTCAATTACCCACCTCTACTCAAAAAGATCTCTCAGGAACTAACAAACTGGATGGATCTCCCTCTCTCGCTACTGGGAAGATGTCATCTAGTGAAAATGGTCAGCTTCGCCCGCCTACTCTATCCACTACAAACCATTCCTTTACTCCTGAAACATAAAGATACAAAAATTCTAAATGAGGCAATATCCAAATTTTTATGGCGGACCAGGCGACCACGAATTGCACTCTCGAAACTATATCTTCCCAGGCGCGAAGGGGGCATTAGTCTCCCTAATGTCAGGATCTATAATTTAGCCTGCCTCCTGAGGATAAGTCTAGATTGGGTAGCACAAACATCTCGCTACTCCAACTTTTACCTCGAAACCGAAATGGTCAACCCATATTCCCTGGTAGCCCTCCTACACTGCAAGTGGAAAACCATCCCTCCACCCCTTCAACACAACCTACTTCTCCGGGACACAGCAATTGCTTGGAGGGAGGTCCGGAAAATTCTCAAACTGTCACCATTCATCTCCAGACATCTCCCAATACAAGGAAACCCGAGCTTCCCCCCAGGTCTGGAACGTCAACCATACAATTCCTGGCAACAAAAGGGCATCTCCAACTTTTCCTCGCTCTGTGACTTAGAATCCGGCCGCCCCATTCCTTACAAGTCATTAGCGGAGACATTCCAACTTCCACAGTCACACGTGTTCCATTATGGTCAATGTTTAAGCTTCCTCAAAAACGTCTGCAGAGACAATCAAAAAAGATTTAAAGCGTCCCTATCGGACTCTCTTCTCTCAAAAGGCTCCTATAAAATTTCAGACATATATCAGCCTCTCCTCCTAAAAGCCATTCCCTCACTGGAGACCTCTTCAGTGGCTAATTGGACAAAAGACTTCCCGGAGGCCGACTTGGTCAACAAAATTCTTCAAGGCCTCAACACTACCCACAAGCTGGTACCCAATGAATCCTGGAGGGAAACCCAACTTAAGATCACACACCGAGCCCATATACCTTTCCTCTCGAACAAACAAGCTCAAACCTCCCCCACATGCCCCCTATGCATCCACCCCAGACCCTCCTTGACCCATCGCTTCTGGGCATGCACATACATATCCAGCTTCTGGGACCAAGTTCTGCAATACATATTTGAGGTGACCCTGCTAAAAATACCTAAGGACCCCCTACTTCTCATTTTTGGACACTGGGATCCCCAACTGCTACCCTGGTCTTCAATCTCTACCCCTTCATGCAAGGACTGGATTCTGTTATGCCTCCTTTTCGCTAGAAGAGCCATATTAAAAAATTGGATCTCCAATTCCTGTCCCAACACCTCCCAAATTAAAAGGGACCTCCTTCAGCTGCTCTACAAAGACAGGATCAACACGGACTACACGAATGAAAGAATCAGGACTCACTTCCACCACAAATGGGGAACCTTCATAACCTCGGCACTCTCCCCCACGGAGATAGCCCATCTGGAAACTCTCTCTTTCCTTTACCATGAACCTCCCCCCCCCATCTCAGACGGAACGATCCTCCCAAACCAAGATTCTCCACTATATGGAATCCAACTTCTACCAAATACTTCAATATAAAACAGGACGCCCTCACGCTCTTCAAAACTCCATTTCCTCTACATACAGAAAAGTGGTGACCACAACTGTCACAAAAGACATAAACGATATCAACACAAAAATCACAATCAGCATTATCATCTTAACCTATAGTTATCATTTTAACCTGCATTTTCTACCCACAGGCTGCTTATCTTCATCTAAAACTTGATATTGGTGCTCTTCCCTCTCACCCCCCCCCCTGATGTTGTTTAGTTCGCATCTACTTGACTCTTCCCCTATCCCCCCCCCCCCACCCTACGGGGGATACATCCAGTAATACTTCGCTAGCAACCTCAGGGAACCCCTCTCCCCCCCCACCCCCACCTAGATCCATCCAGTTTACCTCCCTTTTCCCATATAAAAGGTCAACTCTCCTCCCATTCCCCAGGTTACTTGTCTCTACCAACTGCTCTTTATTTTCTACCTATGTATAGAGCTGATGTTTTCTTTGTTATTTTCTCTTTTTTTGTAAAAAACACAAAATACAATGATACTGTCTTTTTCTTTTTTCGATGTTAATCTCTGTATATTACACCTTTCAATAAAAATTTATTAAAAAAAAAAAAAGAAAAAAAATGACATCATCCTTCATTTTCCAACTTGATTACACTATTGAAAAGATAAATATCTTCAGCCAATGGGAGCTCAGAATTGGTTGGATGAAGGAACGTTGGTAAGATTGATTTAGTAAAACTAGAGAATGCAAATTCTGGTGCAGCTCTGCATAGAAACCAATCAGCTTACATTTTTTTTTTTGTCAACGCTTAATTGATCAAGCTGAAGTTAGAAGCTGATTGACTACCATGCACATCTTCACCAGATTTTGCACTCTCCAGTTTTTGTAAATCAACCCCAGTGTGTTTTCACAAATGTTAGCTAGAGCTGTGAGATGAGAAAGAAGCTTACAATAGTCACTATGCACAGGTTCTGTTAGACTGGATAGCAAGAGGATTGGCCTGAGTCATGTTATAAAAAAAAAAAAAAACATATTTTCATCATATCCTTGTAACATTAAGTGTAGACTGCTGCTCGGAGATCACTTCTTTCCCAGTTTTAAACAGCTTGTTTGTCACATGAGAACAACAAAGGTCCTTGGTTGGTGAATGACAATCCTCTTGAAGTAAGAAAATTTAACCTGATTAGTGCTATAGAGATTGATCAATTTTATCGCAATTTTAGTGTCCTAGTTTTTAATTTTTTAGGGAATATGTTTCTGAAATGACTAATATTTTTCTACATGTTTACATAACAATGACAATGTTGTGGCCTTTGACTACTAGAGATAATGTTCAGAGTGATAATTGTATTATAATATTGTAATTTTGTACTTCTCTAGCTGATCCATTCAATAGATGTCCAAGGCATTTTTATGTAATATATATTTGTTTCTTTATGTCCAATGTTTTACATTTTTTTTCCTTTTTCTAGATATAAGTGTGTAGCCATATTTTTGCAAGTATTCTATATACATACAGTTGTGCTCAAAAGTTTGCATACCCTGGCAGAAATTGTGAAATTTTGGCATTAATATTGAAAATATGACTGATCATGCCAAAAAACTGTCTTTTATTTAACCGCTAAGCCACCGCCCACCGTCATATGACGGCTGGACGAGGCTTCTGTTGTTCTGGGAGGACGTCATATGACGTCCTCGCCCTCCCGAGCCACTAGGGGGCGCGCGCGCGCCCGCTGCGTCACTCGGGACCCGGTGCGCGTGCCCGGCGGCCGCGATGTCCGCCGGGCACCCGCGATTGCCGGGTAACAGAGCAGGACCGTGGATCTGTGTATGTAAACACAGATCCACGTCCTGTCAGAGAGGAGAGGAGACCGATGGCGTGTCCCTTGTACATAGGACAGCGATCGGTCACCTCCCCCAGTCAGTCCCCTCCCCCCACAGTTAGAATCACCTCCTTAGGTCATACATTAACCCCTCGAGCGCCCCCTAGTTTTAACCCCTTCCCTGCCAGTCACATTTACACAGTAATCAATGCAATTTTATAGCATTGATCGCTGTATAAATGTGAATGGTCCCAAAAATGTGTCAAAAGTGTCCAATGTGTCCGCCGCAATATCGTAGTCACAATAAAAATTGCAGATCGCTGCCATTACTAGTAAAAAATAAATAAATAATAAAAATGCTATAAATCTATCCCCTATTTTGTAGACGCTATAACTTTTGCGCAAACCAATCAATATACGCTTATCGCAATTTTTTTTTACCAAAAATATGTAGAAGAATACGTATCGGACTAAACTGAGGAAAAAATTTGTTAAAAAAAAAAAAAAAAATTGGATATTTATTATAGCAAAAAGTAAAAAATATTGTGTTTTTTCAAAATTGTCCCTCTTCTTTTGTTTATAGCGCAATAAATAAAAACCGCAGAGGTGATCAAATACCACCAAAAGAAAGCTCTATTTGTGGGGAAAAAATGATAAAAATTTAATTAAGGTGCAGTGTAACATGACCGCGCAATTGTCATTCAAAGTGCGACAGTGCTGAAAACTGAAAAATGGCTTGGGCAGGAAGGGGGTGTAAGTGCCCTGTATTGAGGTGGTTAAGGATAGCAATGCTTTTGAATGTGATCACTCATGTGAACCCATGAACTGTGATTTTTTGCAAAACTTTTCACTTTGCATTTTTTGCTTACATTATTGAACATTTGTTCAAGAAACAGACATCAATTTGTTGTTTTGCATTACTAGCACTTTGAACGCTTTACTTATTACCTTTGTCAGTGATTGTTGTTTTTAATCAGCAGGACTGAGCCTGCACTCTTCACATACTTATTCACTAGTGTGTTTTTGATATTTAATGAGACAGTACACGTTTTATTTTACTTATTTTATTTATATATCACACAAGTAGAAGCAGCCCCTTTTCACCCTTTCTCTGTCATTACTATTATGACACAATATTTGTGTGTATGATTTTTAGATTGTCACTATAAACACGGCAATGTGAACTTATATCTGTACACAATTTATCTAGTTGTTTTTTGCCATCTGCTAATATTTGATCTGCTAGCATGATTTCTGTTTTGTTTAAAGAAAGGTGATTGGCTCGTTCATAAGAATACTCTTCTAATGGAATGGGTCCTGTGTGTCCCGGTTCACTGTTTCAGGCCCGATTTTAGCCCGAATTTTGGGCTGAATTCGGACCTGAAATGGACCAAAAGACGCACAGGGCTCCTGTGTGCAAATTCGCACTGGGGCCGCATGAGATATGTGAACCGGCTCTATGGAGAGCCAGCTGCAATCTCCTGCTATTGAGAATTGGATGCAGGGATACCGCATCCAATTTGCAATAGTGTGAACCCAGCCTAAAGGTGGTGCATAAGGTGTTGCACAGTGCATATTGCAGATTTATTGGCGCTTATATTTCTGGTGATTTTGGCAAACTAGGCCTGGCTTTGTAAGTAGCTTTCTCAAGCCGGTTGACTAAGATACTGACCAGGTGCTTACCCTAAGCAATTTAAAAATTACAGTGTCAGCATTTCCCTGAAGAAAAATGCAAAGGTCCTAGACTAAAAAAAAATGTTTTCTTTTTTTTTAACTAAATTTCAATCTTCAAATGATGTAATATATGCACCAGTGTAGCAACAAAGTGCAAAATAGTCTATTATCTTTATTTATTTGCAAACTGTGCCTACCACTTTAAGTCAATGTCAGGCATTAGCACATGCTGTTCTCTTCTTACCTAGACAGCACAGTATGTACACCTCTAGCGTACTTTATCACTCTTGCATAGAAATAACTAAAGATCACTCTACTCTTGTTACACAAGCATGGAGGGAAGCAATTAAAGTGCATGTAAGACCTTTTGTCACATTGAAAGTAAAACCATTTCAAATAATTTTAAGATATTCATATTAATAAAAATAAGGAAAACATTCTTAATACCTTTTTGTTGCCTGGTTTACAGACATCATGTGACCGATTTTCAACTCTAAATAACTGGGCTCTGAGATGAGAGGCTTCTTGTAAAGATTGGCAGCTTCTACTGATGCCACATGTCTAAGAAGCTCTTTCATTTGTGTGAGAGAATAATCTGTAATATTTCAGCGCTAAAATGACGCATCAGACAGTGGTTAGGAAACAATTACTAATTGTATAAGTAAAAATTTACTTCTGTGATGGTTAATAAATCATATTGAAAACTTACACCAATAAAGCACTGTATTAAGGGTAATTGGGTCAATACTCCTCACTTTGCAATAATGTGGATTAACTAGTAAAATGCTAGACTACGTCTAAATGTTTAGCAATGTTTTCAAATGATTCAAGCAACTTTAAGCCAAGGTTCATACATTGTTTACATAACATTCAATCATGAAAAAACATGATGTTGCTTATATATATATATATATATATATATATATATATATATAAATCTGCCAGAAGATTTTAATGATGAGTATGTAACAAGTAAACACCAGTGCACATATTTATAAAGCAGTACAATGAAAAAGCCACTAAAGCGCAAAGTGCTCACTCATCTCACAACAACTAATTTTAACTCACTTTACTGGGTTCAGAACAGTGCAAAATGAATGTGCACTGGTTGCTATAAAAATGGTACTTTGCACATATTGTTTCACCTATTGCCCTAAATCATTGAAGAAACCTGCTTGTATGTAATTAAAGTGAATAATAAGTATAGTAAATATAAATTTTGTTAGGACTCAAAAAAACCCTACTCCTACAATAGTAAAAGTAGACTTGCAAGGGCCTAGCCAAGGGCAATAAAGACATAAGTCTTCCCTGTTAAAAAAAATATATATATATATTTACCTGGGCAGGACAGACTTGGTGAACTTAAGTTCAGGTGCCAAATCCAAATCCTTATAAACTCAATGCAAGCATGGATGGCATAGGGGGGCTGGGCACTTCCCTGTGTGACATGTACTACAGCAAAAAAAGCAAAAAAAAGGTTAAAAAATTCAGTTTGGGGGGAGCAGAAATTTTAGTAACGGACCTTGCTTTTTGCATTTGTTCAAATCATTTGGTAAAGGGGGGAATATGGTGTGGGGTTATTTTTCAGGGGTTGGGCTTGGCCCCTTAGTTCCAGTGAAGGGAACTCATTTTGGACAATTTCATGCTCCCAACTTTGTTGGAACAGTTTGAGGATGGCCCCTCCCCGTTCTAACATGACTGCACACCAGTGCACAAACAAGGTCCATAAAGACATGGATGAGTTTGAGATGAAGGAATTTGACTGGCCTGCACAGAGTCCTGAACAGAGTCCTGACCTTAACCAGATAGAACACCTTTGGGATGAATTAGAGTGGAGACTGCGAGCCAGGCTTTATCATCCAACATCAATGCCTGACCTCGCAAATTCACTTCTGGAAGAATGGTCAAACATTCTCATAGATACACTCCTAAACCTCGTGGGCAGCCTTCCCAGAATAGTTGAAGCTGTAATAGCTGCAAAGGGTGGGCCAACTCATTATTGAACCCTATGGGCTAAGATTGGGATGCCAATAAAACTCATGTGCATGTAAAGGCAGGTGTCCCAATAATAATATGGTAATATAGTGTGTATATATATATATATATATATATATATATATATATATATATATATATATATATATATATATATATATATATATATATATATATATATATCTATGCATACATAGATATATATATATATATATATATATATATATATATATATATATATGGACTTGTCAGAAACAATCCAATAAGCCCCCCCCCTGCCCACAGATCCACATGAACCACCAGGCCAAAGCTCTGGGGAATAGGCCCTTGTCCTCATCAGCATGTTTAAAAAGGTCCTTTGCCAGGGAGGCCCCTACCTGGCCAGGTAGCCCTACATGTTGAAGACATGTGAACTATTATGTTTCAAGAAGGAAGGCACATGGTTGCTCCTAGTTCCTGGACTGCCTGGCTGCATGCTCGAATAAGGGTCATTTTGGGTGGGTTCCCCCTTAACATTACTTTGCAACCCAAAGGATCTATATCGAATTTGGGGGAAGGGACCTCAAGCTTTTTTGTTTTTCACTCATGGGGAAGTGAAATTTTCTGCCCTTGTTCATTCCCTAAGACTGCCACTTACCTGCTCAGGATGCAAAGTAATCTTTGCTGTAGGGCTGCTTGGAGCCCCACAGCCAATCTACAAAAAAATATTGACCTGAATAGTTGATGGATTTTCAATAGGAATCAATGGAGAATCTATTGCAATGCAAATTCCAGCTAAGCTGATTTCTGTGAGGGGGCTTTGTTTTTCCCTGTAGCCCCCCAGTAAAGATCAATGTGAATCATTGACATGGAAGGGGCAGCCTTAAGAAGTTTCCTAGGCACAGGGAGGACATATTAAGGATCACTGTGCTAAACAGAGCCGTCAAAGCCTAATTTTTAATACTTTTTAGAGTTGTGCTGTAGCCTCCCTGGCGGTTTTCCCGAGTGTGGCTCGGGGTTAAAATTCAGGACCATTAGCGGTAACCCTGAGCCACACTCGGGATTACATCGCACGATCCTGGTGTGGCTTTACTTATCTTGTCCCCGGGATCCTGTGATGTCCCCCGCTGTGTCTGCGGGCTCCGTCCTCCTCCGAAGCCTCTCCATGCCAGGTTCCGTTCCCTGCGAGCGGCGCGACGCACGGGGGCGGAGCCTGGCGGCAAATTCAAAAAATTGTAAAAACATAACACATATAGTACTGTAATCTTACAGATTACAGTACTGTATGAAATTATTTCACATCCCTTTTGTCCCCAGTGCTTTGTCCTATGCCCTGCATGCAGTTTTAAGTTATATATACTGTTCTTTCTGCCTGGAAAATGGAGATAGTCCATAGCAACCAAAAAGTGTCCCTTTACATCAAAAGTGGCTTTAGACCAGCTAGAAAACAGCTATAGTAAATTAGAACACTTGCAGAATTGAGCGATAGTGAATTGTGGGGAAATTTATTTTATTATTATTTTTTTTTTTTTTTAATTATTTATTTTTATTTATTATATTATAATTTATGTTTTTGTGTTTCAAACTTTATCATACCTGGGATATCTACTAGACTCTTGTTTGGACAGATTTAAGTGTGTTATTGTTAAGAATTACAGACCTACAATATAAAACGCCAAATTTCCATGCAAAATAATTGTACCGCTTTCAGCACCTAAAATCCGAAATAATCATACAGCCAGGGAGGTTAATGGGGCTGCTGTACCCAAAACTGATATTCAGAATTCTCACTGCTCCTCTTGTCTTCTTTGTTATGTAAAACGCAAAAAAAAAAGACAGCGAGACCCATCTTAATAGTGAAGTCAGGTAGATCTTAAGCCAGCCATACATGGAGCAAATTTCTTTCCTGCAACCACAACAGACAGTGTTGATGCAGGAATCCCTCCTGTCGGGCCATTGTCTTCTCCCAGCGGGGAGGGTTGGGGAAGCCGTCCTCGCCGGAAGAAGACAGTGATTATTGCAAGTGGCAATAGCAGCCACTAGCGATAATCGTAGGTAAAACACGGCAAGCTGGTTGTACCCAAGTTGATCCATCAATCAACTTGGTACATTCAGCCTACCCATACAATACCTATTTTTGCGTTTTCTATATTAATCCTGAATGTGATAAAATAGTATATGTAATAAACAGGAAAAGTAATCAATTTAAACGACAGTATTAATATATATATATATATATATATATATATATATATATATATATATATATATATATATATATATATATATATATATATATATATATGATAAGATAATAATATAACAGCAAGACTGAAATGTAAAATAAACCAGTAGTAACTTTTATTTTTATACATGGAACATTAAATTAAAACAGGATTTGGCCACGTATTTTAATTTTCTCATAATTTCTAACAGTAATGTTTATACATCTTTTACAAATCTCAGTGAATCATTTTCATTTAAATATTCCAGACCATAAAGTATTATAACAGTGCTCTTGAGCAAAAGCACTGTTCTACATTGCGTGCAACTAATGACCATATTTCAATTACCATGCTCAGTGAACTCAACAGCATCTGCAAATCTGGTGATCCTTGTCACACGTACTGAGCAGCACAGCTTATGTGCCCTTTCTAGGCGGGATTATTATGCCACTGAAAGTCTGAGAGAAATAATACACTGCAATCAGTTAGTTCAAAAACTGCTTGGATATTAGTTACATCCATGTAGCCTTGCTAATGGAAAGTTCAATGCCTCTGGGTTGTTATGTGACCGACTCTCATTACTCCTCAGTTACTAAAATCTGAGACTATGAAATGATATAAATGAATATCAAATTGAAAATGTATGCATTTTCCCTTAGCTCTTTTATCTAGAAATGTCACTTTATTACTGAATTTGGTCGCACTCCATAAAGTCAAAGAACCACAAATGCGATGGCTTTAAGGTGAATGCATTCGTGGCTGGTCAATTCTTTTTGATGCATTACATAAGACAGAGAAAATGGTTTATTGATTTTGTACAGTATGCATGGCCTGGCCATATCTCATATTAACATAAGTGTGCATAAAATGAACATTTACAGTATGAATATCACACATTTGCTATACTACCTAAAATAGTGTCATAAAACTACAGTTAAAATAGACCTGCAATGAAAGACACATAGAGGGTGATTTACTAAAACTGGGGCACACAAAATCTAGAGCAGTTTTGCATGGTAACCAATTAACTTCAGCTTGTTCAATTAAAGTAATTGTAAATGTTTGTGTTTTTTTTTTCTTTTTAAATAACAAACATGTCATACTTACCTCCACTGTGCAGTTCATTTTGCATAGAGTGGCCCTGAACACTGACTTCTGGGGTCCCTTGGTGGCTCTCATGGCTC
This sequence comes from Aquarana catesbeiana, assembly GCF_042186555.1. Classification (NCBI taxonomy): domain Eukaryota; kingdom Metazoa; phylum Chordata; class Amphibia; order Anura; family Ranidae; genus Aquarana; species Aquarana catesbeiana. The sequence goes on from NC_133324.1 coordinate 413,336,082, forward strand.
CTCCTCTAATCAGATAGCCCCCTAGGAAGGGGGTTACCTTGCGGGTGCGCTCCTGAGTCCAGCATTTGCATCCATAGACAGGAATGTGGGACTCAGCCCCGCCCCCCAGCGACCGCATCATAGGATTTGATTGACAGCAGCGGGAGCCAATGGCTGCGCTGCTTTCAATCTATCCAATCAGGAGCCGAAAACCCCGGGCAAAGGAAGAGTGCGTCTCCGCCAGGGGGAATTCCAGGGCTCAGGTAAGTAAAACAGGGCTGGGGGGTGCATAGGATGCATTAAGGTGAAAAAACACAAGGGTTTACAACCCCTTTAAGCTTTGACAATGAAACCCAGAAACTGAGCGGTTGCTATGCACAGTTGCTATATACCATATTCTATGTGCTTCAGTTTTAGTAAATCACCCTTATAGAGTTTACCTCTGTTGAGCACGCCTGCTAAAATATTCAGTTACATGGCTAAATTGGACTATCAGACTGACCTTCAGTACAATGAGCCTCATTAACTAAAGGGAAAAAGTTCATATGAAGATACAGTAATAGGAATGCTTCTCTTGTGGGTTCACCTAAGCCTGTAGATTTCATATGCCTAGCAATGTGAGCCCCTAAATTAACTGATAATGTATAAACTTTGGCTCAAGGCATAATTTATGGTCTCTGTGTTCAGTGTGCATTAAACATCATACTAATGTCGTGTGTTTTAAATTTTTTATGCATTTTATCTGCATTTTTTTAAATGCAGATAAAATGAACTTTGAAGTGAAGTGAAGTAATTTAGGAGACAGATTAATCCTTGAAAAAAATTTAAAATATATATCTACATTACATTAAATATATATATATATATATATATATATATATATATATATATATATATATATATATATATATATATATATATATACACGCATACATATACACACACATTATATATATATATATATATATATATATATATATATATATAATACTGGCATCTACATTGATTTTTTAACAAAATTGCTGAATACATTTAAATAGTTTAACAGTCAGGTGCTGCCATTCATTTGCAACCTATGACAATAAACCTAAGTCTAACACATATAAAACATTATTTAAGATTTTATTTTTCATGCAATAAGAATTTCCTACCTTAGAAATCATCTAACTGCTAAAAAAGAAAGAAAAACAAAGCAAATTGAAATTCCCCAGTAAATTGTCTAGAACTGAACTGTATTCATATTTCAAATGTAAATGACGCTTTGATATCCTGGATTTAAATATTTAATGTGTGGGAGCTCAAATAGCTTTCTCCACTAACAAGTCAGTGTGTTATCGTTTTATTAGTTGACCTTAGTTTGTAACCTATTATATTATTAGAAAGCAAAACAACATGGCAGACTATTATAAAGCAATTTAAGACATCAATTTCAAGAAAGTATATAATTTTTTTATCAGTAAATTATGCATTTATTCTATTCTTGCTCCCTATCTGCAACAGTAGACTTAGAAAGTCACTAGTAAATTAAAATGATACATGAAAATTGATGCAGAAGATAGAAAAGGAGATCCCCCAAGGTTACAAAGGTATAAATTCTCAGTAAGGTGCTACACACAAGGTGCTTCTTTTATGCCATCACCCTCTCCTTTTACTTCATATATATTTAATATGAGGGACTGCGACATAGTTCACTTTCACAAAGGGCCTCAGAATTTGCAACATAATAGAAGCCTTTAAACCACAAAGTGCAGTTTTCCGCCAAGCAAACATCTTTACCATCAGAATAGTTGTACACAAATCATGTCAACTGTCTGGAAATGTGGCACAGAGGTTAAGTGCTTTATATGTTTCATGTAAGAATAAAGAAAAGCTACAGTAAACCTGAAAAAGTGAATGCTGAGGAATAGCCTGAACTATAATAACTTGTATTTTACTGGATATCAGGAAGGCCGAGAGTTGCTTTGTCTGCTTAGGGTTCATATGCTGAATAATACATGCTAAAAGTTTACTCTGACAATGTGTCTAAAAAGAAATCATGTGTTAAAAAAAGAAAGAAAGATAAAGTGTCTATGCTACCCCTAGCAACCAAGGAAAACAGCTTTATGTCTGTCCTGTCCTACAATCAAACTAGTTGCTGGGATGTGTTCAGCATCAAGTGGTTTGACATTGACAACATAGTCATTTATTTTTGATTTAGGCATTTTTTGCCTGAACACCGGCACCTATGCTATAACTAGTAACAGAAAAACACTTGCTTAACTTAGACCTAAAGTTGAAACAGAAATTCAAACTTCCGTCCCAGGAAGTTTAACTGCTTGCCGACCGCCTCACAACGATATACGTTGGCAGAAGGGCTCGTACAGGCAGAATCACATACCTGTATGTTCCCCTTTAAGAGGCAGCCCGCGGCAAGCTCCGTGAGTCGGGTCACGGGTCCCGCTGACTCGATAGCCACGGGGATACCCGCGATCGCCTCACGGGGAGGAAGAACAGGGAGATGCATCTCTTCTGCCTAGTGACAGTGTCACTGATCTCTGCTCCCTGTCATCGGAGCAGAGATCAGTGATGTGTCACACACAGCCATGCCCCTCACAGTTAGAAACACGCCCCTAGGACACACTTAACCCCTACACTGCCACCTAGTGGTTAACCCTTTCACTGCCAGTGTCATTTACACAGGAATCAGTGCATTTGTATAGCACTGATTGCTGTATAAATGACAATGGACCCAAAAATGTGTAAAAAATGTCCGATGTGTCTGCCATAATGTCGCAGTCATGATAAAAATCTCTGATCGCCGCCATTTAAAAAAAAAAAAATTAATAAAAATGCCATAAAACTATCCCCTATTTTGTAAACGCTATAACTTTTGCGCAAACCGATCAATAATTGCCTTTTGCGATTTTTTTTTACCAAAAATATGTAGAAGAATACATATCGGCCTAAACTGCGTAAAGAAATAGTTTTTTATATATTTTTTGGGGATATTTATTATAGCAAAAAGTAAAAAATAATGCATTTTTTTCAAAATTGTGGCTATTGTTTTGTTTATAGCGCAAAAAATAAAAACCACAGAGGTGATCAAATACCACCAAAAGAAAGCTCTATTTGTGGGAAAAAAAGTTCGTCAATTTTGTTCGAGAGCCACATCGCACGACCACGCAATTGTCAGTTAAAGCGACGCAGTTGCAAATCGCAAAAAACGCACTGGTCAGGAAGTGGGTAAATTCTTCCGGGGCTGAAGTGGTTAAAGGAAGCAGAGGTATGTTTTCAGTGCTGGTTGCTCCTGGGCAGTTCCATACAAATGTACGAAGACTCAGAAGAGCAGCAAGCATCAAAATAGATTTTTGCCACAGGTGTAGTAAACAGCTCAGCATTGCATGCAAGGGTAAGTAAAACACGGGGTTGGAGGGTGTTAAAGTAGTTTTATTGCAACGAGTTTGGAAGGAGGGTTAATTGAGTTTTAATTTTAAATTGCAATTGTTTTTAAAGCAACCCTGTAAGTTCATATAAAAATCCAACTGAAACTTCTATGAAAAAAAATAGGTATTTTACTTGACTTATTTAGGCATTCAATTATTGTCACCTTCAGACTAAGTAACTATGATACCTTAATGGGGAGAATTCTACACTCCTCCAGGAACCTTCTATCTACCAAAGCATCTTGGGAGAGCCGCATAGCCCTCACCAAAATGTATTTCTTAGCGCATATTCTTTATATGATTAGAACCATGCCTATTCTGATATTCTGATTCTTCCTAAACAGCTTACTAAAATCCAGTCAACTATAAACTCATTCATATGGGCTAGTAAAAAAGCATGCAAAATGTCATCTACACTTTGTGACCGTAATTTCTGTGTAGGTGTGGGTGCTAGAAACGTATACCACTACTACAAAGTAGTTTTGTTTGACCAACCCAAACAATGGTGAGTCCCACCTTACAGCCCTTGTGTTTAAAAATCAAACCCATTGGTACAGATCTCAGGAGGCTCCTAAGTGCCTTGCTCCTCTTGCCCTTCCATCATCATAGGGACTTTTTCAAAATATCATCATGTACGGCCTGCCCTCTCATGAATAACCTGAAGCAACAATTCTCTTTTTGGGGACTTACAATGCTTTTACGATCTCCTCACTCCACGATGGAAATATTTAATGTTACAAAGTTCTTTCAAAACCGACAACACTAGTTAAAACTTCTGCCATGACATACTGGGAGCGTACACTTTAACTCTCATTCTCTCCTATGCAATGGATCCTAGAACTCAAATCAACTCTGAAATAATTAAAATGTACAACTCACTGGGAATCTATTCAAAAACTCTTCCATAATTGGTACCTTTTATATTGACTGTGTGTGGAGAATAGGGCGCTCTGCATAAGAAGGAGGAACAAACAGTACATGACTGGCTCTTGAAATATGATTATTGCACTACAGCAGCACTTCATAAGAGGGAAACACACTTTATGGGAAAAACAAAGCAGAGAAGAAGGCGCTTCTAAGTGCAGTAATAAAACACTTTGGTTTGAAGAAGGAGCAACTGGGCATGCTCCGAAACATGTACCGCCCACTCGGACATCACTTCCGGTTGACTGGATTCCATGCTGGCCCTGACAGCATGGCTCTCCATCTTGGATCAGAGACAGTGTTTACCACTGCTGGTCAGCTGGAGCTTCCACCTGCAGCTGTCTTTACTCCCATGAGGCATCCCATTGGACATTATGGATTCATTGATATGCCTGTTTTTCACTTCTATCTTGTAAATGTTTTTAACCCTTCCTTGTCATTAAAGTGTTTTAATACTGCACTTAGAAGCACCTTCTTCTCAGCTTTGTTTTACCTTTTAAATTGACAGGCATTTACCCATTCACTTCTCCCTCCTGTTGGAAGAACTGCGGCTTAATTGGCACTCCCTATCACATATGGTGGCCCTGCCTATGCCTTCCTAAGTTATGGACAGATATTGCTCTGTTTATTACTTCTATATTTTCCATATCTAGTTCTCTCACATCACATGTTGTCTTATTGGGTACAAAGGCAGACACCTGGCCTGACCATTTTACAGTATTTATTTCCTATGTTTTTATAGCAGTCCATTTGTCTATTGCAATAAAACGGAAGTGACCTACTCCCCATACCTCATGGAGGTTGTCAACATTCATTTTGTTAGAATACATGTTTGCAAAAGCTCACTCAAGGTGTCACTAAGCCCACATCATAAAAAAACTATTAATAAATGTTGTATTACATGCTGTTCATACTCACTTCATCACTTAGAGATTTGTTTTCTGTATTCTGCAAAAAATCTGTTTGATGCTGCTGTTCTCTGATTTTCCTCTTCAGCTGGGGATTATGCAAAGCAGTGTTGGCAGCCCTGCACATGCTCAGCTTTCAGTTTGTTTCTATGCTGGGCATTTCCTCCCTATCACATCTGAGCAGCCCATATGACTATAGAGTCACACATGTGGGGGTATACACAGTGGTAAATGACAGCCCACTCCCTCACTCCTCCTCCATGTCCACTAACCTGCTAAACACATTGGGGATGGGATACTACAGGTAAATTGATGGAGGCTTCATCTCCCTCTTATTCTACGACATGGGCTAGAGGGGCATGGCACAGCCTATGACTGGCAGAAATCCACCCACACCATGTTATTGCCAACATTAATAAAGATTTGATTTCAAATATATATTTGTAGTACAATTTAAAACATTTTATTGATATTAATTATTTATTTTTACTCCAAATTTTAACATGTGACCAGCAGCAGAGGACTAGAAGCTCCTCCTGCTTATGTTTCCCTGCAGACAGGCTGGTAAAGAGCTGGGTCATGTAACAGCTGTATATCAATTAGGAAAAAGGTACTTAATTTTGTTCTTAAAATAATTACAGTGCCATCATCCATATAAAGACATAGAACGGTCAATGTAACTTAAACAGTGTGTTTAGTATCACTTTAACAACACCTAAGTTTTATATCCAATGGGCTCATTGGATTAGCAACCATATAAGATTACCTATAATGTTAATCCCTTCTGCCCATTACTATGGGGTCTGCTAATCACCCATTGAGACTCATGAAGAATCCCTGACCATTGCTGTTCGAATGTTACTTTCTTACCCACCTCTTACTTCTTTGTCATTGCTGCCACCGAGAATGTTTTTCACATGTAACTTGTTTGTTTATTATTATGCATAGGTAGTTTGCTCTCCTGATCTCACTTCTCATCTCTCCTTCTGAACCTCCTGTCTCTCCTGTGTCTATTCTTACTGAATTTGACACAACCTTTACTTGTTCACACCTTCTTTTTGACTTCTCAGACCTTGTCTCTCTCTCTCTGTTTCTATAATTATCAAACCTCCTCTGCTGTTGCTTTGCTGTATGGCTTGATGATGTACCTTTTTATTATTTCTCAATAAATGATATATAGCCTAAAAAATATGTATTTTAGAGGCTATTGTTTCCAATCATTATGGAGCTGCAACCTCTGGAGTCGTCAGCATTCTACACTTCTGGGAGTATGGAATGCCTGTGTCCACCACTGCATGCTGTGGTACCGTCCTCTGGTTCCTATAAGGGATGGGCTCAAGGTTCAGTCCAGACACAATTCAGGCTGAATGTTGGCTGTTTGCATATTTTGACAAATTTCTATCCATTCGGCGAGAGTCAAATGTCATGTATAACAGAGGTATTACTTCCACTATTACACATGACAGCTTCCTGCTGTCAATGAATGTTAAGAACACTGGTGGGTACAGGCACCACTGCGTCCATAAATTGATACTAAAACCATTTTTTTAAAATAAAATAAAAAAGAGGTTTATACTTACCAGCTCTGTGCAACAATATTGCACAGAGCGGTTCCTTACTTCTTTTTTACCAGTCCAATGCCTGCACTCTCTGCATCTTCTTTCTGTGGGTGCTCTCATAACAAGCCATGTGTTATGGGGGCACCAATGTCAGTGTGCTCATGAACCTGACTGTGTGCATCCATAGACACACACAGAGCAATTTGGCCACATCCTCTGACCCCTCCTAACAGGATTTGACTGACAGAAGAATGGCCAATGGCTGCCATAGTCTTCTGTGGGAAGAGAAAGTGAAGGGAGGAGAGCTGCATCCAGGCACAGCGCTAGGTCAATCAGAGGAGACAAAGTGTTTAGGGGCAGGAGGCATAGAAAGGGTAGCTAAATTTTTTTTTAACTTAATGCAAAGAATGCATTAAGGTAGAAAAAATGCTTAGACTTTAAAAACCCCTTTACTAACCAGTGATGTCACTGACTGTTTAAAAAAAATAAATAAATAAAAAGATGTGGAATTCACTCCTTTTTAATACCAGACCATTCAAGTCTGGTGTGGATTTTAAGGCGGTACCCCCAAAAGAAAACCAATGAAAACAATGCATGAGGTCTCCCAGGAAGTCTTTATCAGACCTTTTGGGTCTAATATGGATTTTAGGTGGGAGCCCACACAAAACAAAGGCATGAGAGTACACCTAAAAATCTATAGCAGATCCTTAATCCAAACATGCAGCCTGGCTGGCCAGGAAAGGGGGGAGAAATGAGTGTCCTGAATCATATCAGGCCACATGCTCCCAACATAGGGGGGTTCTTTGCCAGGGGGGCCTGGCAAAGCACCTTGTCACCGTGTTAATGAGTACAAGGTCTTCTTTCACACAACCCTGAGCTGCTGGCTGCGAGGGTCTAAAAGCCACCTTTAACAATAAGGGGCCACCCAGATTCCAGCCCCCATGTAAATGATTAAAATACCCCTACTCATTAACAAAAACCTAGAAATAAAGGCATCCAAACATTTGACAAGTTCATTTGTAAATATCACGTCATCTAGCGATGCAGATCCACAACAAACATGATGCCCGATAACGGCCAACACAACGGGGAAAAAAAATGCTGAGACATGTCCCATGCTTTTCTTGTCACCTGACCTGACAAATGCGGTAGATGACAGCTGTTAAAAAGGTCACTGCCTTAGTATTGTCATGATAATATATGGTCATTTTTCCATGCACAAGGGGACTATGTCTCTCCAGGTGACAAAAGTCACAAATAAAAAAACAAATGATACATTATAACCCCAAATGAGTACTCATTGCTAGCTTCTTAAAAAAAAAAAAAAAAAAAGCACACTGACCCCTCCAAAAGGTACACCAAAATACATAATACATGCTTTCCTTCAGAGACAGGATTATAACTTGTGGTCAAGCTATATGTGTTTTGCTTTACTTTAAATGTATGCAAAAATTAACATTTACAAAAGATAATTGACTGTGCTGAACTTGAGAAGATGAGCAGATCCTTATATTGAAATAGTACAGCTCTTACAAGCTTAATTTGCTGGCGAACACATTACCATTATCTTTCTTGAAATCCCTCAGTGGAAAAATGTAGCTAGTATCATTTACATTTGCTGTTTTTGTTCCACTTTCTAGTCATAGCTGTATATCACAATCCTGAACACTCTTCTCTCTCAGTGCAGATTTTGAATATCAAGTGGGCACGCTGCAATTAGTGATTTTTGAAGTAAGTCAAAAAAATATGTCCTGCATTGTATTCTATTCCTTTGATCCATTATATAGAAGCAGATAAATGTAAGAGCTTAAAATGTTGCATTTCAACAGCAGGTATGCCAATCTATGTCGGCCTTTTCTGTCAACTAGCAAATGACAGTGACCACTTACAGTGATTACAAAATGTGGCAAACATGCTATATATGTCGTATCCTTACAAGCTGGTAGCTTTGATCGTCGTCTTTTTGATTATATCACAATCACCACGTTCCATTTTAGCTCCTTTCTTTAGTTCTCTCTAGGGGGTTCAGAAGTTGTTTCTCTATGCCTTGGCAGGTGAATCAGTCTTCTCTTTGCTAAATTGTCTTCCGGGAAAGATGAAGAATTCATGCATTGATTGTAACCACAGACTTTCTTCAAAAGGGGTATAAAAGACTACTGACCTTTCCTCTGATCTGATTAAGGTGGTTATCTTCATATTATTAAGTAATTAAGTAAAGAACACATTAGGCTACAGTTTGGTTCAGGGCCTTTCTGTCTTGGCTTAAAATGCGTTGAACATTGACAGCTAACCCTGTTTCCATTCTTTCTTGTTACTCAGAACCACAGGGGAAGATAAAATGCATTTTTTACATCACATTTTGCCTAAAGGCTCTCAGTAAAATTTAATTTTCTTACAGCATTGATTTTTCCATTATAGGTTGTAACAGTCTAATGATATCTCGTAAGAATTTTTAGTGTTAAGAAAAAAGGATGTAAATGACTTAGCAATGATAACGACAGATGATTCAGGATTTCAACCTGCTATCAGATTAGAGATTATCTTCCTGCCATAATGGGATTTAGGTTTGGTAAACTACCAGAACAGAAATATGCATCGTTTCTTTATAAGAACGTGGTGCAAAGGAATGTGACATTTAAAGTGATTGTAAACCCTTATTTTTTTAAAATACCAAACTTGTCATATATATCTGCCCTGCGCATCAATTTTGCAGAGGAAAGCCCTGGTGCTCCTCTTCTCAGGCCCCCTACTGGTGCTCCTCTCTCCCCCCCCGCTGAGTGCGCATCATAGCAAGCCGCTTGCTATGGGGGCACTCATGCGGTCCATAGACACACAGAGCGTGGCTTGGTCCTGCTCCCACTCCCTCATCCCTTTCTGTGATTGAGCCAATGGCTCTCACTGCTGTGTCTGTGGCTATGAGGAGAAAGAAAGCCAAGAGAGCTTCTGCTCTTGTGCACATCGCTGGATTGACATCGGGCTCAGGTAAGTATAGGGGTGGCTGGATTGGGAGCTGCACTCAGAAGGTTTTTTACCTTAATGCAGAGAATGAATTAAGGTAAAAACCTTTAGCCTTTAGAACCACTTTAATATTGTCCTAATATGTAGAAAATGAAATTAAAAATTCAGATTCAAAGATCCCCAACTCTATTAAAAGAATATGTAAATATAAACATGAAAACCTCTAAGCCATGTTAAACATAGGTATGTCAAGAAGACTAAATTTTAATTTTTTTAAAAAATCTGTAGCTTTCAATAAAATAAAAAAAGTGGTGGTCCTGTTATAGGGTGCTACCATTTTGAACCTGCCTCCCAGTTGTGCTCCTGAGTTGTCACCTTCTTACACAGGCTTTAAATGGTGGCAACAAGAGGTCTATTTATAAATCAATTGCTTTGTGAATGTTTAAACATTTTAGCTACTTTCACACAGGGGCTGCGAAGCGTTAGCGCTAAAGCGATGTTCGTTTTAGCTGCGCTTTTCAGTCGCTAGTAGGGCTCTTTTAACCCCCGCTAGCAGCCAAAGAAATCATTAAAAGCATCAGGCGTTATTTAGAGGCTATTTCTAGTGCTTAAACGCCTGGAAATTGCCTCAGTGTGAAGCCAGCCTTATGTAAGCGTAAAGAATAAAATGCATGTTTGTAATATGTGTTATAGCTTGTAGCTTTTTGGTGGGCGAATACAACATTCTTACATTACATTATTACACATATTACAAACATTACGGGTTTCATTAATTATGTTTGCACACATTTTAAAACATTTGCAAAGCAAATTTTTTTACAAACCAAACCCCAAGTGTCTTACACATCACAGAGACTTTGTATATTATTACAACGTTACTATGAGGACACCTACCCTAAAAAAAAATGCCATACAGCCATTACTGGAGTACATGTATGACAAAGTGGCTGCAAGAGATCACAGCACTGAGTTACCACAGACGATAAATAAAGATGAAAACAGATATTTAGTAAATAAATGTCAATTATGTGTGATATATAGTGTTTTCACAAACTAACTGTCATTTCATTAAGGTTTACATATACTTTTCGCATTAGAGTTTAAGTGATGGTAATCTTTTATGGTGACAAGATGTCTATATATGGATCAAACTGTAGATTAGGCCTCATCTGTATTTACAACATAGATGAATCCTACATCCAATTAATTATTCTCTAGTATGACACAGATGGGGTGAAAAAAAATTAAAAAAAATATATCTATATATAGGTTTATCAAATTTAAAAAATAAGTGTGTAAAGTGTGTAAATTACTAGAGAGGGGTTCTCCATTATTAGCAGCTTATATACAAAATGCATACTTCAGATCTGTAGGCATTACACTATCCTTTGTCATGTCTGATCGGAGCTGGGGCAGTAGTTATTTCCTCTGCAAATCTTCCTTCTATCTCAGCATAAGAGGAAGCAGTACTGAGGGAGTGAATATTGCACTGGGAAATGTCTCTACTTTTTTTCTTAAGGTGCAGTGAACATTTAATGGGGCAGTGTGCAATGACAAACTTAGAGAATCCCAAAGATATCTTCTCCCAAAGTGATGTGCAACTTCCTTGAGCATACTGATCCCGGTGAATAATGACTAGGGGATTTTGCCTGCTGATTAACAGACATTGGAAATGCATGTGGGAGATCGCACTGGGTGTGCCATCTGCTGTGGGTATCAATATATTGATAACAACCCAAACGCATCACTAACACAGTGCATTTGCCTCCACCAAATTGCATTGTACTGCAGTGTCATGCGATTTGATGTAGTGCATTTTTGAAAAGTAGTGCATGCACTACTTTTTGAGCGATTCATTGCAGTTTCAGTTCCAAATCCAGGAACAGTAGTGTTTTGGCAGCAAAAAGGCTTGACGTGTGTAAATGCACATAACTGTCTAAAGCATGTTAATGCTAGGTGCAATTAGAGCTTGAATGTTAATTAATTTCAATGGCCAGAAGAATTAACGGCAAACCTTTGACATGCCTAAACATGCCTAAACACGTTACATGCGTTTACAACTGTCAAGCATTTTTTCTGCCAAAGCACCGCTGCTAGGAGGAAAGGTGTCTAGGAAAGCTGGCTGAACATCCTGCATGCATAAGGCCTTAAAGTATTTCCTTTGCCTATTATGTCAGAACTAGAAAATAACATAAAAAATGTTTTAAGCCAAGTAAGAATGAGACATATTGCATATAAATATTTAGTATTTTTATTTTCTTTTACAACAAAGGAAATGCCAATACAAAATAAAGCTCAGTAAGGACCTTATCGATACTAGTACAGTACAAAAAGGTACCCAGGGGTAAAAGTGGTATGGCAAGAGGTTGCATTATTTACAATAAAAATTGTCAGGCAAATTTTATCACCTACTACTCTAGTGGCCCCTCTTTCAGGGAGATACTGATAAGTATTTATAGTTTACCACCTCACCATGGCTCACGGTTACCACTAGACTTTTGCAGCTTTGGATGGTGGGCCCTCAAATGCAGACAGTGTGTGTTTGGGGCCGTGTACCCACCCAGATGTCAAATTGGGAGCAGCTGTTGTGTCCCAATAGACAACAATGGGACTTCCTGCATTGGGATGCACGGAACACCTGTGCAACCCATGTAGGAAAACATGGCCCTGCATAGGCATATGGAATTGTACACCCTTTGTAAATGAGACCTTAAGCCTACTACACATGGGCTGAATGTCAGGAGACATTCAGCCCCTGTGTATGTCAGTCGCTCTGACAGAAGCCGTACATTTAGCAGGCTTCGGACGAGCATGCTGGAAAACCAGCCAATGGCAGAGAGTGCTGATCGATGTGTTTTGGTGGTGGTGGGGGAGGCTATCCCAACACAATAGCTCAGCGGGGGAGATTGATGTACTAACGTCATACTAATGTTGGATCGTTAGTACAGCTGCTCCAACTGGAGCTGTCAGTTCTTTTCGTTCAACTCGCTGGGTTGAGCGGAAAAAAATGTTAGCATGTACCAAGCATTAGGCTAGCCATACATGCAAAGAGTTTTCATTCAGCTCACACCTTTAGGGAAAAGAGTAGACAGATTGGAAAGTCATGTCCTTTTACCCATGTTTCCATGTATCCGCTTGCTTGATTCTCATAACATTACACTTGCAAGGACTTTTTAATTTCTTACTCTTGATGTACAAGATTAGCTGTATGATGGCCAGCATGCTGGACTATATGAATTTGTGAAGCTCCCATGGTCTATTTGGTTTATAAATATATAGCTGAGGTTAGGCACAGTGAGAAGGCACTCTACTAAAGTGGTGTTTTTCCATTATTTATTATTATTATATGGAACTGTAATTATCAGCTCTATATGGGAGCTATTTAGATATGCTATTTTTCTATCTGATGACCTATGAACGGTCTCTATCCATATATCAGTCATGGTCAGTGGTTGTTCCATTGGCTGATCAGCCCTCACAGCAATACATGAGATTGTTATTACTTGATATACTGTATGTGTTGGATATATTGTGCCCAACATTATTATGGATTTTGCAGACTGTCACCTCTATTTGAATATAATCTGAATTTATTATGTATATAATGTGATTCTTACATGATGGATTCATACATCCACCAGTTGTTGTGGTGTTATTTTCAAGCCTTATTCTTGGCCAAGAATTTTAAATACTTCATATGGTATTTTCTCATTTGTGGCATGGATTAATAAATATGGATTTTATATATGTGTCTAGATACCTTTGTATGTTCTCTACAGTTTTTATTGTACCAAGTGGGGTTTGGTAATCATAGCTACGTTAATGTTTGTGAATTTTAGAAGTTAAGGTATAAGAGGGAGCTGAAGCAAAGAAGAGACATCTAAGTGTGAATTTAACAAAGCGATAGGGTAAGGAGGGGAAAGAGGAGTAAAGATGGCAACAGGGCAAGGGAACCCCAAGGGGTATCCAGGGTAGCCATAGAGGACATTTAGCATGGATATCATTTAGAATAGGCATAGTTTCTCATTAATCCTTACTACTAAGATGATTTTTAAAACCTTCAAAACGACTGAACATTTTCCAGGTTTGGAAATAACTTGGGAATATACTGTAATTTTTTTCGTTTTCAACAAGTGGCACTTGTTTGCCACAATAGTTTTACCTGCTTTGCTGAAAAAGTCTGTTGTTTGCAGAGTCCACTAGCTCATTCTAAATGAAGTCCTTCTCCCACTGATCAAAAATGTTGAATGACCCCTCTTCACTGACTGCAGTGAAAGAAAACCCTTTTTCACTAACAAGCAGTAAAAGAATTGACTTTTCCATTGATATGTTATATGTGAGGGGGTCATTTTTCACTGACCACCAATACAAGGCGATCTTACACTGAGCTTCAATGTAAGGAGTCCTTTTTCTCACTGACCATAAAGACAGCACCTCTCTCGCTAACTCCCTAAATAAGCTGACATTTCTCCACTGACCACCAATGTATGGGGGCACTCCCACACTGAATACTAAGGTAAGGAGGCACTACACCAACCATTATTGTAAGAGGGCATTTCTCCACTGACCACCAATTGAAGTAAATGCTGCCTACCAACTTTCAATGAAATGGGGGGGGGGGTTTCTCTACTACACATCAATAAAAGAGGTATTTCTTCACTGACCACCAATGTGAGAGAAGATGTATCCACTGACCATCAATGTAAAGGAATGCTACCATTTTCACTATCTTTTTATTCTCTTCATAATAATTACAAAATTATTTTTTAATACAATATAGAATGTGTGTGAGAGGAATAGACCTTCTTACTATCATATGTAGCATTTGTATGACTTTTTGTTAGTGGTAGGAGTGCAATAACCATTGTAGTCTATTTTTTCTTTCAATTATATCTTATATACATTATTTGTGTCATGGGGTGCAAGAGGTAACTATTAAAATAAGTATAAAACATACATTCCTATTATGCTAGTAAAAAAAATACTTTTTAACCATACACAGCTTGTATTTTATAAATTGGAGCTAGCATTATACTATAATCCTTGATGAAAGACTGAGCGAAGAAGTTATGTTTAGGGCCAGAAACACTCTGGATATTAAATAACTAGACACACAAGGACACAAGTCAATGCAGTAGCAAATAGGGTAATGCAAAGAGCAAAAGCTTCAGATTTACATTCCATTTATCACTCAATAGACGGTGACATTGGAACCTAATTATTACAGTTACATCACATTGCTATGTCTTACTATTCAGTGAAAAAACAGAATGTTTTAGGCAATGCAGTTTGACACTGTGGGAAGAAAATTAGCTGGCTTTCCACAATTTAATTTAGCACTTAAATCACAGCAGTCATATGTCTTCACATAAATGTATTTTGATGATCACACACAATTTACAACTGCTGCCAAATCTGCCAAGGCCAAGGATTTGAACCTCCATATGCTTTATAGATTCAAAGACTGGAATAATTTCAGGTATAATTTGTGACATCAGGTTCCTCAAATATTCAAGGCTATTTCTCGCCAGATATTATTGTATATATTAAAAGTTTAGTTAAATGCGGATCTATTCTTTTTGCAATGAGGGTTCTATATTGTATACTATTATATTATTGTTTATATTATCAAAAACACTGTAAAGTCAAATAGTTAATGCAGTTAATACACACACACATATACAGTCAGGTCCATAAATATTGGAGCATTGACACAATTCTAATCTTTTTGGCTCTATACACCACCACAATGGATTTGAAATGAAACAAACAAGATGTGCTTTAACTGCAGACTTTCAGCTTTAATTTGAGGGTATTTACATCAAAATCAGGTGACCAGTGTAGGAATTACAACAGTATGTATGTGTGCCTCCCACTTTTTAAGGAGTCAAAAGTAATGGGACAATTGGCTGCTCAGCTGTTCCATAGCCAGGTGTGTGTTATTCCCTCATTATCCCATTTACAAGGAGCAGATAAGAGGTCCAGAGTTAATTTCAAGTGTGCTATTTGCATTTGGAATCTGTTGCTGTCAACTCTCAATATAAGATCCAAAGAGCCGTCACTATCAGTGAGGCAAGCCATCATTAGGCTGAAAAAACAAAACAAACCCATCAGAGAGATAGCAAAAACATTAGGTGTGGCCAAATCAACTGTTTGGAACATCCTTAAAAAGAAAGAATGCAACGGTGAGCTCAGCAACACCAAAAGACCCGGAAGACCACGGAAAACAACTGTGGTGGATGACCGAAGAATTCTTTCCCTGGTGAAGAAAACACCCTTCACAACAGTTGGCCAGATCAAGAACACTCTCCAGGTGTATGTGTGTCAAAGTCAACAATCAAGAGAAGACTTCACCAGAAGAAATACAGAGGGTTCACCACAAGATGTAAACCATTGGTTAGCCTCAAAAACAGGAAGGCCAGATTAGAGTTTGCCAAACAACATATAAAAAAGCCTTAACAATTCTGGAACAACATTATATGGACAGATGAGACCAAGATCAACTTGTACCAGAGTGATGGGAAGAAAAGAGTATGGAGAAGGAAAGGAACCGCTCATGATCCAAAGCATACCACCTCATCAGTGAAGCATGGCGTGGGCATGTATCGCTGCCAGTGGAACTGGTTCTCCTGTATTTATCGATGATGTGACTGCTGACAAAAGCAGCAGGATGAATTCTGAAGTGTTTTGGGCAATATTATCTGCTCATATTCAGCAAAATGCTTCAGAACTCATTGGACGGCGCTTCACAGTGCAGATGGACAATGACCCAAAGCATACTGCGAAAGCAACCAAAGAGTTTTTAAGGGAAAGAAGTGGAATGTTATGCAATGGCCAAGTCAATCACCTGACCTGAAGCTGATTGAGCATGCATTTCACTTGCTGAAGACAAAACTGAAGGGAAAATGCCCCAAGAACAAGCAGGAATTGAAGACAGTTGCAGTAGAGGCCTGGCAGAGCATCACCAGGGATGAAACCCAGCGTCTGGTGAGGTCTATGCGTTCCAGACTTCAGGCTGTAATTGACTGTAAAGGATTTGCAACCAAGTATTAAAAAGTGAAAGTTTGATGGATGATTGTTAATCTGTCCCATTACTTTTGGTCCCTTAAAAAGTGGGAGGCACATATACAAACTGTTGTAATTCCTACACCGTTCACCTGATTTGGATGTACATACCTTCAAATTAAAGCTGAAAGTCTGCAGTTATAGCACATCTTGTTTGTTTCATTTCAAATCCATTGTGGTGGTGTATAGATTCAAAAAGATTAGAATTGTATCGATGTCCCAATATTTATGGACCTGACTGTATATGTGTGTGTGTATTAACTGCATTAACTTATATTATATATATATATATATTCAAGGGTATGATAACATTGTACTGCAAAAGGCTACAAAATAATTTGGAAGTTAACATGTGTTTTCCCATGCAGGACACAGGAATAGCCCCCCTCCATTTCATAGAAACACGCTGAACTATACTTCATAGGATGCTCTAAAAAAAAACTTCCTGCTAAAAGGTGACTTCCTTCTCTCTCCTTGCTCCCACTGCACATGGAAGCATAGTTACCCTCTGTTGCTCGTTCCTGAGATGGACTGGGGACTAAGGACTACTCAGGACTATGGGATGCGCAGTGTGCATAGAGCAGTATGCATAAATGCATTCCAAAGTGAAGTGCTCATTACAAAGTGAGAGAGCAATTCCCTGTACACACGACAAAATCCATGTTTTTTTTTCCGAAGGATGTTGGCTCAAACTTGTCTTGCATACACACAGTCACACAAATCTTGTCAGAAATTCCGATCGTCAAGAACACGGTGACGTACAACATGTACAACGAGCCCAGAAAAATGAAGTTCAATAGCCAGTACGGCTCTTCTGCTTGATTCCGAGCATGCGTGAAACTGTGCGTCGGAATTGTGTAAAAAATTAAGAAATTTTATTTAATTAAAAATTGATTACAAGGCCACTAAATAAAGGATGTGTATGGAATATTTTTGGAGAATAAGGATATAATTTAGTGTTTATTTTAAGCACTTATTTGGGTTCCCAAGCTGGTGGTCTATGACATCTGAATATCCCAACAACCAAAAGCTGTCTATCTACTGGCCAATGAGGTGTCTACAGGTTTCCAGGTAAAGTGCCAAGTATCAAAATAAAATAAAAAATGTTAACTGGAAAATTGATATGTTAGCACCTTTTGGTAACTGCTTTTGTGGAATATGGTTTTAGCCTTATGCCAGGTTTGTTTTAAAAAAAAAAAAAAAAAAAAAAGAAAGACATAAAAAGTTGATAGAATGACATAGAAGCAATTTAAGAGCCACTTGACCTCCGGAAGATTTACCCCCTTCATGACCAGGCCATTTTTTGGCATACGAAACTGCATTGTCTTAACTGACAATTGCGCGGCCATGTAACGCTTTCTTTTGGTGATATTTAATCATCACTGTGTTTTTTAATTTTTTGCAATATTAACAAAAAAAATATCAATAATTTTGAAAAAAAAACACTATTTTTTACTTTCTGCTATAAAGCATATACAATAAAAAAAAATGTAAAAAATTAATGTCTTCATAAATTTAGGCCAATGTGTATTCTGCCACATATTTTTGGTAAAACAAATCCCAATTAGTGTATTTTGATTGGTTTGATTGGTTATAGTGTCTACAAAATTTGGGATATATACTGAAATTTATATATTTTTCTATTTTTATGCTAGTAATGGCAGCAGTCAGCGACTTATAGCGGAACTGTGATATTGCAGAGGACAACTGACACTAACTGACACTTTTCTACACTTTGTGGGAACTAGTGACACTAATACAGTGATCAGTGCTAAAAATATGCACTGTCACTGTACTAATGACACTGGCTGGGAAGGGGTTATACATCTTGGGAAATCAAGAGGTTAAATGTGTGCCTAACCAGTGTTTATGTGTACTATGTGTGCTTTTGTTTACTTTGCAGGGAAAGAAAATCCATCATATCCCTGCTGACAGGATAGAGCTGTGCCTTGTTTACATAGGCAGAGCGTGTCACCTGCTGACCACGTGCACACTCCCCCTAGGCAGAAGTACAGAACAACATATATATATATATATACATGATTCTGCACACAACGGCCGCAATGTAGAAGTGAATCTGCAGTGAATCTGCTATGGGGCAGTCTGGAAGTGCATAATATTTGTTTTGCTTGTATCCTACATGTCAATCATGTTCAATTACTGTGCACTCCATGCTGTAAGCATTATTTTATACGTAAGTCTTGTTGACTACAAATATATTATTATTGATCGCTATAGATGGTTTTTCATGATTTGGCATGCTCAAATAGGATCTTGACAATAAAATATATTATTTGGGAAGTCCCAACATTTCCTCTCTTTCTAGGCTGGGATGATGTTATTAGTCTGCTGCAGAAATGAGGAAGCATGTTCTCACTCTATTCTCCTCCTGTGATCAGCCTGCAACAATGTAACTTTGTACTAAATCAGGGGTGTCCAAACTTTGTAAACAAAGGGCCTGTTTACTGTCCTTCAGACTTTAGGGGGCCCAGACTGTGGCCAGTAGGAATATAAATTGTCTTGGTATCAGTGGGAGGAATAGTGCCCCATCTTTGGTATTAGGGGGAAGATTGGTGACCCATTGTTGGTGTCAATGGGCAGAATAGTGCCCCATCCTTGGTATTAGGGGGAGGAATGGTGCCCCATGTCTGGTATTAGAGGAAAGAATGGTTGGTGTCAATGGTCGGAATAGTGCCCCATCTTTGGTATTAGGGGGAGGAATGGTGCCCCATGTCTGGTATTAGAGGAAAGAATGGTTGGTGTCAATGGTCGGAATAGTGCCCCATCTTTGGTATTAGGTGGAGGAATGGTGCCCCATCTTTGGTATTAGAGGGAAGAGTGGTGACCCATGGTTGGTGTCAATGGGCGGAATAGTGCCCCATCTTTGGTATTAGGGGGATGAATGGTACCCCATATTTTGTCCTAGAGGGAAGAATGGTGACCCATGGTTGGTGTCAGCTGGCAGAATAGTGCCCCATCTTTGGTATTAGGGGGAGGAATAGTGCTCCATCATTGGTATCAGTGGGAGAAATAGTGTCCCAAGGGCCAAATAAAGGCAAGCAAAGTGCTGCATCTAGCCCCCCCTGCAGCCAGTTTGGACACCATTGTACTAAATCATTAAAATGCTGTAGCAGGGGACTATTCTGTATCAGGTATTGGTGAACACAGACAAGAAATGCACATGCACCAAGATTTACATAACTGTATCTCAGTCAAAGATGTTGATTCTGACCCTGGATAATGTTTAGAAAGTTAGACAAATGAATTGTCAGTAGAAATACTGTAATTTCCAAGAGAGGTAATAAATACCTATAAATGTTGCAAATATACATTACTTAGCAAGCATGCACTTAATAGGAAAAAATATAGGTTACCTTTAAATAATAGGTCACCTCTAAATATAAAGTTAGAAAAATGTGTTTTCAAAGTTTGTGTGCCATGTATCTTTAGATAAATAGAGTCCTGTGATGTCAGTGGTTTGTATCACAACAACATATTTTGATTCTCATCTTTTCGAACATATGTGCTCATGTCTAACTTTGTATATAGCCAGCTGCTCATGGGCACTAAGTTAAGAAGAGGACCAGGTGTTCCTGATTTCCACATACACAGTTTCTGGTGATTGCTGATGTGTGAAAAACATCAAACACTTTAACCATTATTCTTTTGGAATACAAAGGATAAAAAGGTATGATGATTTCAACAAAGCATCACTCTATGCAACATAAAATGTATTGTGGTAAATTAATACATAAGTGAGATAGTTCCCTTATATAAAGATCTTTGTATTTTTAAAAGGTTGCAAGATGCATTGCATTCAATCACAAACATGACAGAAAAGCATTTTTTATAGAGTACATGCTTCTCAAAGTGACATTGTATGAACTTCGTTTTTCAACTAGACAATATACAATGGTTCAGGAATATAATTGTTTGAGTATACTAAAAATAATGTTATTGGAGTTCTTAAAAATGTATTCAATGATTTCATTGCAAAGTAACACAGCAGTAAACCATAAATCTCTTGCACGTTTTTCTCTCTATACACATAACATGTTCTCTATTACTACATATTATCTCTATACATACAGTACATATTACTGTTGGAGGACAGTGGCCCTAAATGTACTCCCAGCTCCATGTTGCATCAGTAATTATGGTTGAAGCCCCACATAGTGTTTATTTTTTATTGGTGATTTTGTGCAACCACTACAGAATGTAAGTTCTAAATAGTTTCCAATATAATTTCCACCATAGAGGGCCAGAAGAAGGGAAGAACCAGATCAATCTTGGCTAAAAAAAAGTGTTTAAACTGTCTCTAACTCCACCCCCTCCCTACTTTAAATTAATAATTGATGTGCCCATGCCAGCATAGTTCTGGCTGGCAGCAGCAGCTCTGCATCTGTATATAACACCATTACCACCATGATTCTGCCTATGGACACAACTGTCACAAGACTGCTATGACAGCACATACTGAGTAGACACACTAACATCAAAGTAAAAAGGAATTTTTTTAGGCCTCTTGCACATGGGAGTAAAAAAATGCCACGTTTTTTACTGGTTTGAAATTATATGCATTATTTTCTAGGAAACAATGCACACAGCATAAAGACCAGCATTGAATACAGAGCGGTAAAATAAAAATAGAAAATGTTACATTTGAGTGCAGTAATTTACATGCATACGTGTGTTTACACATCTGTCAGCATGTTTATGTGAGTATAAATAAGTACAGTATATTACATCACTGGCAATGATGAAGAATTTTACTTGTCTTTACGCTTACGCATCTTTACGCGCTTATACTCAACATTGTGTAAGGTCTCTACACACAGTTTTTTACTGAGGGACTCAACAAGTTCAAGTCCTGAGTAAACATCACTAAATTATGACGCCGGTGTGCAAGGGGCCTTATTAGTATTATTATTATCATTATACAGGATTTAAATAGTGCCAACAGTTTGCACAGTACTTTACAACATGAGGGCAGACAGTACAGTTACAATAGAGTTCAATACAGGAGGAATCAGGGGGCCCTGCTCGTTAGAGCTTACAATCTAAAAGTCTGACAATAGGACCCTTATACCACTGAACACCAATGTAAAAGGGGAGCCTTCCACCACTGAACACCAATTTAAAGGGGGTCTTTTCCCTACTGTACACCAATGTAAAGCGGTCCTATATACCACTCCACAATGTAAATGGGGCCTTGACAGGACTGAACACCAATGTAAAGGGGTGCTTTCCACCACTGAGCACCTATATAAAAGGGGCCTTTCAACCACTGAACAACAATGTAAAGGGGTCATTTCCAGCACTGAACTTTAAACACAAAGGAATCACTTCCACCACAGAACACCAATGTAAAGAGAGGCTTTCCACCACTGAACATAAAAGTAAAGGGGGACTTTCCACCACTGAACAGCAATGTAAAGAGGGCCTTTGCACTGCTGAACACCAATGTAAGGGCGTCCCTTCCATCACTGAACACCATGGTAAAGGGGGCCTTTCCACAAACAAAGCTTTTAACCACTGAACAACAATGTAAAGGGGACCTTTTCACCACCGAACACCAATTTTTTATTGTTTTGAGCACAAGTCACTTTGTCAATCTGCTAATTAGCAACCCCCCCCCCTTTTTTTTTCACTAAGCACTTTCCTGTCTATGCACTTTGTTACAGGTCCACTAATGTACTGTATGTTATATTGGGCATATTTTACATAATTTTTCATATATTTTTGTAGATATTAGTATTAATCAAATGTTTGGTTGTTATTCACATGGGACAATTCACACACGGTATATTAGTAATGAATTAGTCCCTTTATCTATTGTTACCACATTTCTAAATAGCCACCAGAGGTTGTAACACCACCCAGATACTATCACAACACAGTTGCCAGTTAATAGTGGTTTATCACTAATTATTCACCCTACCAGAACAGCGCCACACCTACATCCATTTTACTTTTAACTCAGTACATTCCACTCAGGTGGAAATGCACCTGTAGAGGCAGCAGTTCTATACTCCACCTGTACCTATTTTCATTGCGCGGATTCAACTTTAATTTCCCTTTCCACCAATGAACACCAATATAAAGGGGGCCTTTCCACCACTGTGCACCTATGTAAAAGGGGCCTTTCCACCACTGTGCACCTATGTAAAAGGGGCCTTTCAGCTACCGAACAACAATATAAAGGGGACATTTCAACCACTGAACACCAATGTAAATGGATCCCTTCCATCACTGAACATTACATGCAAAGGGGTCCCTTCCACCACTGAATACCAATGTAAAGGGGTCCCTTCCACCACTGAATACCAATGTAAAGGGATCTTCCCATCACTAAACACCTATGTAAAGGGAATCTTTCAGCCACTGAACACCAATGTAAAGGGGGCCTTTCCACTACTGAACAGCAATGTAAAGGTATCCCTTCCACTGCTAAACACCGGTGTGAAAGAGGACCTTTCCACCACTGAACACCAATGTAAAGGGATTTTTTCCATCACTGAACACTAATGTATTACTCAACATCATTATAAAGGGGACCTTTCAAGCACTGAACACCAATGTAAGCAAGGTTTTTCAAGCACTGAACATCAATACAACTAGATTCACAGAAAGTTGAGTAAAAGTGGGCAATTCTACTAAACAGTAACGTAAACAATGTAATACCATTGAAGGCCAATGTGAAAAGGACAGTTTCATAGAACAATATATGTAAAGTTGGAAAACCCACAGAAAATCAATGCAATTATTGATTAATTACTAATGATTAATGGGCTTGGTGATCTGATGATCTTGATCTGTGATCAAGCCTCAATTAGATGAATTGTGTTTGAGAGGTGTGGTCCTAGGTGGGGCTTGTGCTATGTCCAAGTGAAGTTGGTGACATGGCAGCATTAGTGTGCAACTTCCTGCTTTTTCTATTGAGTTTATAGGGCATGGTCAGGCTCACTTTGATCGGCACCTGGAGTTCCAAAAGTGGGGAATCTTCATGTAAACCTGGATTGGTAACACTTTTTTCACTTCTACAAGGTTTACATATACTTTATACAAATTTCTTACAGTAAATATGTATTCCTTTTCTTTAAGAATGTCATTATTTAAAAAAAAGTTTTAAATATATATACTGATACACATTTATTGTATTTCATGAACTAGTCCACATACAAATAAACAAAGTAAACAATAAAAGTGTGATCTGCAAAAATACAATATATACTGCATTTATTTGAAAACATAATTTTAAGAGCATCATTTGAACTTAGTGAATCTAGGCATTTATTGATCACAGCAAGAAGAATGAGGAAAATATAGCCAACTATCACAAACATAACTTAAGGGAATTTAAAAAAAAGGCAAGTTAAATATACACATATCTGTAAAACAGATTATCCACAAATGGATGTATTTTTCCCTGTAATAATGGTTTGAAAAGTATCTATCTTCAGGAAGCTATCAAAGGGAAGTCTTTTACAGAATTGTGGGACTAAAGAGTTTTATCTTAAAATCTGATGCTTTTACACAGAGTTTCTGTCTTTTTAGATGTTCTATAAGAATTATTTGAATCTACTTGATGCCCTTAAAGCTATAAAGAAGGTAAAGTATAGGACTCTTATTCTGAAGATCCTTTGTGGTTGCTATGACATCTACTAATGAGGTGAGTGCCCTTATCAACACTTTCTATTATAAAATGGACACTACAATAGTGACGACAGGAGAGAATGCTCTCAGTCATGGATCTGTTCAATAGATTCCAATCAATGGTTTAAAAAGCAGTGAGATAGCAATGTTTCTTTTTTTTTCTTCTTTTCTCTAATGCAGCACTGAACAACTAACTAATCAATATATTAAGTCTACAGAGTTAAAAGTTGGTGAACCCAATTACTCTAGTTGTTCTGATGTAATATTTATTGCATTTATAAATGTCTGCAATTGGGACCATGCTAAATATATTTAATAAATGTGACATTTGTAAAAAAAAAATCATGACATCTAAATTAAAAAAGAGTACTAAATGTCAAAGCAGTGACAATAGAGAAATAAATATAAAGCAGCACAATGTAAAATATGTCTTTGTATAACTTTGAATGTGCTGTATTTTTATTATACTTTAAGGATAATGCTAGACAAAGCAAAAATAGCCAAGCTGTCACATTATGATTACTTAAAATGATTGTAAAGTCTTGTTTTTTTTTTCCTTCTAAAATAACAAACATGTTATACTTACTGTATTTATTGGCATATAACACACACTTTTTCACCCTGAAAATCGGGTGCAAATAGTGTGTGTGTGTGTTATACTCTGATACTGCAATTTGGGCTGCCTAGGAGGGAACGGGGAGGGGGGCAGGATGAGAGCCGTCAGATTACATACAGCGAGAATCTCCTGTTTACTCAGTGGCCTCTGTAATAGGAAGTCCCATCTCCTGGGCTGGCATTGGACCAGTGTTCTGTCTATCATAGAAGCCGGTCCAGGAGGCGGGACTTTGTATTAAAGAGGCCGCCGAGTAAACAGAAGATTCTCGCTGTATGTAATCTGACGGTGCTCATCCTGCCCCCCTCCCTGCCCCCCCCCAGGCAGCAGTAATCTAAAGTGAGGCATTGGTCATTGATCAGGCTGCATTGATGGCAATTGTGAGGTTGCAGATGGGCATTGATCAAGCTGCATTGATGGGCAATTGTGAAGCTGCAGATGGACATTGATCAGGCTGCATTGATGGGTAATTTTGAGGCTGCAGATGGCATTGATCAGGCTGCAGATGGGCAATGGTGAGGCTCCATTGATGAGCACTGACCCTTATTTTGCTTCAAAGTTCTTTATTTAAAATTTTTTTTTTTTTCCTGAAACTTACCTCCTAAATTGAAGGTGCGTGTTATATGCCAATAATACGGTACCTGCTTTGTTGTAGTGGATTTGCACAGAACAGCCAGGATCCTCCTCTTCTCGGGTCCCTCTTCTGTGCTCCTGGTCCCTCCCTCCTGTTGAGTGCCCCCACACCAAGCAGCTTGCTACGGGCACCGAAGCCGAGCTGCAGCTCCGTGTGTCTATTCAGACATGGCACTGAGATTCAGCCCCACCCCCTCTCTCTCCTGATTGGCTACCTGCCTTTGATTGACAGCAGCAGGAGCCAATGGCGCTGCTGCTGTGTCTCAGCCAATCAGGAGGCAGAGTCCTGGACGGCTGAGACACTCGTGGACATTGCTGGACAGAGATAGGGCTCAAGTAAATATTAAAGGGCTGAGGGGGGCTGCTGCACACAGAAAGCTTTTTATCTTAAAGCATAGAATGCATTAAGATAAAAAAAAATCTTCTGACTTTATTACCCCTTTAATATTGATTTTAAATGTCATTTCCAAAAGTATCCACATGAAAGTTTAAAGTGTGGTTCCTATATTTTGACTCCAATTATCAAGTTTTGGCGCAATTGGTTTTGGCTCAGTAAACACAGTCAGCCTTGGCTAGCTTTTCCCTTATAGTAATACTAAAGTCTCCTTTTTCTTTACTAAAATAAAAAACATGTTATACTTACCTGCTCTGTCCAAAGATATTGCAGATTGGTCTCTTACCTCAGCCATATGGTGAGGGGGCACCAATGCAGGGGCATTCCCGAGTTGAGCTGCCTGCATCCATAGACACACACAGTGCGGCTCAGCCACACCCCCCACTCCCTCATTATAGGTTTGACTGACAGCAGCATGAACCAATGACTCGCACTGTTCCCTGTGTGTCCTGTGAGAAGAGGAAGAGAGGAGAACAGGGCTGCAGATGGTCACAACGCTTGAACACTGACAGGCTCATTAGGTGTTTAGGTTTGGGGGAGAAGCAGGGTCTGTTCACACTACCCGGCACACTTTATAGTGCAGATACTTTATATGTGAGCTACTTTGGATTGTACATACATTACAGTGTTTTCTTTTTTTTTTTACTTTATTTACTATTGTTATTTAACTTCATACGCAATGTCGCATTGTGATGCGTCGCCTTGCAGTGTAATGTATTTTGTGCATTGCATATCATATCACTTTCAGAGTTTTTATGCAGCACACACCAACACACTTGTACAGAGTGAAGAGGGCACAATAGGAAACAATTGATTTCTCAATGTCCTTGTCTTGAGCCTGTTTTGATTAATGCAGCTCAAGCCTAAGGTCTCATTTACACCAAATGCAGTTAGGTGCATTTTTGAACACAGTAAAAGACCTCATGCACACTGGACATTTTTAACATTGCTGTTAGGGGTACCAAACATTTTTTTTTCTACCTCTAAATGGCCCTTCATGTTAGCCAATGTGTCCATGCACACATAGGCATTTAGAGGAGTTTAGCAGCAAGGAAGTTTAGAGACAGTAAAAAACCCACTTCCAGGACATCCAGGAGCAGCAGAAGCTTTTTGGCAAAAAAAAAAAAAACCTGATGTGTGTAACCGCGCGTTAGTGCTAGGTGCACCAAGTGCTTAATGCAGACCATACATCGGTCTAATTTCGAATTAATTTTCTTTCGAAAATCAGAACTTTTGTGCATTTTGTGATCCAATGGTGCCACCATTGATTTCAAAATTTGACCAATCAAACCTTCAATTTCATGTCATGTTGCTACAGGAAAGAATTTTTTTCTTTCCAGGTCACAGCTCTTGTGCATTTCTTTTTTGATTATATTTCTTGCATGATTCTTCCATCAATGATGAGAAATTAATTTGTTTTTCAAAAATTACCAACATGCCCAAACATTGAAATCTGATGGCCGCATGATGATCGGCTGCTGCTGCGGCCCACTAATTGTGTGTAATTTAAACACTTCTTAGTTACGATTTGCTTTCAGAATTTGACAGATATATGGCTGGCTTTAGCGTTACTTTAATTAAATGACCAAAATGAATTATTATTCTGATCAATTAACTGAATTAATGTCCAAGTGCTTGATGTGCCTAAACGCGTTTACACATGTTTAACCACTTGCCGCCCACCGTCAAATGATGGCGGGGCAGTGCGGCTCTCGTTCTGGGTGGATGTCATATGACGGCACCCAGGACGGCCGCTCCCGCGAGCCATTGATCGACTTTTCCTCACTCGCGTCTGACAGACGTGAGTAGAAGAGAGACGATTGGCTGCTCTCCTGACAGGGGGGATTTCCTTACTGCTTATCAGCACAGCCCCCCCTTGGATGCCTGCCCAGGATCACCAGGATGCCGCCAGGATCACCAGGGATGGCCTCCACACTGGACCACCAGGTATGCCACCCTAAACCACCAGGGAAATGCCAATCAGTGCCCAGGCAACTGTCAATAAGTGCCTATCCCCAATGCCTGCCAGTGCCATCAGTGATGCCTATCAATGCCATCAGTGCCACATATCAGTGCCCCGTATAAGTGCCCATCAGTGCCCATCAGTGCCACCTATCAGTGCCACCCATAAGTACCCATCAGTGCAGCCTTTTAGTGCCAAGTGCCTATCAGTGCCCATGAGTGCCCACCAGTGCCACCCATGAGTGCCCATCAGTGCCGCCTATCAATGCCCATCGGTGCTGCATATTAGTGCCCACCGTCAATGCCGTCAGTGCCACCTTGTTTTTGGTGCCGCCTTATCAGTGCCAATCAGTGAAGAAGAAAACTTACTTATTTACAAAATTTTATAAACAAAACAACAGAAAAACTTTTTTTTCCAAAATTTTAGGTCTTTTTTATTTAGCAAAAAATAAAAAAAGCAGAGGTGATCAAATACCACCAAAAGAAAGCTCTATTTGTGGGAACAAAATTATAAAAATTCTGTTTGGGTACAGTGTAGCATGACCATGCAATTGTCATTTAAACAGCGACAACGCTGAAAGCTGAAAATTGGCTTGGGCAGGAAGGGGGTGTAAGTGCCCTGTATTGAAGTAGTTAAACATATTAAACATTTTTTCTGACAAAACGCTGCTGCCGGGAGGAAAGGCTTCTAGAAGAGTTAGCCAAGTGCCCTGTGTGCAGGAGGGCTCAATGTATTCCAATGAGCCTAGTTTACACCATTGCAGTGCTATCATGTGCATTTAAATAAAATAATTACAGCATGCTGCAATTTTCCACACTGGAACACACTGCAAATGCACATAAATGCACTGCAAATACACATGAATGCATGTAAACACACCACAAATTGATGTAGATTCATGTAAATGCACCGAAATTGCACATGAATGCACGTAAATGCAATTCAGCAAAAAAAATGAAAAATTCAAATTAATTAAACTAAAAAACGCAAATGTACTGAAATGTACTGAAATGTGTGTAAACACACTGAAAATGCAGAAAAACACAGTGAATAGAAAGATTGTGGTGTAAATGAGCCCTAGAAGTCACAGGACCCTGGTACAAAACTTTTACAAAAGTAATTTAGCTCTAATGCCGTGTACACACAGCCAGACTTCTCAACCAAACTTGTCCGATGGAACGAATCCGTCGGACAATTCGACCGTGTGTGCGCTTCATCGGACTTGCAGCGGACTTTTTCGGTCGAAAATCAGACGGACTTTAGATTTGGAACATGTTTCAAATCTTTCCGACGGACTTGAGTCCGGTCGAAAAATCCGCACATCTGTATGCTGGCCCGACGGATGAAAACCGACGCTAGGGCAGCTATTGGCTACTGGCTATCAACTTCGTATGTTATCACGTACGAATCCGTCAGACTTTGGTGTGATCATATGTAGGCAAGTCCGTTTGTTCGAAAGTCCGTCGGAAGTCCGTCAAAAGTCCGTCGAAAGTCCATCGGGCCTTTGATGTTGAAAAGTCCGTCCGTGTGTACACGCCATTAGGTTACTGGAAATTCTCTTTCTAAAATGATCTCCAGGCCAGTAACTAAACATGCAGATTAAATATATGAGTGAACTGTTTAAACTGCCAAAAAATTTGTAAATGTTTGGCCAGTTTTGTAATTTTAGCACCCCTGCCAAACAACATGTTTGAGAAGTAGCAAAATAATGAAGCCTTCACTCTGCTTTCTTCTTCAGTAAGCATGTTCATACTATTGACTGACATCACTGTGCAACAGAGTACAGCCATGATTGGTTCAAAATGCTGTCTTTTCCTTTTCCAGTGTGATTCCTATCAAGGGGTTTACAGGAGACTGATATTAAGCCACCTTTTGGTATTTATGCTAACTTAAGATTAAAAAAAAAAAAAAATAAAAATAAGGACTCATTTAAACCTGTGGCAGAACTTTTCACCCCCCTCCAAAAAGCAATCCACAGTAACACACTTTTCAGAGGGCGGTAGAGCAGCAATAAGACACACAGGAGGCTTGCTGTTTTATTTTTTTCTAACAGCCAAATAGACATTTCATGTTTAAATACTCCACCGCAACTGTGAGCTAAGCATTTTTACATGATTTGGGTCACTTTAGACAGCAGTACTGACTGTGATGCTTTGCGGCCGCCGCATGTATACAGCCTTGAGCAGCTAATTGTTCTTTTTCAGGTGAATGGTTGGGGGTAGTAAAATCACTGTTTAACCATATATTTTTACTGCTACCTGGCTGCTTGTGTGTATTGAATACATAACTGGTTTAAATTGTGTTATCTGTCTAGAGTTCAGTTTTCATAGTACTAATAAATCTGACAGCTGCTCAGGCCACAGTTACAAAAATAGGGAAAAAAGAAGGCATTTAGGAAAACTAATTATATCCCCATACAATGTATTTGCTTGAACTGCCTCCCAGAAGAAGTTCCATTGAAGGAAACATACGTCAGGCTAGGCACAGAGCAATGGTTACGTTGTGGCACCTCTGGAGGGTGTAGGATGAAGGTTTGTTTCCAATAAGCCTATTGTAACATCTTTGTGTAAGTAGAACCTTGAAATAAACGCTTGTTTGCTTTTATTACAAACATTTTTTATTGGAAGATCAATGGACATACAAAAAATAATAAGCAAATAATATGCATACATACATAGTAGGTAAAAGTGTAGACAAAATTCTATGTAAAAGGGGAGTTTTTGAGAGGAAGCTCTGTTAAGCCTGGATTTAACTTGGTGCAATATACACGAAGAGATCAATGAACCTTGTTAGACATGGAACAGGAAAGAAAAGAAAAAAACAAAAACAAAAAAATTACAAACTTGGTAGCACTTTTATAGCCTATTTGTCATTTCAATATCTGGAGTAAAAATACTTTTTAAAGTGGGAAGTTACAGTGTTCCCATTTCCTGTCAAAGAGGTGCATCGTATCATACAGCGTGTGATGTATTTGTTCAGATAATTTGATCATCTCCATCCTGGCCAAAACTTGTGGCCAGGACACAGAAGAGCAGCGCCAATTCAGGGCTGTTACCCAGTGAATGGCCACGAATAGAGTGTTAATCAATTTCTGACATGAAACGGGAACATCAGGGATAGAAGTGATAAAGATCTACACCTGCACTGTCAATGTAAGGAGGTGACCAGCTATTGTGGAAGCTCTGCTGGCTGCCTGTTGCCAAATTGGCTGAAGGTATTTACAACTCAAAAAAATATGGAGTAAAAAGCCTGTTTCAGGGCAGCCACAAAAGCAATGAGGAGATACAGCTTGATATATAGTGTGAAGCTTGGCGGGGGTCAAATACCATCTGGTATGAAGTTTAATTGAAGTTTCATGGATAGACAAGGATCTCGTGTTTTTATACATATTTTCCAGCATCTCTTCCCATTCAGGAGGTGAAAAAGAGAAAGCCACCTCCGTTTCCCAGTTTTTCATTGGTTTAGTCTTCTGGTCAAGGAAGGCCTCATTAATGTACTTATATATGTGTGAGATTACTCCCCCATTACTAGAGGTGTGTTTGCAAGTAAGTTCAAATTGAGTGCTACGAATTTGGGACGATAATGTACCTCTGCTTTGATAGAAGTGCCAAATTTGAAGATATCTAAAATGTTCATAGGAAGGTAAATCTTGGCCTATTCTGAGTCTGGCGAAAGATTTAAATTGTGAGCCAGACTTAAGGGATGCCAAAGTTATTAGACCATTGGAGCTCCATATAAGAACACTGTCTCTCTGTTGAAAGGCCGAGGGGAAATAGGGGTCTCCTAATGAATAAAGGAGTGCGAGTGATGGGGTTAGTTTGTATTTGCTGTAGTATGGAGACCAGAGGTAAAGGGATTGAGAAACAATACAGTTGAGGGGAGCTATATTACGAACCTGTAGAGATTTGGACCACAGTAGACCCGGGAGGTGGTATGGAAATACAGCATGTGTTTTAAATTGTAACCATGGGATGTCCAATATCGGAGCATGCCATTGGGCGTTCTGGGTAAGTCTCGCCGCCAGATAATATCGCCATAAATTCGGGTGGCCTAAACCTCCAAGGAGTATTTTAGGCAAGATCGCCATTTTAATGGCTATTACTCTGCTGAAGAAGGAGATGTGGTATGTTGTCCACTTTTTCAGTAGGGTCCTTACATGAGCAAATATTGGGTGGTAATTGAGATGAAAAAGATCTGAAAATGAGGGTGTGAGTTGAATACCTAAATAATGAAATGAGCGAGTGCACCATGTGAAAGCAAAGTGTTGTTGCAAGATAGTGGCCAAATTATCGGATATATTGATAGGCATAGCAGTGCATTTGGATAAATTTACTCCTAGGCCCAAAAAAAGATTGGAAAGAGCTTTATGCCCTGTACACACGATAGGATTTTCTGACAACAAATGTTGAATGTGAGCTTGTTGTCGGAAAGTCCGACCGTGTGTATGCTCCATAGAACGTTTGTTGCTGGAATTTCCACCAACAAATTTTTGAGAGCAGGTTCTCAAATTTTCCATCAACAAGACTTGTTGTCGGAAATTCCGAGCATGTGTACACAATTCGACGCATAAAAGTCCACGCATGCTCGGAATCAAGCAGAAGAGCCGCACTGGCTATGGAACTTCATTTTTCTCGGCTCATCGTACCGTGTTGTACATCACCGCGTTCTTGACATTCGGAATTTCCGACAACATTTGTGTGACCGTGTGTATGCAAGACAAGTTTGAGCCAAAATCCTTCGGAACAAAATCCACGGTTTTGTTGTCGGAAAATCCTACCGTATGTACATAGCCTAATGCCGTGTACACACGGGCAGACTTTTCGACCGGACTGGTCCGACGGGACGAATCCATCAAACAATCCGACCGTGTGTGGGCTTCATCGGACCTGCAGCGGACTTTTTCGGGTGAAAATTAGATGGACTTTAGATTTGAAATATGTTTCAAATCTTTCCGACGGACTTGAGTCCGGTCGAAAAATCCGCTCGTCTGTATGCTAGTCCGACGGACGAAAACCGATGCTAGGGCAGCTATTGGCTACTGGCTATCAAATTCCTTATTTTAGTCCAGTCATACATCATCACGTACAAATCCGTTGGACTTTGGTGTGATCGTGTGTAGGCAAGTCCATTAGTTTGAAAGTCCGTCGGAAGTCCGTCAAAAGTCCGTCAAAAGTCCGTCAAAAGTCTGTCGGAAAGACCGTCAGACCTTTGATGCCGAAAAGTCTGCCCGTGTGTACACGGCATTACAGTGATGTTAAATTTGTAAGTGCAATTAGGGGGTTCGTCAAAAAAAGGGGATAATCATCGGCACATAGGCTCAGTTTATGTTCTGCAGGTCCCTTTCTATAACCTTTTATGTCCAGATTATTTGCAATGGCTCTAGACAAAGGTTCTATTGCCAGGACGTGTTTGAGGGGCTTGGTAAAGTGCATGAAAACCTTCTATAAAAGCTCCAGTGATACCAAATTTGGGCAGTAACTGATCTTGGTATGACCAGCTCACGCTGTCAAATGCCGTGTGTACATCAAGGCTAAGGAGCAGTACCTGGGTAGAGTGCAGATTGGCATCCTAGATAATGTTTGTCACCAAACTTATGTGATCTGTCTGCCCGGTATAAAACCAGTCTGGTTTGGAGAGATAAGTGAGGTAATCACTGAGGCCAGTCTATCTGCCAGAAGCCGACTAAATATTTTTAAATCGTTATTTATTACGGAGATAGGATGGAAGTTTTGGGGGATAGAATGATCTTTGTGTGGTTTCGGGATGAGGGACATATTGGCCAGGAGCATTTCAGGTGGGAAGTTATGGCCTTTCAGGATATGTTTATAGAGGGTGACTAATTTTGGGGTAAATGTAGAGCAGAATTTTTTAAAATATGTGGTAGTGTAACCATCTGAACCAGGGGCTGTAGAAGATTTGAGGGACTTAATAATATCTGCCATTTCTGATGTAGTACAGGGAACATTCAAGGTTTCTAGTTGCTGGTCAGATAGAGTGGGTAGAGCTAAATCTGCAAACCATGCTTGAGAGGTTGGACCAGAGGTCCCTGCTGACTTGGAAAATAGTTTTTGGTAGTAGTCGACAAATATACCCAGAATGTCATTAGGGTGAGATACCAGGGAGCCGGTAGAATTATGCAGTTTATATACATGAGGTGGTTTAACTACGTGGTTGCGTTTTCTTGCAAACATAGTAGAAGCAGAGTTACTAAACAACAAAAATTTTGCCCTGGATCAACGCAAAGCCTTTTCTGTGTCTTCAGACAGTATTAAGTCTAGATTAATTGGAATTAATTTGTTTGAGAAGTTCGGGGGTGAAAGATTGATTATAGCGGTTGTACAGGCGATCTAGTGCCTTTGAAAGGGAACGTAAGTCCGCCAATTTAGTCTTGTGCCGTTTTGTCATCAGATTATCGAGATTATCACACACGACCACCTTATGGGCTGTCCATAATGTGGTGGGAGAAGTGTCATTTAAAGAATTCTCAGCAAAATAGTTATCTAAGTGGTTAGAGAGAGTTCCAATGGTTACCGGGTCCATAAGCAGAGAATCATTCAGTCTCCATGTATATGTGGAAGGTGTGAGGCCTATATAAGTTATTGAAAGGGTCACCACATGGTGATCCGACCAGGGGCAAACATGAATCTGCACCGCTGAGGAGTTGGCAAGGACTGCCGAGGTGCAAAAAATGTAGTCTAAGCGAGCGTAGCTATCGTGTGGTTGGAGTAGAAGGTATATGATCTAGAGCCCACATGTGCATTCGCCAGGCATCAACGAGTTGTAAAGCATTCAGAGAACTGACTACCGACTTAGGGAAGGCTTTAGTTTATGGGGTAACTCTGCTTTTGTCTAGCACTGGGTGTGCTGTAAGATTGAAATCACCACCCACAATCAAATGTGGGGAGAGATATCGATCCAAAGTGTTGAAAAAGCTTTTAAAAAATGATGCCTGGGCTTCGTTAGGGGTGTAAACGGAGGCTATGGTGGTAGCACAGCCCTGTATCATGCGTTGAAGAATTATAAATCGGTTTTCAGTGTCTTTATTTACATGGGTAATGTCAAATATCAGTGAGTTGCATATGAATATAGCTACTCCACAGGACTTAGTGGTATAGGTAGTGCAGTAAAATTGTATAAAGGATTTATCAAAATACTGGGGATGATTAGAAACCGAGAAATGGATCTCTTGTAATAGCAGGATATCTGCTCCCAAACTTTTATAGTGGCGGAAAGCCTTTTGCACTTTTGGGGAAGGTTAAAACCTTGGACATTGTGAGAGATTATTTTAAGTACCATAATGAACCGGTATAAGGAGAGGATAGGTGAAGGTGGGTGCAGAAAATCCCATACAGGGGGTGGGTAGTCTCCGTGGAGCAGCCGATCCCATGCAGCTAAACTTATGTAGCAATATCAAACAGAGGATATTTTCTGAATCACCGTGAAGATGTATGCAGAACAGTAAAACATTCATCTTGAATCTTCCATAATCAAAAGATATAAAATCATGACACAACATAAACAGAAACCAACACTGAGTAAGGGGGTCAGGGGAGAACCTCCATACTGACCAAAACAAATTAAACTTTGGACTAAGGTATCCAATACCTACCACACAAGCTGAAGCAAACCGAGATGGCGAACAGGGCAGCCTACTAGAACACTCTGCACTGAACACCACCCCGTGGAGATCCGTGGAACCTAGTGGTTGTGAGAAGAGAAAAAGTCCTCCACAAGGGTCTGTGGGATACCCAGTCCATCAAGTGAATGGCACAACTGTGAAAGCCGACTGCATCGTGATATAAGAACTGGTTCAGGAGTTCCTGGTGTGGCCTATGGGTGGTAAATCATGGCACAGGCTTGTCAGGCTGGAAGGTCCCGAAATGGTTGGCGCCATCTTCTTCGGTCCCAACGAGGGGAGGGTGTTGCCCAAAGATGGTTAGGCCGAGGAGTAGAGGGCTGGCGGGGAATAGAATCTGATTCCATCAGACCAAGCTTGACCAAGGGTTCCTTGCCTTCAGTGGTGCTATAGACTGTGTACGTGGTACCGCTGTGTAGCAATGTGAGCTTAAAGGGGAAACCCCAGTGATATTTTATATGGGCTGCTTGAAGTGCCGATGTGACTTCCTTCATCTTGTGTCTGCGGTCTAGAGTAGCTTGGGAAATGTTGGGATAGATCTGGATTTTGACCCCATCCAATTCAATATGATTGGTGTTCCTCAAGGCACTCAAGATTTCCTCCTTAGTCAAGTAATCTTTCATATCACATCGTGAGGGGGGTCTATCCACTGGAGGTTTCGGGCGTAGATCCCTTTGCAGTTTATCACATGCAAAGGCTTTAGTGAGGGCATCCGGTAGAAAGGAATGGAACAATCTGGAGGTGGCTGACACCAGATCTGTGACCGACTCAGGGATACCTCTCAGCCTCAGGTTGTTCCTGCGACTGCTATTATCCAAGAACGCGACTTGGGTCTGCATGAAGGAATAGCTTTTCTGCTAGGGATTCAAAATCCTTGCGGAGATCTGTATGGGCAAGCTCATCATGTTTTGCTCCCAACAGATCTGTGCGGCACCTAACGCTGTGATTTCTTGTGTCAGCATGCTAGTGGTTTTGTGTAACTAGAACTTCTCAGCCAGTCTTTCATACATTTCTGACAGGCTATCTTCCAGATCAGCTTTAGTGAGCTGGGTGGAGTACTCATGGTTTTATGATTGCTGGCTGGAGGCAGTAAGAGAGGAAGCCAGAGACTTGGTGCCACGCTGGGTCTGGGTGCCGTCTTTGGCCATTCTGGCCTGCTCTAAGGCCCGCAGGAGATAAGTGGTGAGGGATTGTTGCGGCTTGCTTTTCCGTTTGGATTCATTTCCGGATGACATGCACCTTGTAGTTCCACAGGGGTGCGAGAGGTATTGGGTGAGAAAAAGTGGCTGTATAGCCCTGTGGGAGTCTTTCTAATCTCACTGTCTGCCGCAGCTCTCACAGGAAGCGTCCGTCTTCCATTGGGCCGTGCATGTGCCCCCAACTCTTGTATGCTTTTAATGAATGTTGTGCAATGAGTCTGTTTTCCTCTTCCATACGATATACTGAGTGATCTGGTTTTGGAGTTCCCTAAAGGATAATTGCTGTGGGGAGCTGAATCATTGGAGTCCACTAAGTAGGCTGAACAGCTGAGGCGGTTTATACCCAAAGCGAGGTGTGATTGCTCACTGATGCGCATATAGGCCTTGGAAGGTCTTAATATCTGGTAAGCAGATATATCCTGTGGGAAGCACTGGGTGTTTGCACCGATTGATATTGGAAGGACACTTTTTTCACTTTGACTTTGTGGATCTACAATTGGTTTTGGACTTTTACATTTTATAAGTTTTACACATCTATTCTAAAGATGGACTTTTTTTTGCCAAATCATAGATAAAGCATTGTATCACATATACATGACAGCATAACACATTGATATATATAATGTATTTGCTTCACTGATGTTCATGTATAGTATCATTTACCTGTGCTAATAGTGGGTCCTGGCATATATATCATAAGTCCTTGTATGCACATGAAAAGTTAGCTAGCTCTATGAGGCAATGATATTTATGAACAAGCACACCTGTTGTGTATAAGTTGTATTACAAATAACTAAAGTCACTCCAGCCTTACTGACAAACTTTGCACTTGCCAAATACCAATTGTGGCCTGAAGGGTAAATTGTCATAAAAATGAAATGTCATTGTTTATCATCCTGACCTACCACATTAACAGTACAGAGCGATATCTTTTAAATGATGTTCCAAGATCAGTAAGAAAACAACTATCTAAAGCAAAACCACAGACCTAGAAAGATCTTCTGCTACAATAATATATTCCTTAGGTGTACCATAGAGTCAGGTCTCCAGGTGATTCAAACAAAAGATCTAAAGCATTCTGCACCTGCTTCTCTTTATACCTGATCCCATTACATTTTATTCCTTGATGCTGCTGATATTCCTGCATGTATGTGGAGTTAAAGGTTAGTTCCTTTATGTAGAATATAAAGAAAAGGGGCTATGTTTTTAAGCAATATTGGTTGACCAATGCCTCAGTTTTTGCTTACATCCAGACTAATATTTTCAGTTTATAATGAATATATTAGCTTAGTTAGTCTTGTACGGATTATTCTCCAATTATAATAGGAAATGTTACTGTGTTAGGGCTTTTTTTACCGATCATCAACCACATTTATTTGTAGCCCAGTGATAATATCTGAGGAGTTTAAGTGTTAATATTACCCAGTCCACTAAACACACCGCCTAAGGGAAACTCCACTTTCATGGGGTAAAAAAATAGCAAATGAAGAAAAAAAGAATATAGCATATACCATTGCGACTCAAGTCATATTGTGGTTGAATGTTATTAAAAACTACCTTTACTTTTCAATCTGCAGCTCTGTAATTTTGTGTGAATGCAGTGCAATATGGCTACATGGAGGCGCTTTGTACACAGAATGTGTACAGAACATCACCCGGATATGTAATTTCCTGCGTGTGTCATTGGCTCACTGATTTTCCCCAAAATCTGCCTAAGATACAAGTCAGATTTCAGACATCCCCTGCAACAAAAATGTCATTTTGGTGAAATACTTTCAATAGAAAATCACGGCTAAAGGGATGCAGGCCCAGCAGCTTTCCTCATTACAGGCTTGCAGGTGCACAGCTGATTGATATATATGAAACCACTCCCATTAGACTCACTCAGCACAGGGGCACAGAGGAACACACATAGATTTTTTCAGCGTAACAAAAGGTAGGAATGTGCAACAAAGTTTGTTAAAATCCTTGCAATGTACATAGATCACCCAGAGGTGAATTTTTTTTTTTTTCTTGAAAAAAAGTGGAGTTACGCTTTAATGCTGGCTGTATCTCCACCCCCTTTGAAACCCAAATTTTGGGCTTTCCTGTAAGGGGAGGTACAGGAAGCCTGTTCTCACCCCTAGCTGGGTGATCTGGGCTGCTTGTTTATTCATAATAGTAAAAGATCATTCAGAGCTTTGGCTCTGTGTAAAGTATCTGCCTTGTGTGTGTACAAGTATCTGCAGATACATTACACAGAGCTGTAACTTTGAGTTACTTTTATGAATGAAAAAGCTGTCCTGGTTGTTTGCAATAGTGGCAGATCACTCAAAGCTGCAGCTCTGTGTGTGTGTCTATTAGCACCTGCTTGCACACACACACACACACACACACAGCCTGGTCAATAAATCACAGAGCACTGCAGTGCTTTTACTATTCATGAATGAGTGATCAGTGGCATTGCTGATATGTAAAACCAAAAGCTCATAAAGCACTGCATCACTGCGTCATCCATTGGCCAGGTTGTGGATGTGTAAAAGTGGCACTGATAGACACACAGCACTGCTGGCTGTGTTATCTGTTTTTATCAATGCCATTGCTGGTCTCCAGAGTGGCCCTTGCTGTCAGAGACTCAATTTGTCAATCACAAATCCATCTCCTTCCTAGCAGTGTTGCTGGACAGGAGGGGGAATGGAGGGG
This sequence comes from Aquarana catesbeiana, assembly GCF_042186555.1. NCBI lineage: Eukaryota > Metazoa > Chordata > Amphibia > Anura > Ranidae > Aquarana > Aquarana catesbeiana. The sequence goes on from NC_133324.1 coordinate 413,375,673, forward strand.
GGGATGGGTACCTATCCAGCCATGACTTTTTTTTTACTCTCCTCCACTATGTGTCTCTCATAGTGTTGGAATGCTGACAATGACCCCTCGGCCTTATATTTCTTGAAGGCCATTTTTTTCTCTTTAATCAGTCTATTAAAGTTAGTGAATTCAAGTTTAGCCACCCAGGTTAAACCTTCGCTCTTTTATATTTTTTGTCCATTGGAATACCTTTATTTAATATGTTCCTAAAGTAAAGTTTCCTCAGTGTTCAGTGTTTCAAGGATTTGGTCCCATTTAATCTCTTGTAGTATTAAGCGCAGTTTACAAGAGTTGAAATTAGAAATTTTGGGTTTTCGTACTACCCTGGTGCCTCCTTTTCCTATGATTTGTGCTGAATGTAATTATCCTGTGATAGCTGGTTCCCAAGATGGCCCCTTTTTTGTACATCTGTGACCAGCTCTGAATTATTTGTTATTAATAGATCTAGCATTGCATTCATTCAGGGAATCCACCAATTGGCATATAAAGTTTTCCTGTAAGACACTTAAAAATGACGGGCCTTAAAGTGGTTGTAAACTCTGAAAAACAAACAAAAAACCTGCAAGACAAAGGCATAATGAGCTAGTATGTATCGCATACTAGCTCATTATGAAATACTTATGAAATACTTACATTAAATCAAAGCTGTTGCAGCGGTCCCCGCAGACCGCTGTAACCGGTGACATGTCTCCTGGAGTTATTTCTGGGTTCGTGGGCTCCAGTGCTGTGATTGGCCAAAGTTGTGATGTCACTCACACATGTGTGTGGGAGCCACGAGCACGGCATGGCAACTGAAGAAACGGCTCAAGTGGGCCATTTCTTCAGTGCGCATGTGCCGATGACATTAGCACATGCGGATACAGTGAATAAGGCTTATCTGTAGGTACTGTGAATATCTCCTAAACTTATTATAGGCTTACCTGTAGGTAAAAGTGGTGTTCACAACCACTTTAAATGAGTGAGCTGTTTCTTCTGCCCAGTCAATATCTGGATAGTTGAAGTCCCCCATTATGAGGACATTGCCTTGCCTCACTGCCATTTCTAAATGTGATGGGAGATTCATTTCCTGCTTGTCTCTTCCATTTGATGCTCTACCCACATGGACTCCACTCCCCCTTTGCCCCATCTGCAATGTCGTCCCTCACATTCACTAGCAAATCATTTTTGATATATAGGCACATCCCCCCACACCATCTTCCACCCTCTCTGTCCCTGCAATACCAGGAATACCCCTGTATAGATGCTGACCAATCATGCAAGCTGTCAAATCAAGTTTCTGATATTCCCACAAATGCGTCGGGCATTTGGGCATTCATGTTGTATTTTTGATGTTACTATACATTCAATGGTGAATTTTTCATGTAGCACATGTTATGCATCTTCGTCATATGTGTTATCTTATGTATTTTAATCCATTATATTAAAGAATATTTTTTTATATACATTTGTTGAGTCGGTGGTCCATGTAAAGTCCCACTAAGGGGGCAATCAATCTTATTTCTGATATTCCCACAAAGTTGTAATCCTACTCATGTATCAACAGCTCTAGTTCGTCCATTTTTTTAGCTAGGCTCCTGGCATTTGTGTACATGCCACTCAGTTTTGTATAGGCACCTATTTTTTCCTCCTTAGTTTTTCTGTGGCTATCATTATGTTCTGCCAATCCAATCACCCAGGGTTTAGATATTATGGTTACATTACCACTAATGCCCCCATTAGTACCCTCTGACCTTTGCTCACTGCTGGCTATCGCTTACTCTGATCCCTCCCCCCGCCACCTAGTTTAAAAGCCCCTCCAACTTTTTGGCCATGCATTTTAAGAAAACAATAGTGAAAATAACAGCAAACTTCTTTTTCCAAGAAACCCTGGTATATATCTAGCGATGGGAAGATTTCTGATACATTGCCCATAAACTTTGACACTTATTTCTAATTCCAGATCCTGAACAATAAGGCACCCCACCCCTCAATTTTGAATAATGTTTTGTTTTTTTTGAATAGTTTTGTACCTTTTCTAATGTTTTTAAGCTGACCTTTTGTCCTAACTCGACTGAACGTAATATCTGCAATTGCTTTGGGCCCTCCTCCTTCCGCCCACTGCCCTCTGGGACCTGTGTGTGTCCCATAAGATAATGGGGCCACTCAGAAAGCGCAGCACAACTCACGCATGCGTAGTAGGAAACTACCCCTTACTTGCAATGCCGACGCCTGTACCTGAAGCCGATGGGTGCCGACATTGCGTGATCCCTGGACAGGTAAGTGTACGTATATTAAAAATTATTTTATTTTATTTTTTTATTTATTTGTACAGGTTGGAACTCCTCATTAATTGTTATTGTGATAATAGCCAAGTATGATTAAGGCTAACATAGATATTTCAAGAAAACCATAGTGAGAAAGATAGAAAATCTCTTTTTCAAAGGAGCCTAAAAAATGACAGAAGAAACCTGAATATAGGTTAAAGCAGTATTAAACCCAAAAGCAAACACTGATTATATTGCAGCTTACCAATTGTTAGTTGTGATGGCTGCATTACTTTTCTTTTTAAGGCTTTCATTCTTCTCTTTTCATCTAGTGATCCGTCCAGTAAGTCTGTTGTTTTTCAAAATTACAAACTCTCTTCCAGATGTATCAATTTACAGGGATGAGGCAACCTACAGTGGGGACGGAAAGTATTCAGACCCCCTTAAATTTTTCACTCTTTGTTATATTGCAGCCATTTGCTAAAATCATTTAAGTTCATCTTTTTCCTCATTAATGTACATGCAGCACCGCATATTGACAGAAAAACACAGAATTGTTGACATTTTTGCAGATTTATTAAAAAAGAAAAACTGAAATATCACATGATCCTAAGTACTCAGACCCTTTGCTGTGACACTCATATATTTAACTCAGGTGCTGTCCGTTTCTTCTGATCATCCTTGAGATGGTTCTACACCTTCATTTGAGTCCAGCTGTGTTTGATTATACTGATTGGGCTTGATTAGGAAAGCCATACACCTGTCTATATAAGACCTTACAGCTCACAGTGCATATCAGAGCAAATGAGAATCATGAGGTCAAAGGAACTGCCTGAAGAGCTCAGAGACAGAATTATGGCAAGGTACAGATCTGGCCAAGGTTACAAAAAAATTTCTGCTGCACTTAAGGTTCCTAAGAGCGCAGTGGCCTCCATAATCCTTAAAGCGGGGGTCCACCTATCTATCCTTTTTTTTTTTTTAGTTCATTCACAAACTTTTCTTCTCAGCATTACATACTCACATATTGTGTGTAATATGTCCGCCTGTGTCAGATTTCGTCGGAAAGAATAACTTATATTATTCACTGCAGGCAGTTTCCATCTTCATTGTGGGCATTTGAAGCCCACAAGCATTTATTTCCTGGATGTGGTGAATGCTGTGCTCCCAGCATTCACTGCTCGTTCCCGCACATGCTCAGTGGCATCCTGGGAAGCCTGAGACTAGCTCCCAGGAGTCTGGGAGAGGCTAGAAACACGCCTACTCCCACGGGAGGAGAACCAGGAAGTGCAAAGAAGAATAGAAAAATAAAAGGTAATTACGGCGATTTAAATTTTTTTAAACGGCATGTCAGCATTTAGGCAAGGAAGAGAATACATACAGATATTGTTCAAAATTTGGGTGGAACTCCGCTTTAAATGGAAGATGTTTGGAACGACCAGAACCCTTCCTAGAGCTGGCCATCCGGGCAAACTGAGATATTTGGGTAGAAGAGCCTTGGTGAGAGAGGTAAAGAAGAACCCAAAGATCACTGTGGCTGGGCTCCAGAGATGCAGTCGGGAGATGGGAGAAAGTTGTAGAAAGTCAACCATAGAACTTTTTGGCCTTAATTCTAAGCGGTATGTGTGGAGAAAACCAGGCACTGCTCATCACCTGTCTAATCCCAGTCCCAACAGTGAAGCATGGTGGTGGCAGCATCATGCTGTGGGGGTGTTTTTCAGCGGCAGGAACAGGATGACTGCTTGCAATTGAGGGAAAGATGAATGCGGCCAAGTACAGGGATATTCTGGACGAAAACCTTCTCCAGAGTGCTCAGGACCTCGAACTGGGCCGAAGGTTTACCTTCCAACAAGACAATGACCCTAAGCACACAGCTAAAATAATGAAGGAGTGGCTTCACAACAACTCTGTGACTGCTGTTGAATGGCCCAGCCAGAGCCCTGACTTAAACCCAATTGAGCATCTCTGGAGAGACTTAAAAATGGCTGTCCACCAACGTTTACCATTCAACCTGACAGAACTGGAGAAGATCTACAAGGAGGAATGGCAGAGGATCCCCAAATCCAGGTGTGAAAAACTTGTTGCATCTGTCCCAAAAAGACTCATGGCTGTATTAGATCAAAAGGGTGCTTCTACTAAATACTGAGCAAAGGGTCTGAATACTTAGGACCATGTGATATTTCAGTTTTTCTTTTTAATAAATCTGCAAATATGTCAACAATTCTGTATTTTTCTGTCAATTTGGGGTGCTGTGTGTACATTAATAAGGAAAAAAAATAACTTAAATGATTTTAGCAAATGGCTGCAATATAACAAAGAGTGAAAAATGTAAGGGGGTCTGAATACTTTCCGTCCCCACTGTATGCATCACTGGCAGAGGTGCGTAAAATGATTAGCTTTATCCTAAAAGGAAAAAAAAAACTGTTTGCTGTAACCGCTTATAAAGTGTGAGCTAGTGTTTGACGTCAATATGTTAGGGTATCTAAGTCTGCTAGTACTTTAGTATTTAACACCCACCCTACCCAGACTAACAATACTGCTGTCCAAAGGTGCCTCCTGTGCTTAATCATCCAGAATGGGGAAACTCTAATACAGGGGAAGTGTTACTGGCCAGATCACTATATATATTTATATAATAGATCTCTCTCTCTCTCTCTCTCTCTCTCTCTCTCTCTCTCTCTCTCTCTCTCTCTAGAGAGAGAGAGAGAGAGAGAGAGAGAGAGAGAGAGAGAGAGAGAGAGAGAGAGAGATTTATATATATATATATATATATATATATATATAGCTATATATATTAGGCCAATTAGAACGCGAAGCAAGAATATCAACTTCTAACATAAGACACATGAAAGGCTATCATAAGATGTCATAACAGCATTTAATATAGTTGTTGCTGAAGTTGAGAAAATAGAGGAACTGCAGTTTAATTGATCTCACTGGCACAAAGTGATAGTGTGAACATAAACTATAAAAAGGAGCTTTACACATTTTAAAGTAAGGTGTTAAAATCAAGGTTAGCAATGTGCTTCCTGTAGCTAATATACTACATATCCATCGTTTCAAAATAATCTAATCTACACATTGAAAAAAACGTATTAACAGATACATGATTTGAGCCAATGTGGTAAAAAGTAATATGGTTTTGCATGCAGGACTTCAGTCATGTTCAACTGAACCACATACACAGTAACCTAACAGCAACACTTTTAGTATCAACTATCACCTGTCAAAACTGTCAAAATGTTGCAAAGCTAAAAGAATATGAATTGTGTTAAATTTAAGTTTTCCTGCTGCTTCGCATTCCTGTTGTGATGGGAGAAAATAAAACTTATTTTGCCCACACAACCTTAAATGTTCAAGAAAACACTGCCCCTGTGCCATTAAATCCATCACTGGGCATTCCAAAATGATTTTTTGTAATGTATGTCTGCCTATAGCAATCATTTAGAGAGAAATAGCTTGTCAGATCTTCACACCACATTTTTTTTTCATGTGTCAATGTCAATTTAGAGTTAGGGATGGAAAGCATCTTGGAAGAGATGATCAGCAGTAGTGATACCAAGTTAAAAATGGGAACATCATACAAAGGCTACCATCACATGGTCATAAACAAGCATTTTTTTATTTTATTTATGGATCTGAATGCAGCTGCATTGTTATCAATACAGATGGTCACACAGGTGCGTAAACACGTGCTGCGTTCTAAACCATCACGAAAAGTAGGACAATTTTACGCAAGTATTTGTTAATCATTATGCAGGAACGTTTGAAATTTTCTATGAAAAGAACATATGGAATAAGATCAGTAAAATGTTTATGCCCATATGAATGTAGCCTAAAAGTAGGCTACAATATCAAAAGTGGTATGGTCAAGTAATGGTCAAATAATATTGACATACACAATAAGGTAAAGAAATGAATCTGTACAAAGCTGTACAAAGCTGAACAAAGCTGAATGGCACATAGGGGCTGCAAAATCTGATGGTTTATGCATGGTAGCTAATCCGATTCTAACTGCAGCTTGTTCAATTAATCTTTGACAATTGAGTTGGTTTCTATGCAGAGCTGAACCAGATTTTGCACTTTTCAGTTTTAGTAAATGAACCCCATAGAGTCATTGAGAAAGACAATAAAGAAATGGTGGCCATGACAACCCAGATGTAATAAGAAAAAAAGTGACACATTTAGGCAAAAAACTACTAGGTTGTCCAGGGGTGCCAATTTTTATATTTCTTAAGACAATTCCTTTTCTTATATGTCAGCTTAAAAGTGGGCAATCCTGCATTAATCAATGATTCCAAAGAGGACAAATAAGGTGAAATCCATTTACAAAGGAGTTGCTTCTTTGTATTATAAAAGATAGTTTAATATAGTGGGGTCTCTGAGCATCATCATGAATGCCCAGCAATGTCAGCTTAGGAGACATAAGAGACAAAGGAAGCGTGGCCAATTTGGTGAACACTAAGGATATTCCTATGCAATAATTGTGGGGTAAAGTACAACCTATGTAAAAACTTGGTCTGAATCAATTTCTCGCTAGATGAAACAACAAGCTTAGGATAGGTCTCAAGACAATCTTCCCAGTCCTCCCAATCTAGCATTGGAATATCAACTCTCCACTGCTCCCACAATCTGTCAAGTTTAGGAGGATCAGCACAAAAGGTGGCCAGATACAGACAGGAGAGGAGATTTGGAGGAAGAGAGTCCAGGGCAAGCAGACTTTTAATTGGATCTGCCTGAAGCACAGGGGAATGTGCGCCAGCTTCAGGAGGAGCATGGGTGAAAATGATTACAAGTTTTACAAAGCATACTTCTGAAAAATAATTTATTAACTAATTATTAAGCATTGTTTTAGCTTTCTTGGCAAGATTGTGCATTTTATTGGTGGAGGTGGTGTGGGTTTAATTCCACTTTAGGCAACTGAAAAAGTTGCACAGGGGCCACTAAAGAGCCAAAATATAAATACAAATTAATTAATTAGTAAATACAAAATGTTTTACAGGTGTGTGTATTTGATTTTGTTTTAAATGTCGCTCGGCATTCAGCCTGTGTGTACAGGGCTTAAACTGTGACAATAAAAATAGGTTTCTATACAGAGTTGCAACAGACTTTGCATGCTCCAGTTTTAGTAAATTCCCCCAGTATGTACATGCATATAATAAAAGGATAAGCATAAAAAAATTATTATCCCTGACATGGAGCTATTTAATCTCACATTGTGTTGTTCTGTCTCCAGATAGGAAGGAAAACACAGACAAAAACTGACAAGCGTTTAAACCATTCCCAGATTTTTTTGTTAGATTCATTGTAATCATCCAAAATAACAGCAGGGCTGAAACTACGCAGAGAAAGTACTGAAGAATCACTAGACCAGAAGGCCAGAAAAGTGCTAGAGTTCAAAATTAGTGGGTGAACAAATGTGGACAAAATTAACTCCACAAGAAAAAGCAGGAAGACTGGATTAAAGGAATGGCACTAAAAATCTGAACATCACAACAAGCCACACAGACCTGATTGTTTTTCTCTCGATAGATAGATAGATAGATAGATAGATAGATAGATAGATAGATAGATAGATAGATAGATAGATAGATAGATAGATAGATAGATAGATAGATAGATAGATAGATAGATTCTGTATATATAGTATCATCTTCTGAATATTGTCCATTATCTCAATGTCTGAGGAATGGAAATGTTTCTACCATATAAAGTGTACATCAAGAACTGTGACATGCTTCTAAAGTTCTGTGACTAGCTGCTTAATGAGAATGAATGGTTTCCAATCTCCGTGGACTGACCCACTTAGTCATTCATACCACAGAATTGGAGACTGCTCAGGGGTACAAGGTCACACCCCTGTCAAAATTATTCTGTCTAATGAGGTATCACAAGGTTTCCAATAGTTGAAAAGTCTGAAAAAGTGTAGCCCAAGGATGAAATATTTTGTTTTTCTTAGAAGAAAATTAAGATAAACATTGTTCATGGCATGTAAGACACAGCTACACAGTCAGTGAAAAATACTGTATCAAATCAGTGCAATAAACTTTAATAAGATAAAGCAACTTTTTTCCCTTCTCAAAATTATAGTCATTCCAAACTGCAATACAAATGTAACTTAAAAAACAGAAATTCCAGTTATTTAAATTTATGTGCACCTGTCTTTACAGATATGTTTGCAGGTTAGAAACCTACCATACATTACAATAAAGTCTCTTTTTTTATACCAATGAAAAAAGCTTTTATGTAATATAGCTACAGGAAATGATGTACTACTAATTAAAAGTTATTCTATTGTGATTAACCAATTTAATGTCAATGAGTGTAGATGGGAGAAGTGGACAAAGTTTAGTTCTCAGGAGGTTCAGTGAACCCTGAGCATAGCAATGAGCACCATTGAAGTCTATGGGAGCCGAAACCTGCAATTTTTTCTGGCATCTTTTGCAAGCGATTGGTAAAAAATGGCATAGATAGCTGGGCACTCTATCAATGTAAAACATTTTTTAAAAGTACAATTCAGCAATGAGAGGGTCTTTTCATGTGGCTTAAAGGGCAACATTGAAAATACACAAATCCTTTAAATGACATGCTTGAGGAATGCTTTAAAGCTGCACACAAAACGAAAGAACAGTACAATGTAGTCCTTTAAAAGTGACATTTAAAAAAAAGAACATTAAAAAAATGTGAGGTCCCCCTAAAATTATAACTACACCCTTATCCATCCATGCCTGGGTGAGCAAGAAAAGAAGGACAACAAGTTTGCATGTCAAGGCACATAACTTTAAGCATGCGGAGTACCTTGCAAGGGGCAATGGTCAAGCTTTTGCAAAGCACTTTGTCTCAATGTTTAGGGATGTGGGCCTCTTTCCTTCATCCTGAGGAATGTGAGGGCTTGTGGAGGGACTTAGAGAAATCTCAGTGCTCTAAAGCATCCTATTTAATCCCCCACTATTGCAAAAGCTGCCATTTCATTTATTCAATGTGGTGTTTGGCTCCACCATGCTGGATGTATAGCTGCAGGGGGAAAACCAAGGGGCATAGACTGGCTGCCCTGACATAAGTTGGCTTTGGTATGACACTTGTTCCTGACACAGACAAAGCTGTCCTTTGTCAGCTGCATGTCACAGCATATCTCTGCAGTACATTTGCGCCAAATGACACCCCCTGTGCAATCTCTGCCAATAAATGTAACCAATCACCCTTGATTAAAAAAACAACGTCTGCAAGGCCTAAAGTCAGAGGCAAAGGATCCGCACAGCGAGGAATTTTGTTTAAACAGTATTTATTTAGCATGCAGGAATGTATATTAATTTATATATTTTTGGGGCTTTGTTTTATTTATTGTAAAGTCATCCCACCACAGCTGAAGAAACATGGTCAGGAAATGCAACCTGGAAGCTACCATTAAAAAGTCCTAGGCCAAAAATGCACCAAACAACAGGATAAGGCTTCTAGCTCAGAAACGTTCCTTGCAGAAGTGATAGATACATCAAATCCCACCCTGTAGATGCGAGCAGAGATAGGAATGTCTCTAATGTTAAAAAAAGTATGCTTTTGAACTGTAGACGATTAGAGTTCTATAATCAAGGAGTGAACTTCAATAGTGCCAAGAGGCAAATAGTGGTCCAGGCCCGCCAATTTTAAACCTGTCAGCAGTATTTTTTATGTTATTTATAGGGATGAGCTTCAAGTTCGAGTCGAACTCATGTTCACGCATGGGGAGATGACAGGGTCACTGGGTGGCCCCGCCCTCCATTATTTAAGAACCGTCAGAAGCCGAGAAGCATCACACAGCGGGAGCCTCCCATCATGGATGCGGAGCGGCCTGAGAACAAAGAAGGGAAGAAGACACCACGGAGGAAGATGCCGGATGAGAACACCGGAGCAAGAAGCAAAGGATCGGAGGAAGAAGAAGATGGAGGAAGAAACTGAAGGAAGACAGAAGGTAGAAGAAAGAAGATAGAAGAAAGAAGAAGCATTTAAATAAAGGAATTGTCAAAAACTGTCTCGTCATTTTTAATATTTTTGACACTTTTTTTGTGAAATGGTAAGGGGTACTTTTGTACCCCTTACCATTTCACACAGGGGGGGCAGGATCTGGGGGTCCCCTTGTTAAAGGGCAAGGGTTGTGGGGATGAGGCCCTTGTCCTCATCAACATGGGGACAAGGTGCTTTGGGGGGGACCCCAAAGCACCCTCCCAATGTTGAGGGCATGTGGCCTGGTATGGTTCAGGAGGGGGGGGCGCTCAGTCATCCCTCCCTCCTTTGATGCGGCCTGCCAGGTTGCCTGCCCGGATAAGGGTCTGTTATTAATTTTTGGGGGACCCCACGCCATTTTTTTTTAAAATTTTGGCGCAGTGTTCCCCTTAATATCTATACCAGACCTGAAGGGCCTGGTATGGAGTTTAGGGGGACCCCCACGCCATTTTTAAAAAAAATTTTGGTTCAGGATTCCCCTGTGGGGAAATCCCATGCCGTTTTTATCAATGAACTTTTATGTGTATTGTTGGACCGACAGTTCATATAGCCACGAGTACTTTTAAATGACTTTTTTTCCTTTGAAATGTCATTTTTCTGTCAGACTGTTCTAAACACGGGAAACATGCGCCCCTTTACAGGCATACTATAGACACCCCCCCAGGTACAAAATTTAAAGGAATATTAATTTTATTGTTTCACTTTAAGCATTATTAAAATCACTGCTCCTGAAAAAACGGCCGTTTTTAAAACTTTTTTTTGCATTGATCCATGTCCCCTGGGGCAGGACCCAGGTCCCCAAACACTTTTTATGACAATAACTTGCATATAAGCCTTTTAAAATTAGCACTTTTGATTATTCATGTTCGAGTTCCATAGACTTTAACGGTGTTCGCGTGTTCTAACAAATTTTTTGCCTGTTCGCATGTTCTGGTGCGAACCAAACAGGGGGGTGCTCGGTTCATCCCTGGTTATTTATTTTAAACTATATTTCAAGATTAGAATTTCTATAACATTTTAAATGTATTTTATTAACCACCTTCAACCCTTATGACCTCGGGAGGAAGCATCTATACCAGAATCATGACTGTAGCTGCAGCCATGATCCTAGTATCATCTTTTTTATCCAGTGATTGTGTTTCCAGGGAAAGTGATCTGAGTAGCTTTTACAGTACTCAGAAGGGCCCCCCCCCCCGCTGCAGTCCCCTGCTGTTCCCGGGCTGTCCCATCCCCTTCTCAGTTTGATCAGCTACCTTGGTGGCAAAGTAGAGATCAGGGGTCTAAAAGACCCTTGATCTCTAAATAAAGAATAACTGTTGCTGTCTAAGTTATCAGAAGATTGTTGTTCATCCCTGTGATAACAATAAAGCTGAATAAAAAACTGTAAAAAGAATAAGCGTAAACATTTAAAAAAAATGTAAAGTGTTCCATCCCCCCCATGCTCACACGCAAATGCAAACACACACATAGGTCACACAGGTATATGTAAATGATAACTGTACCACACATGTAGGAATCACTGCAAATGTCAGAGTGATAGCAATAATTCTAGCGCTCATGTGTAACTTTAAACTGGTAGCTTGTAAAGGCCATAAGTGTCACCTATGCAGATTTTTAGGTGTCATAGTTTGTTGCCATTTCACATTGGTGCAAAATGTTAAATCTTTAAATCTTGACATGCGTGGTATCTATTTATTGGGCACAACATCATCTTTATTATTTAACCAAAAAATTGGGTATTATATGATGTGCACTAAAATGCATTTAAGTGCATTTTTTCCTGAAAAAAATATCATTTCGTAAATGGCTGCACAAAAATCGTACAACACAAAGAATTGCAACAACCACCATTTATTCTCCAGGACCTGCTTTCAGAAAATATATAATGTTTGGGCGTTCTAAGTAAGTAATTTTTTAGCAAAAAATAAAAATGTTAACATGTATGTAAAAAATGTTAAACTCACCCTGGGCAGCAAGTGGTTAAATTGTATTTAGTTGTTTTTTCAGTGTAAGGCTGTCCCTGCCCTGGTCAAGTAAACATGGTGGGCAGGTGGCAAGGCTGTATATTAAATGCAATAATATCCATCAACTATTGTGAGTCATCTCTGGACCACTTGCTGGAGGTGGCCTAACATGAACTTGAGGTTCTAGCCTGCCCATGCAGGTTCATAATTAAGACAATGCATAATTTCACAGAAAAAGATATGTATTAAAAGCACATTAAAGTATATCGAATTTTCATTTTGGTTAGAGTAGGGGAGGGTTAAAACTGCTTCAAGGTTTTTTGCTATCTGTGTCTCATTAGGGAGATTCCTCTTCACTTACTGCCCTGTGGACTCAGCATGAAATATGAGGATATTTTTCCAATGTAATGAAAATCTAATTTTTGTAAGATTTCCCCAATTTTTCTGTTATGGTGGTAACTCAAAATTAAAAATTTACCCTCGCTTTAATCCCAAAAAATATTAATTATCACAGCAATTAGAAATAAATAACCATAACGGGAACGCATATATCAATAAAAAAAAAAAAAACTAAGATTAGTTCTAACTCCCCACCACTTTATCCATATCTGAAAAAAAAAGTTTTGCCTTTAGTTATACTTTAAATAGAACCAGCATTCAAAGCAAGAGAAAATTGTATGTAATGGAATACCAAATGCTCATTATAGTAACTGTCATCAGTTGGATGAATGGAAATAAATAGTGTGATATGCAGATGCTGAACCACTCAGTAACAAACTGCAAATTTGATGAAGTAGAAAGGATTTTGTTGTTTTATTGAACACATTTCTCTCATTACTCTTAACTAGTGGCACTGTTGGAGGAGGTAGTGGCATACCTCTGCCCATAAAGTTCAAATTACAGCGTATTCTTTTTTTGTAATTGTAAAAAAGGGTCAACATTTAGAGCAAGTATAAAAATATATATATATTTCTTTATAAAGAAAAATCCACTGAAGAGAATCCAGAGAATATATTTTTCACATAACATATTCCAAAAAGAGTGGGTGAAATTGTGTTAGCATTTTAAAAACATTCAGTTGTGTATTTTCATTGGCGTAAAATAGGAAATATGAAGTTGATGGTCAATTAAGCTAAATGTATAATTCTGCTTTTATTACAGAAAAACTAAGCTATTTCAAATGTGAAATAAGTACTTATATACATGCTCATATTACTTCCAAGGGCATTTAAAGTGGTTGCAAAAGTAGTTTTTTTTCTCTGCATTAAAGTAAAAAACTTTCTGTGTGCAGCTTAGCAGGTAAGTATGACATGTTTGTTATTTAAAAAAAGTTATTTAATGCTCCACCTCAACGAATCCCTTTCTATATAAAACAAAATCATGCACTGTCTGCAATTACCTCTCAATATCTTCCCAAGTCCATGAGATTACACAAAAACCCAGGGTGCTCTGATATGTAAATGCTGACTTGGAGCAGAAAAGTCAGTGGCTGGCCTGTTCTTTCTCTCCTCTGTTGCCTCACTGCTGGATTTGAAAATATAATCGATAACCTTAGTAACCAATATTAAACCATGAGAGGCAGGAAGTGATGAGCCATTCATGACCTATCCTGCACTAAATCATTAACCATTTGAGCTCAAGATTAGCTTTAGCCTCCTTCACGATCAGGCCGTTTATTGCAATACGGCACTGTATTACTTTAACTGACAATTGCGCGGTCACCCAACACTGTACCCACATTAAATTAATGTAATTTTTTTCCCACAAAAACAGCTTTCTTTTGGTGGTATTTGATCACTGCTGCATTTTTTTTTTTTTGCGCTATAAACAAAATGACAAGTTTGAAAAAAAAACAAAACAATATTATTTGCGTTCTGCAATAAAACATATCCAATAAAAAAATGTAAAAAAAAAAAAACAAATTTCTTCATAAATTTAGGCCAATATGTATTCTGTTATATGTTTTTGGTAAAAAAAAATTAAATCCCAATAAGTGTATATCGATTGGTTTACTCAAACGTTATAGCGTCTACAAACTATGGCATATACAGTAGTTATAGATTTAATTTTCACTATTTATACTAGTAATAGCAGCAATTGGCGACTTATAGCGGGACTGCGATTTTGCTGCAGACTATCGCACTCTAACTGACACTTTTGAAACTTTGTGGGAACCAGTTATACAATAATATCATGATCAGTGCTAAAAATATGCACTGTCCCGGTACAAATGACACTGGCTGGGTAGAGGTGGGACATCTAGTCCCTGGGGCTCACAGATCAGCTTCTGCTGTGAATTATCATGACACTGGCTGGGTAGAGTTTGGACATCTAGGGCAATCAAAGGGTTAGCTGTGTGCCTAGCCAGTGTTTTTGTGTACACAGTGTGCTGCTTTCACTAAGGGAAGAGATCAATTCTAGTCTCTGCTTTGCAGAGACACAGGATCCTTCCTTCCCCCTGTCAGAACTGACATAAGCCTTGTTTACATAGGCATAGCTCAGTTCTCTGTGTTTTACTTACAATGTTTGGGTACCTGAGGACATTGAGTCCCTGGGGCCCGCATATCGGCTTCTGCTGTGAATTATCACAGCCGAAGCAGCCTGCCAGCCCCTACAGGTGGAAGTGCAGAATCATGTATATATACAGTGGGGACGGAAAGTATTCAGACCCCCTTAAATTTTTCACTCTTTGTTATATTGCAGCCATTTGCTAAAATCATTTAAGTTCATTTTTTTCCTCATTAATGTACACACAGCACCCCATATTGACAGAAAAACACAGAATTGTTGACATTTTTGCAGATTTATTAAAAAAGAAAAACTGAAATATCACATGGTCATAAGTATTCAGACCCTTTGCTATGACACTCATATATTTAACTCAGGTGCTGTCCATTTCTTCTGATCATCCTTGAGATGGTTCTACACCTTCATTTGAGTCCAGCTGTGTTTGATTATACTGATTGGACTTGATTAGGAAAGCCACACACCTGTCTATATAAGACCTTACAGCTCACAGTGCATGCTGAAGCAAATGAGAATGATGAGGTCAAAGGAACTGCCTGAAGAGCTCAGAGACAGAATTGTGGCAAGGCACAGATCTGGCCAAGGTTACAAAACAATTTCTGCTGCACTTAAGGTTCCTAAGAGCACAGTGGCCTCCATAATCTGAAAATGGAAGATGTTTGGGACGACCAGAACCCTTCCTAGAGCTGGCCGTCTGGCCAATCTGAGCTATCGGGGGAGAAGAGCCTTGGTGAGAGAGGTAAAGAAGAACCGAAAGATCACTGTGGCTGAGCTCCAGAGATGCAGTTGGGAGATGAAAGAAAGTTGTAGAAAGTTAACCATCACTGCAGCCCTCCACCAGTCCGGGCTTTATGGCAGAGTGGCCCGACGGAAGCCTCTCCTCAGTGCAAGACACATGAAAGCCCACATGGAGTTTGCTAAAAAACACCTGAAGGACTCCAAGATGATGAGAAATAAGATTCTCTGGTCTGATGAGACCAAGATAGAACTTTTTGGCCTTAATTCTAAGTGGTATGTGTGGAGAAAACCAGGCACTGCTCATCACCTGTCCAATACAGTCCCAACAGTGAAGCATGGTGGTGGCAGCATCATGCTCTGGGGGTGTTTTTCAGCTGCAGGGACAGGATGACTGATTGCAATTGAGGGAAAGATGAATGCGGCCAAGTACAGGGATATCCTGGACGAAAACCTTCTCCAGAGTGCTCAGGACCTCAGACTGGGCCGAAGGTTTACCTTCCAACAAGACAATGACCCTAAGCACACAGCTAAAATAACGAGTGGCTTCACAACAACTCCATGACTGTTCTTGAATGGCCCAGCCAGAGCCCTGACTTAAACCCAATTGAGCATCTCTGGAGAGACCTAATGGCTGTCCACTAACTATTACCATCCAACCTGACAGAACTGCAGAGGATCTGCAAGGAGGAATGGCAGAGGATCCCCAAATCCAGGTGTGAGAAACTTGTTGCATCTTTCCCAAAAAGACTCATGGCTGTATTAGATCAAAAGGGTGCTTCTACTAAATACTGAGCAAAGGGTCTGAATACTTAGGACTATGTGATATTTCAGTTTTTCTTTTTTAATAAATCTGAAAAAATGTCAACAATTCTGTGTTTTTCTGTCAAAATGGGGTGCTGTGTGTACATTAATGCTAAAAAATGAACTTAAATGATTTTAGCAAATGGCTGCAATATAACAAAGAGTGAAAAATTTAAGGGGGTCTGAATACCTTCCGTCCCCACTGTATATCTATATATATATAGATATATATACACGTGATCCTGCGCACAGCTGCCACCCTGTAGCAGTTAAAGGGGCGGTCAGCAAATTCTAAATATCATATCAGAGTGCCCTGGGTTTTCAGGATCTTGGGACGCTTAAATTAGAGGTATGTGCAGACATCAGAGGGTACCTGCTTAATATTGAAGTTGAAGTTTAAAACATACCTATATAGAAAGGTTTGTTTTAAGGTATTCATAGACATTAGATAGGGGTTAAGATATAACTGTCATACTTAAACATGATCAGACAAGCAGAGCATGGAAGTTGATGTGTTGTGGAGAGATTCCTTAACACTGGGGTAACACTGGGGTTTTTTCGTTTGTTTGTTTTTTGGTTTCTGTGTTCCTATACCAGAGGGATTAGTGTAGTAGTATGTTTGTGCTGTTGTCAGCTTTTGTTTTAAGGTATTCATAGACATAAGATATGGGTTAAGATATAACTGTCACACTTAAACTATGATCAGACAAGCAGAGCATGGAAGTTGATGTGTTGTGGAGAGATTCCTTAACACTGGGGTAACACTGGGGTTTTTTCGTTTGTTTGTTTTTTGGTTTCTGTGTTCCTATACCAGAGGGATTAGTGTAGTAGTATGTTTGTGCTGTTGTCAGCTTTTGTTTTAAGGTATTCATAGACATAAGATATGGGTTAAGATATAACTGTCACACTTAAACTATGATCAGACAAGCAGAGCATGGAAGTTTGTGTGATGTGGAGAGATTTCTTAACATTGGGTTTTTTTTGGTTCCTGTGTTCCTTTCCCAGAGGAATTAGTGTAGTAGTCTGAGTGTGCTATTGTCAGTTTTTGTTTTTGTTTTTTTTAAGGGAATGTGCTTTTCTCCAGCTGCAATTATTTACAACACAAGCTGACAGTTTTGATTATCTCTGTTCAGATTATGTGTGGATTAAAGAAAAGAAAACACCCATATTTTTTTTTTAGGTTTCAGGGGAAGTGAAGCTATAGCCAGTAATGACAGAAAAGCAATATTTATTTTATTTAACATCCCCTGCGTGGATTTTATTAGGGATACATGCTATGTGCACAAGGACCCTGAGGATTTTTTTCTTCTTCTAGTGATACTTTTTCTTTAACAGTCTGATTTTTTTTTGTGCATGTTTTCATAATGCTTGTGTTAATAACCCAGCTTGCAAAATATACATTTATTACATCTTTAGCAATCTCTTTAATAATAGAAATTCAATAGTTAATTACTGTAGTTATTGCTCTCAAACAAAAACTGAAATAACTGTTAAGAGTCATGTGCAATTTCATCCAAACTTCAAGAACTTTGGTGATAAATTAACAATTGTTTTCTTATCTTCTTTAAGACCGAACATTTCAAGCCAACAATCATGCACAAAATGCAACAGGGCTGTATCACTGAAAAATATATCATATGACAAAATAGTTTTATTTACCAAGGGATAATGATAAAGATGATGTGATTAATACTGAAAATTTACATTTTGTATATCTTTTTAATTAATCACTTAAAAGCGTCCTTGATTTCATACTCCATGTGTATTTGTCTATCCCTGCAGTATAATATATTGTGCACGAGGAGCTCTCAAATGTACTTAATTATGCACAGCATTCTATTCAGATTATCTGGGTTTTCCTCATTACTTAGTTTTGATGTATTCCCTGTGGTTGTTTCAAGTCCTCAAACACACATTCAAAAGGTCATGTTATGCCATGATTCATAGGTATGTGGATTCTTCCTTGTAAAAAGATAAGTAATCCACTGGCAAGGAAACAAAATCATGCAAATAAGTGGGAACTAGCTTTTTATGTGTGCAGTGGACTGTCCCTTAAGGCAAGTAGACTGCCAATCCCGGAGCTAACATCTCCACAGGCGACCTATTATAAGTCATGTATGCAACTTGCTTACACTTAATGCTGCTTTGCCTGAAAGGCAATTTTGATATATGAAGCTCGTAATTTTTACTGTTTTATATTAGCCTCATTATACTACTACTAAATATTATACATTTTTTTTGTATTCGCAATTTATGCAAGAAAAGCAGCTTACAACATTTTTATTCAAGAAAACAAGCTTGCATTGAGGTTACTTTTAAAGACCAGACTAGTATTTTATACTACTGCAATAATGATACAAAAAAAACAGGTATAACACTGGTGTATTTTAACCACTTTAGCTCCGGAAGATTTACCCCCCTTCATAACCAGGCTATTTTTTGCGATACGGCACTGCATTACTTTAACTGACAATTGTTGTGCGACACTGTACCCAAATAAAATGTATGTTCTTTTTTCCCACAAATGGAGCTATCATTTGGTGGTATTTGATCACCTCCGAGTTTTTTCTTTTTTGCGCTATAAACAAAAAAAAATGATGACAATTTTGAAAAAAAAAGAATATTTTTTACTTTCTGCTATAAAACATATCCATTAAAAAAAAATAAAAAAAATGTCTTTATCAATTTAGGCCAATATGTATTATGCTACATATTTTTGGTAAAAAAATCCTAATAAACGTATATTGATTGGTTTGCTCAAGAGTTATAGCATCTACAAACTATGGCACTGCAATATTGCAGCGGCATAATCGCACACTGACACTTTTTTTGGAACCAGTGACACTAATACAGTGATCAGTGCTAAATATATGCACTTTCACTGTACTAATGACACCGGCTGGATTAACTGCGTGCCTAACCTGTATTTGTGTACTGTGTGGGAGGTGCTTTTACTAGGGGAAGGCATGGATCCGTGTCCCTGCTTTGCAGGGATACAGCATCCATGCCTTCCCATGTTTACATAGGCAGACTGCACTTATGCCTCTGTAATGAATGGTTGGTGGGTTTTAGCAGACATTGAGTCCTGCTCATCAACCCCCCCTGTGCATAACCACAGTGGGAGCGAGTCGCCGGCGGCGCGCAATCGTGCTCGCTACTCAGAAATGCAGGATAATGCATATATACGTGATCCTGCACACAGTGGCCACCTTGTAGCAGGAAAACTGCTATAGGGTGGTCGTGAAGTGGTTAAAGTATACCTATAGCCAAATAGACTGCACCCAGAGCTGTGCATCTGTCCCTGTATCAATGAAAACACTGGAATGTGCAGGAAGATCTGTACATCTGCTGCATCTCTTAGTCTGTCATTGATTTTTACTGGCTGGCTGCACATGGCTGTACACAACACTTGTCAATCCTTGAGCACATAGACACAGACCTATGCATTAATATAGAAGTCTATGCCTCCATGTGAATGAGGCCAAATGATTTTAGTTAACAAATGTACTTTATTACATCTCTTACAACATACATTTCAAGGATGGATTGTTTCTTAACATCACACTATTATCTTAAATACATGGTCAGCAGATGAAAACACCATAAGTACTAAAGTTAAGTTTACTTTACTATTGAAAAGAGCTGTGTTTAAACCCCTTTGGGCAACAAAAAGACACCCCCTTGACTGCCAATCTCATTGCCCAAACACAACTGTGCTCAGCAGATAAATTCAACCTTTAGCTTACAAGTACTGTGTTTCCCCAAAAATAAGACCAGGTCTTATATTAATTTTGGCTACAAAAAACACACTAGGGCTTATTTTTAGGGGATGTCTTATTTATTTACGGTATGTACTATAATAATGTAATATGTAATATAATCTATAATAATCTACATTTATTCAAATACAGTAATGTCATCATGATGATCTTAAAGTGGTTGTAAGCCTAAAAAAAAAAATTATATATATATATATATATATATATATGTATATATATATATATATATATATATATATATATATATATATATATATATATATATATATATATATATATATATATATATATATATATATATATATGTATATATATATATTTATTAACAACCCTACAATGGTCAAACTCACATTGTGTGAAGATAGATATAGCATAAGGATTCCACTGTGGCCACACTTTTAAAACCTGCTCAAGGTCCCGACAGGGGAGGGGGGAGTGGTGGGCATACAAACTAGCTGCCCGGATCCTGGCAGCACATCTGAGGCTATCCACCACCACGCTCGACGTGCAGGAGTGCAGCCACAGTGGAATCCTTATGTTGTATCTATCTTCACACAATGTGAGTTTGACCATTTGTAGTGTTTTTAACTTTACCATATTAAAGCCAAGTTACACTACGGCGTCTTTGCGCTCTCTTTTTTTGTGTTTTTGTCTAGATGTGTTCCTGCCACCCTGAGGATCCATAGAGAGCAGCATCACCCTTTGACTTGTCTAATTATCACTAATAGCCAGCTGGAGGCTATACTAAACTGTTGATCAACGCACGTGCTATTTTTTTCTTTTAAGACAATGTATGTTTAAATTGCATTGCAAAATTTGCATTCCCATTAAACCAAGCTGGCTAGGTGCATCATAATTGCTTTTAAAAAAAATCAAAGAAAGGGATTTCTGCTGCATTTTCTAGGCAGACCAGTAAGTGACTATATCATAAATCAGGCTCCAAATGTGGGGGTTACAGGGGTGCTGGATGGAGAGACTGCAGACATAACACAAAAGAGAACAGGGTAGGAAGGGAGACACTGAGACATGTCTAGGTTAACAGGTTTGAAATAAGTGCAATCTGTTATATGTATAAATTCAAGGTTGCAGTTAGCATGAATGTGCTATAATTCCATAAAGCATTCAAGTAAAAGTGGTCTCTAAGCTCAACCTGATAGTAATGATCTTACTAACATAATCATCAGTAACATAACTGCACTTCTTTATTTACAGTAGAGTCTATTAAAATGCTACTTATGATGGTTTTCTACCATTGATAACCTTTTGGCACAGTGTGTAAAAGAAATTTTAGGTTTACACAAGCTCTATGCTTTTAACAGCCTGTCATCTTAAAGACATCAAAGCAATTGTGTTTTAATGCGCTATAAATTATATATAAGTTTGCACTAAGCTTTATGAATGAAATGTGTGTCACCTCCAGTAGCGAGAATGATTACTTTAGTTCCTCAGCAAAGTGCTGCACTATGTGAAGTATATGTATAAATGTACTGAGGCAAGGAAATGGGCATGAAAAACACAGGCTTATATAGGTATGATACACAATAATAAAATGATTGGTATTTTTCTTTATAGAGGAGTTCATATCGCTCTATTCAGTAGTAAATCGTTTACTATTCTAGCCCAAATTCTCCTGTTTCACCTTTTCTACTGTAATATACTGTATATTTACATTTTATATTTTATATTTCTTACAATGTCAGCTTGTCCATATTGAGAGAATTTAAATGAATTTTAAGCCAAATTGACGTTTGAACAAAAATCAGATACATTTAAAGTGTTAAGCCATTTTGTTGCCAAAAACGTTTTTGACTTTTTTTTTTTTTTGCACACGTTTAAAACATATTTTTAGGCCTGAAGATTATGTAATATCCCCAAAATATTATATATTTTCTAAAAGCATACACCCTGGAGGAAAAATAGATGTAATTACAATTTTTTATGTCATACGGTTTTAGCATAAGGGTTTATCAAGCGCAAAATTTCAGTAAAAAAAAAATCTATTAAAGTTAATTTTAGGGCATACAAGCGCAATATAAAATACGTGGTAGATATGCTACTAAATAGATTGACTCTTTAACTGCTGCAATGCACTGAAGGGTTAACCCATAACTGCAAAAAAGATAAATAAATAGTAAATAGTGATGCGCTATTATGTATAATCACTAGTTGACAAGTAAATATAGATAATATTAAATTATTGGTGTAAACTAAAATCCATACATAATTAAATATAAAAGTGACAATGTGCTAAATGCAAAGAAATGGCAGTGTGCACATGTGCAAATCGCAAATAGATTGCAAGTAGATATAATTAATTTGTGGGGGGATGGGCCCAAATGTCGGATCCCCTATGAATGGTGATATAGAAATTGTCTTTTCTTTTTTATATATAAGTGTGACCTAGGTGGTGTGGATGTGTCATTGCCATCATCCCAAATACATGTGAAAAGAATATAAACCTCTAAAGGGATTTTTAAGGCAATGAATTTTTAAATTATTTTAAAAAATAAAATCAAATTTATTGAGTATCATTAGACATAAAAAGCATAAACAACATAAATATTGATATATATGCATATGACATTGGGTAAATCACATATACATACAGATAAGACTTCAAGACATAGAAGTTTGTATATAAATCCAAGAAATAATTATAGTATACAGTTTCATGTAAGGGAATTGTTAAAAAGCAGACAATGATGTATCACACTACCCAATACGGTCACCCTGAATGGCCACTCGAATATGGGGTAGTGGAAATTCCACTACCCTCATATTCGAGTGGCCATTCAGGGTGACCGTATTGGATTTATATACAAATATATATTTCTCTGATTTATATACAAACTTCTATGTCTTGAAGTCTTATCTGTATGTATATGTGATTTACCCAATGTCATATGCATATATATCAATATTTATGTTGTTTATGCTTTTTATGTCTAATGATACTCAATAAATTTGATTTTATTTTTTAAAATAATTTAAAAATTCATTGCCTTAAAAATCCCTTTAGAGGTTTATATTCTTTTCACGTCTTTTCTTTTTTATTGTGCAGAACAGTGCAAAGTGCATAAAGTGAGTGACTTTTCTTCTTCTGTGCAGATTATTTTAAAATAGAGAAAATAAAGTGCATAAGTGACTTCTTTTCGGTGTGGCACACTATAATGTTAGGTAGCCTCTTACCTCACGGCTGTAAGGTAACAGCATATATATATGGCTTTGGAGATCATGGGTGTTCCCACTGTATATCCTGATGGTAATCGTGCTCTTGATCTGGCGCTTTCAGTATAACAGTATATACCTGCTCCTTTGAGGCCAATCACAGTAATGGTATCACTCTCTCAGTCGGTATGTATATAAGGTATATTGGAAAGAAGAAGAAGGGGGGATTCCAGATGGTGTAGTACATTTTTTAAAACATTTTATTATTTAAAAGTTTCAGGTACTCACATTTACAATAGCAGTAAAATTCAAAACACCACAAGCAGCGAGCTTGCTGACGTCACTTCCTGCCTGTGCCTGTGTTTCCCCACGCGTATCGTCACAGTCATGTGACTTCATCAGGGGATGTGCACTGGCACTGGAAGTGTCCTTAACAGCTTTTTCCCACTAGAAAGTTGTCACCATAGAAATTGGCTCTACAATATCCCAAAGGGTCAAATGATGCGCCTGAGGTGGAACTGTACACATAAAGAGGTTTTCATTACCCAAGCCGAAAATACGGGACACAGGTTTATCAAGAAAGGCTATGATAGCCAGTTTATCAAAGAAAAAATATCAGACCCACTAACAGACACGGTACTGATCATTCTTGATTACTATATTCAACACAAAAAAATAGAAAAAAATTATAAAGCGACGCTGGTGTATACTATTAGCTGATAGACACTTGCAAGGAATACTTCCCAATTATCCCAAATTTGTATACAAAAGAGCCCCCACGATCCGCGACAAAATTGTGAAGAGTATCCCAGATCCACCTAGCAGATGCCTGACATTCTTTACAGGAAATGGTTTCTTCCCTTGCAAATGGTGTTTTGCGTGCACTAAAACAATATACCTTCTATACATACCAACTGAGAGAGTGACACCATTACCGCAATTGGCCCCAAAGGAGCAAGTATATACTATTATATTGAAAGCGCCAGATCAAGAGCACAATTACCATGAGGATATACATTGGGAACACCCGTGGTCTCCAAAGCAATATGCATACGCTGTTACCTTACAGCAGTGAGTTAAGAGGCCACCTAACATTATAGTGTGCCGTACTGAAGAGGAGAAGTCACTTTTGCACTTTATTTTCTCTATTTTAAAATACTCTGCACAGAAGAAGAAAAGTCACTCACTTTATGCACTTTGCACTGTTCCACACAGTAAAAAGGAAAAGACACTTTCTATATCACCATTCAGAGGGGATCTGACATTTGGGCCCATCCCCCCACCAAGACTCTTAATTATATCTACTTGTGATCTATTTGCGATTTGCACATGTGCACACTACCATTTCTTTGCATTTAGCACTTTATTGTCATTTTCCACTATGATGAATTTTGTAGCAAATTGTCACTTTTATATTTAATTATGTATGTATTTAAATTTACACTAATAGTTTAATATTATTTATATTTACTTATCAACTAGCGATTATACATAACAGTGCAGCACTATTTACGATTTATTTATACAAGCGCAATATATATTTTTTTGTAAACTATAAAAGATGGGGATGTATTTATCAAATAGATGCCAAACCAAAATAAAAATTGTGCCTGTGAAATAGTGACAAACTTTCATAGCCTAAATTTTCCATAGGCAATGCTTTAAAAGCCCCCACATGTCATCAGTTTAGAGTTAACGTTGAATACTGGACATAGAAGTATTGCTCTCACTCTGGCATGGGTAGCATAATTGATGTTTTCATGCATAGGTCCCCTGATGCTTATGTTAACATTTGTATGTGATTGTATATGGGGGTCAGGGTTTAAGTACCTTTTTCACTAAACTTTATTTTTTATTACAGGAGACAAAAAGTCCCCAATGTGATGCTCTTTTTAGTGACACATTCTCTCTGTTGACACAAATGGAGTGCAGATCGCAGATCTCCCTCCTCTCTACCCAGTGGAACTCACCATGCCTGTTCCAGGTCCACTGATAGTAATGTGGAGCCCAGGAAACATGTCGGGAGTGCATGCATGGGAGTAAATGTTACTGGAGGTATGACTGTACAGCCCCCAAACACTTCCATCTGATAGCTTGGCTTGTTAGATTTACATACATTCCCGACTGCTGTAGCTGCTGGTGTCTATGTGCGGTGGCAGCAAAAGGGTTAAAAAGGCTAAAGGAAAGTTACTTACTGTAATTAGTAGTCAATTTACTCCCCAGCACCAGTTTAAAATGCAATGCAGAGGAAGCAGCCTAAAGAGTTGGACTGCTGTGCTCTGTGTGAGAGCATCGGTCTTTCTGCAGTGCTCTGACACACCTTCTGCTGAATCACGACTATAGCTCTTCAGTCAGAAGAGAGGGTACGTTCTGCTGAATGCAGAGTGCAAATTTCACACATATGTCCCAGCCAAGATTATGAGTTATGCCAAGATTATGAGTTATCTTCTAAAGAGAAGCCCTGTTTCCAGCAGGACTGCTTGCAGCCTCCTGGCTCTGAGTACTTCCTGCTATGCTCTTACAAATATGCTCCTGGGAATTGGATTGGTTATATACTGTAGATCGTTGCAGAGCATGACCAATGTCACCTTACAATACCTGTTGGTTTAATGGCATATTTCTGTCAGAGTGTAAACTCACGGCCAAACCATGCTGCTGGACACAGAATTTAGCTACATTATTATTATTTATTACTATGCAGGATTTATATAGCGCCAACAGTTTACGCAGTGCTTTACAATATAAAAGGGAGACAATACAGTTATAAAACAATAAAATACAAGAGGATTAAGAGGGCCCTGCTCAGAAGAGCTTACAATCTAATAGGGTGGGGCAGGTGGTACTAAAGGTTGTAACTGTGGGGAATGAGCTGATGGAAGTGGTAAAAGATTAGTTAGAGACATTATAGGCTTTCCTGAAGAGATACGTTTTCAGGGCCCGCCTGAAGGTAGCAAGAGTAGGGGATAGCCGGACAGGTGGAGGTAGCGAGTTCCAGAGGATGGGAGAGGCTCTGGAGAAATCCTGGAGATGAGCATGAGAGGAGGAGATGAGAGAGCTTGAGAGTAGGAGGTCTTGAGAAGAGCGGAGAGGACGATTTGGGTGATATTTGGAGAGAAGATTGGTGATGTAGCTTGGGGCAGAGTTGTAAATGGCTTTGTATGTTGTGGTTAGTATTTTGAATTTAATTTGCTGGGTGATTGGGAGCTAGTGTAGGGATTGGAGGAGCGGGTTGGCAGACACTAAGCGGTTGGTCAGGTGGATAAGTCTGGCAGCAGCATTCATGATAGACTGAAGAGGGGATAGCCTATGGAGAGGCAGGCCAATGAGAAGGGAGTTGCAATAGTCAAGGCGAGAGATAACAAGGGAGTGAATGAGGAGCTTGGTAGTTTCATTTGTTAAAAAGGGGCGAATTTTAGAGATGTTACAGAGGTGAATTCTACAAACTTTTGACAACGATTGGATTTGAGGCTGAAATGACAAGTCAGAGTCTAGGATTACACCGAGTACCCTGGCGTGAAGGGAGGGACTGATGGTTGCATTGTTGATTTTGATGGAAAAGTCATGGGGGGGGCACGGGCCGGGGGGGAAAATTTAGAGAGATTTAGTTTAAGGAAGTGGTGTGACATCCATGCTGATATGTCAGTTAGTAAGTTAGTAATGCGAGAGGAGACTGAAGGAGTGAGGTGAGGAGTAGACAGATAGATTTGGGTGTCATCAGCGTATAAGTGGTTTTGGAAGCCGTGGGCGGTTATCAAGTGACCAAGGGAGGAGGTGTAGATAGAGAAGAGAAGGGGTCCAAGAACAGAGCCTTGGGGGACCCCCACAGAAAGGGGCAATGGAGAGGAGGAGACAGAGTTGTAGGTGACACAGAAGGAACGCTGTGATAAATAGGAAGAGAACCAGAATAGAGCAGAATCTCGGAGGCCAAGGGAATGTAGTTTATTGAGAAGGAGCGGGTGGTCAAGAGTATCAAAGGCCGCAGAGAGGTCAAGTAGTAGGTGTATAGAGTACTGGCTGTTGGTTTTAGCAGTTAGTAAATTGTTAGTGAGTTTTAGTAAGGCAGTTTCTGTGGAGTGCTGTGAGCGAAAGCCAGACTGTAAAGGGTCAAGAAGGGTATTTTCACTGAGGTAGGAGCTAAGACAGTCGTAGACTAAGCGTTCTAGAAGTTTAGGAGGTGAATGGGAGCAATGAGATGGGTCTTAAGTTGTTCAGGTTGGTAGGGTCCAGTGAGGGCTTTTTAAGTATGGGAGTGATCTGTGCAAGTTTTAGAGGGGAGGGGAAGGTGCCACTAGAGAAGGAAAGAGATTGAAGATGTGAGTGAGGGAGCATAGGATAGAAGAAGAGGGTGACCGTAGTAGTTGTGAGGGAACAGGATCCAGGGGACAATTGGTTAAGTGGGCATCTGAGAAAAGTTTTGTAACCTCTTCAGTAGTAGCCAATTCAATAGAGGAGAATTTTGAATGTGCTGTTAGGCAAGGTATTTTGGGTGAGGAAGATGTACGCACAGTGGAGGTATCCTCATGAATTGCATCAATCTTGTCTTTGAAGTGATAGGCAATCTCTTGGGCAGTGAGTGAGTTAGTTGGTAGAGGGGGTGGGGGATGAAGCAGAGAGTTAAAGGTTGAGAAGAGCCGACAGGGACTGGATGACAAGGAATTAAAAAGAGACAAAGTAGGCTTGTTTGGCAGCATGGAGGCATGAATTGTATTTTAGAATGGCAGATTTATATAGGGTGAAGTCCTGCAGGCATTTGGTTTTACACCACAGTCGTTCAATAGCACGACAATGTCTCTTGAGATTTCCAGTGTTGTCAGTTTGCCAGGGTTGTAACGGTCGGGGCCTGATTCTGCGTGTGGTTAGAGGAGCAAGTGCATCCAGTGATGATGAGAGTGCAGAGGTGGCCAGGTCAGGACAAGACAGGGGAGAGATTATGTCATATAGGTGGTCAGTAGCAGAATAGAGAAGAGAAGGGTTAAAGTGGCGAAGGTTTTAACAAGTAATTGTTTGCTGCTTGGAGGGATGGGTGGTTGGAGGCAAGGATACAGTGAAAGTGATGAGGTTGTGATCAGAGAGAGGAAAGGAGGTGTTGGTGAGGTTGCCAGGGTTGCAGAGATGGGAGAATACAAGGTCAAGGGTATTACCATTGGAGTGATTGGAAGTATGTGTCCATTGGGTTAGGTCAAAAGATGAGGTTAAGTCGAGAAGTTTAGCTGTAGTTGGGCTGTTAACATTAACAGGAATGTTGAAGTCACCAAGAATGATAGTGGGTATTTCAGAGGAGAGAAAGTAGGGTAGCCAGGCAGCAAAGTCATCAAGAAAGCGCGATAGCGGCCCAGGAGGCCGATAAATTGCTGCAATCCTCAGAGAAATGGGAGAAAACAGACGAATACAGTGCATCTTGAAAGAAGAGAGGGATAGAGAGGGAGGGACAGGAAGGACTTGGAAGGTGCTTTGTGGGGATAGAAGGAAGCCAACTCCACCTCTATTCTGTCTGTTGGGTCTGGGGGAGTGAGTCCAATGAAACCATCATGGGAGAGGGCAGCAGGAGAAGCTGAGTCAAAATTTTGAAGCCAGGTTTCTGTTATGGTGAGTATGTTAAAGCCATTAGAGATGAAGAGGTCATGTACAGATGTTAGCTTGGTACAGATGGAGTGGGTGTTCCAAAGGGCACATGAGGTTGGTGGGCTGCTTTGAGGAAGCAGGGGGATAGAAATTAAACTGAGTGGATTGCGGTGGCTGCCAGAGGGGGAGGGGTATAGGATATGTGGCTTGCATTTGGAAAATGGTGGACCAGAATTGGGAGAAATGTCACCTGAGACTAGGAGAAGGAGTAGGGCAAGAAAGGTAAGATGGGAGTGGGATGTGCATGAGCGCACGTGTCTAGTGTCCCTGGTGTTTATGTCAGCATGTGGATACAGCAAATGCAGGAGATGATGGGTGCCATCGTAGGGAGAGGGTAGGAGTGAGGGTGATAAGTGTATGCTGCAGGGAAGAGAAGAGGGATAGAGTAAAGATAATTTGAGGATAAAAGACACCAATGTGAGTAGGAAGAGAATAAGGAGCATGTTAGTGGATGGAGAGTGAAAAACTGACTAAAATATAAATTAAATGTTAAAAGCTGGTATGCGTGTTGTCTTGCAGAGTGGAGCAGAGTTCTTGTTGTATCTTCATCCAGCTTTAGTTATCCTGCTTTCGTTAAACTGCGTCGGTGAAACTGCGCATCACTCGTGACAGAGCCACTCAGGAAAGAGCCATGATGTCTGCGCTACCCCATAGGATGCTTTAAATTTATAGAGAGACTAAGCAAGCATGCTTTTCTCAATTGGTCATTATTGGGTCTGATTTGAGACACCTGAATATGAGAGAGGGGATGGCCAATACCAGACCAGCTACAGACACAGGCTAGGGTCGTAAAGCTAATTGCCTCTCTTGATCACTCAGCCAAACAGGGTTGAGAATCAATCACCAGTAATATTACTATTGCAGCGGGGTTGGTTTAGAGCTAGCATTAAATATAGAAATTTAAAGATATGGCAGCAGAAGATGTTTACCAAAAATGTTACAGCAAAGTCAGTTCAGTAGAGATGTACAGATGGATAGATGTTTACCAAAAATGTTACAGCAAAGTCAGTTCAGTAGAGATGTACAGATGGATAGATGTTTACCAAAAATGTTACAGCAAAGTCAGTTCAGTAGAGATGTACAGATGTATAGATGTTTACCAAAAATGTTACAGCAAAGTCAGTTCAGTAGAGATGTACAGATTAAGGGAAACCCTTTAAACGTGTATTAAATACTAATAATATGACTTACCTTCTGAAGCAAGATTTCCAGCAGAATTGTTTACAACTTCCTGAGTCTTAAACTGCAAGCTTAAACATATACTTCTGTAAGATTAATTGGTCATGTAGATAATTATAAAGCAAATTTTCTGCTTTATTATAGCACCTTCTAGAGTAACAGATTGTTACTGCCAAAAAGGGTGCAAACACATGGCCATGTTGTTCTGCTAGACACAGAGATTATCTTCAATGAAGGTGTAGCCACCCTACCCTAAGCAGGAGTGACTCTTTACATTTAGTTCTACAAAGCTGTAGCCAGCCTGAGCTGAATTGCTTGTTCTGCTATCTGTTGGTCCCTGTTTTTTGTTTGTTTCTACCTCCTACTGGGGAGTGTCCCTGGCAATAGAGTAAGAGGGTCCAATAAACAGGGTTGTGAATATTTACTGTATGTCTCCTTGGCCAATCACTAGGTTGATTGCCAGTAGTGTATGCTGGAGAAGGACATTTTCTATTTGAGGTGACATTCAGGAAGCGTGTATGCTGTTTTTTTCTGACTTCCTAGGCCTCCTACCTGGTGGAGATCATTCATGTGTTTGAGATACAAGGCTTTAGATGTTTTTTTTCCCTAAGGCAGTGGAGCAAATTGTGTGAGGAAGCACCATGGAGAAAATTCAGCTGCCAGAGGTGCCTGAGAAGCTAGAGCTGGGCTTGGACCTTTCAGGGACTTTGGTGTCTTGCCCAGGAAGTCTATAACTGATTCTACTAAAGGTTCTTTGATCAATTATTTTTTACAGTTTTTACCATTACGAAATCCTAGTGTCTGCTGTGTCGTTTATGTTTTCTGTACCATAACCCTCTCTCCCATGGGTTTATCTGTTCACAACACCACTATAAGTCAAGGACTTAACCCTAGGGTGAAAAGTCAGTCCATCTGACCTCTAGGAGTCCATAATAGCCTCTAAAGGGGTAAGAGGGCACTACAAAAGTAATATTTGTTCAGCTAAGCATTAGAGGCATTTACTGTAAAAAAAAAAAAAAAAAAAAAGCTATATAAAGGCCTAGTGGTTGCAGAAATGTCCATGAAAAGAAGAATGGTTCATATAATTGAACGTTAAATAACTTAACACATATAATGAACAATGCATTTTATATTAGGTAGACCCCATATTGCTCCTATGATATAATCTTTGTTTAATTACATAATGCTGATACAAAGAAGTTTGCCCTTCAGCATCAGACTTTTCTTTCAACAGCCCCCGCCCCTGAAAGCCCTTGTGTTGAGCTGTAGGGCACTGGGATAATCTGATGCACTGGGTAAGGTAGCATCAGCTATGTGAAACTTACCTGTCATAACTTCTGTATTGGTGACACCCTGTCATGGCCTGACACACCGGATGGGACATGGGGGTAAATATGTTCTCAGTAGAGACACAAACAACATAAAAAAAACAAGAAAAAACAAGATGTTCTAACTCTTCTAAACGCCCCAAAAATGTGAAATTAGCTGACAGTTACTTTTTGAAAATCTTATATTGGATCCAAATGAAAAACCTGATATATGTTATTTCTCTTTCTCTCTACTGTAGTCATGTTTTATTTCTGGAAAACACAGATAACCTCTTCAGCTTCACTTAACAAAACTGATGGGCAATAAAATATGTTGTTGTATATAATCCCACAGAACTGATGTGCTAACACAACCATTATCTGTTGCATGTTTGTGTTACATAGCCTTCAGTAGACAACCCAAGAAACACAAGCAATCAAGTAGGCCAATATAACAATGACAAACAGTGAAAGAAGACTTTAACAGCATTTAGAAAATAATGTCAAATCTAATGTAAATGCCATTGTCAATATTTGTTCGTACATCTATTGCATGTTGACATATTGCCTAAGCACAAGTGATACAAATAGGTTGTGAGCTAATTTGGCTTATTTAGTGGCATATCCTCTAACAGTCAGTTCTAATTGATGTAACTGCTCTTTTCAAGTGGCTCATTAATCTTTTTTGGGTCTTTCTATGTCCTGTACATCGCTGGAGTAGTTGGTAATGAACAGCAATGTTCCTTCCTTACAGAATAAACAGCTGAAAATGCTATGAAACTGAAATGTGGTATAGCAATATCATTTAGTTACCATACATATTAGAAAAAGCTACTTGTTGCAAACTGATTTAAGAAATTTGATGATTTACTGGAAAAATATTGTGTTTTCTCTGCATTTTAAACAAAATATCAACTTATTCAAACACAGAATGTAATCCAAGATCCTGGTCCTTGTCCAATTGTCTCTATTTTACTCCTCCATGGTGTCATGCTGAATGACAGTGCAGCTGACATAAAACCGTTTCAAGAAGCTTTTGTTTGCAATTAAATATTTAATACAGGGTGTTTCCATTGGAATTTCTAATAGAAAGCCCAGTAGTAGCTTTTCTCTTCAGGACAGTAACTTTCTTTAAAAAAAAAACTCTAAATATCTCTATAGGAGCTCAAGACTGGCAGATGACTGTGTTGCTCCTCCGAATCATTCAGCTTATTGTGCTAGATCTGATCAAATTACAGACTATTCACAGCTTAGTAGTAAAATAACTTTGCATAAATGTAAGTTCAGCTTCAACTACACTACCAGCTACCTTCAATCCTCTGTTGCAGCTATATTTGTGAGGTGCAATCATGCTTCTGCTTTTACTATTTGTGTAGATCCTCTAGTTATACAAAGTCAGGTTGAATGAACCAGTAAATCAACCATAGAATCTCAGAGACCCAATTGCAAGATAAGCCAGGTCACTGGCCTGGCCAGGCCTGGAAGCCTAATTATCCAAGATTACCCACAATTACCAAGTAAGCATGAATTGGTTTAGGATTGAAAGCAGAAGTGGAATTTATGAGCAGAAAACCTTGCAGGTAATGGGAGGAGGAAAAGGGCAGTAGTCATATTTGTGAGTTTAAAATTTACTAAATACATTGGTCAACTGGAATTCCACCTACACCATGTTATTGTAAATAAATAATAAACGTTTGCTTTAAAATATAGATATGCATGAAGCTTTAAAACGCTTTGTTGCTATTAATTAAACTTTTTATTTCTCGATTCTGAAATCCTTTTTTTATGCCATGTGACTGGCACTGCACCAATCAACGCTGTGCAGACACAGATTCATACATCACGAGAGTACTAAAGTATTAAATAAGATACTTAGATGATTTTTTTATATCAAATTAAAGGATAAGTTCACCTTTGGAACATGTTATATGTTTCACAATTTCTTTTAGGACAAAAAATGTTCCAGCATCTGTGCCTTC
This sequence comes from Aquarana catesbeiana, assembly GCF_042186555.1. Lineage (NCBI taxonomy): Eukaryota > Metazoa > Chordata > Amphibia > Anura > Ranidae > Aquarana > Aquarana catesbeiana. The sequence goes on from NC_133324.1 coordinate 413,408,974, forward strand.
TCCCTCTCATCCCCACCTTGTGACAGTGGGCAGGGGATCTTCTCCCTGTGCCTGTGTCACAATTTGAAAACAGTTTAGCTGCTGTACTAACTATCCGATGTTAGTGCAGATATCTCCCCATTGAGCTACTGTATTCTGACAAAACACATTGGTCAGCACTCACAGCCATTGGCTGCCAGCTCTGACCGGATGCCATGCAGATGCTGGTTTTTCAGCATGCCCATTTGACTGTTGGACAGGCTGGTGAACACAAAGGCTGAATATCGACTGATACTGGCCCGATACTGGAATGTCGATACTGGCTGATATTCGCCCCGTGTGTACCAGGCTTCAGGTAATTACAACTAAGGATGTCAGCTTGGAATTTTATGATGCCTATTAGGCACCCAGTGTGCTTTCAACCACATGTATATGTTTGTAGAATTATTGATTAATTTTGTGTATACAGTAAGTCACAGCGTAAAGCAGGGGTGTACCACCCAGGTACTCCAAGTTGGATCCCAAAATTTATATTTTAGCTTTCAATTTTCAGATGTGTAATACACTCTATTGGAACCATATAATATGGGGTACCAATTATGCCACCACTTTAAGCCTCAGCTTCAAAATACTTACGCACCACTGGCGTAAAATATTGTCATTATATTTATCAGAATATATAGAGTAGTTTGTAACAGGCGAATGCTGTGACAGTGACACTTCAGAGTGAAAGAGAATTTTCCTTCTATCTCATCAAAGCGATCTGCCAAAGAAAAAGCTGCCTATAGCATCATTAGAACTGAATCGCTCTTGTGACAGGAATGGCATGTTTTTACCTTGGTTCTTCATTGTTTCCTCACTGCATAAACTCACTTGTAAACTCAGTTGTTATGCACTAAAATAACTGGAATTCCATGCCACATGGCTCCTCTCTTGAATAATAAATTAATTATTAACAATACTTGCAGAAGCATAATGTGAAATAGGAGATATGCCCTTCTGCAAATGACTGGGAAATACAAATTAAACCTTGTTCATGTTTATATTAGGAGTCTCTGTAAATGTTAAAATTCTTTATTTTTTAATAACACCATTAGTCGATGTACCTGGCTATACAATATCAGATTAGCATCAAGTTATAAATTCTGTAGATATAAAAAAAAATAGTACATTCTAAAAACCACTCTGTCTAAAATAAATTAAACAAGTTTTGCAAGTAATTTCCAGTAGGTTACCAAGGGTGGAATGGTGGTGGTTCATTGTCTGTAGAAAATGATCAATGTACTAAAGATGGTCCGCTTTTTATCACTTACTTATCACCATGTTTCAGGCATTGTAGTTCATTAGACTACAATACCTGGGGCACATACTCTAGGTCTCCTACTTGGTGCCATGGGTTTAGCAACACCCAACTAGTTTGTAGGCAATCTTTGGTGGACTGATATTCAACCTTTCCTTGCATAGTTCAAGTGCAGATTACCGATACCGATATTAGTATTGGTGCCGATACCAAGCATTTGCATGAGTTCTTGTACTCATGCAAATTCTCTGATACTTGACCCGATACCTGCATCCTCAGAGAAGCAGGGGGTCCAGGCAGCCTCACAGATGATTGGTGCGGGCAGTTACAAGCACCAATCTCCCTGTATACCTTTCAATAAAGCAGCTGACAGCAGCTTCTCCCTCCCGCGGCTTTCAGCTGCTTTATTAAAAGGTATGCAGGGAGATTGGTGCTTGTAACTGCCCGCCCCAATCGTCCCAACTGTCCCCTGTGTCCTCCTGCGGCTCCCCGGGTCCTCCTCTGGGTCCCCTGCTGGCTCTCCGAGTCTGCTCTGGTCCTCCTCTGGTCCCCCTCTGTGTTCCCCCTCCGCGTCCTCGTCCGTGTCCTCCTCCATGCTCCTCCGCCCCCTCTGTCCTCCTCCGGTCCCCCCTTGTCCTGGATCTGTCAGGACAGAGAGCAGAGGAAGGAGCCGGTAAATATGTAATTTACTGGCTTCTTCCTTTTCTGAATGAACAGAGGCAGTGATCACTGACTGTCCAGTCATAACTGAGCATTGTAACCTGTGTTTACTATGTCTTAGTTTATGAATGAACAGAAGCCTCTGTCTTCTGTCCATCCATTTTCAGTGCAGCTGAGGCTGCAGAGAAATGGACTGGGGAATATGTGTCCTCAGTCCCTTTCTATGTCTCAAAGGGGAAATGTCAGGGGTTGAGACCCCTGATATCTCACCAAAGCCCCCCAACAGGGCTGATAAAAATAAATAAGTAAATTGCAAATAATAATAAAAAAAAATGTAAATACTAAAATAAAAATAAAAAACTACTACTCCACTTCTCATCAGTGCCACCTATCAGTGTCCATCAGTGCAGCATATTAGTGCCACTGTCACATGACATTAAAAAAAGTATTGGTAATCGATATCGGCGAGTACTTGAGATAAAGTATCGGTATTTGTACTCGGTCTTAAAAAAGTGGTATTGGTGCAACCCTAGTGCAGATGTCTCTCTGCATAGTCAGAATCAGAAGCCTGGAAGCAGCAGAACCATTCATTTCCTAGGTAAGTAACCACTGACATTACTTATCTGTTTAGCTGAGCTTCCCCCTAACCTTTCTACTGAGTGGAAGAGAGGGCACTTCATCACTGACCACCAATATAGGGGTGGAAAACCAATTTTTTTGATGATGTTAATAATAAAGAGCAGTGGCAGCTGGTGCTAAATATTTTGGGGGGGGGCGGCAAACTAACGGCATGTATCCCCCCCTCTGGGGAGATGGACGGGAAGGCGGCGATCGCCACAAGCACCCCCTCCTTTGCGGGAGATGGACAGGAAGGCGGCGGTCACTGCAAGCACCCCCCCTGCATTAGATGTACGAGAATGCGGCGGCCATCCACCGCCACCCCCCCACAGGAGACTGACCCTAACTTAGGAGGTAGGGGGAAGAAAGAGCCGGGCCATTGCTTTTCCTCCTGGCTGAAGAGGAAGTGTGTCCTGAGACATGATTGTCCAGGGAGTCCTAAGACTCCCTGGCCAATAGGTCTCAAGACCTGCTTCCTGATTGGGCGGGAGGAAAATCAGGAAGACAATAGTGAATATTAATTCGCTATTGTCACACAACTGAGTGGGCTCAGGGCTCAGGGTTAAGTGCTCTGCCCGGCAAATGGATTGGGGGGGTGCCCTTGTGCACCATATGGATGGGCCACCACTGATAAGGAGTGATAACTTGAGTGAAAATATATGGTGTCAGTGCTGTTATTAGAGCTTATCTAGCACTAAAATGAAATAGTGGCAAATTCTGCACTTGATGGGCTTTAACACTTGCCAGCAGCTAGCTAAATTAATCTTACCCCAGAATCATAGAAATTCAACAACAGATTCTTTGTAAATGTTTCCAAAACTCTTACTAAAACCTTTACTTATGCTGGTGTTTGGAAAGCATTTATAAAGAAGTACCGGTACTTTCTTTTTAATTACAGATGTCAAGCTGTGTCCATACGCTTCAACACCTGCTGAAAGTGTACTAACAAATACACTTAGGCCTTGTTTACACTAGTGGTCGGAAGAGCAGTAAAAACACATGGTTGAGCTGTGTTTTTCCCACCCTACACTTGCTCCCTCTTTAGGCCTCATGCACACAGGTTTTTACAGGTGCTGTATGTAGCATTCAGTGTTTTTTTTTCTGCAGCCAGTAAACTCCCGAGCATGTAATCCTATGTGTCCATGCATACATAGGTTTTTATCAGATGTTTTTGGCAGGGGTATTTTCTGGCTGGAAAAAAACCCAGAACTAGTGGTTTTGAAGAGGAGTTTTTCAGCTGTAAAGACGCTCTAACTCTAAAAAACACAAAAAACATTGGAAAATGTGACTATTCTACGTTTATGAGCGTTTTTCAGCCAGAAGCCTTTGTGGGGGTATTGTTTTGCTAAAAAAGCTAAAAACGCTAATGCTAAAAAAATGCTAAAACGCTAATGTAAAAACGCTGCAAAATGTGGCAAAACTCAAGTTTTTAACATGGCATTCTATAGCTAAAGCTTATATAAAGCTAAAGATTTTTATAATGTCCAGTGCCAGTGTGCATGATGCCTAAATGGCAAAGGATGGGGTACAATGGTGTGGCTGTAATGCTAAATTATCCCCCCTATACTGCCCTTACTGCTTGTGAAACACCCTCTAAAGATCGATCCATTATAGACTGCTCTTCAGAGGGCACTGCAAGTATAAATGAGCCCTTACATTTCAAGATTGCTTGTCAAATGCTTAACAAATGTCTACTATTAAAGTGTATACCAGAGCAAAATGAAAACAATAAAACATATTTAATATATCTGTCCAATACATGCACATTGGATTTATCCCCTTTAAAAAGTACAGAAACATTTCCGGTTGATCTGCTGGAAATCCAATGTACTCCTATATTACTGTTCAGGTGGATAACACAGCGATTTTTCTGTACTGAAATTCCTACTACCTTAATCAGCGTTGGCTGCTGACTACAGAAGTCTGCCTATACATCACCATTCACTGCCCCTCTTCACTTACATATATACACACCCAAGAGCCTGCCCACACAGGCTCCTAGGAGATGGAGTTCTGAGATGCATGCCTAGGTCAATAGGGAATGAACTGTCCGCAAGTGTCCATGCAAAGATTTACAAGCTTACTGATGACGTCTCAGAAAGGTTATATTGGTCAGACATGCTCGAGAAAAGGAGAGAGAGGTTTGGGGATAAATTCGGGTAATGTCTGGATATGCATTTTAAAGGTCCTATATAAATATTTAGAAAAAGGGGGGCATCACAAAAGTATTCTAGGAGTAGCCATTGCAACATAGTCAACCCTACTATATTTGTGTAGTGATTTCTGATACAGTATAATACTAGAGCAAAATGCAACCTGAGAGTCTAAATAAACACCACAGGAACTGACCACTATTACAGGATAATTTTTACTTTTACAGTATTCTACCCAGGCTAAGTACTAAGTCATGGCTACAAACCGGAAAACATCACAAATGCCTTTTATTAAATCTGCTTGAAAATATCTGCTGTTTCACCCTAATTGTAGGGTTACTCTATAGGCATGCTGTGTGGATCTGATACAAGACAGCTGACTGTGCTGAAAATGGGGAGTATCTCTTTGACACTAATTTAAATGTAATACAGCAGCATTGCAAAAACGTCCCCCACCTCCAGCATCTTTTGAGAGATCCTTGCTTTGACAAGATTCATACTCTCTGTGATGTGTCAATTAGTTGGCAGTTTACCACTGACAGCCTCAGGATTAAGTCTTAGAACAGAACTTATTTCTGCCCAAACCGTCTGAAGTATGAGACAGATCAAATGTTCTGTGAAGCTGCTAGAATTAGACCTAAACAAGTTGCTGTGCCTGTGTGTGCAAAATGTGGCGCTTTTTTTTTTTTTTTGACAGCCTCAAATATAAAAGGTTTTTTGTATATATATTTGTGAACACACCCACTGCATTCACAATTATTTACATGCTACCTATGAATGCAAACAGCACAACAATAATTTAACAAAGTTGCATAATACTGAAGTCAAAAGATGAGCTGATTCCACTATTCTAAATATTTGATTGTTATAAAAATAGTAAAATGATGAATGTGCTGAGCACAAAGGCTGGTGCAGCTCCTGGAGGTGAATAGCTTATTGTACAACAAACCAGAATCAAATGTATTTACATTTTTTCCCCATACTGTGATTACCCCATAAAAACATCTATTATAGGTACAGAATATAACAAGTGCTGTGCTCACAAACCCAAAACTAAAATGATAAAAATAAATACTTGTAAAAAAAAGAGATGAACAGTGATCACTCAGAGACTAGAGCAGCTAACACAAAAAAGGTGACAATCCTAATAATTAATAAATCAAAAACAGAGCAGCCCTTATAATAAAGTGCATAAAAAAAGAAATTCATACAAATATATACATAAAATGCATAAAGAAAATTCATACAAATATATACATAAAGTGCATTAGACAAATGTATCAAACTACACACACACACACACAAAATGCATGAGAAAAAGTGCATAGTGCTCAAAAAGTGCATTATGCTATTGAATACATCACCAGTCCAATAAATGTCCAAAATGGCAACCACTAAAAGTTTCTGATAATGGTGCTTCCCAGTGCATTATAAAAGTACATGGCACATCCACTTGTGTAAATCCTCCACCACAAAGTACTCACCATAATGCTGAAAATATTAACCTATTGAAACATTCCAGCCTCATAGAGTCTCCACAATATACTTTTTAGTACAGATAACATGCAGCCAGGAAGGCAGCCTGTATGAAAGATGCTCCACACACAGAGCTCCAAGTGTATAGTATTTATTTTCCATTAGGATCAATCATAAAAACGTAAAAACATAAAATCCATTTGAAAAATACAAACAAATGCGGCCGAACTTACTAATATGGCCACCAATCCGGGACAACCATTGTCTCCCATAATAACCAAGCCCAACCCTGCTCGGCTTTCTAGATTAGACAAGATCGGCGCATTCAGGGTGGTGTGGTTGTAGGTCTTACCGCCAATGTCTATTGTTAACAGCAATATGAGTAATAAAAATGCTTTTCATAAACTATAATATCATGATAATATACAAACACATAAATCAACAAAGTGCCTAAATCCAGGAATTCATAAACAGGCATATACAATAGTAAATACAATAGTAAACTACTAGGACAGAATAAAAAGAGCCACATAAGTCGTCTTGAGCAAAAAAAGAGTCCCATAAGCCGTGATGAGAAAATAAGATGAGCTCCTCAAGCTGTCACCGTCAAACATTTATAAGGTCTCCCAGGTGTCATTGACGCACAAGGCTTACCAAATACTGCAACCCTCCATAGTGGTCACATGTGCATAGTGAAATTTGCCCAGGGAAAGGGCTCTCTCTCCAGCCTCCCCTCATCCACAGAGACACTAGTTGTTATCATAGACATCCACAACCTGCAGGGAACCATTGCACCACTGGGAATGAGCTCAGCAGGACCAATGCACAAATGATAAAAGAGACCCTAAACATAGTGAAAAACAAACAAACAAAAAAGGGAATTTATTACGTCTAAGTGCTTGGAAATGTCTAGAAGTAGCACATGGTACAGCAACATGGAATTCCAGCATCACTGATGGCCGCTGTTCCTTTGCACATGCTTAGTAGCGTGTATCCGAGTCCGCCAAAATCAATCTGTTCAAAACCATAATTAAATATATGTATCCCCAAATCTATGCTGACCATGGATGTATACATTGGCCGGCCAATTGACTATAATCTGTTAAAAGACTTAAGAAATCCTTCAGCTGATTGGAAAATAATTATTGCTTAAGCTCTTGATCTGAATAATTCTCTGTGAGTCACAGTTAGGGATGAGGTTTGAGTTCATGGCAATTCAGGGTTAAACCGGAACACAACACCAAGACAAAGTCCTTAATTAAAAAAAAAAAGAGTCCATAATGTAAATCCATCATCAATCACATTGTCCAGCCATGTACTATAGATAAAAGTCAGTGATGGATGACACTTGCTTACCCATTCAAACACAACATGCCAACCGCTGAAACTATCTGATCCTGAAGCATATAAATAACTTAAATAAAATTTCCCCAGCTGGCAGCTGAATGTAAACAGAGGTATGCTGGAGGACAATATTGACCAAATATGATCACGTCCATGTTTAACCAAAGCCATCCTCTGAGATTCACTGCCCCTTTGTTTACATCCAGCTGCAAGAGTGTGACAGGAGTGGATCCTCTTGGCCATCGTATTTTGTTTTGTTTCAGCGGTTTGGCAGGAGTAGTTCATCATGACTGATGTGGCTCTACATCACTGTACAATATAATTACTTGTAGATTTACTTTTTTAACCCCTTCTTGCCTGCTTTTAAATAGTTTGGATTGTCCAGGGTGCAGGAAGAATTTGCATTCATGCAACCACTGTCACAGTGGTCACATAATCAGAAGCAGTGAGTTTGCTATCACCGAGATCCCCGGGTCTCATACTAATGATTGGGAACTGAGACTCCTGATTCCTCGTCACATGATCACTGTGATGGCCTCTGATTGGCTATCACAGTGATCAGTCACTGTGCAGCATGTCCATTTTTTTTTCTCCTTTGAATGGAGAGAAAGATACTTTGGGGTTGATTTACGTAAACTGCAGAGTGCAAAATCTGGTGCAGCTGTGCCAATCAGCTTCTAACTTCAGCCTGAAAGCTGATTGGTTTCTATGTAGCGCTGCAGAATATTTTGCACTCTCCAGTTTTAGTAAATCAACCCCAAAGTATCTTTCTCTCCTTGCCAGGGGAGAAAGATGAAAACAAACATAAATGGGTAGAAAATAAAAAAAATCTCCTTTTTTGTTTTCTTTTTTTTAATTGCATGCAATTATGGGGATGTGGTGCAGTTAAATCCATGGCTGGTTATTTCTATGGTTCATCTTAAAATGACCTAAATGGATCTTCAAGGTTTGCCTCCTGTTGACTTCTATAGAGTTTGCATTAATGTTCGCAATTTTCAATTTTTTCTAAGAGTTTGCAGAACCTTACATGAATTGAACCCAAGCAGATTTGTCCATCACTAGTCACTGTCACTGCCAACCAGCTATTCATTTTCTAACATGATTGCATTTATTATGCCAGAATTTAAGCATGCAATGTGCATAAAATATGAATAATATGTAATAAAAACATGTCAGGTCATCAAGAAAAGACCTTCATAAAATTGACATTATTAGGAAGAAATAGAAGTAGAAGAAGACCCTATTAGTAATGTGGATTGTGGCCAAGTAACCATATATTTTGTGCCCCTATATAATTTAGTTTAAATATATATTTTATTTGTTACTGATTAAATAATAACATGGATATTATAAATATATAAAACATTGACAATTGTTCTGGCTAAATAAATGGATGTATTAAAATATGTACATATGCATTTTATCATGCATATACAATAGTTTGACATAAGAGATATTCAGTAGTGTTTTGTGTCATATACCAAATATCTCAACTGTGTAAGAAAAAAAGAATTAATCTTTAGAGTGTATTTCCTATTGAAAGCTTGCTTAACTAATAGATCCCACACTTGTCAAAATCTGTCAGCTATTGTGTGAATGACTTCACAGCAATGTGAATACTGAGTTGACATCTACCAAAGATTTATTTCCTTTTGGTAAGACTGACCCAGCAGCTTTACTGTGTGAGCTAATGATATTACTCATTTTAGAATTAAATGACTGTTGAGAATAAAATAGAACAGTCAACTAATGTGTCATATTGCAATTAAATAAAATTAAGAAGTACTCATATATTGAAGAATGGTATATACAAAATTATGAACAGAGTAACTAAATATTTTCCTTGCTCTCTCTATAAGATAAGGACATAGTTTAATTCTTGCAGAGGAAAGCCTTTCCATGTGTATTTATGCTTTTACATATTTATGTGTGTTCCATTGGAGCTGTCATAATGTGATAAGGACCAACTACCTAGGCATTGCTAAGAATATATTGACAGCAGTTTCAATACTGTCACAATGGCATGGATTTAAAAAAAAAAAAAACAATTATTGAAGGCTATATGCGGTGGAGTGATGTTGTGCTAATAAATTTCCAATAGGTTTATAATTTATGTTTTGGTGAGTTGCTGTTTACATTTTTAAACAAAACTTTTTTATTATTCATTACATGCCTCATTTTGGATCCAGGTATTCCATTCCTGGGTCTCTGTGTTTTTCTATGCAATGCCGCAAATAACAACTGATAGAAGGGGTCAGCTGGGTGCTGTACATAACTTTCTCAAAACATCACAGCACCCTGCCTCATGACTCCTCTCAAGAGCCTCCAGGCCTGCACAAGCAGTTGGTTGGCTCTTAGGAGGGGTCATGAAAAAAAATTAAATGCATTGCTGGGTGGGAGTCAATCAGGAGGATTGGCAACATTGGGATTTATTTACTAAAGCTGGAGAGTGAAAAATAAGACTTCTGCATAGAATCAGCTTTCTGGTTTTATTGCTAAAGCTTAAGGCCCCTTTCACATGGATGGACCGTTCAGGTCTGCCTGTCAGTTTTTTAGGCAGACCTGAACAGACTCTCCATGCAGGTCTATGGAGCGACGGATGTCAGCGGTGACCACGTCCGCTGACATCCGATCTGCTCCGATCTGCTAAAATCAGACGTATGGCGATACGTTCGCATCCATCCTGGCGGATCAGATCAGATAGGATCTGATGAAAACGGACATGCTGTCCGTTTTCGTCTGATCCCTCCATAGGAATCAGCAGGGTGCTCTGTCAGGCCCCTCCCCGCTCAGTGAGCAAAGACGGACCTGTCATCCGCCGTCTCAGCGGAGATCAACAGAGATCTCATGCTGAGTTTGCGGACTTTGCTGAGCGGATCCGCTTCGTGTGAATGAGGCCTAAATGAATGATCTGAGGTTAGAAGTTGATTGGCTACTATGCACAGCTGCACCAGATTCTGAGTGCAGTAGCAAATCTCCCCCACTTAGTAAATCTCCCCCACTGAAACTAGGCAGACTGCATTTGCATGCAGACTGCCCTTAGTATTGACCAAAATGGTCACTGAACCTCCATAATTGAAATAACTTAAATCCATGGGACAGGTTAGGGATAGTCAGTCTAGGGAAGAAAAGGTTTGCTGATTCTGGATGTCCTCCAATAAGGAAATGAAGTGGATCAATTCTGATTTGCTGCAGCATCTAATGCACATTGAAGCTCACAATGTGCAGAGAAATCAAAGTAAGTAATTTCAGTACAAGGGAAGAGCCTGTACAACTGTAAAAAACTGAAGATATCACTCCCTAGGACACACTTAACCCCTTCATCGCCCCCTAATGGTTAACTCCTTCACTGCCAGTGTCATTTACACAGTAATCAATGCATTTTTTGTGGATCGCTAAACCACAGAGGTGATCAAATACCACCAAAAGAAAGCTCTATTTGTGGGAAAAAAAAGGATGTAAATTTTGTTTGAGTACAGCATCGCACGACTACACAATTGTCAGTTGAAGCGGCGGATTGTGCTGAATCGCAAAAAATGGCCCGGTCATAAAGCAGCCAAATCTTCTGGGGCTGAAGTAGTTAATTCATTTGACCCTCTAGATTTTTCATGACAGATAGTGACTTTCTAGTAACCTTATTGGTACCTGGCACAATACAGCAATAACCTGGTCTGGACTTCCCTTAGAAGCAAGTACTGTAGGTATGTAGAAGACACTTAAAAAAGTAAAGATGTATTTTATCCAATTATGTACAAATGAATAGACGTGCACTACCGAAAAATGTGTTTATTTTAGTTTTCGTTTCATTTGTTTTTTTTTTTTTCATTTATCGGATCATTCGTGATGATCGGCATTCGTTACTTCGGATTATTCGTAACTTAGGATGCATCCGTATTTGTTCCATTCCATTCGTTTAGATGCGGCATTAGTTACTTTGGATAATTTGTAACTTTGGAGGCATTCGTATTTGTTACGTTTTATTCATTTAGATGAGGCATTCATTACTTTGGATAATTCGTAATTTGGGATGCATTTGTATTTGTTATGTTCACTAATGCCGTTTACACACAATCACACATTCCGACAACAAAATCCGTGTTTTTTTTCCGACGGATGTTGGCTCAAACTTGTCTTGCATACACACGGTCACACAAATCTTGTCGTCAAAGTCCGAACATCAAGAACGTGGGGACGTACAACACGTCCGACGAGCCAAGAAAAATGGAGTTCAATAGCCAATGCGACTCTTCTGCTTGATTCCGAGCATGGAATTTTGTGTGTCGGAATTGCGTACACACAATTGGAATTCAGATCTCAAATTTTGTTTGTCGGAAATTCTGACAGAAAATGTGCGATGGAGACTACACATGGTTGGAATTTTTGACAACAAGCTCCTATCGAACATTTCCTGTCGGAAAATCCGACTGTGTGTATGTGGCATTACAGTTACTTTAGCCAAATTTGAAAGGAAATTCCAGTACCTATAATTTAATAGTTTATAATAATAAATAATTATAATAATAACAATAAAAATGAAAGTAATAGTTAATAATTTAATTATAATAGGTTGGACTTGATGGACTTGTGTCTTTTTTTCAACCTCACCTACTATGTAACTATGTAATAGAAAATCCGAAAAAAAAATTATCTGAATGTAATTGATTTGTTAAACTTGTAGGTTGAATCATTTGCCATTCTTTCAGATTTTCGGAATTTCATTGTTTCGTATTTTCGTTATTTCAGATTTTCGTTCTTTCGGGTTTCTGTTCTTTCGGGTTTTTGTTCTTTCTGAAAAAAAATTTTTCTTATGCGGTCGTCAAAAGAGCCTTTCATTTATTCACATGCCTCCGAATGAATGAATATGCCGAATTTCATCTGAAAACTAATTTGTAACGAAACGAATTGCACATGTCTACAAATTAAATTATTGTTTTTACAATTCCTCAGGACATGGCTGGGTGTTCAAATTTAACAACACAGGTTCACTTAATAAATGAAACATGTACTCCTTTAGTTAAATGGCCACAGAAAATATCGAACAAGGTGCTGCTAGCCTTAAGCTCGTACTCACTAGTAGTTTTTTTTTTTTCGTTCAACCCAGCAGGGCTGAATGAAAAAAACTGACAGCTCAGGAGGAGTCACTGTACTAACTATCCAACATAAGTACAGTGATCTCCCCGCTGTGCTATTGTGTTCTGATGGGGGTTGCCCCCCGCCAGAACACTCCGGCCAGCATTTACAGCCATTGGCTGAAAGCGCTGATCGGGAGCCAGATAGCAGACCTTTTTCAGTCATGCCCCTTCGGCTTCTGTCCAAAAAAATCCTGTACACACGGGCGGAATGTCCGCAGGTTTCTATTGAACCGGCCGATGCCGCCCAACATTCAGCCTGTGTGTACTAGGCATTAGAGATAATAAATGCATCCACATATAGTATATATATATATATATCCTAAAAGGAAAATGGGAGGAAAAATTTCAATAACTATACAGAGAAGCAACCTCTTTGCCTCCTCTGTCTATAGGCAGGAATTACAACAGCTAAAGTGAATAATGTCTGTGTTGGGGAGATTGAGGAAAGCTTCCTCTGCCCTGCAACAGACCAATGCCATTATTCTTCCAGGATACTCCTCTCCTAGTCTCAGACTGGATGTCAAGAACTGCTTTACAAAGATGAAATGTGCAGGTTTTTCTTTAATAATACTATTACTTGGTTGTGAAATGCCAGGAATTTATTTGAGCAGTAAAGTTACTGACAGGTCTACTTTCAAGCGGAACTAAACTATATCTGATCACCACCAACTGAAAATGCCATTTAATTAATTTTTTAAAATTCAAAGCAAACTCATCCAACCATTCATGTCTCCATGCATTATATTGTTGGGAAATTACTTTGAAAAACACCTCTAGCATTTCCAGCTGTGGGCATCCTAAGTAAGGGCAAATGATTCATGCAGCATACAGAATCCACCTGCCCTTAGCTTAGGCATGTAGGCAGGACGGTATGCTTAGCTGAGAATGCCCCTCCTCCCGATGAAAATAAAAGAAGACTCCTGGGATGTGTGACATCATTTTGGACTAGACTAGAAACCAGGCAGTAACTGAAGAAATGTAAAAAAAAAAAAAGTTTAAAACAAGTGAATATAATACACCTTTTTATATATTAAAGTGGTTGTAAAGGCAGAAGGTTTTTTATCTTAAAGCATTCTAGGAATTAGAATAAAAAGACTTTTGTGTGCAGCAGCCGCCCAGCACCCCCTAATACTTACCTGAGCCCCCTCTCTATCCAGCGATGTCCCCAAGTGCCTCGGCCCTCCGTGACTCTCCCTCCTAAATTGGCTGAGATATAGCAGTGGCGCCATTGGCTCCCAAAGTTGTCAATCAAAGTCAGTTAGCCAATCAGGAAAGAGAGGTGGCGGGGCTGAACTGGGGCTTTGTGTCTGAATGGACACAGGGAGCTGTGACTTGGCTCAGGTGCCCCCATAGCAAGCTCCTTGCTGTGGGGGCACTTGGCAGAAGGGAGGAGCCAGGAGAACCGAAGAGGGACCCGAGAAAAGGAGGATATGGGCTGCTCTGTGCAAAACCATTTCACAGGGCAGGTAAGTATAACATGTTTGTTATTTTTATAGAAAAAAAATAGATTTTCCAATCACTTTAATGCTAGCAGCATAAAGATTAAAAATTGTTATTGTTGATTTAGAGAGTAAAGTTCTGATTTAAGTTGTCAAATACAGATTATGAGGATGAGAGAGGGCTTTCTAAACTCTGTGTATATTCTTTAGTTTATTAGCAGTATTTTATAATGTTCAGCAGTTTATGAGTATAATATTTCCTGATTTTAAACTCTGCATTAGCAAAACTGTAATGGGGCGTACACACGGTCGGACTTTTCAGCTACAAAAGTCCGACAGCCTGTCCGACAGACTTTCGACGGACTTTCGACGGACTTGCGGCGGACTTTCTAACGAACAGACTTGCCTACACACGATCACACAAAAGTCCGTCGAATTCTTACGTGATGACGTACACCGGACTAAAATAAGGAAGTTGATAGCCAGTAGCCAATAGCTGCCCTAGCGTGGGTTTTTGTCCGTCGGACTAGCATACAGACGAGCGGATTTTTCGACCGGACTCGAGTCCGTCGGAAAGATTTGAAGCATGTTTCAAATCTAAAGTCCGTCGGATTTGAGGCTGAAAAAGTCCGTTGAAAGTCCGGAGAAGCCCACACACGATCGGATTACCAGCCAGCTTTAGTCCGTCAGCGTCCGTTGGACTTTTGTAGACGAAAAGTCCGACCGTGTGTACGCGGCATTATTGTTAACCACTTCAGCCCCAGTAGAATTTCCCCCCTTCTTGACCAGAGCACTTTTTTGTGATACGGCACTGCGTCGTTTTAACTGACAATTGCACAGTCATGCGACGTTGCACCCAAACAAAATTGACATCCTTTTTTTCCCCACAAATAGAGTTTTCTTTTGGTGGTATTTGATCACGTCTGCGTTTTTTATTTTTTTGCGCTATAGACAAAAAAAGAGCGACAATTTTGAAAAAAAAGCAATTTTTTTTACTTTTTGCTAAAATAAATATCCCCCCAAACTATATAAAAAAAACTAATTTCTTTCTCAGTTTAGACCGATATGTATTCTTCTACATATTTTTGGTAAAAAAAAATCACAATAAGCCTATATAGATTGGTTTGCGCTATTGGTTTGCATTAGAACGTCTACAAAATAAGGGATAGATTTTTGGCATTTTTATTATTTTTTTTTATTAGTAATGGCGGTGATCTGCAATTTTTATTGTGACTGCAACATTATGGCGGACACATCGGACACTATTTTGGGACCATAGTCATTTATACAGCGATCAGTCCTATAAAAATGCACTGATTACTGTATAAATGAAACTGGCAGGGAAGGGGTTAAACACTAGGGGGGGGGCGATCAAGGGGTTAAGTGTGTCCTAGGGAGTGATTCTAACTGTGGGAGGGATTGCCTCACTAGAACATGACAGAGATCACTGCTGCCTGTGACAGGGAGCAGTAAATCTCTGTCATGTCACTAGGCAGAACAGGAAAATGCCTTGTTTACATAGGCATCTCCCCGTTCTGCCACTCCGTGACATGATCGCGGGACACCGGCAAACATCAAGTCACTGAGTATGCAGCAGGCGCGCACACGCCCACAATGCTGCATCTTAAAGGAGACGTACAGGTACGCCCATTTGCGCAGTCATGTCATTGTGCCGACGTATATCTATGTGCACTGGTCGGCAAGCGGTTAATGTACCTCCCAAGTTTTGAATTTGAGAATAAGGGAGACACTTGAGGGAGGATGGGTGTGACCAAATGCTTAACAGTGGGAGGGGCTTAAGGGGCATGGTTAAAGAAACCCGGGCTTCCTTGTACCTATAAAATATGCTTTGATTGTTGTGCCACAAACAAGAGTCTCATGGAAACAAATCCCAGCACAATCATTAAAAAATAAAATAAAAGCTTCCGTTACAAATAGTTTTACACAAACTGTGGAAAAGTGCATTACTCAAAGTGTGGAAGGATTTAGGAGTGCATTACACACAGAGTGCAGGGTTCAGGAATGTGCTATATACAAAGTGCAGGATTCAGGAGTACATTTCGTACAGGGTGCAAGGTTCAGGAGTGCAATACTGACAGAGTGCAAGGTTCAGGAATGTGTTTCATACAGAGTGCAAGGTTCAGGAATGTGTTATGTGCAGAGTGCAAGATTCAGAAGTGCGTTTCGTACAGAGTGCAAGGTTCAGCAATGTGTTACGTACAGAGTGCAAGGTTCAGGAGTTAGTTAAACTGTAAAGACACCAATTAATTAAACATAGCACACCTACCTTCTAAAATCTTGATTAACAGGATACAGGACTCAGAGCCGAGGCAAGAATGCAGGCATCAGATGGATAAGAAATAAGTACAGCCGAGCAGGACATGCAGCAGTGTGAACATCTAGCACAGCCAGGGATTGGCGGGCAAGCTGGCAGGGGTACGGCTGCAATGAGAGAGAGTGCAGCTGTCAAATCCAAACTGTGATGTCGGAGATAAGTGGGGCCGATATGCATTTCAGGGTCTTCGCCTCCTTTGTCAAACAGCCCGTTCATAGTCAAACAACTGGCATTTATACAGTGCCAGCTGGGAAAAGGTGGCAAGGGAACTAATGCATGTGCACCCTCAGCGGTTTATAATTCAGGTTTATTATACACCGCTGTGGGTGCACAGCAATGTATAAATGCCAGCTGTTTGACTATGCACCGGTTGCTTGACAAAAGGGTGGGAACCTTGAAACACATATCAGGCCCCACCCATCCCCAACATCACAGGTTGGATTTGACAGCTGCCCTCTCTCTCATTGTGGTAGTAATCCCTCTCCCCCCTGGCTTGCCCACCAATCCCTGGCTGTGCTGGATGTTCACATTGCTGCAGGTCCTGCTTGGCTGATAGCATATAATAGAGTAATGTGGGACAAAGCTGAACAAAGGTGAAAATGCAGGAAAGCCCAGTCCAATCCAAGATTGTTGGGAGGTATGGCTAGGGCAATGCACAGTACACACAGGCCGAAAATCGTCAGTTTAGCAGGAATTTGCAGACTTTCGGTCTGCGTGTACAGCTGTCTGTTCAACAGAAACTGGTCTAATGACTGGCTTCTGTCGAACGGTCATGCTGGAAAACCTGCATTCAACTTCCTCTCCCATCCCCACCATACGTAACCTTGATGTAGCTGTGTAGGGGATGAGATAAAATGGAGTACTACACAGTGTCACATAGATCTGCTGGGGCTGCTGACATCACATCCAAGATGGCGACACCAAGCAGCAGTCTCAGGGCTTTTAAAAGTCTACTCAAGGGTGGCTTTTACAGCTAAATAACATGCATAAAATATAATAAATGCACAGAAAATGTATTTGGAAGATTGTTATTGAATGCTCTGATGAAAGGGTCAACTAAAAAACTTTTTTTTTTATTTCAGATAGAATGGAAAAGGGTCAGGTTTTTTTTTTTTTTTTTTTTTTTGCTGATTGTGCACCTTCTGAAGAGGTTGTCATCTCATCTTGTGATGTCCCTGTGACAGAAAGTGTAAAGTACCTTGTCAATTCAAAGTCAGAGAGTAAAAAGAAATGGCCAGGATTTAAACCCCTCTCTCACTCAATTATAACAAGTAGCTTTAATTGCTGCATGTGTCCCTGTAGGAGAGCTTCACTTCCTGTACAAGTGGCCACACCGGAAGCAAGACAACAGATTCCTGTCAGGGTCACAGAGACCAAACAAAACCTGTCAGTCTCTAATCCTCTGTATTTTATAAAATCCCACAAATAATCAATCATGTTAAATGCTGATGATGTTATGTACCCCCAATTGTGTACACTTTAAACACTTGCTAAATCTAAAAAAAAAAAAAAAAAACTAATAAAAAAAAAAAAAAAACGGCCTCAATAAAGTAAAGTTCACACTTTCAATTTTCCATGATTTTTTTTGTACATGATTCCAAAAGGACCTGAAATCCACTGTATGCAAGGCTGACTCTAACAGGTTTTTCTTGCAGTCCCATTCCTTCTATAGCATGTACTGTATTTTTTATTTCAAGAGTCATCTTTGAAGTTTAAAGATATCAAAAAAAAATGGTAAGCCTTAATACACCACTTTAATTATAATATTACAATTAGCAGAGGTTATTTAATCTGCCTTGATATTGACTTGCTATAATCCCCTGTATACCAGTATTCCCACTGGGAGAGGGAGCAGTCCTGTCAGTGTGATACTTCCCAGTTCTGCCAGAGTAATGCTGAAAATACAGTTAGAGAATGGGAATACATGGATGAAATCAACCATAAGCTGGTGTTCCTTCACTGTCCACTCACAATCTGGTGTGTGTCCTGGACCCAGCTGTTCTGTCTGGCAGGGGTGTGCGGATGACTAGACTGAATGAATAGATACACAATTCATTGGCAGGTAAAATAGTCCCAATATATGTATATCAGCTGCAAATTTAGCTGTGTATGTGGAGCTTCGGCATCAGATGGTTAAAATCCATGAGCTGTGCTGAGCCACAGAAGGCGTACATTTGCATGCACTGATCAGTGAATTGCGTTACCCAGAAAAGGACTTGTTTGTACCT
This sequence comes from Aquarana catesbeiana, assembly GCF_042186555.1. Taxonomy (NCBI): domain Eukaryota; kingdom Metazoa; phylum Chordata; class Amphibia; order Anura; family Ranidae; genus Aquarana; species Aquarana catesbeiana. The sequence goes on from NC_133324.1 coordinate 413,427,638, forward strand.
TAGTCAGATTTTAAAAATAAAAATAAAAACTTGATATAGTTAAAAGGGACATTCTGATAGCGAAAGTGAATTATTGATGCATTGTTCAAAAAACAATTGTGCATCAGCTTGTATCAGTCCAAAACCAGAATTTTATGAGTTTTCTTATTCAGTGCTTTAAAAAGGTTCAATGTGATTTTTTTTTCCTATGTATCACTATGTACATTATCCTTCTCAGTATTACATCAATTAACCCTAATAGCCATTTATATCACTATATAACCTTAAAGTGTCGCTATAGCCATTTTTTTAAATTTTGGATAGATTGGGGATCCTCTGTTTGGTTTTACTGCTGTCCTTAAAGAGATTTCACCTCACCTTTTTTCTAGGGACAGTTTACCAGACATGAAGTGAAGGAAAATCTGCAAAAGGAAAAAAACACAACAATAAAAAAGCCACAGAGGTTTTAGCATGCCCTTACTTAAAGTGGTTGTAAAGTCATTGTTCACAATTACTGCCAGCGCCTGTTTTTTTGTTTTTTTTCATTCTACAGCTAAATACTTTTTTTCACATCACTGATTTGCAGTCACGTGACCGTCCACCACTCTCTTTCCCCGATCTAAGCACTACAGTGGGAGGGGCTGAGATTCCCCCCCGACGTCAGCCAGGCGGTCACTTGACCGCACATCGGTGATGTGAAATAAGGTATATAGCTGCCACCCGCCGGCCGCCAGTGATCGCTCCACAGAGGTAGAACAGGGATAAGCCTATGTAAACAAGGCAGATCCCCATTCTGGCAGGGAAGTACACAAAGATCTTCTGTTCCTTGTAAGCAGGAACATTCATCTCTGTGTTCTTCCTGTCAGTCCATCCCCCACACAGTTAGAAAACACTCAAACACTTAACCCTTTGAACGCCCCTGTTGTTAACCTCTTCCCTGCCAGTGCCACTTATACAGTGTCAGTGCATTTTTTTAGCACTGATCACTGTATTGGTGTTACTGGTCCCCAAAAAGTGTCACTTAGTGTCAGATTTGTGCGCCGCAGTGTGGCAATCCCATCAAAAAGCGCTGATTGTGGCCATTACCAGTAAGAACAATAAAAAAATTATTAAAAGTCCATAAATCTATCCCATAGTTTGTAGACACTATAACTTTTGTGCAAACCAATCAATATAAGCTTATTGGGATTTTTTTTACCAAAAATATGTAGCAGAATACATATTGACCTAAATTGATGAAGAAACTTGATCTTTGACATTTTTTTGAGGGATTATATTATAGCAGAAAGTTAAAAATATTTTTTTTTTTTCCAAAATGTCGGTCTTTTTTTTGTTTATAGCGCAAAAAAATAAAAAAACGCAGAGGTGATCAAACACCACCAAAAGAAAGTTCTATTTGTGGTACAACATTTCACGGCCGCACAATTGTCAGTTAAAATAATGCAGTGCCGTATCGCAAAAAATGGCCCATTCATTAAGGAGTTAAAGTGGTTGACTTAAAAAAAAATCATTTTACTTTCATATTTGTTGCTGTTACAGAGACTTCCCCTCACTTTCTGTCTTCCTTAGGACAGCGAGTAAAAGAAAATCTCTGTAACAGACCCTAGACAACTTTAAAACCTTACAGGGGTTCTAATCCATCCCTACTCTATCCAAAACCAAAAAGAAAAATGTGGCTGTTCATGCACTTTAGGATGTTCGCACTACAACAGAGAGCTGCATTTTTCTACATAAGAAAAATGCAGCTCTCCGAAAGGGCACACAGAAAGCAATGGTTTTCTATGTGCCCCATTCACACTTACCCATAGCTGTCACCTCTGGAGCAGAGCGGTGCGGAAAACTTGCAACACTGCTGCAGTTTTTCTCACCACTCTACGAGCCAGCATTTTTATGTGTGGTCGCTCAGTTGAGCCGCCGTACATAGAAATGAATGGACTGTCACAAAGTGATATTCCATAAAGTTAAAGTTGTTCCCCCACTGCCAGCAGTTGCAATCATTACCCACAAAGAAAGGAGTTTTTTTTGGTCTGCAGGTAATGTGAATGTGCCCTAAAAAAGATAATATAGTCTATACTGTTCATAATAACATTTCTGAACTGTTACAAGTTTATACTGTGGATACAATCTATAGACAGTCATATTGGGCCTCTTTTGTCCAACTGCTTGAAATAAGAACCATTTCCCCATAGTAACCAGCCAGTTTCAAGCCTGTGCTTTAAATGAAAGTTGAAAATGAAAGGAACGTCTCACTTTGATAAAGGCGGTTAAATACTTTCAAGGGACCACTACATACTGACGATCATTTATTAACATTTTATAAACAGAAATTGTGTTGTTCTATAGCAGAGGTGGACAAACTGCAGCTATCTAGCTGTTGAAGAACTACAAGTCCCATCATGATTCTGGGAGTCATGCTTGTAACTGTCAGTTTTTCTCTGCCTCTTGGGTCATGTTTATAACTGTCGGTGTAGCAATGCCACATGGGACATGCAGTTCCACAGCAGCTGGAGAGCCGCAGTTTGCCCACCCATGCCCTATAGCAATATCCTTATTTAAATGTCATTTTTCCAGTAAAGTTTTGAAACTGGGGTGAAAGGCAGACAGTTCTCAAATATCTCACCCTGACAAATAAGCCTCATTATAAAGTTTTTAAGTGGAGAGGAGCTCAGGTGTCCTCCAGACTCATCTATATCCAAAAATGAAAGTTGTGCTAATTTTTAGTCCAATCAGCTGCAGGCCTGGCAATTCAATACCCCACCGTGTACCTAAACAAAAGAACAGGGTGCTGATGAGGTCAGTACCCTTATGCAAAAACACAAGCCCATGTTTAGTCAATGTCATTGAGTAAATATGGTCATGTGTCCATTTTCGGGTGTGGGCAGCAATGCAAATGCTCCCAGGACCGTTGGTCCCCTACTGTCCCCTTCACTGATGTTCTCTTTTGGATTCTGAGAGGATCCCGCTGGATGGGATCCAATAGGATATCTATGTTAAAGTGGAAAGTGCACTGTGAAATGGAAAAAGTAAAGAACTGTGTGCTAGGACAGCAAGGCTTACACACAACATTCTTCTTCCAGCATTGAGAATGTCCATTCCAGCTAAGAGGGGATAGAAGGGAAAAGCAAATGGCAGGATCTCTGTTTATTCACAGAACACCTTGCATTCTGTGAAAAGAAAACATGGCTTGTTGTGAATCGACAAGGGGAGAGAAAGAGTAGTGGGAAGGACATTTTTTTTTTTTTTTTATTGTACTACAGCTGGAACTATCAGCTAGAGGTCCAGAAAAAGAGCACTATATTTAAAAGAGAATTATAAGATTTTTTTTTTTTTTTTTTAATCATACTAACCTTGGTGATGGCAGCATCAGTCCAATGCTGTATCTGTCCGCCCTCGGCTCTGAAACTGAGAACCGAGCAATCAAACACCACTCATCACTCGGTTCTCACAGCTCTCTAAGCAGAGAGCTGGTGACTGTCAGTCACCGACTCTCTGCTCTGCCCCCTCCCCCCTCCACTCACTGGAGTGATGGGCTGTGGAGGGAGTCGGAGCGGCTGGCTCAGGCTCTCAGCGGTTTGCTGAGAGCCTAAGCCGGGTGTCGGGCCTGGCATGTTGGCAGATCCCAACCATATGGTCGCGATCTTTCCTGAGCCTGGACTGGCTCTGTGACGTCAGATGTCAGCTGTGTGCTGTGTGCTGTCTGCTAAAAATGGGTCACAGAAGTTCAGTATGAACTGCACTCTTGAGATCCACAGGAGAAGTACAGCCAAATGAGCTCTGGCTGTACTTCTCCTTTAATATTCAACATGTGTAAAACAATAATTTCTACAATAATCAGCAGTGCTACAGTCCTATCATACACTGTAGTAGGGTTAACTTACTTGTGGTCTGTCCATAAAGATTTCCCTTGAGTTCCACTTTATATATCTAAGTTTTTTCTACATTGTTTTGTTTGTTTTTCCTTTGCAATTTAGCAGCAAGAGGGAAAGGGGGCAAGTTACCATACAGTACACACTGTATAATGGTTAATTTGTTTTACCTTAAAGGACCACTTGAGCCCCTGACACAATTTTAAACAGTGCAGAGACATTGGGGGTTATTTACTAAAGGTAAATTCACCTTGCACTACACTGAAAGTGCACTTGGAAGTGCAGTCGCTGTAGATCTGAGGGGGAGATGCATGGAAAATAAAAAGCAGCATTTTAACTTGTACATGATTGGATGATAAAATCAGCAGAGCTTCCCCTCATTTTAGATATACTCTTCAGATTTACAGCGACTGCACTTCCAAGTGTACTTGCAGTGCACTTGTAGTGCAAAGTGGATTTTCCTTTCGTAAATAACCCCCACTGGCTGTTTGTCCCAGCACCATTTTAAAATGGCATCTGATCCTGTCAACAATAAGGCCTCCTTCACACGGGGCTTACTGAAGCAGAGCTGTGTTTACCTGCATAGGGGTGCACAGCTGTTCTGTGCATCCAGATACAGGCAGTCCCATTAATGTCAATTGGGACGCAGTGGCTACATGGACGCAGCTGCTGCTCCAAATTTGACATCTGTGTGGGTGGGGGTAAGCACAGACCAGTCACAGAACACCTTGTTTTCTGGGCAACATGTAATAAGTAAACACATTTTATGAATGGAGGAGGGAAAGTGAGAGTGACCAACACAGTCTTCATTGTATGCAATGTACTAGTGATAGGAGCGCTTTTACCTAACACAGCAGCATCCACCAACAGGACACACATCATTAAGGGTAGCTAATTCTTAATAGGGCCTGGAGTGTAATTTTCAGAGCCAGAATTTTGGCATTTATAGTGGTGTCAAAATGAATAAAAATTTGATTTTTTATCTAACACTGTGACATTTACCATTAAAGAACAGAACAAAATATTACAGCGCACACATGCAAAAATGACATTTACCTCCTGCAAGGCTATTTAAAGTACCCCATTATCAGTGGGACCTACACTATCCATAGAATGGAAGATCCTGCTTCTCTAAACCATGGGTTACTAAACTAAAGGACACCTCCTATAACACAGGTGGACACTAATATATAGGAGGAGTCCTTTATTTCTCCCATATAGAGGAGTGTATTTCTCCCATGGTTTAGAGAAGCAGGATCTTCCATTCTATGGATAGCGTAGGACCCACTAACAATGGGGTACTTTGTTGCAGTAAGTGGGTTTAAGCACCATATAGCCATATGGTGTGACTAAATCACCATATTTTTTGAAAATGTTCAGGTGTTTTAAATAGCCTTGCAGGAGTTAAAATGTCATTTTTGCATGTGTGCAATGTAATATTTTGTTCTGTTTATATGGTCTTATGGCTGCACCATCTTTAATGCATCTTTTTGTTTGTTTATTTACCAGTGGAGTACACATCATGCAATGATTACTACACCAATTCATGCAAGTATGTGATCATATAAAAAAAAAACTAGCATAAGCACCTGAATTTGACTTGGTACTAGGCCTTTCACAAAGCCCTGTACAACAGAGCACAGCCTGGTTGAGGGAGAAAAGAGTCAGAGTCATTCAGTTGTACTGTTGTGCTCATGTGCTAACAAGAAACAAGATGACAAGAGGAGGGAAACAGAGGGAAGAGATGACCCAATCAGTTTACTACTTCTCCTTTACTGTCCAGTCACAGACTATATCAGTTAATTATAGAATAGAACTTTTTCCAGGCTGGCTGTGCTCCTAGCAGCATTGTGTAAGGCCAGCCATACATGGAGTGAATTTCTTTCCTGCAACCACGGGTAGCAGAAACGAAATTTGCTTGAATACCCCATCAACACAGACAACGTTGCTGCAGAAATCCCTCCTGCCAGGCCATTGTCTTTTCCCGCGGCCTGCTTTACATGGGTCATACCATTCGTACACTTCGAAAATGGTTTGGGGAACATTGGAATCTTGTAGAAAAGAGCATTGATAAACAATGTTCTGAGACATTTCAAAGAATTTCACAAACAGTCATCCTTAGGATTACGTGTTTGGGTTATAGAGGCCATTCCCAAAACATTTCCTACTGCTGAACGTTATAAAAGATTATGCGAGAGAGAAAATTGGATTTATTCCTTGGATTCCTTATCGCCAGTAGGCCTCAATTAAGGTATTGAAGTTAATACTCTATTATAGTAACAGAGTAACACTTTAATATTATTATAATAGCATCTTCTCTATTAACCAGTTTATTATTAATTTGTTGAGCAATTTTTTAAGGAATTTTTTAAGAAGTTTTAAGAAGTTTTTTGAATATCCCCATCTGACCATTATGCTGCCCTTAGGTTAATTCTTATATAGATAGATAGATAGATAGATAGATAGATAGATAGATAGATAGATAGATAGATAGATAGATAGATAGATAGATAGATAGATAGATAGATAGATAGATAGATAGATAGATAGATATAGATATAGATATAGATATAGATATACCATATATATATATATACACACACACACACATACACATGTGTGTATATATATATATTTTAAATTTAATTTCATTTTTATTGATTTAATGTACAAATAGAGGTATTTTTGTATTATATCATATATTATATATTTTTTATTATTTATATTTATTCTAATATGGTTGCTTTCTAGACTTAGAAAATCTTAGTTCCATCATTCATTTTAATCCATGGCCTAATTATTTGGGTTATATTTTACCACGTATAGAAATACATATAGAGGAGTAAGTACACCTGTACAAAACTTATTGTATATAGGGAGAAATTATGTATACGATATGATATATTATGTGGTATGCCAAAACCTATTATTATTAATTTAAATTGAGATTAAAATTAGGATTTGGTTTAAAATGAATGATGGAACTAAGATTTTTACTATGATACCTACTCCTGAGGACCAGTAGGATCATGATATACCATTGCCAGATAAATCATGATCCTACTGGTCCTCAGGAGTAAGTATCATAGTTCAATAGTAGCCGTTTATTAGTTAATGCAGTGTCTTAGCTGTGATATCGTATTATTGCTATTATTATTATTGTTTTTATGTCGCCATGGTTACCCGTTATGTGAGCCCATTTAGTATAGTGTGTGTGTGTGTGTGTGTATAATAACCCCATTCAAAGATGGCCACCAGTGAAGCCTGAGGAAGGAGAACGCATGCTCCAAACGCGAAGCACCACCTGCTGACTTGACCGGGAAGTGACGCCGCCTGTGTGCACCGCTGATCATTGTTCCAGTCATCCGGAAGCGCTGTGAACTAACAGTGTGGCTGGAGGATGGCCAGATTGAGGACCAACATCTGAGCCAGTGACGCCAGCGTTCACCCGGGAGTCAGAGCAGATGAACTATATTCCATGCCTGAACATATCACTCTTTTGTGAATATAGTTATATCTATTGTTTACAATTAAAACTGTTTACCTGCTGCACTTAGAGGGCACTGTTCTTTGTCCTTCTTATATTCCAGTGTTTTTCCTTCCAAAACTTCTGTACTGGCAGCCTCTTGAGGACAGCATAAAAGCTATCCTTATATGGACTTAATTTTATGGACTTGTCTTATTGCCCCTTTTTAATCCACCCCATATCCATTTATATGTAACAACACTTCCATATCCAGATTGCACCATATTACCCCACTGTCTGAATGTAAAGGACTATCCTATGCCCCATATACTGTGATGAGAAACATGTAATTTAGTGACTACTAAATATGTTGCAAAGAACAAGTATCTTACACATACAGGTACTCCTCACTTAATGACCAGGTTCCGTTCCAACAACCAGGTCTTTAAACGAATTGGCTGTTAAAGGAGGAGTCACACGTAATCAATATTTTACGCATTCTTAACCACTGTGCTGTACTGTATTGTGAAAAAAAAGTCTAAACACAAAACTCCAGCTCAATAACGTTGTTTTAATTTGCATAAGTACAGAACATAAATGAAAATTCTGTACTGTACTGTACAATACAATGATGTATAGCACGTCATTTGGGTTGGGAGAGCTAATCATATGTCCGAGTGGTCGTTAAACAGGTAAGTTGTTAAATGAGGAGTATCTGTAGTATGGCGGTGTTGGATCACTAAATACAGTTTATTTGTATAGGTATTTTCACCTTTTTTAAAGTACACAATAGTCACTTATTTTCACAGGATTATTATTTATACCATAGATTTATTTAAAAAGATTAACTACAGGACTGATTATGAATATAAAAGAGATCACATGCGATATTTACACATGCAGTACATATTTGTATGTAAAATATAAATGCTAGATCATGTGTTTGCATATACTCTCAGAGCTACCATGCACACTGTTTGTACATAAATAAATAAACATTTTAAATGATAGGTGGATAAAAGACAAAGGTCGTTGAGATGATCCGTTGTTTAAAATATATATTGAAATGATAGATATATGCACTACCTGGTGGAATGGAGATGGAAAAAGTCCCAAAAAAGTAATTTTACCCAAGTCCTATTTTCTGATTTATTTATCTTACGGCTTAAATTCTTGCCTAACCTGCTTTTTTCATGCTATATATTGCAAGCAACTAGACACATATGCCCTGTATATACAATAATGTTTCAGTTTATCTAATACCATTCACCTTTGTTTATTATTCAATGACAATGTCCACACACTGACAATCACACTGAGCAATAGGCTATTTACTGAGAGGAAGACTATATTAAAGCATAAACCCATTGAAATGTATTATTCTGCCATCTGAGGAACAGTTCTTTTAGCCTACTGTTCCCGTTTTCAAAAGTGGAAGATGTTTATTACAGAAAGAAAAGACCCACGTTTACTTAGATAAATGACAATGAATATCTCTTTTTCCCTATGTATGATTATTGAAGTTATAGCATCTACAAATGCACCTAAACTACAATTCAGTAGTAGCCATTCTGAAGCAACATTTCTAGGATTACCAATGACTCCTTTCCAATCAATGATGAGAATTTTTGAAAACTTTGTCTTTTTTTTTTTTTTTTTAATCAAGAGCTTGCTTGTTGTTAGAGCTTTTTTAAAAACATTTGGGCTAACACACAACAAATGCATGGGACAGCATGATAAATGCAGCACTCGCTCTATACAACTCAGAGTACAGGCCCAAACTTCGATGTTACGGTTGTGATGAAATTAAGTTGCAACAAAGAAACACGTGAAAAAAAATCTTAATGCATATAGACTATACATGGACAATAGATACTACTGCAGTCACGCAAAGGGCGGAAAATGGTAGTTCATTTTTAAAATATTGCAAACACACCCCAAAACAAAGCAAAAATGGTAATACAAAAAGTATATGTTTTGTATTGCCTCACTATACAAAACACTGTCAGACAAAATTTTTTATAAAGTGTTATTTCGGGCAAAACGACAGAATTATTGCAAGAGTAAAGGGTGGGGATTTGTTCTGTCTGAGTTGAAGAGGTATGTTTTCCCGGTCTCCTATTTCGCTGCCAAAATAAACTTAACAACAAGTTTTACCTTATACAATACTGAAGTGTTTTGCATAAAATTACATTTTCAACTGTGCAATCTGAAAGAGATCCATCAAATACAGTTTGTCAATGGGGATTTCAGCACAGTATTAGCAATATGACAGCAAACAAAACAAGTAAAAATAGTCAAGTTCTTATGCCTCTTTCAACAGCATATGTTGTGTTTATAGCAGATTTGTGTATGATACTAATAAAATAATAGAACAGCATATTTTGCCTTTCCCTCAACTGCAACTGTAAGCAAATACAGGTATACCTTATTAGTAAGAACTCCTATAGTAAGCACACGTTAGAGGAATTAATCATTCATTCCCTGAAGACTGCTTATGTATTTCATCGGGCCATTATCTGATCTGAATAACAAGAACAATTGCATAATAAAGCACATAACTGCTGATACAAGCAACTTCTGAGTCTCTAGTTTACAAAGCAACTTCCCTTGATTATTAAAGACAAATGTAATTTTAAGATTATTCCTAAAAAGTGGCAGCATTCCAGTTTTGCATTCTTCTATATGCAGAGCGATTTCACATTGGCTAACACTGCAGGGGGCAGCAATCTAGGTCATAGTCAAACAATATTATGGTCTGAAATACACAAATGCAAAATCTTAATCACTTCACACCATGAAGGCATGCACAATAATAAGGCTGTGTGGGTACATTATTTTATATTAAAGGGATTGTACAACAAGGTGAAAACCTATATGATAACAATCAAACAGTGATAGTAAAGATGCCGGAATCATGATTCCCTACCCTACTGTAAAAAAACTGCAATACAAGCACATTGTCCATATTACATAAAAGGGTGATATCCGTGGTCCAAAAAGTTCAAAGTACTTAAAAAGACACAATTTTCTAAACTGCAAGTGAGGTCTACTACACTGACTCATTTTGTTTATGAATTCCCAGATGGGCAGAGTTTATCTGATAGTTTATCTGATAGTAATATTTTGCTTAATTCTTGAATATATATACACACATATGTTATATATATATATATATTTATATTTATTTTTATTTATATATACATACACACACACACACACACACACACACACATATATGTGCATGTGTTTGTTAATACATACATGCCCTTAAACCACCTGCCTACCACCGCTGCCTCTGGTCATGTCAGTTTTTATTCTTAAGAATGTGCTCCACTTTTTACTTTTGAGCTGGCAAATTAGCCTTTTACACTGTAAATAACAATTTAATCTTAAAAAGAAAAAAAAAGTAAATAAAAGGAGGTAAAAGAAAGATAACAACACTTAAATGCCATCAACGGTGCTATTATTCTGTCTATTCATTAACTTTGCTTTGATTAGGGCATACAATATTAAAATGCGTGATTAAAGTTAATAGGGTTTATTAACTTTGAGAACAAAACTTTACTGGGTGTAATGGATTGGGCTGTTAAATTAAAGCAGCAACCAATTCATGTTAATAGCAGTTGAACAAGCCTCTTTTTTTTTTTCAATCTACTTTTGAGTTACTAAAAAAAGGCAAACCTGGCATCCACACTTTCAGCACGTATAAGTCACAAATGCTTGCATCATAATCACTGTGTAGTCCCTTAAAGTGGTTTGTATAAGTCTATATAGACAATAAGTCACAGCCCTTGTTAGTGTATCAATAATGCAGAAATGTAAATGAGTGCATTAAGTATGAGCATACTGGTAATGCTTGGATCCAATAGTTACGATACTACATTAGACATTTAATTAGCATCCCCTCAGCCCCAGATGTAAGAGCCATATGGTTACATAACCAGGGGATGTATCCACTCTGACAAGGCTTATGTTTTAATATCCACATTTAAGTCTGAAATAGAGGAAATGCTAGTCTAATATGATATGGCTTAATGTTTTTTTTTTTTTTTTTCCAGCACGCTGCTGAATGTGCAGGATTCTGTTCTCAAAGGGGAAAAGGCTTTGCAAAGTTTAATAGGAAGAGAGGAAGCACCATGTATAACATCTGACAGGCAAAAAGCAAGGACTGACCATGGGCTGCATCAGCTACTTATTAAACATAGCCTTCTTTCTTTCTGTTGTTAGGCTCTGCGGTACGTTAGGTGCCAAAATTTGCACGACTTGTTCAGCTTTGAAGAAACAGCCGGCTGAAAGTATATTAGCACAAGCAGTAAACAAAGGGAATGACAGAGCTTAGGAGCACAGAAATATTAGTGTGCACACTGTAAAAGAAAACCAATGGTGTAACATTACCCTAAAAAAAAAATAATAACAACAGGGAGAGCAGTTTCTGCTGCCCAATCTCCAAAGCAACTCCAAGTCCAAGTTCTCAGCCAGTCATCAGCCCCATCATCATTCACCTTATGCATCCCACAGAAGAACAGCAAGGTAAAAAAAAACAACTCTTTGCTACTTACTAGTGCAGCCGGAAACGCTTTCCTTGGGAAACTCAGAGGGCTCTTATTGTCGTCTTTATCCTCCCAGACCAGAGTAACGAGCTTTTATTCCACACAGAGGCAAAGTATGAACTGTAAGAGAGAGAGAAGAGAACACATGGGTATCAGCCTCCTCCTGGCTTTATGTGCTTCTTCCCACCTGTACTGTTCTCTGGATGCTGCAAGATGTTTGCCTTTCTTTGCTCATTTCCCTTTTTAGTCCCATCAATGCGAAATGACCCACATTAGAAAATAAAGTGCTTTTTCCTTTTTTTTTTTTTGCAAAGCTAGGTACAGTACCTGCACTCTCCCCCGCTGATGCTGGTAGCCAGGGAGAGAAAGAGAGTGGAGGAGGGATGAAGACTGAGTGGAAGAGCAAGAGGGAGGGGGTGGAGGGAGAGGATGACTTGGGAAGGGTAGTCACAAAAAGTGAGAGAATCCTCAGTGATGAGATAGGGAGACAGTGAAGGGAGATGGGAGGAATGATCCAGGGCTGCTGTCACAGAGAAATACACATGCTGCTGCTGCTCCTTCCTGCTGTATGAGAGGACAACGAGAGAGGAAGCATCCCTATCTTTCACATTCATCAGCACTGCTGTGTCGGATTTGGTTTCCCATCAGAATCTGTTACAGCTCAGCACGGGAGCGTGCATGGCAGCTGTCCATGGTTGTGATATTCTCTTGCCAGGAAACTGTTCTACACACATTCATACTTCAGTGCTATTATAGCGCTTGATGTTTACAGGAGGGACATCAGCCTTCATTATCTGCTGCTTATTCTGGAAGTAGTAAATAAGTTCATCTATTTCTTACTCTCCCAATAAAAGGCTTTCTGCAAGACTTTGAACATGAATGGACAGTTAGAGGGATGTTAATGGAGCATATCTGTGATTTGGGGATTTTATTTTTTGTTCTAGCTTTGTTTTTTTTGTTTTTTTAATAAAAGGGATTATTATTATTATTATTATTATTATTATTATTATTATTATTATTATTATTATTATTATTATTATTAATGTTATATATGTATTGTCTTTATCTATCTAGTCTATCTTATCTATCTTATCTATCTATCTATCTATCTATCTATCTATCTATCTATCTATCTATCTATCTATCTATCTATCTATCTATCTATCTATCTATCTATCTATCTATTCTTATCTATCTATCTATTCTATCTTATCTATCTATCTATTCTATCTTATCTATCTATCTATCTATCTATCTATCTATCTATCTATCTATCTATCTATCTATCTATCTATTCTTATCTATCTATCTATCTATCTATCTATCTATCTATCTATCTATCTATCTATCTATCTATCTATCTATCTATCTATCTATCTATCTATCTATCTATCTATCTATCTATCTATCTATCTATCTATCTATCTATCTATCTATCTATCTATCTATCTATCTATCTATCTATCTATCTATCTATCTATCTAATTAGATTTCCCATCCTTCCTTCTACTTTTACACCACTTCTGGTGAAATAAAACATTTGTTTGATGTATAAAACTCATACAGTGCACATTTTTACTTTATTTCTTTGCTCCTGGCACTGACTTGTGCATTATTAGAAATAATACTAGAATTACATTCACACCTATCGCAAATAGTACCCCAGAATAGGTAATAGAAGTAAGGAAAAAAAATCTCCCTATGTTTATACCTATATATTTAAGCTTATCTTCGATATCATTGTCTTGCAAATAGAAGAGTATAATAAGCGTGTGTGTGTGTGTGCGCGTGTGTCCATATGTGGTTCCTACTGGCGTTTTACTCTTAAAATTCAACACTTTTTAAATCTAGGTATGACATCTGCTCATGTAACCCTCCCTCATGCCTGACATTACCATCTACCGGATGTTAAAATGTATATAAATCATAGGCCTATTTCTGTCTATTCCTGGGACCCACTAGAGACATGCTCAGAAAGAGGTTGCCTCTGGTAGCTGTCCCTTGGAGAAAACAATCCTTTACAAACTGTGACTTTTCCTCTTCACATACCAATGTTAATCAAACATGGACATGTATTCAGCGTTGTATCTTTTTCCCTCTGTATTGATTTCCGTATTTTCAACCCATAATACATGGATGTGTACAGGTCACTCATATATAAAAAAAAAAAAAAAGACTGGCTTTGTGTTCTGTGTCCATCACAATGCTATTGTAAATAAGACTCAATTCATCTTCAGGGATTCATTGCAAGCAGATGGAGTCTTCCAGCTCATGACTTCATTTCCAGCCCCAACATCAGGCTAACTTTCAGAGGACAATTTGCACAGCAGAAAACAAGCAGAGCTGAGACTGCAGGAAGTCAACGACTGAACAATACATGTTATAAACAAGATAACCAAATTATATTACAAGAGTATACTGTACATGTCTTAATTCACTTTTTATTACTTGAGCTGATCTGTAGAGCTTGCCTTTCTAATTGCTCCAAGGCATGAACAGTCTTCTGATTAGAATGGATCAACAGCTTAATAGATTAATTCCTAAAAATCTATCACAAATCTGAACCTTAATATCATAATATGCATATATATAATATTTGTACTGCTAATAGTAAAAATAAATATCATTATTGTTATTATTATCATTATTAGTAGGTAATAAAGTAGTCGGTATGGACTTTGTTGCCTAGACTATAGATTTTATTCACACTGTTGAAATATATTAGACCTCATTCGCAATGACAGATTGGCCATGGTGCGGCAAGTATACTCCAGATATCTGTGGATGAGAGCCCAGGTGTTTGAGGACAGCTGTGGCTAGGAAGCCTGTACAAGTGAATGGCAACCACACATTGAGTGATTATATGCAGTTAGGGACAGATTATCATCCAGATTCAGTGGGGTTGATTTACTAAAACTGGAGAGTGCAAAATCTGGTGCAACTGTGCATGGTAGCCAATCAGCTTCTAACTTCTTGTTCAATTAAGCTTTGACAAAAAAAATGGAAGTTGACTGGTTTCTATGCAGAGCATCTAATTTTGCACTTTTCAGTTTTATTAAATCAACCCCATTGTGTTCGGGGCCAATCATCTATTCCTAACTGCATATACTGCTCAGTGATTCAGTTCTTAGAGCAGCGGAAAGCTACAGCCCCTGCCAGCCTGTAGGTGACTTTTACAGACGTTCTAGCTGCAGCTGTCATCTGAGCTCCTGGCTGCAGATATCCACAATATACTCTCCACACCATGGCAAATGTGGCCATATGAATGAGGCTTTAAAGGTTAAATGCATGCATGGGCAAGATTATATTGAAAAATAAAAATATATGGGACCACCAGGTACCATGGGAGGTGTACCCCTCCAAACAAAATCCAGACAGGTGTCCCACAAGCTACATAGTTAAATACAAATAGAGCAAATAGTAGATCCAGATCACCACAGAGAGCAATGAGCCTTACCTAATGTTCGTAATATCAAAATTAATTTAGACAAATTCCATGCAATAAGTATACTGTACACACAAGAAGCACATCCATCCCCTGCACATACAATTTGTGCAATGTTGTTCCCCATAGCAAATCGCACCTTTACCCCCCAGTATAAACCATCTACCCTTGCTGGTGAGCTATTGACCCATGCCCACCCAAAATTGGATGGTGCAACTCTGCGTTGATACTTAGAAAAAATTAAGCATGACTGGAAAAATGATTGCCTGTACTTCGCACATCCAAAGCAAATATTGTGTCCCAAATCATTAAACCAAATGTTATATATAAAAGTGGCTGAGCAGGCTCTCCTAATCGAAAGGTTTATTTCCAAAAACAGAAAAAGAATGGTAATACAGTATGCATATAGCAGCAAAGAAGACTCAAGTGATGAAAGGCAGCATGAGCCATGCAAAGCAGACAAGGTTGGCAGCAGAAGCAATATCTGGTACGTGCAATGGTCTTAGAATTTTGGACACTTAACTTAGAAGGGAGTGTCTTTATTTATGACCGGTTTTCCAGTAATTAGTTGATCGATTTATTGTGTGATCCTCATAAACAACCGTGTGCATATTTCACCAAATACTGTGCAATCCCCTTCACCAACATTGTATATACTCTCACCTCCAGTATTTGACCCAAAAATATTTTAGGTCAAAACGCACTTTTCCACTTTAACCAGGGTTAGTATAGTCACAATTACTCTCCAGCTCAGGATCTCCACTAGAACTCAATCCATGTCCATTCTCATGACCCTTTAAGGATAATTTCACCTTGTCGGGCAAAATTTCACTTTTCATAATAAATAGAAGTGGTTTCCAATGCCATTTCTGACCCAGGTTTTCCAATGTGCTTTTCTCTCACTTACCTCATCCACAGGATGTTTAAAATCTTTGTCAGTTTATTTGTATTTTTGAAAGGATTTCCAGATTCCATTACTTCCTATAGATTGTCTCTCAGCTTTCACTTCCTGTTAGATCATCTCTCAGAAGCCTTCACTTCACCTTGTTGCATCACAGAAGAGGGTGTGATAGGGTGTGTTCATCATTCTGGACCACGCCTCCCTCATCACAATACTACCTTCCACCCACTTCCTATACAATTTGATTGTACAATCTCCTTTAGATCCACCATCAGCTATGTAGTACAAGGGCCTGTCTGATTTGATACAAATTGAATGGATTGGAAAGGTGGGTCCCCATATTTCATAGTTCAGGTAAATCTAAAGGAAATTGCACAGAGATTGTACAATCAGATTACATAGTATATGGTCATCTTTATACAAGTACATAGGAGGGAGTGTACAAGGACCCTCAGTTGTCAAGCCCCGTTCACACCCCCATGCAGTGAAAACTCACATTCCAGCAGCGTTGGTTTTGGGTGTTTTGGAGGGTTTTCACTAGTCACACATTGGGCACCCCATTTACTTGAATGATCTGCCCACTTTTTTTTGGAGCGGAGCGTGGTGTGTTACCACAGTTTTTGGTGTGTTTGCCACACTTGCCTTTAACCACTTCAGTACAGAACATTTATACACCCTTCCTGCCCAGATCAATTTTTAGCTTTCAGCGCTCTCACACTTCGAATGCCAATTACTCAGTCATGCAACACTGTACCCAAACACATTTTTTATCATGTTTTTCATACAAATAGAGCTTTCTTTTGGTGGTATTTAACCAGTTAAGGACTAGCCTCATTTTGGATGGTGTTTACATGGAGGTGTTTACATATTCAAAGTTTTTTTTGCTAGAAAATTACTTAGAACCCCCAAACGTTATATATTGTTTTTTTTCCTAACACCCTAGAGAATAAAATGGCGGTCAATGCAATGCTTGTTTTCGCACCGTATTTGCGCAGCGGTCTTATAAGCAACAGTAAAGTTAGACAAATTTTTTTATATTGTGAAATATAATGTTACGCCAAGTAAATTGATACCCAACATGTCACGCTTCAAAATTGCGCCCGCTCGTGGAATGGCGTCAAACTTTTACCCATAAAAATCTCCATAGGCGACGTTTAAAAAATTCGACAGGTTGCATGTTTTCAGTTACAGAGGAGGTCTTGGGCTAGAATTATTGCTCTCACTCTACCGGTCGTGGCAATACCTCACATGTGTGGTTTAACCACCGTTTTCATATGTGGGCACTACTCACGTATGCGTTCACTTCTGCGCGCGAGCTCGTCGGGATGGGGAGCTTTAAAAAAATTTTTTTGTTTTCTTATTTATTTTACTTTATTTTATTTTTTCACTGTTTTTTTTTTTTTTTAAATTTGGATCACTTTTATTCCTATTACAAGGAATGTAAACATGTCCTCTTAAATATGAGATCTGGGGTCAAAAAGTCCTCAGATCTGATATTTGGACTTAAATGCAAAAAAAAAAAAAAAAAAGTAATTTGAAAAAATGACAACAAAAAAATATGCCTTTAAGACGTATGGGTGGAGCTGACGTTATGATGTCGCTTCCATCCTCCTATGGTGTGGAGATGGGTGGGGGCCATCTTCCACTCACTCGTCTCCATACCACAGACGTGACAGGTCCCGATCGCCTCCGCCACTACCGACAGCTCCGGTAAGCATCGGAGGGCGTGGAAGAGCAGCGGGAGGGGGGTGGCACCTCTCCCACCGCCGATAATGGTGATCTCATGGCAAATCTGCCGCAGAGACCACCATTATCGTACACAGAACCGCTGGCTCTAAAAATGGATACTGTCACGGACAAATACTCACTGAGGCCGAGATGCCGAGAGCGGCTCGCCCTTACGACCACGCGCACCCAGACCCCCGAAATGGGTACGGAAGGCTGAGGGCACGCGGAGGCACGGGCTTCCGGTAGGATAGTGGGTACCAAGGCTGGAAGCGGGTGTCTTGGGATCCGCAGAAGCAGAGCTGAAAATACAAGCAGAGGTTAGGGAACAAGCAGGTAGAAATCAGGGTATCACAAGATCCAGCAGAGCGGTGGTTAAGCAGGCCAGGGTTCGGTGCACAGATCAGGCAGGTATAATCAAGATAGTCCAGCAAAGTGGTAGTTAAACAGTCCGGGGTTCGGTACACAGATCAGGCAGTAAGTACAGGGACAATCCAGGAGAGAAGTGGTTAACAGTCCAGGGTTCGGTACACAGATCAGGCAATAAGTACAGGGGCAATCCGGGAGAGTAGTGGTTAACAGTCCAGGGTTCGGTACACAGATCAGGCAATAAGTACAGGGGCAATCGGGGAGAGTAGTGGTTAACAGTCCAGGGTTCGGTACACAGATCAGGCAATAAGTACAGGGGCAATCCGGGAGAGTAGTGGTTAACAGTCCAGCTGAGGGTTCGGTACACAGAGACAGGCAGATCACAGGGTAACACAGGCTCAGGGAACAGGGAGAGCTGACGACAAACCAGCAACCCGACTGGGCGCTGGAGCCGTCAGATATAGTTTCCCTGCCCGGCGAGCGCATCAGTGTGATGCGCTACCGGGCACCCGCACGGGCGACGGCGCGCACACGAGGACCGCCGTGCACCCGCGCGCACCGCACCATCAGGCCGCGGACGGGTGTGCGGCGAAGCGCCCGTCCCGTGCACATGCGCACCGGAGCCCGGCGAGCGGAGAGGCTCCCTGGCTCCTGACAGATACCTTGGTTGTGGCAGCATCTTCACCTTCAAAGAAATGACGTATATATACAGTGGCCGGTCGGTAAGTGGTTAATCACCACTGGGTTTTTTATTTTTTGCGACATAAGTGAAAAAAGAGCAAAAATTTTGAAAAAAAACCCACTTTTTTTTAGTTTCTATGATAAAATTTTGCAAATAAGTAATTTTTGTTCATAAATTTGGGGCAAAGTTTATACTGCTACATCTCTTTGGTAAAAATAACCCAAATTAGTGGATATTATTTAGTCTCTGTGAAAGTTATAGATTCTGCAAGCTATGGTGCAAATCACTGAAAATTGATCACACCTGATCACACCTGATGTACTGATGGCCTATCTCATTTCTTGAGGCCCTGAAATGTCAGGAAAGTACAAATACCCCTCAAGTGACCCCTTTTTGAAAAGTGGACAGTCAAAGGTATGTAGTAAGAGGCATGGTGAGTTTGTTGAAGTTGTAATTTTTTCCCACAATTCTTGGGAAAATTAAGAATTTTTTTTTCACAAAATTGTCATAACAACAAATTATTTCTCGCACACAGCATATGCATACTTCCAGTTACACCCCAAAATACATTCTGCTACTCCTCCCGAATATGGCGATACCACATGTGTGTGACTTTTACACAGCCTGGCAACACAGAGAGGTCCAACATGCAGGGAGCACCATCAGGGGTTCTAGGAACATAAATTACACCTCTAATTTCCTAACAACCTATTACATTTGTGAAGGCCCTGGAGCACCAGAACAGTGGAATTACCCACAAAATGACTCCATTTTGGAAAGCAAACACCCCAACATCTATTCTATGAGGCATAATGAGTTTTTTGAACGGTTCATTTTTTTCCACAAATCGGAAAACATTGAAAGAAAATTAAAACGTATTTTTTTTCACACAAAGTAGTCAGTTTATAAGATATTTCTAACTCAAAGCATGTATATAGCAAAAATGACACCCCAAAACACATTCTGCTACTCCTCCTGAGTATGGCGATACTACATGTGTGTGACTTACACAGCCTGGCCACATACAAAGGCCTAACATGCAGGGAACACCGTCAGGTGTTCTTGGAGCATAAATTACACCTCTAATTTCCTAACGACCTATTACACTTTTGAAGGCCCTGAAGCACCAGGACAAAGGACCACAAAATGACCCCATTTTGGAAACACCCCGAGGTATATTCTATGAGGCATGGGCTGCAGATAGGTACTCGGATACTCTGATGGGCTGAAGACATGTACTCGGTTACTTTAATGGGCTGGTGACAGGTACTTGGTTACTCTGATGGGCTGGTGACAGGTACTCGGGTACTTTGATGGGCTGGGGATAGGTACTCAGGTACTCTGATGGCCTGGTGACAGGTACTCGGGTACTCTGATGGCCTGGTGACAGGTACTCGGGTACTCTGATGGGTGGTGACAGGTACTTAGATGGGCAGTGACAGGTACTCAGGTACTCAGATGGGCTGTGACAGGTGCTCAGGTACTCGTGTACTCAGATGAACTGACAGGTACTCGGGTACTCTGATGGGCTGGTGACTGGTACTCGGGTACTCTGATGGGCTGGTGACTGGTACTCGGGTACTCTGATGGGTGGTGACAGGTACTTAGATGGGCAGTGACAGGTACTCAGATGGACTGTGACAGGTACTCAGGTACTCAGATGGACTGTGACAGGTACTCGGGTACTCAGATGGACTGTGACAGGTACTTGGGTACTCAGATGGACTGTGACAGGTACTCAGATGGACTGTGACAGGTACTCGGGTACTTGGGTACTCAGATGAACTGTGAAAGGTACTCGGGTACTCAGATGGACTGTGACAGGTACTCGGGTACTTGGGTACTCAGATGAACTGTAACAGGTGCTCGGGTACTCAGATAAACTGTGACAGGTACTCATGTACTCGGGTACTCAGATGGACTGTGACAGGTACTCAGGTACTCGGGTACTCAGATGGACTGTGACAGGTACTTGGGTACTCAGATGAACTGTGACAGGTACTCAGGTACTCAGATGGGCTGTGACAGGTACTCAGGTGGACTGTGACAGGTACTCGGGTACTTTGGTAATCAGATGAACTGTAACAGGTACTCGGGTACTCAGATAAACTGTGACAGGTACTCATGTACTCGGGTACTCAGATGGGCTATGACAGGTACTCGGGTACTCAGATGGACTGTGACAGGTACTCAGGTACTCGGGTACTCAGATGGACTGTGACAGGTACTTGGGTACTCAGATGAACTGTGACAGGTACACAGGTACTCAGATGGACTGTGACAGGTACTCAGATGAACTGTAACAGGTACTCGGGTACTCAGATAAACTGTGACAGGTACTCATGTACTCGGGTACTCAGATGGACTGTGACAGGTACTTAGGTACTCGGGTACTCAGATGGACTGTGACAGGTACTTGGGTACTCAGATGAACTGTGACAGGTACTCAGGTACTCAGATGGGCTGTGACAGGTACTCAGGTGGACTGTGACAGGTACTCGGGTACTTTGGTACTCAGATGAACTGTAACAGGTACTCGGGTACTCAGATAAACTGTGACAGGTACTCATGTACTCGGGTACTCAGATGGGCTATGACAGGTGCTCGGGTACTCAGATGAACTGTGACAGGTACTCAGGTACTCGGGTACTCAGATGGACTGTGACAGGTACTCAGGTACTCAGATGGGCTGTGACAGGTGCTCAGGTGGACTTTGACAAGTACTCAGGTACTCAGATGGACTGTGACAGGCACACAGGTACTCGGGTACTCAGATGGGCTGTGACAGGTACTCAGGTACTCGGATGGGCTGTAATGGGTACTCGGGTATGTAGATGGGCTGTGACAGGTACTCGGGTACTCAGATGGGCTGTGACAGGCACTCAGGTACTCTGGTACTCAGATGAACTGTGACAGGTACTCAGGTACTCGGGTACTCAGGTGGGCTGTGACAGGTACTCGGGTACTCAGATGGGCTGTGACAGGTACCTTGATGGCTGGTGTCCTCTTTATTAGGGGGGGCAATCAGTGTGGTTTGTGTACACTAAGCGGTAATGAGATGTTACAGCAATCTCCTTCTCACACACGATCGGTGTGTGAGGAGGGGAACCCGGTAACATCTCCTCACCATGGTTTGTTGACATTCTGTGACCGGCTGTGATTGGACACAGCCGGTCACATGCTAAAGGGCTAATTTCATTGGCTCTTTACTGCGATCGGGGTTGGGATGTGTGAGGGTGACAAGCCTCGTCCCCAATCGCCGTGCACTTGGGCAGTACATGTGACCAGCTGTGATTGGACACAGCCGGTCACGTGGTAAAGAGCCATTTTTTATTGGCTCTTTACACGGATCTGGGATGGGCTGTGTCCAAGGGACACTCCTCATCCTCGATCACCGCGCTGTGGGCCCCGGGGGGCCCGCAGGAGCGGCAAGAAGCCGAGGATGTCATATGACGCCCGCCGAGGATGGGAGATCCCATCTGCAGATGTCATTAGACTATAGCCCGGTATTGAAGTAGTTAACATGCAATGAAAACACAAACTCAATGCACATTTGCAGAATTTCTGAAAGACATGGCAAAAAGGCACATTTTAGTGGGAGTAGTGGGAGCGCATGTTTTTGGCTCGTTTTTCCATTGACACACATAGGGCAGCCTGTTGACTTCAATGGGCTGCGCTAAACATGGCAAAGTAGCTCATGGGAAATTTTTGCAAGTTTTTACTGCATTTGTCACCTGTTTTTTCATGTGGAAAAATGTGTGCTTGCTTCTGTGTTTAAAGACTAGAGGGGGGTTGGTAGTTGCGCTGTGATGGGAAAGGGGATGGGAACAAAAGGGGGGGAACTACACTAAAGTGGATCTGGCAACCATGCCAAGTGACCTGAAAGCAAGATAAATATATAAAACGGACACAGCACACTGGTGAGTGTGTATAATAAATGACTGGAAAAGTGACTAGTGCATATAGTGAACAAATAGATAGGCTGCACTAAATAGTGTGAGTATAAAGACAAAGTAGTAATGAATCACATAAAAGTGAGCAATGCACATGATAAGAAAGGCAATCACACTGGTGACATATAATGCATATCTCACTAGATACACAAAAAAGCTAGTGAGTAAGAAATAGCGAATGGTCTTAAACATGAATCAGAAACGCTTGACCAATAAAATACAGAGTGCAACCTAAGAATATATCAAATCAATGAGTAATAATTGAATAATAATAGCAAAAGAGGATATAATTCCAAAACATCAAAAAACCGTGGATCTCAAAATATATAAAAAAAAAAGAAAATTGTGTTAGTGATGTTGAATATAAATGACAGTCCCACCACCCGGTGTAATAATGCTGAATCACAGTCCAAACAAATTGACAGGTGAAGAAGGGGGGTGGTCTTTGATGGGGGCACCTCAGTGAACACAGGCCCCTTACCTTACAGCTGTAAGGTATACAGCATAAATGTTAGACACTCAGTGGAATATGGATTCCAGAATGGTTGCAGCTGACGGTATGGCTCGTAAATTCAGTGGTGTCACATGCGGAAAGAACATATAGACAGCATGTAGTGTGATACCGTATGGCACTGGGGGGATGGACGAGCTGAAGGAGGAGGGGGGGTTGCACTCACTTTGTGGCAGATGAGCGAAAGCCTCAATCCACGAGTGCCGAACTCGTATAGTCCACACTACTGGCCGTAGAAACCTCTACCGTCTCTCATCTCCTGTGGCTCTCCACCCATCATCCGTCATAGAAATAATATAGTAGCAAGACAAGAAGACCGCATATAGCGTAATCCCGTACAATAAATACACTTTATTTATGTTAAAAACAGTGGTACACTTACAAAAGCAAACAGCTGGGGGGTAAAACTCCGCGAGCGCCGTGCTACGAGCACGGCGCTCGCGGAGTTTTACCCCCCAGCTGTTTGCTTTTGTAAGTGTACCACTGTTTTTAACATAAATAAAGTGTATTTATTGTACGGGATTACGCTATATGCGGTCTTCTTGTCTTGCTACTATATTATTTCTATGACGGATGATGGGTGGAGAGCCACAGGAGATGAGAGACGGTAGAGGTTTCTACGGCCAGTAGTGTGGACTATACGAGTTCGGCACTCGTGGATTGAGGCTTGCGCTCATCTGCCACAAAGTGAGTGCAACCCCCCCTCCTCCTTCAGCTCGTCCATCCCCCCAGTGCCATACGGTATCACACTACGTGCTGTCTATATGTTCTTTCCGCATGTGACACCACTGAATTTACGAGCCATACCGTCAGCTGCAACCATTCTGGATTCCATATTCCACTGAGTGTCTAACATTTATGCTGTATACCTTACAGCTGTAAGGTAAGGGGCCTGTGTTCACTGAGGTGCCCCCATCAAAGACCACCCCCCTTCTTCCCCTGTCAATTTGTTTGGACTGTGATTCAGCATTATTACACCGGGTGGTGGGACTGTCGTTTATATTCAACACCACTAACACAATTTTCTTTTTTTTTATATATTTTGAGATCCACGGTTTTTTGATGTTTTGGAATTATATCCTCTTTTGCTATTATTATTCAATTATTACTCATTGATTTGATATATTCTTAGGTTGCACTCTGTATTTTATTGGTCAAGCGTTTCTGATTCATGTTTAAGACCATTCGCTATTTCTTACTCACTAGCTTTTTTGTGTATCTAGTGAGATATGCATTATATGTCACCAGTGTGATTGCCTTTCTTATCATGTGCATTGCTCACTTTTATGTGATTCATTACTACTTTGTCTTTATACTCACACTATTTAGTGCAGCCTATCTATTTGTTCACTATATGCACTAGTCACTTTTCCAGTCATTTATTATACACACTCACCAGTGTGCTGTGTCCGTTTTATATATTTATCTTGCTTTCAGGTCACTTGGCATGGTTGCCAGATCCACTTTAGTGTAGTTCCCCCCCTTTTGTTCCCATCCCCTTTCCCATCACAGCGCAACTACCAACCCCCCTCTAGTCTTTATGCATTTTTGTCTGTGTGGAGCAGTCTCTTAGGTGTTGCAGCAGTGTCCCCCTGGTAGCTTAGGAGTCCGCTAGCAGCGCAGGAGTCTCTTGCTCTATTTCTGCTTCTGTGTTTGGTGTACCGTTAACAATTAATGACTAGGTAATTTTAGGTGTATAAATGTGGCCCTACAATACACAATCTGATTGTACAATCCCGTACAATCTCTTTAGATTTATCAGAACTATATAATAGGATGACACACCATCTATCCAATCACTCTTTATCCAATCATGAAGGCCCTTGTATTACATCAGGGGTGTCCCATGGGCAGCATGCGGCCCCAGGTTGTATAGCATGCAGCCTGAGCCTGTCTGAAGAGATACTGGGGAAGCCAGGCAAATACATGTGTGGAGAAATGCCAGGGGTGCTGTGAAAACGTAGTTAATGGGTGAAGGTGTGCTAATGAGGTCAGCTGGTAAACTCCTTCTTGTGTCCTACTGGCTGGTCTGTCTGTGTCTGTACATCAGAGAGTCCCTGAAGCATTCTGGAAAATTTGGCAAAGGCCTTGTTTTCAAAATGAAAGAAAGCTTGTATTTCTCTGCAACTGATGTACATTAATGGTATATTGGTACAAAGGGGAGCTGGATTTTAGAAAATAAAGGTAACCTTAGCCTTTAACCCGGCCTTTAACCAGGGCCGCCGGCCCTTTAAGGGGTTTAGTATGCCAGGAAGTAGGCAGAGCCTACAGTCATGTGACCCCTGTGATTGGCTGTTTCAGTTAGCCGATGTTAACTGTGCCAGGAGAGTGAAGGGCGCACGCTCTCGGCACAGCTCTACTGGCACTATTGCTTGCAAATATGTGGCCACTCTGCGCCAAGCCACGGCTGCCGAGAGGCCAAGTATTTGCGTGCACTCAGCGCCAAGGAGTTATTTTTTCCTCCAAAGCTCAGAAAAAATAGACCATCGTAGTGTATTACCGTTTCCCACCAATATTTAGTAAAAGTTGAATGCATTATTTAAGCATTTCTCTAGAATTTCCAAACTCATTATATTCTCCTAGAGTAAAAATATCCAATATCATGTTATTATTTATTTACATATGTCAGCGCACAGGACATGAGATAACAAAATGCTGGGGATAATATCGGTAGTAATAAACAAATAGATACAACTGTAAAGGCAAAATGCTGGGAATAATGATGATGATAAAATTAGAAAAAGTCCATGACAAATTAGTCTATGTGGCTGGGAGGAGATAGTGTCTTTGAAGTGTAACCAGCGCTGAGGGCAAGTCTTTTCATATAGACAAAGTCAGCTCTATTGTAGAAGCAGGAGAAAAACACAAGAGAAAAGCGCCTCTGAGTGCAGGTATTTAATGAAGGCACATAACAAGCAATCCACACTTACACAGAAGTAACGGATGACAAGCCACGGGGAGGGGAAGCTCCTGGGTCAGTGCATATTAGCCATAGTGCGGATCGGCAATCCAATTATCGGATCGAGACAGCCGCGGTCACCCGCTAGGGGAACCGGCCAGCTGAACTCGCCATAGATCTAAACAGCTGAGAAGCCACTTGCTGGCCTGTGACGTCACTGGAGTATGGGGGATCCAAAACTGGCCAAATGTAAAAAAACAAAAAATGTATGGCTTTACACTAGTGTAGCAGTGATAAACTACTGAAACCAATTGACATAGACCATGCTACATGAAAATACATTGCAATTATTATTGATAATACCATTAAAAAACTACCATAGATAAAAAATAAAAAATAATAAGGATAATTGAAATGAAAAATAATCAAAACAAACACTAATAAATGTAAAATTCCATAATGATATACAATGGTATCCTCTATGGGTAATATTAACTGATATGATATATGAAATATGAAAATTATATATACATATAGTGTGTAAACATAGGGAAAGAGAAGACGTATAAAAAAACACTTATGTGTTGTATTATACACAGGTGTGTATGTGTGCGCAGGTGCACACACCCATGCACATGGACGCATGAGTATGCGCCAAACACAAAAACTAATACATTCATATATTTAATTTATCGGATTCTGTTTGTGAGTATGAATGCATGCAAATGCATAGACTCATAGCATATGTACTGCATACCAAGGAGAAAAAATTGTAAAAACAGATAAAAATATAGATAAATGAGGGGGAAGAATATACAAGATGATCTAAAAAGGGGGACACTGAAAAGGAATGTATTATAAAAGCGAACGCTATAATATAGTATTGACTTCTAGTTCTTCATTCAACCCATTGGGTGCAAGAGTATCTAAAGTGCGGATAGTGCGACCAACATATAGTAATTTGCACGGACAAGTCAAACAATAGACGACATAATCTGTGGAGCAATTATAAAATGTATCTAACTGATAGATCTTATCTTTATGTTGAAAGCTCTGTTGTTAATGTCTGACAAAGGCACAGGTTTTGCACAGAGGTTTGTTACATCTGTACATACCTGTGAGAGGAATTTAACACAGAGGGTCATCTGGTTTAATACTTTTAAGTTTACTCGGCGCAATCTTATTTTTCAATGTGGGGGCTCCTCTATAGGTAACTTTGGGTTTGTCGCTAAGATTGGTGTTCAAGAGAGGGTCTTGTTTTAAAATGTTCCAATGTTTATGGAGAATATGCTCCATTTTCTTGTATTTATCATGATATCTGGTAACAAAACGTACAGTCTCATTGTCGGGTTGTTTTTGGATCTTAGGTTTTTTGCCTGGAAGATAAGTGGCATAGGCCTGATCTACTAATTTATCAGGCTATCCCTTTTCCAAAAATTTGTTTTTAAGATGTACACTTTGGGAAATGTAATCGCAATCTCTAGTACAGTTTTGTATTAGTCTACAAAACGGACCTTTAGGTATATTATTAACCCACTGAGGGTGATGGCAGCTGTTAAAATATAAATATGAGTTACCCGCAGTGGGTTTAGTGTAATTGCGGGTGAGAATACGGTTATTTTTGTGAAAAAGTTCCAGATCTAAAAATGATAGGCTATCTCTATTGCATACAGATGTAAAGGACAAGCCAAATTCATTAGTGTTACAGTGAGAGACAAAATCATCAATTAGGGGTAAGGGGCCATCCCAGATGATGATATCGTCAATATATCTGCCATAAAACACCAAATTTCTGGCAAAAGGGTTATTGTTCCATATGAACCAGTCTTCCCACAAACCCATGGTTAAATTTGCATAAAACGGTGCGAAATTTGTTCCCATGGCAGTACCATGGGTTTGTAGGTAAAAATCATCCTCAAAGTGAAAATAATTATGGGTTAAACAAAAGGATGTGGCATCCATAATAAAACAGCTTGTTTTGTATTGAGCATAGGATCTAATGACACAAACTGTTGTATTGCCAGTAGGCCTATATGATGGGGAATAGATGTATATAAGGAGTTGATGTCAAGAGACAGCCAGGAGTAGCCATCTTGCCATGTATAGGGGGTCAGAAGTTCCATTAGATGTATAGAGTCCCGCACATAGGGTTGAAGGTTCTGAGCTAGGGGCTGTAAAAAAGAATCAACATACTGGGAAAAACTGCTGGTCACACTATTCATGGAAGCCACAATAGGTCTACCCGGAGGATGCACTGAATTTTTGTGCACTTTAGGTAAATGGTAGAAATAAGATGTACTGTAAAATTCCTTACATAGAAAAGAGGCTTCATTTTTGTTGATGACCTGGTCAGAGATACCTTTATTGATTACTGCCTCAGCCTCTAATCTAAATTGAGGCAGAGGATCTGAAGAGAGTTTTGTATATGTATTGGGATCTGAGAGTAATCTTAGTGTTTCTTCAATGTAGGTGATGCGATCTTGAATAACAATCCCATCCCCTTTGTCTGCAGATTTAACAACTAATTCAGGATTGTTGGTAAAGAGTTTAAGTGCAACCTTTTTACCAGGATTCAAGTTGTGATGCTGATGTTTATGTGTGGTTTCAGTATGTACACACAATTTTTGAAAATCTGAAAAAACACTCTGTAAAATGCTCCCAGATAAGGGCCCTTGGATTTGGTAGGATAAAAAATAGATTTAGGTTTAAACCGTGTATGTCTAACTAGGAGTGAGGTCTGAAGATGCTGAGTAAGTAATTTAAATTCTAAGCTACAATCTAGCTCATCTAAATCTAAATCCAAATCATATATACTAATGGAACTATGGAGGGGATCTTCTATAGTGGCTTCCAAAGGAACTGTATTGGCAGACGTGGTGTTATTGTCGACTGGCATGTTCTTCAAGGATTGGATGTTGAAAAATCTTTTAAGAGTAAGATTCCTTATAAATTTATTAAGATCCTTAAACAAGAGAAATTAATTGGGTAATATAGTGGGAGAAAAAGTAAGGCCTTTACCTAATAGGGAAATCTCCTCAGGGGATAATGTATGGGAAAATAGATTAAATATTTTTATAGTTTCTGAAGTTTTGTGTTTATTTTTGGATTTATTACGTCCTCCCCTACATCCTCGTCTGTGTACTTTCTTTTTTGGCGTTGTTTTCGTAATGGGCCCCCTCCAAAAAAGGAAGCGACAAGGATGTAGAGAGAGAGGCTATTTCACCACTACGAAAATCGCCTAAAAATAAATTATTGATGGTAGGAGAGGAATTATTAGGCTCTTGATTGGAGGGAGTTGGTATACATTCAGACACCTCAGTAGAGATGGCAGTAGAGATGACAATATTAGGCAAGCATGAGGAGGTGGCTGCCTGTATGGGGAGAGGAATAGAGACTGGTTCAGAAGGAAGAGACTTAGGTGATGATGCTACTGTGGAAGTCTGGGGTAAATTATTGTGAGAGGGGGCTACAGAAGATGGGGGCCCTACTCTAGAAGATGACTGGAACCCTAGACCCATGTTTGGTATTGTGTCTGTGGGGTAAGGAACCAGTTTGATGTGTGGCGTGAGACTTCCTAGACTCAATATTAGAAGAACTATATGGGGAAGATGGCCGTCTATTTGTGGGTCTAGAAGATGAGTTATGATTGGAAGGCAACTCCTTTGTTTTAAATTTTGCTGGGTAAAGGTCTCAAGGAATAAGGAGACAAGAACATTAGAGCTGGTATAGTATCATTATGTTTCCATGAGAATATTTCTTTTTACTGTAGTCCTCCAAATATCAAGTTTAGTTTGAATAAGGATATTTTCTTTATATTTGGTTTTCTTTTTGATGGTCTCTAGCCAGGTGTGTGGGATCTTTAAGTTGTATGAGGCGATATCCAGTGATAAAATCTGAATCTGGTGTACCATCTCATCATATTTCAGGTGTCTTTGACTGATTAGAATACTAAGCCATTTAGCAGTACAAAACTCAGCTATATTCTCCCATTCCTTGTTATGAGTGGTGTCAAGAAAAGAGCAAGTTTTAAGGATCCTCAATTCTCTGGGGGAAATTTTTTTCTTCTATTTTTTGAGAAAAAATTCATTCCACCATTGGGTGTTGGCAGTATGTAATAATCTTTCTAGTTTTTTGAATTTGCTGCAAAGTATATAGCGATCGGGGCAAGTACGTTTGGAGGAGTGGCAAAAAAGACTGGAAGGTAATGTGGTATATAGTGTATCCAATATCTCATATTTATGGAATTCTATCTCATCAATCAATTCCATAATAACAGCACAAAAAAAAAGCAGGATAAAAAGCCGGTGGTTAATCCCAAATTGCAGAGAAGGAAGCCGAAGGGACAAAAGTGAATACAAATATATGCACAATTGTGGCAAAAGGGTTAAAAGCAATACATGAAGCATAAAAGATGCATAGAAACAAAAATCCTGGCTGCTAAACAAGACTTCAAAAAACACCCCCCCTTTTTAGATCGTCTCGTATATTCTTCCCCCTCATTTATCTATATTTGTATCTGTTTTTACCATTTTTTCTCCTTGGTATGCAGTACATATGGTATCAGTCTATGCATTTGCATGCATTCACACTCACAAACAGAATTCGATAAATTAAATATATAAATTAAATAAATGTATTCGTTTTTGTGTGTGGTGCATACTCATGCGTCCATGTGCATGGGTATGTGCACCTGCACACACATAGACACCTGTGTATAATATAACATATAAGTGTTTTTTTATACATCTTCTCTTTCCCTATGTGTACACACTATATGTATATATCATTTTCATATTTCATATATCATATCAGTTAATATTACCCATATATTCCTCTTGGTAGAGGGTACCATTGTATATCATTATGCAATTTTACATTTATTAGTGTTTGTTTTGATTATTTTTCATTTCAATTATCATTATTATTTTTTATCTTTTATTTTTTTATTTATTTATTTTTCTATGGTAGTTTTTTAATGATATTATCAATAATAATTGCAATGTATTTTCATGTAGCATGGTCTATGTCAATTGGTTTTAGTAGTTTATCACTGCTACATTAGTGTAAAGCCATACATTATTTGTTTTTTTACATTTGCTGGTCATGCTTAAATGGTTAAGCCATCAGCCTTTGTGGTTTCTATTCTTAATTGCAGAGCTTTTTATTTCCCTTGCTTTCCCGTCCTCCTTACACTTGACAAAGGAGCACGCATGCCCAGTGTGAGCCTCTCACATGCTCTGAAACGCGTTGTGGATCCCCCATACTCTGGTGACATCACACAGGCCAGCGAGCGGCTTCTCAGCTGTTTAGATCTATGGCGAGTTCAGCTGGCCGGTTCCCTAGCGAGTGACCACGGCTGTCTCGACCTGACCACTGGATTGTCGATCCGCGCTATGGCTAATATGCACTGAACCAGGAGCTTCCCCTCCCCGTGGCTTGTCATCCGTTACTTCTATGTAAGTGTGGATTGCTTGTTATGTACCTTCATCAAATACCTGCACTCAAAGGTGCTTTTCTCTTGTGTTTTTCTTCTGCTTCTACAATAGAGCTGACTTTGTCTATATGAAAAGCCTTGCCCTCAGCGCTGGTTACACTTCAGAGACACTATCTCCTCCCAGCCACATAGACTAATAAAACTTCAGGTCTGGTATGGATTTTTGCAGGATTAATTTGCAGGAGGGCTTGTTCCTGCGCTCCAACTAGAGTATCTGTGAGGGGTTGCAGTGTTGTGGCACCAGCACCAGTACCTAAGGCCCAATTTTTCAGCCCCTGTTTAACAGGGGCGTATAATTACAATTTTTGATGCAATATTTTGCAGGAGGGCTCATTCCTGTGCTCCAACTAGAGTATCTGTGAGGGGTTGCAGTGTTGTGGTACCAGTGCCTAAGGCCCGATTTTTCTGCCCCTGTTCAACAGGGACATGTAATTACAATTCTTGATCTAATATTTCACAGCAGGGCCCATTCCTGCACCCACCAAGAGTAACTGTGAGGGCTTACAGTGTTATGGTAACACCAACACCTAAGGCCCCAATTTCTGCAGAGTATATAGGGCAGGCTCTTACTTTCAAACATCCAACTTACAAACAACTCCTACTTGCAAATGGAAGGAGACAACAGGAAGTGAGATAAAATCTACCCCTAGAAAGGGAAATTCTCTCCTGTAAGAGTTAATATGGGAAAAATGTGTCTCCTTTCCACTGATGCTTTATCACCAATCCTTGTTTCACTAAAAACCCCAAATTGTCAAAAAACATTTGTCATTGGGACAGAAAGTGAGGTAAAATCTTCTGGAGAGGTGCACAGACAGCAAAACAAATGCCACAGGGGTGATAACCCTTCCCTTTGTTTTCCAAAAAGCTTAAAAATAGATTTTTTGGCTGGAGCTACACTTTAAAAATGTACCAGTTCAAAATTACAAACAGATTCTACTTAACAACAAACCTACAGTCCCTTTCTTGTTTGCACCACCTGTATACTGCTTTTCAGAGAGCCTGGGGCCCCACGCCTTTCCTTTTTTTAATTTGGGTGCGGGGTTCCCCTTAACATCCATACAAGAGCCAAAGGGCCTGGTAATGGACTGGGGGGGTACCCATGCTGTTTGTCTCACTGATTTTCATCCATATTACCGGCACTGGACATTACATTAAAGCCGTAAGCAGTTTAAATGACTTTTATTACTTTAAAAATGTCATTTTGTGCAGGGACTGTTCTAAGCACGGGAAACACGTGCCACTTTACAGGCATACTATAGACACCCCCCAGGTATGATATTTAAAGGAATATTTCACTTTTTTCACTTTAAGCATCGTTAAAATCACTGCTACTGAAAAAACGGCCATTTTTGAAACTTTTTTTTGCATTGATACATGTCCCCTGGGGCAGGACCCGGGTCCCCAAACCCTTTTTAGGACAATATCATGCAAATTAGCCTTTAAAATTAGCACTTTTGATTTTGAACATTCAAGTCCCATAGACTTCAATGGGGTTCTAACGTTCGTGCAAATTTTCGTTCCGTTCGCAGGTTCTGGTGCGAACCAAATCGGGGGTGTTCGGCTCATCCCTACTCCTGGGATCAGGGGAACACCGGCGGCTTCATGTCCTCGTGGACCGTCAGCTGAGCCCTGGGAGCGCAATTAACAAAGGCTGGGGATCCGGCCTACAAATCCAAGATGGCAGCTGCATTGCTTCCTCACAAACATACGGTGCTGAGACACAGCATGACAGAGTCTTCCCCAGACCCCCTACCTCACAGCCCACACACTGGGGTCCATGTGAGTACCCATATCCACATCCCAGCTCCCCCAGCATCCACAGAATCCCTCATTACCTATACTATGGACAATCTATTTTTGTCCCCCATGGAAGCAGGCAGCATCAGAGCAGGGAGGCCTTCCCAGCACAGCACTCCGATCTACCTTTTGACACTGTATCTATGTTTATGAAGTTCTCTGAGATGCTGGACCGTGGCTTATCCTCCACAGTGGCTAAAATAACCGGTGAAATTAAGGCTGATATTCAGAATCTGGGTTTCTGTATGAAGGCAATAGAAAGTAAGCTAGATGTTACTGTGGCCAGGGCTAACCAAAATACAGACCATATACAAGACCTCCAAGACTAACTAGAGATCTATCTAAAATACATGATCTTGAAAATAGAGAAGGTACAAATTTCGGATCAGAGGGATCCCCAAAACTGTAACTGATGCCCCTGCTGTGGTGTGCTCCTCCATCCAAGAGCTTATCCTGGACATCCCGCATCACAGACTAGAACTAGACCAGGCACACAAAGCCTTAGGTCCAACTAGATCTGACAGCCTACCAAGGGACACAGTGGTGAAACCCCACTTCTATGTGGTCAAAGAGGAGGTTATGCAACGAGCCTGCTCTGCGCCCCAGCTGAAGTACCAGTCCCACCCTATCCAAATATTCTCTGACTTATAACCAACCACCATCCAGAAATGGAGGTCTCTAAAACCACTTCTGTCAGCACTGACCCCAAAGGAAATCAAATACTGATGGCTATTCCCATTTAGCCTCAAGTTTACAAACAAGAACAAACCCTACACATCTCCAAATTTCTGGATGGAGAAAAAATACTACTATGCCTGGGTCTCATCTCACAAGCCCCTGCCTCCCCACCACCAGGATCGGCCGCAGCAACATCGAAACATCAACTTCCCACAAGCCCGTCCCATTGTGGCAGAAGCACAAATCAAAGAGGTCTAAAGACTCCAACCCCCTGATAAGGTCACTACCCACAGAAGGCCTTGTGCTCGTCAAATTTGTTCTCACTAGGGTTCTGACCCTCTTCTTAAATTCTGATGTGGCTCTTTAGAGTCTCTGTTACTCCAACAATTCACGGCTTCCCACACCTTATCAGGGAAGATGATCATACCACACATATTCGCTCTTCCACTACCGCAAGCCCCGGAATGGACCCTAAACCACCACCAGCAACACTTCATAGGAGGCAATACCTAATCAACTCCAAGACTTTTCCATTCTACTCCCAATAATTCCATACTTGACTGGAACACTACTCAATGAAATTGAGCTCCCCTTCTTCACCCTGACAAACTCTTCCTGCATCTATCATACATAACCATGCCTATGAGAGCCTGACCCTCCTCTCCGAGTCTCCACATGACTTGCCATCTTCCATAATCCTCTCCTTACCCAACTGCTCCTCTTCTCCTCTCCCCACACATTACCTAATTACTTCTCCTCCCTCCCCCATTCCCTCTCCCCTCCTCAACGCCAAACTGCTACCTGAGTTCCCCCATAACGGTTAATTGCATGAAAAGATAAAATTTGGCAAACGCTGCATCCAACTTTTACCGAATTTTATCTTTTCATGTGATTTTAACTTTTTTATTCCGTAAGTACCTATCTACGTTTGCGCAATAAACTGCCAAACAGCACTTCACTATCTGTCCCTTTTGTTTTCCATTTTGGTACCCACATCTGCCTATGACCATCACGATTGGGGAGATCTTCTTTGGAGCCTTTTGTGAATTGCCATTCATGGCCAACGTTCTAGCCTTATTGACCCCTGAAATGCTAGGGGTCCATTTCTTTTGGTGAGTGGGGACACAGGAGGGGTGTGTGGCACACCTTGAAGTTTGGGGCACTATTGCACGTTAATGATTGGAGCACCCATGCACAATTTATATGGACATTTTTTATAATGTGTTTCACTTATCAATTGGATTCATTTGTGATGTATTATGAGCACTGTAATTATATACATACATTTCCCCCCCGCTATACACCTCCCAAACTCAGGTTAACTCCTTCTTAGACTCTCTACCTATGCCCAAATTAGAAGATCGCCACCGTGACATATTGGAAGCTCCAATATTGGCTGAAGAGGTTGCCCAAGTCATCAAACATCTAAAGCGAGGCTCGGCTCCAGGGCCTGCTGGCTTCTCGATTCCCTACTATAAAGCCTTTATGACTACCCTTTCCCCTTACCTAGCGTATTTCTTCAATCCCCTCAGGCATGGAGCACCCTTAGAGCGATCTCTTAACTCAGCATACATCACAATAATTCCAAAACCTGGGAAGGATCCTAGTGAAGTCAATAACTATCGCCCTATCTCTCTGATAAATAATGACCTGAAAATCCTGACTAAAACCCTAGCTGATCAGCTCTCATCTCAGACAATGCCCGGACCAGATTAGAAGAGCGATAGATGTTAGCTCACCTTTGCATTTGGGTTAGGATAGAGGGCAGCCACAAGAAGGTTTTCTTCTGTCCGTCGACCTACAAAAGGCCTTTGATTCAGTAAATTGGCCCTACCTCTTCTCCATCTTAGAGTGATGGGGAGTGGGACAACATTTTCTAACATCCTCAGTGCCCTGTACTCATCCCCTGAAGCCAGGGTGCGACTCCAAGGCTTTTATAAAGAACCCTTTTTTTTTTTTTTTTTCCAATAGATTTTATTGAAAGAAATTGCAATACAGGGTATCACATTAGTTGGTATACAACATTTTTGAACATTTTTACATATACGATTTTGAACATTGTATATATAGATATTTACTTATATATATATATATATATATATATATATATATATATATATATATAAATATATATATATAAATATATACAAATACCAGTAGTCTATGCACATTTATATATAGGTGTAGAACCAAAATAACCAGGGTGGGATATATGATGTGGCTTTTGGATGGACATATCATGACGATATAACTGGATGAATCAACAGGGTGGGTCCTGTGGGAGCTACTGGTATCAAAAAACAAAAAGAAAAGAAGGGGGGAGGGGGGGAAAGATGGGTAGAAGGGGGGGGGAGAGTGGAAGCATACATCAGTCGGTTAAAGTATTAAGTAGCTATAGCGTTACAGGAAGAAGAGAGAACGGGAGTGTCTTCCTCCTCAGGAGTGTTAATGAAAGTATCATAATAAGCGAATGAAGTATTTTCGAAGTTTTGTAGTTCCTCTTGGGACAGAGTTGATTGCATGAAGGCCCACCATCTTGAGTAAAATCGTGTGTGGGGGAGTTCTTTTTTGAAGTCGGTATTGAGTTTGTCTCTGTGAAGCAAGGTTAGAAGCTCCCTTTTAAGTTGCGAGGTCTGTGGGCAAAGAGAGGAGGTCCAGTTTTGTAGAATTAGTCTTCTAGCCAGTAAGAGACTGATCAAGGCCCAGTCCTTATATGTAGGGTGGGTGATTGGGGACCACGGGAGCAGTTGGTCATCCCAGTATCCGAAGATGAGGAGTAGGGGGTCTTTCGGTATTTTTAACAGCGTTATTTTGAAGATGTAGGAGATGATTTGGTCCCAGAAAGCGGAAATGGAGGGGCATGACCAGAAACGGTGGGAAAGTGATGGTTTTGGCTGTCGACACATGGGGCAATTTGCTGCACCTTGGACAGTCTTGTCCGAGATGAAGGGTATGTAGGCGCGGTGCATAATCTTTAATTGAGTTTCTCTCCATACCTCATTGGGGGTCAGCTGAAGCGTTTTCTGGTATCCCTGAAGAACCTTTTCCACTATGTCTGAGTCAGGGAAGTCCTTACCCCAGTTTGCTACCGATGAGGAGGCAAGTGGGGGAGTAGTCTTTATCAAGAAAGGTTTATAGATATCCGAGATTTTATAAGAGTCACTGTGGAGTAGTAAGTCTGTGATGGATGTCTGAAATCTCTTACTTTCCTCTCTGCATGAATCTTTTATAAAGCTGACGCATTGTGCGTAGTGTAAAGTATGAGATGTAGGGAGAGAGAAAGTTTCTGCGATGACAGAGAAGTTATGAGGGCGTCCTGTTTCCAGATCACATAGGGTGGAAAAATGTGTGAGGCCTTTTTGTTGCCAAATAGTGAAGGGTTTGTATTCCAAACCCGGTGGGAAGCTGGGATTTCCTTGAATCGGAAGATGTCTGGACATAAAGGATGAAAGTTTCAGTGCTTTCCGTACTTCCCTCCAAGCTATGGCTGTGTCTCTAAGGAGAAGATTGTGTTGTATAGGTGGGGGAATTGATTTCCACCTGCAATGAAGTAATGCCACCAGGGAGTACGGTTGGGCCATTGAAGCTTCCATGGAGTAATTAGAGCAGCGAGAAAGTTGCGATATCCAGTCTAGGCTTATCCTGAGTAGGCAAGAGAGGTTATAGGTTCTGATATTTGGGAGACTAATCCCTCCTTCGCGTCTGGGAAGATACAGTTTAGCAAGGGCTATACGTGGTCTTTTGTTCCGCCAGAGAAATTTGGAGAAGGCTTTGTTTAAGTTTTTGATATCTGCATGTTTAAGAAGTAATGGTATCGTTTGGAGAGGGTAAAGTAATCGAGCGAAACTGACCATTTTTATTAGGTGACATCTTCCCAGGAGCGAAAGGGGCAGATCCATCCAGTTATCCAATTCTTGAGAAATTTTTTTCAATAGTGGGGGATAATTTAGATGGTATATTGAATGGGGCAGTCTTCCTATTTTAATGCCTAGATATGTTATGTGTGATTTGGCTACTGGAAAGGGTGAGTGTTGTGCCCAGCGAGGGACAGATAAAGTGCCTATGGGGAGAATTTCGCATTTGCTGTAATTTATGCGGAGACCCGAGCAGAGTTTAAATTCATCAAAGATTGTTTTGATGGTGGACATGTCAGAGGAGGGGTTGGTTGAGAAAATTAGGATGTCGTCGGCGAAGAGTGACGTGCGGAGTTCTTGGGATCCTATTTTGATGCCGTGTAATGGGGCCTCTAGAGTAAGGTATCTAGAGAGGGGTTCTAAGGCTATGTTAAAGAGGAGTGGGGATAGGGGGCAACCTTGTCTTGTGCCCTTGTAAAGGCGGAATTCATCCGAGAGAAGGCCTGCCGCCACCAATCTGGCCGCGGGGGAGGCATACATGGCATGTATAAGGTGTTGGAAAGGGCCCGTAAAACCCATTTTTGATAGGGTCAGTGATAGCCATTCGAAGCTAACATTATCGAAGGCTTTTTCCGCGTCCAAAGTGATGATGGCATGGTCCCCCCCTGGGCTGATTTTGGCTTGTTCCAGAGCCATCATTACCTTACGGATGTTCATAGTGGCTGTTCTCCCCTTCACAAAACCTGATTGGGCTGGGTGAATCAGAGAGGGAATGATGGTGGCAAGTCTGGAAGCTACTATCTTTGAGAGAATTTTCACGTCTAAATTTAGGAGTGAGATGGGTCGGTACGAACCCGGTTCTTGGG
Organism: Aquarana catesbeiana; assembly: GCF_042186555.1. Lineage (NCBI taxonomy): Eukaryota > Metazoa > Chordata > Amphibia > Anura > Ranidae > Aquarana > Aquarana catesbeiana. The sequence goes on from NC_133324.1 coordinate 413,466,676, forward strand.
GGTCTTTGCCTTTTTTTGAAAGTAGTTTGACTATGGCCTGATTCCCAGTCAGTAAGTAGGGGCCGCCAGTCCATATACCATTATAGACGGCGAAGAGAGTGGGTTCGGTAATAGTTTGTAGGGCCTTATAGAATTCTCCTGTAAACCCATCTGGGCCTGGGGCTTTAGAGGGAGCTAGGTTCCGGATGACATTAGATATTTCTTGTAAGGAGATAGGTGCGTTGAGGACTTCAAGTTGGGAGGGAGAGATCGTGGGTAGAGACAGCCTGTCTAGGAAGTGTTTGGCTGTGTTTGTGTCGATAGGGTCGATGGCATATAGCGAGGAGTAGTATTGTAACATTATTTTGTTAATGTCCTGTTGTGAGGTTTTTATGTCACCTGCGGTGTCCCGAAGGGAGGTGATGTGTGTCGGGCGGAAAGGGCCTTTGCAGAGTCTTGCTAACAGTTTGCCAGCTTTGTTGCCAAATTTATGAAGGGTGGCTGTCATATGTGCCCTGTATGTCCGCTCAAGGGTATCTGCCCAGGTATCAAAATCCCTTTTTGCTACCTGCCAGTGTAGCCTGTTATCAGGGGAGTCCCTAGTGTAGAGAGAGCGTTGCGCCGAGCGCAGGTTGGCACTGGCCCTCTTATAATTTGCCAAAGTGTTTCTCTTGTGAGAGGCAGCGTACGATATGATTCGGCCTCTGAGGAAGGCCTTGCCAGCTTCCCAAAAAAGGTTCGGGTTGTCCGTATGTGGGGAATTAGTCTCGGAGAATTCAGACCAAGCTTTCTCCATGTAGTGTCGAAAGTCTGAGTTATTCTGGAGATAAGCGGGGAAACGCCAAAGTTTAGGAGTAGGGTGTAGGTCAGGGGTATCTAGCGAGATTGAGATGGGGGCGTGATCTGATATGGCTATGTCATGGATATCAGAATTTGAGATCATGGGGATAAGACTGTCAGTGCAGAAGAGGTAGTCGATTCTAGTGAAAATGTTGTGAGGGTTGGAGTAAAAGGTGTATTCTCTATCTGCTGGGTGGAAAAGCCGCCAGATGTCATGTAGGTGGAGAGATTCCATAGTGGATGCGAAGTGTGTGAGATCAGACAGAGTGGGAGATGGACGCGTTCGTTTGGAAGAGGATCTGTCGTCGATTGGGTGTATGATGGTGTTAAAATCTCCCCCAACTATATGTGGGAGGTGTGGAGAGTGTAGAATCCAGGAGGATAATTCATTAAGAAATTTTTTGCCGGGATTATTTGGGGCATATATGTTAGAAATCACTAGAGTGCTGTTACCCAGTTTTATGTGTGTGGAGAGGAAACGACCCTGGTTGTCTGTTTCCACAGATAGTATCTCGCAGGGAAGGTTTTTGTGGATTAATATGATAACCCCTGCTTTGCGATTGAGTGCACTTGAGCCTAGGACAGTACCCACCCAAAGTTTTTTCATTCGGTGGAGGTCAGAGGTGGTTAGGTGGGTTTCCTGGAGCAGGGCGATGTCTGTTTTTAGTCTTTTGAGGTGACGAAGAATTTTAAGTCTCTTAACGGGGGACCTAAGCCCTTTCACGTTCCAAGAGGTGACTTTCATGTGAGTAAGGTCGAAGGTAGGTTATGTGCCGGTAAATTGTTAACAATATATGTAGACCTGAGGAGAGGAGTTGAACTGGTAGTGCTAACTAGGGTGGACTGGCTCTGAGGAAGGAGTTGTGGCTGAGAGTCTAGTGGCAGATGGATGTTGCTGGGGACAAATAATGAGGAGGGATAAGGAGGGGTAGGAGCAAGGAATAAAAACATCTCATAACAATAGAGGAACTTCTCTTTTTTCCGCATAGAGTCACTGTGCAGGCCAGCTCCCCTAACGATCCAGTCGCTGTACTGAGTGCGCGCCCTGAATGGCTCAGTGTCAATGGCTGCGACGGAGGACCTCTCATAGGTGCAGGGTCAGGGGGAGGCCATTCAAAGTGAGGCTATAGGAGGTGAAGTAGTATAAAAGGAAAAGAAAACTGTGCCATAATAAAAGAGAACAGACAAACTTAAACAAGCCATATACCTGAGTGTCCAGACATTGGAGTCATTAATACCGAGGAGCAGGCAGAACATATGCTCCTAAAGAAAACATGGTGAGGTAGCAAATCTTCTCATCAGCGGGGGGTGTTACGGTGGGTAGGTCCGGAAGATCTGAAGCGTTTCGGGGAATCTTTCCTCGGGCTTCGCTGGTCCAGAGGGCGAATATTTGGAGAGGCCCTGAGCGGGGAATCAGAGTGAGATTCAGTGCGCAATGAACGCAAGAAGGCTTCCGCCTCAGGGGTGTCCTGAAAGGAAAGCTGGTCTCCGTTGGGAGCTTTGATGCGGAGAATTGCAGGGAAGGCCAATGTGAACTTCATCTGTCGCTGATGTAGCTCTGTGCAGATGTGTTGGAATGCTTTCCTCTTTTTTGAGACTTCTATGGAATAGTCCGCGAAGATCAGGATTTTGATCCCATCAACTTCCAGAGATCTGTTTTGCCGAAACTTTTGTAGGATGACAGTCTTGTCGTTGTAGTTTAGGTACTTCGCTATGATTGGGCGAGGGGATTTGCGATCAGGAGCGAATGTTCCCACTCGGTGGGCCCGTTCTACCGTAAAAGGGCCGGGGAGGCCTAATGCCTCCGGGACGCGTCTGGCGCAGAATTCTGCAATAGCTGAGGACTGTAGTGATTCTGGGACCCCCACGAATCGCAGATTGCTCCTTCTAGATCTGTTTTCTAGATCGTCCAGTTTTTGTAGTATGTACTGATTGGTTTTCTCCTGTGCTCGTTCGGTAGCTTGTGCCTGATAAACTTCTTCTTCCAGGTTTGAAAGGTGGTGTTCCACCTCGTGAAGTCTAGTTGAATGTTCTCCTAGTTGTGCCTTGACTTGCCTCATTCCCGCATCCACTGCCTTTTCCACTGAGGAAGTTATCATAGGGGATAGGAGGGCTGCGACGGCTTGAGCTATACGATCCGTATCATTATCCCCCTGGTATGGGGAGGGGGAGGTAGGATGCAGGGAGAGAGGAGAGTGGAGTGAGGAGGGGGGTACTGTGGGATCGCTCACCTCCATGCCTGGTTCGTCGGGCGTGGAATTCGGGAGGACCGGGGTCTCGGGTTTCGTCCGGGCCGGTTGCATTGTTGCGGCCGCGTAAGAGCGCGCGCCAGTCTTCTCCACAAATCGGTCCATAGGGTAACTTGTGGGGGCTGTGGCGTGACTTCTGGCAGGAGGAGGGGGGTGTGCACTCGATATTGAAGTCCTGTTGTTGAAGGCCTAGATCGGGGCAGGCGGCTGTATTTGGGCCTTTTCTTGACCTGCTAGGGCTGCGTAGGCCTAGATATTTGCTGGGCTAGGCGAATCTGGCGTGGATCCAAGCCGTTCCCTTGGTTAGTGAAGGAGGGGTCCCTGATGAGGGGCAGGAGGGGGGTCGGGCAGTTGTTTTAGTTCCCAGGGTCGTGACGTGAAGGTAGCGTAGGCCGAGACCAGGGCCTCGATTTGCGGCCGGGCCGGGTGAGATCGTTGCGGCCTAGTAGGAGGCCGGTACCTTGGCGATCTGGTGGTCCTAGGGGAGTGAGGGGTCCCCGGTTAGGTTGCAGGCGGTAGGAGGGGGGTCGGGCGGTTGTTTTAAGGCCCCTGTTCCTGACGTGGATGCCGCGTAGGCCGAGACCGGGGCCTCGATTTGCGGCCGGGCCGGGTGAGGTCGTTGCGGCCTAGTCGGAGGCCGGTACCTGACGATCTGGAGATCCTAGGGGGGTGAGGGGTCCCCGATTAGGTTGCAGGCGGCAGGAGGGGGGGGTCGGGCGGTCGTTTTCAAGCCCCTGATCCTGACGTGGATGCCGCGTAGGCCGAGACCGGGGCCTCGATTTGCGGCCGGGTCGGGTGAGTTTGTCGCGGCCTGGTCGGAGGTCGGTATCTGGCGATCTGGAGATCCTAGGGGGGTGAGGGGTCTCCGATTAGGTTGCAGGCGGCAGGAGGGGGGGTCGGGCGGTAGCTTTCAAGCCCCTGTTCCTGACGTGGATGCCGCGTAGGCCGAGACCGGGGCCTCGATTTACGGCCGGGCCGGGTGAGGTCGTCGAGGCCTGGTAAGAAGCCGGTTTCTGGAGCTCTGAAGGTCGGCAAGAGAGCGGGGAACACCCGCGGAGGTGTGCCGGCGTCAAGTGGGGATTGGGCAGGAATTTGTAGGCTGATTTTTGGATCGTGATGTGGGAGCTGTGAGGAGGCTCAGCTACTCCATGCGGCGCCGGAACCGGAAGTAAGAACCCTTTTTAATTTCAAAAGGCACAAGACAAGGCTGCCCCCTATCCCCATTATTTTTGCAATGGCGATTGAAACTTTAGGAATAGCCCTTAGGACCAACCCAGATATTCACAGAGTTTCATGTGGCTCCCAAATACATAAATGTGCCCTCTTTGCAGATGATCTTCTCCAATTCATCACCTCTCCGCTAATTTCATTGCCAAACATCTGTTGCATGCTTACTAAATTTGGAAACTTATAGGGCCCGCGAATGAACATGTCTAAACCTAAAGCCCTTAACATCAATATCCCTGAATCCTTACTCTCTCGACTAAAAGACCACTTTGACTTTGTATGGAGTGATTCTTTGATACCCTATTTCAGAGTCACACTCACTAAAACAGTGAACCACTTATATTAAGCTAATTATCCCCCACTGATTAAAAAAATGGAATCTGACCTTAGCCGATGGTCTCAGATCAATCTTTCATGGCCAGGACGGATTCAGTCCATCAAGATGACTACCACGTATACTGTATCTTTTTCAGTCACTCCCAATGCTCATTAACAAGGATCACCTACGGTGATTTCAAGCAAAAATGATCTCCTTTGTCTGGGGACCAAAGGGGCATCGTTGTGCTAAAGGGGTCTTCTTTATAGCTCACAACAAGGGAGGTTTTGGATTGCCCAAGCTACTTTGGTACTTTGAGACAGCCCAGTTAGCCCAGATCTCAGTAATTTACTCTCGAGCAACCAAACCAGACTGGGCCCATATGGAATGTCAGGCAGTACCTCACTTCATTCTCAAATACCTCAAGTGGTGCTCCCCTAAAAATCGCCTATCAATTATGGCTCCAACACTATCCCACAAATACTCTTTATAGGATGGTCTAAAAGGCCACAGGGAACTAACCTTCCAGATCCGCCTGCTCACCCTTCTATTCCATAACCCCCAGTTCATCCTGGGAATTAATATTAAGGAATTTCAATGGTGGTTTGACAGAGAGATGTACAGAATTGGTCACTTCTTCAATCTTTCTGGCCCACTCACTATTAACTATTGTATCAGCAAACTAGAAATGCCCACCTCTGAGAGATTTAGATACCTCCAGATTTCCAATTTTCTCCACTAATTGTGGAAGACTAAACCTTCCCCTTTTACCTATGAACACTGGGGTGCTCAGGCCATGGAGCAGACAGGAGGAATCTCTGTGATCTACGAGCAGCTCTCCAGGGTTAATTCCAAACCCAGCTATATGGCAGAATGGGAGAGGGACCTCTCACAAGAGTGGGACATTGAGAAATGGTATGCTGCAACCTCAAGGGCCTATCGAGGAATTTTAAATCCTTTCCTTTGATCGAAGCAGACCTCAAGGTAATAACTCAATGGTACTGGCTCCATGATTCACAACTGGTGGGGATGCCCCAAAATAAGAAGTTTATGGAACAAAATATTTGCCATGGTTATGTAAAGTTACAGGTATTCAAGTTACAAAATCTCCACACATAGCTTTATTAAATGTTCCTATAGAAAAGGTTCTAGGAATGCAGGGTGATTGATTCACTTTATATCCTTAGGGGCAAAACTGACAATAACTAGAGCCTGGAAGTGACCTTTTGTCTCCTTTACCATAACGAAAAATAAGATCTCGTGGATCATGGCTCAGGAGAAGATGGTCAGCATACTATAAGATACAGTAAGGAAGTTCAAAGCCACTTGGGAATCCTGGGCTGACTATATACACACCCCTTTGAATCCTACATAGGGTTAATAAGCCCGATTCAGAGTTCCGTTGGGGCACACTTAACTCTCTGCTTATATCTTTCTCCTTCTTTCCTGCTCTTTTTTCCCCGCTTCTTCCATCTCTTCTTTATCTAATTTTCCTCAATCCCTATTGTTTTTTTTATCACACGCAATCACCTGTGTATGTTACAGTTATGTTTCACATTGGATTATACCCCTCAACCATCATCCACAAACATTGATGGTCAGAAATGTTCTGTGGAGCGGTAGTTGGCCTCGCAGCCCATGACGCAGTTTGATCCCAGTAGGGGTGTCGGGGCGAGAGGGCCAACTTAGTTTCCTCACTTCAACATAACAATCGATGTCTAACAGTTTATATGATCCAAACCTAGTCATTATATTGGTGTAAGATATTCTATGTTTTAATTTATTGTATAACAGAAGGATCTAATGTTTATGTACATTTTGTTCTTACTCATGAAAAACTTAATAAAAAAACTATTGAAAGAGAACTAATAAATGAATTTGGACTATTTTATTCTTTGGTCTTGCACTCCGTCCATTAGTGCATGTTTTTCTTCTAGATTTTTATTGCTGTCTCTGCCCTATTAGGCTCGATTCACACTAGCGATTTTTTGATGCATTTTGCATTTTGCAGAAATGCACGGGAATTTTTTAACATGGGTTCCTATGGAACATGTTCACATCAATGCCTTTTTGTTTCTCTGCATTTTTGGAAAGGGTCAGGGACTTTTTTCATGCAAAATGCAGCGTTTTGCATGTAATAGAATTCAATGGACAAGCATCAAAAACGCAAGTGCAGCGTTTTTGCAGCGTTTTTGCAGCGTTTTTGCAGCGTTTTTGATGCGTTTTTGCCGTTTTTTTTTTTTTTTTTTTAATTTTTTTTAAAAATTTTTTTAGACTGTAAAAAAAAAAAAACCGCAAAACGCAAATCGCGGCAAAAACGCGGCAAAAACGCAGCAAAAACGCGGCAAAAACGCTGCTCAAAAACGTGGCAAGCATGAAAAAAAAAACTCCAAAAACGCTCAAAAGCAACATGCATAGGTGTGAATCGAGCCTAAGGGAGGTTAAGGCTGGATTCACACCAGTCCGGTGCAAATTCCTTCTCCATTCTCTGTGCAAAGGGAAAAAGCAGCTGTTCAGCGCTTCCTCTCCGTTGTAGCTGTGGATCAGCTGAACAGGGAGAAGGGGAGGTGTAGTGAGGAGAGGGAGAGAATGCCTGTTCACAACGAAACGCATCTGCAAATCAGATGCATTCCCATAGAAGAGTACGTGCCTGCAATTCGCACTGCACTGCCTAGAAAACGCACACATTTTTGGGCAATGTGGAGTGCAAATGCACCGCACATGTGAACCAGACTAATTTAAAGTAATAGATTTTAAAATGTTCTGCGAATTGGATGCGGTGTAAGCCGCATCCAATTTGCATAGGTGTGAACCCAGCCTTAGCCTATTTGTGCTGTCCATTATCACTGAAAGGAAAAGTAAAAGAAAATCCCAATTTTTGTGTTGTCACCAGAACAAGAATAGAAGGAAATGTTCCACTAGGCACTCTAATTCTGGTGACCCTGGTAAAAAAAGAAAAAACAGAGGCTCCCTCATTTTGGAAGCATTTCCCCTCACTTCTAGTTTTGATTATGAGACAGGAAGTGAGATGCCACAGAGATGCCACAAAAAGCCTGGCAGGGGATATAACCCTCTCTTACTCTATTCAAAATAAAAAAAAGTTTTGTCTTACATTCTACTTTTCCCTAACATTCTGCTTGCCGACCGGCAGGTGGCGCGGCTCTCGTTGCGGGAGGGAGTCATATGATGTCCTCCCATTTAAACGGGGAATGCGCGTGATCATGCATGCGCATCCCTGTTCCTTCGGTGGCGGTGTGTCACGGAGACACCACTCGCCACCGAGGGGGGTGAACAGCCACTGGGCATGGCTGTTTACCATGTTATCGGCCATGATGAAGTCACGGCCGATCACAGAAGGTTCCACCCCACTGTGCACAGCACATGCGCGCGATCTGCGTGTGCACATCGGTGGCTGTGTGTTCACAGGAACACTGCCCATCACTGATGCTGGTAAACAACCATTGGCCTGGCTGTTTACCCATGTAAACAGCCGATCACTAAATGTCAACAAACCGCGGTAACGAGATGTTACCGGGTTCTCCTCCTCAAACACTGATCGTGTGTGAGAAGGAGATTGTGGTAACATCTCGTTACCGCTTACAGTGTACACCAATCACACTGATTGCCCCCCCAATAAAGAGGACCTGTCATCACCCATCATAGTACCTGTCACCACCCATCAAAGTACCTGTCACAGTTCATCTGAGTACCTGTCACAGTCCATCAGAGTACCCAAGTACCTGTCAGAGTCCATCTGAGTACCCAAGTACTTGTCACAGACCATCTGAGTACCCAAGTACCTGTCACTGTCCATCTGAGTACCCGAGTACCTGTCACTGTCCAGCTGAGTACCTGAGTACCTGTCACAGTCCATATGAGTACCCAAGTACCTGTCACAGTCCATATGAGTACCCGAGTACCTGAGTACCTGTCACAGTCCATATGAGTACCCGAGAACCTGTCACAGTCCATATGAGTACCCGAGTACCTGTCACAGTCCATCTGAGTACCCAAGTACCTGTCACAGTTCATCTGAGTACCCGAGTACCTGTCACAGTCCATATGAGTACCCAAGTACCTGTCACAGTCCATATGAGTACCCAAGTACCTGTCACAGTCCATCAGAGTACCCGTGTACCTGTCACCAGGCCATCAGAGTAACAGAGTACCTGTCACCAGCCCATCAGAGTACCTGAGTACCTGTCACCAGCCCATCAGAGTACCCAAGTACCTATCTGCAGCCCATCAGCATACCCGAGTACCTACTTGCAGCCCATGCCTCATAGAATATAGGTTGTGGTGTTTGCTTTCCAAAATGGGGTAATTTTGTGGGTAATTCCACTTTCCTGGTGCTTTAGGACCTTCAAAAGTGTGATAGGTAGGAATGAAATGAGATGTGTAATTTATGCTCCTAGAACGCCTGAAGGTACTACTTCAATGTTGGTCCTCTGTATGTGGCCAGGCTGTGTAAAAGTCTCACACATGTGGTTTCGCCATACTCGGGAAGAGTAGCAGAATGTATTTTTGGGTGTAAATTTTGCTATATACATGCTATGTGTTAGAAATATCTTATAAATGGACAACTTTGCATAAAAAAAAGTGTTTTCATTTTTTCTCCACATTTTCCAAAAACTTCTGGAAAAAATGAACCATTCAAAAGACTCATTATGCCTCAAAGATTAGAAGTTGGGGTGTTTGCTTTCCAAAATGGGGTCATTTTATGGGCAATTCCATTGTCCTGGTGCTCCAGGGCCTTCAGAATTGTAATAGGTTGTTGAGAAAGTAGATATGTGATTTATGTTCGTAGAATGCCTGAAGGTGCTACTTCAATGTTGGTCCTCTGTATGTGACCAGGCTGTGTAAAAGTCTCGCACATGTGGTATTGCCATACTCGGGAAGAGTAGCAGAATGTATTTTGGGGTGCAATTTGTTGTATGCATATGCTGTGTGTGAAAAATAACCTGATAATATGACAATTTTGTAAAAAAAAAAATATATATATATATAAAAAAATCTTCATTTTGCAAAGAATTGTGGGAAAAAATGACAACTTAAAAAGACTCACCATGCTACTTTCCTAATACCTTGGAATGTCTACTTTCTAAAAAGGGGTCATTTGGGGGGTATTTGTACTTTCCTGACTTGTTAGTGTCTCAAGAAATTAGATTTACCTGTTGTACTGAAAGCCTGATCAGATGTGATCAATTTTCAGAGATTGGCACCATAGTTTTTAGACTCTATAACTTTCACAAAGACCAAATAATATACACTAATTTGGGTTTTTTTTTACCAAAGATATGTAGCAGTATAAATTTAGGCCAAAATGTATGAAGAAAAATGCAAAATTTTATGACCAAAACAAAGAAAAAGGCATTTTTTCACAAAATTTACGTACATTTATAGCACAAAAAAAAAAAAAAAAAAAAACAGTAGTGATTAAATACCACCAAAAGAAAGCTCTATTTGTGTAAAAAAAAAGGATGCAAGTTTCATATGGGTACAGTGTTGCATGACTGAGTAATTGTCATTCAAACTGTGAGAGCGCTGAAAGCTGAAAATTGGTCTGGACATGAAGGGGGTGTAAGTGCTCTGTATTTAGGGAGTTAAGCACTCACACTGTAGAGCCAGTTTCTTTTCAAGAGAGGCCTTAGAAGAAGGAGACACCAGGTCATTGAATTTGCAATATTTTACTTAATAAACTTCATTGTGGCATTATTACGTCTTCATGATAATGATAAAAAGGTACTACTTAACTTCCAGGTTGGTTCTTCAGCACTTTCCACTCATCCGGCCCCTATTCTTCCCCTAAATGGTGTAGAACATTCTCAGGTATTTCCCAGTTGACTAGTGAGGCAACATGGCAATTGAATAGACCCCAACCATTCTCATGGGAGCTAACTTCTTACTACTTTACCCTCTTTTTACCCACTAACACTGCTAGTGGCCATGCTGTGGAATGGTGTTGAGTTGAGTGACCTCATAAAATCTTGATTATTTTGATTAGAGATTATAACGGTGCCCAAGTACATGACAGATACAATTTTACTTAAAAAGTATACATTTTATTACATAGCTATACGACAAGAACAAACAGAAGGTGCATAAAAAATGAGCAAAGTAGATATACAGGCATTAATACTGGCCAAAGTATCCGTATGCATGGAATGGTCACTGATGCATGTCAATCCCCTACATGTTTTGCCAAACAATGAAAGAAGGTAGTATATATTGTTGGACATAACACAGTCCAATGTTGTGGGCTAACATAGCCTCAATTATACTTACATATACTCTGCTATGAAAAAATATGGGTACAGGGGAGCCACAGAAACCAAAATGCAAAGGTGAGATTATGACTCCATCATATACAAACCACTGTGAAAAAGAAAGGGAGATAAAAATAAGAATAAGAGAAGATAAAAGGAATATAATAAATAAAAGGGGAGATATAAGATAAAGATAGAAATAAATGTAGATATGAATAAAAATAGAAAACGAGGAGGAAGGTAGTACAGGATAGTTCAGATATGTAGATAAATTTGCTAAATGGTGCTTTTTGTCAAAGAATGAGACTAACTGACCAAAATCCCTGAACTGGATAATTTGAGAAAGTTTTTCCTCTAAATGGGACTTTTAAGGAGCAGAACTCATCTACTGGTCAAACAGTAATTGTAAAAAAATATTCTTTTGTTGGAATAGAGTTAATAAGTAAGATATGCAGTACATAGAATATGCAGGATGCAGATACAGAGATATGCAACAACAAGACAGTTGGAAACGACCACTACTTTGTTGAAAAATAGGGCAACAGAGACAACCCAACGCATTTTGTGTCTGCGATATTGGTTCTCTTCTTCAGGGAAAGGTGGTTTACAACAGGATGTGAATACTTCTACAATTGTTAAAAGAAAAGCATAATGCCCCATATACACGATCGGAAATTCTCCCAGCAAAAGTCCGATGTGAGCTTTTGGTCGGAAATTCCGATCGTGTGTATGCTCCATCGGACTTTTGCAGGCAAAATTCCTGCCAGCAAAAGATTGAGAGCATGTTTTCTATTTTTCGGTCAGAAAAAGTTCCGATCGGAAATTCCGATCGTCTGTACAAATTCCGACGTGCAAAACTCCTATGCATGCTCGGAAGCATTGAACTTCATTTTCTCGGCTCGTCGTAATGTTGTACGTCACCGCGTTCTTGACAGTCGAAAGTTCAGAGAACTTTTGTGTGACTATGTGCATGCAAGCCAAGCTTGAGCGGAATTCTGTTGGAAAAATCATCCACGTTTTTTCCGACGGAAAATCCGCTCGTGTGTACGGGGCATTAGAATATATGCATTCATAAAAGCAAGCATAACGTGAAAATATTGAGTTGCTCAATTATGTATAAAACAACTGACCGTACAACTTACATAGAAACTCAAAGATATTGCATCCAGATTAAAAAGCAATGTGTTTTGTTGCAATGTGAACAAAGGTTGATCTTCCGCCTCAATGCCACCAAACCTCCTGGTCTAAATGGGTCTCTCTCCTTCAGACCCTTCCTGGAAGGCTTCACCTCAGGGGGATCTGAACGGGAACCAAATGATCCCAATTGGAATCTTTAAATGATTTCATAGAACTCAATCTTTATAGTTCAAAAAATAATTCCTTTTGGTAACTGATTAACTCTTCATTATACATGTGGTTTCCCTAGGTGGTTTATTTGTTTTCCATCCTAGGAGTGTTGTAATTTTCAAATGTTTAATGTATATGATCTGCTAGTTCTTTCGTGTAGAGAATTGTATATCAATATGATTCTGTATTCCTTAAATATATATTTTTTCTTTGCTTTTTTCTTGTTCCTTTTTTATATATCTTTTGTTTTTGTATTACTGACATATGTGCCTCTCTGCCCTTCCTGTCCTGGTTCGGACGATTTGCTGCACCATAGCACCCGCCCATCATGTCTCACACTCAGTGCACTGGGGCAGTTCATGCCTTTCATGACGTCCTTGGCATTTCCTTTACTGGAGCTGGGGAGCCAGGCTTTGAGATACACATATTAGAAGGAAGGTCTAATGTGTAAGCCACTGGGTTAATCCTGCCAAGAATTTTGGAAAGGCCCACCAAACCGAGGTGCGAACTTCAGAGAGGGAACACAAAGTCGGAGGTTGCAAGATGACAGCCAGACCCTGTCCCCAACCTGGTAGGAAGGCACAGGCAGGTGTCTGCGGTCAGCATGGAGTCTGTACCTATCATTAGCATGTCACAAAGCCTCCTGGACTTGTGCCCAAGTGGAATGAAGACCATGGAGATGCTCCTCTAACGCAGGAATACTCTGCGGAACAAATGAGTCAGGCAACATGGAAGGTTGGAAACCATAGTTGGCCATAAATGGAAACAATCGGGAAGCAGAATTCAAGTCACTATTGTGAGCAAACTCTGCCCACGGAAAGAGGTCTGACCAGTTGTTATGATGGTCAGAAATATAGCAATGTAGGAATTGCTCCAAGGACTGACTGGCTTGTTCTGTGGCCCCATTAGACTGCTGGTGATATGCAGAGGAGAAAGCAAGCTGAATTCCCAACTGTGTACAAAAGGCTCGCCAGAACCGGGACTCAAACTAACTACCCCTGTCCAAGACAATCACCTTGGGTAGCCCATGTAAGTGAAAGATCTCCCGAGCAAAAATGGAAGCCAGTTCTTTAGAAGTGGGCAACTTCTTATGTGGAATACAATGGAACATTTTCAAGAACTGGTCAACCACCATAGGGATAACTGTGTTGACCTGGGAGTTGGGTAACTCCACAATGAAATCCATAGACAGGTGGGTCCAGGGCCTCTCACCACTGGGTATGGTTTGTAGGAGGCCCACTGGAAGGTGTCGTTGAGTCTTACTCTGAGCACACACAGATCAGGCAGCTACAAAGGTGGTTACATCAGCACATAGACTAGGCCACCAGAACTGTTGGGAAATGGCCCAAAAGAGTTGATTCTCCACAGGGTGGCCAGCAGCAATGGGAGAATGTTAAGTCTGGAGCATGGCAGTTTGGAGACTCTCTGGGACAAAGCAGTGGTCACAAGGTTTCTCAGGATAAGCATGGGCCTGAGCAGCAAGAATTTTGTCACCCAAAGGAGAAGCGAGACTGGTGCAAACTGTAGCCAGAATACGATCAGGAGGAATCACAGGAACCGACTCCATCTTGGAAGTGGAGGAAAATTGTTGTGACAAAGCGTCAGCCCTTACATTTTTAGTACCGGGTAAGAATGAGACTATGTAATTTTAATTAGACAAGAAAAGAGCCCATCGCACCCTTCTGGGAGAGAGGCGTTTAGCCTAAGGCAAGAATGTGAGATTCTTATGGTCAGTAAGAATGAGAACCGGCACTGGACCCTACCCCAGTGTTTATATTCATATCCCCAGCAGAAGCGCTGGCGACGGAGCAGAGCGCCCCTGGCCTCTGCCCACCCTCAGAATTGGATCCGGAGAGTCCGAGAGATGATCTTCGTGAGCGGTTTGCCCAGCAGCAGATATCCCCACAGGGAGTGGAGAAAGTAATTCTCCCTCCCCAGCAATTGGACACTACCCCAATGTTCATCCCCCCAACAGAAGTGCTGGCTACAGGCAGAGTGCCGCTGGCCTCTGCCCACCCTCAGAGTTAGATCCAGGGAGTCCGGGGGATGATCTCTGTGAGCTGTTTCCCCAACTGCAGATATCCCCACTGGGAGTGGAGAAAGCCATTCTACCTCCCCAGCAATTGGACACTGCCCCAGTGTTCAGCTTCCCAGCAGAAGCACTGGCGGCAGAGCAGAACGCCGCTGGCCTCGGACTCCCTGGATCTAACTCTGAGGGTGGTCAGAGGGATTTCCCCAGCAGTAGATATCCCCACCGGGAGTGGAGAAAGCAATTCTCCCTCCCCAGCACTTGGATACTACCCCAGTGTTTATCCCCAGAAGCGCTGGCTATGGGGCAGAGTGGTGCTGGCCCCTGCCCAGCCCTCAGTATGTTTTTAGAGGGTTTGGGAGACAGCCCCTGTCAGAAGTCACCCCAGCAGCTGGTCACAGAACCGGGAGGGGAGAAAACCCTTCCCCCTCTCCAGCAGCTGAACTCTACCTTTATATATGTCCCCCTAGCAGAAGTGCTGGCTACAGGGCAGAGCGCTGTTGGTCTCTGCCCAGCATCAGAAAAAGAGACGGAGAGTCCAGGAGATAGTCCCCGCAAGATACCTCCCCAGTGACTGGTAACTACCCCAGGAGGAAAGCAACTACCTCTTCCTCCCCAACAGCTTAGCACTACCAGCCTACGTTCCCTACCAGCTGAAGCACTGGTATCGGGGCAGAGGATTATTCAGCTCCCCCAATACCTACAACCAGACTCCGGATCAGGGGAGTGCGGACAGCTGTTACCACTCTGCAGTGGCTGTTTTTATTCACAGGAGACCGTATGTGCGGTTTTGCTCCTCAGCGCCAGAGTCATACTTTTCCTTTTCCTGTTTGCCTGGATTGGGAATTTGTGACTAACGCAGGTCCAGACCAGTTGAGGGTCAGGGACCTGGTTAGTCTGTTTTTAAAAGGGGAGAAATGTGACAGAACCCACTGTCACTGTGTGTTTTGGAAGGGGCTGTGGGCTCGCCTCCTACCCACAGACTATGGCCCAGCAGAGAACGTGAGATTTGGAGGGCTATTTGCCGTCTCCCACCACCTGGAGAAGATGCCACCTCCAGACATTTGTGTCCGTGGTTACCAGTTCATTGGAACCGGGTGAACGCGGTATATGTGGCTGGGCTCGCGGAGTCGTTTCTGGCTACCAAACCTATTGGCCCGGCTGGGCTAAATATATACTTTTATCCCACAAACAATGTACTTTTAGCAGATAAAGGCATATACAAGATGCCGGTATTCCCAAAGCGTGGGGCTACGAGACTTGGGGACAAAATGGCATTGAGATAATGTAATGTAATGTAATGCTGCATCCCTTCTCCCCCACCCCCCCTCTTGTTGGGTCATGGCACGTAGACAAAGGTCTGGAGACACATCTCAGCAGGGGATGTGTAAGGAGGGGCTGCCTGCTTATCATAATCCCTTCATGTGTTTCAATTGTAGTTTGAATATACAAGTGTTGAGTTTCCATTCGTTCTTCCTTGTCCCCTACTCCTTCTATGACAAGGCTAAGGGGAGTGTCCCTAACTGTGTTTAAAAGTGTATGTTTGCTACTTAATAAAGTGTTGATGCTCTGCATGTTTAACCCTCAACACCTGTGTCTCTCGTGATTGAGGGGTTAAGGGCTGGTTATGCCAAGTCTGCAGGCTGTGGGTGCATTTGGAGGACAGGAGACACAGGTCTGGCGGAGGTGCCCGAGATCTAACCTAATAAGTAACCTCTGACAATAAGTGCTTTATATAAGTAACAGCTGAGCAAATTGGATACTGTGATTTATACTGTTTCATATTGAAGTAATTTACCTTATAGCTGTGTGTTAAAATAACCTTTTTTCTTTCTTGGTATACATTGATTCATATGGGTAGGGCTACAAATAGTGAGAGTAGGCTTAGCCCTCCTGTAATGGGCCTGGGCTCTACCAGTCTAGCATGGGGGGCTGGGGTAAAGAGGGAACTTTTTATTTTCCATGGTACACAAGAGGGTAATTACTGTGAGCTTATGCTTCAAGCAAATATAGTAAAATTACCTGAGCCCCATTAGCAGGAGGCCTCTTGTAGGGAGGGGGCTTTTTTGTGAGCAAGCAGAGTAATGGCTCTCAATAGTTAAATAACAGTTCCAGCGTGTACAGGGCTGTCCCCAGTGCAATGACATGAAGGCAGTGAAGTGAAGGAGTTAGCAGATGCTGGAGGAACAGCCAGCTCAGAACCATGGCCCCAGAAAGGTAAGTGTGTACACAGTATTTGTGTGTTTACAGTGTGTGTGTACAGTGTGTATGTACAATATACAGTATGTGTGTGGTATATGTGTGACATAGGCACATAACCACATTGTTCTGTAAACTACGTAGAGAAGGTTTTGTGACTTAGGGACATAGGGAGAAAACAGTAGTGCTAAGTTGCACAAACTGGAACAAAGAACAAGCATGCATAAGGGGCTCTCTGAATCTTCTCCATGTTTTCAGGTTAGAAGAATGGCACAGACTTGATGCCTGGGCCACTCTTTTTTAATTCCCCCCCAAAATGTTTATGAGTAATTTATGTGTAAAACAAAGAACAAACTGTTTAAAAATTATTTGAAGTTCAATCTGCACACAACCAAAGTTTTTGTCATAAATTAATAAAATAAAATATATGAATGGGTTAATAAAGCATGCGTGGGAAACCCTGCACCTATGCAGATGGTAGTAAAAACCTGTGTATGCACATATGTACCACAGAGCTTTCTTGGGACCTAAAGCCCTGTGGCACATCTGTGTAAATGAAGGGGGTGGTGGAGAAAAAAAATAATAGTTGCATAGAAGAGAAATGATGAAATGCTGCTTTGCAATACAAACAAATGGCATGAATTAAAAAAAAATAACTGTATGTACACTTGTCAGAGAGGGAGTGGGGAGAAGGCAGGGCAACATGACTTATACTATAGGGTGAATGTCTATTTTAAATATTAGTTTTATAAATTGTGTTTTAGAAATACTTGAACCAAACTGTACACTGTGAATTTTGAATTTTGTTTTATACTTTTTTTATTAAAAGAAAAATCATACAATTATACAGGATTAAAGTGGATGTAAACCCGAATTTTTTTTTTATATCATACTGTAGAGTATAAGATTTCCTATAATTTGAGCACAGTCTTGCCACACAGAGTTAATCCATCTCCGAGCAATCCTCTTTTATTGTTCAGTGAGAAAAATCTTAACAAACTGAGAAAAACTTTGTCAAATACTCCCCCTTGCTGTGAGTGACAGCCTAAGGCATGATTTTTTAATTCCCTCCCCCACTCCTTTCTTCAGCAGCTCTGCAAGGATTGGCTGTTCCACACCTCAGCATGATTTGGCATGCTGAAGTCATGTGGTTACTTTCCTGTCTTTTCATTGGATGTTAGAGATCATAGCAGAAGTTCAGCAGAAGTTCAGTGTTAGAAATACACAGGAGAAAATGCATATTGACAAGAAGTGTAGAGGTGGGCGGGGAGTCTACTGACATCACGACTCCACCCACCGAACTCCAGACAACAGACCCACCCACAGAATCTGCAGTTTTTTGGGTCTCATAACAGATGGAGGGGAGACATTTGACAGGTAAAGATACATGCAGGAGGCATGTATATCCTTATAGATAACCCCTATGGCAGTAGTTTAGAAAAGGATGACATTGGGTTTACATCCACTTTAATGTAGTAAGTTATGAACAAAATAGATGGACAATAAGACATTTGATACCAAGCAATAAAGAGGTGGAAATATATCATAGCTTTAATATCATTGTCTTTAAATCTAAACATCTTGTAACATGGTCAATATTACCTCTAATGTCTCGTACACACGATCGGACTTTCTGACAACAAAACCGTGGAATTTTGTCCGTAAGGTGTTGGCTCAAACTTGTCTTGCATACACATGGTCACACAAATGTTGGCAAACAATTATGAACGTAGTGACGTACTAGACGTACTACGTGGTTTTTCAGCTCTTTAGCACCACCCTTTGGGCTCTTTCTGCTAATTTCATGTTAGTAGAACTTTGGTGAGTGTTAATTCACGCTTTTCTTTTCGCGTTTTTCATTTAGCGCTTTTCAGTTTGTGCTTTTCATTTCGTGCTTTTCAGTTCGTTTCTGAACAGCCATTCGTCAACCAGACATGTTATGGAATCGGAGGAGAGAACGTGTTATTTATTATTGGCCTTGGAGTTATTGCTTTGACATTATTTTTTTGGTTGAATAATGATTTAGTTTGGTATATTTTCTATATTTTTTCATGCATAGAATGCACTTTTTTGTTAAGTTCTATTGGCAGATAGCTTGTCTATTTTTTTTTTTAATGCTCAATAAAAAACTGTGTAGAATAATACTTGGCTATGCGTTTTATTTCAAATTACAGTTTGGGAGTAGGCAGTTACATTTTAAAAAATACAATGTAAAATTAACAAGGGACACCAACATAGCTGTATCTTTTATCTTATAAACCAGTGGTCATCAACCCTGTCCTCAGGGCCCACTAACAGGCCAGGTTTTATGTATTACCTTGGGGAGATGCAGACTAGAATACTGCAATTACTGAGCAGCAAATTATATCACCTGTCATGTATTTCAGTTATCTTGCAAACCTGGCCTGTTAGTGGGCCCTGAGGACAGGGTTGATGACCATTGTTATAAACTACAGGATAATGGTGTTGTGGTAACTTGCACAAATAAAAAAAACACAAAAAAAAACATAATTTTATTCTTGATATCACTAGAAAAAAAAGCCTTTGAAAATTTGTTTGCAATAACTCTATCAGTATCCCCAGCAAAGCAGCTTCATTGTTATCCCATTAAAGAAGAAGAGAATTGTGTGCTGCATTTGGAGATTTCATAATTTGCCACGTCATGCATGTTAATTCTCCATTACAAACGCTAGTTTACAAGACCAACATCTTCTGCTTCCGAGCATGCGTGTTTGTACTTTAGACTTTTGTCCGACGGACTTGTGAACACACAATTGGAAAATACAACAACACACATTTGTTGCCGGAAAATTTGAAGACATGCTAGCCAACATTTGTTGGCGGAAAGTCCGACAACAATTTTCCGATGGAGCATACACACGGTCAGATTTTCCGCCAACAGCCTGACATCCAACATTTCCCATTGGAAAAATCCGATCCTGTGTACGGGCCTTTACTTTCAGGTAAAGTGAAACTTCGAGTAACCCTAGAATTTAAGCCAGATAATGAGAAAAGAAATTAGGGAGAAAGTGGAGAATTAGGGACAGGGAAGGTAAAAAAAGGTTTAGTAAAGAAGGGCGGTAGTTAAGTTCCAATTTTGTTTGTCAATATGAAAATGAGTACAGATTCTCATATCAGATTTTTGGGAGTGATGCAGTAGAAAACATATTTTCCATCTTCACTTTTCATTGAGGAATACCAGCAGGGATATTGTACAGGTACAAGTAGAGTAGAGCTCCTTCCCTGTTTTCATAGGAGATGGATAAGCATGCTATTTTCATAGGACTTAAAAGTTCCACCCAAAAATGGAACTTCCGCTTATCTGATTTCAACCTCCTCCGGTGCCACATTTGGCACCTTTTGGGGGGGGGGGGGTATCTGTTTTTTATAGGTACCCTGTCCCCACTTCTGGGAGACCAGGCCACGGCGAAGTACGTCAGCAGCTCAGCCCCCCTTCTCCCTCCTCTTCTGCCAGGCAAGTGAGAGAGCGCAGAGCGCATGTGCAGTAGGGACCCGGCCGTGAAGCCAGAACAGGCAAGTATCCTAATGTTAAAAGTCAGAAGCTACAGTATGTGTTGCTGCTGACTTTTAATTTTTAAAGGGGCGGGCGCAACTTCTCTTTAATGAAAGCTTGTGTGTCATGGAATAGGAATTGCAGTGGATGATGGGTAATGGGGTGCGGCAATATTTTCTCTAGTCAGAGAGTATTTGCTTTCTAGAATTTCTGAATCTTTGGACAGTGCCATCATAAGTGCAAGAGAAAACCAGTCTGCAGCTACACTAACAGGTTTAGGGAAGAACCTGGGAACATGATGAACAATTTTGTTGTGGTTTTGTGCCACCAGGAATTTGGTCGGGAGGGAGTTTGCAGTGTGCAGTCTCTGGGGTAAAAACTCTGCTGTTACCCCTGGCAATGATGGAAGAAATCCTGTTTCAAAGTGCTTAAATGAGAGTGGTGAGGCCCACTACACTGGTGGGTAAGACTGCTGTTAATGACTCAGATGCTGAAATTGCTAAAATGGTCATTAAAGAGATTGTCTGCTGTGAATTGTAAATGACCTCAATTAGAAGACCTACTGAATGTTATCTGGAGAGAGCCTTGCCTGTACAGCGGGGAAGTAAGGGAGGAAAGAAAACCTGAAAATAGTGTACTGTTTAATAATAAAAAGTTTACTGCTGGTGGAAAAACACCTGAGTTATTCAGACCAAATGCTTGGTTTAAAGATGTGTTATCTTCTCTAGGAATTGTGGTTAAGGCAGAAAAGGGGTCCCTGGAAACCTCCAAGGAGCTCAGCATGTTGCAGTCAGAGGTTTTCCAGGGCAACTGTGGTACTGCTTTGCTGAGCAAGAGTGTTGGCCAAAAGATAGAGGTGAATGTACATTTGTTAAATAAGCCACAGGCTCAGGAGGATAATAGGTTAATACAAACAAACAGGAAGAGCTTACACTAAGTGCAGTAGAGTTAAAAGCTTTAACTACTTCATGCCCTCGCTATAACTGAAAGACAGCTACAGCACAGCTCTCTCGTTCTGGGAGGGCGTCCATGGACTTCCTCCAAGAAATACACCCCTCCATATGCCCCCTGGGGCGTGCATCCAGTGAGCTCTGCTTCAGACACAGATGTACACAGATCACGGTAAAGATCCAATCACATTGGCCCTTTACCATGTGATCAGCTGTGTTCAATCACATAAACAAACTTGCTGGTTACCAGCATTCCTTTTCTCATGCGCTGTCACAGGACAGGAGGAGAAGGAGGAGAGCCGGGTAAATTGGCAAGTGTGACAGGGGACATTTATACAGATAATCAGGGCACTGATCATCAGTGCCCTGATGATCAGTGCAGTCCCATCAGTACCCATCAGTGCTGCCTATCAGTGGCTATCAGTGTTGCCTTTCAGTGCCCATCAGTGCCTCCCCAACAGTGCCACCTATCAGTGCCACTTATAAGTGCCTATCAGTGCCCATCAGTGCCGCATATCAGTGGAACCTCATCAGTGCCCATCAGTCCCCCCTCATCAGTGCCCATCAGTGCCGCCTCACCAGTAAATATTAGTGCAGCCTATCAGTGCCCATTAGTGTAGCCTATCAGTACCTATCAGTGCAGCCTCATCAGAGCACATCAGGGAAGGAGAAAATTACTTTTTAAAATTTTATAACAGAAACTAAGAAAAACTTGTTATCAATATTTTTGGTCTTTTTTTGTTTGTTTAGCAAAAAATAAAAAACCCAGTGGTAGTGTTACATGACTGCACAATTGTTATTCAAAGTCCGACAGCCCCGAAAGCTGCAAATTGGCCTGGGCAGGAAGGGGGTGCAAGAGCCCAGTATTGAAGTTTATTAAGGTTAGATTAATGTTAAATCAAATGCAAATTAGCCACTCACAAAATTAAAATAGAAAAAGCATGTACTCAACACTCCCCAGCATGGTCGCCTCTCTGTATTCACACTTGTAGTCCTGGACCGCAGTGCTGTCAGATGGAGGAATAGCTGCAGCTGGAGGACAGATCAGGACTCTGTACACAGAGAGTACACTGTACAGTGTGTTGCAGATAATCTCCTCGATAATGTAACCTGCAGGTGGAGCAGTTTGCATGAATATGTGTTTTGAAGGACCTCTTTCTTTGTTAAGACTACCTATAGGAGATACTATGACTGCTTTACCAGCTGAACCATCTAAAAACATGTAGCAAAACAAATACTTTTGGTAAATGCACATAAAATATGATAGCAGAGAAATACTAAAGTGAACAAAAGTGCTGTTCAGCACTGGGTAGCAGCTAGCAGACTACATTACCCAGTAAACCCGCTGAATTGGTAACTTGGTCACAGCTATACAAACTCTCACTAAAATCTATATTTTGTATATTTAGACTCCAATCTTTATAACAACTAAACAACTAAAACTACTAAATAACTATAACAACTAAACAACTAAAAACATTGCCTTCAGTAGCCCTATGGAATGAAATTAGTGTATGTCATAAGTGTGACACTTTTCTTTGGTAAAAAACAACCTGAATTTATGTATATTATTAAGTCTGTGTTAGCGGGATCAGCCCAGATACCTGCTAGCACCTGCGTTTTGCCCCTCCGCCCGGCCCAGCCCAGCCCAGCCCACCCAAGTGCAGTATCGATCGATCACTGTCACTTACAAAACACTAAACGCATAACTGCAGCGTTAGCAGAGTCAGGCCTGATCCCTGCGATCGCTAACAGTTTTTTTGGTAGCGTGTTGGTGAACTGGCAAGCACCAGCCCCAAGCAGCATCAGGTTAGCGCCAGTACCGCTAACACCCATGCACGCAGCATACGCCTCCCTTAGTGGTATAGTATCTGAACGGATCAATATCTGATCCGATCAGATCTATACTAGCGTCCCCAGCAGTTTAGGGTTCCAAAAACGCAGTGTTAGCAGGATCAGCCCAGAAACACTAAACGCATAACTGCAGCGTTCGCAGAGTCAGGCCTGATCCCTGCGATCGCTAACAGTTTTTTTGGTAGAGTTTTGGTCAACTGGCAAGCGCCAGCGGCCTAGTACACCCCGGTCATAGTCAAACCAGCACTGCAGTAACACTTGGTGACGTGGCGAGTCCCATAAATGCAGTTCAAGCTGGTGAGGTGGCAAGCACAAGTAGTGTCCCGCTGCCACTAAAAAGACAAACACAGGCCCGTCGTGCCCATAATGCCCTTCCTGCTGCATTCGCCAATCCTAATTGGGAACGCACCGCTTCTGCAGCGCCTGTACTTCCCCCATTCACATCCCCAACCAAATGCAGTCGGCTGCATGAGAGGCATTTTCTTTATGTCCTCCCGAGTACCCCTACCCAAGGAACCCCCCCAAAAAAGATGTTGTGTCTGCAGCAAGCGCGGATATAGGCGTGACACCCGCTATTATTGTCCCTCCTGTCCTGACAATCCTGGTCTTTGCATTGGTGAATGTTTTGAACGCTACCATACACTAGTTGAGTATTAGCGTAGGGTACAGCATTGCACAGACTAGGCACACTTTCGCAGGGTCTCCCAAGATGCCATCGCATTTTGAGAGACCCGAACCTGGAACCAGTTACAGTTATAAAAGTTAGTTACAAAAAAAAGTGTAAAAAAAAACAAAAAAAAAAAAAACACAAACAAAAATATAAAATAAAAAAAATAGTTGTCGTTTTATTGTTCTCTCTCTATTCTCTCGCTATTGTTCTGCTTTTTTTTACTGTATTCTATTCTGCAATGTTTTATTGTTATTATGTTTTATCGTGTTTGCTTTTCAGGTATGCAATTTTTTTATACTTTACCGTTTACTGTGCTTTATTGTTAACCATTTTTTTGTCTTCAGGTACGCCATTCACGACTTTGAGTGGTTATACCAGAATGATGCCTGCAGGTTTAGGTATCATCTTGGTATCATTCTTTTCAGCCAGTGGTCGGCTTTCATGTAAAAGCAATCCTAGCAGCTAATTAGCCTCTAGACTGCTTTTACAAGCAGTGGGAGGGAATGCCCCCCCACCGTCTTCCGTGTTTTTCTCTGGCTCTCCTGTCCCTACAGGGAACCTGAGAATGCAGCCGGTGATTCAGCCAGCTGACCACAGAGCTGATCAGAGACCAGAGTGGCTCCAAACATCTCTATGGCCTAAGAAACCGGAAGCTACGAGCATTTTATGACTTAGATTTCGCCGGATGTAAACAGCGCTATTGGGAAATTGGGGAAGCATTTTATCACACCGATCTTGGTGTGGTCAGATGCTTTCAGGGCAGAGGAGAAATCTAGGGTCTAATAGACCCCAATTTTTTAAAAAAAGAGTACCTGTCACTACCTATTGCTATCATAGGGGATATTTACATAACCTGAGAGAACAATAAAAATGATTTAAAAAAAAAAACAAAAATGAAAGGAACAGTTTAAAAATAAGATAAAAAAGCAAAAAAATAATAACGAAAAAAAAAAAAAGCACCCCTGTCTCCCCTGCTCTCGCGCTAAGGCGAACGCAAGCGTCGGTCTGGCGTCAAATGTAAACAGCAATTGCACCATGCATGTGAGGTATCACCGTGAAGGTCAGATCAAGGGCAGTAATTTTAGCAGTAGACCTCCTCTGTGAATCTAAAGTGGTAACCTGTAAAGGCTTTTAAAGGCTTTTAAAAATGTATTCATTTTGTTGCCACTGCACGTTTGTGCGCAATTTTAAAGCATGTCATGTTTGGTATCCATGTACTTGGCCTAAGATCATCTTTTTTATTTCATCAAACATTTGGGCAATATAGTGTGTTTTAGTGCATTAAAATTTTAAAAAGTGTGTTTTTTCCCCCAAAAATGAGTTTGAAAAATCGCTGTGCAAATACTGTGTAAAAAAAAAATGAAACACCCACCATTTTAATCTGTAGGGCATTTGCTTTAAAAAAATATATAATGTTTGGGGGTTCAAAGTGATTTTCTTGCAAAAAAAAAAATTTTTTTCATGTAATCAAAAAGTGTCAGAAAGGGCTTTGTCTTCAAGTGGTTAGAAGAGTGGGTGATGTGTGACATAAGCTTCTAAATGTTGTGCATAAAATACCAGGACAGTTCAAAACCCCCTCAAATGACCCCATTTTGGAAAGTAGACATCCCAAGCTATTTGCTGAGAGGCATGTCGAGTCCATGGAATATTTTATATTTTGACACAAGTTGCAGGAAAGAGACAAATTTTTTTTTTTTTGCACAAAGTTGTCACTAAATGATATATTGCTCAAACATGCCATGGGAATAAGCGAAATTACACCCCAAAATACATTCTGTTGCTTCTCCTGAGTATGGGGATACCACATGTTTGGGACTTTTTGGGAGCCTAGCCGCGCACGGGACCCCGAAAACCAAGCACCGCCTTCAGGCTTTCTAAGGGCGTAAATTTTTTATTTCACTCTTCACTGCCCATCACAGTTTCGGAGGCCATGGAATGCCCAGGTGGCAAAAAAAACCCCAAATGACCCCATTTTGGAAAGTAGACACCCCAAGCTATTTTCTGAGAGGTATAGTGAGTATTTTGCAGACCTCACTTTTTGTCACAAAGTTTTGAAAATTGAAAAAAAAAATTTTTTTTCTTGTCTTTCTTCATTTTCAAAAACAAATGAGAGCTGCAAAATACTCACCATGCCTCTCAGCAAATAGCTTGGGGTGTCTACTTTCCAAAATGGGGTCATTGGGGGGGTTTGTGCCACCTGGGCATTCCATGGCCTCTGAAACTGTGATAGGCAGTGAAGAGTGAAATTAAAAATTTACACCCTTAGAAATCCTGAAGGCGATTGGTTTTCGGGGCCCCGTACGCAGCTAGGCTCCTAAAAAGTCCCACACATGTGGTATCCCCATACTCAGGAGAAGCAGCTAAATGTATTTTGGGGTGCAATTCCACATATGCCCATGGCCTGTGTGAGCAATATATAATTTAGTGAAAACTTTGTGCAAAAAAAAAAAAAGAATTGTCACTTTCCCGCAACTTGTGTCAAAATATAAAATATTCCATGGACTCAACATGCCTCAAAGCAAATAGCTTGGGGTGTCTACTTTCCAAAATGGGGTCATTTGGGGGGGGTTATGCCATCTGGGCATTTTATGGCCTTCAAAACTGTGATAGGTAGTGAGGAGTAAAATAAAAAATTTACGCCCTTAGAAATCCTGAAGGCAGTGATTGGTTTTCGGGGCCCCGTACGCGGCTAGGCTCCCAAAAAGTCCCACACATGTGGTATCCCCGTACTCAGGAGAAGCAGCTGAATATATTTTGGGGTGCAATTCCACATATGCCCATGGCCTGTGTGAGCAATATATCATTTAGTGACAACTTTTTCTAATTTTTTTTTTTTTGTCATTATTCAATCACTTGGGACAAAAAAAATGAATATTCAATGGGCTCAACATGCCTCTCAGCAATTTCCTTGGGGTGTCTACTTTCCAAAATGGAGTCATTTGGGGGGGTTTTGTACTGCCCTGCCATTTTAGCACCTCAAGAAATGACATAGGCAGTCATAAATTAAAGGCTGTGTAAATTCCAGAAAATGTACCCTAGTTTGTAGGCGCTATAACTTTTGCGCAAACCAATAAATATACACTTATTGACTTTTTTTACCAAAGACACGTGGCCGAATACATTTTGGCCTAAATGTATGACTAAAATTGAGTTTATTGGATTTTTTTTATAACAAAATTTAGAAAATATCATTTTTTTTTCAAAATTTTCGGTCTTTTTCCGTGTATATCGCAAAAAATAAAAACGGCAGAGGTGATCAAATACCATCAAAAGAAAGCTCGATTTGTGGGAAGAAAAGGACGCAAATTTTGTTTGGGTACAGCATTGCATAATCGCGCAATTAGCAGTTAAAGTGACGCAGTGCCAAATTGTAAAAAGTGCTCTGGTCAGGAAGGGGGTAAATCCTTCCGGGGCTGAAGTGGTTAAATCTTAATTGAACAAGCTGAATTTAGAAGCTGATTGGCTACCATACAGAGCTGCATCATGTTCTGTGTGCACCAGTTTTAGTAAATCTCCCCCATAGAGTGAACAAACTATGGTATATACTGTATATATTTGAAAATTGATCTTTATCCTAACTTTTTTTTTTTCACTAAATTGTCATTTTAACAAGTTATGTCTTACACATAGCATGCATATCCCTATCCATACACAAACCACCACTGAAATAAAAAAAATTAAATGGGCCCCCCTACAGGGTAAGGGGTTTAGGTATGGACGTTGGGGTTAAATTAATCTACTTCTAATCTAAAACTATTAGGGGGAGCTTGGCGACAAAGTTCTAATCAAAGTTTGCTGAGCTTATTAGGGAAGCAGAGTAGGAAAGTATTTAAAGCTTAGACATGGTGTCATTTTGACAAAAGGCATACCAATAGTGTCATTTTGTAGATAGTAGTGATGAACAAAGCATACCTAGGTTTGATTTGGGTCAGGTGAACATTACTAAAGTTTGGTTACCAAATCTAAACCCAATTCAAGTCAATAAGAGCTGAATTTTAAAACACAGTAATGGCAATATCTTTAGGCAAGGTAATGTCAAAGTGTAGAATGAGGCCTGGATAAAATGTACTGAAGCAAAAAAAAAACAAAAACAAAAAAAATCCTTTTTGGGGGGAGCAGCGATCTGAGTAATGCTTAAAGTGAAAAAATAAGGTGGCGTGGTCTGACCTCACTGGGAGATGGCCGCTTGAGACCGGGGCTCCTGTCGCTACAGGTTTTCTACCCTACATAGGAAGCCCATCTTCGCTCAGACATCCTTACAATTATGGGGACAGCTTCGCGGAACTCCTCCGTCTCACGATCCCGCTCACCCCGCAGGCAAATGAGCGGTGTGTCCCAGAACATTCCGGAGCTGTACTGGACGCAGAGACACAACATGGCGGCTTCCCGCCAAGGCTCCTCACAGAACCCGGCCCCGCCGCTGCCTGGAATGTCGAGTACTCTATCCACACA
Organism: Aquarana catesbeiana; assembly: GCF_042186555.1. Taxonomy (NCBI): domain Eukaryota; kingdom Metazoa; phylum Chordata; class Amphibia; order Anura; family Ranidae; genus Aquarana; species Aquarana catesbeiana. Next base: position 413,494,568 of record NC_133324.1, read on the forward strand.
GGACTTAGGGGAACCTCTATCCTACAACAACAACAACCCAGCCTCTGTGATCTCCGAGCGGTGGCGGCGGATAATAAGGATACCTTGTCAGCGGCTATAGCTGACTTACCCTTAGACATCCGCGCCATCGCTGACAGGGTGCAGGAAGTGGAGAAGACCGCAGCACAGCATGACACAGTCCTCCGCCGAGTGACCCACAAGGTGGACGAACACACCCTACAATTAAGAGACATCCAGCGGCACGTGGAGGATCTTGACAACTGGGGCAGACGCCACAACCTGAGGGTCCGTGACCTCCCTGAAGCGGTTGACATTGAACAACTTACAGCAACCATTTCTGGCTTATTCAACAACCTACTTGACAGGCCTGTGCAGATGGTTAGAGAGATGGAGCGAATCCACCGCACACTCAGACCTAAGGGAAGAGACACTGACCCCCCTAGGGACGTGATCTGTTGCCTTGTTGATTACAGGCTGAAGGAAGAAATACTGAGAAAAGCTAGAAACAATATCCATCTTTCTCATGGGGGCTCAGACATTCACATATATCAAGATCTCTCCAGCATCACCCTGCAACACAGGAGAGAATTGAAACCCCTATTTGACACTTTGCGCACCAAAGGCATTCACTATAGGTGGAAGTTCCCCTTTGGCCTCACAGCTACCAACCAGGGCCATACAGCACTGCTGCGGGTGTTCCTGGGAATTCCTGTGATAGATGTCCCAAACTGGTATGCTGAGTTCCACCGCTCCACCACAAGACGAGAGCCACGTCGCGAAGAACCTACAGAGGCTCAAGAAACCAGGCATCGCAGACAACGATCCCCATCAGGGAGCAGATCCCAAGCTTCGGTCCGCGGACCCTATAATGGCTCGAGCCTTACCGACTCTCTGCGCTCAAGAAGTGTTCGATGCGACTACTGATCATCCTACGGACAGTCCTGCATGTTTAATGTGACTGATCATGATCAACACAGATAAGCGTATTCCCCCCCCCTTTTTTTTCTCCAAGACCATACTCTCCTCCCTTTAGGATATGGATGCCTGGACGTGTATCCGTTCAGTCAGGGTCCCCTCTGTGCAACGGCCCTATGCACGAATACTGCGCCCTACTTTATGCTTGTAAGACATCACGGGCGCTGCTATGGAGCTTATCTCCATAGCAGCGAAAAGACGGAAAGCTAGACAAGCCCTTATTACAGAACTATCGGAATGCATTCATTCTCTTGAAAACAAGCATAAACAATCTTTAGCAGCGAAGACTTTCAACGAGCTCTTGAAGGCCAGGGAAGCCCTGCTTGAGGAGCTGGGGAAAGCGACCAGACATAAAATGTACACTGTTACATTGAATGTTATACGAATTTAGCAACAAATCCGGGAAATTGCTCGCCAGAGCTCTTCAATCCAAAAAAGGCAATTTTATACCAAAACTTTATAATCTACCCACCCCTCTCATGATTGATCAAACCACACACAGAAAGGAGTTGATCACCAACTTCCTTTCCCAATACGGCCCTAAACCCATTACCTCTGAAGAAGCTGCGGAATTAGATAAGCCAATTATGTGGGATGAGTCTATTGCGGCCCTGAAGCAGCTGAAGACGGGCAAGTGCCCCAGCCCTGATGGCCTGTCTGTTGGCTACTAGAGGTCCTTTACTGACACAATCCTCCCGTACTTATTAAAAACGTTTAATTCCATTCCTTCCCCTCCTATTAATAGCAGAGACCTCCTCGAAGCCCACATTACCTTGATTCCGAAACCGGGTAAAGATACATCCCTGGTCTCAAACTACAGGCCCATCTCACTTCTAAACGTTGATGTGAAATTGTACACAAAAATACTCGCTAATCGCATACTCCCCTTACTTTCCAATTTAGTCTCCTTAGATCAGGTAGGATTCATCCCCGGGAGGGAAGCGAGGGATAACACCCTGAAAGCCATTAGCGTGTATCACTGGCTAGCCAAATCCACCATGCCAGGCTTCTTTCTGTCTCTCGATGTGGAGAAGGCGTTCAATAGAGTGGCTTGGGACTACATGGCAGAAGCCTTAAAAGCACTGGGGTTCCGGGATGGCATACTTCAGTTCATCCTTGCACTCTATTCATCCCCGACAGCGAGTATTAAGGTCAACAGTTGCTTGTCGGACGCCTTCTTTGTGTCGAACGGAACACGTCAGAGATGTCCCTTGTCCCCCCTCATATTCGTGCTCATCTTGAAGCCTTTACTCCGCAGACTTCAGGCTAACCCATACATTAAAGGGGTGGAAATAAATGACAGACAATACAAACTAGCAGCATAAGTGGATGACATCCTGCTTTTCCTTACTGACCCCATCACTACCATTCCCAACTTCCTAAAGGACTTCTTCTTTAAATTAATTTTCAATCTCCAAATTAATTTTGAAAAATCAAGGGCCCTAAACATATCTCTACCTGCTAATACAGTGACGCTTTGTCAGAATAACTTCCCCTTTGGGTGGGACTCGCACGCTCTCACCTACCTAGGAATCCAATAGCCTATAAATCTATCAGACCTCTTCTCCAGGAATTTCCTTCCTATTCTCAAAACTATAAAAACTGACCTTCAACACTGGAACAAAGGTTCCTTCTCTTGGTTTGGGAGAGCGGCAATAATGAAAATGAATATCCTCCCCAGACTCCTTTACCTCCTACAGACTATACCGATCAAGCTACCGGTTTCTTTCTTCGCCACATACAAACAAATGTGTCTAAAATTCATCTGGGCTTCTAAAACAACCTCGAGTGAGATGGGAAAAATTAGTTACCCCTAAGCTGAAGGGTGGAATTGGCCTCCCCGACATACATAAATATTACTGGTCATGCCAGCTAGCCCAAATAGTTGACTGCCACCTTCACACTAACACCAAAGCATGGATCAAACTTGAGGAAGCGTTTTCTCACCTACCGCTACACCATCTACCATGGATCAGTCCACATGGGATTCCAAGAGAATACAAGGCCCACCCTCTTACTGGCCCTACTATGCAGATCTTTTGCACAATCTGTAACAGACTGAAGATAGCCTCGTCTCCCGGGCTCTTAACCTCGATTGACCGCAACCCGGATTTCCCCCCAGGGATCATGGGGTCCGACACAACTGGCACTCCGGTGGTACCCTCACTTAGCGCAGTAGCCTTTTTTGACAAAGGAAAACTCCTTCCCTTCCAAACTCTGATTTCCCAACACCCCGACAGGGATATCCCCTTTTTCAAATACCTACAGATTAGACATTTCCTTAATAGCCCCAACCCGCCCTCTATTTGGTACAGAGACCAGACACCCTTCGAAGATATCTGCACCAGGTCAGAACCTCAAAAACACCTGGTCTCGGTCATGTATTCCCTATTGTTTGCAGATATTAACCCCAAAGATGACACGACTAGTCAAAAATGGGAAAGGGAACTTGATACTGATCTCTCTCAAGAAGACTGGGGTCAAATATTTACCCATATTCACAAAGGCTCCTTGAATGTCTCAACACAAGAGAACGGCTTTAAAATATACTCCAGGTGGTATAGGACCCCAGACAGAATACATAAGTTTTACCACAGTATCTGCCCTTTATACTGGTGTTGTGAAGCATCCCAAGGAACGCTTCTCCACACATGGTGGGACTGCCCCCGAATACAGCCTTTTTGGAGGGAAGTACACCGCCTTATTTCCCACATAACAACCTACACACCAGATTTCACTCCTGCCCAATACTTACTCCACCACACGTCTTTGCCCCAATCGGCCTACAAACAATCTCTCACACTACATCTCATTAACGCAGCCAAGCTCTGTATACCTGTACATTGGAGGGAGAGTCCCCCCCTCAGCATTTCTGAATGATTACAAAGGGTCGGGAGAATTGCTGAAATGGAAGACCTAATACAACAAGGAAGAGACTCCCCGACGAAATTCCATAAGATATGGGCCTGCTGGATCCACTTTAAAGAATCTGCGGAATATCGCACTTTATCTACCGCCACACCATAGCTTGACCTGGGGGCGGACACTCGGCCCCAGGCATTTTTTCCAAACATTTGAATACGGAGTCACACCTCCCCACCCCACCCCCCACTTTCACCTCCCTTCCCTTACCCCTCCTCTCTGATATTGAAAATCGAAGGTTTCTAGCTGCACCCACAGACGGGGGTACGTACAACACAAAACTTTAAACATAGCTTAGATTAGGAGCCTATCTCTAGTACCCCATCCCCGAGATGATACCTTTATATGTTGGTAGGGCAAAAGCACACTTATAGTGGAGTCCCTCTTCTTTCTCAATCTGCTTACCAGATATGTCCCCAAGGTTCTGGGGATATGCGACATGCAGACATGCACCTATGTAATGATTTACCTTACTACTGTTATGGCTCTATATGTTGTTGTTTTTTTTTTTTTTTTCATATTGATACCTAGTTTGCAGTCACATGCATATTACTGTATAGCTGTATGTTCACTTCTATGTATTATGTAAAACCTTAATAAAAACATTGAAACAAAAAAAAGAAAGATTAAAAATGCAAAACGCCCATAAAAGCATTATAAACCTGTCTTCCTGCATCCTGTGTTTTTCAACTGCATAAGATGTGCATAAATCATGTAGATTCATAGTGTAATTAGTTTGGCAGTACGCACAGCCTATAGTAGAGTAAATCTTGACATTCTGGTGTCAGAAGTTTCTGTTTGTGTTCAAACATGAAGCATGTCACATGACACTGCACAGACTAATGCATGACCTCTGTCTGTAGTCTGAGAACCAACATTTCCTGTAAAGAAACTAATATCCCACAATCCCTGGGTCTCTCAGTCTGGCACGAGAGATCACCATGCTAGAAGAGATGGGCTTTAATTTCATTGGCACTCCCTCACTTGTGATGCAACACATAGGAAACGGCAAGCCTCATGGATTGGACACTGTGTGACCCAGAACAAGAAGTTGCCTGTCCCTTCAGTGCAGTGTTTCTCAACTCCAGTCCTCAAGGCGCCCCAACAGGTCATGTTTTCAGGATTTCAGGATGAAACAGCTGTGGTAATTACTAAGGCAGTGAAACTGATCAAATCACCTGTGCAAAATAATGGGAAGCCTGAAAACATGACCTGTTGGGGCGCCTTGTGGACTGGAGCTGAGAAACACTTCTTTAGTGAATAGGGACATGCTATATGACTTAATTTATAAACATAATCAAATTGATCAGCCATAACATGTGAGCCCATATTTACAAGGAAAACAAATGACACAGGGAATATAGCTACATTAATACCTAGGTAAAACAACAAGAACATTTGAATGTGTACACCTTTAAATAACATTCCTGGGGGGTACTCTGACCCTGTTTGCGAAGAAATGCATCTGTGCAAGATATACAATCTACTACAGCAAGACTGACATTGGAAAAGAAAAAAAGTGTGTCCTGCTAAATTACAACTCCTGGTTACATTGTTGTGTTTATCAATGGAGCAGCCAGGAAGTCCCTTCATCAACAGCAGACTCTTATCCTGAACAGTCAAGGTTTGATCCAAACTGATCCCTAGTAGAAAGTTCCTGCTGTAGAAAAGGAGCAGCTGATAGAACTCACAATAAACCAACCATAAGATGGAATAACAAAAAAAAAAAAAAAAAAAAAAAAAGTATCTATACCCCTTGAAATTTTCCAAATTTTGCCATGCTACAAGCAAAAAACAAATATATCTGATAGACCAACAAAAAGTGGCACATAATTGTGAAGTGAAAGGAAAATAGGAAAATGATGAATGGTTTTCAATATTTTTTACTAATAAATATGTGAAAGGGGGCGTGGCCAGATGGTGGTCTGAACAGACGTATATGTGAAGAGCTCCTGCCATCCTGATAGCCATCCTTAGCTTTCTTCCTCCAGAAGGCCTGCCTTGTTCCCTTCAAAGACCTCAGAGCTTCCCAGCTTGTCATTGCTCCGCCCGAGGCCGCCATCGCGGTGCTTCTCTACTCTGTAGCTGCCTGAGGGGCAGACCGTGGCTCCAGCCCAGCTCTGGGCATGGTGGCCATCTTGCTTCACCCATCAACAGCCCCAGCACTTACTCCTGGCCTCCCTGTCCACCCTGAGCCCAGTTTCCCCCTGATACAGTCATCGGACATCACCGTTTTCTGAACCGCTGCCTGCAGCCCCCATTGTTTCACTCCTTTAAAGCGGCACGAAGAACAAATCGTGGATCCGGCCTTGTGAGTAGCGGTCATCTTGCTACACCTGGACGATCACTTTTGGCCCTCCTGCCTCCTCTGTACCTGCTCCAAGCCATTGATAGCAACGCTCTGGCCTGTCGGATCATGACTCCACAGTGAAGGGTGACCATCTTCATCTTCAAAATGAGCCATGGCCCTAGCCCCTGGTTTCAGTGACACGTGTGGCGGCCATCTTGCTCCACCCTGCTGCTGTGACCACACTCAGTCTTGGTCTCCCTGACTCCTCTGCAACTGGCTCACTGCCATCGGAGCTGCCCAGCCAATCAAACTACCACCTACAGCCTCCATAGCAGCACTCCTCTGTTTTCATAGCCATCTGAAGGATGGTTCACAGCACCAATATTGTGCATAGCGGCCATCTTACCACACCATAGCACTCACTCTTGCCTGACAAGCAGCTGTCTGATGCCTCCAAAGAGGTGATCCAAAGCTAAACAACAGTCCAAGGCACAGACTGCAACCCCATCCACACGCATGGATTCCACCTTACTCCAGAAACTACAGGCCTTAGGGGTGGACATGGAGGACAGTTCCCCTGCTGACACCCCTGCAACCCCCTCACCCCAGTCCTCCACAGGAGACACAAACATGATCTTAGCAGCGATTGAAAGCAGTAGGACATCTCTATTGATACGAATTGATCATCTGGTGGAGGAGTGTAATCTTATCCATAATGATGTGGATAAAATGTGGGGGCACCTCTCAGAATCTGAAAACCGGATCTTGGAGGTGGAGGATCGAACGGGACAACATGCTGACCAGCTCACTGATCTGAAAAACACAATAAAAGCTCCGGTGGTGGGATCTGATGCCGAATATCAAATAAGACGTAACAATGTTAGGGTGCTGGGCCTTCCGGAGGGCTCGGAGGGAGATCACTTAGCAGACTTTGCAGAAGCCTTCTTCAGAGACTTGCTGGGACTGGCTGATGTCTCCTCTACATATGTGGTGGAACATGTTCATCGTGTTCCGATGGGTCGACTTATCCTAGGTGCACCTCCTGGGATGTAACTCTTCATCCCGGCTGGAATACACCGTTTAAGCTATTGAAACTTTGTTAGGGATTTTAAACTGACCTAGTTGTTTGTCAGTATAATGGTTAAATAGGGTGCTCATAGTTGCTTAGAGTACACTCAACTAAGGACTGTTCTGGGATTGAAACTGACCTAGTCATTTGTTGGGGACTCATGGTCAGTAGGGCGTTTACAGTTGTATATTTTTTGACCAAGTTTTTGTTTGTTTTTGTTTCACTAACTATGCTCCAGATTCTTTTTGGTTCAGCTTTCCAATCCACGTATCATTGAAACACCTTTCTTTTCAGGGTTCTCCAAGAAATAAACTCTTTCTGCCTCCAACAATATGTACTATTTGTATACGTCTATGAGTCTTTCCTGCTCAGGTCATGTGTTTCCTTATTTGAATTATGGATTTGAAACTGTTATCATGGAATGTTAGGGGGCTCAATGATAAGTTTAAGAGGGCGCTAATGTTCAAATATCTTAATTAGCACAGACCCCATATTCTTTTTTTTACAGGAAACCCACTTGATAGGTAACAAGATTTTGGCACTACGCAGGTCATGGGTTCAGCAGGCTTTCCATGCTACCTATTCAGGTTATGCCAGGGGTGTTGCAGTCCTTTTGAACAAATCCCTGGCATATAAGGTGGGTACATCTCATTACTGATCCACTGGGAAGATATATTATCCTGTTATTGGAAATTAACACTATGGTATTTGCCTTTGTCAATATTTATATATCTCATCCCTTTAACCAGCAGGTCCTGTACATTATATATGATAAAATGTCATCTCTAACTTTCTCCAGCTGTATAGAGCTAGGGACTTTAATTCCATTATTGATGTAAAGCTTGGCTCCTCCAATCTTTCCAGAACCCACACTCCTGATTTATGTAACTGGGCTCAAGCTTTGGGCTATACTGAAATTTGGCAATGAAAATATCCAGAAATCAGGACCTACTCCTGTTTCTCTACTACCCATAAATCGGGTTCCCGTATTGACCTGGCCTTTGGCAATGCACCAGCATTGACTGCGATTAAAAGTGTATCCTATCTTCCCTCTGGTCTCTCTGATCATGCCCCCCTAGAGCTATGTATCACTTTGAAGGACGCTAGGAGTTGATCAGGTGGACATGTATAACTGTATGTAATTGAACCCACACATCTAATAACTGTGATTTCCATCTTATTACATGTGACTTAAAACCACCCCTGATCAGCTGATACCTACAATATTCTAACAATCTCAGTAGTTAATGGAGCATGTCATTTTTTGTTCTAGTGCCATAACGGGACTACTGTTAAGAGGGGGTTTCGTTTTTTTCTTGTTTTTTATATATACTGTATGCCTGTTTTATTGTGATGTATGTGGACCGAGCCTGGTTATGCCCAATAGGCTCTGTTTTGTATCTCAAATTGAAACCCCAAAAATAATGTTAAAAAAAAAAATGTGAAAAGTGTGGCGTGCATTTGTATTCACCTCCCCGAGTCAATACTTCGTAGAACCACCTTTCGCTGCAATTACAGCTGCAAGTCTTTTTGGGGATGTCTCTACCAGCTTCAGATTGGATGGAGAGTATCAGTGAACAGGAGTTATCAAGTCTTGCCACAGATTCACAATTGGATTTAGGTCTAGACTTTGACTGGATCATTCTAAGGCCGCATACACACGAGCGGACTTTTCGTCAGCAAAAGTCCGACGGCCATTCCGGCGGACTTTCGTCAGACTTTTGACAGACTTTCGACGGACTTTAGAATGAACGGACTTGCACACACATGGTCACACAAAAGTCAGACCGTCTAGTAAGCGGTCACGTACACCAGGTCCGACGAGACTATAAAATGGAAGTTCAACAGGCCTTGCTGTTCTTCAGTGCATTCTGTTAAGTTCGTTTTGAGCAGCCGACCGTTTTGTAGCCATGTTGCGTGTACGTACCTCGCCCTGTTTGCCCATGAACAGCGAGGAGGAGTTCATGGACAAAGAATTGGTTGCTCCAGCGTGACCAATTCTGTCACATGCCTTTGCTCCGTGAGATCCATTGCGGTACTTGGCGACGGGGAGAAGCCTGCAGGACCTTAAGTTCTCGACAGGCATCTCCCCCCAGGCTCAGGGGATCATTATCCCAGAGACCTGTTCTGCCATAATTCAGGTCCTGCAGAAGGACTATATTAAGATAAGAATTTTTATGCTTTAACATCACATTTTATTGTATTTAATGTTTGCTAATGTAATGTATATCTTTACTCAAAACACTAATTACCATGATTGCAATATAGTGTGAATGTCTCCTTTGTCCTCATGCATGCTGTAATATTTTAATGATGTTTTTTGTACTGCATGCATATTAGCATTCACTAACCTACCTAGCATGCTATGCTAGGCCCATATCCACCTAGTGTAGTCACTTTAACAATGTATTTTGTCAGCTCCATTGTATTGCTTTACCCTAAAATGTCTGCAAATGGTCTGTGTGTCTTTAAATTGATTTACAATCCCCTCATCCCCCCCCAAAATGTCTGCAAATGGTCTGTGTGTCCTTAAATCGATTTACAATCCCCCCACTAAAATGTCTGCAAATGGTCTGTGTGTCCTTAAATTGATTTACAATCCCCTTCCCCCCACCCCTAAAATTTAGCAATGTGCCATCAGAGGGGGTGATGAATCTGATAAGTGGGCCTTATATTTTAGTCTTTAAATAATACTTACAATAAATGTTATACTGATGCTGGGCAAGAATGCTTTTTTTGTAATGTGCTTGCAATGTTATGTGCAAAAGTACTTATATTTTTTAATTTCTTGTTTGACTCCCCAATTTCCTTCAACGCCACAGGAATGGCAGACTGTGGCATCCCATTTTGCCACCCGTTGGGACTTTCCCAACTGTGGAGGGGCTATAGATAGGAAACATGTCTACATCGTGCCACCAACCCATTCGGGGTCATACTATTTTAATTATAAGGGGTTCCATAGTATTGTCTTAATGGCGGTGGTGTCGGCACAATATGAATTTATGTATGTGGACGTGGGAAATGGCCGGATGGAGGAGTCTTCGCCCAGATGGACCCCGGAATGGAGGTTATTTAATTTCCGGCTGGCCAGAGCGAGAAGAGTTGTGAAGAATGCCTTCGGGATCATGGCCAGCCAGTTCCGCCTGTTTCAGACAGCTATCCACTTAGCGGAATACAAACTAAATTACCTTGTGCCAGCGTGCTGCATCCTGCACAATTTTTTAAACAAACATTCCAGCAATTATATTGCATCACTTGGGCCTGAGGGCGGACTTATACAGAATCCTCTGACGGGCCTGGATACTGGCTGTACTGGCTTGGCCCCCCAAAGCGCCCGTCAAGTTCGGGATCAATATGTTGATTATTTTATGAGTAGGGGGCTATTGCAATGCCAGACAATCTCTAATTTTTTTGAATAAAAAATAATGATCAGATAAAATCTAGAATTGTATTTATTGCTTGCCTTTCTTTTTGGCTGTCTCCTAGGTTATCCTAGTGCACTTGTAGTGCCAAGTGTATTTTCCTTTAGTAAATAAGCCCCATTGCCACTGTAAACACCAAATAACTTCCAAAACTGATATTTAGCATTGAAAGAAGAAGCCACACATCTTGTTGTTTAATAACAGATTTTTTTAATCTGTGCACATTCACATGTGCGTTTGTGAAAATGTTATGATTTCAAATAGAAAAATATATATATATTTTCTATGTAATTTTTATTTGTATGTTTTTTTTACAAACAACATTCTTTATTTAAATGTTATGCATAGTTACAGCATAATCGTATTTGTGATGCAAAAGTTATACAATTACATAGCAAAACAAATTAAGTATTGAAAATTCCACGTATAAACTATACTTTAATCTCGGTGCAGCAACATGTACACGTTAGTAGTAGTTGCACGCCTCTCTAAATTTCGCTATAGTACCATAAGCTAAGTGCGCCCACACTATTGATTCTCCTATTTAGGCGGAGCTCTCCTCCAGCTCATCACAAGTGGAAGCTTCTCCCAACCAGGCATCCCAAATCCTTCCGTATTTTGCAGGGCAACCCCTGTGGGCATAAATGTCTTTTTTGTAGGGTAGCACAGTGTTAATTGCGGCGACCCATTCCTGAATGGTAGGTAGAATCGCCCTGAGCCATTTCCTTGCAATCAGTAGCCTAGCTATGAACAACATTTCTTGTAAGAACACGTGATGTCAGGGTTTGGGAACAGTCCTAATAAACATTGTTTGGGGCATAATGTTAGGGGAGAGCCCATCTTATCATGTATGAACTTGACTATGTGGGACCAGTAGTCCTGTATCACTGGACAAGACCATAATATGTGAAAAAAAGTTCCATTAGCTCCCACGCAAGGCCTCAAGTTTTAAATGTTTTTTTTTTAAACAAACAGACCTCTATTATTATTATTTTTTTTTTAAACAAACAGGCCTCTATTTTTTTTTGCAATTTTTAACAACAACCAGGGCTCTATATATTTTTTGTAAAAAAAAAAAAAAAATTTTTTAGAAACAGGCCTAAAATCTTTAAAAAAGTCAAAGCCCAGAATGGGGTCAGCAAAACAGGAAATGAAGAACATGATCTTTTTTTTTGTGAAAAAGTGTTTTAGATTCTCCCCAAAACATCGATCATGTTCTTCGTTTCTTGCTGCATGTTGTCCAGCCGATTGCGCATTAGGTCAAGGCTAGTGCACATGGCATCTATATCCCCATTCCAGGCCATGATCTGCCCAATTAATCTTTGGGCACTGTCTGTGGTAAATGGTTCCCCTTCTTCCACAACCAGCACATCACCTAAAAATTGAGGAAAAAAAAGTCTTTAGAAATATGCAGGCATACATAGATTACATTAAGCTGGGGTGTCAGACACTCACCTGGTGGGGTGCACATGTTGCCCACTTCCTCCACCTCTCCTTCGTACACATTCTCGGGAGGGGCGCTGGCACTTTGACCTGCTTCCACTGCTTCTTCCCCTTCCACAACCACATCACCTAAAATTGATGCAAAAAAGATGTATTTAGAAATGCAGGCATACATAGATTAACATAAGCTGGGGTGTCAGACACTCAACTGGTGGGGTGCCCGTTTCGCCCACCTCTCCTTCCTCCACATCTTCCATGGGGCTTGGGCTGATTTGCCAAACGGTATACTTAGCACACACATATTTGAGTCCAGGAATAGGAATATGAAACATTGTATTGAAGTGGTGTACAATTGTCTGTTTGGGCAGAGATCCAAGTTGACATAATTAAAATTTCCTAGGAAACAAGCTGGAATACTTACCTTTTTTGGCCACATTTCACAGATTGAGACACCCCAACAAGTATCCACTGGAGCACCTGTGTGGGTTAACCAAAAAAAATGTATTTTGGTGTCCCACACTAGTGCTCCTGAGTCCAGATGTGTAAACAGCTGATGAGTGTCCTCTCCTTACATTCCACTGAATGTAGTTTGCTATTCATTCTAGTTTCAAAAGACATCTAGACAACAATGTCATAAACTTCTTTTAATAAGACAAACTACCAGGACCAAAAATGTTGTTGAAACCCTGTATCAACTAAATACGTTGTATATAATTATTTAGAACGATGTTTACTGCGAACAATTTTTCATACGAATGTTTAAAAGGAGGAAAACTTGTATGCAAGGTAATAATCACAATATGAACACACGACAAGTACTTACTTTTTTTCAGCACTTTCTGGATTTGTCTGTACTGATCCGGCTCCCTGAGTTTGAGGTCGGACCATCGTTTCCTCAGCTGACCTTTAGAGCGGCGTACCCCAAATTTATCACCACTTTCGCCATTATTTTTGCCTTTATTAAAATTAGGCTGGGTTTATGGTCCATGCTTCCCATCGTAATCTTATTTTTTCAAAATTGCTACCATCTCCACCATCTCTTCAAAGGCCATATTGGAGGCCTTAAATCTCCTCTTCCCGGATCGGGACATTTCGGGCTCTCATCGTTACTAGAGAGTTAGTACACACTTGCTGTGTCTCCGCCATTGTTACTCCTATTGCGCACCGTAGAAAGAAGGGGTGGAGACTATTCGTTAAAAAAAGAACGTCACAGGCGGAGTTTCACGCATGCGCAGTGTATATCCAAAGCTATCACACATGTGCTGTAGTAAGTTCTGTGCGTAGAAAAAGGGGTGGAGAATATTCGTTAAAAAAAGAATGTCAGGGGCTGGCGACGCAGGCGGAGTTTCACGAATGCGCAGCGTGTATAAAGCTTTCAAGTATGTGTTGTACGTAACTTCTGTGCGCGGAGGATAGAGGAACTGAATTTGCGAGCGTCTGAAACGAAGGTAAATTTTTATAACTTTGTATCAGCCCATACTGCTTCAAAATTGAGGCCTATGTTGGGATAAGTAAGATTATGAGAGTTTAGCCTAACATTAGTGTTTTTGTATTGTCTTGTGTATTACCCTGAATTTCTGACTCAATTTATTGAGAAGTACACGGAGATGAGGAATCTATGGGAGGTCAAACACCCTGCATATTATATTAAAACAATAAGGAAGTCAACGCTGCAGAAACTTCTCGTATTTGTGCAGACTTTCATCCCAGAAGCAACCTTTACGTTTGTGGAAAATAAAATTGGGATCTTGCAAAATATGTATAGGAGGGAGCATAACAAAACCCAGATTTCCCTGAGATCAGGAGCATCAGCAGATGAGGTGTAGGTACCCAAGCTGTGGTACTATGATAAACTACATTTTCTTGATCACCAGACTGAAGCCAGTGCATCACTTTCAACCCTTCCCTCCACCCCAGCAGAGGCTGATGAGGAGCAAGCTGGGCCTTCCATCCTGGAAGAACCGGATGTGACCATTTGGAGCCAGGTATATTATTTTTAGACATATTTAGTGTCCTAATATTAATGATGTTAACTACATGTTTATAATTGATTACCTATTCATTTCCCCCCCCCCCCAAAAAAAAAAAAAATTATGTATACATATCAATTGACAGTAGTCGCCAAAAACGTTTGTCACCAGCTTTAAAAAATGCTGGTGTCAGATTGATACTCTTTTATATGTATTAACATTGAATTTGCAAGTCATGAGCTGAAAATTGTGTGTCATTAATGAAACAACAACTCTAACTATGTCCCTTTTTTTATACACAGGATGAGATCAGCCAGGAGGAAGGTGTGGAAAATGTCAAACAGGAGGAGGCCGGGCCCAGTGTCATTCAGGCGGAGGCCAGGCCCAGTGTCATCCAGGCGGAGGCCAGGCCCAGTGTCATCCAGGCGGAGGCCAGGCCCAGTGTCAGCCAGGAAGAGGCAGGGGTTAGTGTCAGCCAGGAGGTGGCCGGGCCCAGTAGGAGCCTCACACAATTACAGGTTCCTCCCCTTCGCCTTCATACAAAAAGGTCCAGAAAGGGGACGGTGACAGAGGAGGCATCACTGCGCCTCATGAGAGAAGCAACTAATTTCCTCAAGAGCCCCCCCAAAGCTGAAGAGGCCTATGGCTCCTATATAGCCAGCAGGTTGCTGGAAATGGAGAAGGGACAATGGTTCCTGTGTGAAAAACTTTTTTCTGATGTCCTCCTCAAGGGGCTGAAGGGAGAGTTAACTATCAACACACAAATAAACGAGCAAGCCCTTCCTCCTCCTGCCACAAGTCAACCACCAGAGCCCCAGCCTACAAGGAAGGCTGCAGGGAAGGGTGCAGGTCAGCGTGGAGGGAAGGCTGGAACAAAGAGAAGAAGCGATGACCTGGCTTCAGTCTTGTCTGACAGAAGGCGCAGGCTGGTGTAGTACCACGGCCTGGGGACATATATATAAGTCATTTGCTGCTGCTCTTGATCTCTGTGATTCCTGGACCAGATTGTGCCCCCTATTATAAGGATTCCTCAAGATCCCAATTTTCTTTTCCACAGACTTGATGTGTGCCCTGGGGCCAAAAGTCTTCACAAATTCCAAAAATTTCTCCAGCGTTGACTTCATCTTTATTTTGTTAAACACAATACATGGATATTTTATGAAAATACTTGCCTATGTGTTTTTATTATTATTAATATAATTTTTTTTATAGACAATGTAAAATTAACAAGGGACAACAACCTCCTTGAGGGAAAAAAAAAAATATAATGTTCTTGTGGTAACTTTACAAAAAAAAAAAATATATATATGTGTGTGTGTGTGTGTGTGTGTATATATATATATATATATATATATATATATATATATATATACACACACACACACACACACACACACATACATACACACACATATATATATATACACACACACACACACACACACACACACACACACACATATACATACATTATATATATATATATATATATATATTTTAAGGAAAAAAAACTTTTAGGAGGGAAGTTGAAGGGAAAAAAACTTACATTTAAATGCCCATCATTGCAGCCTTCTCAGTGCAGCCTTGCCCCAGTGCAGCCTTGTCAGTGCAGCCTTGTCAGTGCAGCCTTCCCCAGTGCAGCCTTCGTCAGTGCAGCCTTGCCCCAGTGCAGCCTTGCACCAGTGCAGCCTTCGATCCTGTGCTTCAAAATCGCCGACCGCGATTTGAAAATGGCGCCGGCGCCGAAATACACAGAGCCGGTCCTCGGCTCTTCTCGGCGGCTCTCGTTTACTTTCCGCTCCACTCATATTCCCCCCCGGGATGGGCGTGACTGTGAGCGGAGCTATCCGAACCTAGCCGAGTACACTCGGCTAGGTTCGGGCGGCGTTCGAGTGAAGCCGAAAGTGGCCGAGAAGAGCCGAGGACCGACTCTGTGTATTTCGGCGCCGGCAGCACCATTTTCAAATCGCGGTCCGTGATTTTGAAGATCTGGCAGCTCAGGATTGCAGGGGATCGGCGTATAACACGCACCCGTGATTTTCCCCTGATTTTAAGGGGAAAAAAGTGCGTGTTATACGCCGATAAATATGGTATATATATATATATATATATATATATATATATATATACACACACATATACATATACACACACACACACACACACACACACACACACACACACACATATACATACATACATACATACATACATACATACATATATATATATATATATATATATATATATATATATATATATATATATATATATATATATATATATACACATACACACACACACACACACACACACACACACACACACATATACACACACATATAAGGTTCTTTGTGGTAACTTTACATCAAAAAAATAAAGATATATGGAGATAAATATAAAATAATTTTGTAACAATCCTAAAAAATGATCTTGATGAAATTAAAAATAATAAAAGATGACTCCAAAAAACAATTGTGTAAACATTAGTATGGAGATATGGCTTTTTAAAAAAACAATATCATTCCTGAGATCAAGATAAATAATCCAGAAATAAGTTTGTGAGAACTATGTGTGAATATGAACAGCAAAACAACTTCATTCGTCTAGCATTATAAAGAAGACAATAATGCACTGCATTAAACGAACACAGAATTTGCAGTGTGAGGAATGTGCTACCTACAATACGAACACTAGTTTCACCAGACCGAGCACTTCTGTTTCGTACTTGCTTCAGAGCATGCGTCGTTTTTTGTCCGTCGGACTAGCATACAGATGAATGGATTTCTCGATAGTAACTGGGTCCGACGGAGTTACGACGTAAAGATTTGAAGCATGTTTTAAATCTAAAGTCTGTCAGATTTTCGACTGGAAAAGTCAGCTGAAGGTCCGATGAAGCCCACATACGATCGGATTGTCTGCCGGACTCGGTCCGTCGGACCAGTCTGGTCGAAATGTCCGCTCGTGTGTACGCTGCATTACGTTCTACATACAGTATCTCACAAAAGTAAGTACACCTCTCACATTTTTGTAAATATTTTATTCTATCTTTTCATGTGACAACACTGAAGAAATTACACTTTGCTACAATGTAAAGTACTGAGTGTACAGCTTGTATAACAGTGTAAATTTGCTGACCCCTCAAAATAACTCACACAGCCATTAATGTCTAAACCGCTGGCAACAAAAGTGTCCAAAATTGTCCAAATTGGGCCCAATTAGGAATAGGGAATAGGGGCCCATAGGGCTTCTGTGGAAAAATTGTAAATAAAGTGTATCAGCAAAGTGACTACACAATAAATAATTGGGGAAGATAAAACAGCCAATACCAAAGGGAAGAGAAACGGAGATCAGATAGTGAGTGTAAAGTAGAAACAGGTGAGTGACTCACCATAGAATGAGTGATAGAAACAAAAATAGCACAAAAAACCATAGATAAATAGAAAGCCAAATATTACCCTTGGTATGAAGTATAAAGCATAGTCCAGAGATGTGTATAGTGTCATCAAGGTGCAAGGAGCAGACTGAGTGTGTGCTCCATAAGGGTGTGGAATAAATACCCACAGGACCCCACCCACGTCACTCTGCATGCTGATGAGAAGGCAGAGCCAGTGTTTGAAACTGAACACCACAATCCTCCCTCAAAACGCATGCAGATGGAGATGTCGGCACACGGCATCAAGATTGACGTCAAAGGCACAGCGTGTGGGCGTGGCGTCGACGCACAGTGAGCTTCCGCCTGTCCCCCCCACATATGAGAAACGAGAGAGAGGGGAGGGCCTCAGTGTGCATCGCAGTTTCCAGGAATGACAAACAAAATGCACCCCCAGCACAATCACAACCCTGAGTAGATGCATCCTTCTGTAGTTAATATAAATAATTGATATTGGCAGATGTACAGTATCTCACAAAAGTGAGTATACCCCTCACGTTTTTGTAAATATTTTATTATATCTTTTCATGTGACAACACTGAAGAAATTACACTTTGCTACAATGTAAAGTAGTGAATGTACAGCTTGTATAACAGTGTAAATTTGCTGACACCTCAAAATAACTCACACAGCCATTAATGTCTAAACCGCTGGCAACAAAAGTGAGTACACCCCTAAGTGAAAATGTCCAAATTGGCCCCAATTAGCCATTTTCCCTCCCCGATGAGAAGTGACTCGTTAGTGTTACAAGGTCTCAGGTGTAAATGGGAGCAGGTGCGTTAAATTTGGTGTTATCGCTCTCACTGTCTCATACTGGTCACTGGAAGTTCAACATGGCACTTCATGGAAAAGAACTCTGAGGATCTAAAAAAAAAAAAAGAATTGTTGCTCTACATAAAAATGGCCTAGACTATAAAAAAGATTGCCAAGACCCTAAAACTGATTGCAGCACGGTGGCCAAGACCATACAGCGGTTTAACAGGACAGGTTCCACTCAGAACAGACCATGGTCAACCAGAGAAGTTGAGTGCATGTGCTCAGCCTCATGTCCAGAGGTTGACTTTGGGAAATAGACGTATGAGTGCTGCCAGCATTGCTGCAGAGATTGAAGGGGTGGGGTGTCAGCCTGTCAGTGCTCAGACCATACGCCACACACTGCATCAAATTGGTCTGCATGGCTTTCGTCCCAGAAGGAAGTCTCTTCCATGCACAACAAAGTCCACAAACAGTTTGCTGAAGACAAGCAGACTAAGAACATGGATTACTGGAACCATGTCCTTTGGTCTCATGAGACCAAGATAAACTTATTTGGTTCAGATGGTGTCAAACGTGTGTGGCGGCAACCAGGTGATGAGTAAAAAGACAAGTGTGTCTTGCCTACAGTCAAGCATGGTGGTGAGTGTGTCATGGTCTGGGGCTGCATGAGTGCTGTCGGCACTGGGGAGCTACAGTTCATTAAGGGAACCATGAATGCCTACAGGTACTGTCACATACTCAAGCAGAGCATGATCCCTCCCTTCGGAGACTGGGCCACAGGGCAGTATTCCAACATGATAATGACCCCAAACACACCTCCAAGATGACCACTGCCTTGCTAAAGAAGCCAAAGGTAATGGAATGGCCAAGTATGTCTGCAGACCTGAACTCTATTGAGCATCTGTGGGGCATCCTCAAATAGAAGGTGGAGGAGCGCAAGGTCTCCAACATCCACCAGCTCCATGATGTCGTCATGGAGGAGTGGAACAGGACTCCAATGGTAACCTGTGAAGCTCTGGTGAACTTCATGCCCAAGAGGGTTAAGGCAGTGCTGGAAAAAAAAAAAATGGTGGCCACACAAAATATTGAAACTTTGGACCCATTATGGACATTTTCACTTAGGGGTGTACTCCCTTTTGTTGCCAGTGGTTTAGATATTAATGGCTGTGTGTTGAGTTATTTTGAGGGGACAGCAAATATAAACTGTTGTACAAGCTGTACACTCGCTACTTTACATTGTAGCAAAGTGTGATTTCGTGAGTGTTGTCACATGAAAAGATATAATAAAATATTTACAAAAATGTGGAGGGGTGTACTCACTTGTGTGAGATACTGTATGCTTTGATCTAAACCATTCTATTTGTAGCTCTGGCTGTATGTTTAGGGTTGTTGTCCTTTTGGAAGGTGAACTTATGCCCTGGTCTCAAGTCTTTGCAGACTCTAACAGGTTTTCTTCTAAGATTGCCCTGTATTTGGCTCCATCCATCTTCCCATCAACTCTGACCAACTTCCCTGTCCCTGCTGAAGGAAATCATCCCCACTACATGATGCTGCCACCACCATGTTTCAGGGTGATGTACAGTGTTTGTTTTCCATCACACATAGAGTTTTGCTTTTAGGCCAAAAAGTTCAATTTTGGTCTCATCTGACCAGAGCACCTTCTACCACATGTTTGCTGTGTCCCCCACATGGCTTCTTACAAACTGCAAATGGGACTTCTCATGGCTTTCTTCTTGTCACTTTTCCATAAAGGCCAGATGTGTAGTGCATGACTAATAGCAGTGGGGGCGCATCCATTAAGGGTGCACGGCACCTCCCCCTCTGTCACGCCACCCCCCTCTGTGTAGAATGGATAGATTCATGCATAGCATGCCCTATAGCCACCCCCTATTCAGGCGACAGGTCCCCTTTTGGAAGCCAGGCACCTGAATTATAGCAACAGGGGTGTTTTTTGAAGCACCCGATTAGAGCCATAGGCTCTAATAGGCTTCAAAAAGGTGGACATGGAGCTCACAGTCCACCCAGGTGCGTTAGCAAAGCAAATTAATATTTTGCTTTTCTAACACTGAACCGCCTCTCAGCCAATCAGGAGGCACGGACCTAATACCTGTCACCCGATTGGCTAAATGCACAGGCATTGGACGCCTAACAGAATGGAAGAAGAGACACATGGGAGGACAGAGAACCATGGAGGACACAGAACCATGCTTGTCTCACAGCTCACTGTCATCACCCGCCACCAGGATGGGGCAAGTGTGTGTCGGTCAGAGCACACACTTATGGGTACAGGCTGCATATGATGGGCACAGAGGCTGCACATGATGGGCACAGAGGCTGAATATGATGGGCAAACTATAAAAGGCAAAAAAGGAATCCTACATTATTGGTTAGTGAACCATAAAGGTAAACTGACCCACCGATTCGCCCTTAGGGCGGTATATCTCCCAGAAAGCGTGCAGCCTAGGACAAAAAGGAGAGGGGATTAAAAGGTAACCCTAAAAAACTATCAAGAGAGATCAGCCACGGTATATGAATTAATTAATAGAAGCTTTATTGGTGAAGTACAAAATTATTGACAGTGTTCCAATCCAGGTGGAACAACCCTACCCTGGTTGGATAATGTTCATGTAATTTGCCAAAAATTAATGAATCACTAATAAAATCACATTGTAATAAGACAATATTGTCACAAATTAAAAAGCGCTAATACATGAACCCTACTATATCAAGACTAATACCAAAGACCAGGAGGAAAAATGGACTTGAAAAGAAAATGAGTTTCCCAAGGGTGACACCAAAGGTAGTTGTAGCAAAGGTGTCTCCAGCTTTCAATTAACTGCAGAGATCTGCTGTTTTCTGTGATTGACTGATATATGGTTGAAGATTAACATCATATTGGCTGATTCAGTCAAGTTTGAAGCTGGATCAAGGGAAACACCCAAAGGTAAAAATTTCCGTTTGTATTGTGTCAAATGTCCATAGTATAGGTGTTTATCAAAAATGTATACATTTCTCATATAAATGACAATTAGACTGATATCACTGCAGCGGAGAAATCATCAATAGCAGAATATGTAGCACTTGGCTCATCTGTTGGCTCCAAAGTATGAATCGCATCCACCGATAAACAAAGTCTTAATCCTGCTGCATACATCAAAACGGGAATGTAATTGAACAATATTGGTCTGTGTATGGGCGTCTTACCCAGATTGTATCGCAGTTACAGGTCTCTGTATGTCCAGGATGGATTTCCAGATTCAGTCTGCTGAGATGTCCTTTGGATCATTTGATGATTTTGGGCTGTAGTTTTAATTTGGTTGATGTCCACAATTGTAGCCGTTGTATCATAAAAAGATAGTGCCTAAACCTGCTGGTATTTAGGGAGAGGATTCAATCATCCCAGGCATAGTGCAGGACACATGTAGAGACAATGTCTGTGGAGTACGGCTTGGATAGTCCAAATAGCCTCCAGGTGGATATCAAGTGAATGTCAGATGAGCCGTTTAGTCCAAACCTCCAGTGTGAATGGTAGACAATTCTGCCTTATCGCTTGGACTTGGGGGTCATCGAGATATGTGGGGGCATGTTAGCGCTACCCTCCATCTATGCGTTTCGTACACTGGAACGTGTACTTCATCTGGACATTGTACGTGAAAAATTTGAATCTTTTTATAGAGCCTTAAACTCAATCACCTGTACATCATGTGCAAGAAAAAAGAGGTTGCCATCTTGTGGTGACTTTTGAGAATTACAATGAATAAAATATTCAATAGGAACTGATTAGCTAGATGTAGCCATATAAATAATGAATTAATCTCTATGAACAAGTTTTAACCATCGTTACTTTTAACATTCAGATAATCAAGGGTCTAGAAAAAACCTCTTATATTTAATTATTATTTTCAGCGGAGGAGAAAGAGGAATCTTTATGTCACAGGATTATTTATCCTATAACATTTTGTAGTGTATATACATACTATGACTGTATCAGGCTTCCAAAAAGATTTTCCAAGCTCAACTCGTTATTCAGGCCTAGAGGCTGGAGAGTTTTGAGCCTGAATATCCAGTACTTTTCTTTTTTGAGGAGTACTGTATTATAGTCCCCTCTATGAGCAGAGAGATCAAGGGAAAAATCAGTTTACCTTGAGTCCCTTTGAATTGCCTTGATGGACCTGTAAAAAGTGTTGGGCTATGGGGGTCTCTTTTAACCTGATACTTTTCAGATGTTCTAGAAAGCGTACCCGTAACTGTTTAGTTTTTCCTACATATAATTTCTTACATGGACATTCTAGTAGGTATAAAAACTCTAGTAGTCGCACAGCTGATAAAAGACTCGATCTTATATTCATGTTTAAATTCGGAGTCTCTGAAAGTTTTGGAGCGATCAACTTACAGGTACTGCAATGACCACATGGGAACATACCACTAATTCTGGGCAGGTCTGTTAACCATTGGACAAGGGAATCATTCAGATTTTTTGCTCTCTTGGCCACCATAGAGAGCTTGTCGCCCACTATGGCTTTTAACTCCTTAGAGCGGGTCAGTATGTGCCAGTGTTGGGAAAGAATGGAACTTACTTGTTGCCACTGTATGCCAAAGGGTGTAATGAAACCTACCAGGTCATCTGTGTCCATCTTTGAGTGGATTTTAGGTACTAGTGGGTCCTCTCTCACTTTTTGTCCCGCTATCTTTTTAACTCTCCTTAGGGTTCTATGTGAGTACCCACGTTCCCTAAATCTCTGGTACAGCAATTCAGATTCTCGTCGATAGTCCTCACCCGAGGAGCAGTTCCTTCGAATCCAGAGGAACTGCCCCACTGGGGTGCCGCGTTTGAGTGACTCTGGATGGTAACTATCTGCCCGTAGGAGGGTATTTGCTGCGGTATCCTTGCAATGGGTCCTGGTGGCAAGCCTGCCACCCTCAACCCTAATGGAGAGGTCCGAGAATGAAATCTCTAAGGGGTCAACAACATATGTCAACAGTATATTACAGGTGTTTACATTCAATTCCTACATATATTGGACCAGCTCAAGGTGTGTGCCAGACCAAACCACCAGCACATCGTCAATGTACCTGAGCCAGGTAAGTACATGGCCCAGGCACATCAGCGAAGCAAAAACAACTTTCTCTTCCCACCACCCTAAATGGAGGCAAGCATACGCAGGTGCCCATGGGGCCCCAATGGATGTGCCTCTTAGCTGCTGATAGTAATGGCCAGTGAATTGGAAAAAGTTATTCTTCAGGGCCATCTCTAATGCCCTGTACACACGGTCGGACATTGATCGGACATTCCGACAACAAAATCCATTAATTTTTTCTGACGGGTGTTGGCTCAAACTTGTCTTGCATACACACGGTCACACAAAGTTGTCAGAAACTCCGATCGTTCTGAACGCGGTGACGTAAAACACGTATGTCGGGACTATAAATGGGGCAGTAGCCAATAGCTTTCCTCTCAATTTATTCTGAGCATGCGTGGCACTTTGTGCATCGGATTTGTGTACACAGGATCGGAAATTTCCGACAACGGATTTTGTTGTCGGAAAATTTTATTGCAAGCTCTCAAACTTCATGTGTCGGAAATTCCTATGGAAAATGTGTGATGGAGCCTACACACGGTCGGAATTTCCGACAACTAGGTCCTATTACACATTTTCCATCGGAAAATCCTAACGTGTGTACAGGGCATAAGAGTTCGATAATAAATTCATTTTGTATTGCCATATGTGGAAACCATTTTTCAAGAAAATGGTATACTGCAAGAATCCCCCAGTCATGGGGGATCAAGGTATATAGTGCTTCTACATCTATCGCTACAAGGAGGACACTGCTCGGGAAGACCAGATTGGAGATTTTGTTAAGCACATCACTTGTATCTCGAACAGACAATGGTAGGGAAACCATAAGGTCTTTAATGAGGCAGTCGATGTATTTGCCAATTCTTTCAAGGGGTCCCCTGATTGCAGAAACAATCAGTCTTCCCAGCGGGTTTTCCTTGTTTTTGTGAATTTTAGGGATGATGTAGAATGTAGGTACATTGAAATCCTCCACTTTCAAGTATTCAAGCTCTTTCTTGCTTATGAGGTATGCTTCATAGGCAATCATAATTTATCATTGATTAGTGCAACCAAGTGTTCAAAGGGGGAATCATCCAGTTTTTGGTAGGTAGAACTATCAGCCCGTAGGCTGCGTACCTCTCTCTCATACCCATCAGTAGAGAGGATTACCACGTTACCCCCTTTGTCGCTTGGCTTGATGACTATATTATCAGCACTAGTAAGTTCTTTAAGTGTCTTGCGCTCATCAATGGATAAATTATCCTGATAATTACTTTGCCAGTCAAATTTTTCCAGATCCTCCTGGACAAAATCCAGGAAGATGCCGAGATGTTTGTTTTTCTTAAACTGGGGCATACTAGTGGACCTAATTTTCAAATTAGATTTCCTTCTCCATTGTGAATTTTCAGATACTGTTTCGTGATCGCTGGAGGACGCAGTTCCCTCCTCCAGCAGTGACACTAGTTGGTCAATGGCAGTAGTTTCAGGTGTCAGATCATGTGTTGTAGGTTTACCTGAATAGAGGGATTTATAGTAGACACGTCTCAAAAATAGATTTAGATCTTTAAATGTTTCGAAATTATCCATTCTAGCTGTGGGTGAAAAAGATAACCCTTTACTGAGCAGATCAATGTGGCATGTCTCTAATTTAAACTCAGAGAGGTTAATAACCTTAAGGTCCTCTTTAGTAATGTATTTTGACACTGAGTTATCTAGCGTCGTTTCTGACTCCCTGTTGTAGTTCATTGTATCTGCTGGCTGCTGCCTTGTGTTTTGGATTTCCCTTTGCTGTCGTTCCTTCCTCCTCCTATTGTTTATGGTTTGTCTATTTTGAGAATACCCCTGGGTGGAGGAGGATTCTCCAATCCCAGGAGTTCGTCTTCTAAAAAAGTCACCGTATGTGATGTCTCATCTTCACTGCCCGATGATTGTGCGCCAGTATCTGTACCTGAATGTGAGGTATGTCTACGTGAGCAACTTCTATTGACCCTAATTGTCAAGTCAAAAATATCGCCTCTAGCCCAGTCGCCAAGGTCACACCTAAACTTGTTACGTTTTGTGGTTTTTAAATTTTTTTGCGTTTTGTCTATTTCTTTTTTTAGGATTTTAAATTTATCAAATTCTATATTGTCCTTAAAGGGTTCTAATTTAGCACTACTTTCTTTAATCTGTTCCTGAAGACTTCCTAGTTGCTCCCTTTCTTCCTCCACAATTAACTTCATGACTTCCAGACCATGGGAAATACATTGTTTTTTCCATTTTTGCAGGAATCTTTCAGTATGGAGATGGACTGCCGGCACAACCCTCTCTCTAAGACCTTGAGGAATTATACCTTTAGTTATATATGATTCCAATGAAAGAATATCCCACTTGTGATTTAGTGATTTTATTATTAATTTTTTATGTTGTTTAAATAGGGGTCTGATTTTGTCTTGTGCCGGGGTCCCTGCTCCAGTTGATTCAAGGTCAAATGTAGCCTTTATTTCTTCATCAAATTCCTCCCCTGGTATAAAAGGTCATGCCCTTGCCAAAAATTGAATGTCACAGCAACAATAACATATATGACAAAGCATAAATATCAGTCCTATGAATTTTCTGCAAATACAATTATGAGCAACTTCACCGAGATTGCTTCCATAATGGGATCCCTAGATTATAAGTGACCCATAGGGGGTCAAAGAATATTGAACAAACTATAAAAGGCAAAAAAGGAATCCTACATTATTGGTTAGTGAACCATAAAGGTAAACTGACCCACCGATTCGCCCTTAGAGCGGTATATCTCCCAGAAAGCGTGCAGCCTAGGACAAAAAGGGGGGGTTAAAGGATAACCCTAAGAAACAATCAAGGGAGATCTGCCACGGTATATGAATTAATTAATAGAAGCTTTATTGGTGAAGTACAAAATTATTAACAGTGTTCCAATCCAGGCGGAACAACCCTACCCTGGTTGGATAATGTTCATGTAATTTGCAAAAAATTCATGAATCTCTAATAAAATCACATTGTAATAAAAGTAAAAGGATTTTTTTTCCCCTTGATCTCTCTGCTCGTAGAGGGGACTATAACACAGTACTCCTCAAAAAAGAAAAGTACTGGATATTCAGGCTCAAAACTCTCCAGCCTCTAGGCCTAAATAACGAGTTGAGCTTGAAAATCTTTTTGGAAGCCTGGTACAGTCATAGTATGTATATACACTACAAAATGTTATAGGATAAATAATCCTGTGACATAAAGATTCCTTTCTCTTTCTCCTCTGCTGAAAATAATAAATATAAGAGGTTTTTTCTAGACCCTTGATTGACTAAATGTTAAAAGTAACGATGGTTAAAACTTGTTCATAGAGATTTATTCATTATTTCTATGGCTACATCTAGGTAATCAGTTCCTATTGAATGTTTTATTCTTTGTAATTATCAAAAGTCATCACAAGATGGCAACCTCTTTTTTTTTTTGCACGTGATGTACCAGGTGAATGAGTTTAAGGCTCTATAAAAAGTTTTAAACTTTTCACGTACAATGTCCAGATGAAGTACATGTTCCAATGTACGAAACACATAGACGGAGGGTAGCGCTAACATGCCCCCACATATCTCAATGACCCCCAAGTCCGAGCAATAAGGCAGAATTGCCTACCATTCACGCTGGAGGTTTGGACTGATTAAACAGCTCATCTGACATTCACTTGATATCCACCTGAAATCCACCTGGAGGCCATTTGGACTATCCAAGCCGTACTCCACAGACACTATCTCTGCATGTGTCCTGCACTATGCCTGGGATGATTATTGAATCCTCTCCCTAAATACCAGCAGTTTTAGGCACTATCTTTTTATGATACAATGGCTACAATTGCAGACATTAACCGAATTAAAACTACAGCCCCAAATCATCAACTGATCCAAAGGACATCTCAGCAGACTGGAAATCTGGAAATCCATCCTGGACATACAGAGACCTGTAACTGCGATACAATCGGGGTAAGACGCCCATACACGGGCCAATATTGTTCAATTACATTCCCGTTTTGATGTATGCAGCAGGTTTAAGACTTTATTTATCCGTGGATACGATTCATACTTTGGAGCCAACAGATGAGCCAAGTGCTACATATTCTGCTATTGATGACTTCTCCACTGCAGTGATATCAGTCTAATTGTCATCTATATGAGACCGTATACATTTTGATAAACACCTATACTATGGACATTTGACACAACACAAACGGAAATTTTTACCTTTGGGTGTTTACATTGTTTCCCTTGATCCAGCTTTAAACTTGACTGAATCAGCCAATAGGATGTTAATCATCTTCAACTAATGCATATTTAATGACATATATCGGTCAATCACAGAAAACAGCAGATCTCTGCAGTTAATTGAAAGCTGGAGACACCTTTGCTACAATTACCTTTGGTATCACCCTTGGGAAACTCATTTTCTTTTCAAGTCCATTTTTCCTCCTGGTCTTTGGTATTAGTCTTGATATAGTAGGGTTCATGTATTAGCGCTTTTTAATTTGTGACAATATTGTCTTATTACAATGTGATTTTATTAGTGATTCATGAATTTTTGGCAAATTACATGAACATTATCCAACCAGGGTAGGGTTGTTCCGCCTGGATTGGAACACTGTCAATAATTTTGTACTTCACCAATAAAGCTTCTATTAATTAATTCATATACCGTGGCTGATCTCCCTTGATAGTTTCTTAGGGTTACCTTCTAACCCCCCCTTTTTGTGCTTGTGATGGGCACAGGCGCTGCATATGATGGGCACAGTGGCTGCAATTGATGGTTTTTTTTTCAGTATTTTTTTAAGTTTGTTTGTGCCCCCCCCCCCAAAAAAAAAAAATTTGAGCACCAGCCTAATAGTTGTCCTGTTGACAGATTCTCCCACCTGAGTTGTGGATCTCTGCAGCTCCTCCAGAGTTACCATGGGCCTCTTGGCTGCTTCTCTGATTAATGCTCTCCTTACCTGGCCTGTCAGTTTAGGTGGATGGCCATGTCTTGGTAAGTTTTCAGTTGTGCCATACACTTTCCAATTTTGGATTATGGATTGAACAATGCTCCATGAGATGTTCAAAGCTTGGGATATTTTTTTTTATAACCTAACCCTGCTTTAAACTTCTCCACAACTTTATCCCTGACCTGTTTGGTGTGTTCCTTGACCTTCATGATGCTGTTAGTTTACTAAGGTTCTCCAACAACTTTTGAGAGCTTCACAGAGCAGCTGTACTTATACTGAGATTCAATTATACACAGGTGGACTCTATTTATGTCATGTACCTGGGTGTATTTGAACCGGGATGTTCCTGGTACCACAGCTGCTGTCTTACTTGTTGTGCCATAGAAGAGCTCTGGAGTTGTGGCTATGTTATCTCAGTTTGATGCATTACCTTGGACTCACTAGCGCCACCTGCTGCCAGCTGTGGACAATTTAAAAAGCAGCAAATAAATAGCAGCACTTCCTATCTCTGAGTGCCCGTTTGTGTGGACTAGCTCCCTGGGTGTTGTTACTGCTTTGTGACTCTGAATACCGTATATGAACTTCTGCCTGAATTCCTGACTACTCTCTAGCCTGCTGATTTTGTACTTCACCGCCAGCTCGTGTATGATCTTTGCCTGCCCGATCACTCTCTGGATTTCGATCGTGTATCGCTTTGCATGATCTGTTGCCAACCAGATCTGCCTAAGAGTTCGCCTGAATCCTCAGCACACAATCTCCACTTCGGACACTACCTATCACAGGTACCTTACAATTTACTAATTAGGTGAGTTCTGAAAGCAATTGGTTCCACTAGATTTTAGTTAGGGGTATCAGAGTAAAGGGGGCCGAATAGAAATGCACGCCACAGTTTTCATATAATTATTTGTAAAAAAAGGAAAAAAAAAAAGTGAAAACCATTTATCATTTTCCTTCCACTTCACAATTATGTTCCACTTTGTGTTGGGCTATCACATAAAATACATTTACGTTTTTGGTTGTAACATGCCTAAATGTGGACATTTTCAAGGGGTATGAATACTTTTTCAAGGCACTGTATATATGCAACAAATAGCTATTGAATATGTGAACAATATTGAATGTAACATGGCGCAAAAAAGTTCCTGGCCTCATAGCCTGTATGTTGGCAGGTGCAGTTAGCTTGCTTGCCCCTATATGGTTCTATTCCCACTATAGTACAGTAAGGGGAAAGTGGTAATTGGGTGTTGGGTTCCTTTTTAGAGAAACCCTTTCTGTAGTGATGTAATGGGTGGAATTCATGCCCATATAAATACCAATTTGGGAGGGGCTTAGGTGGGGGCGGAGCATGGGAGCCAAACAGCCAAGAGCTCCTAGGATGTCATTTACTAGCAACTTAAAGGGCTCTTTGCAGGGTCAAAGTCCCAGGCAAGGTGTTACAGAACTCAGTAGGAATAACTGTAGTAGCCCTGACTCCCCTGACCTTTGTCTCCTGTATTGGTGTGCATAAGACCTTGTAAGCCAGGCTTGAGTCCTCTGATGTGAGTACTAATGAAGTCTGGGAACAAGTAAGCCACCTGAAAGTGTGCTTGCCTGGGCAGAGCTATGGAGGGGACATTGGGAGAGACTGGTGTACTGGTCACTTTGATTCTGCTTGGTGATAGTAATGATGGAAGTTAAATGCTGCAGACTTAGTAAACAGGTCCCAACTCTGTGGTGCTCCCAAGGAGAGGAGGTGTTATAGGGAAGATGGTTTACAAATTATGTGCTGGCATTCTGCATCTAAATGACAAACTGCAGAATGTCTACTCCTGTGTATGACATTCCATGACAAAGAATTCTGCTAGTATGTCAAATGTGATGTCAGATGTCATAAAAGTCTTGCAAAGTTACAAATGCATTTTATATATGGACATTCCTTTATTCATAAATATTAAGGCCTATGGCCAAGGGTGTCAAGAGCAGGCCTATGGCCAGAAGTAGGGCACAAATATGGTGGAGAGTTCCATCAACAGGTGGATAGTTGTCATATCCAACAAGAAGCAGAGTGTTGACTTGCTCAATTTAGCATCAACACCTTGTAAACTGCAAAAGTGCAAATGAATATTGCTTCGAGCAGGGTTTGCCATATTTCAATAAAATTTGGTGCCAAATCCAAACCCTACTAAAGTCAATGGGAGTTGAATGTTAGAAAACAGCTCTAGCCATTCTATAGGGTAATAGGCAAGGTATTCTCAAATAAATGGCATAGAGATCTGGACACTAACATGGGTAACATATTCTAAAGCAAGGATGTGGCCTCTCTCCCCATACCAACTCTCCCATGGCAATTCTCCATGCCCCCCCCCCCCCCAGGTGAAGACCCATCCATGGATAGGCACCATCCTGGTGGTGGTAATGGCAGGAGGATGTCTCTCATTTTTCACCCTATGGCTTCCCGGGGAAGTCCCCAATAGTCGATTCTTCTAGCTTCACTCCTGGCCTTTCGGATCCACATTTCAGGCTATTCTTGGCCACCAACCAATTCAAGTTTTGGAATTTTTGTAAATGGACATACATGAAAATCTATCACGCATATTCAATCCATGGTAACTCCCCCACTGCCATTTTGCAAGCCACTCCAAATCAAACACTTTATTTCTACTATTAAACCATCTACGATTGGATTTGGGTGGTACTCTCCTTTCAAAAACCTCTGTTCTGATAAGTCCCCTCTTCAACAACCCTTATCAGAGTCCTAAAAGCTTTTTGTGAGTCTCTGTGGAGATTTTGTTCCATCTTTCCTGAGGAAGTGGGAAACTGATCTTGGCTTCACCTAGTCGAAAGAACAGAGGGATCTTGTTTTGTTTTCTGCACATAAATTGACTATAACAATTAGATTTTAGGAGGCTGGTTATAAGTAGGGTTGTCCCGATACCGATACTAGTATCGGTATCGGCACCGATACCGAGTATTTGTACTTGTACTCGGGCAAATGCTTCCGATGCTTCCCCCGATACCTGGAAGTCAGCTGTGATCGGCGCGTGGGGGAGTTACAAGCTTCCCCCCCGCGGCTTTCAGCTGCTTTAGTGACATACAGCGGTGATTGGTGCTTGTAACTCCCCCACACACGATCACCGCTGACTGTCACCTCATCCCCCTTAGTCCCCCTCCATTCCTCTGTCCCCCTCCGCTGTCCTGCTCCGTTGCTCTGTCCCCCTCCGTTCCTCTGACCCCCTCCGCTGTCCTCCTTCTTTGCTCTGTCCCCCTCCGCTGTCCCCATCCATTCCGGCTTTCCGCTGTCCCCCTCTCTCTTCCTCTGTCTCCTCCGTTCTGCTGTCTCTCCGCTGTGTGAATGGACAGAGTCAGGTGACTCTGTCTATTCACATAACTGAAACATTGTAATCACCTGTGATTACGATGTGTCAGTTTATGAATGGAGAGGAGCCGCTGTCTTCTCTCCATTCATTCTCAGTGCAGCTGAGGCTGCAGAGAAAGGGACTGGGGAATCTCTATCCTCTGTCTCTTTCTCTGTCTCAAGGGGGAGATATCAGAGGTCTGTTAAGACCCCTGATATCTCTCCAAAGCCCCCCAACAGGGCTGATTAAAAAAAAAACACACACATAGTGCAATAAAGAATAAAAAAAAATTAAATTGTAAAAAATTAATAAATGTAAATGAAAAAAAAAAAAAAACACACACACACACGGTTCACTCCCCCCCCCCCCCCCCCTAAAAAAAAAAAAAAAAAAAAACACTGTCACGTGACATTAAAAAAAAGTATCGGTAATCAGTATCGGCGAGTACTTGAAAAAAAGTATCGGTACTTGTACTCGGTCCTAAAAAAGTGGTATCGGGACAACCCTAGTTATAAGTTATTGACCAGGTGGTACAAGGTACCCACTCTTTTAAAATAAAATGTTCCCTTCTGTATCACCAGTGTGAATGAGGTGTTAGTGGGAGCGTGGAACCCTCTTTCACATCTCGTGGGAATGCTCGTTAATATGTCCATTTCTGGAAAAAAAAAAAAAATCACAGAAGGTTTTGGACATCCAGCTGGAAAATCACCCTGAGGCACTCTTATTACACTTGACCCTGTTATCTAAACAGCGATATAAAAAAACTGAAAGTAGCACATCTTATAAATGCAGCCAGGGTTTGTATAACTCAGAAGTGCAGGTGTACAGAACCCCCTTTGATGGGATAATAGTTCTATGATATTGAGGAGACTCAGGAGGATGGAGGAACCCACCGCCGCCATCAAACGGAAAGAGGAACAGTAGCAGAAAACATGGTTTTACTGGAATACCATCTCATTCTCCCAGGCCTATCGGACTTATCTAGGTCTAACTCATGGCCTGGAAGTGTTTTTGCAGGTCCTGCACCTAGAGATAACGCACGGTGTGCCCCTCTCCCCCCCCCCCCCTTTCCCTGCCCCTTCCTTTTTACTGTTTTGTCCCCTTTTCTTTTTTGCTTTCTCCATCTTTAGCAGTGTAGGGTTTTCCTGTGTTTTGTGGATTATAAATTTTGTGTGGGAGGGTGGTTAGCCCACCTACACACTTCCCAATTCCCTTCAGAATTAAAAAGTCTTGGGTCTTTTGTGGTAGTTGACTTGAGGTAGCTCCTGTGGAACACAGCTTTTCAAAGAAGCCTACGGATTTGAGTAAGGTCTTATTTATATATGCTTTAAGGAGTTTAATTATGTCTCTACCCATTACTGCTACCCGAGTCAATGTTTCCATACTTGTCCGGTATGACTTGAGATATTGTTTGTCTATAGCTTTTTGTATTTGAATCTCTTTGTATTGTATGACTCCCTGGATGGCTTCAATAAAAATGTGATATATACACAGTATCTCACAAAAGTGAGTACACCCCTCACATTTTTGTAAATATTTTATATATTTTCATGTGACAACACTGAAGAAATTACACTTTGCTACACTGTAAAGTAGTGAGTGTACAGCTTGTATAACAGTGTAAATTTGCTGTCCCCTCAAAATAACTCAACACACAGCCATTAATGTCTAAACCGCTGGCAACAAAAGTGAGTACACCCCTACACTATTGCAGCAAAGTGTAATTTCTTCAGTGTTGTCACAGGAAAAGATATAATAAAATATTTACAATAATGAGGGTTGTTCTAACTTTTATGAGATAGTATGTGTGTGTGTGTACACACACCCCCCAAAGCAAAAAAAAAAAAAAAATTTCATTTGGTTGGGAACAGAGATTTTAGTAATGCTTAACATTAGACTCCTGTCACAAAAACTTTAATTGAATATATATTCCTCAGTAGCCACAAAAAAATGTAAATTCTCTATGTCTGCACTCAATGCCTGGCAACCCCAGCTATTACCATTTAAAAATAGCTGTGACATCATCATTGTGCTGTACAAACAGAGCTGTGGGAAGGGCCAGCAGGATATACCCATTACATGTTACCTACAATAACTACAGAAGGAGGTGGAAACAAGACCAGTGACCCTGCACAAGGAGAGAGAGCAGCAGTGACCTGTCTTTATTACATAACATGCACAGAGGCAAAGTTTTACATTGAGTTACTTACTGCACAGAGCTATATAAAGCACACAAAGATTCAAGGAAGAATACACATGACTTTAAAATATTAAAAATGCAAAACTCAGTTAACCTTTTTACTGCCACTACCAAAAGGCTTACAGCAGTGGTAGCAGGGGCTTTGGCACAAACACCTCATCAACATGGAGACAAGGCACCCCCATGTTGAGGGCTTGTGCCCCCCTCTGAACAATATAAGGCCACATGCACATCCCTCCCCCTCTTAGCCAGCCAGTCTGCATGCAAGGATTAAGAGTTCTGTATGGATTTTTAGGGGGAACTCACATTTTTTTTTTTTTGCATTGAGCCCCCTTAAAATACATCATACCAGACCCCTCTAAAATACATAACAGACCCTTATGGGTATGTTTTGTATTTGAGACTTTTGGGATCCGTGTGATATTTTTTTTATTTTACAATAAAGGAGCATGAGAGAGATTCAATTTGCCAGCAATTTAAAGCTTTTGTTTCCTTTGTAAATGTCAGTGCTAAGATATCACTGTTCCTAGCTATTTCAACTTCAAAAGGGGTTCAGGTTCAGCATCCAGGGTAGTCTGGCTCACCACTAGTCAAAACAAGGAAAGATCACCCATAAATGTGTCATTCGGGGAAAACTCATCTCAATGACAGCCAGAATCAAAAGAGAAAGACAAACATGACTCGTGGAACTATTCACCAAACTCAAGACACTCAAAACACAACATAAATGTACATTAGCCCAACATTAGTGTACCAAGAACTCATTGAAAACTGTACTCTAATACAAGACGAGCTAGGACGCACTGTGAGGAAAATTTTTTCTATCTCAATCTTTTCTACGAATTTGGAAACAAAAGCGGACACCTGCTAACCCAAGCATTACACTCGAAAAAAGCTAAAAACAATGGTACATAAGCGACACTAGCCCACGGGAGAAACATACACGAAAAACACTGACATAGCCCAAGAATTCAAAATATTCTATTCTACTTTATACAACTTAGATCAACCGAATTCCTCCACACTCCCCCCAGGGCCCAGACACACTAAAATCACAGCATTCCAGGAAAAATACTGCCCCAAAGCAATCACCCCAGACTCTGCCAACAATCTCGAAGGCCTGATTACCCACCAAGAATGGAAAGAGGCTGTCAAGGAATTGAAATCGGGCAAAATCCCTGGTCCGGATGGCCTATCGGCCGCCTATTATAAAACCTTCACGGAAAAACTGAGTTCCCCCTATCTGAAGGCCTTTAATTCCATATCCCAATCCAACCCACTCACGCCTGGGATGCTTGAAGCCCACATAACAGTAATTCCCAAAAATGACAAAGACCCGTCACAAGCTGCAAACTATAGACCGATATCACTTCTCAATGTGGACATCAAAATCTTCTCCAAAATCCTGGCCAACAGACTCCTCACACTGCTTCCTTCACTTGTCTCCCGTGACCAAGTTGGCTTTGTCCCTGGAAGAGAAACCAGGGACAAACACTATAAAAGCCATAAATCTATACCATTGCATAACATCAAATCAAAATGGCTTCTTCCTTTGCCTGGATGCAGAGAAGGCATTCAATAGAGTGGCATGGGATATATGAAGGCAGTTCTACAGACTATGGCCATTGGCCCACATATGCTCACTTTAATCCTGTCTCTATATGCTAATCCCTCAGCCCGGATTAGAGTGAACACCCCCCTATCAAATGCCTTCTCCATCCGCAATGGGACAAGAGAGGGTTGCCCCTTGTCTCCCATTCTTTTTGTTTTTACCCTCCAGCCCTTCCTATGTTGCACAAGACAAAATCCTGATATTCAGGGCATCAAAGCCAATAACAAAGAGTACAAGCTCACCGCTTTCGCAGATATTCTCCTGTTCCTTACAAACCCACACACCACGCTGCCAATACTACTAGAAGAATTTCAGCAATTTAACTTAATTTCCAACCTCAAAATTAACTTTGCTAAATCTTTTGCCCTCAACATCTCTTTACCATCCCAACTAGTAATACAATGCAAAGAAAAATTCCCCTTCAAATGGCAAACAGACGCGATTACTTACTTAGGCATACAACTCCCCGCCAAGTTGGAAGACCTATATTCAAAAAACTACATACCAATCTTGAACAGACTGACAGCAGACCTCAAACAATGGGACAAACCACTATTCTCCTGGTTTGGCAGGGTGGCAATACTTAAAATGAATGCATTACTATATATACTGCAGAAAGTACAGATACACATAACGCCGGCCTTCTTAAAAAATTATAGAAGTCTTTGCTTGAAATTCCTCTGGGGAGGCCACAAACCCAAGATCAACTACATCCAGCTGACTCGGCCCAAACACTTAGGTGGGGTTGAACTCCTGGACCTGATGAACTATCATACTATGAGCTATAAACTTGACCAGAATACTTGACTGGCACTTAAATTCCTCCACCAGAGACTGGGTCAGATTGGAAGCATCTTTCACAAATCTATCTCTTAAATCGCTTCCATTGATACTGGAACACCATACCCCTCTAGACGTCAACACACACCCACTGATCAGGCCTATGATACAATGCTTTTGCAGAGTATGTAAACACACCCCCCTATCGACTGTGCTAGGCCCGATGACCCCGATATGACTGAATCCAGACTTCCCTCCAGGCATGACAAAAGATTTCCTCGCACAACACTGGTCAGATGAACAGATCTTAGCTCACCACTTCTATGACCAAGGAAAACCCCACACCACCTCCCAACTTGCTACACTTATGGAAAAATCCTCAATACCACCGTGGACATACTTGATGATCACACATGATGACACACTAAGATCCCTGGACAGAAAATCTCCTGTCACCAGACAACTAACGCCGTTTGAAAGGCTCTGCACATACACACACACCCCCCCTCCCAAAAATCACTTGATCTCTAATACCCACTCCCTCCTCTTCATGGATTGCCAGCCCAACAATTCCAAGGCTTGTGAAGTGTGTGAAAGGGATCTCTTTCTAACCCTAACACCAGAAGAATGGGAAAAAATTTACATCAACATACACAAAGGCTCTATCAATGTATCTACACAATCCAAATCACGCTGGTACCGTACAGCAGCTATATTCCATAAATTTAAGCCAACGATATCAGACAAATGTTAGATGCCTTGAACAACACGGCTCCCTGTTACACATTTGGTGGGATTGCCCTTGTATCCAAACTATCTGGGCAGATGTACACCGCATCACCTCCCATGTGACATCCTACCTGTGACCTCCGGGGAGGGAAGCAAGAGACGGCCCAGCTCAACATTAGAACCTACACCCTCCTAATCTTATCCCCCTTCTTTTTTCTTCTCTTCTCCCTCCTACCTACCCGCAACTCCACTTACTACATCATGGGTCCTGCTCTTACTGAACACCCACACCCCCCCTCCTGTTCCTCCGCCCTTTTACCTTTTATTTTTAGTTGTACCCCCCATCCACCGACCTGACACCATATGACCCCTACAAGACGCTAATGATGAC
Source organism: Aquarana catesbeiana (assembly GCF_042186555.1). NCBI lineage: Eukaryota > Metazoa > Chordata > Amphibia > Anura > Ranidae > Aquarana > Aquarana catesbeiana. The sequence continues at coordinate 413,531,921 of NC_133324.1, forward strand.
ACACCCCACATACCCCACCTTAGACTCTCTTGAAACCTAGCTAGCCTACATTGACAAACACAAGGTACCTTCACTGGGTAAGTGACACTTCAAGCCATCCGAGACACTCACACCATGACTGACTCCCCCAAACTTACGAAATACAATATCATCCATTACACCTAATTTGTGCAACATATTGACAACATTGACGACACTTGAACCGGTCACTCCCACATGCAATAAAGAAATCTCAACAGAATAGATGTAAAGGTGGGACAAAGTTTAAGGTTTATGTGGGGTCAATGGGACAATGAATGTACCTATGCCTATCTTAATCATTGCTTAATGTACTGTTCATGTCCGAGATTTCTGTACAATATCACATGTTAACCTGTTTGTTTTCATAAATAAAAATGAATTCTTTTTGGGAAAAAAAAACAAAAAAACACAAGGAAAGATTTTTTCTTATTGGTTGCTATTATATGCACAATGTATCCTCATTGCAGAAGAATACACTTGCTGTGTGCGTGTTTGCTTCATTCAAACATCTATGGCTATCTCCTGTGAGTTTGGGGATTGTTCAGCTCAAGTGGATAGATGCGTTTTGGTGCAGTGAGTCCACATCAGAGAGGCATTTATAGTTAAGGGCCTGGTAGCCCACGTTTATTGAAAGGTAAAAACAAAACAAAAGTCCACCAAGGAATGCCACGCAGGGGTCCAAGCTTCAATTAGATACACAAAATCCAAATGAAAATGCTAGCCCACCTGGCTACTCTTTCAGCAGTAATGCTGCTATAGGTACAGGCCCCTCAAATGAGCTGCTTGGATGCACACAGTCTTAGGCTCCTTGGCCGCACACAGCTTCAAGCCCTTCAATGAACACAGCATCTATTCTCACACAGAGACACTTACTAGCAGCCACTGCTCCAACTCCACCTTCCTTCTTCTGCTCTCACCAGCACTTCGTTATATGGGCTGTGTGCACCTGAGCACACACCCTGCTGGCTGTCCACAAGACCCGGACACAGGGTTGGAGATCCCGTCCCACCCAAGACTCTGAGGGATCTCCAAACTACAGAGCCCCATAGGGAACTAGCAAAACCTGGAGAAAACTGCCAGAGATGAGGACACGTGATCCCTGTGTCGAAGACGCGTAGAGAAGGGGCCAGGACGGAGAGACTGACACGGACTTTACACCAGCGCTGTCCCAGCACAGCATACCGCACCAAACATCCAGTGATTTTGCATAGAAAGCCGTTATAGTATAGTGCACTGACGCACCAGTGCCATGTGAGTACCCCGGTGTGGGGAGTGTTTTCTTTTATTAAAAGTATTTTTACTATATTACACTATATAGTTTCCTTTTCATTTATATGTATGGAGCCACATTGTTTCCAGCTGGAGGAGTGCAGCAGACACTGAGATTGAGCCCAGGGGTGGCTCCAAAGCATATTTGGACTCAGGGTAGAAGCTGAGTCACACGCTCTGAGGTGAGCACATTAGCTTAAGGGGGTCACGAAGGAGCACCAGAGCATGTTTTGCAGCACTCAGGATATCTTCGGCATATGTTGGATTGTTGTCACAGCTGAACACCACCTGCACGCATTGTTTTATTATCACTGCTGGACATTATTTGCACGCACTATTTAGAGTGCCAAAGAGAACTTTTTTCATTATTAATTGTTTATTAATTTTTTCATTTAAACAAGCAGGATACTCTATATTGAGCACTAAGCACCTTTTATGTTGATTGAGACACTATGTATGGTGTAACAAGCACTATTAAGCATTAATTTATGGTGTAACAAGCACTTGTTTTTTCACACCTTGTTTATTTATTCAACATTCATATTATTTGTATTTAATATTATCGCACTAGTAAGCACAGAGTTGGTTATTATTAATTTTGTTTTTGGGGTCACCCAAGTGCAGCGCATAACTTGTAAATACAGAGCCCCATAGGGAACTAGCAAAACCTGGAGAAAACTGCCAGAGCAGTTTTCTCAGTTTCAAATTTATGCTCTGTAGCTCTGCACTCAGCCGATATGCAGACTCTGTGTCCACGTTAAACCCAATTTCATAGGGACAAAGCCTTGCTCTGCCACATACCCCCCCTCTTGTTTCGACTTGGAGGGAGAAACACGTGCACCCACCATAGCAGTTGGGACACCTCTGTGCTGGCCATCAGCCACGTAGGCCCAACCCTTTTTTTGGGTGTGCTTCCAGGTACGTCCCACCTTGGATCGTAACAGGGTCCTATAATTCCGTATACTCTGCCTTCCCTCTCTTTTTTTGGGGTTCCTGAGCATACTCTCCTCTCTTGGGGGAACTCTGCCTTCCCTGATCCTACCTTTCAGCTTACAGAAGTCAGTTTTACCTTTCACCACAGGTCTTTCAGGTACCTCAGTACTTTACAGGTATCTCAGTACTTGTTAGAACCAGACCTGAGGAGGGACAAAACACAGGCAAGTGATTACACCCCACGGGTCCATAGCACAGCTTCACCTCACCTGTTGTCTAACACTCCATGGGTAACTGATCTAACAAATGACACTGATCCAAGCACAAACTACTTCTTTCTGATGTACACATTACATTGTTGCAGCAACCAACATTAGCACTTTCCTTTACAGTGTCTCTGGGTACTTTAAGTTGTACCTTTTTCTGAGTGATAGAAAGCATCTCTGCTAGTGCTGCATCTATTTTGGGCTTTTCCTTCTCATGAGGTTTAGTATGCAAGACAGTATCCATGCCCTCTAATTGACCACTGATCAGCCGCACCTCGGACCACACCAGCAGAGATGTTTATAGTCACTACACCTCCAACTCCAACAGTTCTCCTGGGTGCCTTCCATACCACTCAGTAACTGGGAGCACCCTCTCAGAGAGCCTCAAGACTATTTGCCACACTGTTAATAAGCATTGGTCCCTCCAGTACCATTCTTGATCAAGGCTTCCCAGCACAGTCTGTACCACCTGGCTCCACCCATTGGTACTACGCAGCACCACCTGGTCCGACTGCGGTGGAGACACCCAAGTGTACAATGAGTGCGTTTTTATCAACCCCAGCATTTCAAGTAAGGTCTCTGTCATCTCTAAACATCCCATGTCTAAATACCAGACCTTTCTAGGGACTTTTTCCACTGTCCAAGACATGGAGGGGCTCATCCACTGCAGCTTGTGAGGTTGAGACATTTGAAGAGACCTCCAACTCCTGGGAGGTACCCCTCGTCACAGCCTGTTTCTTCCCTGGAGCGCTGTCAGCCACATGTCTCCTCTTCCCCTCCAACTCACAACAATGAGCCTCTGCAGGTCATTACAAGTCACATTGTCACCTTCAAACTTGAGTTGTTGGGCTGTGGACAACACATCTGCCATGCCAGCGCCCTGAACCATTCCTTCAGACTGGAGGGCATTAACCTTCACAGGGACAAACGTGTCATGGGCATAGCAGGTGTTATGTCCACCACATTATTTAGTATTGCAATTGCATTCTCATACCAACTATCCCAGTCTATTGTGGTTCCATCACCTACTCTAGAAGGCCCCACAGGAACCTGGGATTCACTAGCCAAAACAACACCTGTGTCATTTCTATACATATCACCTTGGGTTGGCATATCACCTGACAAGGCAAGCTGTAATACATGCTTTTGCCCTACCTGCTCTGGGGGCACTACTGACATACACAGCTCTGCACTTTCAGCTTTTGCAGGCTGAATTAACCCCTTGACAACTGAGTTACACCTAGGGTTGTGGGGCTACGCCCACACACTCTCACTGTGTGACTCAGTCTTCCTTTGTTTCACCAGAGTAGCACCACAGCCATCCTGGAAAACCTCTGGCTCCAACACATGGAGACCCCCATGAGACTTCCATGGACAATCCTGCACTTCTGGTTGTCACGGGAGATATCCTCCTCCCATCATTGGTAGCGAACACATTTCCAACATTTTCAGACATGGCATTAAAGGGAACACATTTTTCAATGTCATTATCACCAATACCATCACATTTGCCAACAGTAACACATTTGTCAGCATAACCATCAGAATTTTCATTACGTATAGACATAACTGCTACTTTTGTGGATTGTCTATTACCAACCACAGCCTGTGAGCCTCTCCTCACATCACCCTCTATCTTTAAAGGGGAACTCTTTCCTCCTTGGGCAGCTCCATAGCTGACCTGGGAAACTCTCTGCTCCGTCACTGCGAGCTCCTCTGAAATTTCCCTAGGCAACTCTGCAGCACCTGTCACTAGGGAACATGGCACAAGAACAGTTTTGGTCACCCCTCGTTTAACCTCTCCAGCACTCTGCTGGATTATAGCAGGCACATGCATAGTCCCCATGTCCATTTGAGTCTTTAACCTTGCTGTCAGCTGGGCTTCACCATGTGCCTCCCCACTGCTCCGGGTAGCACACTGCAGCAAGTCTATGTCCATTTGCACTGCGGATCTCCCCGCTGGAAACACTCCCATTTCACTAGGTTCAGTCCCACAAACTGAAACAGTCTTACCATTTTCAGTGGCTGGCATCATTCACTTGAGTGCGCTGTCTCTCATCTGCATCCATACAAGCTACTTCCTCTGTGTGGCCACAGGACAACACCGCAGCCTTTCCAGACTCTTCAGCATTGTTCCAGAACCTTGGGCAAGTAAGAATTCCATGCCCCACTTGACCACATTCCAAGCACGGTACTGGACGCTGAAATTTACTTTCTTGGAATCTCCTTGATGACTGGCTCTCTGTTGCCATGGGATACCACTCTCGAGGACTCCACTGGTCACGACCATCAGCAGACAGACTCCTTGGATCCCCGACATCCCTGTTGGCTTGGACGTTGCTTCCACAGACGACCATAGTCCTCCTTTCCACACACTGCTGTCCACTTGGCTTCCTGTTGCCAGGGGCAACCTCTTTCACTTCCCTTTCAACTGGGGATGACATTATTAATTTACCCCAGGTCACAGAGCTTTCACACTTGGACAAATTCTCTGGCATGGCTGGGGCATGTGGTGAAATACCCTCTAGCCATAGAACCCTTTCCCTTGCTTCAGAAAGGATTGCTTCCTTTTTCTGTTTTGACCGCCCCATCTCGCGGTCAGGTACTGTATAGGTACAGGCCCCTCAAATGAGCTGCTTGGATGCACACAGTCTTAGGCCCCTTGGCCGCACACAGCTTCAAGCCCTTCAATGCACACGGCATCTATTCTCACACAGAGACACTTACTAGCAGCCACTGCTCCAACTTCACCTTCCTTCTTCTGCTCTCACCAGCCCTTCGTTATATGGGCTGTGTGCACCTGGGCACACACCCTGCTGGCTGTCCACAAGACCCGGACACAGGGTTGGAGATCCTGTCCCACCCAAGACTCTGAAGGATCTCCAAACTACAAAGCCCCATAGGGAACTAGCAAAACCTTTAGAAAACTGCCAGAGCAGTTTTCTCCGTTTCAAATTTACGCTCTGTAGCTCTGAACTCAGCCGATATGCAGACTGTGTCCACTTTAACCCCATTTTCATAGGGACAGAGCCTTGCTCTGCCACACTCCATTATCTTTTTATTGGTCACTTCAGTGCAGAATAACAAAGAAACTAACTAGATTAAATAGATTATTTTCCACATAGTCTGTCTGTTTATATAATATAAATAATTGTCCTGAAAATGTCTGAGAATTTCCACTACTGTAGCACATGGTAGCATACCATAATTTGTTATCTGTGCCAATGTGTAAAATTCAAACAATAGGTTTATCTTTAATTCAACCTAAACCACTATTTCTGCATTCATTATGTTGCAGAAAAAAAGATGACTGCTATTGTCATGCACTGTGGATGAACTCAATTAATCGGAATGTTACAACAAAAAGCTTTCTTTCCTTAAAATGCACTAGCAATTTGAAAGATTTACAATACTACTCAAGGTTGCTTTCAAATTTATCTTTTATGAGAGCCATTGCATACTTATTTCTAAAAAAATCTATGCACATCCCTGCAGATGCATCCTCAGATGTATTATATCCTGACTGGAGATTTCTGTAATTTTGTGAAATTCAAACAATGAAAAAGAATCATGCCTGATTTATTTAATATTCCTGGTTGATTTTTAGAAAACACAAATCATATAATAATAATTAAAGAAGAATAGATAATGTAAAATCCCTTCCACCTCCAATTTGCAGACTGTGCTTTTGTGATCTGGCCAATCCAGTTCTACTCCACTGAGCTGCAAGTATTTTGTGTTTAAGCTGTTAAAAAAAATAAAGTTGAAAAAAAAAAGTTTTTTTTTTTTTTTTTAAAACAAGTGAAGCAGACCAGCCACCTATGTTGGCCGTCCCATGACTGGAGGAGTATGATCACTCTACATCACAACCTTTCTGATATCAGTCAGTATAACAGCATGCTACTAGGGGGTGATGTGCATGCAGTCTATTCAAAAACACTGCCTTGCTACTTAATGGCCACAACAGAAAGAAAGTTATGGGGCAATTTTGGGTATTGTGCAATTTAAAAATCTTTATTTCACTTTAGAACTGCTTCTCTTCCCATACAAGTTCATGTGAATACAAAGCAGATGGAAACAGGTCAAATGCAGGTCACATGCAGGGCAAGTGAAGATCAGTTGTACTCGCCATTGAATTGTAAATGATCAAAGAAGCCTTTCAAACTGATTTCAGAAGCATGCTGCATTTGCTATATAAAGCCCATTTATGCAGCATTTACCCTAAGAAGTAGGAAATATTGTCATCAGCTTTCAACCCCTAAAGAGTTTTTCACAGAAGATGAAATGAAGTAAAAAGTAGATAAAGCCAGAAAACCTTTTTAAAATGATACTTACTTGCAGTATGTAACCTGTGAATAAATAATGACATGTTATGATAAACTTTTGGGACCTTTACAGTCTTTTACATTTCACCAAATGTCAATGTGCTGCTTTTATTTTTCCTCCCCAAGTTTCAGAAGACATATTTTTCCCATACACATGACAAAAGACAGTAATGCCTGAGTAATGCATATGTAGTTAACCGCATGCCGACCAGCCGCCGCAGTTGTAACATGGCTCGGCTGCGCGAATTGCTGTCATGTTACATCGGTAACACACAGCCACTAAGGGGCACGGGCACGCGCCCCTGCTCGCCCACGAAGCCGATGCGAGTGCCTGGCAGTCGCGATCACCACCGTGCTCCCGCGATCGCTCAGGGCACACCGAGAACCGGGATCTGTGTGTAAACACACAGTTTCCGGTTCTCTGAGGGGAGAACAGACAGATCGTTTGTTCATACAGAGTATGAACAGCAGTCCGTCATATCCCTGCACAGTCCCCTCCCCCCTTCAGTTAGAACACACACTAGGACACACTTACCTATTCTCTGCCCCCTAGTGGTTAACCCCTTCACTGCCAGTGACATTTTTACAGTAATCAATGCAATTTTATAGCATCGATCTCTGTAAAAATGCCAATGGTCCGAAAAATGTGTCAAAATTGTTCGACGTGTCCGCCATAATGTCGCAGTCCTGATAAAAATCACAGAGCGCCGCCATTACTAGTAAACAAAAAAATTAATAAAAAAGCCATAAAACTATCCCCTATTTTGTAGATGCTATAACTTTTGCGCAAACCAATCAATATATGCTTATTGCGTTTTGTTTTGTTTTTTTGGGGTTTTTTTAATACATATCAGCCTAAACTGAGGAAAAAAAATATTTTTTTATATATTTTTGGGGGATATTTATTATAGCAAAAAGTAAAAAATATTGCTTTTTTTTCAAAATTGACGCTTTTTTGTTTATAACGCAAAAAAAACACAGTGGCGATCAAATACCACCAAAAGAAAGCTCTATTTGCCGGAAAAAAATGATGTCAATTTTGTTTGAGTGCAACGTTGCATGACTGCGCAATTGTCAGTTAAATCGACGCAGTGCCGAATCGCAAAAAGTGCTCTGGTCAGGAAGGGGGTAAAATCTTTCGGGGCTGAAGTGGTTAAACGACCACACACAGAGTAATAGTAGATGTCCTGAGCAGTGATTTGCTATCAATTGTCTTTTAAGTACATTAAACATTTGACTAGTCCATAAGTGAAAAAAAAACATTGACTTATGACTTGCTAATGTTGATGAGCTATCCATCGAATATTTATTCCAACTCCCATCAACCATGATGCTTTGCTTTTTGATTTATTAACCCATTAATTTGCTACACGAGCAAAGTAAGTACAATCAATATTAAAAAAAGGAATGACCATAATATTTTATAATAACATAAAATAATTTCCTCTAAAGTGATTGTAAAGGCTCGTGTTTTTTTTTTTAAATAACAAACATCTTATACTTGACATGGATATTTGGCTATACACAGAGCACACAGCCAAATCTCCTGTTTCTAATACTAATACCAATTTCGTCTAATGATATAAATGCATCTCACCTTTTGATCGTATGCCATCCTCTGGTGTAGCCCATCCTCTGATGTGTGCCCCATCCTCATAAAAAGACACAACACATGCTTACGTTACTAGCTCCAACATTGCTCTATCTGCCAGCCTCCTCTCAGCTGCGAGTGAGCCACTTTATTAGCATATCAACAGGAAGTCCCAAAGCTAGAGGGTTGGGCTTCCAACAGCCAAACACCTCTTACCAAGCTTGTGACCTCACAAGAAATGAACACAGGATGTGAATGACCATATAAGGATTTAATCAACACAAGGAAATACATACAACCAAATGACGATGACTAGAGTTCCTCATGGATGGGAGATTATCTGCAGGTGTACGTCATGGCACCCCAAACATGCTGATCAGGCCTACCAGGGGTGACAAGAGCAAAGAACCGCTAAACCGATAATGTCTTTGCAGAGCGAACACACCCCCACCAGACGATCGTTCTGTGCATTCCACAGGGGCCCTTTGCTGGCGGACGTGTCCTCTCTCCGCAAACACCAGGAAGTTTTCCACTACCTAACAGGTCTCAACCAGCATCAGTCTGCCCCAGTCAGCTCTTCAGAGCGGGCTGCGAGAGAGCAGACACTGGGAGACTATTATGACAATACATTAACATAAAATTTTCCACAACAGACCCTCCTCTTGTCATATGATCCCATGTGTCCCTCAATGAATCCTGATCTTTTTCTTAGTCCATAAAAAGTAAAACACTGCTTGACATGTAGACTCTGTTGGAGATGACGTGGTGAGCTGTAGTAGTCGCCAGTCGGTCTGGGATCCTCTGTGTCTTGTATGTGGGTCGGGCTTCGGGGCATCTCATCAGGGAAGATGTGGTCATCTGCTCAGGCTCTGGTCACGTGTCCAATCAGGCAACAGGAGCACCTCATCGTGGCATATAGAAGCAATAGAAACAAAAACAACATGAGTATATATACCCCTACTTCCTTCACTATGATCCGCTGCAAAATAAAAATTAAATCCCCAACGATTCCCAAACCTTTAAAAAGGATTCCAACCTTCACTAGCTATAGCTCTGGCTTTGCCTTGTAGGGATCTAAACCTTATCCATACGGGCCTGAACTTTGTCACTACTATCCCTGATCCAGATATAACAATCTTTACTTATGAATTCCCAGAAACCCTTGGACTGTGGGAACTTCCTTGTAGCTTCAACAGTTACATGCAAATGTTTCATAAGCTTAAGCCCCCACTGTGTACAAGCAATTCCCTTCCAGCTGTCCCTGTCATTCTTACCTTCTCTGGCGCCATCAGATCCTCACGATCGTCCGTGACATATGCTGGGACGAGTTTCACCAGCACACATGAAGCTCTTGCCTTAGGGGAATTACCTTTATAAGCTGCAGATCTGCATTAATACCAAACTACAGTTGAAGCACACTTGTGGGCTACCTAGTTATCCCGATAGCAAAGCTGGCAAGAACCAGAGCTATTGTTAAAATTATAATTAGTTTTACCCTCTAGGAATGTTTTGTTAAGCTCTTTTGACAGGTGTCTGTTTGGATTTTACTAGGTTGTCAAAACTCCTCACACCAATATGAACATATAGCATGTACTGCCGTCATTGCTGGGGCACTAGTACCCGACCATGTGTCCTGTTCTCTTTCTTAGCTAGTTGGAAAATACACTTTAAAAATATAAATAAACAAAGACACTCCTCATCCTTTTGGTGTAGTTGATCCGCTTCTTGCAGTGGCTGGCATGGTCTCTTCTCTCAAGCTTCTTTACAATGACCCAGTCACCTGGTTGGAAAGAATGTAAACTGGTTATTGTGTCAGGGTCCAGGATGGACTCGTGAACCCTGTGGTGGACCTTTTGAAGTTCATGTTACAGTGATTGCACCTACCCCATCAGCTGAGAATGTAGGTGACAGCTAATGAGGAAAGTACAACTCTGGTTTTGGTTGACCTTCAAACAAACCTCATATGACAATAACCCAGACATCGGGACTGTGGTCACTGCATAACCTGTGCATGGCTTACCATCTGGGGTGTAATACCTGGAACCAGTGACAAAAAGGTTCTTAGCATCTGGGATGGGAGCCTCTTTCACCAGACTGCTGCTTGCTAATTTAAATTCTATCAAAGAAAGACAGTCTTGGCACAAACTTGGCTAGAATTAGAGCGGTTAGTACTGTTGGTTTGAAAATGTGTCATTCTCACCACTATCATCCCCCTTTTCTTCCCTCCTCATTACAAATTGGAGGAAGACATGCAGGGTTTAGAATGGTGCAGAATAAAACAGTGAAATAGCCTATGATACTTTTACCTTTATATACACCTGTACACACACTTCCAGAAACTCTTTGGACCTGAAAAGATACTTATAAACAAAAGCTATTACTCTATCCTTCAAATAATGGTAAACAATACAACATTTGTGTACATTGGTAAATTGTCACTGACATTCCTCAAAACAGACAATAACTAAACCCTCTGTAAATCTTACTTTCACTTTTTTTACTAAAATACAACAGCCGCTACACGCAAGAGGGCTGTCGAGGTAGGTTCAAACATCTTGTTACCACATTCAAACAATGAAACAAAGACAAACATTTAGATACAAATGTGGGGGAGACATTTCATAGTTCCCAAAAACGAAAAAATAAAAACAACCAGATGGAATGCTGCCTTCACTCTTTTAGCGATAGAAAAAGAATACAATTTGAAAAGCACGAGAGTATTTCAAAATCTTTGCATGGACCAGCCACACAAAGTTCAAAAACAGGCCTGTGTATTTTTAATCACACAAACGTGTACTACACATCCATCAACTCACTCAACTTTACAGATTTCTGAAGCCACAGCTGAACTACTTCCAAGGTATTTTTATTGTGGGGTCTCGTATCTCCAGACATCAAAAGTACCATCCAAAGGAATACACCTTACTGTACCCTCTGACCATATCTGCCAATCTTTAAGGGGTCTCATATCCAGAACCCCAAACCCAGATCTCATGTGAGGTGCAGCTGCCTGACTGGTGTGGAGCCTCATTTTTTCCTCCAACACATGGACGGCACATTACCCATGATGATTTGAATAGCTTTTTTGGGGAACTCTGCGTCCAGAGAACCCTACGCTTAATTTTCGGAGCGATTATGATTTGCGCCTTTATCACCATAATAGACCCCCCGCATTCTGATTATCATAAACGGCCTGAGCGGGGCTGTTAGCATACTATTCCTCACATTTACATGCTCTACAACCGGTTATCGGCAGCCCTATAAATGTGTTGTCAGACAAACTACAAAGCACCATGAAATCCTCCACTATTCAAAACAATATTATGGCTTCTATCTGTGCCTAGATATTACAACAATAACTTGGATGCCTCCTGTTTGCTCTCTACCCAAAACTGTATTACAGTATAAACCTTAATTTAATTTAAAAATGATTTCGTCCTTCCAAACACAAGACAAAAGACCCCAAGCCCCTCCCACCAACTTCCTGTTGCACACCTGAGTAGGAAGAGGGAGGGGGAGGGGGAGGGGGAGGGGGAGGGGGAGGGGGAGGGGAAGCCTTGAATACCTTCATATTTTGTCTATCAAGACATTAGAAAAATCTATGGCTAACATCAACAAATAAAACTTTTGTCCAGGAGTGGGTGGAATAAGCCCCCATATTGCAAATGGGAGGGAATCCCCCTTGACTCACATATCCCCTGGGAAGTCCAACCACAAGTTTTAAGACCGAAATACCACACAACAGTGTAACAAAAGCCAAAAACTGAAACTCCTGCAAAAAGACGGCTGAAGGAATACAACGAAAGTCTTTTCCCTTCCACTGCAAGCCACAAACAAAATGGCGCCATTAACACATGAAATTTAGTTGTTGATCCCGAGATTTCTTCACTAGAAACATAAATGATTCTACTGGAAATGGAATTCAGTACAAAACCAGAGATATTTCGCTCGAGACTAAAATCAGCAGAAACAAAAAGGCAGTTGCAGCAATCAATGTCAATTAGGGCCTATACTGAAATATAGGCATATTTAACTAAACAATATTGGGGGCACAGTGGTGTAGTGGTTAGCACCCCCGCCCAGCAGCAAAAAGGGCCGCTGGCTTGAATTCCAACCATGACACCACCTGCCTGGTCTCTGCATGTCCTCCCTGCACCTGCGTGGGTCTCCTCCGGGCACTCCAGTTTCCTCCCACACTCCAAAGACATGCTGGCAGGCCAATTGGCCTCCGTCCAAAATTGGCCCTAGTACATGAATGCAAACCGGGGACCCCGGACTGCGAGCACCCCGAGGGCAGGGACCAACCTGAGCATGTGAAGCACATGTGGAGCCCTGCGCAAACCGATGGCGCTATATGGGTACCTTTAAACAAATATGAGCATCTCAAAAGGACACAATGCACACCTATTGCAGTCACATGGTAGACAACAACAACAGGAAATAGCAGTCAGAAACCATTTTCCTGCCAAAACCAAAAATTACACATTGAGATACTAAATGAACGCTTAGACAAACATTTACAAGTTACGAAAAAGCACAACTTAGGAACACATGGTAGATGAAATCTGGACCACAGTAAGATGGCCGATGATAAAAAGACCACCTAAAACACAAACACACGGCTGCAACATACCCTCTCCTCTCAAACTAATCAGCTTTCACAGGAACAAGAAATTAAGAGGTACAAACAGTGATGCTTCCCTGTTCTTTTCATCTCAAAACAAAACCTTTCTATTGTCCACAGGGAGCAGCCAACTTTCACCACAAAATTAACAATGCCTGCCCCTTCACTAAACTCATGGCATCTTTACAAACAGATTCAGCTACTTACAAAACTACTCAGCCACACACACATTGCAGCCTGCAAATAATCCCAATTCATACATTTCTATTTCTCATATACTTATTACACAACTACACAACATACAGTTACTTACACATACAGCCTCCTTGCACAAACATTCGAGATACAAATCACACACACACACACACACACACACGCAGGCACACACCAGACATACAATCAAACTTCCAGCATTATTTCAAAAGACGAAAAATGTGTTCTTTTCGTGAAGCAGACCCTCCCCAGCACATCTTAATGATCACTGTTCTGTTCACTCCTACCTGGCTTGCCAAGCTGACATGGATATTTGGCTATACACAGAGCACACAGCCAAATCTTCTGTTTCTAATAATAATACCAATTTTGTCTAATGATATAAATGCATCTCACCTTTTGATCGTATGCCATCCTCTGGTGTAGCCCATCCTCTGGTGTGTGCCCCATCCTCACAAAAAGACACAACACATGCTTACGTTACTAACTCCAACATTGCTCTGTCTGCCAGCCTCCTCTCAGCTGCGAGTGAGCCACTTTATTAGCATATCAACAGGAAGTCCCAAAGCTCGAGAGTTGGGCTTCCAACAGCCAGACACCTCTTACAAAGCTTGTGACCTCACAAGAAATGAACACAGGATGTGAATGACCATATAAGGATTTAATCAACACAACAAAATACATACAACCAAATGACGATGACTAGAGTTCCTCATGGATGGGAGATTATCTGCAGGTGTACGTCATGGCACCCCAAACATGTTGATCAGGCATACCAGGGGTGACAAGAGCAAACAGCCTCTAAACCGACAATGTCTTTGCAGAGCGAACACACCCTCACCAGACGATCGTTCTGTGCATTCCACAGGGGCCCTTTGCTGGCGGACATGTCCTCTCTCCGCAAACTCCTCTCTCCAAACACCAGGAAGTTTTCCACTACCTAACAGGTCTCAACCAGCGTCAGTCTGCCCCAGTCAGCTCTTCAGAGCGGGCTGCGAGAGAGCAGACACTGGGAAACTCGTATGACAATACATTAACATAAAATTTTCCACAACATACTTACTACCTCTGTGCAAAACCAACTGCATAGCAGCCCAGATCCTCCTTTTCTCGGGTCCTTCTTTGCTGCTCCTGGCTCCTCCCTCCTATCAAGTGCCCCCACAGTCAGCAGCTTCCTATGGGGGCACTGGAGCCGAGTCACATCTCCGTGTGTCCATTCAGACACGGAGCCCGAACCTGACCCCACCCCCTCTCTCACCTGATTGGCTGACTGACTTTAATTGACAGCCGCATGAGCCAATGGCACTGCTTCTGTGTCTCAGCCAATCAGAAGTGTCCTGGACAGCTTGGACATTTGTGGACATCGCTGGAGAGAGACAGGGCTCAGGTAAGTAATTAGGGAGTGCTGGGGAGGCTGCCACACACAAAACTTTTTTTATCTTAATGCATTAAGATAAAAAAAAACCTTCTGCCTTTACAACTCCTTTAACACATTTTTGGGAGGTTGTTTGGCTACACTACTTTCCCTTATTGGGGAGTTTTTCGAATAAAAGTGTTCATTTCATTTTGGAGCGTGCAAAATTAAAACTGATAAATGTACAATATTTAAAAGGATTGTGTTAAAATTAGATTATTTTATTTATTTAGTACTTTTCTACATAATGCAATACATTTTTTTGTTAACATGATGAATAAAACAATCTGCTGTCATAGTTCCTGAGTCCTGACTAGCTATCTCAGTTTAGATGGCCAGATCGGTCTTTATAGTATGAGGTTTGCCAATAAACCATATAATTCAGTTTTCAATATTTCTAAAGCTTTCTCTAATTTTATATATGATGAAAGAAGGCATCCTGTATATTTACTATGCGGTTTACATACATTTGAACATTCAATTATATACTGTACATATGTGATTATCAACATTATACCAAAACTAATGACACCCAAAATAAACTCGGTTATATATGTCCCTATCTGAAGTGCTAGGACAAGGTCCTCCAGCACCCAAGACAAGATGCCAAATTTCCCTCCCAGTTCTTTCAAACAGAGCCATACATTTAAAATGTTAAAAAAGCTTAAATTTTAAGTACACGTTTTATGGTTAAAAAATAACTAGGGTTAATTACAAATTTTATTCTGTGAATTGTCCCTTTTATAAAGGCACTATTAATCATATTTCTGTTACAAAGCATTTTTTAACTTAGAACTACAAGCATAAATGAACCAATCAAATTGAATAAGTTTACATATAAATGACTGAAAAATACAACAAAAAATACTAAAGAGAGGGAATGAGGGAGTTAAAAAATGGCTAAAATGTTGTTTAAAAAAGTTTTTTATTCCCATATAAGAGCAATTAACTTGCTAAATCTACAATATTAACTTTCACTTATATATGAATGGAGAGCAGGACCTGGCCTTCCAAACAAATAGCTCAGTCCTCCAGATTACACAGGTAGAACACAGCCTTCTCTGTGTACTCATCAGTGTTCCATGACAGCTGGGCAATGTCCTTTGCTTACATTTGTTTGACAGCTCAGTCCTCCCCAGTGCAGGAAATGTCAGGACACCCAATGAAAGGGTGCCCCATGAATGGTCCCCCATATATAAATTTTATTTGAAAATAACAACTGCTTTTAAAAAACAGTTTTAGCCACTTCAATACCAGGCTATATTCCTGACTTCCGCAGATGGGATCTCCCATGCTGGGCGTGCGTCATACGGCATCCTCGGCTTCTCGCCGCTCCTGCGGGCCCCCGGGGGCCCGCAGCATGGCGATCGGGGATGAGGCACGTTCCTCGGACACAGCCCATCCCAGATGCGTGTAAAGAGACAATAAAAAATGGCTCTTTACCATGTGACCGGCTGTGTCCAATCACAGCCGGTCACATGTGCTGCCCACGTGAACGGCGCTCGTGCATGCCCCTATTGCGCACGCAGAGCGGCGATTGGGGATGAGGCTTGTCACCCTGACACAGGCCAACCCCGGTCACAGTAAAGAGCCGATGAAATTGCTCTTTACCACGTGACCGACTGTGTCCATTCACAGCCAGTCGCAGAATGTTGACAAACCGCGGTAACAAGATGTTACCGGGTTCTCCTCCTCACACACCGATCGTGTGTGAGAAGGAGATTGCGATAACATCTTATTAGCACTTACAGTGTACGCCAACCACACTGATTGCCCCCCCGCTAATAAAGAGGACCTGTCCCCAGCCCGTCTGAGTACCTGTTACAGCTCATCTGAGTACCCGAGTACCTGTCCCAGTCCATCTGAGTACCCGAGTACCTGTCCCAGTTCATCTGAGTACCTGTCACAGTTCATCTGAGTACCCGAGTACCTGTCACAGCCTATCAAAGTACTTGAGTACCAGTCACCAGCCCATCAGAGTACCCAAGTACCTATCTGTAGCCCATCGAAGTACCCGAGTACCTGTCACCAGGCCATCAGAATACCCGAGTACCTGTCACCAGGCCATCAGAGTAACCGAGTACCTGTCACCAGGCCATCAGAGTAACCGAGTACCTGTCTCCAGCCCATCAGAGTACCAGAGTACCTATCTGCAGCCCATGCCTCATAGAATATACGTTGGGGTGTTTGCTTTCCAAAATGGGTAAATTTTGTGGGCAATTCTGGTGTCCTGGTGCTCAAGGACCTTAAAAAGTGTGATAGATAGGAATGAAATGAGATGTGTAATTTATGCTCCTAGAATGCCTGAAGGTACTACTTCAATGTTGGGCCTCTTTATGTGGCCAGGCTGTGTAAAAGTCTCACACATGTGGTATCGCCATACTCAGGAGGAGTAGCAGAATGTGTTTTGGGGTACTGAGTACCTGTCAGCCCATCTGAGTACCCAAGTACCTGTCACAGCCCATCTGAGTACCCCGAGTACCTGAGTACTTGTCACAGTTCATCTGAGTACCCGAGCCCATCTGAGTACCTGTCACAGCCCATCTGAATACCCGAGTACCTGTCACAGCCCATCTGAGTACCTGAGTACCTGTCACCAGGCCATCAGAGTAGCAGCCCATGGCTCATAGAATATACGTTGGGGTGTTTGCTTTCCAGAATGGGGTCATTTTGTGGGTAATTCCGCTGTCCTGTGCTCCAGGTGCCTTCACAAATGTAATAGGTCGTTAGGAAATTAGAGGTGTAATGTATGCTGCTAGAACCCCTGATAGTGCTCCCTGCATGTTGGACCTCTCTGTGTGGCCAGGCTGTGTAAAAGTCTCACACATGTGGTATCGCCATACTCAGGAGGAGTAGCAGAATGTGTTTTGGGGTACTGAGTACCTGTCAGCCCATCTGAGTACCCAAGTACCTGTCACAGCCCATCTGAGTACCCCGAGTACCTGAGTACTTGTCACAGTTCATCTGAGTACCCGAGCCCATCTGAGTACCTGTCACAGCCAATCTGAATACCCGAGTACCTGTCACAGCCCATCTGAGTACCTGAGTACCTGTCACCAGGCCATCAGAGTAGCAGCCCATGGCTCATAGAATATACGTTGGGGTGTTTGCTTTCCAGAATGGGGTCATTTTGTGGGTAATTCCGCTGTCCTGTGCTCCAGGTGCCTTCACAAATGTAATAGGTCGTTAGGAAATTAGAGGTGTAATGTATGCTGCTAGAACCCCTGATAGTGCTCCCTGCATGTTGGACCTCTCTGTGTGGCCAGGCTGTGTAAAAGTCTCACACATGTGGTATCGCCATACTCGGGAGGAGTAGCAGAATGTATTTTGGGGTGTAATTGGAAGTATGCATATGCTGTGTGTGAGAAATAACTTGTTGTTATGACAATTTTGTGAAAAAACAAAAAAAATTCTTAATTTTCCCAAGAATTGTTGGAAAAATTACAACTTCAAAAAACTCACCATGCCTCTTACTAAATACCTTTGACTGTCTACTTTTCAAAAAGGGGTCATTTGGGTGTATTTGTGCTTTCCTGACATTTCAGGGCCTCAAGAAATGAGATAGGCCATTAGTGCATCAGGTGTGATCAATTTTCAATGATTTGCACCATAGCTTGTAGACTCTATAACTAAATAATATCCATTAATTTGCGTTATTTTTATCAAAGAGATGTAGCAGTATAAATTTCGGCCCAAACTTATGTACAAAAATGAATTATTTGTAAAATTTTATCATACAAACTAAAAAAAAAGTGTTTTTTTTTTCAAAATTTTCGCCCTTTTTTCACTTATGTCGCAAAAAATAAAAAACCCAATGGTGATTAAATACCACCAAAAGAAAGCTCTATTTAAATGAAAAAAATAAAAAATTTGTTTTGGGTACAGTGTTGCATGACTGAGTAATTGGCATTCAAAGTGTGAGAGCGCTGAAAGCTAAAAATTGGTCTGGTCAGGAAGGGTGTATAAATGTCCTGTATTGAAGTGGTTAAAAAAAAGGCAAAACAAAAACTAGGAGAGCAATAGGAAGAATGGATTAATAAAAGCTAATTAGGGATAACCTGTGGGTTAATCAGAAGTTAGACAACAGACTATTTCTTTTTTTTTAAACATTTTTTTACACTTTTATGTTTACTTTAACTATTTAAAAAATGCAATTCTCTAAGCTATACTACAAGGATAAGGGGCTTTTTTTTGTCTGCCATGTGGCTACAATTTTCAGATCATATTGCAGTCATCTGAAAATAGCTGTTACTTTTTTAAAAATAAGGTTTGTTATCCAGGTGTGCCTGATAGGTGCAGCTAAGTATAATGTATCTCATTTTGTAAACAGTTTAACATCTGTTACAATACTGAGAGAACAGCTGAGAGCCAATACTACCAAGCCTAGAATTTTCGATTGCCAAGTTGACAGCTGATTTAGATAACTACACTCACAGGTGTGAGCCCAACAGGGAAAGACTTTAGCCTCGTACACACGATTGGATTGTTTGCCAACAAAACTGTGGAATTTTGGCAGAAGGGCGTTGGCCCAAACTTGTCTTGCATACACACGGCACACAATTGTTAGCCAACAATTACGAACGTAGTGACGTACTATGAGCCGATAAAAAGGAAGTTCAATAGTTATGCGCCACCCTTTGGGCTCCTTCTGCTAATCCCGTGTTAGTAGAAGTTTGAGTGTCGATTCGTGCTTTTCAGTTCGTGCTTGTCAGTTTGTTTCTGATTTTCAGGTCGTGCTCATCAGTTTGTTTCTGATTTTCAGTGCATGCTTGTCAGTTCGTTTCTGAACGGCTGTTCATCTACTAGCCATGCAGCGTTCTTGTCAGAGAGATCATGCTATTCTTGGGCTTGGAGTTATTGCTTTGACCCAAGTCCAGTCCAGGAACAGGAGGAGGAGGAGTTCTTGGATCCAGAATTGGTTGCTTAATCGTGACCAATTCTCTCATATGCCTTTGCTGGGGAAGCTCCAGGAGAATAATCCTGATGATTTCAGGAATTATCTCTGGATGACGGACCCCCTCACAGATACTCTAGTTGGAGCGCTGGAACTAGCCCTGCTGCAAAGAATTGCATGAAAAATTGTAATTACATGTCCCTGTTAAACAAGGGCTGAAAAATTGATCCTTAGGCACTGGTGGCGGGACTGGCGGCGCCCAGAACCAAAAATGTTCTTACAAGCTATCATCGTGATCATTGTGGAGGAAGAGGATAATTACTCAGTATAACAGGATAGTCACTCAGCATCAGCATAGACAGTCTTTGAAGGCATCTGACATTTCAAAAAAATATATTCGGTTACATCAGCATCAGGTGCTTGGTAGCTGGTGGTGATCCAAGACTGATTCATTTTTATGAATGTCAGTCGATCGACCGAGTCGGTGGACAGACGCACCCTGTGATCGGTTACAAAGCCTCCAGCAGCACTGAATGTGCTTTCCGAAAGAACGCTGGATGCAGAAAAGGCCAGTAGCTCAATTGCATATTGTGCAAGTTCTGGCCAGTGATCTATCCTCAAGACCCAGTAACCTAGAGGATTTTCAGTGGGAAAGGTGTCCAAGTAAGATCTTGCACCTAGGTATTCCTGCACCATGTAAAACAGACGCTGGCGATGGTTGCTGGAACCGATCAGACCTTGGGGCTGCGGACTAAAAAATTGTCTGAACGCATCGGTCAGATGACCATCTTCTCCACCGCTCCTTCTTTGACTGACCGAAGCCTCAGCAACACGTTGTCCAGAAACAGGAGTTTGTAACCTCCCAGTCTCTGGGAACGCGTTGCACAGACCTTTCTGCAAGGCCTCCCGAAGATGTTTCATCCTCTGCTCCCTTTGCGATGGTAATATAAGGTCCGCAACCTTACCCTTGTAACGTGGATCAAGGAGGGTTGCCAGCCAGTATTGTTCCTTCTCCTTGATACCACAAATACGAGGATCCTTCCGCAGGCTTTGCAGGATCAGGGAGGCCATGCAGTGTAGGTTTGCTGAGGCATTCGGTCCGGAGTTCTCTGGGTCGTAAGGACGACATGATCCGCAGCCACCTCCTCCCAGCCACGTACAAGTCCATGGGTTTCTTGGGACTGTAAATGATCCCTTAAAGACTGCTGCTGATGCTGAGTGCCAGGCTCCACCTCCATACTGACACAATCCTCCTCCTCCTCGTCCTCTTCCTGTGTGATCGGTGAGCACACAGGAACACTGTCTGGATAAAGGGGGCCTTGAGAGCTAAGGAAGTCCTCCTCTTCCTGCCTCTGTTCTGCCTCAAGTGCCCTGTCCATTATTCCACGCAGCGTGTGCTTCAACAGGTGGACAAGGGGGACAGTGTCACTGAGGCATGCACTGTCACTGCTCACCATCCTTGTGGCCTCCTCAAATGGTGACAGGACAGTGCATGCATCCCTGACAATGGCCCACTGGCGTGGGGGAAAAAAAACAAGCTCCCCTGACCCTGTCCTGGTGCCATAGTCGCACAGATACTCATTGATGGCCCTCTGCTGCGTGTGCAGTCGCTGCAGCATGACCAATGTTGAGTTCCACCTGGTGGGCATGTCACAGATTAGGCGGTTCTTGGGCAGGTTAAATTCCTTTTGGAGGTCTGCCAGCCGAGCACTGGCATTATATGACCGGCGGAAATGCACACAGACTTTCCTGGCCTGCCTCAGGACATCCTGTAAGCCCGGGTACCTGCCCAAGAACCGCTGAACCACCAAGTTAAGGACGTGAGCCAAACAGGGCACACGGGTCATTTGTCCCTGTCGGAGGGTGGAGAGGAGGTTGGTGCCATTGTCGCAAACCACCATTCTTGCCTTACGTTGGCATGGCGTCAACCACCTCTGAACCTGCCCCTGCAGAGCTGACAGAACCTCTGCCCCAGTGTGGCACCTGTCCCCCAAGCACACCAGCTCAAGCACCGCATGGCATCTTTTGGCCTGCATACTAGAGTAGCCCCTTGAATGCCTACGGAGCCGCTGGTTCCGAGGGCAAAGCACAGGAAGAGGCCATGGAGGAAGAAGAAGAGGAGGGGGTGGAGGAGAGAGGTATGTCAGAATCATAAGTAGTGGCATTTTGGAGGCATGGTGGTGGAACAACCTCCAACACTACTGCACTTTGTCCTGCATCCTTCCCAGCTGCCAGCAGAGTCACCCAATGCGCCATGAAACTTAGGTAACATCCCTGTCCATGCCTGCTGGACCATGAGTCAGCGGTAATATGCACTTTACCGCTGACCGTCCTGTCCAGCGAGGCATGGATATTGCCTTCCACATGCCGGTAGAGAGCTGGAATCGCCTTCCGTGAGAAAAAGTGGCGTTTGGGTACCTGCCACTGAGGAACCGCACATTCCACAAACTCATGGAAGGGGGCAGAGTCTACCAACTGAAAAGGTAGCAGTTGAAGTGCTAGCAATTTTGCCAAGCTAGCATTCAACCGCTGGGCATGTGGATGGCTGGGAGCAAACTTCTTTCGGTGGTGCAGCAGCTGGGGCAGGGAAATTTGCCTGGTACAATCTGACGTCGGTGTACCGAAAGCAGATTGCCCACAAGTACTTGGCTGTGGCACACCTAATTCTACACCTTCATTCCTCTCAGTGCAGGTCTCAGAGAGGACTGAAGGTATAATGGGGTTGGAGATCTCAGCTGATGAGGAGCAAGGAGAGGTCCTCTTTGTTCTTTGGTGTGGGTCTTTTAGATACGCTTGCCAACGAACTGCATGGCAGGTCAACATATGTCTGGTCAAGCATGTGGTGCCCAAGCAGGAGATGTTTTGGCCACGCGAGATACGCTTGAGACATATGTTGCAAATAGCAGCGGTGCGATCTGATGCACTCATGTCAAAAAAGGCCCACAACAAAGAACTTTTGGAATAATGCGCAGAGACAGCAGCGCCCTGCACATGCGGAGCTTTGTGGTGTGATGCAGTCAGTGTGCTGCCCTTAGGCTGGCCCCTGGAGGCCATCCTGCCTTGTTGGTGATGTGCCTCCTCCTCCTCCTCTCTCCTATCAGGCACCCACATTGAGTCAGTGACCTCATCATCCCCTCCCTTCTCATCACTGGAGCAAACCTGGCAGTATGCTGCAGCAGGGGGAGCATGACTGCCAGATTGCTGTCCTTCTTGTGCACCCCCTCTGTCCGTGCTCACGTTACTGCCTTCATTTAGCTCAGTATCATCATCAGAGCCTTCTAAACGCTGGGCATCCTCCTGGAGCATGTACCCAACACTGTGGTCAAATAGTTCGAGGGACTCCTCAGGAGGACATGCAAGGGGCTAGGGAAGGAGTCACTGATGCCATTGAGCCGAGGGAAGAGGCCACGTTGGCAGCTGCTTTGCCAGACAAAGTACCCTGAGCATGGGTGAGAGAGGATGAGGAGGATGAGGACGGCTTGGTCATCCACTCGACCAAGTCTTCCACATGTTGCGGCTCAACACAGCCAGCTGCCGAAAAAAAGGCCAAGCGTGTCCCATGGCCACGTGCTGATGAGAATGCACCGTCTCCACGACCAGCACTGTTTCCTCTAGACATAGAGCCTGCTTGCCCTCTTTTATTGGCTTGTGAACACCACCAATCTTCTACAGGTAACTTTAGATGAACACTGTGCAGAGGTCGCACTACACTAACTTGTAGCTTTAGCTGAACACTGGGCAGAGGATGCACTACACCAACGTTAAAATAATGTAGCTGCCTGCGGTAGTGATAGAATCAGGAAAACACCATTAACATTCTACAGGTAGCTTTAGCTGAACACTGTGAAGAGGACACACTACACTAACGTTAAAATAATGTAGCTGCCTGCAGTAGTGATAGGATCAGGAAAACACCACCAACCTTCTACAGGTAGCTTTAGCTGAACACTGTGAAGGGACGCACTACACTAGCGTTAAAATAATGTAGCTGCCTGCGGTAGTGATAGGATCAGGAAAACACCACCAACCTTCTACAGGTAGCTTTAGCTGAACACTGTGTAGAGGTCGCACTACACTAACGTGTAAATAATGTAGCTGCCTGCGGTAGTGATAGGATCAGGAAAACACCACCAACCTTCTACAGATAGCTTTAGCTGAACACTGTGCAGAGGACGCACTACACTAACTTGTAGCTTTAGCTGAACATTGTGCATAGGTCACACTACACTAACTTGTAGCTTTAGCTGAACACTGTGAGGAGGACGCACTACACTAACTTGTAGCTTTAGCTGAACACTGTGCACTACACTAACTTGTAGCTTTAGCTGAACACTGTTCAGAGGATGCACTACACTAACTTGTAGTTTTAGCTGAACACTGTGAGGAGGACGCACTACACTAACTTGTAGCTTTAGTTGAACACTGTACACTACACTAACTTGTAGCTTTAGCTGAACACTGTGCAGAGATCGCACTACACTAACTTGTAGCTTTAGCTGAACACTGTGCAGAGGTCACACTAAACTAACTTGTAGCTTTAGCTTCAGCTTTAGCTGAACACTGTTCAGAGGACGCACTACACTAACTGTAAATAGTCTAGCTGCCTGACTGTGGTACTAATAGGATCAGAAGAACACCAGCAATTTTCTTCAGGCAGCTGTAAAAACTGTAACAACACAAGCCTGCCTATCAGTAGGAAGATAATAACAGGAACGGATCTAGCTAAACTGAATACAGTGTATATATATATATATATATATATATATATATATATATATATATATATATACACACAACACCTGGGATGCATATATATACACAATACACTGTAAGTACAGCTAACTGACTGACTGTCCTGCCTAATCTATCTAACTTAAATCAAATGACACTGTCTCTCTGTCTGTCTCTCAATGCCAGAACACACTACACAGGGCCGCCGTGCAGGCGGCCTTATATAGTGTGGGGTGTGTACTAAACCCCCTGAGCCATAATTGGCCAAAGCCATCCTGGCTTTGGCCAATTACAGCTCTCTCTACAGACAGCGCTGTGATTGGCCAAACATGCGGGTCATAGTGCATGCTTGGCCAGTCATCAGCCAGCAATGCACTGCGATGCCGCAGTGAATTACGAGCCGTGACGCACCACACGAATTTGGCGCGAACCGCCCATATCGTTTGCAATTCAGCGAACGATCGAACAGACGATGTTTGAGTCGAACATGGGTTCGACTCGAACACAAAGCTCATCCCTATTCTGGATGAATTCGCCAAAGCATGTAGTGCAAGGGCCTGCCTGAATACGTTCGTATTGTACTGTTGAAAGTTTTTGTTTCCTATTATCTTGATAGGTAATTTATGAATGTAAAAATGTGCTTCAATTTTGACAGTGTGTATCCAAATTTTTGTATTATGACACTATTTACCTATCCAGTGGGCTGACAATAGTGTAAGTAAGGAGGGGCTGGCCAAAGTATCACACATTATTTATGCATTCAGCTCTCATGGAAGTGTAGAGGGTTACCTGTCCCAAACATCTACCCATTACCCCCCCACATAACATTTTTAGAATGGGCCACCAGAGGGGGTGAGGAATCTGATAAGTTGACCTTATACTTTTGTCTTTAAATACTCATTTAAACAAATGTTATACACATGTTGGCCAAGAATGCTTGTGTCAAATCTGCTTGCAATGTTGTGTGCAAAAGTAGTCATTTTTTTTTTCTTTTTTGACTCCACAGTTTCCTTCCAACCCACAGCAATGGCAGACTGTTGCAGCCCAGTTTGAGCATCAGTGGGATTTTCCTAACTGTAGTGGGGCGATTGATGGCAAGCATGTCAGGATTGTCCCACCACCCAACTCGGTCTCCTATTTTTTTCAACTATAAGGGCTTTTGCAGCATAGATATGCTAGCGGTATTGTCTGCCAACTACGAGTTCCTGTATCTGGATATTGGGAAGAAAGGCCGCAACGCTGATAGAGGAGCAGTGTTAATTTTAGTCTTAGGACTAAAATGACATTTTAGTTTTAGTCCCATTTTAGTCTTCTGCAATTGTTTTAGTCGCATTTAGTTGACTAACTCTCCAGTACATTTTAGTCGACTAAAATGTCCTACGTTTTAGTCGACTAAAATCTCCAGTACATTCCAGTAATTGCAATATAATTCTAGTCAAAGTCTTTTGACTAAAATGGCATTTTAGTTTTAGTCTCATTTTAGTCTTAGGACTAAAATGGCATTTTAGTTTTAGTCTCATTTTAGTCTTTTGACTAAAATGGCTTTTAGTTTTAGTCGTATTTTAGTCTTCTCAATTGTTTTAGTTTTAGTCGACTAAAATAGTATTCATTTAGTCAACTAAAATGTTTTAGTGGACTAAATTACCACTGCGGAGGAGTGATTACGCAGACCAAATTCTACCATCGGCTCCAGAATGGCACTTTACATTTGCCAACTCCTGAGGACAATGTCGAGGGCCTCAATTTTGTATAAAGCCTTTGTTTGGGGGGGACATCTTATGAAGCCCTTTCCTATGAGGAACCTCACCCAGAACAGAGAATCTACAATTACAGGCTCTACAATTAAACGCCTTTGGCATACTCTCCAGTCATTTTAGGCTGCTTTTAACATCAATTAACCTGACCAAATACAAGATCAACTATATGGTATTGTGCTGCTGCATACTCCACAATTACTTACAGAGGAATGCAAGCAGCTACCTTTCCTCACTGCAAAGTGAGGCTGACTTTTCAGTGTCAGGCCCAGCTGATCCTGGTGTAATGTCGGTTCTTGAAAGTGGCCATGCTGGGTTGCCCTCCCAAACTGCCCAAGATGTCTGGCAACAATATATGAACTACTTTGTGGGTAGAGGGGCAGTAGCTTTGCAGCAAACTGTTGCTGATCAGGAATAGGGATTATTCCTGAATGGCCTGGTATGGAATTTAGGGGGACCCCCACGTCATTTTTTTTTTTTTAATTTTGGCTCGGGGTTCCCCTGTGGGGAATTCCCATGCCGTTTTTATCAGTGAACTTCTATGTGTATTGTCGGACCAGCAATGCAATAGCCGCGAGTAGTTTTAAATGGCTTTTTTCCTTTCAAATGTCATTATGCTGTCAGACTGTTCTAAACACGGGAAACATGCGCCCCTTTACAGGCATACTATAGACACCCCCCAGCTATGAAATTTAAAGGGATATTACACTTTTATTGTTTGACTTTAAGCATTATTAAAATCATTGCTCCTGAAAAAACGGCCGTTTTTAAAACTTTTTTTGCATTGATCCATGTCCCCTGGGGCAGGACTCAGGTCCCCAAACGCTTTTTATGACAATAACTTGTATATAAGCCTTTAAAATTAGCACTTTTGATTATTCATGTTCGTGTCCCATAGACTTTAACGGTGAACTTTTTTCCTGTTTGCATGTTCTGGTGCAAACCGAACAGGGGGGTGTTCGGCTCATCCCTAATCAGGAATAAATCTTTGATTTGATACTAAACTCTTATTTCATTTGAACTACTGTTTGTGTTTCTTATCTGTCTCCTAGGTTCTCAAATGGACTTAATTTTGGCCATTTTCTAGAATAGTGCAAATGTACCTTATTTGCTTCGTGAGGTGACAATCTCTTCTTCAGCTAACTATTATATTGTGCTGTGGGTCTGCTACACACACAATGTTATTGTTGTTAATGTAGTTAAGGCATTTATGTTAAAAATATTCAGCCTTTTCAACTCCTTTGATGTCCTAAAATTTCCTGAGTTTGCTACATTTTAGATCACATTATCACTGTAACTACACAAGCTTAACAAATACACTGGTATTGAGCATTGAAATAAGAAGCCACACATTGTTTAGTATAAAACATTTTACTCCAAGCACATTCACATGTGCGTTTTAAAAGGTTTTTGAACAAACCAACATCTTAGTGTATAACATGTATGTTTGCCATTATTTTGCCTTTTTTGGGGCTAAACAGGCATGTTTAAAAACATAAAGATACACATCCCCAACTCAGGAACTTACAAAGTTCGACTTTGCTAAAGTGAAGGCCATATGAGACATTAGTATCCCAAGACTGGGTTGATGTTGCCTTCCTCAGATGGGGTGATCTCACCCCTCCAAAAGCCAAAATTAGAAGCCACATACACGTAGAGGCATAACTGTTAAATGTTCCTTATGATCCCCTGCCTAAAATGTGTGTAGGTACAAACAGGTTATTTTCTATAGCCCCAAATCACACAGTGTGTCAACCGGTGCTATCTCCCATCAGGGGATATCAATGTAGGCGTTTTGGGGGTGCAACCCCTTCCTCCAAACTAAAGTGGGTGAGAGGAAGGGGTTGCACCCCTGAAACACGTCCATTGATACACCATGCTGGGAGCTAGCACATGTTGACACACTGGGGGTTATTTATGAAAGGCAAATCCACTTTGCAAGTGCACTTGCAGTGCAAAGTGGATTGGTCTTTCGGAAATAACCCCCAGTGTGTCAACATGTGCTAGCTCCCATCATGGGGTATCAATGGAAGCGTTTTGGGGGTGTAACCCCTTCCTCGCACCCACTTTGCACCCCCAAAATGCGTACATGGATATCCCGTGATGGGAGATAGCACATGTTGACACACTGTGTGTTTTGGGGCTTTAGCAAACTAGATGTAGGGAAAGACACACATTTTAGGCATGGGATCATGAGGGAAATCAGAATTTTTTTGGCCCAATTTGTGTGCATCTTCAATTTTTGGGTTTGTGATTCTTAAAAACACATAAAGATTACAATTAAAACATTACCAGTGTTTCACAACTCTCCTTCTCCAGATACATTTCCAGGTCATGTTTTATATATTTTTTGCTTTTGCCACAGGTGCTGTTATTTTCGAGGTTAGTAATTCACACAGTTGTTTTTATACTGTGGAAAATGAAGAAAACAGGACCTGGTGGTGCACCTAGAGAAGTAGAGTGGCTAAACACTGACCTCAAACACTAAAGCCTAGGTTCACAATGGAGCGATTTGTCATGCGATTTGATAGATAAAATTGTGTGACAAGTCGCAGCCTATTGGAGGCAATGGCACTGTTCCAATCGGTGCAACACAGATTAGCGGCGCCGCAACAATTTGCAAAAGTAGTTCCTGCACTACTTTTGCCAATTTCAGGTGCCATTTAAATTCTGCACATGAAGCCCCACAAATGTCTATCAAGTAGCACCTGAAATTGCACTGACCTTGCTACTTCAAAATCACGCTACTTCAAGTAGTGAGATTTAAAGTAGAATCAATGTGAACTAGGTTTTAAAAGTAATAAAAGCATGTGAAATATGAAAAGTGTAAACAGGAGCCAACAAGTGGAAAAAACTTCAGGCCAGATGAACTTAAAATTTGGCAAGCATGTCGACATAATCACGTATTCTTCTCTGTAAAGCAGTGACAGCCTCCTTTTATTTGCTCTAGATCAATCAAAGCCTGCATCATATGTGCACTCATATGGCCAATTGTGCATCTTGGAAGTTCGTGTCTTTGTAAGAAGAGAAAAAAGTATTATGCCGCGTACACACGGTCGGACTTTTCGTCTACAAAAGTCCGACAGCCTGTCCGACAGACTTCCGGCGGACTTTCGGCGGACTTGCAGCAGACTTTCTAACGAACGGACTTGCCTACACACGACCACACAAAAGTCTGACGGATTTGTACGTGATGACGTACACCGGACTAAAATAAGGAAGTTCATAGCCAGTAGCCAATAGCTGCCCTAGCATGGGTTTTTGTCCGTCGGACTAGCACACAGATGAGCGGATTTCGGGGTCCGTCGTAGTTACGACGTAAAGATTTGAAGCATGTTTCAAATCTAAAGTCCGTCGGATTTGAGGCTGAAAAAGTCTGCTGAAAGTCCGGAGAAGCCCACACACGATCGGATTACCAGCCAGCTTTAGTCCGTCGGCGTCCGTTGGACTTTTGTAGACGAAAAGTCCGACCGTGTGTACGCGGCATTAAGGAAACTATGGTCAAGTGGCTGAGGCCCTACATAGTGAATTATGGTCAAGTTACTAGTCAAATTGGTAAAATACTTACCTACCTAGTCTATTTTTGCTTGCAACCTTCATGCCCTTCAGACACTTACACTACTAGGAATGTACACACTGCAACTACTCTGTAATCTTGGCCCTGGAGTCTGGGTCTACAACACTCGGGTACCTAGCAACACTGCCAGCTCCTTCCACCTCTTCCTTCTCCATGCTAACGTTAAAGGCACTACATACTAATGTGTGGAGTGGGTGTTTGTTTTGGACATCTAAACATTTGACATGCATACACATTTGAAGCCAGATTCAAAGAATACTTACTTGCGCAAACAAGAGGCTCACGACTAGTTTCTTCCACTTCTGGATCTCTTTGGCCCTCTGTTTGACGTGTGCCAGGGGATGTTACATCAACAATTGGAAGGTCTGTGCTGGGTCCAGGTGTCACACCCCATGCCTCGAAACCAACATCCTGGTTCAGCTGAACACACTCACTTTCCTCTAAAAAGAAATAATACATCATTCATTAATTCCCTCCAAGCCACATATGTTTCTAGCATCTATTTTGCTGCATTAGTTGACCGACCTTGCACTGGGGACAATGTTTGCTCATGACTAGTGGACTACACCATGCTACACTGTGTTTTTTTTCCCCTTAAAAATGCATCAAAAAGAGAAGGTGATGTCATTTTACAGAGGGGAAACACTGGACAAGTGCCAACATTGAAAAACTCATGCAGTTGCCCCCCACCCCTCATTTCCTATGGGATAGGGTATATATGAGGCGCATTCTAGCAGGAGTGACTCTGTGTGACTGTGATCCCCAGGGCCTCTCCTCTACCAATGTCTACCCTGGCAAGGCTGCATTAATGGGCTCTGATGAGCCAGGCAGCAACTAGAAAGTGTTCTCTACCCCTTAAGTTCCGCCCTAAGCCCAGGGCCTTTGGCCCATCTAGAATTACCCCTGTCAGTGGCTAAATGAGTGTGTTTGAAGTTGTCACTTACGATTTTGGGGGGGAAGATGGCCTTGTTGTCTCCCTTGTTGGGGCCCGGGCAAGGGTAGCCTCCCTTTGTTCCCTCTGGTGGCTTGTCTGTAGCCTCCTTTTCTTGTGCTTCCCTGTTGAAAGAAGAGTAAAAACATAGTTTTTAACTAAAAAAAATGGCAAAAAAAGAAAAAAAATGTTTATATCTGCTTTATATTTAACTTCATCTTCAAAAAACAAATTCTGACAAAGATTAGAGAAAACATTATCTCGAATTTTCAAAACCTACTTTGAGAATGCACATATACAGACAGCTAATTTACACATATACATATTGGTTAGATACAAATATTGCTTACTTTTTTTAATTATGTGATGGATGGACTGCATCTGTTCTTGCTCACGGTGCTTTAAATCAGACCATAGCTTTCGGATTTGGTCCTTTGTTCGTTGCACTGAAAATTCGACCTCCAAAACGGTGAGGACTTTCTCCAAAATGAGGTCCTTTCGGCTGTTGGGCCTTTCGTAGTTGCGCAGCTTGCAATCATAGTCGTGCTCCTCAAAGATGCACACCATCTCCACCATCTCAGCCTTGCTCATGGGGGTGGGTGCGGACCAGCACTGCGGACCTGCCTCAAAATTCTCGGAATCCGCCATGCTGTTACACTCCCGAATCTTCTGCCGTGTGTGTCTTATGCAGAAGAGAGATGGTCACGCCCCAGTGTCATGACGCACTGAGAGCGGAGTTTCACGCATGCGCAGTGTATATAAAGCCATAACGCACGGTCGATGTAGCGGCCTTGGGAATGATCTAGGAGTGGAGAACAAATGATCGGCATCGCCAAAAGGAAACATAAAATAAAGGTACACTTGTAAATTGGGGTATCAGTGGTTAGTGGCCTATAATGCTTAGATTGAGGCCTATATCGGAACCAGATCATTTATAATTTAAGCCTGACATTATGGTTTGTCTTGTGTTCTGTCTTGCATGCTAATTTCTGCTAATTTAACAATTCACAATGGTGGATAAATTCACAGCACCAGACTTTTTGCCAGAATTTATAGAGCAGTCATGTCTATGGAAAGTGAAAAGTAGGGATTACTTAAATAAAATCAAGAGGAAGACAGCAATGGAGAAACTGTTGGAATTGGTGAAGCCTCCGTACCCTACAGCAGACACCAATTATTTGAAGGCCAAAATTGGTAGCCTGCGTAATACATATAATAGGGAGCGCAAGAAGGTCCTGGAATTCCAGAGATCAGGAGCATCGGCAGATGACATATATGTCCCCAGGCTGTGGTACTGCAACAGCCTGCATTTTTTGTCCGACCAAACTGAACTCTCAAAGCTTCCTTCCACATCAGCTGAGGCCACAGCTCCTGAGGTCCACCCTGGTCCTTCTACACAGGAAGATGTGGACGAGCCCAGCTTGACCCAGGTATAGCATTGTTGAACATATTTGTAGACAAAAATAGAATGATGTTAACTAGACATTATTGCTCCCAAATTTATGCCTTAACAAAGTGTTTTCCATATCAATAGACAGTAGTGGCCAAAAATGATTGGGACAAGAATAAAAAATGCTGGGGTCAAAATGATATCTTTTCTATTTGTCAGCATTCAATTTGCAACAGTCATGAGCTCAAAATTGTGTGTGATTGATAATAAAAAAAAAACACAAATATATGTCCCATTTTCATACACAGGAAAGTCTCAGTCAGGACGAGCCCGTGCCCAGCAGCCAGACGGAGTCACAGATTCCTCCCCTACGCCCTCCTACTAAAAGGGCCAGGAAGACCAGGAACCCAGATGAGGCCACGGCTGCCTTCCTCAGCCATGCAACAACTGCCATTAGTACGGCCCTGGATGCACAGGAGGCATTTGGCTGTATGACAGGCAATAAGCTGAGAGATATGGAGGAGGAGCAAAGGAGTATGTGTGAAGAGTAGGGATGAGCTTTGAGATCGAGTCGAACTCATGTTCAACTTGAACATCGGCTGTTTGCCAGTTCGCCGAACAGCGAACAATTTGGGGTGTTCGCAGCAAATTCGAAAGACGTGGAACACTCTTTAAAAGTCTATGGGAGAAATCAAAAGTGCCAATTTTAAAGGCTTATATGCATAATAATGCTTAAAGTGAAACAATAAAAGTGTAATATTCCTTTAAATTTCGTACCTGGGAGGTGTCTATAGTATGCCTGTAAAGGGGTGCATGTTTCCAATGTTTAGAACAGTCTGACAGCAAAATGACATTTCAAAGGAAAAAAAGTGATTTAAAACTACTCGCGGCTATTAATGAATTGCCGGTCCGACAATACACATAAAAGTTCATTGATAAAAATGGCATGGGAATTTCCCACAGGGGAACCCCGAACCAAAATGTAAACAAAAAATGACGTGGGGTCCCCCTAAATTCCATACCAGGCCCTTCAGGTCTAGAATGAATATTAAGGGGAACCCCGGCCAAAATTTAAAAAAAAATGGCGTGGGGTCCCCCCAAAAATCCATACCAGACCCTTATCCAAGCACGCAACCTGGCAGGTTGCAGGAAAAGAGGGGGGCGTATGAGGCCACATACCCTCAACATTGGGAGGGTGCTTTGGGTTAGCCCCCCAAAGCAAGGGCCTCATCCCCACAACCCTTGCCCAGTGGTTGTGGGGGTCTGCGGGCGGGGGGCTTATCGGAATATGGAAGCCCCCTTTAACAAGGGGACCCCCAGGTCCTGGCCCTCCCCCCTGTGTGAAATGGAAAGGGGGTACAAAAGTACCCCTACCATTTCACAAAAAACTGTCAAAAATGTTAAAAAATGACAAGAGACAGTTTTTGACAATTCCTTTATTTAAATGCTTCTTCTTTCTTCTATCTTCTTTCTTCTATCTTTTATCTTCTATCTTTCTTCGGTTTCTTCCTTCATCTTCTACTTCTTCTTCTGGTTCTTCTGGTTCTTCCTCCGGTGTTCTCGCCCGGCATCTTCCTCCGCGGCATCTTCTTCCCTTCTTCTTCTCGGCCCGCTATGCATCCATCATGATGGGAGGCTCCCACTGTGTGACGCTTTTGGTCTTCTGACGGTTCTTAAATAACGGAGGGTGGGGCCACCCGGTGACCCTGCCCCCCTCTAACACATGGGGACTTGACAGGGACTTGACAGGGACTTCCCTGTGGCATTCCCCGTGATGTCAGAGGGGGGGTGGGGTCACCTGTTACGTCCCCTTGTTAATGAATGAATGAATGAATGATTTGTAAAGCGATGCAAATGCGAACTGAATCGCCTCAAGGCGCTAATGTATTCTCTGTAGTCAGCTTCTAGAAAAGGAAGGTCTTTAGTTTTTTCCTGAAGGCCTGGTGGTTTTCTTCCATGCGGATGTTGGTTGGAAGAGCATTCCATAGTCAAGGTCCTTGGACTGCGAATCTTCATTCTCCCTTTGCTTTGTAGCGGTATTTGGGAATGATGAGGAGGTTTTGGTTAGCTGATCGAAGACTGCGATTCGGTGTGTAGTGTTTTATTTTTTCCCGGAGATATAGCGGAGCGTTTCCTTGTATGCATTTGTGGGTGAGGCAGAGGGTCTTGAATGTGATCCGATTCTTCACAGTTAGCCAATGTAGGCTCTTTAGGGATGGGGAGATGGATTCCCAAGGCTTTTTTTCCTGTTAACAGTCTTGCCGCCGTGTTTGGATGAGTTGCAAGCGTGCAAGCTGATATTGTGGTAGTCCTACGTAGAGCGAGTTTGCATAGTCGAGTCGGGAATTGATGATTGTTCCCACAACTGCCGCTTTGTCCTCTTCTGGGATGAAGGGGATGAGTCTGCGAAGTAGGCGGAGGAGATGGTGGGATCCGCTCACCACTGATCCTATTTGTGCATCCATTGTCATTCCTGAGTCAAAGATGACTCCGAGACTCTTGGCTTTGGTGCTAGGAGAGATGGTCTGTCTGAGGATGGAGGGTGGTGTCCACGGAGTCTTTATTTTGGAATTTTTGTTGGCTTGCAGGAGAAGAATTTCTGTTTTTGATCCGTTGAGTTTGAGGGAGCTAGTGGTCATCCAGTCATCTATTAAAGTGAGGCATTTCTGTAATTGCTGATGAAGATCTTTTTTTCCTTGATGCGAAGGTAGAGTTGGGTGTAGTCTGCGTATGAGTGGAAGCAGAGGTCGGTTTTCCTGATGATATTGAGAAGTGGGCAGATGTAGATGTTAAATAGCACTGGTGACAAGGGTGAGCCCTGAGGGACACCACAGGAGACTGCCCGAGATTCCGAGGTGAATGTTCCTAGTTTCACTGTCTGGGAGCGATTCTCTAAGAAGGATGTAAACCATTTTAGGGCAGAATCTGTAGCTCCTGCAACTTCTGCAAGCCGGACAAGTAAAGTATTGTGGTCCACTGTATCGAATGCTGCGCTGAGGTCTAACAGTACCAGGAGACTCGGTTCTCCGTCATCTGCTGCTTCAAGGGCGTCGTCCCATATTTTGAGAAGTGCTGTTTCTGTGCCATGGCCTGGGCGGAAGCCTGATTGTAGAGGGTCCAGGAGTTGGTGAGTGTCCAGGGGGCATTGTAGCTGCTGTACTACTGCTTTCTCTATAATCTTGGAGATGGTGTTGAGGCTTGTTATTGGTCTGCGGCAGTTAGGGTCTTTAGGGTCAAGATTGGGTTTCTTTAGCAGGGGTTTGACGATGCCTTGCTTGAGGGAGGTTGGCACAGTCCCTTCTTTGAATGATTGATTTATGAGATGTGTTAGGGTGGGGGCCAAGATGTCGGAACATTCTTTAAGCAATTTGGTGGGGATGATGTCGTTCAGTGATGTGCTGTCGCGAAGGCTTCCGATTATGTTTTTAGTCGTGTCCGTAGTGATTGGGGACAAAAAGAAATTCGGTGGTTGAGTGATGTTCGTGTCGATATCCTCTTTTTGCTTTGGTTGAGTGAGGTTGGTTGTTATTTTCTGATGAATTGCTTTCCGAATGTTGTCGATTTTGTCGATGAAGAAATCTGATAACTCATTGCAGAATTCTTGGGTATCGTTTGCCGGGGGCTCTAAGCAGGTCGGGTTCATTGACTGAGCAACTATTTTGAAAAGTTCCCGCGGGCGGTTTAAGGCGGATGAGATGGTGTCTGCGAAATGTTCTTTTTTGGCTTTGAAGATTGCCTTGTGGTATTTCACCGTGAGTGCTTTGTAGTTAGCATGGTTTTCCTTGGTGGGATTTCTTCTCCATGCGCTCTCAGCTCTTCTGCGTTCTTGCTTGAGAAGGGTGAGAGTGCCATTAAACCAACTCGAGTTTTTTTTGCGGACCAGTGTTCTGCGTTTTGGCGCCACTGAGTCTGCTGTTTGTAGTAAAACATTGTTTAGGGAGTTGAGTGTTTGTTCCGTTGAGAGGTTTGAGTTTAGCAAAAGAATTTTGCTTGATAATGTAGTTTTGAAGAGTTCAGAGTGTAGTTTCTTCTGAGATCTATTCCAGTGTGTTGCTGTTGCCCGTTTCTGTTTTTGGAGGATGGTGTTAGCGGTGATTTTAAATTTGATAGCATGGTGGTCCGTCCATGGTAGTGGAGTGTTGTCAAATATGTCAATGTCCATATTCTGTTTGAAAATGAGATCTAAAGTGTGTCCTGAACCGTGCGTGGGAGCATTTATCAGTTGTTGAAGGCCAAGTTCTTCCATTTGGTTGACGCAGGCGGTTGCAATAGGGTCTTGGGCAGAGTTTGCCCACAGGTTAAAATCCCCAAGTACCAGAAGGTTTTTGGTTTTCAAGGTGTGCATTGAGAAGAATTCAGTGAGCGGGGTAAGGAGATTGGTCTTTGGTCCTGGTGGTCTGTAGCATAGTAGTATGTGAATGGTGTCTTGAGGTGTTGTTTGAAGGTGCAGTTTCCATGAAAGGTACTGCGTTCTGTAAGTTTGGTTTGGTGAACCCCAGGTGCGATTTGAAAATCACTGCTAGGCCTCCTCCTTTTTTTCCTATTCTATGCTTGGATAGGATACTGTAGTTCTTGGGCACCAATTCAGTTAGGATGGTGTTGCAGTCGGAAGTTAGCCAGCTTTCTGTAATGAAGAGGCAGTCTATGTTGTTTTCGATGATGAAGTCGCGGATTTCCAGCCTGTGCTTGACTGCAGATCTGGTGTTAATCAGGGCGCATGCTAGTTGTTGCGGTTGGATCGGTGTCTCCCTGCCTTTGATGGTTGATTGTGGGTTGGTCCTTAGTAATTGTTCTTTTTTTAGTCTTTTTTGCGTGGTGGTCGGTAAGGTTGCGGCAGTGTTTCTTAGCCTGTGGAGGGTGTCTGCTGTGTATTTGAAGTTGCACATGATGAGGAAGACGGTGTTGGTTGAAGGAAGGGTGTTCTGATGATGGTACTGATGCACTTGCGATGGAGGGATCGGATGGCTGACTACTGCTTCTGGAGTGGTGAGGGTGACGGCTGAGTGTTGGAGCGGAGGTACCGGAGGGAGGTGAGGCTGCCTACCCCCCTCTCGTTGATCCAGAGGAAGGCAAAAAACCCCTAGCTGCGTCTGCCAATAGTGCAGCAGAGGAAAAAATTCCTTCCTGACCCCCCGAGGGGCGATCGGACTTGGGCCCCTGGATCAACTGCTGAAGTGCCCCCGGTGGCTTACCTGTGCTCATGGTCCAGAAGATGAATGGAGGGGGAGCTGACGTTACTTACAGTAGGTGGTGCGGTGGCTGCGTCTCAGGCGAATTGAGGTAGACTAGCATCCGGTGAATCTTCAGTGCCCCCGCGGTGAGGTCCAGTAGCGGGAGGGGTGATTCCCGGTGTGGAGGGGCACGGGGCTCTGTTGGACAACAGTGGGGGGGTTATTGGTGGCTAGCTGACTGGAGCTAGGCCACAGCCGTGGTCTGTCCCACCGACTCTAGCATCTAGAACGAGGTGATTTAGACCGCGACTGCGGTGGAGTCCATGAGGGGGGGGGCCTGGGGCTGGATGGAGGGACCTAGGGGGAAGGTGGATCCAACCGGGAGGTGACGCGGCTGGGGGCTCGTGGCCTCAGGAGAGGGTCCTCGGATGCTGCACCGTTGGCACTGGGTGTGCCAATATGGCCGCCGGCTGGGCCCGAGCCATGGGCTGTCCTACGTTGTTACCCGCACCGTCCGATGATGGTGGGCGGGTAGACCGGTGAGGATGATCGAGCAGGAAGGGGGGTGCAGACCCGCCGAGCGAGCGACTGGTCGGTTGAGGGAGGAAGCAGTGAAGTGCTGTAAACTAGCCGCCAAAGCTGGCCGGAGCCGCGGAGTGTCCTGTGCGGCCGGTCGGCTGGCTGAGGCAGCGTCCGGATGGGTCAGATGGGGGAACCAGTGAAGGCTGCAAGGAGGAAGCGATGAAGTGCTGTGAGCTAGTCGCTGAAGCTGGCTGGGCCGCGGAGTGACCTGAGCGGCCGGCCGGCTGGCTGAAGGCGGCATCCGGATGGGTCAGAGGGGGGAGGGAACCAGTGTAATGCTGCAGGGGGAGCTGGGCCGGAGCCGCGGAGTGTCCTGAGCGGCCAGCCGACTGTTAGAACGGACGTCCGGAGTAGGTCAGTGTCCGTGTGGATAAGAGGGGGTCACGGTGGCAGCTGCGGGGGGGATCAGGGATAGATTTGAGGAAGGGTGGCCGGGCGGCCGGAGCTGCTTTACAGAGCTGCTTGACGGAGGTCTGCTCTACAGAGTGTTAAAGGGGGCTTCCAGATTCCGATAAGCCCCACGCCCGCAGACCCTCACAACCACTGAGCAAGGGGATGAGGCCCTTGTCCCCATCAACACGGGGACAAGGTGCTTTGAGGAGCTACCCCAAAGCACCCTCCCAATGTTGAGGGCATGTGGCCTGGTACGGTTCATGAGGGGGGGCGCTCTCCCGCCCCCCCTCTTTTCCTGTGGCCTGCCAGGTTGCGTGCTCGGATAAGGGTCTGGTATAGATTTTGAGGGGGACCCCACGCCATTTTTTTAAATTTTGGCGCGGGGGTTCCCCTTAAAATCCATACCAGACCTGAAGGGTCTGGTATGGGTTTTGAGGGGGGACCCCACACCATTTTTTTTAAATTTTGGCCGAGGTTCCCCTTAATGTCCATTCCAGACCTGAAGGGCCTGGTATGGAATTTAGGGGGATCCCACATCATTTTTTGTTTACATTTTGGTTCGGGGTTCCCCTGTGGGGAATTCCCATGCCGTTTTTATCAATGAACTTTTGTGTGTATTGTCGGACCGGCAATTTATTAATAGCCGCGAGTAGTTTTAAATCACTTTTTTTCCTTTGAAATGTCATTTTGCTGTCAGACTGTTCTAAACACGGGAAACATGCGCCCCTTTACAGGCATACCACCAGGTACGAAATTGAAAGGAATATTACACTTTTATTGTTTCACTTTAAGCATTATTAAAATCACTGCTCCCGAAAAACTGACATTTTTAAAATTTTTTTTTTGCATTGATCCATGTCCCTTGGGGCAGGACCCAGGTCCCCAAACACTTTTTATGACAATAGCTTGCATACAAGCCTTTAAAATTAGCACTTTTGATTATTCATGTTCGTGTCCTATAGACTTTAACGGTGTTCGTGTGTTCGAACAAATTTTTTGCCTGTTTGCATGTTCTGGTGCGAACTGAACAGGGGGGTGTTCGGCTCATCCCTAGTGAAGAGCTCATCCTGAAGTTCCTAAACAAGGGGAGGAGGGGACAAATTACACCTAAAACACACATCTGTGATTTAGATGACACACCTCCACCACCTTTACAGACACCACAGCAGCATGGCTGACAGTGGCAATTCCAGCTTCAACACCCCAACAAGCCCTCTGGCCTGTGGATATTCACCCATACAATTTCTAATTTTCTTTTTGTTTATTTTTTAAATTATGATTTGAGTTGTTATACTTTTTTTATTGTGCAGAGAATGCAGTTTTTATTTAAATTTGTTTATTTTGATTTATAGGGCAGATTACATGTATAGTATAGTTTGATTTGTTAAAGAACGCACAAGAAAAGAAATCGCCTCAGCTGATGTGGAAGGAAGTGTTGAGAGCGATGGCCTGGGTTCGGTCTGGTAAAAAACACAGGCTGTTGTAAGACCACAGTCCCGGGACATATATGTCATCTGCTGCTGCTCCCGATCTCTTGGAGTCCAGGACTATATTGAGCTCCCTATTAAATGGACTCCTCAGGTTCCCAGTTTTGAGCTTCACATAAATGATGTCTGCCCTGGGGTACAAAGGCTTCACCAATTCCAACTGTTTCTCCATCACTGCCTTCCTCTTGATTTTTATATGAACTTCTTGTGCTCCCTATTAAAGGAAAAAAGAAAAAAAAATATTTTGAAAAATACTTAACTATGTGTTTACTTAAAAAAAGGACAGTTTGTGAGTAGGCAGGTACATTTCAAAAATACAATGTCAAATTAACTAGATAGTTGTATCTTTGAGCTTAAAAACTACGAGATAATAATGGTGTCATGGTAACTTGACCCAAAATAAAAAAATAAAACAAAACATTATTCTGGGATATCACTAGAAAAAAAACCTTTTGGAATAAGTTTGGCAGAACTCTGTCAATATCACCAGCAAAGCAGCTTCATTATTATGCCATTATAAAGAAGAAGAGAATGTGCGCTGCATTTCGAGAATTTGCCGCGTCACGAATGTGATAGCTCCATTAAGAACGCAAGTTTTACAAGAACGACCGCTTTTGGCTCATCCCTGCTTCCGAGCATGCGTGTTTGTACCTTGGACTTTTGTACACATGCTCAAAAAATCTGACAACAGACATTTGTCCACAGAAAATTTTAAAACCTGCTATCCAACATTTGTCCGCAGAAAATCCGACAACAATTGTCCGTTGGAGCATACACATGGTCGAATTTACCGCCAACAGCCTGTCATCACACATTTCCCGTCGGAAAGTCCGATCGTGTGTACGAGGCTTTAAGGATATATGAGGTCAGGACCAGATTTTCATCAATGGAGTCTGTATTAACATATGTTTTGGCATCTTTAGGAACACCCTTTAGCTTACACCTCTTTTGCAATATCCCCTGTTGTTGGTGACAGGGCATAGAAAAAATGAGCAGTGTCATGGGTTCCTGCAGTGAGTCCAAATACAACAGAAAAAAGAGGGGAAAGGGGAATGGGGGAATGGTGGGACTTTATATGAAGCACAACACCATAAGCAAATGAATTAATTACTAAATACTATTTATTGAATACATATACATGTATACACACACACACACGTGTTTCTACATAGCAAATAATATATAATAAAATGTATTAAAAGTAGCCCAAACTTGCATGTAGACATGATTGACTGCACACATAATGTAAAATTGATTCAAATTTCTTCAAGGTAGTCGCATAGTAG
Organism: Aquarana catesbeiana; assembly: GCF_042186555.1. Lineage (NCBI taxonomy): Eukaryota > Metazoa > Chordata > Amphibia > Anura > Ranidae > Aquarana > Aquarana catesbeiana. The sequence continues at coordinate 413,572,773 of NC_133324.1, forward strand.
CTGTGACAATACACTGGTATAAATCTCTACACGCGTTTCGTGGATAACTTCCACTCATCAGGAGCAAATGTGATATAGGTATGTCTGTAATAAAATATAAATACCAAATAATATAGTAACTAAAATAACAGGAAGAGGGGGAACCACAACTTAATCCCAACACTATTAACTATAAGTAAGCTACAGTATTAAACAACATGGGTAGTACTAGTAGGTGGAGGCACTATGGGAACATCATCCCCAGAAACTGAGGTGGCGATGACTGTGGCAGCACAGCAGTGAACAGAAAACAAGAAGTGAGCATCAAGAGAGATGTTGTCCCCAATAAATAACTGTGGTTGTAAAGTGCTGAATAGGGGCCCATAGGACTTTTGTGGAAATATTGCAAATAGTGTATCAGCAAAGTAACTACACAATAAATAATTGGGGAAGATAAAACAGCCAATACCAAAGGGAAGAGAAACAGAGATCAGACCGTGAGCGTGAAGTAGAAACAGGTGAGCGACTCACCATAGAATGAGTGATAGAAACAAAAATAGCACAAAAAACCATAGATAAATAGAAAGCCAAATGTTATCCTTGGTATGAAGTGTAAAGCATAGTCCAGAGATGTGAATAATGTCATCAAGGTGCAAGGAGCAGACTAAGTGTGTGCTCCAAAAGGATGTGGAATAAATACCCACCACATTGCCACAGGACCCCACCCACGTCACGCTGCATGCTGATGAGAAGGCAGAGCCAGTGTTCAAAACTGAACATCACAATCCTCCCTCAAATCGCATGCAGATGGATATACGTCGGCCCACGGCATCAAGATTGACGTCAAAGGCACAGCGTGTGGGCATTGCGTCGACGCGCAGTGAGCGTCTGCCTGTCCCCCCACATCTGAGAAATGAGAGAGGGGGAGGGCCTCAGTGTGCATCACAGTTTCCAGGAATGACGCAAACAAAATGCACCCCCAGCACAATCTCAACCCACGAGTAGATGCATCCTTCTGTAGTTTATATAAATAATTGATATTGGCAGATGTACAGTATCTCACAAAAGTGATTACACCCCTCACATTTGTAAACATTTTATTACATCTTTTCATGTGACAACACTGAAGAAATGGCACTTTGCTACAATGCAAAGTAATGAGTGTACAGCTTGTATAACAGTGTAAATGTGCTTTTCCCTCAAAATAACTCACACACCCATTAATGTCTAAACCACTGGCAACAAAAGTGAGTACACCCTTAAGTGAAAATGTCCAAATTGGGTGCAAAGTGTCAATATTTTGTGTGGCAACCATTATTTTCCAGCACTGCCTTAACCCTCTTGGGCATGGAGTTCACCAACGCTTCACAGGTTGCCACTGGAGTCCCCTTCCACTCCTCCATGACGATATCACAGAGCTGGTGGATTTTAGAAAGCTTGCGCTCCTCCACCTTTCGTTTGGAGATGCCCCACAGATGCTCAATAGGGTTTACATCTGTAGACATGTTTGTCCAGTCTATCACCTTTACCCTCAGCTTCTTTAGCAAGGCAGTGGTCATTTTGGGGTGTGTTTGGGGTCATTATGTTGGAATACAGCCCTGCCGCCCAGTCTCTGAAGGGAGGGATTATGTTCTGCTTCAGTATGTCACAGTACATGTTGGCATTCGTGGTTCCCTCAATGAACTCTAGCTCCCCAGTGCCGGCAGTCCCAGACTATGACACTCCCACCACCATACTTGACTGTAGGCAAGACACACTTGTCTTTGTACTCCTCACCTGGTTGCTGCCACACCCGCTTGACATCATCTGAACCAAATAAGTTTATCTTGGTCTCATCAGACCACAGGACATGGTTCCAGTAATCCATGTTTAGTCTGCTTGTCTTCAGCAAACTGTTTGCAGACTTTCTTGTGCATCATCTTTAGAAAAGGCTTCCTTCTGGGACAAAAGCTATGCAGACCAATTTGATGCAGTGTACAGCGTATGGTCTGAGCACAGACAGACTGACCCCCCACCCCTTCAACCTCTGCAGCAATGCTGGCAGCACTCATATGTCTATTTCCCAAAGACAACCTCTGGATATGATGCTGGAGTATGTGCACTTAACTTGTTTGGTCGACCATGGCGAGGCCTGTTCTGAGTGGAACATGTCTTGTTAAATCTCTGTATGGTCCTGTCCACCATGCTGCAGCTCAGTTTCAGGGTCTTGGCAAACTTCTTATAGCCTAGGCCATCTTTATGTAGAGCAAGAATTCTTTTTTTCAGATCCTCACAGAGTTGTTTGCCATGAGGTGCCATGTTGAACTTCCAGCGACCAGTATGAGAAGAGTGAGAGCGATAACACATAATATATGTATACACACATAATATAACATTCTGGTATTTTTCCACACCCAGGAAGCACAGTGTCACACTGTACACACAAATAGAGCTTTCTTTTGGTGGTATTTGATCATCTCTGCGTTTTTTATTTTTGCGCTTTAAACAAAAAAAAGAGAAGAAAGGGGAAAGGTCTGCTGTCCCCAGTAACACACTTCCATCCCTGTAACATAATAAAATGAAGAATTTGCCCCGGGACTTTAAATTAAGTGGGTACAGTTTCTGCCAGTAAATATAACAGTAGTAAATACAGTATAAGGTTTAGCCCAAACCTGGTCTGTTGTCACCCCGCCAGTATCTACATGTATAAACAACTACTACACTTTGATGCTATACTAGCTATTCATCCTCCAACACATTTTTTTATCCCAGTATTGTTATATACCCTGGCTCCTTGTTGTGCGATTCTTTGGTTGGTATCAGCGTTTCTGTCTCGCACTGGGAGCTGTGATGTGTATAAAGGGAGGCTCTTCTGTGTCTCCTGCTGTCCCCATCTGCTTTTGGGTGGATGGGGACACCTACACATCGGCGCCATGTTTAGGCACCAGAGGCGTGGCATCTGCGACTTTGCGGATGTCATTGCAACTGGACGCATTATCATCTGATTTCCTTGGGGGTGTGTCTGCATTTGCGTACCTCCCTATGGCAGTGGACGCTTCCAGCGCTCACATGTCAGCCATCCACACATGATGTTGGGGGCAGAGCCACCTGGGCTCTTCAGGGGTTAAATTGGAGGTCAGGCATGGCTTGGATTTCAATTTCACTCTTCACTGAGGACACACACAGCTGTGGGGGTTGCCTGCTGTGTTTCATTACTCTTATACTCAAGATATTCACCATACTCAGGTACTTACTATATTCCCTTTTTGATACTTACTACATTTAGGCACACTTACATATCTCATACACAGTTCATCTTTTGAGCACTTATTTTTAATTTTATTCATTTTTGTTTTTTTGACATCACAGATCCCACCACACAATTCACAATCCATCTCTCTCTCCTCTTCCTTTTATCTTGTTACTTGCTAGTATCCTTCTGCTATCCTATGTTTTCCACCTTCTCCATGTCCCTACTAGGGATGAGCCGAACACCCCCCGGTTTGGTGCGCACCAGAACCTGCGAACGGACCAAAAGTTTGTGCAAACTTTAGAACCCCGTTAAAGTCTATGGGACTCGAACATTCAAAATCAAAAGTGCTAATTTTAAAGGCTAATATGCAAGTTATTGTCCTAAAAAGGGTTTGGGGACCTGTGTCCTGCCCCAGGGGACATGTATCAATGCAAAAAAGTTTTAAAAATGGACGTTTTTTCAGGAGCAGTGATTTTAATGATGCTTAAAGTGAAAAAAAAAAAGTGAAATATTTCTTTAAATATCGTACCTGGGAGGTGTCTATAGTAAGCCTGTAAAGTGGAGCGTGTTTCCCATTCTTAGAACAGTCCCTGCACAAAATGACATTTGTAAAGGAATAAAAGTCATTTAAAACTGCTTGTGGCTTTAATGTAATGTCGGGTTCCGGCAATATGGATGAAGATCAGTGAGACAAACGGCATGGGTACCCCCCCAGTCCATTACCAGGTCCTTTGGGTCTTGTATGGATATTAGGAGGAACCCCGCACCCAAATTAAAAAAAAGGAAAGGCGTGGGGCCCCAAAGGCCCTATATACCCTGAACAGCAGTATACAGGTGGTGCAAACAAGACAGGGATTGTAGGTTTGTTGTTATGTAGAATCTGTTTGTAATTTTGAACTGGTACATTTTTAAAGTGTAGCTCCAGCCAAAAAATCTATTTTTAAGCTTTTTGGAAAACATAGGGAAGGGTTATCACCCCTGTAACATTTGTTTTGCTGTCTGTGCACCTCTTCAGAAGATTTCACCTCACTTTCTGTCCCAATGACAAATGTTTTTTGAAAATGTGGGGTTTTTAGTGAAACAAGGATTGGTGATAAAGCATCAGTGGAGAGGAGACACGTTTTTCCCATATTAACTCTTACAGGAGAGAGTTTCCCTTCCTAGGGGTAGATTTCATCTCACTTCCTGTTGCCTCCTTCCGTTTGCAAGTAGGAGTTGTTTGTAAGTTGGATGTTTGAAAGTAGTGGCCTGCCCTATATACTCTGCAGAAATTGGGGCTTTAGGTGTTGGTCTTGCCACAACACCGTAAGCCCTCACAGTTACTCTTGGTGGGAGCAGGAATGGGCCCTGCTGTGAAATATTAGATCAAGAATTGTAATTACATGTCCCTGTTGAACAGGGGCAGAAAAATTGGGCCTTAGGCACTGGTGCCACAACACTGCAACCCCTCACAGATGCTATAGTTGGAGCACAGGAATGAGCCCTACTGCAAGGTATTGCATCAAAAATTGTAATTATGCACCCCTGGTAAACAGGGGCAGAAAAATTGGGCCACTGGTGGCGGTGCCCAGAACCAAAAATGTTCTTACAAGCTATCAGCATGAAAATTGAGGAGGAAGAGGATTGTCACTCACCATAACAGGATAGTCACTCAGCATCAGCATAGGCAGTCTTGAAGGGATCTCACATTAAAAAAAAAAAATATTCAGTTACATCAGCATCAGGTGCTTGGTAGCAGGTGACCCAAGACTGATTCATTTTTATGTGAATTCATTTATATGATGAATATCATATTTACGAGATACGCTTGAAACATATGTTGCAAATAGCAGCGGTGGGATCTGATGCACTCGTCTCAGAAAAGGCCCACACCAAAGAACTTTTGGAATAACGCGCAGAGACAGCAGCGCCCCGCTCTGCGGTGTGATGCAGTCGGTGTGCTGCCCTTAAGCTGGCCCCTGGAGGGCATCCTGCCTCATTGGAGATGTGCCTCCTCCTCCTCTCTCCTATCAGGCACCCATGTGGAGTCAGTGACTTCCTCATCATCCCCTCCCTCCTCATCACTGGAGCAAAGCTGGCAGTATGCTGCAGCTGGGGGAACATGACTACCCGATTGCTGTTTTTTCTTGGGCACCCCCTCCCTCTGGGCTCACGTTACTTCCTTCCGCTAGCTGCGTACTATCATCGGAGCCTTTAAAACGCTGGGCATCCTCCTGGAGCATGTACCCAATACTGTGGTCAAACAATTCGGGGGACTCCTCAGGAGGACATGGTGGGGCTAGGGAAGGAGCGACTGATGCCATTGAGCCGAGGGAAGAGGCCGCGTTGGCAGCTGCTTTGCCAGACAAAGTACCCTGAGCCTGGGTGAGAGAGGGTGAGGAGGATGAGGACGGCTTGGTCAACCACTTTACCAATTCTTACGCATGTTGCGGCTCAACACAGCCAGCTGCCGAAAAAAAGGAGAAGCGTGTCCCATGGCCACGTGCTGATGAGGATGCACCGTCTCCACAACCAGCACTGTTGCCTCTAGACACAGAGCCTGCTTGCCCTCTTTTATTGGCTTGTGACTGTCTGGCTCTCCTTGTTGGCCTTCCAGACATACTATTGGCCTGCAGTGAAATGTAGCTGCACAAAGCTGGGATGTATATGTGTGTGTGTATATATATATATATATATATATATATATATATATATATATATATATATATATATATATATATATATATATACTGAAGCTAGCAGAATCAACTGCCTGCCTGTGGTACTAATAGGATCAGAAGAACACCAGCAATTGTCTTCAGGTAGCTTTAGGTGCACACTCTGCAGAGGACGCAGTACACTAACTGTAAATACCGCAGCTGCCTGCCTGTGGTACTAATAGGATCAGAAGATCACCAGCAATCGTCTTCAGGTAGCTTTAGGTGCACACTGTGCAGAGGACACAGTCCACTAATGCCCTGTACACACAGTCAGACATTGATCGGACATTCCGACAACAAAATCCATGGATTTTTTCTGACGGATGTTGGCTCAAACTTGTCTTGCATACACACGGTCACACAAAGTTGTCGGAAAATCTGATTGTTCTGAACGCGGTGACGTAAAACACGTACGTCGGGACTATAAACGGGGCAGTAGCCAATAGCTTTCGTCTCTTAATTTATTCTGAGCATGCGTGGCACTTTGTGCGTCGGATTTGTGTACACACGATTGGGATTTCCGACAACGGATTTTGTTGTCGGAAAATTTTATAGCAAGCTCTCAAACGTTGTGTCGGAAATTCCGATGAAAAATGTGTGATGGAGCCCACACATGGTTGGAATTTCCGACAAGGTCCTATCACACATTTTCCGTCGGAAAATCCGACCGTGTGTACAGGGCATAACTGTAAATACTGCAGCTACCTGCCTGTGGTATGAATAGGATCAGAACACCAGCAATTGTCTTCAGGTAGCTTTAGGTGCACACTGTGCAGAGGACACAGTACACTAACTGTAAATACTGTAAAAACGCCTGCCTGTCAGTATATTAGGAAGAGAATAACAGGAATGGATCTAAACTGAATTGTGTGTGCGTGTATGTATATATGTATGTGTGTGTGTGATTTTATATATATATATATATATATATATATATATATATATATACACACACACACACACACACACACACACACACACACACACACACACACACACACACACACCACCTAGGATATATATATATATATATATATATATATACACACAATACACTGTAAGTGCAGCTAACTGACTTGCCTGCCTACTCTAACTTAAATCAAATGACACTGTCTCTCTGTCTTCTCTCTCCGTTGCCACAACACACTACACAAGGCCACCACGCAGGCGACCTTATATAGTGTGGGGCGTGTAATAAATCCCCTGAGCCATAATTGGCCAAAGCCACCGTGGCTTTGGCCAATTACGGCTCTCTGTACAGATGGCGCTGTGATTGGCCAAGCATGCGGGTCATAGTGCATGCTTGGCCAATCATCAGCCAGCAATGCACTGCGATGCCACAGTGAATTATGGGCCGTGACAGCAATTCGACAAACGATCGAACAGGCCTTACCATCCTTGACTCAGGTTTTTTACTTATATATACATATCTTTATGCCAATACTCATTTGATTTTACTTTACTACTTTAGAAGCCTGACAAACATACTCCATGTCCATAGCCTATACTCTTTATGGACTAACGAGGGTTCTAGGGATACATCATTACACCACCATTGCACATCACAGTTCACCTGTCTTTTCTTTCATATGTTGCCACCTGTTAGTATCCTTCTGCTATCCTATGTTTCTTATCATCTCCATGTCCCTACCATCTTTGGGCCCAGGCCTTTCATTCATGCATACATATCTTTGTGCCAATACTTATTGATTCTACTTCACTACTTTAGAAGCCTGACAAACATACTTATGTTCACAGCCTATATTCTTTATGGACTAACGAGGTCTCTTGGGATACATCACTACACCCATGCCATGCCTGCTCTCCGTTTGGCCCCTGGCGGGGTCCCATCTGACTTGGCCACCTCAGCTCCCTGGTGAGGCACCTGCTGCCGCCGTCTTGGAGCTGCACACCTGTTAGCCATGGTCATGCTCAGTGGTGAGTATGGGGACCCATAACCCCTCCTACCCCGTGCCTTTATAATCAATACTGTGCCATATTGACAAATATATACTTTTTTCATCCTAGGTACATTGTTACACACAATAAAAAAAACACAATATTTTGTCCTTTTTGCTATAATAAATATCTCCACTTTAAAAAAAAAAAGTTTCCTTAGTTTAGGCTGATATGCATTCTTCTACATATTTTTGGTAATATAAAAAAAAAACTATATCGCAATAAGCGTGCATTGATTGGTTTGTGCAAAAGTTATAGCATCTACAAAATAGGGGATAGATTTATGGCATTTTTTATTATTATTTTTTTTTTTGTTTACTAGTAAAAAAATCTGCGATTTTTATTGGGACTGCGACAGACACATCGGACACTTTTGACATATTTTTGAAACCATTGACAATTATACAGCGATCAGTGCTATAAAAATGTGCTGATAACTGTGTAAATGTCACTGGCAGGAAAGGGGTTAAAACTATGGGGGTGATCAAGAGGTTAGCTGTGTTCCCTGACTGTGTGGGGGGAGGGGACTGACTATAGGAGATGACAGATCGTGGTTCCCTAGCTATTAGGAACTTACTATGTGCCTCTACTCTCGTCACAGAACAGGGATTTGTATGTTTACACACACACACACACACACGTCCCTGTTCTGCCTCTCGTGAACGCGATCGCTGGCCATGAGCATCAGCATCCCCGCAATGCAGCCTGCTATCCCACTTAAAGGAGCCGACGTACAGCTACGATGGTTTGTGGGATCATGCCGACCTGCCACAGTATAATGACGGAGGCTGGTCGGCAAATGGTTAAAGAGTTTGACGTCTTTTGGAACTTTGAAAGCCTGCACAAGGCAGTTCCCATGCATTTGAGGCCCATCAGGACAAAAGAGCGCCACCACTGACAAGTCACTACAAAGCCATGCAATGGCATTGAAAGGTAATAGTGAACATTGAACAAAATATCGTTCACATGCCTTAAAATGTTGCTTGACATACCATCCAAAATGTTTATTTTATTTGACGATTAATATATTTATAATAAATGGACATGCGTCCATTGTATATATCTATTGAGACAACTCACTTATGATCACACAAAGTTTGCACTTACTGCATGCAGCAGAACGCAACCAAGATGCAGGGTGAGGAACCACCAGCTGTTAAGCTTAAAAATGTTTCCGCTGGATTGGTTTTTGAGATCTTGGAATTCAAATTTAGATTATGTAACATCAAGCCCCACCCACTTTGCACCCAATGTTATTAAAATTTAAAAACAAAGATAGCATTAGTTTGCACTGCATCTGTGCTGCAAAAACAAACGTATGTGCTGGTTTGGTATTTTAATTAATGAAACCTCTCCCACTTTGCACCATATGTTATTACATTTTAAAAACAATTATACAATTTGTTTGTGCTGATTTGTACCACAAAATCAAACTTTGTTCGGTTTTTGAGATATTGGACATTCAGCGTTAGATTATGTAACCTAAAGCCCCGCCCACTTTGCACTATGTTATTACATTTCAAAAACAAATATACCATATTTATGCTGCATTGGCAGGAAAAACAAGCATATTGGTATAGTGTATTTTTACATATAGCACTCTCATTTTGTATAGGAAAGAATGATTATGGGACTCATTTATGCTTTTAGCCTGAGCTACCCCAAAAACCTAAAATATACCTTTCACGTTTTTCAGAAGATCTTTTTAGAGCTAGATGTGGGGAATCTATCTTCAAAAATTCACAGTTTAAAGTGCAAATTACTTTCCTAAAAGGCTTAGAAAAACAGTTAATACATTCTGTATTCTATGTTCTTTACACATATACTGTATGTTACAGTACATGTGTATGTGTTTCAGTTTGATTTGTTAGCTGAGAAAATGGAAAATTGTTATCAAATACTTACCGTAATTTTCCTTTCCTGGCCCATCCTCATGTCAGCACACCACGGGTTAACTTCTTCGTCAGCACGCCATGGGATATACCAAAGCTAATACAGAGTGGGAGAGAACAAATGGAGAGACACTGACATTTAAAGAAAAGCTGCAGCCATAAGGCATTGATCTCTCTGGTCCCAAACATGCTGGTCACATATTTAGTTTGTAAGGTTGAATAGAGGCTGCACCAGACCTTCAAGCTAGCCCTTACCTATATCTTCCAAGCAGTCCTGGCATAACTGCCTCAAAGGCTGCCACCCCTCTAGTCAATAGACTTGCAATTGTTTCAGAGCAGAAAAGCGTACTTCCTGCATGTCAATCTAATCACCCTGTTAACCCAAGAGTGGATGACTCGTAAGGGCCTGATGGCTAAATGAAAAAATTGTACACTTTTTCTTCATTTGACCAAGTAAACTGTTAGTAATTTGATGATGTGTAAGAAACTGACGTCTCCCTGCTGTGCACTAAGTGACTCTCATGTGAAAACTCAGAGGGACTACTTCCCAGTTTTTCTGAAAACTGTATATCACTTTAAAATTGATCTTTGGAGATAGGAATACCACATCTAAGGGGCCCTTGCAGGAAAGTGTTGCAATCTTTAACATGCTTCTGTTTGAAGTAGATGTCAGGAGAACTAGTTTTACCATGAGGTACTTCAATGGAAACGAAACCTATTGGAGCAAAGGGTGCTTTCAGATCCAAGCCTAAGTCCCACAGAGGGAACAAGGATTTCCCTCAAGGTCATATATAGATTGTTATCTGGAAGAAGCATCTGGTCACTGGCTTTTGCACTCATCTGCAGCCTGTGAAAAGATAAAGTAGAGATCCCTTAAATGGGGTTGTATGCCAGACCAACCTCCAGCGCTGACTGTAAAATGTTAAGGATATTGGCTATAGCAGGGAACATAGAAGAGAAAGCTTTGCTGAGCAAACAAAACAAACTTCTTTCATATCCTCTTCTATGTAGCGTTCATGGATGATCTTCTGGTCAACAAGATCTGAACAACCTCTGATAAGAATCCCTGCACCTCTAATGTAGCCTATTCCATAGCCATAAATAACCAAGTGAACTGCGCTAGCAACTGTATATAATTAAGATGTACCCCAACAAAATAAAAACAACAATGGTGAATATGAAAGTGTCACAAATGGTGAAAAAAAAAAAGTAAAAAAGGTGCATGTCCAGGTCTTTGATACTTTTTTCACCATTTGTGACACTTTCATATTCACCATTGTTGTTTTTATTTTGTTGGGGTACATCTTAATTATATACAGTTGCTAGCGCAGTTCACTTGGTTATTTATCACTAAAGTACAGTACTTTTATTCTGCAGCTGCAACAAAATTCCTTTTTTCTTTTGAGATCACATATTATATATATTTGCGAGCGCTGTATTGTATGATTTTATATTCCATAGCCAGGCTATTAAAAGTAGTCTAATTGGATTGGGGTGCTGTTATTGACCTTGCCATAAAGATCTCATTTGATCAGAGACAAAAATCAAACAGAAAATTCCATGGAACCCTGAACCTTGCATGATGGAGTCTTTGCATTGGTATTCTGTTGCAAATATCAGAAGCTACATGTTCAGTGAAGTCTCCCTGAGAACCACTATTGCTGGAATGCACCATAGGGCCAATATTGACATAACCGAATCAATAATTGATTTTGCTTCCCTGACAAGAAGACCAACTTTAACTGACCAAGTGATTCTCTGCCCCACAAAAAGTTTTTTTGCAAGATGTAACAAGAAAAGACGTGGTGTCCCCTTGTCAGGCAATGTAGGCTACTACTGTCTTGTTGTCAGCCTTACTCAGGCCCCCTCAAAGATCCTGAAAGGCTTGCAATGCTAGAAAAGGCTTCCTTTCATTCAAGATTCCTGGGGAGTGCTTCACAATTTTCCAATGGCCTTGCACCTGTTTTCTTCAGATTGTGGCCTCCCCAGCCCCAGAGACTGGCATCTGGCTTCAGAATCATCCTATCTACTGGGCTGAGATGCATGCCTCCGAAAGAAGCACAGTGGCAATGTCCAAAATTCCAGTTCTTGTTGAATTTGTATAGGCACAAAGATTTTCTGATCCATAGACAGCCCAGCTCATAGGCTAAAGAAGGCAAATTGATATGCCCTCATGTGCCACCTGGCCCAAGGTACTACCACTGCCAACAAGATCTTCAAAAAGATTCCTGGGGCTGTGCCAATTCTGTAAAAGGCAGACACCTGAACTGAAAGTGATATCTGGCCACTGCAAATCTCACATGCCTCTGGTGCTCGGCATTAATTGGTACATGGAAGTATGAGTCAGCCGGTCGATTGATACCAACTGGTCCTCCTGCTGAACTGTCCCTGTGACTGTCTGCATGGACTCCATCTTGAACCGATTGGCGTATATGAACACATTTGATTCCTTCAAACTGAAACAGGTCAGAAAGCTCCTGCCTTAGGTACTAGAAAAAACTGGGGAGAACAGCCCCTAGATGATTCCATGTTTTCGGCATTACTGGCATGATGGCCTTGTAGCAGTATAAAAATCTTGCCAACATTTTTTCTTCTGAGATCTGCTGGACATAAATTAAATGGATTCAGTGGTCAGCTCTGGAATTCTCCATTGTACTCCCACCTGTCTTCTGGACCCACTGGTCTTGATGATTGTCATTCAAACCCTCCAGAAGGAGGCTACAATCATCAATTTTACTCAGGCGCCCTGGCCCCAACTGGAAGAGACTGGTTGGACACACCTTCAAAAAGACCTTCCAGCCATCTTAGCAGCTGGCTCTGGACTTGATTTTAGGTTAAAAGTAATTTTAAGACACCTCCACTGTGATCTATTAAATCTGTAGCCTGTTCTATAAGATTTGGCCTCCTGCACCCTTTGAAGTTCAGTAGGCTTGAGCGAAGGATGGCGCTTCCTCTTACTAGTCTGAGGCCAGACTTTTTTTTTTCCTCCTGTCATTCGCTTAATTGCGTTGTTCAGTGTTTGGCCAAACAATAACCCCCCATTATAGGAAATGTTGAAGGCTTGTGTAGAAGTTCCACCTGCCCTCCAGTGGCGTAATCACAATACTCTCATAGCAGTGACTGGGTGTGCCAGCGCTTATACTAGGTCTATCAAAGCATCCACCAAAAGTCAGTTGCCAGGTTCCAATCTTTCCAGAAACTGTGTCAAATCTTGCAGTTTCCAGTGTTGAATGAAATGCCATTTCTAAAGTTCATATATTAAAGTTAACGCTATTGCTGGTTGGCAGGCAAAATCTGTCACTGTATAGATTCTGTGCAAGCCTGATGCCAGATCACCACAATTTCTGTGTTCCAGATGTGTTTGGGCATGAGTGTTTTTGATGCATTCTAAATGCGTTTTGCCGCTTTCTAGATGTGTTCCATACAGAAACAATGCATCATTCTACTTTTGTTGACTGCACTAGAATGCGCTGTACTGGTGTGAACTATGTAATTGGAATCAAAGTTAAACACTGTCCACGCATTCTTGATGCTTGATGAATAAAGACGCACTGGACTGCATCTGGTGTGAACAAGTCCACTTTCTCATCCATAGGATCTCTGAAGGCAACTGAGTTATAAAAAGGCAAAGACACTTGCTCCTGGAAGTGCAGTGCATAAACATACATCAGCCATCTTATATGGGTAAAGCTTAGAGAACCTGTTACTGTAAATTGGTCTTCTGACGAGGTCTCTGTCATCCCAACAACGAGCACTTCACGCTCTGCCATATGGGAAAATGTCATCCTTCATCAATGAGCACTTTACGCTCTATCATCATGGGTGTTGCTTGTGGTGTTGATATTTGCAGCATACTTTCTGTAATAGGCGCCTTAATAGGTCTTAGAATTTTGCACAACCACATCCTTGTGAGGCAACCTGTGCAATTTCATCTCTCTGCCACTGCATGCAGGCCCAAAATGCACCCTGAGCTGGGTGAGGCATTTTCTATCATGCTGACATAAATGCATGTGCCAATTTCCTGGATCCTGTCCCTTCACAATGGAAACAACTCCATTAGAGTGTATTGACCACATGCTTAAAGTGGATGTGAACCCAATTCATGAAACTTGAGCTGGGCACATATATCTGCAGCATTTTGTTATCCCTCTTCAAAAAGCTAAGTCCTGTAGCTCTCTCCTGGACCCTTCCTCTGTTATCAGCCTGATAACTCCTGACAAATAATAATGACAAAAAAGCCAGGAGAGCAGTGCAGTGCGCTACATATAAAGACAGGAAAAAACCCAAAAGGAGAGGCAATGATGACATTGCAGAGCTCTTATAATACCACACCTGTACAATGTCAATGCTGTTTAAGCATCATTTTGTCTGCGGTCTTGGCACAAAAAGGCACCCAGTTTTTAAAAAGGATTTACCTTCAGCATTCAGAGTAGGGATGAACCGAACACCTCCCGGTTCGGTTCGCACCAGAACCTGCGAACGGACCGGAAGTTTGCGCAAACTTTAGAAGCCCATTAAAGGGGGCGTGGCTATGGCATGGCGGCGAGTGGACGTTAACACTAGGAGCTCCCGGCCAGCGGCACCCATGCAGTATGCCTCAGCCACACAACCCCACATTGTCAGCACCTACCAGTACCTCTGACAGCCAGGGGATCGTACCGCCTCATTTAGCCCTCCACCTGCGGCATGGATCGGTACCTAAAACAGATTAAACAGTCCGCTTCCACCCCGGCGGTATCCAAGATGGCGCCAGCCGGACACACGGCGGGGGATTCACAGGGAGAGGTGGACACCCCTGAAGGCTTGCAGCAGCAGGGAGAGGACTTCACGATGCCACCCTACTCTCCAATCAGTGACTAATCCCCCTGCATGCCACGATCACTGGCAGTATCGCCCGACCTGCAAGAGGATCTATTCAGCTCCAGACAGACATCTCCATGTCCCACCTCATCCCACGATGCTCCTGGCCTCAGATCTGCACACACTCCAAGGCTACAGGACACAGTGAGTACCTCTGCTACACCTTCCCAGCAGTCAGAGCCTGCATTTCATGCTGACCCTACACACAAGTTATGGGTACTCCTACAGCAGCTCCCCACAAGGGATGACTTTGAAACACTAGCCTCTAGAATGGAGATGGCCATGAGGGGAGAGATGCAAGCCATTAAACAGGAAGTCGCAGCCCTTGACACACGCATTGCAGCAGTGGAGCAGGAACAGGGTGCAATGTCCCAGAGTATACAAGATGTGCAGTCCTCACATTCTGAAATGAGTGATCAATTTCTTCAGCTGCAA
Organism: Aquarana catesbeiana; assembly: GCF_042186555.1. Lineage (NCBI taxonomy): Eukaryota > Metazoa > Chordata > Amphibia > Anura > Ranidae > Aquarana > Aquarana catesbeiana. The sequence continues at coordinate 413,587,829 of NC_133324.1, forward strand.
CTGCTACTTGATGATTTAGAAAACCAGAGTCGCAGACAGAACATGCGCCTGAGGGGAGTCCCGGAGTCCATCCCCCAATCTGAGCTCCGTGCGGCGGTAATCTCCATCTTTAACCGTTACTTAGACCACCTGAGCGACACGGCTATTACCATAGACTGCATCCATAGGACCCTCGGCCCTAACCCTTATCCATCTGATAGACCAAGGGATGTCCTCTGCTGCCTGCATTCCTTTAACCTCAAGGAAGAAATCCTGAGACAGGCATGGTGGGTAGGTGTCTTGGAGTTTGATGGGGCGGCCATCCACCTGCTCCTGGATATTTCCAGGAGAACCCTGATGATGAGACGAGCGCTCAAACCACTTTTGGACGGGATAGGTGAGAAAGGTCTCACATACAAATGAGGCCACCCATTTCATCTGATTGTTCGTAAGGGTGCCAGCACTTTCACTCTGCGTCACCCCTCAGAGCTCCCACACCTGTTCACTTTTGCTGAGATGAACCCAGTCGTTGTACCAAACTGGCTCCTAGTGAACGTTCAGTTGAACCCACAACGTCGGCCCTTGGATGGAAGACAACAAAGGGTTCGGACCAGATGCTGTTCTCAGAGAGGCCCTCCACAGGTTCCACGAGAACCAGTCTCTTGACTCCGAGGAGCTTAGTAATCGGGTGTCCCCTCTGGTCTAGTATGCGATCACTCCTCACTTTTTGCACTTACCTGGGGTTTTTTTTTTTTTATTTCCCTTCCTTGCCTTGTTTTTTCACCACCAACGGATGGCCCAACCGCCCCACAGTCAGAAAAAGGTACCTTACAGCATTTATAGGGTGCAAATTTTGTATTTTTTTTTTTTGGATGTTACATTGGTCTCCCTAGCGGACCCAATGCCCACATGTGGGATCGCTGTTTCTGGAGACACTCCCCGAACTGTAACAGGGGACTGCTCGGGTTTCAACCTGGGATGGCCCCGGTGGGTGGGGTTGGGGGTTGGATCCCTACCGGGACACCAAAGTTGAGGTCCTGGAACCAAATGCAGGGGAGGTCGGGAAGTAATTCAGGAGATGTAGCAATGTTAACCCGTATATTTCCCCATAAGCTAGTCTAGGGCAATAGGTATCCATGGATTGCAATTTTTTCAGTAATCATTTAGTGGTTGTTACATGTTTTATGTTTGGTTCTCCAATATTAATCTTAAGATGTTAATTTCTTTTTGTTTGTTTTTTTTTCCCTCTCATGATGGTGCTGATGTATCATTGATATACAAATTATGCTGCAGGGGATCCAAAGGCTGGGGCTCCGTGCTTGACTGTGGCCTACCTCCCTCCACAGTAGGAATACTCTGCCCTGGTGGCAGTAGCCCTCCTTTTCTTCTCTCTTCCTCCTCATTTCTATCTCCTTCTGCTCTATACTTCAGCTTTTTTTTTTTTTTTTTTTAACCTCACCCAACTCCCACTCATTGTCCACTTCCACCTTTCCCTTCTTTCTCCCCTCTTTTTTCTAGATCCTCTCGCCACCTGTCAGACTTTTACTTACCAGACTGATGAGTCCGCTTGGGCAGAGGGTAGACTCCCTTACTTATCCGACTCACGGCCCCTGGTAGAGCAGACAGGAGGCACGAGAGTGCGGAATGGTATGAGAGCCTGCTGAAGAGATCCAGGTACAGGATGAGAGATGATCTTCAGACAACAGGTCAGTTGTCCGTAACACTGGTAACAGGTGCTGAGCAGGAGCAAGACAGGCAGATCGGGACACAAGCAGGGTTCGGCAACAGACTGGCAGCAAGGTACAATAGGAGCAGGCAGAAGCGGAGTCAAACAGGCCAAGGTCAGGTACAGGCAGCAAACAGGAGAATCCAAGGGCAATCCGGGTCGTCAGGAGATCAGGTAAACAGGAAGACAAGACAGGAAACAGGAACTATGGCACAGGAAGCTGATGATCAGGCAGCACTGAACAGAGTGCCTGACAAACTTAAATAGGCTGGCTTGCTCACAGGCACGCCCTCTGGTGGCCAATCCCATGACCAGCAAGGTGAGCTCTCTGACGGTGCCCCCTCCCTAAGGGCAGCCTCCGGATGCCCAGCCGGGCCAACTTGGAGGCATGAACATTTCTGAAAGTCTGTAAAAGTTCCGGGGCATGTAAATTGTTTTCTGGTTCCCAGGAATTGTCCTCCGGACCATAGCCCTTCCATTTAATAAGATACTGAATTCCATTCCTCCTTTTCCTACAGTCAAGGATTGCCTCCACCTCAAATTCCTCTTCGTTGTCAATTATGACAGGTTTGGGTGGGCCGACAGTGCGACCAGCAAAAGGATTAGAGGTAGCAGGTTTCAGCAGCGTCACATGGAAGACCGGGTGTACTTTTAGAGAGTCTGGCAAATCAAGTTCATAGGTCACATCATTTATTTTCCTCTTCACTGGGAACGGACCCATAAACTTAGGGCCTAATTTCCTAGAGGGACAAGACATTTTCAGGTTAGTTGTGGACAACCACACTTGGTTGCCGGGCTCCAAGATCAATTCTCCACGCCTCTTCTTATCAAACATTCTTTTATTGTAATCCTGGGATTTGGCCATAGTCTCTTGTAGGATCTTATTGTTGGTGGAAAAGAAATTCATAGTCTCTGAGACGGCCGGAACGGAGCATTCAGGTACTGAGATTGGTAGAAAAGATGGATGGAACCCGTAATTAGCGTAAAATGGGGTTTGATTGATGGCAGAGTGCAAGGAGTTGTTATAGGAGAATTCTGCAACGGGTAATAAGGAAACCCAGTCATCCTGAGAGAAGGCAGAGAAGCACCTAAGGTATTGCTCCAAGGTCTGGTTGGTTCTCTCAGTTTGCCCGTTCGTCTGGGGAAGATAGGCGGATGAAAAGGCCAATTCAATTTCGAGGGAACCACAGAGGGCCTTCCAGAACCTTGAAGTGAATTGAACACCCCGATTGGACACAATGCTTGCTGGGACTCCATGTAACCTAACCACCTCTTTGACAAAAATCTTTGCCGTATCCATAGCCGAAGGTGTACCCTTCATGGGGAGGAAATGTGCCATCTTCGACAGCCTGTCTACCACAACAAAAATAGTAGAGAAACCCTCGGAGGGGGGCAATTCCACGATGAAGTCTATTGATATCATCTTCCATGGCCTCTCTGGAACAGGTAAGGGTTTTAATAATCCCCAGGCCTTTGTCCTGGTGTTCTTACTCCGAGCACAAGTGTTGCATGAATCCACAAAATTTTTACAGTCACAGGCTAATTGAGGCCACCAGAAGGTGCGCTGTACCAGTTCAGTGGTTTTCAGGACACTGAAATGTCTGGCCAACTTATGATCATGACATAGTTCCATCACAGTCACCCTTAGCTTCTCGGGAACCACGATCTTGTCTCTTCGCCAAAACAGGCCCTCTCTCCAATCTGTTTCGGGGTACGGAAGCATTCCCACCGAGGCCTGTCTTATCCGTGAAACAAGGTCCCCTTGGAGGAGCAGGAAGTTCCCTGAAGGAAGAATCGTATCGGGAGATACGGTCTTCTCTGAATCATAAAACATGCGGGAAAGAGCATCTGACTTTATATTCTTGGAACCGGGCCTGTAAGTTATGTGAAACTGGAATCGTGAGAAAAAAAGTGCCCATCTGGCCTGACGAGGTCTTAATCTTTTGGCTGTTCTCGGGTATTCCAGATTCTTGTGGTCGGTGTAGACCAGAATAGGATGTGCAGCACCCTCCAATAGGTAACGCCATTCCTCCAGAGCCGCCTTGATAGCCAGAAGTTCTCGATCCCCCACATCATAATTTCTTTCCGAAATTGAAAGTTTGCGTGAAAAGAACGCTACTGGATAGAGGTCTGCCTTGGCGCCCTGTCATTGAGAGAGCACCGCTCCCACTGCGATCTCCGAAGCGTCGACCTCCAAGACAAATGGTAGGACAGGGTTAGGGTGTTTCAAAATGGTGGCTGAAGTAAATAGCTTTTTGAGTCTTTCAAAAGCCAACTGGGCTTTGTCAGTCCAAGAGAATCGGGTTCCCTGTTTGGTCAATTCGGTGATTGGAGCGATGATTGCAGAAAAACCTTTAATAAACTTCCGGTAAAAATTGGCAAAGCTAATGAAGCGTTGTACCCCTTTTTTATCTATCGGAGCGGGCCAATCCAGAATAGCAGACACCTTTTGGGGGTCCATCCTAATACCCTCCACTGAGATGACTAGCAGTTTCTCGAGTTTTGCATAGAGGCCGTGTTGCCTAAGCCGGGTTAGGACATTGCAGACATGTCTACGGTGATCGGTTAGTGAAGAGGAGAAGATCAAGATGTCGTCAAGGTATACTATTACATACAGATCCAGGTAATCACGGAAAATATCGTTGACGAAATGTTGGAAGGTTGCGGGAGCGTTGCATAATCCAAATGGCATGACACGGTACTCGAAGTGCCCGAATCGAGTACGGAAGGCCGTCTTCCATTCGTCCCCTTTTCTGATACGGATCAAGTTATAAGCTCCGCGGAGATCTAGTTTCGTGAATATGACTGCGGTTCCTAATCTTTGAAAAAGTTCAGGTACTAAAGGCAAGGGATAACGATTCTTAATGGTGATCTTATTCAACTCCCGGTAATCAATGCAGGGACGTAACAAGTGGTCCTTCTTCTCGACAAAGAAGATGCCGGCACCGGCTGGGGAGGTAGAAGGACGAATGAACCCTTTTTCCAAGTTTTCATCTATGTAAATCTTTAATGTGTCTAACTTCTGCTCAGTTAACGGGAAGATTCTCCCAAATGGAACTTCAGTACCAGGTAACAGTTCTATAGGACAGTCATACGGCCTATGAGGGGGCAAGGTTTCTGCTCCTTTTTTACTGAATACATCCAGGAAGTCCAGATAAGCTTCAGGGATGGACTGACGTAGTTCAGCATCTGAGTCCAAGCACAGGAGTTGGGAGGTCATGTCAGAAGATTGCTGTAAACAATGCTGTTGGCAATACTCAGAGAGAAATTTGACTTCTCCTGTGGCCCAGTTGATACTGGGATTGTGGGCCTGCAGCCACGGCATCCCTAAGATAATAGGGAAGAGAGGAGAAGAGATGGCATCCAGACGCAGAAGCTCCTGATGGTGGGTACCCATGGTGGCCAGCAAGGGGACGGTCTCTTGAGTGACCGGGCCTGAACTAAGGATGGATCCATCCGCTAGATGGACAGCAAGCCCCTGAGCCTTAGGTTGAAGCGGAATACGATGGTTGGCAGCAAAAGTCAAATCGATAAAACAGCTGCATGCGCCGGAATCAATAATTACTGACACTGGAATACTCCCTCCTGAAAGCTGCAGAGTGAAGGAAAGAGCGAGATGAGAACCAAGTTTAGGTAACACAGATGCACACATTGAAGAGGCAGAACGACACTTACGCATCTTGTTGGGGCAGGCTCTCACGTAGTGCCCGGATTCACCGCAGTATAGGCACAGGTTGTGGGTTCGTCTGCGCATCTTTTCCTCTGGAGTAAGCGTAGGCCGGAGCAGACCGAGTTGCATGGGTTCAGGGGGTTCTGGAGTCGAGACAGATGAAGCCGGAGGAAACTGACTGACTGGACTGGGAACCTTGGGTAACATCCAGGTGGGACGAAGGTGGCTGGTAGACCTTTCTGACCGACACTCTCTTAGGCGACGGTCAATCTGGATGGAGAGATCGGTGAGGTCTTTCAGAGACTGAGGTACCCCCACTCGAGCCAACTCGTCCTTGAGTGGGTCAGATAGCCCCATTCTGAACTGATGACGCAGGGCAGCGTCGTTCCAGTCCGTATCGGCGCTCCAACATCTGAAGTCGACTGCATAATTTTCGGCTGCTCTGTGACCCTGTTGCAGAGAGTGCAGTGCAGCTTCAGCAGTCGCTGTCAGTTGGGGATCTTCATATAATTGGGACATGGCCCTGAAGAAATCGTCTAGGCTATCTAGGGAAATAGATTTTTGCTCCAGAAGGCGGTGAGCCCAGGTTTGTGGCTCACCTGTCAGCAGGGAAATAACAAAGCCTACTTTGGTCGCTTCCAGTGAAAACGTGCGGGGTTGCAGAGCAAAGTAGAGTTCGCAGGAATTGCGGAAGGCACGATACTTGCTGCGTTCACCGGCAAATTTCTCGGGAGTGGGTACTCTGGGCTCTGGAGGAAGCATTACTATGGAGGGTGCAGATTAGAATCCAGCAGAAGACGCCCCCTGGGGGTTGGAAGAGGAAGATAAGGCCTGGACTTGTTCCTCCAATCTTGAGTAACCTTCCTGAAGGCTTTTCACGGCCTGGGTAAGTCCTGCCAGGTGTCTACATAGTTCATCCATGGGGGAGGCCCTCTGCCCAGACTCAGTCATGGCTGCCTGATACTGTCAGACTTTTACTTACCAGACTGATGAGTCCGCTTGGGCAGAGGGTAGACTCCCTTACTTATCCGACTCGCGGCCCCTGGTAGAGCAGACAGGAGGCACGAGAGTGCAGAATGGTATGAGAGCCTGCTGAAGAGATCCAGGTACAGGATGAGAGATGATCTTCAGACAACAGGTCAGTTGTCCGTAACACTGGTAACAGGTGCTGAGCAAGACAGGCAGATCGGGACACAAGCAGGGTTCGGCAACAGACTGGCAGCAAGGTACAATAGGAGCAGGCAGAAGCAGAGTCAAACAGGCCAAGGTCAGGTACAGGCAGCAAACAGGAGAATCCAAGGGCAATCCGGGTCGTCAGGAGATCAGGTAAACAGGAAGACAAGACAGGAAACAGGAACTATGGCACAGGAAGCTGATGATCAGGCAGCACTGAACAGAGTGCCTGACAAACTTAAATAGGCTGGCTTGCTCACAGGCACGCCCTCTGGTGGCCAATCCCATGACCAGCAAGGTGAGCTCTCTGACACCACCTAAAGAGCAGGCACTCTGCCAATATGGCTCTTTCATGGAACATCAAAGGTTTGAACGCCCCTGAGAAGCGAACCAGCTTTCTGTCCGAGCTCTGGAGACTTAAAGCACACATAGTCTTCCTTCAAGAGACTCATTTCCAGGCAGACAAAGTCCCAAGGCTTTCTAACAAGCACTTTCCAGTGGCCTACCATAGTCCATCTACCTCCTCTAAATCCAGAGCGACAAGTATTCTGCTATCTAAATCTCTACACTGGCAGTTTCTGGGTGAAGTCCGGGATGGGGAGGGCAGGTTCCTGCTCCTGAAGGGCAAAATAGATTCTCACACATATACCCTTACAAATTACTACTTACCTAAAGCAAACCAAGCTCAAGTCCTGGGGGCTTTCCTAGCAGCGTTGGAGCCTTTCCGCGAGGGTACTCTCATCCTGGGGGGAGACTTTAACCTCACCTTGGATCCGTCTAAGGATTCATCTGTCCAATCGTCCTCCCTAGCTCAGGGTGCAAGACGGGCTCTGAAGGACCTGTTGCATGATCCTCAATTGGTAGACATATGGAGAATTTTCCATCCCCAGGAACGAGATTTCTCCTTCTATTCTTCGACCCACAGATCCTACTCTAGGATTGATTTTTTTCTAATACAACATTCTGCGATTTCCTTAGCCTCCAAAGCAGAGATAGATCAGATAACACTATCCGATCATGCTCCAGTCCTCCTAGAGCTCACTCTCCCACACTTACACCCTAAGACACCATCTTGGCGTCTAAATGAAACACTTCTCAAGGACCCCAAAACAGCTGCAGAGATCAACAAAGAACTTTGATCCTATTTTAAAAACAATACTGGATCCGTGTCTAACCCTCTCTCGGTGTGGTCAGCACACAAATGTTACATTAGAGGGATCTTCATAAAGCTTGGTCATGCGGCCAAGCAACGCCGTGCCAAAACTCTGATGGACCTTTTGACAAAACTTCACATTTTGGAGAGGCAACACAAGGTGCGAACTGATCACACATTGGAAGCAGAACTGCTTCAGACTAGAGAGGCTACCAGAGAGCACTTTCTGTATAAGGCCAAACATGTCCTGCTTAAGGCGCACCGCTCCTTTTATGAGTATGGAGATAAATGTGGGCATTTGTTGGCAAATGCATTGAGAGCAAAACGCACACAATCATACATACCAGCCAAGATTCAAACTACATCAGACCTAGCAGCAGCCTTTCGAGAATTTTATTCAAAGCTTTACAATTTGGACGCGGCACAGGCCACTGGATCTTTGGCCCCCTCCCTATCAAACATACGGGAATATCTTCAAGAGGCCAAACTTCCCTCTCTCACGGAAGCCGAACGGGAACTACTCTCCCAACCACTTAACGTAGATGAGCTCGCAGACGCCATAGCAGACACACAGCTGGGGAAGGCCCCTGGGCCTGATGGCTTCACCCTACTATATTACAAGACATTTCAGACACAGCTAGCACCCCAATTCATCACAGCATTCAATGCCATACTAGAAGGGCATAAAGTCCCCCCTGACATGCTACAAGCTTCTATGTCTGTACTCCTTAAGCCCGGAAAGGACCCGTTGCTATGCTCCAGCATGAAGTGAAGTGAGAGATAACACTATCCAACAATAAACATTATAGAGAAGGCAAAATGATCCAACACCCCTCTTTTACTCCTATCCACTGACGCAGAGAAGGCTTTTGATAGGGTGGACTGGGGGTTTCTCCAGGAAGCACTCTGTTCTTTTGGCATGCCGAAGCCCATCCTAGACTGGATCTCTGCCCTCTATTCTAATCCCACAGCCACGGTATGGGTGAATGGGATAGAATCTGACATCTTTGCGATCTCCAACGGGACTAGGCAGGGATGCCCACTTTCCCCTTTACTGTTTGTCCTTTCCCTGGAACCATTTCTTCGCCATGTGAAAGATAATCCTAATATCAGCGGGGTCCATTCTGACCACTATCAACACAAAGTAGCGGCATACGCTGACAATCTTTTTTATTTTTTATCACCAAACCTATAACCTCCCTGCCTTCGTTGCTACAAAAGTTGAAACGATATGGCAATCTTTCCAACGTCAAAGTTAACCTCCAAAAGTCAGAAGCCCTGAATATTTACATACCAGACAACACACTGTCAGGTTTGTGACCCTTTTTTCCCATTTAAATGGGCCAGCCGTTCTATTCAATACTTGGGTACCAGAATTCCTGCAAATCCAAAAGATATCTTTGCCCTGAATTTTCGTCCCTTCCTAGCGACGCTTAGTACAGACCTTAAGAAATGGGATCCCCTTGCTCTATCTTGGTTTGGCCGGTGTAATGTACTGAAGATGAACGCAATGCCTCGGCTCCTATATTTGCTGCAAGCCTTACCTGTCAAATTATCGCAAACTTTCTTTCACGAAGTTCGCTCAAGGTTTATTAAGTTCCTATGGTGGGATAGACACCCACGAATGGGTAGGGCGTTGCTGCTTAAGCCGAAGCTGAGGGGAGGCATTGGATTCCCAGACCCTGCTCTTTATTATACTGCAACGCACATGACACGAGTAATTGACTGGTGTCGTCATAGGGAATGGAAACTCTGGGTAATGTTAGAACAGGAGATGGACCGGGTCCCGTTGGCTGGCCTACCTTGGGCGGGTAAACATCTTGACCCCCACATAACCACTCACCCGCTGATTGTCCCTTCTCTGGTAGAGATGGATAGATTCTTTCGTCTTTCTTCCTTGCCTAATTTCCCTTCTCCCATGACCCCAATCAAAGGACATCCCAAATTCCCCCCGGGCGTGTCAGACCCAGCCTTTACTGGGCAAGCCCCGAAAGGGCTCCTGCGTGCGTCTCAATTCCTGGGACCCACGGGTTGGATCCCTACAGGGTCCGTGACATCAGGACAAGCACCCATCACATTGGATAGTTGGAGAGCAGGGCAACTCTCCCACTTTCTCGGCTCGCTACCCAGATATAGGTTTTTTTCTAGACAACTTCATTCCTGTGAGGAAATATGTCTAGGTGATGGCCCAATCCGAGGTTCCCTTTCTAGATCTTACAAACCTTTGTTGGACATGCATGCTACCACAGACCCCCCCTTCCTAGCTAAGTGGGAAAGGGACCTACAAATCACATTTACTACTCCACAGAAGGAACGCATACTCTTCTTCGCTCATAAATCGTCACTTTGCAGCAAATATCAAGAAATCTCCTATAAGTTGACCACACGCTGGTACCGCATGCCGGCCGTATTGGCCAAAATATTTCCCAACCAATCTGATCGCTGCTGGCGATGTGAGCAACAAACTGGCACTATCCTACACATCTTCTGGGAGTGCCCCAAACTACAAACTTTCTGGCAACCTGTCCTCCGCAGCATCCACAAATTCACAGATATTTCCTTAAACAATGACCCTGCTGCTGTGCTCCTCAACCTCACTCCCATGTCAAGAAAGCGATATCATAAATCTCTTCTTAAACACCTACTCAGCACTGCTAGAGCTTGCATCCCAAGTCAATGGAAGCAACAGTCTGCTCCGACTGTGGCCCAATGGTTCGCAAGGGTCAATGATATCGAACGAATGGAGGACCTCACTGCTACAATCCAGGACAAATCCGAGGAACATAAGACCAGGTGGTTTTATTGGACCCAGTTTTGCTTCTCGGGGGAATACCTCCACGAGACATAGCCAGGCCACGTTGAATATCAGAGGCTCTTGTTCCTATTCATGGCCGCCAGTTGGCCTGGGGAGTTGAGGGCATTCCTGGCTCTCTAGGTGGACTTCTAACTCTCCCCCCTCCCACTCTTCCACCATACCACCCTCCTTCTTTCTCTCTTCTCCATTCCCCCTTCTTACTCTCTCTTCTTCTCTTTATTCTCCTTTATTCACTTCCTCTATTTTTAATCCAAAAAACTTGGTATGATTCAACCTCAGTCGGTCACCCAGCAGCACCCTTCCCCTATGTACAGATACTCAATTTCTCCTTGGATACTAGGGAGAATCCATAGAGCATCATAATTGATCAGATCCACCATCAAGGCGAAGCCCTAGTCCTATACCCCCAGGGTATCCGAGTATCTTGTATGCTTACTGAACTGTCTCTGTTATGTAATCTTGAGTTTACTTATCTTTTGTTCAGATACCACTACCTGATGTCCATGTGTAGGCTACTTTGTTTACACTACATATTCTGTGAAGTTATCGTTTCATTGTATGTCGCATACCACTAAATAAAGAAAAAAAGAAGCCCATTAAAGTCTATGGGACTCGAACGTTCGAAATCAAAAGGCTAATATGCAAGTTATTGTCCTAAAAAGGGTTTGGGGACCTGGGTCCTGCCCCAGGGGACATGTATCAATGCAAAAAAGTTTTAAAAAATACTGATTTTTCGGGAGCAGTGATTTTAATGATGCTTAAAGTGAAAAAAAAGTGAAATATTCCTTTAAATATCGTACCGGGGGGGTGTCTATAGTATGCCTGTAAAGTGGCCTGTAAAGCCCGGACATGTTTCCAATGCTTAGAACAGTCCCTGCACAAAATGACATTTTTAAAGGAATAAAAGTCATTTAAAACTGCTTGCGGCTTTAATGTAATGTTGGGTCCCGGCAATATGGATGAAAATCAGTGAGACAAATGGCATGGGTACCCCCCACCCCCCCAGTCCATTACCAGGTCCTTTGGGTCTTGTATGGATATTAAGGGGAACCCCGCACCCAAATTAAAAGGAAAGGCGTGGGGCCCTCAGGCCCTATATACTCTGAACAGCAGTATACATGCGGTGCAAACAAGACAGGGACTGTAGGTTTGTTGTTAAGTAGAATCTGTTTGTAATTTTGAACTGGTACATTTTTAAAGTGTAGCTAAAGCCAAAAAATCTATTTTTAAGCTTTTTGGAAAACATAGAGAAGGGTTATCACCCCTGTAACATTTGTTTTGCTGTCTGTGCACCTCTTCAGAAAATTTCACCTCACTTTCTGTCCCAATGACAAATGTTTTTTTGAAAATGTGGGGTTTTTAGTGAAACAAGGATTGATGATAAAGCATCAGTGAAGAGGAGACAAGTTTTTCCCATATTAACTCTTACAGGAGAGAATTTTTCTTCCTAGGGGTAGATTTCATCTCACTTCCTGTTGTCTCCTACCATTTGGGTCTGGTGTACGGACCATTTTTGCCATCATAGTACTCCCTCCTCAATATGGCCACCATCTCCACCATTTCTTCAAAGGCCATGTTGGTGGCCTTATGTCTCCTCCTGGATCTGGATGTTTGGGGTTCCGGGCTTTCCTCTGCGTTAGTTCCTGAGAATGTCTCCGCCTTCTTTAACTATATACTCCCACTGCGCAACGAAGAAAGAAAGGGGCGGGGAAACTTCATCATAAAGAACGTCAGGGGCGGGCGATGCAGGCGGAGCATGACACATGCGCAGTGTATATAAAGCTAGTGTGCTGGCCTACGTATGTCTGAACGGAAGTAGCAAGCGTCATAAATGAAGGTAAGATTTAAATGTGTGTGTGCCCTATATTGGGGTAAAGATAATACTGGGAGTTTGGACTGACATTACTGTTTTTCTCTTGTGTATTGTATTTCAGAAAAAATGAATCCCTTTTAAGGAGGAAGATTTTTTGAGTCATTTTATTGACCTATATGAAGCTAACCGAAACCTATGGGAGGTCAAGCACCCTTTGAATTTCAATAAGCAAGCAACACTGGGGATACTTCTGGAATTTGTAAAGACTGGAGTCCCCCAGGCAGACATTAGCTTAGTGGACAATAAAATTGGGATCTTGTGGAATATGTACAGGCGGGAGCACAAGAAGATACAGGAGTCCCTCAAATCAGGAGCAGCAGCAGACAAGGTTTATGTCCCCAAGTTGTGGTACTACCCAAAACTGCGTTTTCTGGATGACCAGACAGAAGCCAGGCAATCGCTTTCGACCCTTCCCTCCACCCTTCCCTCCACCCCAGCTGAGGCGTCCCAGCAAGAACGGGGCCCTTTCATCCTTGAAGAAGTGGATGTGCCCAGTGGGAGCCAGGTATACTTTTTGTTTTGTAATTATTGATTGTCTGAATCTTAATAATGTTAACTAAAATGTTTGATTTGCTTTCATTTCAAATATTATTATGTATAGAGAAAAAAGGTGGTGGTGGGTGAAATGTCCTAATAGATACGGCACCTCATCCCTAAGCAGATATATAAAATAGGGCAGGGAGAGGGGGATTATAGCGGTGCCAGAAACAATTTAGAACACAATTAATGATAAAAAGTATAAATTCTTTATTGATATACAATATTAAAAGCTATATATATAGGAAATACATATACATTGAATGTTTATAAAAACGAGCAAGGAACACTTTACAGTTAATATATTGACCGACACCAAAGAAGTTGAAAGGTAGTCGATGGTCAAGTCATCCCTACTAATTTCGCCAATACATTGGCTTCATCAGGGAAATAGACAAGTAGAGATTAAAAGAAAAACACTAGAAAAGAAAAGGAAAGAAAATGAATCATATAGCACAAATATCATAATTCATATTTAGTGAGCAGTTAGACTACAGGGGAATCACAATTTGGTCTGACCTAGACTTTTAATTTCCCGGGACCGGGAACACGAGCAAGTATAGAGTTCCTGGAGGAAGACTGCAGAGCCAGATCTGGGGGTGCAGGAGTCTTGGAACTGGCTGAGGACCTGATGCTGTGTGGAGTAAGCAAATCTGTAAACAAGCAGAGGGTCAAACACTGGTGACAGGCAAGGCAAGTCTGTTTAAGCAGGCCGAGGGTCAAACACTGGTGGCAGGCAGGGCAAGTCTGTTAAACAGGCCGAGGGTCAAACACTGGAGGCAGGCAAGGCAAAGTCCGTTAAACAGGCCGAGGGTCAAACACTGGAGGCAGGCAAGGCAAAGTCCATTAAACAGGCCGAGGGTCAATCCAGGAGAGAAGCAGCGTGGTGGGAACAGCCCAGGTCACAACAGGAAATCAGGTAAGTTTAAACAGGAAGCAGGAACCAACAGGAGCAGACGATAAACCAGCAACCCGTCTGGGCACTGGAGCCATTTTAAATAGCCCCGCCAGAGCGTCACAACGGGCGCGCGCACTCATGTGCTATCGCACACACGAGTGCGCCGCTCCATCGGACGTGCGTGCGCCGGAGTGCAAATCCACCGCGCACGCGCACAGGACCATGGCGGATGCGGCTGGAAAAGACCCTTCTCTGACAGCTTATAATTACTAGGGATGAATTGAAGGTTTTTTTCAGAACCTAGGTTTAGACCAAACTTTGGCTGTTTGAGAATTCAGATTAAAGCTTGAAGTCTAGCCTGTCCGGCCCCCTGTTTGGGACGTCATATATAGAAGTGGTATATGTACCTCCTGCTATTACTGGTTCCAGTGGAAGCAACTGGCTATATTTGGTCAATGATACCATTACTATCCTTTTCCCTTATATACAGTAGCTAATTCCAGTTTTTCAGACCTGTCATTCAGCCAGTACAGCAAGGTTTGGTCGAGTGCACTGGGTCATTTGTTTTCTTTTTCTGGCGAGTCATCAGGCAGTAGGCATCATGATTGATGATGGATTTACAATGAGGGACTTTTTTTGGATTTCAACATTAGGACAAGGTGTGTTGCTGGGGAGGCTGCCAAGGCAAGCCTCTATGTTAAGGGCATGTGGCCTGATATGTTTTAAGTGAGGGGGCCTTCACAGGCAGTATTAGGGCACCCCTATAACTGAAAGAAATTGCAAATTTTTTACCTCTAGCCGACCAGCCACTGCAGTTATACTGGGGCAGGTTCGCAGGGTTGCGCAAATCACCGTAGCTATATGTCGCTCCTTTGAGACGTCATAGCAGGCGTGCCCGCCGCAAGTCCCCTGAGCCAATGCACATGCCAGATCTGCCGAGCACCCTCAATCACTTGTGACAGAACGAGAAGGGGGATGTGTGTGTGTATAATATAAAACAAAATAAGTGCAGCGCATTGATATTTAAGACAATAAATGAAGAAAAAGTCCCCAAGAATTCAATTCAAGCAGATGAAATCTGTCAGATCAGATCTATATATCAATGGTCAAAGGAGATACAATCCCAGTGTGATATATTCGCTTACCAGATTCTGTGGACCCCTGCACGGCAGAGGTCAAACTCACGTGTTACCCCTCAGGGATGTAGGTATCCTGGAAGCTGTCACTGGAGCCGAATCCTAATGTCCACACACAGGCACAAGTCTCCACAAGAAAGGGCCCCCATGCACTATAGGAATCTGGAGCGGGATATCCTCACAAGTATCTCCCCGGTATCAATCAATAAAAAACAGAGAGAAAGAAAGCTTCTCTAAGAGTAGTCCGTTTATTCAGCTAAAAAATGTGGTAACAACCACGAATGAGAAGGCGCTCACTGGCGCTGAACATCAGTATCACAGTATACAGTCGGGCTGCGGTGCACGAGCAGACCCGACAGACAGGCGGAGGCAGCGGGTGACGTCCGTGGTTAAGCTCCTCCCCCCGTACGCGGCGTTACGTCCTATTGGACTTCGTCAGCGAGGGGTGGAGCCTGACGTACACCCTTTGCAATTATATATTACGTATACGGTGTCCTCACAGGGTCACAGGTACCAGGAAGCAGAAAAGCTTCCTTAGCAACTGTGCCCTAGATACAGCGCGTCTATTGGGGGACAACAACGTTACATAGATAAATCTATGCTATAAGATAAAATTATAATTGATCACTGGATAAAAATACCCGATGCTTTATATTCTAAAATAAGCAAACGGCTCTTAACAGTAATGTATGGTATAAAGACATGATAAAACATCTTATATATCCTCATACAAAAAGCAGGGCGGACATCATCCAATCATAAAATACTATAAAGAAGTCTCCCGCTGTCTCCTCTGTTTACATAAATCATCCTTAATAAAAAATACTCTAAAACCAATAAAAAAAGGGGGCACATAACACTTAAAGTTACAGCGTATAGAATAATGATACAATAAAAAATCACACTATGCATAAAAATGACAAAACTCAAAAATTATAATTTTTAACATGTAATACGACTATTTATTAGAAATAAAACAATTAAGATCAAATTCCACGTTCAATCCATTAGGGAATAGTACCTGGGTCTCATGAATCCACATGGATTCCCGCTGGCTTAACTGTCTAATATAGTTACCCCCCCGCCAATGTGGATTAACTCTTTCAATACCCCAAAATTTTAAGTGTCTAGGATTGCGGTCATGACATCTTCTAAAATGTTTGGAGACACTATGAGTAATGAGTCCTTTTTTAATGTTGTTCACATGCTCCGCGATGCGGACTCCCATAGGTCTGGAGGTCCTCCCTACGTATTGGAGCCCGCACTCGCATTCCAGCATGTACACAACCCCCACCGTGTTGCACGTGATGAATTGTTTGATACTATATTGCTTATTGGTGGTAGACACTATGAACTCTTTCTTTCTTTTCATATTCCCCTTGCATTGTTTACAGGCCGGACACCTACCACATGCATAAAAACCTGTAAACAGATTGCAAATCCTATTTTCTTCCTTGAATGTTGGGGGATCCACAACACTGGGTGCCAGAATATTTCTTAGTGTTGTTGGTTTCCGATATACAAATTTTGGATGGGGAGGCAATGCTGGGCCCAACACGTTGTCTCTTTTAAGAATTTCCCAGTGTTTAGAAATTATTCTCTCGAACTTTTTATATTGGACGTTATAATCCAGGATAATTTTATACTCAAAATTATCGTGAGATGAGTTGGAGTTAATAGGTTTTTGAGCAATAAGAGAAGTGCGTTGTAAACCACCCACACTAGCCAGATCACTTCTAATCTGCTCCTCCTTATAACCCTTCTGCAAGAAGCGGTTCGCTAGAATCTCAGCTTGGGTAAAATAGTCGGAGTCAAGAGTACAGTTTCTCCTCAACCGGATAAACTGTCCTCTGGGAATATTATACAGCCAGGAATGGTGGTGACAGCTGTCCAGCGGTATAAAACCATTCCTGTCCGTGGGTTTAAAATAGTTTTTTGTGGCATACTTGTCCCCCTGCTTGAATATTTCAAGATCTAGGAAAGAAATGCTCGTGGGATCTGCATTCCAGGACAAGTGGATCCCCTTATTATTGCCGTTGAGTAAACACACACATCCCGGTTCTCTCAGGGGAGAGGAGACAGATCGTGTGTTCCTAACACCAATTGGTCTCCCATCCCCCCTACAGTTAGAACACACCTAGGAAACACGGATAACCCCTTGATCACCCCCTAGTGTTAACCCCTTCGCTGCCAGTAACATTTTATACAGTAGTCAGTGACTATTTTTAGCTCTGATCGCTGTATAAATGTCAATGGTCTCAAAATAGTGTCAAAAGTGTCCAATCTGTCTGCTGCAATGTCACAGTCCTGATAAAAATCTCAGATGGCCACCATTACTAGTAAAAAACCCCAAAATAATAAAAATGACATAAATCTATCCCCTATTTTGTAGACGCTATAACGTTTGCGCAAACCAATATACGCTTATTGCAATTTTTTTTACCAAAAATATGTAGAAGAATATATATCAGCATAAATTGATGAAAAAATTTGTTTTTTTTTTTATTTTTTGGGGGATATTTATTATAGTAAAAAGTACAAAATATTGTCGCTCTTTTTTTGTTTATAGTGCAAAAAATAAAAACTGCAAAGGTGTTCAAATACCACCAAAATAAATATCTATTTGTGGGAAACAAAGGACATAAATTTTGTTTGGGTACAATGTCGCACGACCACGCAATTGTCAGTTAAAGTGATGAAGTTGTCACAAAAAATGGTCTAGTCGGGAAGGGGGCAAATCCTTCCGGGCGGAAGTGGTTAATGTGTATCTTTAAGCATTTAAAAAAAAAAATCACTGCTACTGATCTAATGTCATTTAAATCATTGGTACATGGTCCCCAGTGTAGTGTTCCCCATGCGATTTTTTGACACTACAAACAAATGGCCACTGCCCCCACTTATAACTGGCCATAGTGGCAAGGAGCACATGAAAGGGCAATGCAAGTAAAAAAAAAAACAAATAAAGTTCCCAGTCAGCCAGCCTGCAACCAACCGAATTAACCTGTCTAACAGTTTGCGTTAAAAACAGGGGTTTAGTTTGCACACATTTGCAAAAAGCCTGCGTATGCTGCATAGGCCGCGACAAGGCACCCCATTAAAGAGGTTGTAAATAGAGATGAGCCGTAACCCCCCCAGGTTTGGTTTGCAGCAGAACATGCAAACAGGCAAAAAATTTGTGCGAACACCATTAAAGTTTATGGGACGCGAATGTGAAAAATCAAAAGTGGTAATTTCATAGGCTTATATGCAAGTTATTGCTATAAAACGAGTTTGGGGACCCAGGTCCTGCCCCAGGGGACAAGTATCAATGCAAAAAAAGTTTTAAAAAACACCACTTTCTTAGGAGCAGTGCTTTTAATAATGCTTAAAGTGAAACAATAAAAATGAAATGTTGCTTTAAATATCGTGCCTGGGGGGGTCTCCTTAGTATGCCTGTAAAGTGGTGCAGTTTTTCAGTGTTTTGTTTAGAACAATATTGCAGCAAAATTACATTTCTAAAGGAAAAAAGTCATTTAAAACTGATTGCGGCTGTAATGAATTGTCGGGTCTCGGCAATATAGATAAAACTCATTGAAAAAAATGGCATGAGTTCCCCCCACTCCATTATCAGGGCCTTTGGGTCTGGTATGAATATTAAGGGGAACCCCAAACCTTTTTTTTTTTTTAAATTGCGTAGGGATCCCCCAGACCCTTATCCGAGCATGCAACCTGGCAGGCCACAGGAAAAGAGGCCACATGGCCGTACCAGGCTACATGCCCTCAACATGGGGAGGGTGCTTTGGAGTAGCCCCCCAAAGCACCTTGTCCCCATGTTGATGGGGACAAGGGTCTCATCCCCACAACCCTTGCCCGGTGGTTGTGGGGGTATGAGGGTGGGGGGCTTATCGGAATCTGGAAGCCCTCTTTAACAAGGGGACCCCCAGATCCCAGCCCCCTCTATGTGAATTGGTAATGGGTACATGGTACCCCTACCATTTCACCAAAAAAGTGTCAAAAATAGTAAAAAAGACAGGAGACACTTTGAGACAAGTCCTTTATTAAAAAATAAAAAAATAAAAATGTCCAGAGATGTCCATTCAACTTCTATCATGCCACCCGATGAACCAAAAAAAGAAAAAAAAAACGCAACAGCTCCACCTCCATAGGAAGCTCCCACCGAGTGACGCTTCTCCTTGCTTTGATGCTGTTATATAGCTAAGGGTGGGGCCACTCTGTGATGTAAACGGGTGACCCCGTCTTCCTCTGATGTCACGAGGCATCAGGGGGGTCACTCGTTTACATCACCGAGTGGCCCCGCCCTCAGCTATATAACAGCTGTCAAAGTGAGAAGAAGTGTTACTCCGCGGGACCCTCCCCTGGAGGCGGAGCTGTTGCATTTTTTTTTCTTTTTTTGGTTCATCGGGCGGCATGATAGAAGATGAATGGACATCAGTGGGCATTTTTATTTTTTAATTTTTACTAAAGGACTTGTCCCAAAGTGTCTCCTGTCTTTTTTACTATTTTTGACACTGTTTTTGGTGAAATGATAGGGGTATAATGTAACCATTACCAATTCACATGGGGGGCCTGATCTGGGGGTCCCCTTGTTAAAGGGGGCTTCCAGATTCCGATAAGCCCCCTGCCTGCACAACTCCACAACCACCGGGTAAGGGTTGTGGGGATGAGGCCCTTGTCCCCATCAACATGGGGACAAGGTGCTTTGGGGGGCTACTCCAAAGCACCCTCCCCATGTTGAGGGCATGTGGCCTGGTACGGTTCAGGAGAGGGGCGCTCTCTCATCCCCCTTCTTTTTCTGTGGCCTGCTAGGTTGTGTGCTTGGATAAGGGTCTGGTATGGATTTAGGGGGGACCCCCACACAATTTTTTTAATTTTGGTTCGGGGTTCCCTTTAATATTTATACCAGACCCAAAGGGCCTGGTAATGGACTGGGGGCGGGACCCATGGCGTTTTTTTTCAATGAGTTTTATCTATATTGCAGAGAACCGACAATTCATTACAGCCATGATCAGTTTTAAATGACTTTTTTGTTTAGAAATTTAATTTTGCTGTGCACAGTAGGGATGAGCCGAACACCCCCCGGTTTGGTTCGCACCAGAAGCTGTGAACGGACTGAAAATTCGCACTAACGTTAGAACCCCATTGACGTCTATGGGACTCGAACGTTCGAAATCAAAAGTGCTCATTTTAAAGGCTAATTACTGAAAGTAATAAAAAAGTGAAATATTCCTCTAACCACTTCAATACCAGGCACTTAGACACCTTCCCGCCCAGACCAATTTTCAGCTTTCAGCGCTGTTGCAACTTGAATGACGATTGCGCGGTCATGCTACACTGTACCCAAACAAATTTTTTATCATTTTGTTCCCACAAATAGAGCTTTCTTTTGGTGGTATTTGATCACCTCTGCGGTTTTTATTTTTTGCGCAACAAATAAAAAAAGACCGAAAATTTTGAAAAAAAACAAGTTTTTCTTTGTTTCTGTTAAAACTTTTTTGTAAATAAGTACGTTTTCTTCTTCAATGATGGGCACTGATATGGCTGCACTGACGGGCACTGATACGGCAGCACTGATGGGCACAGATGAGGTGGCACCAATGAGGTGACACTGATGAGGTGGCACTGATAGGTGGCACTGATGGGCACTGATAGGTGGCACTGGTATGTGGCACAGATGGGCACTCATAGGTTGCACAGATGGGCACTTATAGGCGGCACTGATGGGCACTCATAGGTGGCATTGATGGGCACTCATAGGTGGCATTGATGGTTACTTATGGGTGACACTGATAGTTGGCACAGATGGGCATGGATGGGCACTGATAGATGGGCACTGATGGGCACGGATGGGCACTGACAGGTGGCATGAATGGACACTGATGGGTGGCACTGATGGCACTGCTTGTTTGCAGTGATGCCCCTAAGGGTGGCATTGCTGGGCATCACTGCAACATAATGGTGCCAATCAGTGCCCATTTGTGGGCACTGATTGGCACAGATTTGGCACACTGGGCACATGTGGATGGCCATGGGGTACATACCTGGCCATCTACATGTTGCCCCTTCCCTGGTGGTCCTAGTGGCGATCCTTGGTGGTCCAGTGTGGTGATCTGCGGGGGGGCTGCACTGATAAACAATCAGCGCAGACCCCCCCTGCCAGGAGAGCCGCCGATCAGCTCTCCTCTACACGCGTCTGTCAGACGCGAGTGAGGAAGAGCCGATCAACGGCTCTTCCTATTGACAGCGTGATCAGCCGTGATTGGACACGGCTGATCACGTGGTAAAGAGCCTCCGCCGGAGGCTCTTTACCAAGATCTGTGTAGCGGTGTGTCAGACTGACACACCGCTCCACCGATCGCCGCGATGCGCGCCCCCGGGGGCGCTGCAGTCAGGATAACAGAACCACTTCCCGGACGTCAATCCGCTATAGGGCGGGCGGGAAGTGGCTAAATATCGTACCTGGGGGGTGTCTATAGTATGCCTGTAAAGTGGCGCGTGTTTCCCGTGCTTACAACAGTCCCTGCACAAAATGTCATTTATAAAGGAAAAAAAGTCATTTAAAACTGCTTGCGGCTTTAATGTAATGTCAGCAATATGGATGAAAATCAGTGAGACAAACGGCATGGGTACCCCCCAGTCCATTACCAGGCCCTTTGGGTCTTGTATGGATATTAAGGGGAACCCCGAACCCAAATTAAAAAAGGAAACAGCAGTATACAGGCTCTGTACTCTGAACAGCAGTATACAGGCGGTGCAAACAAGACAGGGACTGTAGGTTTGTTGTTAAGTAGAATCTGTTTGTAATTTTGAACTGGTACATTTTTAACGTGTTTAGCTCCAACCAAAAAAATCTATTTTAAGCTTTTTGGAAAACATAGGGAAGGGTTATCACCCCTGTGACATTTGTTTTGCTGTCTGTGCTGCTCTTCAGAAGATTTCACCTCACTTTTTGTTCCAATGACAAACGTTTTTTGAAAATTTGGGTTTTTTTGTGAAACAAGGATTGGTGATAAAGCATCAGTGGAAAGGAGAAATGTTTTTCCCATATTAACTCTTACAGGAGAGAATTTCCCTTCCTAGGTGTAGATTTCATCTCACTTCCTGTTGTCTCCTTCCGTTTGCAAATAGGAGTCGTTTGTAAGTTGGATGTTTAGGCCTGCCCTATATACTCAGCAGAAATTTGGGCCTTAGGTGTTGTTGTGGCCACAACACTGTAAGCCCTCACAGGGCCCTGCTGTGAAATATGAGATCAAGAATTGTAATTACATGCCCCTGTTGAACAGGGGCAGAAAAATTGGGCCTTTGGTGGTGCTGGTGCCACAACACTAATGCCCCGTACACACGGTCAGATTTTCCGATGGAAAATGTCTGATCGGAGCATGTT
This sequence comes from Aquarana catesbeiana, assembly GCF_042186555.1. Taxonomy (NCBI): domain Eukaryota; kingdom Metazoa; phylum Chordata; class Amphibia; order Anura; family Ranidae; genus Aquarana; species Aquarana catesbeiana. The sequence continues at coordinate 413,610,170 of NC_133324.1, forward strand.
GTCGGAAATTCTGACTGTGTGTGGGCTCCATCGGACATTTTCCATCGGATTTTCCGACACACAAAGTTGGAGAGCAGGAGATAAAATATTCCGACAACAAAATCCGATCGCGTCAATTCCGACCGTGTGTGGCCTGTTCCGACGCACAAAGTGCCACGCATGCTCAGAAGACATTCCAAGACGGAACAGCTTGTTCTGGTAAACTTAGCGTTCGCAATGGATACAGCACTTTCGTCACGCTGCAATGTTAAAAATGGTTTAATACAGCGCACTCTCTTCTTCTTTATAATGTGACAAGAATTAAGTCGTTTTGCTGCTCATATTCACACACACTTCTCACAAAGTTTTATTTTTGTTTTTTTATTGGTATTCCCTGAATATATTGTTTTTAGTTGTCACATCTGACATAATTTTTTTTTTTTTTAATTTAATTTTTTTGGGGATTTTAAGCCTTTTTTTTTTATTTAATGTTTGTATTTTTTCAAAGGCTGATCTTTGTTCAATGTTATTTTTATTTTTACTCCAGAATATTTTTGTGTGTGTTTTGTGTGTCAAGTTACCCCAACACCATTGATATCTTTTATTATTTAATCTCCAGGAGATTGTTTGTTGTTGGTGTCCCTTGTTCATTTCACATTGTATATTTGAAATGTACCTGAATCCTCACAAAAAAACTGTCATTTTTTAAGTAAAACACATAGGAGAGTATAATTCAAAACAAAAATCCTTTATTAAGGGATCATAACCAAACAAAGAGGAAGGCAACACTGGATCAACATGAGAAATTAGCGAAGGCTGGGACCCCCACGGCAGACATCAATTCTTGAACATCAAAATTGGTGGCCTGAGGAGTCCATATGTAAGGGAGTTCAGTCTGGTCCAGAATTCGCAGAGATCCGGATAGCAGCAGATGACATCTGTGTCCCCAGGCTGTGGTACCACAAGAGGCTGCATTTTTTGGCCGACCAGACTGGATCCAGGGTCCTCACTTTCTGGTCTTCCTTCCACGCTTCCTTCCCGGCTGTGGCTGTGCTGTTGGAGATGTGGCAGGAGGAGGAGTAGGACCTGGAGGAGGACTGGGAGGACCTGGAGGAGAAGGAGGAGGAGGACCTGCAGGAGGAGGAGGAGGACCATCGCGAAGGTGTGTCTGAGCTGTAGTTTGGGCCCTCATACCTTTGTTAAGAGCCTCCAATATGAGGGACTCACACATGACTTGTTGGCCCTCCTCCATCCTCTGCATTTTTTATGCAATGACGGCAGCAATGTCCTCCTCCACGGTCTGTCGTGCTCCCAGGACCTCTGTAGCCCTCCAAAAGAGTCCTCTGGTAGCCTCCTCTAGGGCACTCCTCCTACTGCCACTTTTTATTTTCAGGGGGGGTGGAGGGACCTGCAGATCAGCCAGCCGGCTCGGCCCGGCCACCTCCTGGCTGCGACTTCCCTGTGTATGAAAAAGGGACATGGTTTTAGTTTTTGCTTCATCAATCACAATCCTAAATTAGTACTCCCAACTAACATCTAGTTAACATCATTGATTGGACAACCAGCAATATTTAGAGGAATGCTATACCTGGCTCAATCTGGGCTCCTCCACATGTTGCCTGGAAGGCCCAGGTTGGGCGTCAGAAGCCTCAGCCGGGGGGAAGGAAGTGTGGAAGGAAGACTGGAGAGGGATGGCCTGGGTTCAGTCTGGCCTGCCAGAAAATGCAGCCTGTCATAGTACAACATCCTAGGGACATAGATGTCATCTGCTGCTCCTGATCTCTGCGAATCCAGGACTTTCTTGCGCTCCCTTAGATATGTGCTCCTCAGGCCACCAATGAAGATCTTTAAATAGATGATGTCTGCCGTGGGGATCACCTGCTTCGAAATTTCACACAATTGCACCAGTGCTGCCTTCCTCTTTGCTTGGTTCTTGTAATGGGGGTGTTTAATCTCCCACAGACATGGCAGCTCCCTTAAGATATCTATGAATACTGACATGAAGTCATTGTCTTTCAGTAGCATATCCATGTTCACTGCAAGACACAAGACAAAGCCTAATGTCAGACAAAACTCTCCTAATCTTGTTACAATATAGGCCTCAATGTAGAAGCAATATAGGCACAAGTTTGTCTCTTACCTACGTTCTTACGATTGGCGTGTCCAATGCTCCTTCCTCCGCTCACAGATCGTACGTAATACGCACGCGTGTTACACTTTATACACACTGCGCATGCGTGTAACTCTGCCCGCCCCTGACATTCTTTCTAGTCTATTCCCCGCCCCTTTTCGTTCAGCGCAGTGGGGGAAGAGCACATGGCGGAGTCACAGCAGGTGCGTGATAATTGCAGGAACGAGGAGGAGGAAAGCCCGGATCTGGACATGTCCCGATCCAGAAGGAGACGATTTAAGGCCACAAATATGTCCTTTGGGGAGATGTTGGAGATGGTCGACATCATGAAGAAGTCCGACTATGATGGAAAGTATGGGCCTTACCCCAACCCCAACATCAGAAAGGCAAAGATCATGGCGAAAGTGGTCAAAAGTCTTCACAAGAATTTCGGGGTACGACGATCGAAAGATCAGCTCAGGAAGCGGTGGTCGGACCTGAAGTTAAGAGAGCCAGAGGAGTACCGAAAAATCCGGAGAGTGCTGCAAAAAAGTAAGTAGTTGTGCTGTGTTCCTATTCTTTCTGTCTTTATTCCATTCGTGCTGCTCCATATGCTTTTCTTAATTGTAACGTTTAAAAGGGCAACTTTAATGTTCATGGGCCCATTATTCGTTCGTATCAAACATTTTTCTTTCGGCCTCTAAAACACCATTGTTTAGGCCATATGCATTTTCCCACATTTTTTTTGGGCCTACTTGGATGCCAAATATTTGTTTGTGTAGATGGGTTTGTTACTAGAATGAAATGCAAACTAGATTCTGTGTAAGGAGAGGACACTCAGCAGCTGTTTTCACATCTGGACTCTGGAGCACTAGTGTGGGACCCCAGAACACCATTTTTATTAGGGGGGCCACACAGGTGCTCCATTGTATACTATAGGGGGGTCTCCATCTGTGAAGCTTGTACTAAACAGGTAAAGTATTGCAGCTTGACAAAGGACAATAAAAAAAAGACATCTTGGAACTCGGCTAAAATTGACAATTGTACCCCACTTCCAAGCAATGTTTCCTATTTATAGTTCTGCCATCAAATATCTGTGTGCTAATTATACCATTTTTGTTTTACATAGGGGATAAAAGACTCGGAGGACACCCCTCATCCGAGGAGACCACAGACCCCCCACCTATGGAAGAAGGTGAAATACCCCCAACCCAAGAAGAGCAGGAGGAAGAAGAAGATGTGGTGGAAATTGGCACCACAACCGGTGAGTGTCTGCGACCACAGACTCAGGTAAGAGATGGATGCCGGCAGATTTTTGATACCTGTTTTTGTTTTGTTTCTCTCTTTTTAGGTGATCGTGATCCAGATCCTTTCACATCAGAAAGTGCCCAGATCCTGATCTGGGAGATCATGGGGTATAATGTAGAACTGCAAAACATACAGCAAAAAATCAATGATGTGATTAAAAAAAATAATAGCATCATTGATGTTTTGGGGTGAATTTAAAACCCCACAAAATCACTTTTTGGATTGTGGTCCAATCTTTTAAATATTTTTGCAATGTTTTGAAAAGCCAAACGGTGAAACACGGGGTCCGTCATCCTGAGAAAGTTCCTGAAATCATCAGGATTATTCTCACGGATCTCCTGGAGCAAAGGCATATGAGAGAACTGGTCACGCTGGAGCAACCAATTCTTGGTCCATGAACTCCTCCCCACCCTGTTCATGGACTGGACTTGTGTCAAGGTCAGGACCCCAACACCAAGCCCCCGCACAGCACGAACTCTACGAGGAGTACGCATACGCAACATGACTAGAAAACGGTCGGCTGCTCAGAACGAAGTAACAGAACGCACTGAAGAACAGCAAGGCCTGTGAAGAGCGACCTGAAAAACAGTAACGAACGAACAAGAATACAATGACTAATTAAAGTCACGTGGAACTTGCTGCACGCACTGAAGAGCAGATACAAACCCACAAGCACAAACTGAATGGCAGAAAACGATCTGAAAGCCACGAGTCTGAAAAAGCGCAAATCGTCTCTCACCAAACTTTTACTAACACGAGATTAGCAAAAGGAGCCCAAAGGGTGCCGCGCTTGGTTCTGAACTGGCCTTTTCTAGTCTCGTCGTACGTGCATGACGTCACCGCGTTGTTGGCGATCGGAAATTCCGACAACTTTGTGCGACCGTGTGTAAGCAAAACAAGTTTGAGCCAACATCCGTCAGAAAAAATCCTAGGATTTTGTTGTCGGAATGTCCGAACAAAGTCCGAACGTGTATACGCCCTATAGGTCCTTACTTGCTCTTGGTGGGCGCAGAAACGGGCCCTGCTGTGAAATATTAGATCAAGAATTGTAATTACAAGCCCCTGTTGAACAGGGGCTGAAAAATTGGGCCTTAGGCACTGGTGCTGGTGCCACAACACTGCAACCCCTCACAGATACTCTAGTTGGAACGCAGGAATGAGCCCTGTTGCAAAGTATTGCATCAAAAATTGTAATTACACGCCCCTGTTAAACAGGGACTGAAAAATTGGGCCTTAGGCACTGGTGGCGGCGCCCAGAACCAAAAATGTTCTTACAAGCTATCAGCGTGATCATTGAGGAGGAAGAGGATAATTACTCAGGATAGTCACTCAGCATCAGCATAGGCAGTCTTTGAAGTGATCTGTGATTTAAAAAAAAATTATTCGGTTACCTCAGCATCAAGTGCTTGGTAGCTGGTGGTGATCCAAGACTGATTCATTTTTATGAAGGTCAGTCGATCTACCGAGCCGGTGGACAGACGCACCCTGTGATCGGTTACAAAGCCTCCAGCAGCACTGAATGTGCGTTCCGAAAGAACGCTGGATGCAGGACAGGCCAGTAGCTCAATTGCATACTGTGCAAGCTCTGGCCAGTGATCCATCCTCAAGACCCAGTAACCTAGAGGATTTTTGGTGATAAAGGTGTCCAAGTCAGATCTTGCCCCTAGGTATTCCTGCACCATGTAAAACAGACGCTGGCGATGGTTGCTGGAACCGATCATACCTTGGGGCTGCGGACTAAAAAATTGTCTGAACGCATCGGTCAGACGGCCACCTTCTCTACCGCTCCTTCTTTGACTGACCGAAGCCTCAGCAACACGTTGTCCAGAAACAGGAGTTTGTAACCTCCCAGTCTCTGGAAACGCGTTGCACAGACCTTTCTGCAAGGCCTCCCGAAGATGTTTTATCCTCTGCTCCTTCTGCGACGGCAAGATAAGGTCTGTAACCTTACCCTTGTAACGTGGATCAAGGAGGGTTGCTCGTCAGTATTGGTCCTTCTCCTTGATACTACGAATACGAGGATCCTTACGCAGGCTTTGCAGGATCAGGGAGGCCATGCAGCGTAGGTTTGCTGAGGCATTCGGTCCGGAGTCCTCTGGGTCACTAAGGACGACATGGTCTGCAGCCACCTCCTCCCAGCCACGTACAAGTCCATGTGTTTTTTGGGACTGATCCCTTAAAGACTACTGCTGATGCTGAGTGCCAGGCTCCACCTCCATACTGACACAATCCTCCTCCTCGTCCTCGTCCTCTTCCTGTGTGATCGGCGGGCATGCAGGAACACTGTCTGGATAAAGGGGGCCTTGAGAGCTAAGGAAGTCCTCCTCTTCCTACCTCTGTTCTGCCTCAATTGCCCTGTCCATTATTCCACACAGCGTGTGCTCCAACAGGTGGACAAGGGGGACAGTGTCACTGATGCATGCACTGTCACTGCTCACCATCCTCGTGGCCTCCTCAAATGGTGACAGGACAGTGCATGCATCCCTGATCATGGCCCACTGGCATGGGAAAAAAAAACAAGCTCCCCTGACTCTGTCCTGGTGCCATAGTCGCACAGGTACTCATTGATGGCCCTCTGCTGCGTGTGCAGCCGCTGCAGCATGGCCAGCGTTGAGTTCCACCTGGTGGGCATATCACAGATTAGGCGGTTCTTGGTCAGGTTAAACTCATTTTGGAGGTCTGCCAACCGAGCACTGGCATTATATGACCGGCGGAAATGCACACAGACTTTCCTGGCCTGCCTCAGGACATCCTGTAAGCCCGGGTACCTGCCCAAGAACTGCTGCAACACCAAGTTAAGGACGTGAGCCAAACAGGGCACATGAGTCATTTGTCCCTGTCGGAGGGCAGAGAGGAGGTTGGTGCCATTATCGCAAACCACCATTCCTGCCTTAAGTTGGCGTGGCATCAACCACCTCTGAATCTGCCCCTGCAGAGCTGACAGAACCTCTGCCCCAGTGTGGCTCCTGTCCCCCAAGCACACCAGCTCAAGCACCGCATGGCATCTTTTGGCCTGCATACTTGCGTAGCCCCTTGAACTGCTACGAAGCAACCCTGGTTCCGAGGACAAAGCACGGGAAGAGGCCATGGAGGAGGGGGTGGGTGGAGGAGAGAGGTGTGTCACAATCATTAGTAGTGGCATTTTGGAGGCATGGTGGCGGAACAACCTCCAAAACTACTGCACCTTGTCCTGCATCCTTCCCAGCTGCCAGCAGAGTCACCCAATGCGTGGTGAAACTTAGGTAACGTCCCTGTCCATGCCTGCTGGACCATGAGGCAGCGGTAATATGCACCTTACCGCTGACCGCCATGTCCAGCTAGGCATGGACATTGCCTTCCACATGTCGGTAGAGAGCCGGAATCGCCTTCCGTGAGAAAAAGTGGCGTTTGGGTACCTGCCACTGAGGAACCACACATTCCACAAACTCACGGAAGGGGGCAGAGTCTACCGACTGAAAAGGCAGCAGCTGAAGTGCTAGCAATTTTGCCAAGCTAGCATTCAACCGCTGGGCATGTGGATGGCTGGGAGCAAACTTCTTTCGGCGGTGCAGCAGCTGGGGCAGGGAAATTTAATAACAAGTATAGGCGCAATCACTCAGGATTCTCATAAGGTCAAATCTACATTTGCTAATACATCAGTATCTGAATAAATAGATAAAAAACTGGAAAATAATAGTCCATATAGCAAACACAGGCTGGTAAGTCAATGTAGTGATGCTGGTGGGGAAATAAAAACGTCCAAAGGAAGCAAGCAGGGCTGCCATCATAGTAGGAGAGAAACCATATTCCTGGGGCTGCAAAACAACAAGTCGAGAGGCGCCTCTGGGTGCAGTCATTTTTATATAAAATACACTTTAATAAAAACTAGATAAACTCACATTATAGCAAGTAAAAACAAACATGGTAACAGAAGTCACGGATGGCGCTCCCGGTCCTGTGCCATGAACAGTCTATGCTGTGAATGCAATCAATGCTCATCCAGGTGTTGTGAAGCCGGCTTTGGAGAGCGGAAAGCGGCCTCAGAATGAGGCTTGGGACACAGGAGACAGCTGTAGACTGCATAGACTGTTCATGGCACAGGACCGGGAGCGCCATCCGTGACTTTTGTTACCATGTTCGTTTTTACTTGCTATAATGTGAGTTTATCTAATTTTTATTAAAGTGTATTTTATATAAAACGACTGCACCCAGAGGTGCCTCTTGACTTGTTGTTTGGCAGGGAAATTTGCCTGGTACAATCTGACATCGGTGCACTGAAAGCAGATTGCCCACAAGAACTTTTGGAATAATGCACAGAGACAGCAGCGCCCTGCACATGTGGAGCTTTGGGGTGTGATGCAGTCAGTGTGCTGCCCTTAGGCTGGCCCCTGGAGGGCATCCTGCCTCGTTGGTGATGTGCCTCCTCCTCCTCCTCCTCTCTCCTATCAGGCACCCACGTTGAGTCAGTGACCTCATCATCCCCTCCCTCCTCATCACTGGAGCAAACCAGGCAGTATGCAGCAGCAGGGGGAGCATGACTGCCAGATTGCTGTCCTTCTTGGGCACCCCCTCTGTCCGTGCTCACATTACTGCCTTCATCTAGCTCAGTATCATCATCAGAGCCTTCTAAACGCTGGGCATCCTCCTGAAGCATGTACCCAACACTGTGGTCAAACAGTTCGAGGGACTCCTCAGGAGGACATGATGGGGCTAGGGAAGGAGTCACTGATGCCATTGAGCCGAGGGAAGATTCCGCGTTGGCAGCTGCTTTGCCGGACAAAGTACCCTGAACATGGGTGAGAGAGGATGAGGAGGATGAGGACGGCTTGGTCATCCACTCGACCAAGTCTTCCACATGTTGCGGCTCAACATGGCCAGCTGCCGAAAAAAAGGCCAAGCGTGTCCCACGGCCACGTGCTGATGAGGATGCACCGTCTCCATGACCAGCACTGTTGCCTCTAGACACAGAGCCTGCTTGCCCTCTTTTATTGGCTTGTAACTGTCTGCCTCTCCTTGTTGGCCTTCCAGACATACTAATGCCCTGTAGCTGCACTAAGCTGGGATATATATATATATATATATATATATATATATATATATATATATATATACTGATACTGCAGCTAGCAAAATCAACTGCCTGTAGTATGAGAACACCACCAACCTTCTACAGGTAGCTTTAGCTGAACACTGTACAGAGCTCGCAAAAAACGAACTTGTAGTTTTAGCTGAACACCGTGCAGAGCTTGCAAAAAACTAACTTGTAGCTTATTATCTGCCTGCGGTAGTGATAGGATCAGGAAAACACCACCAACCTTCTACAGGTAGCTTTAGCTGAACACTGTGCAGAGCTCGCACTACACTAACTTGTAGTTTTAGCTGAACACTGTGCAGAGCTCACAAAAAACTAACTTGTAGCTTATTTAGCTGCCTGCGGTAGTGATAGGATCAGGAAAACACCACCAACCTTCTACAATTAGCTTTAGCTGAACACTGTGCAGAGCTCGCAAAAAACTAACTTGTAGTTTTAGCTGAACACTGTTCAGAGGACGCACTACACTAACTTGTAGTTTTGGCTGAACACTATGAGGAGGACGCACTACACTAACTTGTAGCTTTAGCTGAACACTGTGAGGAGGATGCATTACCCTAACTTGTAGCTTTAGCTGAACACTGTGCAGAGGTCGCATTACACTAACTTGTAGTTTTAGCTGAACACTGTGAGGAGAACGCACTACACTAACTTGTAGTTTTAGCTGAACACTGTGCAGAGGTCATACTAAACTAACTTGTAGCTTTAACTGAACACTGTGAGGAGGATGCACTACACTAACTGTAAATAGTCTAGCTGCCTGACTGTGGTACTAATAGGATCAAAAGAACACCAGCAATTTTCTTCAGGTAGCTGTTAATACTGTAACAAGACAAGCCTGCCTGTCAGTAGGAAGATAACAGGAACAGATCTAGCTAAACTGAATACAGTGTATGTGTGTATATGTGTATATATATAACACCTGGGATGCATATATATACACCAGTGTTTCTCAACTCCAGTCCTCAAGGCGCACCAACAGGTCGTGTTTTCAGGATTTCCCTCAGATGAAACAGCTGTGGTAATTACTAAGGCAGTGAAACTAATCAAATCACTTGTGCAAAATAATGGTAGGCCTGAAAACATGACCTGTTGGGGCGCCTTGAGGACTGGAGTTGAGAAACACTGATATACACAATACACTGTAAGTGCAGCTAACTCACTGACTGTCCTGCCTAATCTAGCTAACTCAAATGAAATGACACTGTCTCTCTCTCTCTCTCTCTCTCTCTCTAAGCACGCCGGAACACACTACACAGGGCCGCCGTGCAGGCGGCATTATATAGTGTGGGGCGTGTTCTAAACCCCCTGAGCCATAATTGGCCAAAGCCACCCTGGCTTTGGCCAATTACAGCTCTCTCTACTGACAGTGCTGTGATTGGCCTAACATGCGGGTCATAGTGCATGCTTGGCCAATCATCAGCCAGCAATGCACTGTGATGCCGCAGTGAATTATGGGCCGTGACACGCCACACGAATTTGGCACGAACAGCCCATATCGTTCGCAATTCGGCGAACAGACGATGGATTCGACTCGAACACGAAGCTCATCCCTAGTGCACAGTATTTTCTAGGAGGATATGGTTTGTTATAAATAAAAGAGTAGGAGTGTGGGTCCTTTTGCCTTTCTTTGCTGTCATGGCTGGTAGTGGGTGTAACTCCTGACTTTCCAATGGAGATATTTCTAGAGTCTCTGTATTTAGTGGTTTTCTCTTCTTGTGGTTGAAGGGCTAAGAAAGCTCAAGTTGATAACTGAGAAGTTTAGACCCCAGCTTTGGCTACCATCTGAGCTTACCTGCCACCTGCCCTGCCCTGCCCCGCCCACCTGCTTTTTTCCTGGTCCTGATTTCCTTATGTCTTCTGCCGTTGTACTCTGCAAATGCTAGTGGTATCCACACACTCAGCTGGGTGTATCTAGGGGCTGTGATCTGCTTCTAGCTTGCTGCAAGTACAAAATCAGGGGCCCTAGTGAAGAAGCATGCTGGGGCTTAGACCTGAGTTGATCTACAAGGGCTAGAAATATATATGCAAATACCATTGTGCTACTACAAATAAAATAGTGAAAATTGCAGTTTGATATAACCCCCCAAAAATGTTAACCACTTTAAGACCGGGCCTCTTTTTCAGACTCAGTGTTTATAATTTAAAAACAGGTTTTTTTGCTAGAAAATTACTTAGAAACCCCAAACGTTATAAATTTTTTTTCTAACTCCCTAGAGAATAAAATGGCGGTCATTGCAATACTTTTTGTCACACCATATTTGCGCATTAGTCTTACAAGTGCACTTTTTTGGAAAAAATTCACTTTTTTGAAAAAAAAGTAAAGTTAGCCCTCTTTTTTTATATTGTGAAAGGTAATGTTACGCCGAGTAAATTTATAACCAACATGTCACGCTTTAAAATTGCGCCCGCTCGTGGAATGGCGTCAAACTTTTACCCTTAAAAATGTCCATAGGCAACATTTAAAAAATTCTATAGGTTGCATGTTTTGAGTTACAGAGGAGATCTAGGGCTAGAATTATTGCTCTCATGCTAACAATCGCGGCGATACCTCACATGTGTGGTTTGACCACCGTTTTCATATGCGGGCGCTACTCATGTATGCGTTTGTCGCTTCTGCGCGTGAGCTCGTCAGGACAGGGTGATTTAAAACAATTTTTTTCTTATTTATTTTATTTGATTATATTTATTTTTACACTGTTTTTTTTTTTTTTTTTTTTTTTTTTTTAATTGGGTCACTTTTATTCCTATTACAAGGAATGTAAACATCCCCTGTAATAGAAAAAAGCATGACAGGTCCTCTTAAATATGAGATCTGGGGTCAAAAAGTCCTCACATCTTGGACTTAAATGCAATAAAAGAAAAAAAATTGTCATTTGAAAAAAATGTGCCTTTAAGATGTATGGGCGGAAGTGACATTTTGACATCACTTCCGCCTTGCTATGGTATGGAGATGGGTGGGGGCCATCTTAGCCTCACTCGTCTGCATACCCAGCCACAGACAGGCCCGATCGCCTCCACCACTGCCGATGGTTCCGGTAAGCGGCAGAGGGCGCGGCAGAGTGCCAGGAGGGGGGCCCCTCTCCCGCCGCCGATAACGGTGAGCTCGCGACTAATCCACTGCAGAGACCACCATTATCATTAACCGAACCGCCGCCTGAAGACATGGATACCTCGGTTGTGGCAGCAGCTGCTGCCATTACCGAGACATCCCTCTTCAAAGTCAGGACGTATATAGTCGTGCGGCGGTCGATAAGTGGTTAATTTCCAAAATAATAAGGGGCCTGCTGCTAGACACTGATATGTGTTCCCACACCAAACAAACTATAAGACCCCTTGCTCACAAGAGTAAAAAATGCTGAGTTTTTTTACTGATCTGAAATGAGATGTATTGTTTTCTATCAGACATTGCACACAACTGAGTAAAGATCAGTGATACTGCATTGAGGACACAGTAGTAAAACAAAAAAAAGAAAATGTTACATTTGGGTGCAGTAATTTACTCGTATGTGCGTGTTTACTCGTCTATAAGCATGTTTAAGTGAGTAGAAATGAGCATATTACAATACTTGCAATGAAGAAGAATTTTACTTGTCTATACTCTATTCACTTGCACAACTTTGCTCGCGTATGCTCAACATTACTCAGGTCTTTACACACAGTTTTTGGCCCTTTGCACACAGGCATCACAAGCTACTGAGTATACACCAGTAAATTATGATGTCCATGTGCAAGGGGTCTTAAATAAAAAAGTGTAGCACTGCCCACTGTTTAATCATTAATGTGTGAATAGTGGTACAAACCTATTTAAAATGTGAATAGTGGTAAAAACCTCCTATATGAATATCACAGTGATAGTCATTCACCATCACAATTTAAAGTAATAAACTCAAGTGAGTGTTATGATTAAAGTAAAGTAGCATGTGACAAACACTTTGTAAATGAAAATTACACCCTGCAACACAAAATAAAAGATAAACAAGTGATAAATAAAAATAGCACCATTCACATAATTCATAAACATACAGTTCATATAGTCAATAGTGGAGGAAACCTCCTTAAATAAATAAATAAATAAGTCCAGTGCATAAAATATATATATATATATATATATATATATATATATATATATATAAATGAAAGTCCATGTCAAACAATCCACTTGGTAGTTTGCTGCTTGTAAAACAATATATCCCAAATATATCTGGACTGTACAAGGGACACAAACAGCAATTAACATACACAGTATGTGGTATCACTGAGATCGTTAGGAGCAAAAGAATTTATTTTGGGTTGTTCTTTGGTGGAAGGTTATGGTAGTAGCAAGAATTATACAGCTAAATTTAAAAAAAAGTTACTACTTTGGGACAGTTTGCCTTTGTTAATAGAAACCAAAAAATTAGGAGCTATCCATTACAATTTACAGTGGAACCTTGGATTACAAGCATAATCCATTCCAGGAGAATGCTTATAATCCAAAGCACTCGCATATCAAAGCGAGTTTCCCTATAGACGTCAATGGAAATGAAGAAAGTCTGTTCCACATTGACCTCTATTGCATGCAATCCCGCATGTGGCCAGAGGTGGCGGTGCACCAGAGAGCCTCGCAAATACTCGGGGACAGCTTAACTTAACTCGGAAACCCTCAGAAAGGCTTGGAAACTGGGGGCCCCTCTCTCGCCATCGATAAAAGTGATCTTGCGGCGAATCCACTGCAGAGACCACTTTTATATTGTAGCCGACCACCCGCCGAATACGAGGATACCGGGGTTATGGCAGCTAGCTGTTGCCATAACACTGATATCCATCCTCAAAGTTAGGATGTATGCTGGTCGGCAAGTGGTTAAATAGGTAATGGGCGGGGCCTCCAAGTGCATGCTGGGTTGGTGACATTGTGATGGGGGTGGGGGTCACCAGGTGGCCCTGCCCTTTACTTATTTAAGAACTGTCAGACGGAGGAGGAGGCATTTGGCAGTCTGCCTTCGACAAGTACGGAGGGTTTTTTTCTTTTTTTAGGTCTGGCAGTGCGGCGGGCATCATGATTGATGATAGATCGACATCGGGGGACATTGTTTTTGTATTTGTTTTATTTTTCAATAAAGAACTTGTCAAAAACCCTTGTAGTGTTTTTATTTATTTTTGACAGTTTTTTTTGGTGAATGAGTAGGTACACCTACTCATTCACATAGGGGGGCTGGGATCTGGGGGCATCCTTGTTAAAGGGGGCCTCCAAATTCCGATAGGCTTCCAGATTCCAGCTTCCTGGCCCCGCTCCTTAACAACATATTGACTGCAAGCTAGGCAGATGAACATCCTGCTGAACCAACAGGTTATTTGGGTGTTCGGCGAACACCCGTACAGGCAATGTTTGGGCCAAACTGTTCACCCAACACTACTAACACATGTCAAAGTTGCAAAATTGTGCTTGGGTATTAACATTTGTTTTACCCTTAGGTGCAAAGGGGTTAATAAGTACAGTCTGGAGGAAGGAAGGGAAAGGGAGACATGGTTGAACCTAAATACATCAAGGTGGTGAATGAGGTTCAGGAGGGCCGTTTTTTCAATATGAAGTCAAAATCAAGAACACGGGGACATGACCGTAAACTAACTGGAGAAAAGTTCAAAACTAATTTTAGAAAGTATTATTTTACTGAAAGGTTAGTTGATCCTTGGAATAAACCTCCAGAAGAGGTAGTGAGGCAGTCAACAGTAAATGGCTTCAAACATGCTTGGGACAAACATAGATCTATACTCAGACAAAAAAATTGAACAAAAAAAAAAAGGGTAGACTCGATGTACTACTCGATCACTTTACTATGTTCCTATGTATATCCTCAAATTCATCAGCTCCTTCTGCTCCGATAAATTGGATCCCCAGACATTCATGGCTCAAATAAAATAAAAGATAGGTCATCATCGAACTTTACTATAATAAAAGACTAAGTAATAATAAATAACTTTTTTTTATTAAAACCCAAATATTAAACTCACATGGATCAGTGCACTTTGAATATATGACTTGTAGGCATACAGTGTGCTGCCCCCTTAAGAAGCTGTTATGACTAAAGCCATGTAGGCTGAAACACGTCCTCTCACTGTATATTTTATTTATACACAGTGACTTTCAAAATAAATGCAAGATTTAAAGAGCAGCAGTGTTCATGTGGATCACTTTAATGAAGCACCTTCTAACCATGCATCTCAACCTCACTTCCAGTTTAGAGTTATGATGTCATTAACTCCACCCTGACTTGTTTTATCACTTGTCATGTGACTTCCTCAAGGAGATTTTATATCCATGTGTACGCCTCCGCTAGGTGATCATCAGGCTTTATGAGACTGGTGTTATAATGTTACTTCACTATTGCTGGAAGTGGTGGTATCTGATACTTGATGTTTAGGTGCTGCAGAAGACAACAGAGTAGCAGATGGGTTCAGTCCAGGTGAAGGCTTGGCATCTGTTGTTGTAGCTCTAGAGCTGTATGACTGGCCTTAGGAGGTTTTGAGGTGATTTGGTGATCATGATTCAGAAGGGACTGCAATAACATATGAATTGCTGCATAGAATATTAGTAATTTGGGAGGTAGAAAATTGTGCCAGGGTGACCTGTGTAAATGACTGCTGCAGCTTCTCCTACTGGAGAATGTAGTGAATTTAAAATGCCCTATACAATTATTTTGATTTTGTTCTGGCTTAGGAATAATCACAAGGTCCTCAGAGGTTTCTAAATGTAACTTCTTCATCTTCCTTCACAACTTGTTTAAAAACTCTGCACTTAACCATAGCTATCACTTAAGGAGGACTATTAGTTGGGTGTCTGCTTATGTTCCTGCCTAGGCAGCTTCAGCCTCTGTCTGCTCTCATTCTTGATCAGCTTGTACCTCCCCTGTGTACATGTTCCAGTGGTTTGTGCTTCTGCTTGGGCAGTTTGTGCTTGGTCATGCATTTTTGGAAGCTTGTGCTTCTGCCTGGACATGTGTTTGGGCAGATTTTGTTTCTGCCTGAGCAGTTGGTGCTTCAATGGCTGCTTCCCACTGGATTCAATGAGTCTCAGCTTTGTTTCTTCTGCTTGAGCCCAAACTGTCATGCGTTAATTACTCACCGTGATTAGGATGTTAGCAATGATTGCCGTGAGTAGGACCTTGGCAATATACAAGATGTCTTATGCCCCGTACACACGGTTGGATTTTCCGATGGAAAATGTCCGATCGGAGCGTGTTGTCTGAAATTCCGACCGTGTGTGGGCTCCATCGGACTTTTTCCATCGGATTTTCCGACACACAAAGTTTGAGAGCAGGCTATAAATTCCGACCGTGTGTGGCCAGTTCCGACGCACAAAGTGGGACGCATGCTCAGAAGAAATTCCGAGACGGAACAGCTCGGTCAGGTAAAATTAACGTTCGGAATGGATACAGCACTTTCGTCACGCTGCAATGTCAAAAATTGTTTAATACAGCGCACTCTCTTCTTCTTTATAATGTGAGAAAAATGAAGTAGTTTTGCTGCTCATATTCACACAGATTTCTCACAAACTTATTTCTTTATTATTTATTGGGATTCCCTCAATATATTTAGATTTGTCACATCTGACCAAATTAGTTTTTGGTTGTTTGTAATTTTTTTTTGTTTTCTTCCTGGCTAGTTTTGTATTTTGGGGGGGTTTGTTTTGTTTTTCAAGGCTGTGTTTTTATTGTTGTTTTTGTTGTGTTTTACTCTATAATATTTTCGTGTGTGTTTTGTGTGTCAAGTTACCACAACACCATTGATATCTTGTATTATTTATAATCTGTAGGAGATTGCTTGGTGTTGGTGTCCCTTGTTAATTTCACATTGTATTTTGAAATGTACCTGCCTCCTCACAAACAAACTGTCCTTTTTGAATGCAAACACACATAGGAGAGTATAATTGAACAAAAAATTCATTTATTAAGGGCTCACAACTAAACAAAGAGGGATGCAACACTGGAGAAACAGCAGAAATGGTTGAAGCCTTTGGCTCCCCAGGGCACACATCAACTATTTTCAAGCAAAATTGGTGGCCTGAGGAGTCCATATATAAGGGAGTGCAGTCTGGTCCAGAAGTCCCAGAGATCCAGAAAGCAGCAGATGACATCTGTGTCCCCAGGCTGTGGTCATACAAGAGACTGAATCTTTTGTCAGACCAGACTGAACCCAGGGCCATCACTCTCTGGTCTTCCTTCCATGCTTCCTTCCACGCTGTGGCTCTGGTGGTGGAGTTGGGACAGGAGGAGGAGGAGGGGCCAACTCACTCAGGTGGGTATTGTGTGTTAGTTCCCCACTCACCCCCTTACTTAGGACTTTATAAAGAAGGTCCTCACATAGTTTGCGTTGACCCTCCTGCATGCCCTGCAGTTTTGTGGCAGCCATGCAGGCAAAGGCCTCTTCAGGAGTGGGTAAGGCTCTGAGGAGCCTCCTGAATGAGCCTGAGCGCTGAATCCTGCATGTGAGTCACCTTCCTCGCTCTTTTGTATGGAAGGCGGAGGGGAGGAACCTGCGATTCGGTCAGGCTTCGACTTGTCCCAGGCTTCTCCTGGCTGACACTTAGCCCCACCTCCTCCTGGCTGCAACTTAGCCCCGCCTCCTCCTGGCTGCCACATTCCACAGCCTCCTCCTGGCTGAGGTCTTCCTGTGTATGAAAAAGGGACATAGTTTTAGTTTTTTATTCATCAATCACACACAATTTTCACCTCCTGACTGTTGCAAATTGAATGTTAACAAATATAACAGACTATCCTTCTGAGCCCAGCATTTTTTATTCTTGTCCCAATTTTTTGTGCCCACTACTGTCTATTGATATGTAAAACACTTTTTTCAATCAGCAATTAGTGATCAATAATAACATCTAGTAAACATAATTTCTTTATTGACCAACAATCTGTAGAAGAATGCTATACCTGGCTCAAGCTAGGCTCCTCCATTTCTTCCAGGCTGGAAGGCCCAGGTTGGACATCGGAAGCCTCAGCTGGGGTGGAAGGAAGAGTGGAAGGAAGAGTGGAGAGGGATTCCCTGACTTCAGTGTGGTCTGACAGAAATCGCAGTCTCTCATAGTACCACAGCCTGGGGACATAAACGTCATCTGCTCCAGCTCCTGATCGCTGGAAATCTGTGACCTTCTTGCGCTCCCTAAGATAAGTGCTCCTCAGGCCTCCTCAGATGGCCTCCTCAGATGGTTGCCGTGGGGACCACCGGCTTCACCAACTCCAGCAGTTTCTCCAGCGCTGCCTGCCTCTTTTGTTTATTGTTGTAATGGGGGTGTCTCACCTGCCACAGACAGGGCAGCTCCCTGTATTTGTCTATGAACAGGGGGAGGAAATTGTGGTAGTTGAAGCCATCCATTTTCTCTGCAAGACACAACACAAGACAAACCTTAATGTCAGGCCAAACTCTCCTAATCTTGTTACAATATAGGCTTCAATTTAGAAGCAGTATAGGTCCAAGTTTAGATCTTACCTTCGTTTTCACGATCGGTGCCTCCGATACTCCTTCCTCTGCTCACAGATCGTACGTACTACGCACGCGTGTTACGCTTTATACACACTGTGGATGCGTGTAACTCCGCCCACCCCTGACGTTCTTTCTAGTCTATTCCACGCCCCTTTTCATTCGGCGCAGTGGGGGAAGAGCACATAGCAGAGACACAGCAGGTGCGTGCTAATTATAGCAACAAGGAGGAGGAGGAGGAAAGCCCCGATCCGGAAACGTCCTGATCCAAAAGGAGACGATTTAAGGCCTCAAATATGTCCTTTGGGGAGATGTTGGAGATGGTCAACATCCTGAAGAAGGCCGACTATGATGGGAAGTATGGACCTTACCCCAACCCCAATGTCCAAAAGGCCAAGATCATGGCGAAAGTGGTCAAAAGTCTGCACCGGAATTTCGGGGTACGTCGATCGAAAGATCAGCTCAGGAAGCGGTGGTCGGACCTGAAATTACGAGAACATGAGCAGTACAGAAAGATCTGGAGAGTGCTGCAAAAAAAGTAAGTAGTTGTGCTGTGTTCCTATTCTTTTTGTCTTTATTACATTTGTGCTGCTCCATGTGCTTTTCTTAAGTGTTGTACAGTTTAAAATGGCTTCTTTCATGTTCATGGGTACATTATTCGTTCGTTTTAAACATTTTTCTTTTGGCCTATAAAACACCATTGTTTTGGCCATATGCATTTGCCCACATTTTTTAGGGCCTACTTATATGAAAATAATTTGGTTGTGTAGATGGGTTTGTTACTAGAATGAAATGCAAACTAGATTCTGTGTAAGGAGAGGACACTCAGCAGCTGTTTTCACATCTGGACGCTAGAGCACTAGTGTGGGACACAAGAACACCCTTTTTATTAGGGGGCCCACACAGGTGCTCCAGTGTATACTGTAGGGGTGTCTCCATCTGGGAAGCTTGTACAAAACAGGTAAAGTATTGAAGCTTGACAAAGGACACTCAAAATTCTACATCTTGGAACTCTGGCAAAACAGACAATTGTACCCCACTTCCAAGCAAAATGTTTCATATTTATAGTTCTGCCATCAAATATCTGTGTGCTAAGTATACCATTTTTGTTTTACATAGGGGAGAAAAGACTTGGGGGACACCCCTCATCCGAGGAGACCAGAGACCCCCCACCTCAGGAAGAAGGGAAAATACCCCCAACACAAGAAGAGCAGGAGGAAGAAGACGTGGTGGAACTAGTCACCACAACAGGTGAGTGTCTGCAACCACAGGCTCAGGTAAGAGATGGATGCTGGCATATTTATAATACCTGTTTTTTTTTTTTTTGGTTTCTCTCTTTTTAGGTGATCGTGATGTTGTGGATCCAGGGCATTTCACCTCGGAAAGTGCACAGATCCTGATCGGGGAGATCATGGGGTGTAATTTAGCATTGGAAAACCTCAAGAAAAACATCAATGATGTTATTCAAAAAAAAAAAGAACATCATTGATGTTTTGGGGAGAGTTTAAAACCCCTCCAAATCCCTTTGTTTTTTGTGTGCTACAATGTTAAAAATGTTTTAGCGATTTTTAGAAAATCCAAATTTTGAGGGTGCACACAGTGTGTCAACATGTGCTATCTGCCATCACGGGAGATCAATGGACGCATTTTGGGGGTGCTACCCCTTCCTCAATAATAAAGTAGCTGAGAGGAAGGGGTTGCTCCCCCAAAACACATCCCTTGATCCCCCGTGATGGCAGCTAGCACATGTTGACATTCGTAAATTGGTGTGCATCTTCAAAATGTGGCTTTTTCTGGGGTGACTTCACCCCATCTGAACGCAATATCAAACACAGTTCCTAAATACTCATGTCTGATATTGCCTTCAAGTTCTACCAAATGTGAACTTTGTAAGTTCAAGATTTGTGTCTTTCTTGTTGTTTTGAAACATGCCTGTTTTATCTTAAATGGACATTTCTATTTTTGATAATGCCACCCCAAAAATTGTTATACAACAAACATGTTGGTTTGTTTTAAAAACCTTTTCTAAATGCACATGTGATTGTGCAGGTATTAAAAAGATTGTTAATCAAGAATGTGTGGATTATTGTCTCAATGCCACAACACTTTTGTGGTGATGTAATTGCTGCTTTCTGTGACAATGGGTGTTATTTCCTAAGGGCAAATCCACTTTGCACTACAAGTGCAGTTTCAGTGCATTTTCAAGTGCACTTGTAGTGCAAAGTGTCTTTGCCTTTAGTAAATAACACCTAACAGTGCTTTGTAAGGTTACTCAATCACGTCATTTTCAGGACTCACCACATTTTGGTCAGGGTCAGCTAAAACAAACGCAAGCAGTAAATGTCACCAAAGATTTGCTTATTTATTTTTTATTTGATCAAGGTTTCACAAATTGTCTGGCATATTGATGGCCCCCCTACCCGCAAAGAACTCAAGGTATCTTAGCCGGACATCATGGGCACTCAGGGAGGGCAAGCTAGGACGGCCACTTTCAAGCGCTGTCAGGGTTGGTTTCATTTATAATTCTGGCCTCAGGCCCAACTGAGCCAGCATAGTTGGCAGAATGTTGCCGTAAAAAGTTATGTAGAACACAGCACACCAGGATTATATGATTCAGTTTATACTCCGCCATATGGATAGGTGTAAGAAATAGGCGGAACCGGCTGGCCATGATTCCAAATGTGTTCTCCACCACTCTTCTGGCTCTGGCCAGCCCGTAATTAAAAACCCTCTGGTCCGGGGTGAGGATCCTCATCGGGAATGGCCGCATAAGGTGGTCCCCCAGCGCAAAGGCTTCATCCGCAACGAAGACAAATGGGAGTCCTTCCACATTGTCTTCTGGAGGTGGCAAGTCCAAGCTGCCATTCTGGAGATGCCTTTAAAACTCCGTCTGGGTGATGACTCCACCATCGGACATCCGGCCATTCTTCCCCACGTCCACATACAGGAACTCATAATTAGCCGACACCCCCGCCAACATCACAATACTATTGAACCCTTTATAATTATAATAGTATGACCCCGAGTTGGGTGGTGGGATGATGTGGACGTGTTTCCCATCAATTGCCCCTCCGCAGTTAGGAAAGTCCCACCGCTGGGCAAAGTGGGAGGCCACAGTCTGCCATTCCTGTGGCGTGGAAGGAAACTGTGGAGGAAAACCAAAAAAATTAGTCTTTTTGCACATTAAAACATGGAAAGCAGATTAGACACAAACATTCTTGGCCAACATCAAGATAACATTTATTAATGGTAATTTTTAAACACCAAAGTATAAGGTACACCTATCAGATTCCCCCTCCCCCACCCCCTCTCATGGGCCAATTTCTAACATTATAGGGGGGGGAGCTCTTGGACAGGTAACCCTCTCCACTTCATTGAGAGATGAATGCCTAAATAATGGGTATTACTTTGAACAGCCCCTCCTTAGTTACATTATTGGCAGCCCACTGGACAGGTAAGAAGTGTCATAATACAAAGATATAAATACACACTGTACACATTTCAGCACATTTGGAAATTCTGATATTACCTATCAAGATAATAATAGGATACAAAAACTTTAAACAGTACCATTTGAAAGTATACAGGCAGGCCCTTGCACTACATGCTTTGGGGAATTCATCCATAAATCTGACCACAAAAGAGATGGGTATAGTGTGTATGGGTTTGGCAAAGTCAGCAGATAAATGATTGAGGATAGATAGAGAATTGGTATCAGCTGACTTAGCAGTTGGGGGAGGGAGGGTTAAAAATGATTTGGGGACACCCCAACAAAAAAGCCTCTGGCACTCACATTTTAGGGGGTGTTTGGGGTAAAGCACTACTATGGAGCTGACAAAATACATTGCTAGGTGACTACATGAGGTGAATATAGGGCCTGTAGACCATGCTGGGGAGGTAAGTGAAGGCAAATATGTATGAAGGAGCAAAATAATAATTACATAAAAATCCAGCATGCATGAGGACAAAGGGGACATTCACAGCATATTCCAATCATGGTAATTAGGGAATGAGGAAAGAAATACAATATATTATCAAACAATAAATACAATAAAATGTGATATTAAAGGATAAAAATCTTACCTTAATATACTCCTTCTGCAGGACCTGAATGATGGCAGAACAGGTCTCTATGATAATGATCCCCAGAGCCTGGGGGAGATGCCTGTCGAGAACTTCAAGTCCTGCAGGCTTCTCCCCGTCGCCAAGTACCGCAGGGTGGTGATGAGCCTCTGCTCCGGAGTGATGGCTTGCCTCATGCAGGTATCCTGCCTGCTGATATAGGGGGTCAGCAAAGCCAACAAACGGTGAAATACGGGGTCTGTCATCCGGAGAAAGTTCCTGAAATCATCAGGATTATTCTCACGGATCTCACGGAGCAAAGGCATATGACAGAACTGGTCAAGCTGAAGCAACCAATTCTTGGTCCATGAACTCCTCCCCACCCTGTTTATGGACTGGACTTGTGTCAAGGTCAGGACCCCAACACCAAGCCCCCGCACAGCACGAACTCTATGAGGAGTACGTATACGCAACATGGCTAGAAAACAGTCGGCTGCTCAGAACGAAGTAACAGAATGCACTGAAGAACAGCAAGGCCTGTGAAGAGCGACCTGAAAAACAGTAACGAATGAACAAGAACACAATGACTCAAATAAGTCACGCATAGCTTGCTGCACGCACTGAAGAGCAGATACAAACTCACAAGTACAAACTGAATAGCAGAAAACGATCTGAAAACCACGAGTCTGAAAAAGCGCAAATCGTCTCTCACCAAACTTTTACTAACACGAGATTAGCAAAAGGAGCCCAAAGGGTGCCGCGCTTGGTTCTGAACTGACTTTTATAAGTCTCGTCGTAAGTGGTTTACGTCACCGCGTTCTTGGTGATCGGAAATTCCGACAACTTTGTGCGACCATGTGTATGCAAAACAAGTTTGAGCCAACATCCGTCGGAAAAAATCCTAGGATTTTGTTGTCGGAATGTCCGATCAATGTCCGACCGTGTGTACGGGGCATTAGAGTGTTTTGAAGAGATAAGATAAGAGTTTCATGCAGTTTTGATAGCTTGTCATCTTTTGGTGATTTGACCTACAAAAAAATGATGTTCCTATTAATATTATTATTATTAAGGGAAGTAAAGCTATTCAGCTCTTGCAGGGACTCTAATAATCGATAAAATACAATAATATTTTTCTGACAGTCTCTTAAAGGTTTTATAAGCTCTTTTTAGTTGTCTTTTACAATTGCATGTTTCATCAGCAACAGTCATACATTGCATAGTCCTGTTCTACAGATCAGACAAATTATCAAACATGATTAAAATAGTGGTGCTGCCCCTTTTAAAGTCAACCAGAAAAGATTGTGAATGATTGAGCCACCAGAAGAGACATTAAGGACATTAATCAAAGTGCAAAAATATGTGAAAATGCAATGTTGTTCAATAATCGCTCAAACATATACAGTGTACTGTAAATTCCATATGACATAAAATAAACAATATATGTATAAAAAAATAAACAAAATAGAAAGAAAGTACAGACACTAGTCTGCAATGCAACCACGTACTCACCGTGTGCTCAAAAAGGCACAGGGAAAATTCACAACCAATGGAGCAGAGAGTGAAAAGGGCTTTAGAGACCTGTTTTCTAATGGTTCTGTTTTAAATGTCTGCAGTGAAATACTTTCATAGATCCAGTCTATCCAGACATATGGTCACCTGCTGCTGTAGCACCATCCACAGGCAGAATAACATTTCAATAAGACACTGAAGTTTAATTCAATACAGTTTCGCCTCAGATACAGTATCTCAGAAAAGTGAGTACACCCCTCACATTTTTGTAAATATTTTATTCTTTTCTATTTATTCTTTTCATGTGACAACACTGAAGAAATGACACTTTGCTACAATGTAAATTCATGAGTGTACAGCTTGTATAACAGTGTACATTTGCTGTCCTCTCAAAATAACTCAACACACAGCCATTAATGTCTAAACCGCTGGCAACAAAAGTGAGTACACCCCTGAGTGAAAATTTCCAAATTGTGTCCAATTAGCCATTTTCACTACCTGTGACTAATTGGTGTTACAAGGTCTCAGGTGTGAAAGGGGAGCAGGTGTTTTAAAATTGGTGTTATCGCTCTCACTCTCTCTCATATTGGTCACTGGAAGTTCAACATGGCACCTCATGGCAAAGAACTCTCTGAGGATCTGAAAAAAGAATGGTTGCTCTACATAAATATGGCCTAGGCTATAAGAAGATTGCCAAGACCCTGAAACTGAGCTGCAGCATGGTGGCCAAGACCATACAGCGGTTTAACAGGACAGGTTCCACTCAGAACAGCCTCATCATGGTCGACCAAAGAAGTTGAGTGCACATGCTCAGCGTCATATCCAGAGGTTGTATTTGGGAAATAGACATATGAGTGCTGCCAGCATTGCTGCAGAGGTTGAAGGGGTCAGACCATATGCGGCACACTGCATTAAATTGGTCTGAATGGCTGTCGTCCCAGATGAAAGCCTCTTCTAAAGATAAATTCACAAGAAAGCCTGTAAACAGTTTGCTGAAGACAAACAGACTAAGGACATGGATTACTGGAACCATGTCCTGTGGTCTGATGAGACCAAGATAAACTTATTTGGTTCAGATGGTGTCAAGCGTGTGTGGCAGCAACCACGTGAGGAGTACAAAAACAAGTGTGTCTTGCCTACAGTCAAGCATGGTGGTGTGAGTGTCATGGTCTGGGGCTGCATGAGTGATGCCAGCACTGGGGAGCTACAGTTCATTGAGCGAACCATGAATGCCAACATGTACTGTGATATACTGAAGCAGAACATGATCCCCTCCCTTCAGAGACTGGGCCGCAGAGCAGTATTCTAACATGATAACGACCCCAAACACACCTCCAAGATGACCACTGCCTTGCTAAAGAAGCTGAGGGTAGAGGTGATGGACTGGCCAAGCATGTCTCCAGACCAAAACCATACTGAGCAGCTGTGGGGCATCATTAAACCGAAGGTGTAGCAGCGCACTATCTCTAGCATCCACCAGCTCCGTGATGTTGCCATGGAGGAGTGGAAGAGGACTCCGGTGGCAACCTGTGAAGCTCTGGTGAACTCCATGCTCAAGAGGGTTAAGGCAGCGCTGGAAAATAATGGTGGCCACACAAAATATTGACACTTTGGGCCAAATTTGGACATTTTCACTTAGTGGTGTACTCACTTTTGTTGCCAGCGGTTTAGACATTAATGACTGCGTGTTTTGAGGGGACAGCAAATTTACACTGTTATACAAGCTGTACACTCAATATTTTACATTGTAGTAAAATGTAATTTCTTCAGTGTTGTCACGTGAAAAGATAGAATAAAATATTTACGAAAATGTGAGGGGTGTACTCACTTTTGTGAGATACTGTAAATAAAGTACAATGGATCTTTTTGAGTATACAGTAAAAGCTTGGATAGAGAGTACCTTGGTTTGAGAGTGTTTTGCTAGACAAGCAACATTTTTTTTCATAAACTTTGACTTGATATACAAGCGATGTCTTGATCTACATGTAGCTTCACATCACAATTGAATGTAAAAGAGAAGAGAGGCACCTCTAAGTGTAACAATATGGTACAAACAGGCACATCTAAGTATGCAGGCATCTGGGATAAAGCTGTCCACATAGACCATCCTCCGCACCACCATTGACGTCATCCCTTCCACACTGCACTCCACAAGAGCTTCAAGCATCTCTTTCGGATCGCTCTATTGCAGGGTAGTCTTCCCGGTCATGATTGCAGACTGACAATGGTGATAGCCGGCGGCATACTTAGATGTGTCTCTTTTAGTCATCAACCATGTTAGTTGCTAAATGTTGTACCTTCATTAAATGTAACCATATTGCTACACTTAG
This sequence comes from Aquarana catesbeiana, assembly GCF_042186555.1. Classification (NCBI taxonomy): domain Eukaryota; kingdom Metazoa; phylum Chordata; class Amphibia; order Anura; family Ranidae; genus Aquarana; species Aquarana catesbeiana. The sequence goes on from NC_133324.1 coordinate 413,636,001, forward strand.
AGGTGCCTCTCTTCTCTTTTATACTCTCTAGCTCCTGCTGGATTTTGCTTCTAATTCTCTTGTGAAGGTTGCCATTTGTGGATCAAAATGTTATGGTTACACAACCTGGTCACATTGCTATAATCTTTTTATATGGACTATAATCTGAAGACCTATGAATAAATGGTTGTGAAATGAATCATCTGAGTTTCCATTATTTCTTATAGGGAAATTCGCTTTGATATACGAGTGCTTTGGATTACAAGCATGTTTCTGGAACAAATTATGCTTGCAATCCAGGGTTTTACTGTACAATGTATTGTAGAAAGAACAAAATGGCCCATTAAATTCCTTTGGATGGTGGGTAATCTGAACATCCAGGTATTTTAACTTTGGGATAGGAGCAAGTCCATTTTTTGCATGAAGGGCTGTAGCTAGTAATCTTTGTATCTCCCTCCACATAGAACAATTAAGGCTTATTATCCCTAATAGAGAGATTTTTTTGATCAAGTAACTAAAAAAGTTACCAAAGTCTATGTCTGATCTCAGATAATGTAAGCATTGTGGCCTGGTTATGGTTACATTTGTAAAATTGTTCTAGATGAGAAATCTGCACTAGAACATCCTGAATTTGCGAGCTGTAGGATTTACAATTTACAGATTGTCATTCAGTTTTGGATTCAAAGCAAATTTAGTAGAGTTTAGTAGCCCAGGCCCGGATAGATTTACTACATGTTTTATAAGACACTTAAGGAAATTTTGATGCCTATTATGAGCAGAGCCTTCAATTCAGTCTCTACCTCTCGACCATTTATTCCGCAAGTAATGGAAGCATACATCTCAGTCATTCCTAAGACAGAGAAGGATCATATGATTTACGTAACAAATATTGATCTACGACTTAATTCTAAGATTATTGCGAATAGACTTGCACCAATTTTACCAGCACATATTCACTTGAATCAAATGGGTTTCATGATGGGTTGAGAGGCTAGAGACAACACATTGCAGACTGCAGATTGCAGACAAATGCCAAAAAGGCATTTGACAGGGTGGGATGGTGCTTCTTTGAAGAGACATTGAAACAGTGGGGTATAGGCCCTCAACTTTTGGAGAAAATGATGGCCCTTTATTATAATCCGAAAGCTAGAATACAGATAAATGGAGCTCACTCGGATCCTATGACAATCTTGAGCGGAACCCGACAGGGGTGTCCTTTATACCCTCTCTGTTATATGTACTGGTAATGGAACATTTGCCTACAGCTATTCCTAATCATTTAGATATTCAAGCGATTAAGGTTAAAGAAACAGAATATAAAATGTCAATATATGCAGATGATTTATTGCTATATATTACTAATCCAGTAGTGACTATACCAAATCTAATCCAGGAATTAAATCGTTTTGGAGCAGTGTGTAACTTTAAAGATAATTATGATTAATTTATATCTTTGAATATTACATTATCAAATAAAACTCAGGATCTTGTTCAAAGAAATTTCTCCTTTAAGTGGCAAAAAATTGCCATGAAATATTCAGGGATATATCCCTAGAGATCTAACTAAGCTTCAAGAATTAAACTACCTTCCAATAATTTAAAATATAATGAAACTGCTCCAAAAACATGATAGAACATTTTTTTCCTGGATGGGAAGGATCAGTATAGTAAAAATTAATATATAACTAAAATTATTATATATATTTCAAACAATTCCAATATTTTTTCCAACAATTTTGTTGGGCCAATTACGTAGAGCTGTAGGGAGATTTATATGGGTGTATAGATCCCCTCAAATTAGAAGAGATATACTAATTAGGGCAAAGATAAATGGGGGCCCAGCCCTTCTAGATTTTTCCTTGTCAAAAGAAGTTTATTGAGTATACAATGTTATAAAGATACATAAAGTAAGTTTACAAGGATCTATAAAGTAAGCTCATTGTTTTACAGTAGGGTTTATATAGGTAAATATCATGAAATTTCAAATATTAAACATTGGGTTCACGTAAACCTAAATTAAAGATATATATCATTTCCTTAGTTACTTTTGTAGGTATTTAAATAATTTATACCTACTATACATATTGTTTACAAGTAGAGTGTATATAGGTCAAATAAATTCTGATAATGAGCATTAATCGTAAGGTGGAGAAAAGGAAAGAGAAAGAAGAAAAAAGGTTGAAAGGTAGAGGTATGGTCCACAAGGTTGTCCCGCTCATCAGTTTATTATTCTTTTTAGTTCTCTTTGAAGCCTTAGAATGGGTGTCTCTGTAAGTCATTTAATCTGTTACCATGGCAACAGGACAGAGTCATTGAAGTTTGACAGGAACTGTTGTTTTATCCAAGGATGCCAAAGTTTTTCAAATTTTGGAATTTGATTTTGATCGATGGCTACCATCTTAGCATGGGACATTGTATTATTCATTCTGTGAATTGTTTCTGCTAGTACCAATGTAGGGGATTTCTATGCCTTGGCCACTGTTTGTTTTGCAGCCGTTATTAGTTGGATCATAAGTTTGAATTGAGAGAGTGTTAACCATTCCGGTTTTAGATTAAGTAAAGTTAAATATGGATCTGGTTGTATTATTTTTTTAAATATTTTAGATGCAATCACGAAGACTTCCTTCCAGAAGGTTTGGATTACTGGGCACGTCCACCATATGTGTAAATATGTGCCTATTTCTGGGCATCCTCGAAAACAAAGAGCTGATGTATTAGGTGAATATTTTGCCACTCTAGCGGGTATAAGGTACCAACGAGTTAGGACTTTATAATTTGTCTCCAGTGCTAAGATGTTGGGTGAAGATGACTTAGATGTGAGCCATATGTTAGACCAGTCCGTGTCTTCTAAAGTTCGTCCCAGGTCCTCCTCCCACCTCTGAACGTAAGAGGGTCTATTAAGATTTGCTACTCCATATAATTGATTATAAAGTGATGAAATTGTACCTTTAGCAAATGGATCTTTTGTACAGATTGATTCAAAAATGGAAAATTGGGATAATGGTGTATCCCCCTTTAGGAATGGTGTATAGAAATTTTTGATTTGGAGATATCTAAATATCTCAGAGTTTGGTAGATCATATTTTTCTCTAAGCGATGGGAATGAAAGGAATGATTTAGATGCTATGAAGTCATTTAGTGTCTGAATGCCTGATGTTGTCCAAGCTTTAAAAGAATTTGGGTAGATCCATGCCGGATAAAAGGCCGGATTTCTAATAAAAGAAAGGAGAGGATTGTGTGGAGATTGTAGCTGATATTTGGTTTTTAGTTTATCCCAGAGAGATAAGAAGTGTTTAGTTATGGGATTATGAATTTTAAAGCGGTCTTTAGGATCAAGCCATAATAAATTTGATATTAATAGAGGATCATTTTCTGAAGCCTCTATAAATACCCATAATGGGATTTCCTGTTTTGCATGGTATTTGGACAGACTGGCCAAATGTGCTGCTCTGTAGTAGTTAGTAAAATTAGGGTATCCCAGGCCTCCTTTATTTTTGGGAAGATGTAGTGTGTGTATAGGTATACGTGGTTTAGAAGAGCCCCATATAAACGAAGTTGCTCTTTTTTGTACTATTCTCAAAAAATAGGAAGGAATTGGAATAGGGAGGACTCTGAATAGATAAAGCAATTTGGGTAGAATAGTCATTTTGATTGCATTAATCTTCCCTATCCAGGATAAAGGAAGTTGCGACCATTGTTTTATTAGATTTGTGATCTGTCTTAATACAGGAGGATAATTGGTTGAGAATAAGTCAGAATGAGATGCTGTTAAATGAATTCTAAGATATGGGATTGATTTTTCTGCCCATGTGAATGGGAGTGCAGCCCTAGCCGGGATCAATTCCATGTTTGTGAGTGAAATATTAAGCACTAGGCATTTCTTAGGATTAATCATAAGGCCGGATAGGGCTGCAAATCCATCAAGAGCTGGTATTAAGTTAGGACCAGAGACCTGTGGTGATGATAGAAAAAGTAATATATCGTCTGCAAATATACATAATTTGTGTGTAATACCTCCTACTTCAATGCCAGTTATAGTTTGGTTTGTTCTGATGTATTGGGCCATGGGTTCGAGTATAAGGGCAAATAATAAGGGAGATAATGGGCAATCCTGTCGGGTACCTCTTTCGATATTAAAGGCTTCAGATTTGTATCCAGCATATTTTATATAGGCTTTGGGTTTATTATATAATGCTTTGATCCATGTTAAAAAGTGGGGTCCAAAACCCCATTTTTGTAATGAATATTGCATATATTGCCAGGATACTGTGTCAAATGCCCTCCTAATATCGAGAGATAGAAAACGAAAACATAAAGGGATTTTCCGTTTTTTAGCAATATGTGCCAATAACACTGCCCTGCGTATATTATCGCCTGCCTGTCTATTTGGCATGAAGCCTACTTGATCTCTATGTATTAATTTTCCTATAATGCTATTGAGGCGTTTTGCTATTATTTTTGCTAATAATTTAATATCGAGGTTTAACAGAGAGATAGGCCGATAATTCACACAGGAAGTATCATCAGAAAGGGGTTTTGGGATCATACAAACAATTGCCATTAGTGTTTCTTGCCGAAAAGAATGTCCATCTAGAAGTTTGTTAAAAGTTTCAGTGAGAATGGGAGAGAGTATTTCTGAGAATGTTTTATAGTATAAAGCCGAGTAGCCGTCTGGGCCTGGTCTTTTGTTAAGTTTTAGGTCTTTTATGGCATTAGCAACTTCATCTATAGTTATAGGCTCATCCAAACTGCTTTTTTGATTCTGAGATAACTCAGGTAAGGTTATTTTTGAGAAGAAGGATTCAGCCTCTGTAGGATTAAATTCATTGTTTGTCTTGTATAAAGTTGCGAGATGTGAGTGAAATTTATGGACTATTTTAACTGGATTACAAGTGTAAACATTTTTTGATCATTTCAAACGTATTGGTTTGAAAGATTTGTTAGTTGAAATTAATGCCCGAGCCAAATATGTACCTGGTTTGTTTCTATTCATGTAGAAATTGTGTTTGGAGCGTTTGAGGGATTTATCAACTGACTGGAATAGATCGTATTCCAATCTAGATTTTTCCAAATGAGATTTTGTACTCTGAGATGGATTATCTTGAAATGATCTGTAGGCTGCATTAAAATTGAGTTCTAGTTTTTTTGCTAGATTTTTGCGTTCCCGTTTAAATAGTGCCATTTGTCTTTGTATTGTACCACGCAAGACAGGCTTATGAGCTTCCCACAGTGTTATTGGGGAGATGTCTGTTGTATTATTAATTGATATGTATTCCTTTAAAGCTTGTTCAATGGCCATCTGATGTAGTGGGTGTTTGAGCATTAAGTCCGGTAAGTACCACGTTGGGTCATGCGCTTTTGGTATGGCTGAGGCTATAGTAGTGTATACTGCATTATGGTCAGACCACGGAATCGGAATTATATCTGATGCAATAATTTCTGGTATCATTCCTATTGTTAGAAAAATATGATCTATTCTGGTGAAGGTTTGATGAGGGTGCGAGAAATAAGTGAATTTCTTTTTCATTGGGTTACTTTCTCTCCACGAATCTACCAGATTGTATTTGGAAAGAAGTTGAGAAAAAGGTAATCTAGAGGTTATTTTGGATGGTGTAAAAGGTGATTTATCTAGAAATGGGAGGAGGACCTGGTTCGAATCCCCACACATTATCACTGTTCCTATTTTGTGTGTATTAATCACTTGTAATATATGTGAGAGGAATGGTGTAGGTTGTTTGTTAGGAGCGTAGTAGGAAATCACCGTGATTGCTGTATCCATTATATAACCCATGAGTATCAGGTATCTACCTTCTGGGTCTTTAATTTCTGATGATAAGGTGAATGGTGTGGATCGGTGAAATGCAATTAGAGTTCCACTTTGCTTGGTACAGGCAGAAGCCGTGTAAATTTGTCGATAAAAAGGAGAAATATATTTTGGAGTAGAATCTTTGGTGAAGTGTGTTTCTTGGAGGCATACTATGTGAGCCTTCTTGTTATGGAAAGTACGGAAGGCTTTGGTCCTTTTTTGAGGGACATTTATTCCCTGAACATTCAGGGAAAGTATATTCAGTGGTGCCATGGCAATAGATCAAATAGTTTTGACTTACTTTTTGTTATGCAGAGCTGACTGCGCAGATCAACCTGTGTGGACTGAAGAGATGAATAGATAGAAAAGAAACCAGTGAATTCTGGAGTAAAGAGTAAACAAAAAACATATGAGATTAGATGATACATTGTATAAATTATTTTTTGCAAGTAATCACAATTTACCCGTGAAAGAGAATAAATATCTCTCTCAGGGGAATAAGTGCCTTCGTCACACTCCCACATAATATGGTTGGGAGAATGAGGAGGGCTAATGGGGGTACACGGATCTTCCGCTTACAGGAGAGAAGTGCTATGTCAAAAGACATCAAAATGATGTTTCATTAATTGGAGTGCAGAATATAGTTTTTGTTGAAATTATTTATTCCAGGGTGGTTGTATATGGTTAGTCTTGCCCTAGGCTAAATAATTCAGTTAGAAAGGTACTGTTAATAACTTTGGTATTGATGAAGATAGTTTGAATTATTTGGGGATTTTAACCCTTTTAGAGTAAACAATTACATATTTTATTCATATGTAACTGTTTAGATATGTTAGCTCATAAAATTGAGGTTGTATTGCTTCAGATTAGAATAAACAAAAACATAATTCTAGGAACTAGTTAGGTAATAATATATTTGTTTTAAGAAAAGAAAGAAAAAGCTTCCATTACTTCTGGATTATTAAACATATTTGTCCTAAAAAGTAATAAATCTATTGTTATTACCTGATAATATATAACTGAACAAGAATTTCCTTATTTCACTTATATATTCTAAGGCTATATGAATCAGAAGTAATAAGAAATATAACTGGAATGTAACATGATCCCACACAGTGTGTGACTATCAGAATGCAGTTACATTCAGTTATAAATACAGGTTTTTTATAGAGAACCATCTCTTAGTATAATAAATGAAGAGATATCAGGAATTAGGATGTCAGTCCATTGAATCTTCTTGGTCCATGGATTATGTGGCATAACTGCCTCTTTTGTGAGAATGATGATTCCCATTTTGTTCTGAAATTTTCTGGGTGCTGCCTGAAGGTGAAGATGATGCCATTCTTCTGCGTGTGGGAGTGTTGCTGCTTGTGGGTTCTGTCAGATTTAATTTTAAAAGGGTTTGTTGTAGTTCATCTGCTGATCTGCTTCTGTAAATTGTACGTTGGTATTTAAATCTGACTGAAAAGGGGAAGCCCCATTGATACATAATGTTGTGGCGTTGCAGTTCCATTAGTTTGGCTTTCATGGATCGTCTTTTAGTAATTGTAAGTTGGGATAGGTCAGCAAAAATTTGATAATTGTGTCCTTGAAAATTAAGTTCCTTTTTTTCTCTTGCAGCAATTAGTATTTGTTCTTTCGTTCTGTAATAATGAAATTTTGTGATTATATCACGTGGGGGTCCATCTTTCTTTTTGGCTGTGAAGGCTCTGTGTACTCTGTCCAGTTCTAAACGTTCAATAGGGATATCTGGCTTTAGTTCTTGTAATAGAGCAGTAATAGTAGATTGCAGGTCTGTCACAGTTTCAGGTATTCCCCTTATGCGCAAGTTTGAACGTCTGGCTCTATTTTCGTAATCTTCGAGCTTAGTTTGAAGTATTAAATTCTCTTTTTTTAATTGTTCCAATTCTGTTATATTTTCTTGGGTTGTAATTTCAATTTCATCCATTTTTATTTCTAAGGCTGCGGTGTGGTTTCCCAGCTCTCTTATTTCTTTGGTTAGGCTTTTTGTTATTTGGTCTGAGGTTTGTTTTAAAGCCTTATGAAGCATCTTTTCAAATTGTAATAATATTACTGGGGATGCTGAGGAGGCTTGTGGAGAAGTTTGTGAGAGGATTTGTTCTGTATCTGACTCAAATGGAGAGTCTTGCTGTGACATTTTCTGTCTGTGAGAGCGCCCTGATGCTGTATATTGTGAGGTGACTGGAGCTGCTTCAGCTGCAGTGAGTGCCTGTGAGCTCTTTGTGAGGTGATTTTTATTTCTGCCATGGTTTCCTCCCAGTACCATATTTCCTGCCCAAACTTTCACAGTTTGTTCCCTGGGGCAAAAAGGTTCAAATGGATACCTTTTGAGCCTGCAGGCTCCGCTTTGTCCTTCTCTTCTCTCCTCAGCGGTGTGGAGCTCTAACAATGCATGTCTGCTCTGCTAGGCTCCGCCTCCTGCCCCCCCTTCTAGATTTTTCAATATATCTCTGCTCAGCATTTGTGACAAGGGTAGTGGACTGGTTTCAAAATGCGAACTGTAAACAATGGGTGAAACTGGAGGAAGATGTCACTGCCATAAAATGGAAATCACTACCATGGGTTGCTGTGGGCTCCCAGCCTCCAATGTGGGTGATGCCATGTTTGGTCTCTTCAACACTAATGCCCTGTACACACGGTCGGATTTTTCAATGGAAAATGTGTGATCGAGGCTTGTTGTCGGAAATTCCAACCGTGTGTATGCTCCATCGGACTTTTTCCATCGGAATTTCCGACACACAAAATTTGAGAGCAGGCTATAAAATTTTCCAACAACAAAATCCGTTTGCGTCAATTCCTACCGTGTGTGGACAATTCTGATGCACAAAGTGCCACGCATGCTCAGAATAAATTCCGAGACGGAACTCCTCGGTCTGGTAAAATTAGCGTTCGTAATGGATATAGTACTTTCGTCACCCTGCAATGTTTTAAATAGTTTAATGCAGTGCACTCTCTTCTTCTTTATAATGCTAGAAGAATGAAGTTTTTTTGCTGCTCATATTCACACAGTCTTCTCACAAACTTCTTTCTTTATTACTTATGGTGATTTCATGAATATAATATTTTTATTTGTCACATCTCCCAAAAAGATTTTTTTTTTTTTTTTAATCTGATCTCGTGTTATTTTTTGTATCTTTATTTTTTTAAATCCAGAATAGTTTTGGGTGTGTTTTGTGTGTCAAGTTACCACAACACGATTATTATCTTGTAATATTTAATCTCAAGGAGGTTGCTTGGTGTTGGTGTCTCTTTTTAATTTCACATTGTATTTTTGAAACGTACCTGCTTCTTCACAAACAAACTGTCCTTTTTGAAGGAAAACACACATAGGCGAGTATAATAAAACAAACCAAAAATCTATTAAGGGGTCCTAACCAAAGAAAGAGGGAGGCAACGCTGGAGAAACAGCAGAAATTGGCGAAGCCTTTGGCCCCCAGGGCACACATCAACTATTTTAATGCAAAATTGGTGGCCTGAGGAGTCCATATATAAGGGAGTACAATCTGGTCCAGAAGTCCAAGAGATCATGAACAGCAGCAGATGACATGTATGTCCCCAGGCTGTGGTCATACAAGAGCCTGCATTTTTGTCAGACCAGACTGAACCCAGGCCATCACTTTCTTGTCTTCCTTCCACTCTTCCTTCCACGCTGTGTCTGTGGTGTTGGAGTTGTGGCAGGAGGAGGAGGAGAATGATGCAATTTACACAGGTGGGTATTTGGGTGTGATTTCGCTCCTCACCCCCTTAGTTAATGTTTTATAAAGGATGTCCTCACACATGAGGCGTTGGCCCTCCTGCATGTCCTGCAGTTTTGCAGCCATGTAGGCAAAGGCCTCTTCACGAGTGAGGGTGGCTCTGAGGGATGCAGGAACCTTCTGAATCAGCCTGAGTGCTGAATGGTCTTTTGTTTGGAAGGCAGAGGGGAGGAACCTAGGATTCTGTGAGCCTCCTCCTGGCTGCCACTTACCCCTGCCTTCTCCTGGCTGCCACATTCCACAGCCTCCTCCTGTGTGCCACATTCCACAGCCTCCTCCTGGCCGAGGTCTTCCTGTGTATGAAAAAGGGACATAGTTTTAATTTTTTCTTCATCAATCACACACAATTTTCAGCTCATGACTGTTGCAAATTGAATGTTAACAAATATAACAGACTATCATTCTGAGCCCAGCATTTTTCATTCTTGTCCCAATTATTTTTGCCCACTACTGTCTATTGTGTCTATATGTAAAACACTTTATTAAATCAGCAATTAGTGATCAATAATAACATCTTGTAAACATCATTTATTTATTGACCAGAAATCTATAGAAGAATGCTATACCTGACTCAAGCTGGGCTCCTCCACTTCTTCCTGGCTGGAAGTCCCAGGTTGGACATCGGAAGCCTCAGCTGGGATGGAAGATAGGGTGGAAGGAAGAGTGGAAGGAAGGGTTGAGAGGGATTCCCTGACTTCAGTCTGGTCTGACAGAAATCACAGTCTCTCATAGTACCAGAGCCTGGGGACATAAACATCATCTGCTGCAGCTCCTGATCTCTGGGAATCCTGGACCTTCTTGCGCTCCCTAAAATAAGTGCTCCTCAGGCCACCAATTTTGGCTTTTAAATAGGGGATGGTTGCCGTGGGGACCACTGGCTTCACCAACTCCAGCTGTTTCTCCAGCACTGCCTGCCTCTTTTGTTTATGATTATAATGCGGGTGTTTGACCTGCCACAGACAGGGCAGCTCCCTGTACTTGTCTATGAACAGGGGGAGGAAGTTGTGGTCATTGAAGCCATCCATTTTATCTGCAATACACAAGACAAACCCTAATGTCAGTCTAAAGTCTCCTAATCTTGTCCTAATATAGGCCTCAATCTCTAAGCAGTATAGGCCCAAGTTTAAATGTTACCTTCGTTATCACGATCAGCGCTTCCTATACTCCTTCCTCCGCTCACAGATCGTACGTACTACGCACGCGTTTTATGCTTTAAATACCCTGTGCATGCATGAAACTTCACCTGCCCCTGACGTTCTTTCTAGTCTATTCCTACCCCTTCTCGTTCAGCGCAGTGGGGGAGAGCACATGGCGGAGACAGAGCAGGTGCGTGCTAATTACAGCAACGAAGAGGAGGAGGAAAGCCCAGAGACAGAACTGTCACGATCCCGGAGGAGATGATTTAAGGCCTTAAATATGCCCTTTGTTGAGATGGTGGAGATGGTGGACATACTGAAGAGGGACGACTATGACGGGAAGTATGGACCTTACCCCAATCCCAATGTCAGAAAGGCCAAGATCATGGCGAAAGTTGTGAAGAGTCTGCACAGAAATTTTGGGGTATGGCGATCCAAGGATCAACTGAGGAAGCGGTGGTCGGACCTCAAAATCAGGGAGCACAATCAGTATAGAAGGATCAGGAGAGTGCTGCAAAAAAGTAAGTAGTTGTGTTGTGTTCCTATACTTTATTGTTATTACGTTCGTGCTGCTCCATGTGCTTTTCTTTACTGTTGTACAGTTTAAAATGGCAACTTTCATGTTCATGGACACGTTATTCATTCGTAGGAAACATTGTTTGTTCGGCCAATAAAACACCATGTTTTGTTCAGATGCAGTTCAATACATTTTTTCTGGCCTACTTCTCTTAAAATAATTTTGTTGTCTAGATGGGTTTGTAACTAGAATGAAATGCAAACTAGATTCTGTGTAAGGAGAGGACACTCAGCAGCTGTTTACACATCTGGACGCTGGAGCACTAGTGTGGGACAAAGGAACACTCTTTTTTTTAGGGGGCCCACACAGGTGCTCCAGTGTATACTATAGGGGTGTCTCCATCTGTGAAGCTTGTACAAAACAGGTAAGTATTCAAGCTTGACAAAGGACAAAAATATTTCTTCATCTTGGAACTCTGCCAAAACAGACAATTGTACCCCACTTCCAAGCAATGTTTCATATTCCTATTTCTGCCATCAAATATCCGTGTGCTAGGTATACCTATTTTTTTTACATAGCAGAGAAAAGACTCGGAGAACACCACTCATCAGAGGAGACAACAGACCCCCCACCTCATGAAGAAGTGGAAATCCCCCAAACCCAACCAGAGGAGGAGGAGGGAGACATGGTGGAAATTGTCACCACAACAGGTGAGTGTCTGCGAGCACAGGCTCAGGTAAGAGATGGATGCCGGCATATTTATAATACATGGTGTGTTTTTTCTTTTTTTATATATTTTTAGGTGATCGTGATGTTGTGGAAGAAGGTCATTTCACCAGTGAAAGTTCCCAGATCCTGATCAAGGAGATAATGAGGTGTAATAGGGACTTGGAAAACATCAAGCAAAACATCAATGATGTTCAAAACAAAATGAAGAACATCATTGATGTTTTAGGGAGAATTTAAAACCCCTAGAAATCCCTAACTTATTTCTGCTTAGTGTTTTTGTTTTTCTCACAATTTTGTGACAATTTTATGACATATTATAGAAAAGCCAAATTTTGAAGATGCACACAGTGTGTCAACATGTGCTATCTGCCATCACGGGAGATTAATGTACGCGTTTTGGGGGTGCAACCCCTTCCTCAATAATAAAGTAGCTGAGAGGAAGGGGTTGCACCCACAAAACACGTCCATTGATCCCCCATGATGGCAGCTAGCACATGTTGACATTCGGCAATTTGTGTGCATCTTCAAAATGTGGCTTTCCAGGGGTGACATCACCCCGTCTACTGAACACAGTATCAAACACAGTTTATAAATACTCACCTCTGATATTGCCTTCAATTTCAATAAAAGTTGAACTTTGTAAGTTCCAGAGTTGTGTATTTCTTTTTGGTTTTAAACATGCCTGTTTTACCTTAAAAGGCAATTTCTACTTTTTAATGTGACCTTAAAAATTGTTATATAACAAACATGTTGGTTTGTTTTAAAAACCTTTTATAAATGCACATGTGATTGTTGATTCTCAATCTTTTTTATCAAAGCACAATGTGTGGCTACTTCTTTCAATGCTAAAAAGCATTTTTTGTAGTAAAGTTGGTGTTTTCAGTGGCAATGGGGGTTATTTACTAAAGGCAAATCCACTTTGCACTACAAGTGCAGTTTCAGTGCAGTCTCAAGTGCACTTGTAGTGCAAAGTGTATTTTCCTTTAGTAAATAACACCCAACAGTGCTTTATAATTTTACACAATCATGCCATTTGTAGGACTCCCCAAATTTCAGTCATTGTCAGCTAAAAGAAAGGCAAGCAGTAAATCTAAGCAAATATTTGTTCAGTTTAAAAGATATTTTTATTTAAAAAATGTCTCAGACATTGTCTGCCATATCGATGGCCCCCCTACCTGCAAAGTATTCCATGTATCTTAGACTGACCTTGCGGGCACTCTGGGGGGGCAAGCCAGGACGGCCAGCTTCAAGCGCCGTCAGGGTTGGTTCATTAATATGAATTCCAGCCTCAGGCCCAACTGAGCTAGCATAGTTCCAAGAATCTCTCCTTAAAAAGTTGTGGAGAACACAGCAAGCCAGGATGATGTGATTAGTTTATATTCCGCCATGTGTATGGGTGTAAGAAATAGGCGGAACCAGCTGGCCATTATTCCAAACGTGTTTTCCACCACTCCTCTGGCTCTGGCCAGCCGGTAATTAAAAACCCTCTGGTCTGGGGTGAGGGTCCTCATAGGGAATGGCCGCATAAGATGGTCCCCCAGTGCAAACGCTTCATCCGCAACAAAGATGAATGGGAGTCCCTCCGCATTGTCTTCTGGAGGTGGCAAGCCCAAGCTGCCATTCTGGAGATGCCTGTAGAACTCCGTGTGGGTGATGACTCCACCATCTGACATCTGCCCATTCTTCCCCACGTCCACATACAGGAACTCATAAGTAACCGACACCACCGCCAACATCACAATACTATTGAACCCCTTGTAGTTGTAATAGTATAACCCAGAGTTGGGTGGTGGGACGATGTGGACATGTTTCCCATCAATTGCCCCCACGCAGTTAGGAAAGTCCCACTGCTGGGCAAAGTGGGAGGCCACAATCTGCCATTCCTGTGGGTTGGAAGGAAACCGTGGAGTCAAACAAACAAGAAAAATAAATGAATCATTTTGCACATAAACATGGAAAGCAGATTAGACGCAAACATTCTTGGCCAACATCAGTATAACATTTATTTTAGGGAGTATTTAAAGACAAAGGTATAAGGTCCACCTATCAGATTGCTCCCCCCCTCTTATGGGCCATTTTAAATATTTTAGGGGAGGAGATGTTTTGGCCAGGTAACCCTCTCCACTTCATTGAGAGATGAATGCCTAAATAATGTATATTACTTTGGCCAGCCCCTCCTTACTTTTCACTATTGGCAGCCCACTGGACAGGTACGAAGTGTCATAATACAAAGATATAAATACACACTGTACACATTTTAGCACATTTTTACATTCTGATATTACCTATCAAGATAATAATAGGATACAAAAACTCTAAACAGTACCATTTGAAAGTATACAGGCAGGCCCTTGCACTACATGCTTTGGTGAATTCATTCATAAATATGACCACAAAAGATGTGGGTATAGTGTGTATGGGTTTGGCAAAGTCAGCAGACAGAGGATTGGTATCAGCTGAGTTAGCAGTTGGGGGAGGGAGGGTTCCAAATGATTTTGGGACCCAAGAAAAAACCTCTGGCACTCTGCCAGAATTTAAAGCACAAATCACAATTTTCAACATTTTAGGGGGTATTTAGGGTAAAGCACTACTATGGAGCTGACAAAATACATTGTTAATTGAGTAGACGAGGTGGATATAGGCCCAGCATGCTGGGGAGGTTAGTGAAGGCAAATATGTATGAAGGACAAAATTAAAAAAAAAAAAATCCAGCATGCATGTGGACAAAGAGGACATTCACAGCATATTACAATCATGGTAATTAAGAAATAAGGAAAGAAATACATTACATTAGCAAACATTAAATACAATAAAATGTGATGTAAAAGGATAAAAATCTTACCTCAATATAGTCCTTCTGCAGGACCTGAATGATGGCAGAACAGGTCTCCGGGATAATGATCCACAGAGCCTGGGGGGAGATGCCTGTTGAGAACTTGAGGTCCTACAGGCTTCTCCCAGCCGCCAAGTACCGCAACGTGGTGACTAGCCTCTGCTCCAGAGTAATGGCTTGCCTCATGCAGGTATCCTGCCTGCTGATATAAGGGGTCAGCAAAGCCAACAAACGGTGAAATATGGGTCCATCATCCTGAGAAAATTCCTGAAATCATCAGGATTATTCTCATGGATCTCATGGAGCAAAGGCATGTGACAGAATTGGTCACGCTGGAGCAACCAATTCTTAGCCCATGAACTCCTCCCCGCCCTGTTCGTGGACTGGGCTTGTGTCAAATTAAGGACCCCAACACCAAGCCCCCGCACAGCACGAACTCTACGATGAGTACGTACACGCAACATGGCTAGAAAACGGTCGGCTGGTCAGAACGAAGTAACAGAACGCACTGAAGAACAGCAAGGCCTGTGAAGAGCGACCTGAAAATCAGTAACAAACGGACAAGAACACAATGACAAATCAATGGGAACTCACTGCACGCACTGAAGACCAGATGCAAACCCACAACAGCAGAAATACGATCTGAAAACCACGAGTCTGAAAAAGCATGAATCGTCTCTCACCAAACTTTTGCTTACACGAGATTAGCAAAAGGAGCCCAAAGGGTGCCACGCTTGGTATTGAACTGCCCTTTTATAGTCTCATCATACGTGGTGTACGTCACTGCGTTCTTGGCGTTTGGAAATTCCGACAACTTTGTGTGACCGTGTGTATGCAAAACAAGTTTGAGCCAACATCTGTCGGAAAAAATCCATGGATTTTGTTGTCGGAATGTCCGATCAAAGTCCGACCGTGTGTACAGGACATAAGAATGTGGGATTTATTGTCGAGGAAGAAGTCTTGGTCTACTCAGGTTGGGCCTATGACACCTTTGTTTTTCAGTCCCCAAATTTCCACCAGCAGTGGAAGCCTCAGTCTTCTTAAAATGGTATAGTCATGACGATGTAAGAATTGTCAAGATCCTGGTAGATGGTAAACTCCCTCCACTGAATTCTTTTGGCTTAGAGTTTAGGACTAAATGGATGCAATATCAACAACTTCAAACATACATTCAATCTCTGATACAAAATTCTCCATTAGATAGACAATTAACAGAATTTGAACAATTATTATTACAAGAACAAAGAGCAGCTCATGTTCTTCCATTTCCAAAATTTATAAATACTTTGGAATATAGATACATGTATAGATTTACAATGGGATAGAGATACTCTATTTAGGTTAGAAGAGGAGTACAAGTTTTGAGGTACATAAGTGGATTGAGAATTTACTTTTATAATGGAACCATATTTTTTTATTACCTTGTCAAATTCCTTTTATGCATATTGTCTAAAATGAAAAATGTATAAAATAAAGATTATATATATAAAAAAATATGTTTAGTATGAGTTTTCTTAGTAATGAAGTGATTTTCTTTGTGGAGTCTGACAGAAAAAAAAATCAAGAGCGGAATGTGTTGCGTTTGATATAAAATATGATTTTTTACTCCTATAAGATTGGAACAGCATTCTGAATTCACAAACACAGATCTTCTCAAACAAATGCTGTAGGATACTATCAGATAAGGGTACTCACCGAGGCCAAGATGCTGAGAGTGGTAACCTCTTGCGACTAAGCGCACTCCACTCCTGGAGATGGTACAGGGGGTGAAGGGCACAAAGAGGCACGAGTCACCAGCAGGCTGGGCAGGTCTTGCATGAAGATCACCAGCAGGGAGACAGCTGTGCAGGACTGGAAGATGGTGAAGCTCAAGAAGGAGGATGAACAGCTGATCCAACAACAGGCCGGGGGTCAAACACCATTGACTAGTAAGAGTCTCTAGATAGGCAAAAACAGTCTAGTGCAAAGGACTGTTAGCAGGTCTGTCAGCAGCCTAATGACAGGCCAAGGGTCAAACACAGGTAACTAGAAGCAAAGTCTGTGAGCAAGCCAGGGGTCAAGCACTGAAGACATTAGCAAAGTCCAGGAGCAGGCTGAGGGTCAATCACTGGAGACAGGAAGCAATATCCGTAGACAGGCCGAGGGTCAAACACAGGAAACAAGTGGAGAAGTCCGAGAGGCAAGCCGAGGGTCAGATGCAGGAAGAGATCAGAGCAGGTCAAGGTCAATCCAGGTCACAACAGGTAATCAAGAATCAGGATACAAGCAGGAAACACATGGGGAGCTGAAAGACAAACCAGCAATCTGGTCATGGCACAGAGTGGCTTTTATAGGCCAGTGGGAGGCTCATGTTGTGCGCGCTATTGCGTACACGTGTTCGCTGTTCCGCTGAATCGCGCACGCGCATTAGCTATTTCGCTGAATTGCACACAAACATTAGCTGTTTAGCTGAATTGTGCACGCGCATTAGCCGTTTGGCTGTATTGTGCCCAGGGATGCGCCAGGGTGCCGCTCTACCGCGCATGTGCGAAGGAAGGCAGCGATATTGGCGAGACTGGTACTTGCCTCTTTCCTGACAGATACAATGGGAATGTAAAATTGTTGTATTCAGTTGACAGTTTGAACAGTCTATTGTCTCTATAGCAGGGGTCTTCAAACTACGGCCCTCCAGTTGTTCATGAACTTCAATTCCCATAATGCCTAGTCATGTCTGTGAATGTCAGAGTTTTACAATGCCTCATGGGAAGTGTAGTTCTGCAACAGCTGGAGGGCCGTAGTTTGAGGATCCCTGCTCTATAGCTACAGTAAAGAGGTAATAGGGTGCCTCTCAAACTGAAAGCTACAGAGATGTTTGTTAGTGGGTTGTTATGGTTAATAACCTGACATATAAAAGGACTTATCATGCCTTAAACACGAGGGGCTTCAACATAGATTAACACCATAGCAGGTAGAAGGTTTGAAACCTGCCAAGAAGAAAAATACCTGATTTTGCAAAGCAACTGCCAACTGAGTCCTCATTATCAAAGGAGAGAAGTAACTTTTAAGCATATTTCTACTGTTTCCAAGCCATAATTTCTGTTTCTTTGCTAGGCATTTTGCTATAGATATCTGTCAGCCTTTTACTGTATTCCTAATATTGTAATAGTTTTGTATGTACAGCATTTTTTTGTTCACTAAAAGCACGTTTGTACACTGCAGAGGTCTAAGATTCCTTGCTTATACTGCAAAGTAACCTTGCTAGATAGACGCAAGCAAAAACAATCCACTCCTGTTTAGTCACATCCGCCAAAGAAAGTATACTGGCGTCTGGTCTGACCACAAAATGTTGCCAATAGCACAATGCGGTTGGAAAGTCGAGGCCTATCGGCTAACAAGAAAGAAATCTATCTGAGAGTATGAGAGTATCGTGAGCCTTAGAGAAAAAAGTATAGTCTTTTTCAGTAGGATGAGAAATATACTATGTATCTACAAGGTGGTGTTGCTGGGGAAGTTTTTTTGTCTATTGGTTTATAAATAAGAGATTGAGCTCCTACTTGAGGAAGTGTCTAATATGGGGTTAAAGACATTTAAAATTGCCCTCTATGCAAAGCCTAATAGTTTGTGGAAACATTTTGATAGTTTGGGTCATTTGGTCCTTATTAGGAATATACATGTTAGCCAGTGTGTAAGTTTTAACGCTTAAGGTAATTTTTAGAAATAGATATCTTCCTTCTGGATCCGAGCATGTATCTAATAGATGATAATTTAATGATTTATGAAAGGTGATCGATACGCCTCTGGATTTTGACTGAGCATACAGTATGTACTCTAATACCAGGTACAGAAATACCTATTTCTTAAGGTGGGAATACGGTCAGTGTGAAAATTAGTTTGCTGGAAAAAGAATATTCTGACCTTAGTTTTGTGGAACGCATAACAAATTTGTGATCTAATGTAAAATAATTCAATCTCCAAATATGGAAAGGCTTCTTCATAGTAAGAGCTGTGAAAATGTGGAATTGACTCTGTCAAGAGCATGTTCTAGCCAGGTCAGTAGATTATTTAAAAAATGCCTGGATTTTTCCCTAAATGCACATGCTATAACTGGATACTAATATTTATAGGTAAAGTTGATCAGGGAATATCCAATTAGGGATCAGGGAGGATTTTTTTTCCCTCCGCTGGAGCAAATTGGATCACGTTTTATTGGGGGGGGTTTTGCCTTCCTCTGAATCAACTGTGGGTATAGGATTGTATATATGGAGGATTTCTATTTGTGTGTGTGTGTGTGTTTTTTTTTCCTATGTTGGTTGAACTAGATGTCTTTTTTTCAACCAGATGAACTGTGTAACTATATAACTATCTCTTGGGAGGCTCATTCAGACCCTGTTGTATTGAAATAGCAAAGCATGATGGAGGCAGCCATATCAACTCAGAAACGGTGTGGACTCAAAACAAAAAAAAAAAGGGGGGGGGAGATGAGGTGAAGGAAAGAAAGGAGGACTAACAAAGGAAGGCAATATGAAAAAAGGAAGAGAGAGGAGAATAGAAAAAGCACAATCAGAAGAGGAGAAAACCTAGAAACAAGGCAGAAACCAGAACTCCCCAAGGAGGCTAAGATGCTTGGTGGATTACAGCCAGCTGTGATCTTCCTGTTTCTACATTAGGAGAACAATACAGAGTCTCTGTAACCTACATTGAGGAGAGAACCAAACCATTGCATACAGTATGTATCTGAACAGCAGCTATCACTTTTGAAACCATTTTACATAACCATACTGAATTGGTCATTAGTCATAAATAATATAGAAAATAAATGATTAACAATTTACAACTATTATTCTCATTGTGTGAGCTACTTACCATGGCCCTAGGCTCTCTGGAGGGACAGAAAGGGCCCAGGAACCACTGCAGGTATTGCTGGAGGGGAAGACACACTTTTAGAACCCCATAAAGATAATCAGGTGGTTCTAGAACTTCTCAGATCACTTTTATTTGAAAGCCCTTTGCCAGCTCTAAAAATCAATATGTGCATTGCCCTTCCATGTGCACCTTCCTGGAAAGGCTAGTTATAGATTGTGGTGATTGCCACTTGTTTGTACAGTAGGATGAATTTGATGCAGGGAAACACTGGATGCCTTTAGCTGCCATTGTGCTCTTGCTCAGCGTTCTGTGCAGGAGGGATGGGTGCCCTCCGGGAGAACCTACCCTTAATCTATCTACTGCTATATGTGTTATGATTTAGAAATTCTGAAAACTTTAGAGTTAGGACCACATTATACAGAGGAGTCTTGAAATAGGCACTGTCGCTTACAAAAGAAAATGTAGGAACCAATAGGTTCCAAACCCAGGCAAATCAAAGACCAAAAAACAAATAAACTACAATAAAAAGCTGCGTGTTGTGAAGTGTAAAAAACACCTATAACGTGAAAAGAAACAAAGGAACCACACTCTTATCTTATCTATATCATAAATCACATATCATAAATCACCATAGTGAATATATAAATAAATACATCTTTATTTGAATTATAAAAAATACACAAAAATCTTAGTATAGATCCCACACGTAAATAACATCCTCAGTGAGTATAGGAAAGGTTCCTTTCCACCTGCATGCAGACACACTATGCACTCACCAGACTGTATTGACCCCTATTACAGGGAGTCAAATTACGCATATAGAAAATCCTAGATGTCATACATGAGGTCACAGGAATGAATCCAAACCATTGCTGTCATCCATTCTCTCTCTCTCTCTCTCTCTCTCTCTCTCTCTCTATCTATCTATATAAATATATATATATATATATATATATATATATATATATATATATATATATAGCAATGCTGCAGCTTGGCAGGCATTGCATGCAAGCTTATGAAAACCCCCAGATCCTTCTCCACTATGGATTCCCCCAGTTGTGCTTCCCCTAGTATGTATGATGCATGCATATTCTTAGCCCTTAATTAGTTATTCTTAACTTTACATTTATCAACATTAAACCTCATTTGCCGCATAGTCGCCCAATTAAACAGTGCATTGAGGTTGGCTTATAATTTGGAAACATCCTGTAAGGATGTTATTCCATTGCATAGCTTGATGTCATCTGCAAAGACTGAAATGGTACTTTTAATCTCAGACCCTATATCATTTATAAAAATATTAACCACTTCCCGCAGGCAGGGACAAGGACGTCCTCCAGTTTCAGTGGTTATACTGGGATGATACCTAAAGGCATCATCCAGGTATCAATCTTTTCAGCCGTCGATTCTGAACAAGACAGAAGTGATCTGAGTGGCTAATTAGCCATTTGATTACTTCTGCGGGTGGCGGAAGGGGGTCCCATTCCCTCCGCCATTTTTCTCGTGCTCTCTGGTCCCATCACAGAGGCTGGGGGTGATAGTTGCCCTGTACAGAGAGAGAGAGGAACTGACATTGTTCCCCTCTCTCTGTAACCCTGGAAACTGGGAGGGACGAGTAGTGTGTCACTTCCAGTTCCACCCCTTTGTTTACCTGGCCACCAAAGGCCAGGTAAGTAGCTGATCAGGCAGTTATGTGCCCGATCGGCCAAATGGGAGGCCAGAGAATAGATCTGGGGTCTAATAAACCCCAAATCTCTCCATAAAGAGGACCTGTCATGGCCCATGTGATCACAAGGGATGTTGCACTGTACAGTAGGTGACCGCGATATTGTGTCAATCTCATCGAGATTTGACACCTACGAGACCTGTCGTGGGAGCCAGTGCTGAGATGGCTCACTCATCGGGAAAGGAAAACTTTTTTTACCTTTCGCGATGAGTGACAGGCAGTGCTGACAGCAGTCTGGTATGAATCCTGAGGGGGAACGCCGCGCCAAATTTGAAATGAAAAAAAACGGTGTGGGTTCCCCCCAGGGGCATACCAGGCCCTTAGGCCTGGTATGGATTGTAAGGGGAACACCCTACGCCAAAAAATCGGCGTGGGGGTCCCCCCAAAATCCATACCAGACCCTTATCTGAGCATGCAGCCCAGCCAGTCAGGAAAGGGGGTACACCACTGATAACCTTAGATCATTCAGAGTAAGAATCATTAACCACTACTCTCTGAATTCTGTCTTTTAATCAGTTTTCTATCCATTTACAAACTGATCTTTCCAAGCCTGTAGACTTTACCTTGCACATTAGCCGTGTGTAGGGAACTGTGTCAAATGCTTTTGCAAAATCCAAGTATACTATGTACACAGCCACCCCTCTGTCCAAGGTTTTACTTACTTCTTCATCATAAAAAGAAATTGGGTTTGTTTGGCAACGTCTGTCTTTCATTATAAAAAAAGGGGGAGAGAAGGATGGCGGGACTTTAACGAGGCACATGGGAGCAACAAAATTGGTTAAATATAGATATTTTTAAATGGTTCAAATTATCACAAATTTATTCATATCAAGAACATTTAATGCATTTTGCTTTATATACATGTCCGTATATTTTATTATAATTCATCACAACCAAGCATTTATACATAAATAGACATTCCAACAGAAAGTTGGTACAGATTATATAATATATGGAATGAGACATGATTTTATGGACAAAAAATAGTTGTATCAATTGTAACAATAAGAGTACACCCTACATAGGGCTGGTATGGAGAACATATTAAAGATAAACTAAAAATAAGTATAAAAGGAACGGCCATACAAAGTGTTACAAAAATGTATACATATCGGTTGATGTTAGCTCTACGCGTTTCAAGGCCTTATAGCCTATCATCAGGAGAAAAACCTTGGTAATTGTCTATGGATAAGAAAAAACAGAGTAGATTTAAAAATAAGATAAAATAAAATATTTTAACCTAAATCAAAAATGGAAGGGTAAACCCAGGACACGGGAGAACCCCCATGCCCTGAGTTATCCCACACACTTACATGTGTATCCTTGCAGGGGTGGTGCGGGCCCGGAACCCCCAAGACCGGCCATACTTCTCTCCCCCTTTTTTTATATACAAATTGCCGGGATGGAGGTGGGGACTTGAACGGCCCCGCTCAACCTCATTTAAAGTCCCAAAATCCTTGTTTTTAAAACATTTTTCTAATCCAATTAGGGATGGAGGCACATGGTGGCACTGTCAATATTATTATTTTCGTTTTAATGATCTCAAATGGCAACCTGTTAGCTGTTTGAACTCAATTCCTATTAACTGTCAGTATTAGACTCTAATTCACCAATGCGTTTTTCTTCCTTTTTTTTTTTTTTCTCTCCCCTTGCATGTGTGCGGTGATGGTGGAGGGGTGTGGCTATCTGCTGGGCCGTGCCTTCCGTGTCCCGATTGGGAGTTGCGACGCGCACTGCGGACTCTCCCGCCGCCCAGTTGTTTACGTTGGGCGGGCGGGGATTTCCCCACTGCGCATCGACGTCATGCATCCCCCGCCGGGCGCGCTGACATCAAGCACGCGGCGCGGCCGGCCGGGTGTTTCCCATCTGCTGACCCGCTGGGGGAGGGGCTTGATTGGCACTCAGACTGTGGGGCGGTGGCGGTCTGGCTCCTTGGTTGGCGGCATCTTCCTCTCCCCCCATTGGACCAGCGCATGACATTGGGGGCGTTCCCTACTGCGGCGCTGCCTATATGGGCTCCTTCCTCACATGGGTTTCACATACAGGACAGCATACACCTATTTAACTTGGACTACAAGAGACATACAGGCATCTCCTTATTTTTCTATAGACACTGATAATCAGGTACTTTCATTCACATATCCCCCTTGCTCTACACTCTGCCTTCTTTCCTCTACACATTTTTTTGTTATCTTTTCTCACCTCACTGTTTTGTAACATATTTTTTCTGTCACACATATCACAGAGGTTTTCCACCATGGTGGTCACCCCCCACAACATCATCATCATCATTCACACCTCTACCCATGTGGGGCGTTGTTCATGTTTGGCTGTGCTGGCGGCGGGGCGTCCCCTCAGCTCCCGTGTGGGACCCTGTATGGCCGGTCTTGGGGGTTCCGGGCCCGCACCACCCCTGCAAGGATACACATATAAGTGTGTGGGATAACTCAGGGCATGGGGGTTCTCCCGTGTCCTGGGTTTACCCTTCCATTTTTGATTTAGGTTAAAATATTTTATTTTATCTTATTTTTAAATCTACTCTGTTTTTTCTTATCCATAGACAATTACCAAGGTTTTGCTCCTGATGATAGGCTATAAGGCCTTGAAACGCGTAGAGCTAACATCAACCGATATGTATACATTTTTGTAACACTTTGTATGGCCGTTCCTTTTATACTTATTTTTAGTTTATCTTTAATATGTTCTCCATACCAGTCCTATGTAGGGTGTACTCTTATTGTTACAATTGATACAACTATTTTTTGTCCATAAAATCATGTCTCATTCCATATATTATATAATCTGTACCAACTTTCTGTTGGAATGTCTATTTAT
The DNA here is from genome assembly GCF_042186555.1 of Aquarana catesbeiana. NCBI lineage: Eukaryota > Metazoa > Chordata > Amphibia > Anura > Ranidae > Aquarana > Aquarana catesbeiana. The sequence continues at coordinate 413,660,183 of NC_133324.1, forward strand.
GTATAAATGCTTGGTTGTGATGAATTATAATAAAATATACGGACATGTATATAAAGCAAAATGCATTAAATGTTCTTGATATGAATAAATTTGTGATAATTTGAACCATTTAAAAATATCTATATTTAACCAATTTTGTTGCTCCCATGTGCCTCGTTTAAGTCCCGCCATCCTTCTCTCCCCCTTTTTTTATATACAAATTGCCGGGATGGAGGTGGGGACTTGAACGGCCCCGCTCAACCTCATTTAAAGTCCCAAAATCCTTGTTTTTAAAACATTTGTCTGTCTTTCATGCTGTCTGTTGTTTAAAATTTTCCAGCAAGAACTCATCTATGTGGTCTTTTATTAAACTCTCCAGTATCTCCCCGACTATAGAAGTTAAACTAACAGGTCTATAGTTACTTGGTAAAGACTTTGATCCTGTTTAAAATATAGGCACCACATTGGTCCTACGTCAATCCAGTTGTGCTATTCCAGCCATTAACGAGTCCCTAAAAATTAGAAACAATGGCTTTTAACCAGTTGCCGACAGCCGCATGCTGATGTACATTGGCAGAATGGCACGGGTGGGCAAATGGGCATACCTGTACGTCCCTCCCTCCCCGTGGGCGGATTTGTTAGGGGAATGATCAGTCCGCAGGGCCAGACCAATGATTTATGGTCTGGACCTGGTGATTGCTCCTAACGAATGGAAACCTTCCCCTGTCTGTGTAAGTGTAAACACAGACAGGAGGAATTGATGTCATCTCTCCTCATGGGGTCTTTTCAATTCCAGTGAGTGCAGAGAAGACATCTAACAGTGAGTTGCACAACACTACACTAACAACTTTACACATAGGAACACTTGCCACCCCCCGATCATCTCCCGATTGCCCCCCCAGTTAACCCCTTCACTCCCTGTTACTGTGTCAATTGCAGTTTTCAGATTTTTCACTGATCACTGCATTGGTGTCATTTGTGACTGAAATAAGTGTTAGGGCAGTTAGAATTAGCCCCCATGAAATTGGCAAAGCATTTTATCACACTGATCTTGGTGTGGTCAGATGTTTTGAGGGCAGAGGAGAGACCTAGGGTCTAATACCCCATTTTTTTCAAAAAAGAGTACCTGTCACTACCTATTGCTATCATAGGGGATACTTACATTCCCTGAAATAACAATAAAAATTATTTAAAAAAAAAAGCACCCCTGTCCCCCCCGTGCTCACACGCAAAGGCGAACGCAAGTGTCGGTCTGGTGTCATATGTAAACATTAATTGCAACATGCATGTAAGTTATCACCGCAAAGGTCTGATCGAGGGCAGTCGTTTAAGCAGTAGACCTCCTCGGTAAATCTAAAATGGTAACATGTAAAGGCTTTTAAAGGCTTTTAAAAATGTATGTCGCCATTGTTCGTTTGTACGCAATTTTAAAGCATGACATGTTTGGTGTCCATGTACTCGGCATAAGATCATCTTTTCTATTTCATCAAACAGTTGGGCAATATAGTGTGTTTTAGTGCATTAAAATAAAAAAAGTGTTTTTTTTTCCAAAAAATTGCGTTTGAAAAATCACTGCGCAAATACTGTGTGGAAAAAAAAATGCAACACCCACCATTTTAATCTGTAGGCCCTTTGCTTTAAAAAACATATAATGTTTGGGGGTTCAAAGTCATTTTCTTGCAAAAAGAAATATTGTTTCATGTAAACAAAAAGTGTCAAAAAGGGCTTTGTCTTCAAGTGGTTAGAAGAGTGGGTGATGTGTGACATAAGCTTCTAAATGTTGTGGATAAAATGCCAAGACAGTTCAAACCCCCCCAAATTACCCCTTTTTGGAAAATAGACACCCCAAGCTATTTGCTGATAGGCACATCGAGCCCATGGAATATTTTATATTTTGCCACAAGTTTCAGGAACAATTACACTTTTTTTTTTTTTTTTTTGCACAAAGTTGTCACCAAATGATATATTATTCAAACACGGCATGGTAATATGTGGAGTTACATCCCAAAATACATTCTGCTGCTTCTTCTGAGTACGGTGATACCGCATGTGTGAGAATTTTTGGGAGCCTAGCTGTATACAGGACCCCGAAACCAAGCACACTTTCAGGATTTCTATTTCTCTGATTGGTTTTCGGGGTCCTGTACGCAGTTTGCCAAAAAATCCCACACATGTGGTATCCTCATACTCAGGAGAAGCAGCATAATGTATTTTGGGGTGTAATTCCACATATAACTATGCCATGTTTGAACAATATATCATTTAGTGACAATTTTGTGTAAAAAAAAAAAAAAAATTAATTTTCCCGCAACCTATGGCAAAATATAAAATATTCCATGGACTCAACATGCCTATCATCAAAATACTTTCCAAAATGGGGTCATTTTGGGGGGATTTTATGCTATCTTGGCATTTTATGGCTTTCAAAACTGTGATAGGTAGTGAGGAGTGAGTCTCACTCCTCACTAAAAGTCTCACACATGAGGTATCCACATACCCAGGAGAAGCAGCAGAATGTATATCAGGGTGTAATTCCACATATAACCATGGCATGTGTGAGCAATATATCATTTAGTGACAACTTTGTGTATTTTTTTTTTTTTGTCATTTTTCAATCACTTGTGACAAAAAAATAAATAGGGTCATTCGGGGAGGGGGGGGGGGGGGTTGTACTGCCCTGCCATTTTAGCCCCTCAAGAAATGAGATAGGTAGTCATAAACTAAAAGCTGTGTAAATTCCAGAAAATGTACCCTAGTTTGTAGATGCTATAACTTTTGAGCAAACCAATTAATATACGCTTATTGACTTTTTTTACCAAAGACATGTGACTGAATGCATTTTGGCCTAAATGTATGACTAAAATTGAGTTTATTCATTTTTTTATAACAAATAGTAGTAAATATTATTTTTTTTCAAAATTTTCAGTCTTTTTCTGTTTATATCGCAAAAAATAAAAATCACAGAGGCAATCAAATAGCATCAAAAGAAAGCTCTATTTGTGGGAAAAAAAAGAATGCAAATTCTGTTTGGGTACAGCATTGCATGACCGCACAATTACCAGTTAAAGCAGCGCAGTGCCAAATTGTAAAAGGTGCTCTGGTCATTGAGCAGCCAAATCCTCCAGGGCTGAAGTGGTTAAATGACAGAGCTCAATTCTTTTAGGATCAGTGGGTGGATGTCATCTGGTCCTGGTACTTTATCCACCTTTTTCTGTCTAAATATTTCTGGACAATATCACTTTTGAGCTATTGTGGATCATTTGGGCTGTGTCAATACCATCTCCATTATGGACATGAGTTTCCCCATGCTGTTTTGTATACTAAGAGCTGAAAAATGTATTTAATAAACCTGCCTTCTCTTTGTCCCCAGTCACCCGCTCCAGATTATTTTGTAAAGGTCCTACATGCATCTGCCTAGTCTACATGTCAGAGCCTCTCAAGGGAGTTGCCTCATATTCAGAACACTGGTTGCAAACGTCAAAGTGAGGTCTTCAATTCTCAATTCTTGTGGCAGGCAGTGGGAGTCTCTCACTGCCTGCCACAATTTTATTACAAGCGCTTTTTTATCTTGGAAAATGTAAGTGTTTTACCTTTTAATAAATTCGATATACCAAACGTTATTATGCTATGTGGCCCCTTTCTTTCTTTATGGGCTATTTCACCGAGACCAAGTTATACGTTGGAGAGTCCCTTGTAAAGTCTTTGATGCAATCCGGATCACATCATTGTTTGGCTGAATGACTCTACTTCATTACCTGTTGGTAATACAAGCCTTATTGACTCATTAAACATATGTTTGCATGAGTCCAACTTGTCTGGTAAGCCTGCACTGCTTCTACGTGGGGGATCCACCATACCTGCACATTGTCTTACCAGTTACTCACGGGGTGAATGGAATCATTATATTCACAATTGGGGACTATATTAATTTTTTTCTCTGTAAAACTTGTTCATAGTTAAACAGTTACCTGCTAAGGTGTTTTACACTTGAGGTCATGCTAAACTTGTGACATATGCATCTATCTGTCTTCATTGCTTATGCTGTATGTAATATTGCAACTGTACATACTGTCATTACTAGTAGCGCTGCACTATATATACATCTGTTCTCTTTACAAATTTCTTTTTTTTGTTGTGTGAGCTGCTATCCTAACTGAGTAAGCGCAGAGTTTTTGTTTTTTAACTTTACTAAGCTGTGCTTCATACTACCTGACACTAAATGCGGTCAAATGTTTTAAAAAAGAGCACTGAAGAGAAGTAAGAGTGCTTTAGGATATTTTAAACATTGTCATTCATCTGTGCATTACAATGAGCAACAAATATAAAAGAACAAAAGTCAAGCCTGGGTGGCTAAACACTAACGTAAATGCTAGAGTAAAAAATATAAGGCCAAAGGGTCGCCATCAACATTCCAAAACTACAAAGAATGCAGAATAAAGAATAAGAAGTGCAAAAGCATGATCAGGGCAGCTAAAATAGGTTGTCAAAGACACATTGCTGAGGAGAGTAAAAAAATCCTAAAGAGTTTTACAAATATATTAATAGTAAAAACGTGAGGTTGGAACATTTTGGTGCCATAAAAGATGATCTGGGAAGTTGGTCACAAGTGACAGGGAAAGGGCAACTGTAATAATTAAATTCTTCAACATAGTTTATTTGAAGGGAAAGGATGGGTGTAATATACAACACAGTAATGTTAATAACATTATAATGAATGTATTCATGTGGCTGACAGAGACCAGAGTTAAAAAAAAGACTAGAATAACTTAATTTAAGTAAATCACCAGGACCAGATGGCTTACACCCAAGAGTTGCCAAAGAACTTGGCATCTCATAGTCAAACCATTATTCCTAAATTTTAAAGAAAGCTTACTGACTGGAATGGTACCAGCTGATTGGCAAAATGCAAATTTGGTACCAATATTCAAAAAAGGGCCCATACAGAGTACTGAGCAAATGGTTTAGGCAGCTGTGAAAAAATGCTGTACATTAAGAAAGCTTTAAGAGATAGAAGTATTAATTGTTTATTTGTATCAGTTAACAAAAAAGAAGAGAAATCCAAATCAAATCAATATTTAGTGTGATCCCCTTTGCCTTTAAAACAGTATCAAATGTTCAGGATAGGCTTGGAAACATTTTTCGAAAAAACTCGGCAGGTAGGTTGTTCCAAACATCTTGGCGAATTAACCACAGATCCTCTGTGGTTATGTTGGCTGCCTCAAATTCTTCTATCTCCAGATGTAAACCCAGATAAACTGAATGATGTTGAGAGCATGGCTCTGTGGGGGCCAAACCATCACTTCCAGGACTCCTTGTTCTTCTTTACACTGAAGATAGCTCTTAATGACATTGTGGTCATTGTCCTGCTGCAGAATAAATGTGGGGTCAAGCACATGTCTCCCTGATGGTATGGCATGATGAATAAGTATCTGCCTGTATTTTTCAGCATTGAGAACACCAACGATCAGACAACGTTGAGGACCATAGACACAGTTGTCAGCCAAGGAAACTTAATCGAACAGAAGAAAAACACATCATGCTTACTTCCTTTCAACATAAGAAGATGTCCAGCAGTGCTATCAGGACAGAACTGGCAAAAAAATGTGGGAACCAAGTACACCTATTCACTGCCTGGAGAGGTTTGGCCAGAAGTTGTCTTAATGGAAGAATTACAGCCTAAAAGCCATACCTCCGACGTGGAAAGTGACTCAATTATGCACGAAAATATAGGAACTGGGGTGCAGAAAAGTGGCACCAGGTGCTCTGGACTGATCAGTCTAAATATTTGGCTGTAATAGAAGGCAGTTTGTTCGCTGAAGGGCTGGAGAATGGTACAATAATGAGTATCTTCAGGCAACAGTGACAGTTGGGGTGATAAGTGATAGGGGGTGCTAGAGAACTAAAATCTTTAAGTTGATATCAAAAAAGTATAACAAAATATATATATATATGTCAGAAAATTATATACAACTACTAATCAAAACAATTAAAGTGCTTCGTGCTAAATATCAATTCATAATAATGGTGAAACATTCATAAGTCAATTTTTCAAAGTCCATTTGTGATCTTTTGAGCTGTGAATCTTATTTGTAACACCGTCACCAAGGCAAATATTGTGAATAACACCCGATGGAGATGTGAGTGAATTGCCTACTCACCAAATGGACATGACCTCTTTAAATAAAAAGAAAGGTCACAACAGGTTTTTTTGTATATATCTGTGGGTTTTGTTGATCTGTCACTGGAGCTGTAACTGGAAACTTTTACGATTCTCCTTTTCACCATGGGTATACCATAATGAAATAAACAAAAACGGGACCATAGCATAATAACGTTTAAGAAAAGCAATAATATAAAAATAATGCCACACTGGCTGCTCACATTTTATAGTGCCTTGTCACTAGGGATAACAGCAGAAAACCATCGGGTGGTGAACGCCACAGCCGCCCAGCCTCCGCTCGGTGTCTGACGTGTGTTCCACCGCGGAGAATCCTAAGGGTTTCCAGTTACAGCTCCAGTGACAGATCAACAAAACCCACAGATATATACAAAAGCCTGTTGCAACCTTTCTTTTTAATTAAAGAGGTCATGTTCATTTGGTGAGTAGGCAATTCACTCACATCTCCATCGGGTGTTATTCACAAGATTTGCCTTGGTGACGGTGTTACAAATAAGATTCACAGCTCAAAAGATCACAAATGGACTTTGAAAAATTGACTTATGAATGTATGTGTGTGTATTTGTATATGCATTTTTCTTTTTTTACACTTTTTTTATATCAACTTGAGGATTTTAGTTTTCTAGCGCCCCCCTATCACTTATCACGCTAACATTCAAAAGTCAGCAACTGCACTTTTCAGGGGAGCAGCTCCAACACAATATTACCTAATTTAGCACCTTTAAATTTTTAGTGCGAGGTTCCTAACACAATTCAACAGTGACAGTTGCTTATAAGTTCCTTATAAGTTTGGGACTGCATTTCTGCAAATGGAGTTAGAGATTTAGTCAGGATTAGGGAAGGGCTTTATGTTCGGGTCGAACATGAGTTCGACTCGAACATTGGCTGTTCGCCAGTTCGCTGAACAGTGAACAATTTGGGGTGTTCACGGCAAATTCGAAAGCCGCGGAACACCTTTTAAAAGTCTATGGGAGAAATCAAAAGTGCTAATTTTAAAGGCTTATATGCATGGTATTGTCATAAAAAGTGTTTGGGGACCTGGGTCCTGCCCCAGGGGACATGTATCAACGCAAAAAGAAGTTTTAAAAATGGCAGTTTTTTCGGGTCGCAGTGATTTTAATAATGCTTAAAGTGAAACAATAAAAGTGTAATATTCCTTTAATTTTCGTACCTGGTTGGTGTCTATAGGTTCCCTTTAAAGGGGCGCATGTTTCCCGTGTTTAGAATAGTCTGACAGCAAAATGACATTTCAAAGGAAAAAAAGTAATTTAAAACTACTCGCGGCTATTAATAAATTGTTGGTCCGACAATACACATAAAAATTCATTGATAAAAATGGCATGGGATTTCCCCACAGGGGAACCCCGAATCAAAATTAAAAAAAAAAAGGCATGGGTGTCCCCCTAAATTCCATACCAGGCCCTTCAGGTCTGGTATGGATATTAAGGGGAACCCCGCGCCAATTTAAAAAAAAAAAATGGCGTGGGGGTCCCCCTCAAAATCCATGCCAGACCCTTCAGGGTGTCGCCCTCTGTTATATAAGAAATGTCAGAAGAACCGAAGAGTCACATGCCCGCAGACCCCCACAACCCCAGGGCAAGGGTTGTGGGGATGAGGCCCCTCTCCCCATCAACATGGGGACAAGGTGCTTTGGGGGGCTACCTCAAAGCACCCTCCCAATGTTAAGGGAATGTGGCCTGGTACGATTCAGGAGGGGGAGCACTCTCTCGTCCCCCCCTCTTTTCCTGCGGCCTGCCAGGTTGCGTGCTCGGATAAGGGTCTGGTATGGATTTTTGGGAGGACCCCACACCAATTTTTTTTAATTTTGGCGCGGGGTTCCCCTTAAAATCCATACCAGACCTAAAGGGCCTGTTATGGAATTTAGGGGGACCCCACACCATTTCTTTTTAAATTTTGGCATGGGGTTCCCCTTAATATCCCTACCAGACCTGAAGGACCTGGTATGGAATTTAGGGGGACCCCCACGCATTTTTTTCCCTGTGGGGAAATCCCATGCCGTTTCTATCAATGAACTTTTATGTGTATGGTCGGACAGACAATTCATTAATAGCCGCAAGTAGTTTTAAATGACTTTTTTCCTTTGAAATGTCATTTTGCTGTCAGACTGTTCTAAACACGGGAAACATGTGCCCGTTTACAGGCATACTATAGACACCCCCCAGGTATGAAATGTAAAGGAATATTACACTTTTATTGTTTTACTTTAAGCATTATTAAAATCACTGCTCCTGAAAAAACGGCCATTTTTAAAACTTCTTTTTGCATTGATACATGTTCCCTGGGGCAGGACCCAGGTCCCCAAACACTTTTTATGACAATAACTTGCATATAAGCCTTTAAAATGAACTCTTTTGATTATTCATGTTCGTGTCCCATAGACTTTAACGGTGTTCGAACAAATTTTTTGCCTGTTCACAAGTTCTGCTGCTAACCAAACCGGGGGGTGTTCAGCTCATCCCCAGTCAGGATCAATGGTGTCCTAATTGCTGAGAGGTACAGACAGATACTTATCCATCATATCATACCATCAGGGAGGAATGTAATTGGTCTGCAGCAGGACAATGACCCCAAACATACAGACAATGTAATTAAGAACTATCTTCAGTGTAGAAAGAGCAAGGAGTCCTGAAAGTGATGGTTTGGCCCCCACAGAACCCTGATCTCAACATTATTGAGTCTGTCTGGGATCATATGATAAGATAAGTATAATAAGTATTTGAGGCAGCCTACATCCACAGAAGATCTGTGGTTAGCTCTCCAAGATGTTTGAAAAAACTTACCTGCCAAGTTTCTTCAAAAGCTGTGTGCAAATGTGCCTAGAAGAATAGATGCTGTTTTGAAGGTAAAGGGTGGTTACACCAAATATTGACTTGATTTGGATTTCTCTTCTCTTATTTTACTTTCTTTTAATTTTTTTACTAATTTTGTTAATTAACCAGTTGCTGACCGCCGCACACCGATGTACGTCGGCACAATGGCACGGGCAGGCATAAGGGCTTACCGGTAGGTCCCTGCCTGCCCTTGGGCAGGGGGGTCCGATTGGACCCCCCTGGTGCCTGTGGCGGTTGGATTTGTTACAGGAGTGATCCATGCTGAGGGGGAGGCCACTGATTCATGGCCACCCCCTCGCGATTGTTCCTGGCGAATAGAATGCTTCCTCTGCTTCTGAACTGTAAACCAGTGGTTCTCAACTCCAGTCCTCAGGACCTACCAACAGGCCAGGTTTGCAAGATTGCTGAAATACATCACAGGTGATATCACTTGCTGCTCAGTGATTGCAGTATTCTAGTCTGCAACTCCCCAAGGTAATACTTAAAATCTGGCCTGTTGGTGGGTCCCGAGGACTGGAGTTGAGAACCACTGCTGTAAACAGAAGCAGAGGAAGTGATGTCATCACTCCTTGTGAAGCCTTTTCGTTCCGGCTTCCAAGGAGAGCAGAAATCCAAGTAAGTGCACCATCACTACACTTACAGTAGAAGATGCAGGCACACTAATCACCCCCCAATCACCCCCCGGCCACCCCCCTGCACCCCCTGTCACAGTGACACCAATAGCAGTTTTTTTTTACTGATTACTGCATTGGTGTCATTTGTGACTGTTATAAGTGGTAAGGCAGTTAGTGGTAGGCCCCTTTAGGTCTAGGGTACCCCCCTAACCCACCCTACTAAAGGTTTAACCACTTGAACATCCCCCAGTTAACCCCTGTTGCCAGTGTCACTAAGCAATCTTTTTTCTAAACTCCGTATTAGTGTCACAGGTGACGCTAGTTAGCCAGGTAAGTATTTAGGTTCAGCGCCAGGTTTTTATAGTGTCAGGTACCTCCATATACTTAAAAAGGAAAAAACTGCGCTAGTCCAGTACCAAAAACAGGGGTGGACCAAGCTCCCCAACCAAGCTGCAATTAATGTGAAAACACAAAACTATAAATAAGAAAAAATCGCGCTAAATAAAGTCCAAAGTGAATCGCATATATGAGTTATATAGAGAAGTCCCAAATAAATGTAAACCCTGCTCACATCGATTTTTATGAAATCAAAATATATGAAACACCATGTGAAATCAAGGCTTACCAGATGGCAAGCCAAACTTGCAATTGGCCTTAACCCCAGCCTGGGTGATGGATCTTTAAATCAGGAAATTAAAATTCTCCCACAGCAAATTGTATTCAGTCTAACTTGATATCTGGTAAGGAGGCTCTCTGTATGATGACGGCCCCACTCATACTGGATAGATTCTCTGCCTTTATTATCTATGTGCGTTCTTTTTGCCTATCTGGTAAGGAGATCTCTTGTCCGGTGATAGGGCACCCTATTTTCATCCTTTTCACTGGGTGTTTAATTTTAATTAATATTTTTTATATTTTGAAATAATTTTTTTTTTTTTATTTAAATTTATTTCTTCACCTTGGCTGTTCACATAGCAAGGAGCACTATTTTTTTAATTTATTTTATTTTATTTTTCACATTGACTGTATCACGCTATGTATATTTTTGTTTTTTACATTTGAAAATTTGGCACTCTCGTCAACCCATGCTGAGGAGACGGGGAGTTCTACACTTCACAAAGTCCGACTATCAACCCATGCTGGGGTATTAGCCAACTGTCTTTTTTGGGCACACAGTCTGAATACAATTTGCTGTGGGAGGATTTTAATTTCCTGATTTAAAGATCCATCACCCAGGCTGGGGTTAAGGCCAATTGCAAGTTTGGCTTACCATCTGGTAAGCCTTGGTTTCACATGGTGTTTCATATATTTTCATTTCATAAAAATCGATGTGAGTAGGGTTTACATTTATTTGGGACTTCTCTATATAACTCATATATGTGATTCACCCCCATATACTACCTAGTAAAGGTTTTAACCCCCTGATTGCCCCCTAGTTAACCATTTCACCAGTGATCACCGTATGAGTGTTACAGGTGACGCTGGTTAGTTTGTTTTTATACTCGCCGTTTATTACCTAATAAAGGTTTAACCCCCTGATCGCCTGGCGGGTGATATAAGTTAGGTTTTAGGGTCAGTTAGGGTCTGCGTCACTCCAGGCAGTGTCAGGTTAGTGCCAGTACCGCTAACACCCACGCATGCAGCATACACCTCCCTTAGTGGTATAGTATCTGAACGGATCAATATCTGATCAGATCTATACTAGCAGTTTAGGGTTCCCAAAAACGCAGTGTTAGCGGGATCAGCCCAGATACCTGCTAGCACCTGCGTTTTGCCCCTCCGCCCAGCCCAGTCCAGCCCACCCAAGTGCAGTATCGATCAATCACTGTCACTTACAAAACACTAAACACATAACTGCAGCGTTTGCAGAGTCAGGAATGATCCCTATGATCGCTAACAGTTTTTTTGGTAGCATTTTGATACAGTCGCTGACAGTCAGGAGCTTTTTTACCTGTGTTTCTCACTACTGTACCCCTAAATTTAGAGCCCAAAATGGCAAATCGAAGGTACAGTAGTGAAGAGTTATCATTTAATGATATATTACTCACACATGCCATGGGCGTATGTGAAATTACACCCCAAAATACATTCTGTTGCTTCTCCTGAGTATGGGGCATACCACATGTGTGAGACTTTTTGGGAGCCTAGCCGCGTACGGGACCCCGAAAACCAAGCACCGCTTTTTTTTTTTTGTCATTATTCAATCACTTGGGACAAAAAATAAAATATTTAATGGGCTCAACATGCCTCTTAGCAATTTCCGTAGGGTGTCTACTTTCCAAAATGGGGTCATTGGGGGGGGGGGTTGTACTGCCCTGCCATTTTAGCACCTCAAGAAATGAGATAGGCAGTCATAAACTAAAAGCTGTGTGAATTCCAGAAAATGTACCGTAGTTTGTAGATGCTATAACTTTTGCGCAAACCAATAAATATATGCTTATTGACATTTTTTTTACCAAAGACACATGGCTGAATAGATTTTGGCCTAAATGTATGACTAAAATTGAGTTTATTGGATTTTTCTTATAACAAAAAGTAGAAAACATAATTTTTTTTCAAAAATTTCGGTCTTTTTCCATTTATATCGCCAAAAATAAAAATCGCATAGGCAATCAAATACCATCAAAAGAAAGCTCTATTTATGGGAAAAAAAGGATGCAAATTTTGTTTGGGTACAACATTGCATGACCGCTCAATTACCAGTTAAAGCAGCGCAGTGCCAAATTGTAAAAAGTCCTCTGTCTTTGGCCAGCCAAATGGTCCGGGGCTGAAGTGGTTAATAAACTATTAACACTTCTTCTTTTGAAAGCATTCTTAATTTACAGCATTTCTTCACAACCGCCTTAAACTTTTGCACAGTACTGTATATATATGTGTGTGTGTGTGTGTGTGTGTATATTTATATATATATATATATATATATATACAGAAACTACAGACCAGTCAGACTAAAATCAAGAGCATAAAAACTACTACAAGAAATGAATGAAGGGAGGAAGGAAACTACTGGAAGGAATGATAAGAAACCATATCCAGGATTTGCTGATGAAAATAGCATTACTAGTAGTAACAACAAGGACACCCACAAAAAAACAGCACACGTATCTCCCAAAAACACACAAGACAGCCGGAATCCCTCAGTTGCAAAAATTGCATATAAAAAATGAGAGACTATAAAATACTGCCACAATGACAATAAAAAAATACTAAAATTACTCATAAAAATACAGATGAAGTAAAAATATTACAAACTAGATAAAAATTAACAATAAAATATTAACATTACAATTAGGTAGGACAACCCAACCTACTCTATTCCAATAAACTCAACTGTTATTAATAAAGCAGTTAATGTTGAAATCTACATCGAGACCAAAGTGACTATATCTTTTCAGAACGTATATCCAATGGGTTTCTGGATAGGACATCCCTCTCCTATTACTACCCCTCCAATGGGGTGAAAATGTATCTATCCCGACCAGTCTTACAGAGCTAGGATCCTTATTGTGGTAACACAAATAATGTTTAGAAAGGCTTTAAATCCTTTTTTAATGTTCCCAATATGTTTAGAACGTATATATCCAATGGGTTTCTGGATGGGACATCCCTTTCCTACTATTACCACCCTTCCAATGGGGAGAAAATGTATCTATCCCGACCAGTCTTACAGAGCTAGGATGCTTATTGTGTCAACACAAATAATGTTTGGAAAGGCTTTAAATCTTTTTTAATGTTCCCAATATGTTCATTTTAATCCTGAACTGAAGGGCATGAGTGGTACAACAGGTACACAACATACCTGGGGGAGCAGGAAATGAATTGCCTAATTTCATAGTCCTTTCCACTGGACCTGGAAATGAACAACTATCTAAAGTGTGAAACTTTTTAAAATGTTTACAACCGTAAAAGCCTTTTAAACAACAGAAAAAGGACATTTTAGGGGAGGCTTGACCACATTAGGAGAGACAAAGTCTCTAATGGTCCTTCTTTTCCTAAAAATAATGTTTGGGTGGGGAGGTAATTTGGTGGCAAGAACCTTATTATATTTAAGCAATTTCCAATGTTTCTGTGTAGGGTTCTCCATCACTCTATATTGTTTAGAGAATGTGGTAGTGTACACCCATTTAACCTGTTGCTGCCCGCCCACCATCACATGACGGTGGAGTGGTGCTCTTGTTCTGGGCCACCGTCATATGACGGCGGCTAATTCACACAGGGCATGCGCGCAATTGCGGGTGTGCAGCCCTGCACGTGATTGGCTGCGATTCCATTCACAGCCGATCACTAAATGTAAACGAAGACCGGTTACAAGCTGTTACCGACTCTTCTTTCCTCACACACCATTTCCAGTGTGAGGAGAGAAGAGTCAGGAGCAGTGAATCTTTGTGTGTAATGTAGTTTACTGCACCAACAGTCACATCAGTCATCACATCAGTGCTTATAAAAGTGCACCTGTCACCCATCAGTGCCCACAAAGTGCACCTGTCACTGTCAGAGACTGCCATCAGCGGTGCACCTGTCACCCATCAGTGACCATCGCCAGTGACCGTCATCAGTGACCGTCATCAGTGACCCATCCGTGACCCTCATCTGTCACCTATCAGTCCCATAAAGTACACCAGTCACCATCAGAGACTGCCATCAGTGACTGTCATCCATCACCTGTCACCCACTAGTGACCGTTACCTGTCACCCACCAGTGACCGTCACATGTCACCTATCACCCACCAGTGACTGTCATGCGTCACCTGTTACCCACCAGTGACCGTCACACGTCACCTGTCACCCATCAGTGACTGTCACCTGTCATCCATCACCTGTCGCCCATCAGTGACCATTACCTGTCACCCATCACCTGTTGCCCATCAGTGACCGTCATTTGTCACCCGTCACACAGCCCATCAGAAAAAATGTCAAAAAGATTCTATACAAGTGAGGAGGCATTCCAGATCCTCTCCATGACTGCTAAGAGCAGCGGGGAGTTCTCATCAGATTCAAATGCCAATTCCGATTGTGAATCAAATTCACAGAATGGATCCCTCCTAAAAGAGCACAGCGCTCTGGATACCAGACAGTCACCAGCAATATACCCCAGCTGCCAGTGATAGACCCCAAAACCAAAGGCCCAGTACCAGAGCTGCTGCCAGTGAAAGGCCACAAGAAATGCCCAGGCCCAGTACCAGCACTGCCGCATCATCACGCCCAAATGCCAGCACAGGAACTTCAAATCCCCCAACTACCAGCACTGGAGTGCCACATCCCCCAAGAGCCAGTGCTGCTACAGATCTCCCAGATGGTCTTGCCAATCCAACATGGCTGCCTTCTGACTCAGGATCAGCAAGAATTCCCCCTTTCACCGCACAGCCAGGTGTGCAGGCCAATACCCAAAATTTTTTGGAAATTGATTGTTTTCATTTATTTTTGCCCAACACTTTGCTGCAACTCATCGTGGACCAGACCAATTTATATGCCCAGCAGCATATTGCCAACAACCCCCCAATCATCATACGCCCATCCATTTGAGTGGAAAGATTTGACTCTGAAGGAGTTCAAAGTGTTTATGGGCCTCACCATAAACATGGGGCTTACAAAAAAATGAAGGACATGCCTATTGGTCCCCCCACCATATCCACCACATGCCCATTTATTCTTCCGTAATGTCCAGGTCCCGATACGAAATGATAATGCATTTTCTTCATTTCAGTGACAACACCCAGTGCCCTTCCCACAATCATCCAAATTACGATACATTATATAAAATTCACCCACTCATTAATTTCTTTTTCCAATGATTTGCAGAACTCTATGTCCCTGATAAGCATATATGTGTAGATGAGTCCCTGGTACCCTTTTCAGGCCAGCTAGGAATTCAACAATACATTCCTAGCAAAAGGGCCAAATACGGAGTGAAATTTTACAAGCTTTGCGAGAGAGTCACGGGATATCTATATGCGTTCTGCATATACGAAGGATGAGATTCCCAGCTCCAGCCCCCTGAGTGCCCGGCCTACATGGGCACAGCTGGTAAAATTATATGGGACCTGGCATACCCACTGCTGATGAAAGGTTGGCAAATATACCTGGATAACTTCTACACCAGCCTGCCCCTTTTCAAACACCTATACCTCACAGAAACCCTGGCCTGTGGAACCTCCAGAAAGAATAGGAAGGGCTTCCCACAAGCCATAGTAAATAAGACCATCCATGATGGTACCCATCCATGATGACACTACAGTTGAAGTTCAGAGAAGACGAGGTCCCATTGTAAAGCCAAAATGTGTACAAGATTACAATCTGTACATGAGGGGGTGGATTTCAACGACCAAATGCTTCAGCCCTATTTAGCAATAAAGAGGTCCCGTTTCTGGTACAAGAAAGTAGCACTCTATTTAATTAATTTGGCCATTTATAATGCCTACATAATTTACACCAAATCCATCGAAAGCCCTGCCCACTTCCTAAAATTCATAGAAGAAGTTGTCACGTCCCTCATCTACCATCAAAGACCCCCCCAGAAAACCTTCGCTCTTATGCTGTTAGCCAACTTCATGAACACCACTTCCCAGGCCACATTCAACCATCTGAAGCAGGCCGAAGATGCCAAATGAGATGTAGAGTATGCAGCAATAAAGGATTTTGAAGAGATACCAGCTACCATTGTCCCCAGTGTCCCCCTGAACCCGGCCTTTGCATTGGTGAATGCTTCAGACTACTGTATATCACACATCCCAAAAATATTAGCCCATATTCCTAACCATTTCCCCCTTTTCATCATCTGTGCTGACCATTTCCCATGCTTCCTCAAATAACCATGCTACTGCCTTCCACATGAACTGACCCTGGCCTGTTTTTTGACTATGCCTCTGCCAACTGTTTGGACTGCTTCTACGTGAACTGACTCTGGCCTGTTTTACCAACTACGCTTTTGCCTACTGCTTAGAGTGCTTTCATGTGAACTGACCCTGGCCTGTTTTATCAACTACACTTCTGCCCACATGTGAGGGGCTCCGGAATGTTTTTCCGGATGGAGAAAACAATCTTTTTTGTTGTCTCTGGGTTTCGTAATTTCCGGATTAGGGTCTGGAGTCCGGAGGCTTCATAGAGATTTGGGTGGGTTGAAGCCTCTACCCCTGTACCTCTGTGCACAGGTCTTACCTGACTGCGGCCCTCAGCCTGCTGCTGACTTACTGCTGCCACCCCCTGCCTGCAGCATAAACTGACTACACCTCTGCCTGCTACCTGGACTATGGAAATAATTAGCTGTAGCAATAGGCAGTATGTTTATGAAAGGCTGGAGAGCGGTACAATAATGAGCGCAGGGAGGTAACGGTGTACCAGGACCAATAATATGGCTGTGCTGGCTGTCTCTGCCTGGACAATTTCTATGGACAAATGTGTTGGCTGTGTTGACGATATCCTTGTGCTGACTATAGACAATATTCCTGCCTGCTGCCTGAATAATTACTATTGTTGCTAAGCACATCCCTGCCTGCTGCCTGCTGCCTGCACCAATTCTCTCCTCTGGGGACACTACTAAAACTACAGGTAATACTTTTTTTTTACCCTTTCCTCAATAGAATTTATTTTGGCGTGTTATTTTTGGTATGTAAATGCTATGTGTTAGAAATATAAGGACCTTCAAAAATATTAGGTTGTCAGGAAATTAGATCAGTCAGTCAGTGTAAAAGTCTCACACATGTGGTATTGCCATACTCAGGAGGAGTAGCAGAATGTATTTTGGGGTGTCATTTTTGCTATGTGTTGGAAATATCTTAAAAATGGACAACTTTGTGGGAAAAAAAATGTTTTAATTTTTTTCCACATTTTCCAAAAACTTCTGGAAAAAAATGAACCGTTCAAAAGACTCATTATGCCTCATAGATTATACGTTGGGGTGTATGCTTTCCAAAATGGGGTCATTTTGTGGGCGTTTCCATTGTCCTGGGGCTCCAGGGTCTTCAAAAGTGTAATAGGTGGTTGAGAAATGAGATGTGTAATTAATGTTTGTAGAACGCCTGAAGGTGCTACTTCACTGGCGGGCCTCTGTATGTGGCCAGACTGTGTAAAAGTTTCATACATGTGGTATCACCATACTCAGGAGGAGTAGCAGAATGTATTTTGGGGTGTCATTTTTGCTATGTACATGCTATGTTTGGGAAATATCTTAAAAATGGACAACTTTGTGGGAAAAAAATGCGTTTTCATTTTTTTCCCACGTTTTCCAAAAACGTCTGGAAAAAAATGAACCTTTCAAAAATCTCATTATGCCACATAGATTATACGTTGGGGTTTCTGTTTTCCAAAATGGGGTCATTTTGTGGGTATTTGTACTTTCCTGGCTTGTTAGTGTCTCAAGAAATTAGATAGGTCTTCAGTACATCAAGTGTGATCAGCTGTGATCAATTTTCAGTGATATGCACCATAGCTTGTAGACGCTATAACTTTCACAAAAAATAAATAATATACACTAATTAAGGTTATTTTTACCAAAGATATGTATCCATATAAATTTTGGCTAAAATTTATGAAGAAATATTAAAATACTAATTTGCTAAATTTTATGACAGAAACAAAGAAAAAGGCATTTTTTCACCAAATTTTCATTCTTTTTTTATTTATAACACAAAAAAATAAAAACCCACTAGTGATTAATTACCACCAAAAGAAAGCTCTATTTGTGTGAAAAAAAGGACGCAAATTTCATTTGGGTACAGTGTTGCATGACTGAGTAATTGTCATTCAAAGTGTGAGAGCGCTGAAAGCTGAAAATTGGTCTGGGCAGGAAGGGGGTGAAAGTGCCCTGTAGGCAAGTGGTTAAACGTATTTCATATTTTCTGGCATTTGTCAACACTTAACAAATCTTCCCATTCAGTGTTAGCCACCTCATTGATAACTTGATCCAGGGCATTATTACCATAACTTCTAGAAATTGCAATATGAAAAAAGGAAGACACATATAAAAAGAGACAAGAAAGGCTGCACACCCCGAAATTGGATTAAACTTCCTCTAACTAATACATGGCTATTCTTGGGTTTCTGTTGCAGGTGTGGGCTCCTCCCCCTCATCTCCCCCCCCCCTCCCGGGGGGCGCGCTAAGTGTGGCTCCTTGTAAGCCCCCTGAGGCTGGCTCTCCTGGGAGAGTGAGGGTGGCCCCCCGAGCCCTCCGGTGTTTCCATTGGCCCTCAGCACATATCCTGGACTAGAGAACACCCATTCCACCACTTAGCGGTAAAGACTCATTATCTTGGTTTAATCCAAGTGATGCACAATAATATATATTTATCTATTTGAATTTAATTTATGTAATTCTTTTTTAGATCCAACTGTCCCCCTGAAGAGACCATATACAGGTCGAAACGCTTCGGACCTTGCTATTTATGTAACATTATGTAACCTAACTATGTGTATTAATATGTGTTTGTTACTGCACTGGGGAATAAGATGTGTGTTACTGTACCAGATGATTCTCTATACTGTACTCCAAACCATGATATTGGATAAAACTTTTTATACATCCATTAAGAACTTCCTTTCATTATGTGCATTGCTGTTTTAAAGCCCCATGGGGAAAATAATTTTTCTTTAACTTCTAGAAATTGGTTCGGTAGGTCAGCTTGTCCTAGAAAATCAGTTTTATCCTTACAATTATATCTAATACGTAAAAATTTCCCCTTAGGGATAGCTTTCAGCCATTGCAGGTAATGGCAACTGCCATATGGAATATATGAATTCCTAACTGTTTTTTTACAATTCATTACCCTTACAAAAATAACCAAATCCAAAAAAATTTTCTCAATGTTACTATATTCCTAGGATAGCTTAATTTCTCAAGCATTTTCATTAAGACCAGTCATAAAGGAATAAAGTAACTTCTCAGTACTGTTTCAGAAAAAAAAATCACATCATCAATATAACATTTCAAGAAGTTTACAGAATGGCTTGTCCATATACTGTATATAGGTATCCTCCCATCTGAACATAAATAGATTGCCAAGGTTAGGGGCAAATTTAGCCTCCATTGTCATGCCAGTCTTCTGCCTGAAAAAAACTCCCATGGAACCACAAATAATTGTGTTCCATTGCAAAATCTAAAAGCCTCATAATTAATCTCCTCTGTTTAACAGGCAAAGAGCCATCCAAACACATATAATGTCTGACCACTTTTTTCCCTCATCCATGGGGAATTACAGCCTAAAGGGATGATACATCAGCTGTAACAAGTTTACAGTCATCATCAACTCTACATTTCCTCAACTCAGTAATAACATGCCCCATACCCCTAAGGTTTTAACAATGGTTGTAAATAAAAGTCAACATCAGAATGGCAGTAAAGGAGAGTGCAGCGCTAAAAAATGTGAAAGTAGTTAATAACACTATTTCATATAATAGAATAAATGATACTAGTCGATGCAAAAAATCCATAAGCATGTGATATCATATGGTAGACATTCTAAATTATATGAGCTGTGTCCATATAAAGGTGACACTAAAAATTGTGACACACATATACTTGATGTTCTTAAACTGAGTCCATATGAAAGTGAAATTCTGAAAAATGTATAACACCAAAAAGTGTGGAATTAAAAGATGAAGTGTTGATAGAAGATCCACCACCGCTCTTAAAGGAGGCTTACCAGAAAGATTGGACCCAGTTGGGTGTACACCCACTGAGTCAATCGAGCTTATAAAGTGGGGATCCTTGATTGTAACTGTTGCTAGGATATATATGGTAAAAGGGCAGGTCCAATCAGGCACCTGTTGTGTATAGTAGTCTGCACTCAGGGCTCCCTCAGGTGCTGTACAGGTGGTCACATGACCTCCCCCAGGTGCAGCTGATTACCTGCCTGGTGCCAGCATGACCTGGAGTGGAACATCAGAATGGCCACCGTATCACTTCTTGTTTTGAACCATTGCAAAAAGACATTAGCAAAATGGCCACCAGATGAGTTCCTGTTATGTCACTTCCAGTCATCTGCCATCTGCGGCAGGATGGCCACCACATCACTTCCTGTTTCCAGTCACTTTCTGACCCTCATTCATTTCAGCTGGAATCCTTCATTTTAAAGTTATATATGATGATAAATGATGCCAAGGTGTCAGTGGCCCATCTTTATGTCCCCGAGGTTATCCCTTGCATAGGTAAAATGTGTAGGGAAGGGCTAGCGGCCTATGACATGATCACAACTGCTAGTGTACTGCAGCACAGTGTTTTTGAGCTTTTGTTAGCCTGAGATGCCCATGAAATGAATTGGTGTTTTTAGCAATAATATGCTATGGTCCTTTGTATTTTCCTCTGAATCTTACTGAGAGAATTGGGCTAATGATCTCTTATAATCTGGAGATCCTGGTTATCTGGTAAAGTAAGACATATATGTATATCCAAGGTGGTTTGGGACTAAAACAAATAGGAAATGTGGCATTTCATTTTCAATGTCCCCTAGTGATGAAATGCATAGGGTGGGGTCACAGCATGTGTGACATCATCATGCACCAGCATGGATTGCAGCCATCTTGATGGTTGGCTATTCCAATGCTATGTATATGCTTTTATTCAACTTGGTAAATGTAAGTGCAATACTTTATTACATTTATTCGGTTTTGCAAAACATACTACGCCATCAGGAGGCTGTCTTTTTTCTTCTAATACACATGGTAACCTGGAGAGGTCTGCAAGTGTTGCCGCTTTATTGGATCATGGGATGGTCTTTTTGGAGATTATGTGCTCAAACTTGCTTGGAGTTGTTATACTGCACTATTTGGCTGCTTTTGAGGTAGTCAAATCTGTCTGGTAAGAGGCTGCATGTTTGGAGTGTTGATGCTGGTGGAGGATCCTTCTGTCTATCTCTTCATCATTAATCAACCATTCTATATTTAGGTATATGGACTTACAGAACCCTATTTTGGGTCCTATGATCTGCAAGACTCTTCAGTGATTTATTACATGTGTTTGTATGTTTGTATGTTTTTTAAAGAGAAAAGGGGATAATGGTCTGGAGAAACCACCCTAACACCTCCATCCCTAAATGCAACAAGAAAAAGGAAAGCAGCCCTGGGACTTTAAATGAGGTGGGAGAGATTGGGACACTTCCACAATAGGTGCAATAAAATGTTTTATTGATCACAGAATGCTGTGTAGAACACATGGGAACAGCAATAAATGTGCGTTACCCGGCATAGTGGCCTAGTTCTAAGCATACGTAAAAAACAACTACAATTCATAGCACTTGATATATACATCCATAAAAAACACTGTACATAAGTGCACATACATGATATAAATTGGTAAAGTACATAATACATAATACATATGCATAAAATGAAGCAGTGTTATAGACACATGAATCCACCCGAATATCGAGAAAAGGGGATAATGGTCTGGAGAAACCACTCTAACACCTATGATCAATAAAACATTTTATTGCACCTATTGTGGAAGTGTCCCAATCTCTCCCACCTCATTTAAAGTCCCAGGGCTGCTTTCCTTTTTCTTCTTGCATTTAGGGATGGAGGTGTTAGAGTGGTTTCTCCAGACCATTATCCCCTTTTCTCGATATTCGGGTGGAAGACACCCATTAAGCCCAAAAACTTGGTCTGCTCCTGCCACGGGTTCATTTCCACCATTACATCCGGTCAATATCGGGGCTTACTCCTGGGCCGGCTTGGTTCCCTCTCGCTGGTTCTTGTCTGATGGTGGCGTTGCACTTCCGGTATGGGGGGCTGCGACGTGCACAAGGGAGGTTTACTTGACCTCCTGCTGTCCTCATCTGTCCTCACGGGCGGGTGGGGCCACCTATACGTCGGCGCCATGTTTTCCACGCCCACTATGTGATGACCTCACATCCTTGGAGCTGTGTGGAACATCCCGGATGGGCGATTGATGGCTGACACGCTCACCCGGTCTTCCAGGTTGGCGGTTCCTATGTCTGCCTATCGCCATCCGTACATGACGCTGGGGGCGGAGCTTCTGTGGCCACTGTGGGTATATCTTGACGCTCAGCGCAGCTGCAGCTTGCATTTGTGTTCTGTTGGTCTGCGGTTATGATCAGAGGTCTGTGCAGTGCATTTACATGCCTGGGACTCATCACTCTCACTCAGGTAATATCCTTCATTCAGTGGTCCCTCTCACTCAATACTTGTTGTGTATGTGTTACTATCTCATTACACACTATATTACTCACCTAGTATTGTTTGTTTATACATTTACCCACATACATTTTGGGTTTAATTTCCATCATATATCAATAAGTGCTTGAACTTCTCCGCAGCCCTGCCCTTAATTATCTGTCATGACGATCTTTACATCACCTACCACATTCCATACTAGATACCTATTTTATCTCATATATATACATTTTTTATTTTCAAGACAACCCTCCCTGGTCATTTCTCAGGGTTAGAGAATATTTTTTGATGCTTAGTCTGGTTTCAGTATGTCTGCTGAGACTCATGCATCTTTTTATATATATATATTTTTTCTAGACATGGCTATGGATACACTCTGACCACCAACCACATGCCTCCTGCAGTCCGTGCTATGCGTCCTGAGTTCTCCTGCTGCGACTTCTGGTTGCCATGTCCCCTCAGCCCCCGGACCGGCATTGTTTAATGCCGCCATTTGTGACACCCAGCGTTTTGGTGACCTGCTCCAGCCCAGTGGTAAGTATGAGGTCGTTGTTTCATTGACCTCCCTTGCCAACTCACCCTTACCCCGATTTATTTAGTCACTATTTTCATTATTTCCAACATTTTTGTTATAGACACATGAATCATGCATCGGCCCCTGATGAGCGAGAAAAGACTCGCGAAACGCGTAGGGTACCATCGATGCTACGTATAGGCCCATATTGTTGGGTACCTGAAGCTGGTCACACACTGCTTCATTTTATGCATATGTATTATGTATTATGTACTTTACCAATTTATATCATGTATGTGCACTTATGTACAGTGTTTTTTATGGATGTATATATCAAGTGCTATGAATTGTAGTTGTTTTTTACGTATGCTTAGAACTAGGCCACTATGCCGGGTAACGCACATTTATTGCTGTTCCCATGTGTTCTACACAGCATTCTGTGATCAATAAAACATTTTATTGCACCTATTGTGGAAGTGTCCCAATCTCTCCCACCTCATTTAAAGTCCCAGGGCTGCTTTCCTTTTTCTTGTATGATTTTTAAAGGGATACGCTGTTTTTTTTAAATTAAATGATCTATGTGTATGGGTACCAATATTACATAGACTCTTCAGTAATATATACACGTGTTTGCATGTTTTAAAGAGATAGCGTTGCATTATTTAATTATACACAAGATTCTACACCAGCACCCTAGTAGAGCCCTGAAATATTTCTTTGAGAGTGGACTTTCAATTTCACAAAAGATTGGATATATTGGCCCCCTAGTGGTGACCTGGATATTTCTTTGGGAGTGGACTTTCATTTCCATTATATCATTGTTTGATTAAAATGAATTATGATTTTATTTTTCCACTATATTGGTGGTTTTATTTAGTGATGTTGATATTATTTGCAGCACTTGATTGGTTTTTTATTGTGATTTTTATGGTTAGAAGTTTTGTGCACTCGTTCTGTTTTTTATTTTGTTTTGTCTACATTCGGAACATAGTGTGCAACATTACCCTTTATCACCGAGTACAAAATTGTTTGGTGATCCACCCAGATGCCTGACTGGCAGCTGGCTCTGCCTCTCAGTGTGCCGGCATCTCCTCACAGGGGAAATCTAGGCATGTAATCAGGGCACTGATAATCAGTGCCCTGATTACAATAAAGCACCCGCAGTGCCAGAAGTGAGTGCCCACCAGTGCCAGCAGTGAGTGCCCACCAGTGCCAGCAAACAGTGCCCACAAGTGCCAGCAATCAGTAACCATTAGTGATGCCAGTCAGTGCTGGCTATCACTGCTGCCCATCAATACCCATCACTGCTGCCCATCAATGCCCATCAGTGCCCATCAGTGCTGCCCATCAGTACCCATCAGTGCTGCCTATCCGTGCTGCCTATCTGTGCCCACTATCTGTGCCCACCAGTGCCACCTATCAGTGCCCCCACCAGTGCCGCCTATCAGTGCTCATCAGTGCCACATATCAGTGCCACCTATCAGTGCCCATAAGTGCGGTATATCCGTGCCTCCTCATCAGTGCCACCTAATCAGTGCCCATAAGTGCCACCTCATCAGTGCAGCCTATCAGTGCCCATCAGTGCTGCCTAATCAGCGCCCATCAGTGAAGGAGAAAAATTACTTATTTACAAAATTTACTGACAGAAATTAAGAAAAACTTTTTCTTTGCAAAATTTTCAGTCTTTTTTTTTTTTGGAAAAGATAAAAAACCCAGAAGTGATACCACCAAAAGAAAGCTCTATGTGTGTGAAGAAAAAGATAAAAATTTCACATGGTTACATTGTAGCATGACCGTGCAATTGTCATTCAAAGTGAGAAAGCGCTGAAAGCTGAAAAATGGCCTGGGCAGGAAGGGGGTGTAAGTGCCCTGTATTGAAGTAGTTAAAGCCACCCACATGGACTGGCCGAAATCTCCTATCAATTGACTACTTCTAATCCCATATCCTTATGGATCCAATGGACTCTAGCTGGAATGCCAATGGAGTTTCTCCGTATCGCCTGCTGACACAAAGGGGGAGGAATTCTTTAAGTCACATCTCATGAAACCCTCCACCTTCTACAGACCCTGTCGGGGAATACACTAAAAAACAACCCAGACATAGCACAAGAATTCAAGTGCTTTTATGCAGATTTGTACAACCTCTCCGCCTCAGAAACACAAACATTAAACCCCACTTCCAGATCTTCTCTCATACAGAGTTTCCTGGAAAAACACTGCCCCAGACCACTCACTTCTAACACCTCAGAAGAACTAGACCGCTCAATCACATCGCATGAATGGGTCGCAGCTATCATAAACTTAAAACCAGGAGAAAGCCCCAGCCCAGACGGCCTATCTGCCATTTATTACAAGACTTTCCGCTGAAACCCCACACTCCTCAGGTTTGCTTGAAGCGCACATCTCAGTCATACCCAAAGAAGGAAAAGACCCCACCCAAACAGCAAATTACAGACCAATTTCCCTATTAAACGTAGACATCAACATTTTTTTTTTTAGCCAATCGCTTACTCCCTCTACTCCCCTTAATCATTACCCATGACCAACTGGGCTTTACCGCTGGTAGGGAAGCCAGGGATAATATGACCAAAGCGATTAATCTACACCACCTCCTGACCTCCTCTAAACAAGCTGGCTTCTTCCCATACCTTGATTCGGAGAAGGCATTTGACAGAATGGCCTGGGATTACATGGAAGCTGTACTTAGATTAATGGGATTGGTTAACTGCCTATTAAGCTTCATAATGGCTCTCTATGCTAACCCTATGGCTAGGGTCCGTGTAAATGGCCTCCTGTCAAATGCATTCTCCAAACATAACGGTACGAGGCAGGGTTGTCCCCTCTCCCCTCTATTGTTTATACTAATCTTAGAACTCTTTCTACGCTGCCTCAAATCCAACCCAGATATTAGAGGGGTACATACCCCGACAAGGAATACAAACTAGCGGCCTTCGCCGATGATATACTTCTCTTTCTTACAGAACCCCACATTTCTCTTCCCAACCTACTAACAGAATTATACCAATTTAGAACAATCTCTAATCTCAAAATCAATTTCTCCAAATCCTATGCCCTAAATATCTCCCTATCCAAATACACAGTCAAAGAAATTTCCCCTTCCAATGGAAGGAAGACACAATAACTTACCTAGGCATTAAACTCCCCCGACACCTTAAAACTTTGAACTACAAAAACTATATACCCATCTTACAGAACCTTACTGAATCTTACAGAATCTAAAGCACTGGAACAAACCCATCTTTTCGTGGTTTGGCAGAGCTGCCATCTTAAAAGTGAACGCTTTATCCCGCCTGCATTATATCCTACAAGCTGCCACAATCCACATCCTCATGGCTTTTTTCCAAAACTACAAAAGTCTATGCACTAAGTTCCTATGGGGAGATAGAAGATCAAGAATCAGCTTCCTCCACCTCTAGCCAAACAAAAAGGAGGGATTGGTCTATCAGACCTCAGAAATTATTACCACGCCTGTCACCTCTCCAGAATGCTGGACTGGAACATTCATGATAAACAGAAAGACTGGGTTGCCCTTGAAGCTTCCTTTACCACTTCCCCCCTTCACTTGTTGCCTTGGAACTTCCCAAAACATATACCAATGGAAATCCGTTGTCATCCCTCAATTGGCCCGACCATCAGATGCTTTCTTAACATCTGTAAGTCAACTTCCTTATTCACAACACCAGGCCCCTCACTTCTCTACACCTTATTCCTGATTTCCCTCCCAGAATGTGCAGCAACTTCCTAAATACACCATTTCCTCTCACAAGGTAAACTCCTACCACGTGAAAATCTCCCAACAAAGGAGGAAGGTACAACTATCTCCCCCTGGAATCACATGCTACTCTCGCATTATATATGCTCCCTAGACAGGTAATTCAAAGTCTCCAGACCCCTCTCACCCTTCGAATCCTTATGTACAAAATAATCCTCTCAATGCCATTTAATATCTACAATACACTCCCTCTTATTCATGGATGTCCCTTCCAATACAGGCCTAGCATGTACAGCATGGTAAAATGAACTCTCCCTGTCCCTGTCACAGGAAGATTGGGAACAAGTCTACCTGAATATCCACAAGGGATCTGTAAATGTTTCCACACAGGAAAAAGGATACAAAGTACAAATCCGATGGTACTGCATCCCCACCCTTATCCACAAATTCAACCCAGACATCCCAGATACTTGCTGAAGATGCCAAGAGGAAAAAGGAACCCTCCTGCACATTTGGTGGAGTTGCCCCATCATTCAAACTTTCTGGGCTGAAGTACACCAGATTATCAAGAAGGTGACTACATACACGCTTGACTTTTCTCTGGCACAATTCCTCCTACACTTTACCACCTTGTCAAACAGCAACTATTTCAAATTCTAAGCCATGCACATGGTAAATACCGCTAAACAATGCATACCAATCCATTGGGGCACTCCACATACCCCATCAATTAAAGAATGGCTAAAGAGAATTGATAGGATAGCAGAAATGGAGCGCCTCATTAGCATTGCCCATGACACTCCTACCAAATTTTCATCCAAATGGGCCTGTTGAACTAATTTCCAGACAACAGCAGATTACCAAGACCGAATCCCTGCCAACCTCCCACCCACCTATCTAATAACACAGTAATCTGACTCCACTAGACACAAACCCAAAATAACAACCAATATCCCCCACCTTTCCTAATGGACAGAGAAAGAGATGGACAACCACCCTCTCCGTTCCCCTACCCTGTTATCCTTCCTATCAAAACCTCCCCACTCCCTTTCATCCCCTCCCCCTTCCATCCTCACTATTGTAATCATCCCCCTCCTCCTCCTTTCCCATCTTACACCCACCCCGCCACCCACCAGACCCCTGAATATCCTTTTAGTTATACAGAAACTCATGCTCTGACCTCGACCTAGAACCCTCTATACGAATTGAATCATATCCTTGCCACTTCAACCTAGCTAGATTAAGCTACCCCCTCTATATCAATGCCCATACCAAAATCTATGACCAACCCCAAATGCTCAAAAAGTACTCAGAGCCCATGAAAACCAACAAGCTCCTGATTCAATGGATATAGGGTTTTCTCTCAATGTCTCGCTGTTAGATGATACATTGATGTCAACAGCCTAAAAACTAGGATGTTGTCATAACCTTTCTATTGAGATATCATTTGTACTAAGTGTTTCTGTAATACACCCCATTATGCTTGTTCTCTTTTATTTCCAATAAAAACCTTATGAAAAAAAAAAAAAAATAAGCTAAAGTAGCAATCACTGTGAAGATCAACATGTTCTGCTTCTTTAGTCAAGAAACCTCATTGACCTCTTTCTACTGGTTCAAATGAGACAATATATACATGTTCAGCAAATGTGTAAACAGGTTTATTTACAGAAAAAATAATGTTATATTAAGTGAGATAAATACATTTACATTAATGAAAATAACCCACAACATTTTAGTGGGAAGGTGGGGGGTAAGAATGGTTTGTGGATGGGGCTGTGAGAAGTTAAAGTGATTGTAAATGATCACCATGTAAAACAACCCATTCACAATATAAATGAAAGGCAAAATATTTTGTATAGATATAAAAAAAAAACATTATAAATACCTTTTTTTCCCTTTTTTATAAGTGATCCTAGACCCTCTGTTCTCAGCTGAAAAAGAGCTGGGGGAGGAGAAGCAGCCAAATCACCGAGCTTCCAAGTGAATGGCTGTGCAGTGGGGGCATGTCAGGATAAGTCTGATCATTGTAAACTAGAGAATTGACCATGGTGTGCTCTCCTGCTTAGTATGGTAATTTTGTTAATGGGAAAGCAAGGGGACTAGCAGGAAGACCAGGAATTTCACATAAAGGAAGCAATACAAGGGGAACAGGATACTTTCTCATACAAGTACATGGTACAGCAGACACATATCAGGAATAGGAAGCTTTTGGGGTAATAAAAGCTTTAAGTTCGCAGAGGAGAATTGGCAAGTACAGGGTTCACTTTAGGAGGGTGGACAAGAGGAGGTAGAGAGTGGGCCATGATGGGAGGGAGTAGAGGGGGATTAGGGTGGTAAGAGAAAAAGGAGAGGAGGTGATATTGGTAGTGGGGGGGGGGCAGATGAGTTTGGCAGAGGAAAGGAGAAGGATAAGGGTTTGCCATAGTTGAAGCAGGAGAGAGGAGGCTGGGAAAGAAAAGGAGAAGGAGAACGGTGGGTGATGATGATAAGGGCCAGATGGGGTTTTGGAAAATAGGAAAATAAGGAGTAGGGTGATTGTGGAAGGGACAAGTGGAGTAGTGATAGCCAAAAGAAAGGAAGGTATAGTAGACCTCAAAATAGGAAGTGTCGAGTGGAGAATGATAAGGATGGTGGAAAGAGGTTTAGGGATTTTGTGAAGCATGTGTTTGGTAAAAAAAGGCAAGTATATTTGGATAGGATACTGATGATGGTGTAGATGACCTGAGATTGGTTTGGGAGAGGCATATGGTAGAAGGTTTAGGCTGAGAATATTGTGTGGTGTTGGGGTTTGGGGGTGGTTGGGACAAAAATTGCACCAGGGGTGATGAGTAATGAGGAGGTAAAGAAGTTTGAGGGAATTCTCAAACAATTTGGGAATTGCCAGGGTCCGTTGATGGTTCTGGAACAGATCCACACTGTTGGCATCTGTGGGTTTGCTGCTTTGTAGCTGCATACCTAAGGCTTGAAAAACACCCCTGAAAAACTGTTTGTTTTATTGAGAATTTCATAGTACATGGTACAGATATAAAGGACCTGCTGCATGCATCCTTGTATTGTTTCAGCACATGTTTTTGCTATTTTGACAGAGTACTGCTGTCATTTGCTGTTGGACCACTGTAATTAGTTGCTGTAAGTCAGTTTGACAATCTCCGCACTTTTCGCTAAATAGTGCCTACAAGCATGACATGTTTGGTGATTCATTTTGTGGTCCTCTACTTGTGGGTTGCCTATTGGAACATCATTATCTGTGCTAAATCATGGGATTTGTTTGACAACCTCTTCTACCCCAGTTAATTATCACAGTGGCCATCAAGCCTTTCAATTCCATTTAAAAGTTGACTGCAAACACTTTGGCTTTGGTGAGCAGATCCAGATCTATCCAATGTGGGCTAAAGAAGAATGAAACTTAATAGAAAATGTTTTGTACACGTGACAGGAAGACAATGGGGTACAGCATGTTTACTCAGCACTGAAAATTTTTATTTAGCTTGGAGAATATGGTGATAAGTTAATACCGAAAAAAGACACATTAAAGGAAATATTTCAATGATTTTTTTTTCTTGCACATGATTGGATTATTGAGGTCAGCAAAGTTTTATCTTATTCACTAAACTAAAAGTAAAAATTATTTTTGAAAGTGCAAAATCTATTTGCAAAATGAACATGCTCTAATGCCCCGTACACACGATCGGATTTTCCGATGGAAAATGTCCGATCGGAACGTGTTGTCGGAAATTCCGACCGTGTGTGGGCCCCAATCGGACATTTTCCATTGGATTTTCCGACACACAAAGTTTGAGAGCAGGCTATAAAATTTTCCGACAACAAAATCCGTTGTAGGAAATTCTGATCGTGTGTACACAAATCCGACGGACAAAGTGCCACGCATGCTCAGAATAAATAAAGAGATGAAAGCTATTGACCACTGCCCCGTTTATAGTCCCGACGTACGTGTTTTACGTCACCGCGTTTAGAACGATCGGATTTTCCGACAACTTTGTGTGACCGTGTGTATGCAAGACAAGTTTGAGCCAACATCCGTCGGAAAAAATCCTAGGATTTTGTTGTCGGAATGTCCGAACAAAGTCCGACTGTGTGTACGGGGCATAAGTGTTCAACACTTGCGGATATAAAACAGTGGCTAAACTTTATTAAGTGCTACAAACAAAGGATGAAAGGTTGTTCTACTGTGAAAATAAACACAGGATACAGAATTACTAGATAACACAAACCAAACACTGGAATACATAATAAGTAGGTAGGCAACATATTCCACCCTAGGTTCCTTATGCTTGTCACACACACACACTATCAAGCTACATCCAGAGAACACTGGTGTTAGTTTTCACAAAGCTGGTTAAGCACAGGGTGCAGGAGTTTTCTTATTTTATTTTTTTAAATATATTAGAGCCATTAGCTTTTCCAGAATGTGAATTGAAGAACTGTGATCTCCTTACTGCTACATTATATTTCTATGTACTAAACAGAGATGGACCGCACACCCCTTGGTTTGGTTCACACCAGAACTCTCTAACGTTGCAAAAGTTCAGACCCAAACAAAGAAACCACATTAAAATCTAAGGGACCCAAACAGGAAAAATCTAAATAAATAAAAATATGATGCACTAGAGCAGTGATGGCTAACCTTGGCACCCCAGATGTTTTGGAACTACATTTCCCATGATGCTCAACTACACTGCAGAGTGCATGAGCATCATGGGAAATGTAGTTCCAAAACATCTGGGGTGCCAAGGTTCGCCATCACTGCACTGGAGTGTGCTGAACATGCCCCTATCAAGGCACAAAGAGATACAGTACATATACAACAAAGTGCAAAGGTATCTACTACACTATGCACTATATCCCATAAAATAAACGAACCTAATGTGCACAAATGAACCGTGCAATAAGCATATGGAATGATAATGGTAATATTATTAAATAAATTTGCTAAAAAATAAATAAGTGCAGAACAGGTGCTAAAAAAGTGCAATAGACAAATAAAATAATGATATTAATAATAATAATAATAATTAATATTACTTCAAAAATATATACATGCAAACAAATCCTGAAATTGCTTCAAAAATATATACATGCAAACAAATACTGAAAAGTGACATGTGCCAACCAAAAAGTGCAAAGTGTCACGCAATACATGTACTTAATAGTCCATCATGAACCAGATATATATTGAACACAGAAGTCCTTCACAAAAGTGATGACAAATGATCTTCAGTAGTGATGTATTCAAACATGCCAAAATTCCATGTGCCACAGATCAAGCAATGGTGAATCAAAAGGTGACCCCCCAAGGTAAAGCGCTCACCTTAGAGAATGTGACTAAGTCGCTAGACAGAGTCAGGAAACGCTTTTGAGCCACCCAGGGCTCTATGTGGATCACAGGAAAACAGGCTCCAGCATAGTCTCAAACAATAAGCAAGGAGAAAAGGAAAGGTACCATATAGTGTGATAACGTATAAAATATTTATTCCAAGGTCAGATAAAAAAAACTCTCCCCCAAAGGGGGTACTCACATTTTGAGGGTGCGTCAGTGCACCACTCTGAAAAGGCATATAATCTGGATATAACAGTGAGGTAATGGATGTAACAGTGAGGATATGGAGACCGTCCCAGCACGGACAGCTGCTGCTGCCTACCACTCTGTCCTGGCCCCTCCGTCCAGCGTCTAGGCGGCGATCAGCGACTTATAGCGGGACTATGATATTGCGGTGGACAATTCGGACACTTAATTGACACTTTTTTGGGGACCATTGACACTAATACAATGATCAGTGCTAAAAAAATATGCACTGTTACTGTACTAATGACACTGGCAGGGAAGGGGTTAACATTAGGGACGATCAAATGTTAAATGTGTTCCCTAGGAGTGATTGCTAACTGTGGGGGGGTGCTTTGACTAGGGGAATGTAAAGATCCGTGTTCCTGCTTAGCACACACAGGATCAGCACATTTCCCTCTCACAGAATGGTGATCTGCCTTTCTCCTGAATGATCAGTGGGTCCCGGTGGACATTGCGTTCACCGGACCCGCTGATTGGATCCCATTGTGTCCAATCACAGCAGGAGTGGGTTGCTGGCGGTGCGAGCATGCACCAGACCCGAAACTGGCAGATCATGTACCAGGTATGGGATCTGGTGCAGAACAGCCGCCCTGCCACAGCAAATCTACGGTGGGCGGTCGCTAAGTGGTGAAAGTAAAACAATAAAAATGAAAAATTCCTTTAACGATAGTGCCTGGGGGTCCCCTTAGTCTGCCTGCAAAGCAGCGCATGTATACCATGTATAGAACCTGCTAACTGACATTTATCAAGACAAAAGAAATGACATTTAAATATATTTTCTTTGCAAGCGTTCTTTATTTAGTAAACAACGGCTTGGGGAGCTAGTCTGTATGATGAGGCCACATTTTTCTGCACACAGAAGATTAGAAATGTTTGGATTAATTCTGGTGTCTCTTTGGCAGACTTTGGATGGAAATAACAAAGTGTTGGACAACAGTGGGCAAGCCTTATGTGACAAAAGGCCAAATTTTAGTACACTCTTAAAATAAAGCTTATTTTTTAGATAAGGTCTGGTGTCTCTTTTGCAGACTTTGGATAGAAGTAACAGGTGCAGAAAATTTGGGCTTTGGGTGTTGATGGTGCCCTCACCCTGTAACCTTCTAGAGGTGGTCTTAATGAAAGCAAGAATTGGCCTTGCTGCAAAAAAAATTAATTTGACTCCCCTGTCCCACAGTTGCAGAAAAGTTGGGCTTTGGGTGTTGATGGTGCCCTCACACCATACCTTTTAGATGTAGTCTTGATGAAAGCAAGAATTAGCCCTGCTGTAAAAAAAATAAATTTGACGCCCCTGTCAAACAGGTGCAGATAAGTTGGTCTTTGGGTGTTGTTGGTGCCTTCCCCCATAACCTTCTAAAGGTAGCCTTGATGAAAGCAAGAATTGGCCTTGCTGTAAAAAATTAAATTTGACACCCCTTTCACACAGTTGCGGAAAAGTTAGTCTTTGGGTGTTGTTGGTGCCCTCACCCTGTAACCTTCTAGATGTAGTCTTGATGAAAGCAAGACTTGGTCTTGCTGCAAAAAAAAATCAGTTTGACGCCCCTGTCACACAGTTGCGGAAAAGTTGGTCTTTGGGTGTTGTTGGTGCTCTCATCCCGTACCCTTCTAGATGTAGTCTTGATGAAAGCAAGAATTATCCCTGTTTAAAAAAACTTAAATTTGATGCCCCTGTCACACAGTGGCAGAAAAATTGGTCTTTGGGTGTTGTTGGTGCCCTCACCCTGTAACCTTTTAAATGTAGTCCTGATGAAAGCAAGAATTTACTTTGCTGTAAAAAAATAAATCATTTGATGCCCCTGTCATACAGTTGCGGAAAAGTTTGTCTTTGTTAGTGCCCTCACCCCGTAACCTTCTAGAGGTAGTCTTAATGAAAGCAAGTACTGGCCTTGCTATAAAAAAAAAATAACTGACACCCCTGTCAAACAGTTGCAGAAAAATTGGTCTTTGGGTGTTGTTGGTGCCCTCACCCTGTAACCCTGTAGAGGTAGTCTTGATGAAATCAAGAATTGGCCTTGCTATAAAAAAATGTAATTTGATGCCCCGTCACACAGTTGTGGAAAAGTTGGTCTTTGGGTGTTGTTGGTGCCCGCACCCTGTAACCTTCTAGATATAGTCTTGATGAAAGCAAGAATTGGTCTTTCTGTAAAAAAAAAATTAATTTGACACACCTGTCACACAGTTGCGGAAAAGTTGGTCTTTGGGTGTTGTTGGTGCCTTCACCCCTTAACCTTCTAGAAGTAGTCTTAATGAAAACAAGAACTGACCCTGCTGTAAAAAAAAAAAAAAAAAATGGCACCCCTGTCAAACAGTTGCTTAAAAATTGGACTTAGGGTGTTGTTGGTGCCCTCACCCTGTAACCCTCTAGAGGTAGTCTTGATGAAAGCAAGAATTGGCCTTGCTGTAAAAAAATGTAATTTGATGCCCCTGTCACACAGTTGTGGAAAAGTTGGTATTTGTTTGTTGTTGCTGCTCTCACCTTGTAACCTTCTAGAGGTGGTCTTAATGAAAGCAAGAATTGGCCTTGCTGTAAAAAAAATTAATTTGATGCCCCTGTCACACACTTGTGGAAAAAATGGTCTTTGGGTGTTGTTGGTACCCTTACCCTATAACCTTCTAGATGTAGCCTTGATGAAAGCAAGAATTAGCCTTGCTGTAAACAATATAATTTGACGCTCCTGTCAAACAGTTGTGGAAAAATTAGTCTTTGGGTCTTGTTGGTGCCTTCATCCCATAACCTTCTAGAAATAGTCTTGATGAAGGCAAGAATTTACTTTGCTGTAAAAAAAATAATTTGATGCCGCTGTCATACAGTTGCAGAAAAAATGGTCTTTGGGTGTTGTTGGTTCCCTCACCCTGTAACCTTCTAGATGTAGTCATGATGAAAGCAAGAATTTACTTTGCTGTAAAAAAAAAATAATTTGATGCCCCTGTCATACAGTTGCAGAAAAGTTGGTTGTTGGGTGTTGTTGGTGCACTCAACCTGTAACCTTCTAGAAGTAGTCTTAATGAAAGCAAGAACTGGCCTTGCTGTAAAAAAAATTAATTTGACACCCCTGTCAAAGAGTTGCAGAAAAATTGGTCTTTGTGTGTTGTTGGTGCCCTCACCCTATAACCTTCTAGAAATAGTCTTGATGAAGGCAAGAATTTACTTTGCTGTAAAAAAAAATATTTGATGCCCCTGTCACACAGTTGTGGAACAGTTGTATAGGGTGGGAGGTGCTGCGCTAACCAGAAGAAAGCTGTAAATCTCTGTCTGTGGTCAATTAATAAAATGACATAAAATCGCATAATAAATCGCATAAATAAGTGTTGACACTAAAAAACATTCAAGTCTTAATAATCAGCATCATGTGTATGTGAAAAAAAGTGCATAAAAAACCCTTTTCAATTGGTATATACTAAATAACAAAAAAATCGCATGTTAAATCGCATAAATAAGTGTTGACACTAAAAACATATTAATCTAGATAATCATGTGTTGGTGCACAACTACACTACTTCATGTGAATAATTCTAAATAAAAATACATAGAATAAATCAGAAATAACCATCAAAAACATATCCTTATAAATGGTGCAAAACGTACAAAGTGCCAGTGCTTAAAGGTGATCTAGATATCGCAAATAAAACACATCAATCCAACACAATATGGATAATAAATAATATAAATAAATGTCCCAATAATAGTGATATAAAATATATTGTGCTGGCCTGCGAAACAAATGACCAATGACATGCCAGTAAGTGCAGCAAACTTAAAGTGCCAGTGTAAAAGTCATTGAAGGTGCAAAAGCAAGTTCTGGTGTATTCAATAAAACAACAGTGGGGTGTCTGGGATGCAATTCACTCAGTGTCCTCTTCGTTCATAAAACACTAATGTAAGCAGTGACCCCTTACCTAGCGGTGCTAGGTCAACCGCATGAATTGTAGCTAAAACACCAGGTCCTGAGCCTCAATCGCGTCCCTATATCCACGCTTGCCGGTGTTGGGTTATCCTAATGGCAGCTGATTACAAGTGGCTATGGTCCTATCAGGGGTCCTGGACCAGCGCGGATCCTAGCTCAGCCTCCACATCTCAGGTATGTATGTACAGGAATATGCAGGACAAAGGTACTTGATAGTGAAGTATGTATTAACCAGGTAATGCTTTATTAAAAATCTTTAAGTAGATGTACTCACATAAAAACAATGCAGAGCAAACCTCTCTCCTACGAGCAGCGAACTCGTTCTGTGTCTAGCAATGTGAAACAGCCTATTCCGTCCCTACGCGTGACATCACCGATCACGTGACTTCTTCAGTGGATGAGTGACTTCTTCAGTGGAACAGTTGGTCTTTGGGTGTTGTTGGTGCTCTCACCCTATAAACTTCTAGATGTAGCCTTGATTAAAGCAAGAATTAGCCGTGCTGTAAAATTTTTTAATGTAATGCCCAAGAAAAATTGGTCTTTGGGTGTTGTTGGTGCCTTAATCCCGTAACCTTCTAGAGGTAATCTTGATGAAAGCAAGAATTGGCCTTGTAAAAAATTTCAATTTGACGCTCCTGTCAAGCAGTTGAGGAAAAAAAAATGGTCTTTGGGTGCTGTTGGTGCCTTCACTCCATAACCTTCTAGAGCAGTAGTTCTCAACTCCTGTCCTCAGGACCCACTAACCAGCCAAATTTTAAGTATTACCATGGGGAGATTCAGACTAGAGTACTGCAATCACTGAGCAGCAAATGATATCACCTCTGATGTATTTCAGTTATCTTGCAAACCTGGCTTGTTAGTGGGTCCTGAGGACAGGAGTGGAGAACCACTGTTCTAGAGGTAGTCTTGAAGAAAGCAAGAATTGGCCTTGCTGTAAAAAAATTAAAATTTGATGCACCTGTCAAACAGGTGTGGAAAAATTGGTCCTTGAGTGTTAATTGTGCCATGAAACCTATACCAATGAATTACTTCATGATAAAAGCAACACCCGCAAAGCTAGGCAGCCTAAACAGTCTTGCAGAGATTCTCAATCCCAGTAACATAATAATCAGTGACATTGGCATCAGGGGCCTGATAGCTGCTGCTAATCCAGGACTGATTCATTTTTACAATTGTCAGCCAGTAAACAGAGTCTGTGGACAGACACTCTTTTATCTGTCACAAAACCTCTGGCAGCATTGAATGCCCTTTTGGAAAGTATGCTGGATGCAGGACAGCCCAGCAGCTCAATTGCATACTGGGCAAGTTCTGGCCAGTGGTCTAATCTTATGACCCAAAGACCCAGTGGATCGTCTGATGGAAATATCCCCATGTCTATTTTCCATATCCCCATCCCCATGTCTATTTTCGCCCCTAGATAATCCTCCACTATTTGATGCAGATGCTGCAGATGGGATGTTGAAGCTGACAACCCTGGGTGCCGAGGACTAAAAAAAATTGAAATGCACCCCCTTCTCCCCCTTCTCCACCTTCGACCAACAGAAGCCTCAAAAGTAGCTTTTCCATAAGACTGTAACCTACCAGATATTTAGATATTCGCCAGCACAAGAAGGATCATCAATTTCATCCAAATGTTTTTTTTATTAAAGAAATATCACAAAACAGTGTAGTGCAAAGTTTCAGAGCCATGCAGGACCCCTTTGTCAGGAATGTGATTAGTGCATAGGTATTTAAGCAAACATCCACCAATCAGAACAAGAGAGTAGATGGTCCCTTCCACCCCATGACAGCATATGATGTCATCAGTCCCACCAAAAACAATACATAAATGTCACATATGTATATAGAATGTATATCTGCAGAGCTATGTTAGCTGAGGCTGGGAAACATTGCAATCTGGAGGTGCTGGGACGAATTGTAACATAATTGTACACATTGCACATATACATCACATAGTGATCAGGACGGAGCATCTGCCTGATCGGGAGACTCATGTCAGCGTTGAAAAGAAAAAAGGAAAATAAATAAAAAAGGACAATGACAAAATGATATAAACAAATAAAATGAATAAAAAAACAAAACAATACTCAATAAAAATAAAAATAATAATAACTAAAAACTATTAAAATAAAATAAAAATAAAAATAGAAATAAACATCAAGATAATACAATCACAGATGAAAAGTAAATAAAAATATAAAAATAAAAATAAATAAAGAGATTAAAAATAAATATAAAAAAGAAAAATAAAGAAAAGGAGGAAAAAATAAAAAAGACAAAAATAGAAAAAATTGAAAAAACATAAAAAAATTGAAATATAGAAAAAAAATGAAAAAAAGAAAAAAAACAGAAGAAAATGGAAACAAAGAGATTGGAAATTGAAACAAAGAGAAAAAATCAGAGAAAAAAAAGGAACAATGTGAATGATAGACAACAACAGCTGGATAGAATGTACAATATATTTTTAGAATAAGGATATCCTATCAAGGTACTCAGTCAGACATTGGCTAAGTCCATAGCTGGTCACACTAGAGCCACTGAACAAGCTCATCGACCAATGTTTATACAGTTATACATTTAAGTCTGAACAGATGGGGGGCACATGCGTGGCGCAAAGCTGGATGGTCACAAGTGAGCGGAGCTCCGAGCACAGCGGGGACTTCAGCGCCTTCCCTGGGGCCAAAAAAGCAATTAAACTGACTTTAAAACCACCTGCACCCCGAGGGAATGAGCGGTGCATGCCGTCCTCCAAGTCTCGTCGCAGGAAACCAGTGCAAAAGTCCCTCACAAACTATCTCCTCAGGGTCCAGGAGATGGCAGGGAGGCCACAACGTGCTCCGGCCATAGCACACAGCCCAGCGGTCTCCCCTGCACACTTGTCTGGAGACGGTGAGTACACTCTGCAGCTCACCAAGGCTGGCCTTGATGATAGCCTGGCTGCCATGTACACAAAATAGCAGAGAAATTTCAGACTGAACTCTATAAATCTACTAACACTCTGCAGCAGGAGATAGCAGTATTGGGAGGTGGAACTTATCTCTTAGAGACAAAGCATAATGAACTGCAACTTGCATACACTGACATCCGCAGAGGTCATGAATCCCTCACTGAATCTGTGTCCAAGCTCCAGTCCCACTTGGAGGACCTGGTCAACAGAAATAGACGGAACAATTTGAGGCTTAGAGGGGTCCCTGAGGTGGTCACAGAGTGGTCACAGAGTTACATTTCCAGAGCCTCACCCCCCTCTTGCAGTTAATTTACTCCTCTCTGCACAATTTTTTAACCTGACTGCTTCCCGCTGTGCCGGCACACAGCAGTGCCCATTCAATTGTCCCTCCGCTCTTGCTAAAATCCACAGGAAAGGGAAGAGAGGGTTGAAGGCATATTCACTCTCCTTTTTTTTCTAGAACATAACTTTCGGATTTCTTTGTTTCCCAGCAGGTTGCCAAGAGTGTTGGACACTAGTGTCCTACTGTTCAGGAAGTTTCATACCTGACAAGTTATTACTTTATCCTACAGTCGGGAAGGTCTATCCCCTCCCTACCCCAATGGTTTTGTTCTCATTTTGTTTTTTGATTCAGTCTTTTTTGGTTATGAGACTTTATTATCTGATTACACTACGCAGAAATGGGTAGTATTGCCCTTATGGCTCAATTTAGATGCAACCCCCTTATGGGAATCGCAAACTCATTTTATAAACTATGAAAAGGGGATTGGCGCTGTTCACTATTCAAATCAAGAAACCTTATCTCACTATAAGGGAAAGTAGTGTAACAAATCTGGGTGAGAAAAATAATGTATAAAAAATAATGTATAAAAAAAAAAAAATTTTTCGTGTAATCACAAAAACATGAAAATCAAATATCCAAACCACCCCAAGAAAATTAGTGTCATATAAAAATGTGAAAAATTACCGTAAGTATGGCTGAAAACACTGGTAAACATAAAGACTAATTCATGATAAATGAATAAAAATAGTTGCAGATGATAAATGAATAAAAACGAATAAAAATGGATAAAAAACACCCTCGAGGCCAATATTAGTGATATTAAAGCTCTCCTACAACCATATAGCAATCAAAGCGATTACAAAATCAAGGAAAGGGAGCTGCAAGAGATCATTAAAAAATATGATCTGGAGATTCAAGCTAAAAAACAAAAAAAGTTTAAAAGGGATGTTTTGGACTACACCAACAGAAAGGTATATAAATGGCAGATGGATAATGAGATTGTGAATGAAGATCCTGATGAAATCTCCCTAGATGACCATTCCAGTGAGGATGATGATATGTTGGAAGCCCAGAACCAGAATATCCCAAGACAGACCAGATTTGAACATATACCCCCCGCTAGAAGTGTTGAAGCACCGAGAACACCTAATTACTCGCGTGGATGTGTAAGTGATAGAAGGGACGAACACTTTGAACCTAACTATGGAAGGTCCCCAGGCACCCCACGGTATAACGTTCCAACCCACAACAGGTTCTCTCCCATCAGAGATGGAAGACCATATACACCATATTGGGAACCCAGGAATAGGAGAGGAAACCCAGGGGATAGGGATTTTTTCCAGGGGAGACCAAGAGACAGACCACCTGGGAGATGGAACGCGAGAGTACAGTACCGGCATCCAGGATGGAGGGGGACACAGGTAGACCCCGAAAACAATCGAAGAAGAGGGGATGGACCCATAGGTATCAACAGGACGCAAGGGTTGAATGGAATTCCCAGTTATCCATTCCCACCATTTCCACCGAGGAATACAGGGTTTGGAGAGAGCAGGAATCCAGAGAGGGAACCGGAATATTCATACAGAGACAACGGAAGAAGCAGACAAGAGGAAAACGAGGAGGGAGGAAGAAAAAGGAGAAGGGAATATTAGGCAAAGGAATTTTTAATCTCAGTGAAGCAGTTTTCACCAAGGAGGAACTCAGGATACTGGATCTATGACTGAAATACGCACCAGAGAAGAGCATTGATAAATTTGAAGTATACATTGATTTACAGAAATTTATCAGAAAATTAAAGATAAAGAAACATTATGCTCTGAATAAAAAGGCCATCTCCCTACCTGAACCCAATTTTTATAGCCATACCAATCTTAAAAACAATTCTATTTTTAATCCCAAAGTTCCAGGGGATCAGTGCATAGGGGCTTTTAAACGCATGGTAGAGAATGATTTGGACAAAATGAAGATAAAGTAATCAAAAAATAGATATGTTTGGAAAACTATCAAAGAAATTGGAAATAAGAAACAAGTGGTGATACGACTCGCCGATAAGGCAGGTGGGCTAGTCATTTTGAAGAAGGAGGAATACGAGGAAGAGATGGAGAATCTATTGAAAGTTGAGAACACCTATAATAAATTGAAACATAACCCCAAGTTACAATACAAGAAGAGATTGAAGAAATTTGTAAAGAAAGGGGTAGAAGTAGGCATTCTCAATAAGAAAGAAGCCCAATATCTAGTTCCTGAATCCACCAAAACCCCGGTCATTTACCATCTGCCTAAGATACATAAAAGATTGAATAAACCGACAGGGAGGCCTATTATAAGTGGGGTTGACTTCCTATTCTCTAGACCAATTTTTGAAACCCTTAGTGGTGGAAGGGAAATCCTATCTTAGGGACAGCACCCAGATGATTAATGAGTTAAGAACTATTTCAGGGAGCGGTCAGTGGCTATTAGCCACTATAGATGTCAACTCTTTGTACACAAGCATTTCCCAGAAGGATGGATTAAAAGGAGTTAAAAAGGCCCTACGTGAGAGATCCAAACTAAGGCATGAACAAATTAAATTTATACTGGAAGCACTGGAGTTGGCAATGGATAGCAACTATTTCTGGTATAAGAAAGAATTCTATGTTCAGAAGAAAGGCGTAGCGATGGGGGCTAAGTATGCCCCAAGCGTGGCAAACTTATTTATGGACATGATGGAAGAACGCTACATATATGGGACTAGAAGACCGGAAATAAGGTTTTACCGTCGATACATCGATGATGTCATCATATTATGGGAAGGTGACTCTGACTTTTTCCAAAAATTCCTTGATGAACTGAACCAGAATATATATGGTATCTCGTTTACAGGAAAATCGGACCATAACATGATAGATTATTTGGATTTACAGCTCTATAAAGAGGGTGACGAATTGTTTACGAAAACATATTTCAAAACCACAGATCGCAACGGGTATATACCCACCTCCAGCTGCCACCACCCTAAGTGGAAAGAAAACATTCCTAAAGGGCAGTTGTTGAGAATCAGGAGAAATTGTCGGAATATTCAGAATTACCTTGAACAGTCTGATATGCTGATCAATAAATTTGTGGATAAAGGTTATCGCACCGAATCTCTACTGAAACTGAAAAACGAGATACAAAATTTGGATCGGGATTCCCTATTAGCAACGAAAAATAATAACGCCTGTAAGAAGTCTCCAGGGGATATAATGTTTATCACTGGCTTCAATAATCAATATAGGAGTAGAGCACATAGTGAGGAAGTATTGGCCCATACTTAAGTCTGATAGAACTCTGGGGAGTATTCTTACCAAAAAGCCGTGCTTCATTTACAGGAGGGCACCGACCCTCAGAAGCCACTTGGTCCATAAGGTAATTGACCCTCCAAGAAATATTAAATTATTTTCAGGCATGAAGGGTTTTTACAGATGCCAAAAGTGTTTGGCATGCCGGGTCAGTAAAAAGCAACCGAAGAAGAGATCCTCCTTTCATTCCAGGAGAGGTATAGAGTTTGACATCCGAGAATTAATCACCTGCAATACGACCCATGTGACGTACGTCATTGAGTGCCCTTGCCGAATGCAATATGTGGGTAGGACCACTAGACCCCTACGTGTGCGCATCAGAGAGCACATTAACAATATAAAGAAGGGGTTTCCGAAGCATAATCTCTCAAGACACTTCGATGAATTTCACCGTAGAGATCCATCCTGTCTGGTTTTTTATGGTATAGATACTGTCAAGGATAATTGGAGGGGGGAGTAAGAAAATACTGATATCCCAGAACGAAACCAGATGGATATACCGTTTAGGTCTGGTTCCCAGAGGACTCAATGTGGATATAGACTTGAATTGCTTCTTATCCAATTTTTAGCATACATATTTTTAGTCCATAGACATATATACATTACTTTCAGCTGATACATATACCCATGTCTTTCTTCTCTCAGTGGGTACTAGGAGAACTCTTATGAAAACTATAAAACACATTTTTTTGTCACTCATTCTCCTTTGGTAGTATTAATCATTGCTTTCAGAGTTAAATAGAATGTTGTAGCATTATGAGAGTGCTCTTAGGACATATA
The DNA here is from genome assembly GCF_042186555.1 of Aquarana catesbeiana. Lineage (NCBI taxonomy): Eukaryota > Metazoa > Chordata > Amphibia > Anura > Ranidae > Aquarana > Aquarana catesbeiana. The sequence goes on from NC_133324.1 coordinate 413,703,991, forward strand.
CTTCCTTCCTTTCAGCTTTCTTAGGCCTTCGATTTTCAGGCTGATTTTAGAATTTTAAATACTTGTTTATACTTAGGAGATCTTGTTTCACTGTCACACTTGTTTTTCCCTGATTCAGCAGACCATTACGGGGTATGGATACATTTTCATCCAAATCATAAGACCTTATTTTAAGGGATCAATTTTATCACCCCTGGTATGGCTAATATGTGGGTACTGACTTCTTTATAGTGTCAGGTGGGGGTTCTTGGCCTCTATATTGAATCTACACTGATCCATGATATTGGTGCCTGCCATTTATAAAAAAAAAATTCTGGAATAATTTTTTATATACATTGTTTTTTTATTTTACCTCTTAATTGCTATTTTCATTTCTATTTTTATTTTTATTTTTATTTTTATTTTCTGGCATTTGGTTTAGTGTTTATTTATAATACTTATGCAATTTAAATAATTTTTAAGGAGTATTGTATTTTATTTTGGTTTAAATGTTCCCTTTTATCATAGAGTTTATATGCATTAAGTTGTCTGTCTGCTGAGACACCTACCAATGCTTGTATTGTTTGCCCTTTCTAACACACGGAGGCGCCTTAATACTTTTTTTATATATAACCTTTTTATATATATATCTTTTATATTCTTATAAACCTCCAATAGGGGGTGTCAGACCTCCATTTTTCGTTTTTGCTATTTTTGTAATTATATTCACTCACTTCTCGCTGGGTGGATGTGCTTGTTTCCAGAGCGCTTTCTGATTGGACTCCGTGGCGCCTCCCTGTAGTATATAGGCGTGAGGCGTAAGGCATAGTCACTTGGTACGCATACGTCGCTTCTGCTTCAGTCTAGGCTGATGACTTCCGTTTTTTGGTAGACGGGCCGTGGAACGCACGCCGCTACCACATCACTATCTGTCGTGTCTGGCGTGGAGCTAGCCTGCAGAACGGTGTTAGTTTTTATTAAATTTAAACTTTTTTATTGTAAGCTGGATTAGCAAATAAAAAACCCTTTGGATTTACGCTATGAGGCTCTTCTCTTCTCCATGCACATGATATGTCCTGACGGATGCCATTAAGAGTACAGCGGTGACACAGGTGGGAGGAAGTCGGTGAAGGGGACATCGATCGTTTGGATTCCTGGCCACCGGATTCACATTCTTATGCCCATTACCCCTGCAAGGGTTGGGCGCTCACGTGAGTGGGGACACAAAAGGGGGTTCCACATTTGACGGTTTACACCAACCACAGCAGACCTGTCTGGAATCTCTTGGATATATATCAGATTTTCTGCACAAGGGTTTTTTACACATAGGACAATTTTTTGGATATTTGTATGAACTTTTGCAGTGTCTGTTTGCACAGATAACCATCACATATTTATTAACCATTTTTATCAGAAAAGATTTTTTATTTTTATTCTCTTTAGTGTTTCACTTTTTGTAATCTCACGATTTATATCTTACATATACCCATTTGTATAACGCAATTTGGGTTATTCACGGCTTTTTAGGGTGTTTTTTATCCATTTTTATTCGTTTTTATTCATTTATCATCTGCAACTATTTTTATTCATTTATCATGATTTAGTCTTTATGTTTACCAGTGTTTTCTACCATACTTACGGTAATTTTTCACATTTTTATATGACACTAATTTTCTTGGGGTGGTTTGGATATTTGATTTTCATGTTTTTGTGATTACACGAAAAAAAATTTTTTATACATTATTTCTTATACATTATTTTTCTCACCCAGATTTGTTACACTACTTTCCCTTATAGTGAGATAAGGTTTCTTGATTTGAATAGTGAACAGCGCCAATCCCCTTTTCATAGTTTATATTATTTGGACTTCACTTAGGTGTTTTTCCTTTTTTTGGGGGGGCTGCAGTTCTTATTTGTGTTCGTCCTAAGTGCAGAATATTAGTTTGCAAACTCATTTTATATTCCGGGCACTCCCATCCCACTCGGGTGTGAGTTACAGGAAAACTGCCCCTTGGGACCCTCCCCCAATCATCTATGCCAATATAGTCACTCTTATTCAAAATGGGTATTAGAGTAATTTCCCACAATGTCAGGGGTTTTAACTCCCCTCAAAAAAGGAAAAAAGCCTTTAAAAATTATAAACGCCTAAATGCAGACATTATTCTCCTACAGGAGACCCATTTCTCAGAAGTCAACCACCCCACTTACTTTGAAATCATTGCTGCACTCACACAATCTGGTTGAAACATGGAGGGCACACAATGTGGAGGCCCAAGAGTATAATTTTTATTCTAACCCCATGACAGCTACTTCAGATTGGACTATCTGTTCTGTACCCCTATACTCCTAGCAAACTCTACAAATGCAGCTATTCATTCCTGCCCTTGGTCACTCCACCAGGTAGTCTCCTTAAACATCTCCCACATAGGCCTTAAGCATTCTGTGGCAGGTTGGAGACTAAATGAGTCCCTCCTCACGGACCCAATTCTGATAACCCAAATTTCAAAACACATGGAGGATTATTTTGCCACTAACAATATAACTGATATCTCTCCTACAGTCTTATGGGCTGCCCACAAAGTGGTAATTAGAGGAGCCCTGATCCAAATAGCGACAAATAGGAAAAAGCAGAGATTGGCAGACATCACCAGACTTTCTGCAGACCTCAATAGGTTATATCACTTACATACCCAAAGTCACGCCCCTGACCTACTAGGGCAAATTAACACCAATAGATTGGAATTAGATAAAAACCTTTCTGAACAGACAGAAAAATCTCTAAGATGGTCGAGAGTCAAGTTCCTGTTACACAGCAATTCCGCCTCTGCCATGTTTTCGAAAAAGCATCCATCCATCCAACCCCCTACACATACAAACTGAGAAGTCCCAACGGCAACTTGGTCTCCCACCTGCATAGGTCCTACAGATCTTCTCTAAATTCTACACAGAACTACTCTCCACACCATCCTCGCCCCCAGACCCTGCCCTCAAATCCTGGTTAGATGACTTACCCCTCCCAGGGTAATAATTAATGTCATTAAATCTTTAAAACCCTCTAAAACCCCTGGCCCTGATGGATAATAAGCCCCATATTATAAAAAAATTCAAGGCACATTAATCCCCTCCCTAAAATCCATGTTCAACCAAATTTTTAAGGGCAACATTTTCCCGGACGATATGCTTATGGCAAATATGTCCCTAATCCCTAAACCCAACAAGGACCACTCCCTACCCCAAAACTATAGGCCAATCTTGGTCATCAACACCGACTTGAAAATCTTTGGTCGCATCTTATCAGACAGACTTTCCAATATCATTACCTCCTTAATCACCCCGGACCAAACGGGATTTATCCCGACCAGAAAATTTACAGACAACATCAGACTAGCCTTCAACATCATACAAGATGCTGAATTACACTCACGCAGGGTGCTACTCCTGAGCCTTGACATTCACAAGGCTTTCAATAGCATGCTATGGCCATATCTCGAACTGACCCTTGAAAAATTTGGCTTCTTTGGGGCCTTTGTCCATGGGTTTCGAGCACTTTACCACCACCCTCGCACATGGATTAGACTTCTGGGATGCAACTCAGATTACTTCACACTAGGCGAGGGAACAAGACAAGGGTACCCCTTGTCGCCACTTTTATTCGCCCTTGCCATTGAGCCCCTGGCTTGCTCTATCAGTCTAGACCCCAATATTAGAGGATATTTAAAGGGCGATCAAGAGTTCAAATTTAGTTTGTACGCAGACGATGTCCTAATGTTCCTGATGGACCCAATAGTGTCCATGCCCAATCTTATCTCCATTCTACGCACTTTCCAAGAAATCTCAGGACTGGGGGTTAACCTCTCCTCCAAATGCTTTGCCCTTCCTATAAACTTCCCCCAAGACATAATCTTATCTATCCAGTCCAATTTTGGTTTTGCAATGGATGGACAAACGTTACCTTACCTAGGCATCAAATTAGCCCCTACGCTCCATAAGCTATACCTAGCTAACTATCCTCCAGCATTTACTCACTATATGGGTCCTAACGCCCACAAAGCACTACAAATGCTAAATTTGCAAAGTCGCACTAATCCAACACTCACTACATCTCATTCTGGCCCCAGTCGCGACACCCCAAACACTTCTTTACACTTAGGATTGGATGTCCTGAACCTCACTCCTTATCATTTTTCTGAACAAGAATTAAACGTTTTGACACTTGGTTTAAGCTTTTGCCCATCGCAGAAAATCGATAAATATGAGACCATTAAAGACGTTTATTTGTTCGCCCGTAACCTTACCTACAAATTCCTATTTGATCCAGATAGACTTAGGAGTAAAGAGGAATGGGAATTTTCAGAGAGCATAAAACACTTCAAGATGGACGAGTTCCGAGCTTTACGGGACCTAATCCTCCTGCTAGAGGAAAGCGACAGTACCCACCCTACTGACACTCCTATCTCAACAGCTTCTATCCCTTCTACATCCCCAGCCACGAGATTTAAGCCTAAATCTCGCCAATTTCCCGACCTATCCCAGAACCCCCAAATCTGGACGTTTTTACAGAACGTGATCAGTGACATTAAACATATGGTCCTACCCCACAGAAAAAATAACCTAACGCTAACCCAGCGCCAAGCCATTTCTAAAATATACAATCACCCTGACATCGTTGTGAAACCCGCCGATAAAGGCGGTAATGTAGTCCTTCTAACCAGATCCTCCTATGAAAATATGTGTTTGACCATTCTATCCAACAAAGACTGGTATCGGCAAATTCCCCTATCAGACACTATATCTTTTAGGAACCAGTTTCTGGACATTATTGGAGACGCCTACCTAAGAGGTCTAATCGTGAAAGACACTTATGAGTACCTGAATGTTCGGTCTCCCAGGGTGGCGACATTCTATGCACTTCCCAAAGTGCATAAGGACCCGGTGTCGCCCCCTGGGAGACCGATAATTTCAGGTATTGATAGTTTAACAGACAATGCCAGTAAACTTGTAGACGCCACACTCATGCCCAATGTTATGGCCCTACCGTCATACACCAAAGATACGTTAGATCTTCTAAAACAGATTGAGGGGTTGCCGGTCCCTCCCGATTCCCTGCTCGTGATGCTTGATGTGGAGGCTCTGTACTCCAGCATCCCTCACGAGCAGGGGATCGAGACGGTCCGCACTTTTCTATATGAGGAGGATCACCACCAGTGGAATTACAACTAATTTATTTTGAAGCTACTTAACTTCATTTTGACTCACAATACTTTTGAATTTATGGGTTCCCACTACCTCCAGGTGCAGGGCGTAGCCAGGGGCACCTGTTGTGCCCCTGGCTACGCCAATCTGTACCTGGGGGGGTGGGAACGTCACCTGTTTTCTCGAGACCGGTACTCGGAATATATAGATCAAATTTTGATCTGGAAACGCTATATAGATGACATTTTCATCATTTGGACAGGAACTAAAAAGACCCTCAAAAAGTTCATACAAATACTCAATGTTAACCAGTTTAACTTAAAATTTACATATCTTTGTGATACCGACACAGTTAATTTTCTGGACCTCGAGATTTACAGGGACGCTAATAACACCCTATCCACTAACTTATTTAAGTGCACATCCTCCCCCCTCATTAGAAGCATACCGTATGCACAGTATCTTCGTCTTCGTCGAAACTGTACAAAAATGACGGATTTTCAACACCAGTCCAACCTCCTGAGATCCCGACTCCTGGCCAGAGGCTACAGCCGGTCGCTCTTACGCAAGGCTTTTAATAAAGCCAAGAGCAAATCGCGCACTGACCTCTTATATGTGAAAAAAACCCAGCCACAAAAGACCACGGTCAGACTGATCACCCAATTTTCCTCTCATTATCATGACATTAACAATATTCTAAAGAAACACTGGCATTTCCTGACAGAGGACCCTATCCTAAAGAAATATGTTAACACACACCCTGAAACAGTTTACAGACGGGCAACTTCTTTGAAAGACAGACTAGTTTCTAGTCAGTACAAGCCCTATAATTCTACTGCCCCACAACTACCTAGGGGCACATCGCCCTGTGGTAGCTGTTCCTTCTGTCCATGGATATCCTCTGAATATCCCATCCTACTTCCTAACGGCGAAATGTACCATCCAAAATTTGTAGCCACATGCTATACCCAAGGGGTGGGTTACCTGATGAAGTGCACCTGCGGGGTTTTCTATGTGGGTAAGACGGCCAGGCAGCTCAGACAAAGAATCAACGATCATATCTACTATTCAGGGAACGGGAAAATGCTCACTCCGGTGAGCAGACATCTCGACTTATACCATCGTTTCAATACATCATCGATTTCCTTTGCTGCTTTGGCCGTCATCCCCCAAAACCCCAGAGGTGGTGAATGGGACAAACTCATATTACAAAAAGAGACCCTCTGGATCGAGCGGTTGAACGCCACCAGGTCACCGGGTTTGAATGAATCCCATTCATATAAACCCTTCCTTTGATCCATATTAAGCCCCTTCCAGCATATGCCATTTTCTGCCCTTAGACCTGTCTATCCAGTTGTAAATAATTGTCTATGACATGATATGATACATTTGACTCTAATTAACATATATCCCCTTTTTTTTTTGCCCCCAGATCAATGCATTCTTATGTTCTCCTCCTCTTTGAAATATTAGAAGTTACTGTTATTGCCTATTTGTTTTTTAATGTCCCCATATGGGATTGCGTAATTACATATTAATGTTACAACAGTTTATGTATATTGCACGTTTAATTTTATATTATCCACGCCAGGTTGATGGCTCAGGGACTCTCCCTTAGTGTTGGTCTCCTCCCCATTCACATAGTTCCTGCCTCAATGAGTACCGCTGCCCAGCATCGCACATCCGGTCCGCTCTCTCGACCGGATGTGCAGCGATTGTCGGAGATACAGGGATTTTCCTCCCCTACAACTCCGCCCTTGCTGCTTGCGTCATCCGCTTTGTCCCGTCTCCCCTCATGCTACCTCTCGGCGCATGCGCGGAACTGTCCCGGTGCCGCGTCCCTGCGTGAGGACGACGTGTTACGGCGCATGCACGGCAGCCTGCAGCGGGGCCGGACTACGTCACGCCCCTTTGAGCTGTCCGTTTCCGGCCGGAGTCACCATATATATGGACGCAGCGTCGCCTGCTTCTATGCGGCCACAGCACCAGTCCCTGCATAGACCGGACGGTAGAACCTTGTTGCTTCCTCTCATCTACCCGAGGGTAAGGTTACTTTTGTTTCACTAGCGCTTTTTAACCTATAAGCAAAGCACCTTTATGTTTGCAGCCTTTTTCTTTGACTGCAACACATAGCAATATCAATGTGATTGCTTATCTCCCCTTTCCTTTTCTTCCATATACCAGCATTACAACGATAAAGCCTTTGCTTTCCCTCTTATGGATACCTGATGCTACATTTTTCTGAGAGGTTCCAGGTTGTGGCCGATTGCTGTTCCCAATATAATTCAGATACCCTATATTTATGATCAAATTGTGACTATTTGCATACAATCACTATTGACTGATTTATGCAATCCTACCACACTCAATTGGTAAGTGTACCACGCTCTTCCATTTATTTTTTACCATTCCCCCATTCCCCCCCCCCCCCCCCGTTTTTTTTTTTTTTTTCCGTTCCCCTTCTTCCCCCCTTGTTCTCGGTCCCACTGCTTCAAATCTTTTCAAAAAAATGTATACACTCTGAGACCCTTTAAAACTCTTCAATTCAGATTGCACTCTCTGCTTTCCCTGTCTTTGCTGACCCCAACCATTGGGCTTACCGTGCGTTGGTTGGAGACCATAATCTTTCGTAGGGCCTGTCCCTTGAGCCATTCTGCCTGGTAGTGATCATATCTTCAATATTGATACTCATATGTATATTGTGTTTAGTATATTTATGGCCTTTGATTTTCTGTTTTTTTTGTTGTTTCTTTCATGTATTTGAATTTTAGAATCTCTAGCTCCTGAGGAAGCGTTCTGTGTAACGCGAAACATGTAGAGCAACTAGAGAACACCTCACCGTGGATTACCAAACCTGCTGCATCTTGTCTGCTATAATTATGTGCTTGCCTACTGTTCAATTTTCAGGGGAAGTATATATGGACTAAGCAATATATGTATACATTTATAGCCTTCTTTATGCTACATAAATTTGCAGGATAGGATCCATACGGTGTACTACTACTAGGATTTATATCTAGACTGAAGTGTTTTTAAACAATCTATGTGTGTCTAATGTCTTTTATATTTTTCTAATAAAATACCCCTATTAAATATATTTTTTGTAGTTTAATACTATTGTGCCCTTAAAGTCCCATGCCTAGAGTTTTCCTATCTACAATTTACTCGCATAAGACAACTACTGCATACTTGGAGCCTGTATCACATCACATTTTTAGGCGGGATTCAGGCAGTGAAAATGTCAATTCTCCCTAAGCTTCTATTTTTATTTCAGGGCCCTCCCCAACTACGTGTCATGCCAGACGATAGAACTAATTCAAAGGGACGTTAACAACTTTGTATGGCAAAATAAAAACCCCGCCTAGGCAGGAAAATGATATATAGACCACGAGCTATGGGGGGGGCTGGGATTACCGAACCCCTGGCTTTACTACCTCTTCGCCAGGTTATTACAGCTGGTGCAATGGCATACCCCCCTCAAGGTATCCCTTGGCTCTGCTTTGAGTGGACCTCAATAGCCCCTTATTTCCTACCTGGATTATTATGGGCTACCTCAATTTGCCCCAAAGATATATCCACCCTGAATGTGGTAGTAGGACAATCCCTACCCCTTTGATCACTATACAAGAAAAAGTTCTCTCTACTCCCATCCTGTCCCAGGTTAGCATCCTTTCTTGGGGACCCCACATTCCAATCAGCATTCCCTTCCCCTAATGCTTTCGCCCTGTGGATCTTGAAAGACCTTATTACCCTAGACTCTTCAAAAGGATGGGGTAATCTGCTCTTTTTCAACCCTACAATCCTCCCACTCCCTACCCAAGACAGAATTTTACAAATACTTACAAATTAGAAATTTCTTTAACTCCCTCTACTCCCAGAATGTATCTAACAACATCTCTACATTCGAGGACCTGTGTAGACCCTCATCCAGAGACGGGGGGACAATCTCATTATTGTACAATTACCTTGGTGGCCTCGGCCTCCCAGAAAAATCCGCAGCCATGCTCAGTTGGGAAGTGGAGACTGGTCAGGTATCCTCCCCAAAGGAATGATCTGATTGGATCACTAATATGCATAATTGCACAAAGTTAGTGGCGGTTAAGGAAACAGTGGTGCAGCTACATACAAGATGGTATTAGACACCTTCTAAACTTCACAAATTTTCCCCCACTGTTTCCGAAAACTGCTTCAGAGGTTGCCGCGAAAAGGAGACTCACCTACATATTTTTTGGAGTTGTAAAGCGCTTAGATACATATGGCAGAAAATAGCCTCCAAAGTGGCAGAGATCACAGGTGTACTGACGACTCTGACACATCAAATGTGATTATTCTTTGCAGAAATCCCTGGATCCTTCCCCCATGAACAAGAACTAGCCCACTCGCCCTTTACAGAGGTCCACCGTGTTGTATATGTTGTAATATCTTCACCGATTTATGTGGGACATTATATTATTATATGTATGTACACATACAGTCAATATTGACCAGGCCAGAATTCAATTGACAATGGTTTATTTGTCCAAGTCAACTGAATTTTAACATATCAAGGGGACAGCTGAAGACTCTTCGATGTGTTGATCTTATGCAAGTCTACCTAGGTGTGTGAGGTGAGGTATGGTCTGGAAACCTAATTGAACATTTCAAAGGGTACATTGTTTAAAGGACCACAGAAGAAGTATTTATTGATGGTAATTAGACTTGAGGGGGTAACAATGGGATCAAGGAGTGTTTTGGGTTGGCCTAGCGGAGGCTCCCTCCTGGGGGGCTAATATATCAGGGGGACTTGTTGATATTAATATGCAAGAATACAGATTAGAAATGTAGGTTTTCCAAGGGCTCAAAAGGGTGTTCAGGTGGTATCTGTTAATGTAATCTAATTACACATATCTAAGGGGACTTGTTGATGTTGATATGCGGGAGTGCAAATTGGGGCGGTTTATGACTACAGCTGTTCACAGCTGGGAGTTGTGGTCTGTCTGAAAGACTAGAGTATATCAAAGTCCTAAATTGAAACGGCCAATCAAATTGCTCAGCCATTCAATGTCTAGTGAATATAACATGGTGTTCAGTCTATAGTAAGTAAGGCTTATCTGTGTATGAACACACAGACCTAGGAACATGGGACTCTGAATGATATACTCTGCTGGATATTTTTGTCATCTGTGGACTTTGGACTTTGTTCTGTGTTGGAAGTCAATAAAGTGCATCTCTCTGGAAGAATTGGGTTGCTGCGGAAGAGTACTTACTAATTAATTATCATACCCACGATACCACTAATTATCTACCCGCTATTATTATCATATATTACTACATTGGGGCCGTGACCCGTTCTTTCAAGGATAAATCACTACATTGGTGCCGTGACCTGAATCTGGATCAATGTAGTGATATATGATAATAACTCACGGTAATAAGGAGACGCCCACTAGACCCCTAATAAGCTTCAAGGCTCTTCTCATTGAGCGGTTTCTCCCTGAAGACCTATGTATGCGACAATTCAGCTAATCTGTTACATATGTTATCATTCTCTGTAACTGACGCCTATTGTTACTGCTCTTTATTTTTCAATAAAATCGTTTGTATTAAAAAAAAAGTCTGAACAGATAAGGAATGCTTTGGCACATAATCTCAAAAAGAGGTTCGCGCATAAGCATCTGGTCCAGGCTAACCCTAGTACTTAAGGACTCCACCCAGAATCTCTTGGAAAAAAGGCTGCTACAAATGTCATAACTGCAATGTATGCAACTCACTTATGTGTGGGGAACACTTCACATGCCCACACAAGGGTAAACAATACAGTATACGAGAATATCTTAACTGCAACACTGAGAATTGTGTTTATATTCTCAAATGTCCTTGTGCACTCACATATATATGCAAAACCATTGGCCCCTTTAAAAACTTAAAAAATACAGAAGTGACATCAGGGTGGCACTTAAAAAAGCTAAGAGCAATGAACAGATCGATATGAATAAACCAGTTGCTGTGCACTTTGTGAACCGCAAGCATCAGACACACAAAGTGAGGGACATGGCTATTGAACACGTTCAACATTCAATTAGTGGCGGAGATCGTGACTGCCTCCTCTTGCAACGTGAGGCTTTCTGGATTCACACCCTTGGCATGGTACACCCACAGGGGACTAAACACCAACCTATCTTTTTCCTAAACAAGAGGTGAACCAACCAGCAGCTTTGGACGCTATATATCAGGGGTAGTCTACCTTTGAGAGATGGAGATCTACCTGGACAACATTGAAGAGCCCCCTTTTTTTAACCACTTCAATACAGTGCATTTTCACCCCCTTACTGCCCAAGCCATTTTTCAGCTTTCAGCGCTGTCTCATTTTGAATGACAATTGCGTGGTCATACAACACTGTCCTAAATGAAATTGTTATCATTTCTTCCCCACAAATAGAGCTTTCTTTTAGTGGTATTTGATCACCTCTGCGGTTTTTATTTTTTGCGCTATAAACAAAAGAAGAGTGACGAGTTTAAAAAAAAAACACAATAATTTTTACCTTTTGCGATAATAAATATACAATTTCTTTTTCTTTAAAACAAATTTTTTCTCAGTTTAGGTCGATATGTATTCTTGTACATATTTTTGGTAAAAAAATTGCAATAAGCGTATATAGATTGGTTTGCGCAAAAATTATAGCGTCTACAAAATAGGGGATAGATTTATAACATTTTTAATTTTTTTTATTTTTTACTAGTAATGGCAGCGATCTGCATTTTTTATCGTGACTGCGATATTGCGGCGGACATATCGGACACTTTTGACACATATTTGGGACCATTCACATTTATACAGCGATCCGTGCAATAAAAATGCATTGATTACTGTATAAATGTGACTGGCAGGGAAGGGGTTAACACTAGGTGGTAATCGAGGGGTTAACTGTGTTTGCTAGGGAGTGATTCTAACTGTAGGGGGTGGGGACTCACTAGGGGAGGAGACCGATCGGTGTTCCTCTGTACTGGGAACACACCATTGGTCTCCTCTCCTCTGACAGGACCGTGGATCTGTGTGTTTACACACACAGATCCACGGTCCTGCTGTGACATCGCGGCCGCTGGGCACACACACCGGGTGCCCAGTGACATGGCGGGCACACGCGATCGCCGTCGGCGGCGCGCGACCCCTGGTGGGCTGGGAAAGTGAGGACATCATATGACGCCCGCCCGCCATGAGAGCTGCGCCGCCTGGCCGTCAATTGATGGCCGGCGGTCAGCAAGCAGTTAAAGAAACTAGAAAGCCCCAAATAAAAAGTAAAGATAGCAATAAAAACCTAGAAAAATCTACTGTAAAAATATTAACTTACCTTAAAAGTTAGCTTCAGTGAAAAACTTGGAATTCACTTTCATTCACATTTTTTTTCATGCCTGGGGAGTAATTGGTCACCCCCCACAAGTCTGATGCGTTCATCATGAAAGCAGAACATCTGGTACTGCAGGCTGTTTTTCTTGACTAATTTCAGGCTTGGCTATCTGCTCTGATTTCTAGCCAGTGCAAGTAGTTTGTAGGGCAGTGTACAGAGGTCATCAGTATTCAGGGCAGTGTACAGAGGTCAGTAGTTTGCAGGGCAGTGTACAGAGGTCAGTAGTAGGTAGAGTATTGTACAGAGGTCAATAGTAGGTAGGGTAGTGTACAGAGTTCAGTAGGATATAGGTAGGTATAGGGGGTTCAGGGGGGCATGGTACTGGTGGGGGGGGTCAGGAGAGATTTGGTACTGGGAGATATGGAGGGCACAGTACAGGGGAATCAGGAGGGCTGAGGTCTCAAGAGGACATGGCACTGGGGTCTCAGAAGGGTATGGTATTTGGGGGGATCAGGAGGGCTGGGGTGTCAGGAGGATATGGTATTGGGGGCATCAGGGGGGCTGGGGTGTCAGGAGGGTATGGTATTGGGGGATCAGGAGAGCTGGGGGTGTCAGGTGGTTATGGTATTGAGGTGGATGAGAAGGGCTGGGGTGTCAGAAGGGTATGGTATGGGGGGGATCAGGGGGCTGGGGTGTCAGGAGAGTATGGTATTAGGGGGTGTCAGGAGGGTATGGTATTGAGGAGTAACGTGAGGGCTGGGGTGTCAGGAGGGTATGGTATTAGGGGGATCAGGAGGGCTGGGGGTGTCAGGAGGGTTTGGTATTGGAGGGATAAGGAGGGCTGGGGGTGTCAGGGGGGTATGGTATTGGGAGGGATCAGGAGGGCTGGGGTGTCAGAAGGGTATGGTATTGGGGGTGTCAGGAGGGTATGGTATTGGGGGATCAGATGGGCTGGGGGTGTCAGAAGGGTATGTTATTAGGTGGATCAGGAGGACTGGGGGTGTCAGGAGAGTATAGTATTAGGGGGATCAGGAGGGCTGGGGGTGTCAGGAGAGTATGGTACTATAGGGGGGATCAGGAGGGCTAGGGGTGACAGGAGAGTCTGGTATTGGGGGGGTCAGGAGGGCTGGGGGTGTCAGGAGGGTATGGTATTGGGGGTTTCAGGAGGGCTTTGAGTGTCAGGAGAGCTTGGAGAGCAGATAAGTTCTTAATGCAGAGTGCCGCAGGGAAGGTGCAGCGGTGCTGATTCCTCCCGGCAATCCTCTCTCACCATCCCACATGGTATCAGTGCATCAGGGAGGAGGTCCGGTGGCGAGGGACACGCAACAGCACTATGAAGTGCTCGGGCGTGTTCGGAGAAGAGCCTGAACCCGCCCAAACTATCCCGGAGTCTTTCCCTGCCCCGCAGCCGCACGTATACAAGGGGGTTGGGACTGCCTCTGCAGCCTGGATTGTGTAAGCATGTGCATGCGCCGCTCTAGAGGAAGAAATGGGTCGTGACTGCTGGATGTCTTCGTGGTCTACCTGTCACCTGTTGACGGTTGACAGGTAGCCCGAGATCGATGGGTTGCCGACCCCCACAATATATGAATTTTAGTATAAGCAGGGCTAACTCTTTTATTTTTATTTTGCTTAACTAATAGTGGTGATTTAGTGCTATGTGTTTAGCTTGGGACATTGCAGGAGGTAATGAGCTAAGAACCATCCCTTTCCCCCCATATTTCCCCTTCCCTCTTTTCCCTTCCATCTTCCTACCCCCCTACTCCCCTTCCCCTTTACACACCCCCCCTTTTTTTTAAACCTAACCCCACCCCCCCTCCCATCCTGGGGATTTCATGCAGATGGCCTGACATATAACTATTTATGTGTATATATATCAGAAGTGCTTTTTCTAGATTAAGGCCCTTCCCATCACCCATTAAATTATGCAATTTTCTTAATTTTCAAATCCTGATCCTTGCCCTTAACCTCTTTATTACTAATTATATGTATTATGTTTATCTTCAGCTTTATATTTTCCTTTTTCTTAAGTTTTTTTTTCTTCTTTTTCTTTTCTCAGATTTTTTCAGTTTTTTCCAATTTTTTTCTTCCTCCCTCTCTCCACGTAGAGCATTTTGAGGCACGTCAACGTCATTGATTTCCATGGCGTCAATGGCCCTCACTGACTAGTGTCTCTAGTCTCCTGGACTACCACCGACCGCATTGAGCCTGGTCTCTTGAGCTGACTGGCTGGCTGGGCTGGTTGCAGAACAACCAGTACCAATGACAGGGCTCATCTGTTCATGCACCGCCGCCACCTCGTAGTGGATCCGCTTACCCAGCTGGTTGCTTGGCAACCAAAAATGCCGACATAAGTCCCCCGATCGGGCGCATCTGCCCATTGGGCAGATGCTCCTTACCACCATGTGGGGCATATGTGCAATTTGTACAATTATGATATGGGTCCCAGCACTGTCAGATTGCAATGTTTCCCAGCTCAGTTAACATAGCCCAGCAGAAATACATTCTATTTACATGTGTGATATTTATGTATTGTTTTTGGCGGGACTGATGATATCATATGCTGTCATAGGGTGGGAGGGGCCATCTACTCTCTTGTTCTGATTGGTGGATGTTTGCTTAAAAACCTCTGCACAACAGTATGCACTTATCACATCCCTTACAAAGGGGTCCTGTGTGGCTCAGAAACATTGCACTAAACTGTTTTGTGATTTGATCTTGCTTGAATAAAAAAACATTTGGACGAAATTGATTATCCTTGGTGTGCTGACGAATATATACATATTGCATGGGTTCCAGTATCCAGCTGGCGGTCGCTACAGTACCCAGTACCTTAAGAGCTTACTCCAGAAATGTGTGCGATATGAATATGGACTGTGTAACCTACCAGAGTCTGCAAAGGCCCTACATAAATTCCTTTTTTTAAGGTATCCTCAAGACATTTCATCCCCTGTTCTCTCTGTGAAGATGGGATGAGTTCCAAGACTTTCTCCTTGTTACGGTGGTCAATGAAGGTTGCCAACCAATAATAATCCTTATCCTTGATGCCACAAATTCTCTGGTCCTTTCACAGGCTTTAAAGAATAAGGGAGACCACAAGTTTTTCAGAGGCATTAAAAGCAGAGTCCTTGAGGGTTACTGTATCTGGAACTGACCCCTCCCATTCACATACTACTTCCAAGGTTTCTGGGGACTGAAAACCATCTCTTAAGGTTTGACATATGTCTTCCTCTGCTTCAATGCTTCCAAAACTGGCATAATCCACCTCCTCCTTTTCCTTCTCCTCTTGTGTGTTCTGTGATGTCGCAAGAATGTTGTCTGCATAAAGTGGGCTTTGAGAGGAAACAAAGTCCTCCTCTTCCTCCCGCTGCTCTGCCTTGAGTGCCTTGTCCATAATATAGTAACATAGTTGGTGAAGTTGAAAAAAGACACAGTCCATCCAGTTCAACCAGTGTGTGTGAGTGAGTGTGCCACGCAGAGTCTGCTCCAGCAGGAACACAAGAGGGATTGTGTCACTGATGCATGCATTGTCAAGGCTCACCATCCTTGTGGCCTTGTCAAATTGTGACAGTACAGAGCATGTGTCCTTTAGCAGCAGCTATTGGTGTGGGGAAAAAAAGCTGAGGTACCCTGAGCCAAATACTCATTGACTGCCCTCAGCTCTCTGCTGCAGCCTCTGCAGCATTGCCAAAGCTGAGTTCCACCTGGTGGGCATGTCACAAATCAGGCAGTTTACGGACTGGTGGAATTCCTGCTGTGTTTCAGCCAACTGAACACTGGCTGTGTATGACCACAGGCTCTTCTGGCCTGCTTTGGAAGATCTTGCAAACCTGGGTACCTGTTTAAGAAATGCTGCACCACCAAATTGAGGACATATGCTATGCATGTGTCAACTTTCCCTGTCGAAGTGCGGACAGAAGGTCAGTGCCTATATCTCACACCATCATTCCTGGCTCAAGCTTCCGTTGCGTGAACTACCTCTGGGTATGCCCCTGCAGAGTTGAAAGAATCTCTGCTCTGGTGTGGCTTCTGTCCCCTAGACAAAGCAGCTGAAGCACTGCATGGCCTCTTTTAGCCTGACTCATTGAATGGCACCTTTAACACTTAGTGGTACTGGTAGTTCATAGCACAATCCAGCAGAGGAGGGTATGGAGAGGGAGGAGGAGGGGGTAGAGCTGACAGATCTTGCATCATTACCACCAGCTGTATGGAGACACAACAAGCTCCAGTGCTGAGCCCTGTCCAGCATCCTTCCCAGTTGCAAGCAGAGTTACCCAGTGTTTTGTGAACTAAATTTATTGTCCCTGACCATGCTTGCTGGACCACGACTCAGCAGTAAGGTGGACCCTGAGGCTGACTGCCTTGCCCAACAATGCCAAAACATTGCCTTCCATGATGGTACAGAGCTGGAATGACCTTACATGAAAAGAAATAGTGACTGGGAACCTGCCATTGTGGTACAGCACATTCTAAAAATTCACGTAAGGGGGTAGAATCCACCAGACAGAAAGGCAAGAGTTGTAAAGCAAGCAATTTTGAAAAGCTGGAATTTAGACACTGGGCATATGGTTGGCAGGGAATGTATTTTTTTTTTACCTGCAGCAGCTGGGGCAAAGAAATTTGCCTGCTATATTCTACAGCTGGTGGTGTGCTGCTCGCAGACATGTTGCAATGACCTGTAACACCCTTTGCTATACCATAATCCCTTTCAGTGAAGGCTGCTGAGATATAGCAGGGTTGCACATGAGAGGTGAGGATTAAGGAGGAGAAGAATTTTGCCCCTTGTGTGTGGCTTTCAGGTGCTCTTGCCAATGGGCTGAGTAGTGGGAGGTTAAATGCCTTGTAAAGCCTGGGTTACCCAAATGGTTTCTGTTTTTGCCACTCTTGATCTGCTTGTGGCAGAGATTGCAAATTGCAACAGTGTGATCGGCTGCACATGTGCTTAAAAAGGCCCACACAGCTGAGCTCTGGGAAGTGGGCTGGAAGATAATAGCTTCACAATCTGATGGCATATGATGGCTGTTCTCTACTCTGCCATGATGCCTGCCATGTTAGACTATGCACTAGTGCCAGCTTATAGGGTCATAGAGGATGAGGATGGTTTAGTAAGCCAGTCCACCACTTCCTCTACATGCTGTGGCTCTATAGCATGGGCAACATCACTAAACAGAAACAAAGATGCCATGCCTGAGGACAGACCACGTTCATCTTTGCTTGTGGACACAGACACTGCTGGCCCACTCATAGTGGCATGGGAATGTCTGCCTCTCCTCATTGGCCTCCCAGACATGATGGGGAGGCTTATTACCCTAATGTTATAGATACTGAGAAATGTTTAATTGGATGCTCTTTATTTAATGAAAAGTGGTGTTTGGGGCACTTTAAATTGAGGTCTGATGCTGACAGGAATGTAAAAACTATAAACAAAAAAAAAATGGGGGAACACCACATTGCAGTCAGATAAACTGTGGCTGACATGACAATTTTAAAAAAAGGGGGCACACAGGGGACAAAAAAAATAAAAATAAAAAAAGACACAAAAAAACCTGCAGCAACAAAAAAAAAAGGGTATACAACACTGTATACAGCACTAACTGATATGTAATAATGCGATAAACACTGCACGACACTAACACACTACACTGACACACTATTCTCACACACAATACTAACACCAAACTAACACTCTACACTCAGTCAAATGTTATGTAAAGTTGTGTTAAACACTGCATTACACTACCACACTACACTGACACACTACACTAACACACTATTCTCACACACTATACTAACACTAAACTAACACACGCTACACAAGAGTCACAATGAGTGAACACACTACCTGCTAGTAGCAAAATGAGCACTGCTTTGTCTATCTCCACTGCAACACATTACAAGAACTGGCTATGGATAGTTAGCTTTTATAGTGTGGGGTGGGACTATGAGTACTGAGCCATGATTGGAGAAAGTAATCATTACTTTGTCCAACCAGGACTCTGACTTTGCTAAGTGGAAAAGCCTTGTACCTGACCAGCGGTTGGGTGCAAGGCTTCATCTAATTATGGTCCTAGAATGCCCTGTGAAGTGTGCAGTGCATTGTGGGGCATTCGGTGGGTGAACATCCTGCCAAGCTACCTTCAAATTCGGATGTTTGCCAAATGGGTGAACATCAGAGTTCGGGCCCAACTTATGCTCGGCTTGAACTGTTCGTCCACCTCTAGTACTAAATAAAAGCAAAATTATGGTCCTTTTATGTTGATAACATCCTAGCATGCATTGAAGTCATGGCATGGAAATCCTGTCACAGGCACATTCATAAAGCTTGTATCAAAGACGTGGTACTGCTTGTGTTTTTTTGGGAAAGCCTGATTTATTTATTGTATTTATTTATTTATGAGATTTATTGTAGGTATGATAATGCCATCAAATATGTGCATAAACACCCTATCCTGTTAGAGGTAGTTTGGAAGGAGAGCAGCAACCTTGCTATTTCTTTCTTTTATGTGGGCTGTACATAATAGTTTCTATGCTTGGACAGAGTCTGCTACAGATATTGAAATTCCCCTTTTTGAGTGTGTGTGTGTGTGTGTAATCAAGGTTGGACAGGATCAAGAACCAGTTTGGCCTTTTATTTATGTGTAGTTCTTTTTACTTACAGTAAATTAAAGTTGATTTTGAATGTTTGTTTGCTTTTATGTTATGATAGCTGTTCAGACCAATAATGTGTAATGTTCCCTGTCCATTCTTCGTTTTTAAAAAAATGTACCCAATCTTTGTGTAATAAGCCATGTAAACAAGGTTATGTGCAAAGACCTTTGCACTAAGCTTATTAGCCTATGACATTACATTAAGGTTATTGTCTTGGTGGGGAGTAGAATCAAGGCTTATGGTAGATGAAAGTAATTCAATTCAGATATTTTTATGGAAACATTGCCAGAATGTTGTGAAAAGAGCACTGTGTGGTAAAAACTGATATTCGGGAATGTAACAAGACAAAAAAAATACTCAAACACATTTGACTATTAAGGTCTTTTTGTCTAAAATGGCAAAGTTGAACATACACAAATCCATGAAAAACATACTTTGGGGGATGGCATAAAGGTGCATGTGTTTTTATGGTTCAGTACAACTCAGTCTTTCGAAAATGACACTGACAGGTCAATCCATACCCTTATCCAGGCATGCAACCTAAGGGGCCAGGAAAGGGCAGTAAGCATGCAGCCACGCCTTTCTATACCATACCAGTCCATATGCCTGACAATATTGGGAAGTAACTTGCAGGGAAAAGGGAGGGTGAATAATCATTCCCCCCCTAGCAAGGCACCTTGTCCCTCAGTTTAGGAGACAAGGATCACATCCTCACATCCTGTGCCAAAAAGGGGAGGGGGGGGGGTTCCAGAAAGAGCTCCATATAAAGAAACACACAGACACTTTCAAAACTTTCACAAGGTCCATTAGTTGAAAGAATCAAAAAAAGTTTGGTAAATCGTATCTAGATCCAAAAACAAAAATGTTATATACAGGGGTGCTCATAAGTTTACATACCCTGGCAGAATTTATGATTTTTTGGCCATTTTTCAGAGAAAATGAATGATAACACAAAAACTTTACTTTCACTCATGGCTAGTGTTTGACTGAAGCCATGTATTATCAATCAACTGTGTTTACTCTTTCTAAGTCATAATCACAACAGAAACTACCGTGATAAAAAGTTTACATACCCCAGTTCTTATTACTGTGTATTACCCTCTTTAACATCAATGACAGCTTGAAGTCTTTTGTGGTATTTGTGGATGAGGCTCTTTATCTTCTCAGAGGTAAAGCTGCCCATTCCTCTTGGCAAAAAGCCTCTGGTTCCTGTAAATTATTGGGCTGCACGTTTGAGATCTCCCCAGAGTGGCTCAATGATATTGAGGTCAGGAGACTGAGATGGCCACTCCAGAACCTTCCCTTTAATCTGCTGTAGCTAATGACCGGTTGACTTGGCCTTGTGTTTTGGATCATTGTCATGTTGGAATGTCCAAGTACATCCCATGCGCAGTTTCCTGGCTGATTTCTTTTATGATAACATACTGCATTCATCTAGCCATCAATTTTGACCAAATTTCCTGTGCCTTTGTAGCTCACACAACCCCAAAACATCAGCAATCCACCTCCGTGTTTCACAGTAGGAATGGTGTACCTTTAATCATAGGCTGTACCTTTCATCACAGGCCTTGTTGACTCCTCTCCAAATGAAGCATTTATGGTTGTGGCCAAAAAGCTCAATTTTGGTCTCATCACTCCAAATGACTTTGTGCCAAAAGGTTTGAGGCATGTCTCTGTGCCGTTTGGCGTATTGTAAGCATGATACTTTGTGGCATTTGCATAGTAATGGCTTTCTTCTGGCGACTCAACTATGCACCCTATCTTTCTTCAAGTGCCTCCTTATTGTGCAACTTGAAAAAGCCACACCACATGTTTTCAGAGAGTCCTGTATTTCAACTGAAGTTATTTGTGGGTTTTTCTTTGCATCTCGAACAATATTTCTGGAGGTTGTGGCTGAAATTTTAGTTGGGCTACCTGTCCGTGGTTTTGTTTTAACAGACCCCATCATTTTCCACTTCTTAACCGCTAGGCAGATTAACATACCTGTACGTTGCCCTTTAAGAGGTGGCTTGCGCCCGCTGGGAGCTCAGTGAACGTGATCGCGAGGCCCGCAGACTTGATGTCAGCGGGGATACCCACGATCATCTCACAGTGAGGAAGAACATAGAGATGATAATGTAAACAAGCATCTTCCCTTTCTGCCTAATGACACTCTCGCTGATCACAGCTCCCTGTAATCAGGAGTGGTGATCAGTGTAGTGTCACACGTAGCCCCTCCCCCACCACAGTTAGAATCACTCTCTAGGACACACTTAACTCCTACAGCGCCACTTAGTGGTTAACCCCTTCACTGCCAGTCACATTTACACAGTAATCAATGCATTTTTAATCGCACTGATCGCTGTATAAATGTGAATGGTCCCAAAATTGCACCAAAATTGTCTGACGTGTCCACCATAATGTCACAGTCATGATAAAAATCACTGATCACCACCATTACTAGTAAAAAAAAAATTATCAATAAAAATGCCATAAAACTATCCCCTATTTTGTAGATGCTATAACTTTTGCGCAAACTAATCAATAAACGCTTATTGCTAATTTTTTTTACCAAAAATATGTAGAAGAATACGTATCGGCCTAAACTGAGGAAAAAAATGTTTTTCTATATATTTTTGGGGGATATTTATTATAGCAAAAAGTAAAAAATAATGTGTTTTTTCAAAATTGTCGCTTTTTTTGTTTATAGCACAAAAAATAAAAACCGCAGAGGTGATCAAATACCACAAAAAGAAAAAAAGGACGTCAATTTTGTTTGGGAGCCATGTCGCATGACTGTACAATTGTCATTTAAAACGACACAGTGCCGAATTAGAGGTTGAACACTGCTGATTGGCATTCTCAATTCCTTGGATATCTTTTTATACCCCTTTCCTGTTTTATACAGTTCAACTACCTTTTCCAGCAGATCCTTTGACAATTCTTTTGCTTTTCCCATGACCCAGAATCCAGAAACCTCAGTGCAGCACTGGTTGAAAGATGCAAGGGTCTGTCAAGAGTCCAGAAACTCATTTACCTTTTATACACACACACTAATTACAAGCAAACAGATCACAGGTAAGGATGGTTATCTTTAATAGCCATTCAAACCCCATTTTGTCAACTTGTGTGCATGTTATCCGACCAAAATTACCAGGCTATGTTAACTTTTGATCAGGGTAATTTGGGTAGTTTCTGTTGTGATTATGACTTAAAAAGAGTAAACACAGTTGATTGATAATAAATGGCTTCAGCCAAACACTAACCATGAGTGAAAGAAATGTTTTTGTGCTATCATTCATATTCTCTTAAAAATTGCCAAGAAATCATAAATTCTGCCAGGGTATGTAAACTTATGAGCACAACTGTATTGTAGCTTACCAAACCATAGATGTTTAGATGTTGTAGTTGCATTAATATTTTTTTTCTTTTGACCTGGTGATCTGGCCAGTAACATCACTGTCTGAAAGGGGTAGTGTTAGATGGACTTGTATATTTAAATGGGCCGTATATAAGAGACTTACCATATAAAGCCTAACTTCAGTTAACAGTTTTTAGACAGTTAGAGAAATGTTTCTTTCCCTTTTTGGGATAAAAATTTTAGCTAAAAGCTTAGTCTATTAAAGGAAGTTTAAAATAACAGCAGGATCAGCGTGTGAAAAAAGAGGGGAAGGGGCTAATTTGTTAATTTTAGTGACAGACTGCATCAGATATGTAATTTTTTTATTTTGCCTTTACTTTATGTTATCCCCTTTGTATTTTAGTGTCTAGCTATGTAATCCAGATCAGTCATGATGAACTAAAGTATGCCAAATTCCCCTTGGAAAAAAAAGTCACATTCCCAGTGCTGCAAGAATTTAAGTGCAGCATGAAGTATCCTTGGTGATATGATGTCTATATGTCAAAAGTCCAAAGTCCAGTAAGCTGAAAAAAAAAAAGGCATGCCAGAGAGTGAAGTTCTTAGACTTTTACAATTACAACTGGATTGTGTCTTCCTGCCCACAGTTGTTTTAACACTACTGCTGCGTACACATGACCGTTTTTTCTGTCAGAATAAACTCTGGCGTTTTTTCTGACGGAGTTCCAACGGAGTTCCGCTGACACGGACTTGCGTACACATGATCACACCAAAGTCCGATCATTTAGAATGCAGTGACGTACAACACATGCGATGGGACTAGAAAAAGGAAGTTAAATAGCCAGTAGCCAATAGCTGCCCTTGTGTCGTTTTTGGTCTGTCGGAATAGCATACAGACGAACGGTTTTCCTGATAGGAATTGATTCCGTCGGAAAGATTTAAAACATGTTCTATTTCTAGGTCCATCAGAATTTTTAAAAGAAAAAAAAAGAATAGTAAACTAGCTAAATTCATCTTACTTTCTAAGTTGTGACCATTGTCACCAGGACAAAAAGTGAAGGGAAAAATAAAATGTTACAGTTGTTACAGTTGGTACAGAAGTAGAAATGAAATCTAACAATAGTGGAGGCACATGTTCTGGAAATGTTTGTAAAGGTTGGGATTTCCACTCCACTATTGAGACATTTCTTTTTGCTTTCTGTTTTGTCTCCAAGACAAGAAAGAAATCTACAGTCTGTAATGTGGATACTGCCAGCAAGAAAACCTACCAAAGGCTTTAATTCTTGCACAACCTATTCAAAAGTAAAACAAAATTATGTTGCTGGAGTTCCAGCTTACACACCAAATATACTAGTGCTTTAATATTTAAAAGTTATTTTTTATAATCTAAGCAGAACATATTTAAATTAACATGGATCTAAAACATGCCAAAGTTATGAGAAACTATAGCTTCATCTATCTAGACAACTATATATGGCACAGTTTATGAGGGAATGAAGCAATTATTGTCTAACAATGTTAGTTGTATTTTTTCTTGCAGTGTATTACATATTTTCTTTATTTTATTATTAGCTAGCAAGCAAAGAGGTTGTGAATCATTTTAGAGATAAATGAATTTTCCTTGATAGAATGAGGCGCTATCCTTCATAATTATATGTGACACTTTGTTCAATACCTTCAACCATTCGAGGAGAACAAAATGCAATATATATATATATAACTGAAGTTTAACTGTTGTAGTAAAATAATAAAATCTTTATCATTCAAGTGACTGTGAAGGTTCTGAAATAAAATCAAAACATATTCCTGTACTATATACATGATTGTTCATAACTACAAAATGTACATCTGAAAATGATAGCTAGTAATCCATCCCAGACCATGAGGGCAACCACAATACACCCTCTACAAAAAAAAGAGTAACTGAATTTTGGTTTAGAACTGAGGTAAACTGCATGGCTGTTGCTCAAATAAACTACTGAATATGTGCTCAGCAATATAATAGAAATATTTAGCTTCAATTTACTCACAGCAGTATGAAGAAAGAAAACTCATGACTAAAATACATGTCATTACATTCAAAAAGAAAAAATGACTGCATTAATTTGCAATTTTATTAAACTGGATCAAAATGTCTTTTGCTTGGGCATACAAATCTAGCAACCATGATTGTACCATGATAATAGAGACAAGGCTAGAAGGCAGAGGTGAACAAAGTGATTATTTAGCTACAAATCAACATTAATATTTGCAAGTCATGAGCGATCCACCTTTGGATCAGTTGCACATGAACAAACTTTTTAAAACTTGGCCTGCCAAAGGACTGCTGGTACATAGTATACTGATATTATGATCTTATAGATGAGGAAGCAAATAAAGTATGCCCTTCTAAAACCCTAAACAGAACAAGCCAGTTTTGGGATTGAAAATGTACCTGCCAAAGAGATATATATAAACTCTGTCTACCGAATATGCATGCCTATATTATCCACATAGGTGTGAATGAGCTTAATTCATAAACCTAGGTCACTGTTGATATATTCGTAAAACTAGGTCACATGCTTCTTTTGTTTTTCTTTCTCTGATAATGATTTTTTTTTTTTTTGACTGGCATAGATTTATCAGTGTAGCAGGGGATCAATGTTCTCATAAACCTATTAGAAGTAGCATATGAAGTCATTGGGTAGCACATAACGCAACTATTAGAGGCAAATTTATACAATTAGCTTCTAGAGCTTAAAAAAAGGGAATCCAATATCAAGAAACAGGAAAATCTATTAAATAAACTATTAGGGAATCAAAAGAAAAATTCAAAACATATTTTACAGCAAAAAATAGAAATTGCTTGCACAGCTTAAATTTAAGCCTTATTACTAAAGCAGTCAGATGGGGCAAAGATACCTTTATTATATGGGAACTAGAAAATGATTGCCCAATTCCTATTCGTCAGCCCTCTCTAAATTAAGAGTATATAATTGGATTTTTTGCAAAACCCTAAAGAAATATTTAAAGCAGTAGTAAAGTCCTTTCTGTTAACTACATGGAGGATTATAATAAAGCTTGCCCACAGGTAAAATAAATATCTTCTAAACATGCACTGTTTCTGAGATATTCCAGTGAGCCACAGCCGATGATGTTACCAAGGCATGTGCTCTGAAGGGACAAATTACTCCTACCATCCTTTAATCTCTGTGCCGAGGCTGTGACTCCTGCACACATGCGCGGGATTGATGTCATCACAGCTTCACCATTCAAATGGTCAAAGCTCATGGAAGGAAGACCTGGTGAAGATAGAAGCCCTGTCAGCAATGACAGTGCCCCGCAGGAGGGCTTCATTTTAGGGCAAGCCTCTCATAATGTGCTAGAATGAGATGCACAATACCACATTATGATATTACCTTGCAGGGGGACCGGACTTTTTTTTTATTTTTCAGCATTTACTACCACTTGAACTTTTATACCAAACTACAATCACCCTCCAAATCTTTCTCTAGAACAAGACAGATGCTTTGGTGGGGGGGTGTATGAGTACTTCTAAGGAAGTAAAAAGGAGTCATCTAGGTCAGGAAGTAAGAAGTGGGCGATCCAGGGCCTCCAAAGGACGGGACTTGTATGGGTAATACTCTGAAGAGGTATGGAATTTTGGGGAGTATTGACATTTTAACTACTGTGATTCTGCCCATCAATGCCAGGGGTAGGGGGGCCCACTTGGACATGAGATTGGTAAGGTGGGTTAGCATGGGAGGGTAGTTGGCAGCATAAAGGTAAGCTGGGTTAGCTATAAATTTAACACTTACATACGAGATGGAAGACATTGCCCAGGGGAACGTACAAACTGTCCTTAGTTGGGCCAATTGACTGGGTGGTAGGGAGATATTTAATGCAGTTGATTTTTGTGGGATTGGTGGTCAATCCGGTTGCCTTACCAAATCGGGACAGGGTCTCCAGTAGGTTAGGGGTGGAGATCAAGGGTGAGGTTAAAAATATGAGGACATAATCTGCAAATAGGCATAATTTGTGGTGGAGTCCCCATATTTCTAGTCCTTGAATATTAGGGTTGGATTGAATCAGAAGTGTCAGCGGTTCAATGCCTAGAGCGAAGAGGAGCGGGGAGAGAGAGGTACTCAACAGGGCTGCCCCTTCTATGGGGAAGAGTTCAAATTGGAAGCCCGAGGACCGGACAAAAGCTTTCGGGTTTTGATAAAGGGCCGAAACCCATTTTAGAAAGTGAGAGCCAAATCTCCATAATTGAAGGACAGAAGTGAGGTGAGGACAGGGTGTTTAACGCCTTTTGAATGTCTAGGGGGATGAAGCAGAATGGTATATGGCGAGTGTGGGCCATATGGACCAGAGGTGTCACTCTTCTGATATTGTCCCCTGCTTGGTGTTAGGGAATGAATCTTGTTTGGGCATTGTGAACTAGAGAACCTATGATGGGATTGAGACATGAGGAGAGGACTTTAGCTAAAAGTTTGATATCTAAGTTGAGTCTTGAGATTGGCCTATAGTTGGACTAGGCGACTAGGCGGTGTCATCTGTGTTAGTATTGGATATCATCGAGATCGATGCTGTGAGGGATTCTGTGCAAAAGGAATGGCGGAGGAGTAAGGAGTTGAGTGCCTTCACTAAGGGAGGGATGAGAAGGTCTGCAAACTTTTTATAATAAGTAATGGAAAATCCATCAGGGCCCGGGCGTTTGTGTGGTTTCAATGATTTTATGGCTTATTGGATTTCCTTGGCCGTGATGGGTTTCTCCAGTGATTCTTTATGAACGGAAGAGAGAGTAGGTAAGTGGATAGTTGAACGAAGATTGTTTATGTGGGTTAGACTAGAGGTGTTGGGGTTTTTGTATAGGTCAGAGAGTTGCTTGCGGAATTCTTTTATTATCTTTACTGGATTACTGGAGTATGTGTCTTTGGTCTGTTTCAGTCTCACCGGTTTAGGGGTAAAGTCGGCTTTGCGAAGTGCTAGTGCAAGAAAAGTATCTGGTTTATTAGCTTTCATATAGAGTTTATGGCGTGACTGGCGAAGCACTTTTTCCACTGAGTCAGAGGGGAAAATGTCTAGTTCTAAGCGGGCTCTCTCGCGTTTGGTTAACAGAGTTGGTAAGGTTTGGAAGGCTTCTGAGGTGGTGTAAAAAGTTTCTTCTAAAAGTTTATGATGAAGACATCTTTCTTTCTTTACACTGGTGGAAAGTCTGACTAATACACACACCTCTGATGATTGGTTTATGAGCTTTCCATATCATCAGAGGAGAGATCTCTGAAGATACGTTGTTTGTCAGGTAGTCGGTAATCGTTGTAGCTATTTCTAGATGGTGGGTAGGGTGAGCTAGTAAACTGTCATTGATGTACTAAGAGTGGCCGTTTGGTCTAGGGACTAGGGAAGAGAAAGAGGTAAGGATTGCGTTGTGGTCTGACCAGGCACAGGAAACAATATCCGAGGTCAGGTTCAAAGGAAAAGTGCCCATACTGACCAGGATGTGGTCAATGCAAGATAACTGTTTGTGAGGGTTGGAGTAGTAGGTGTATTGTCATGTATTGTCGTTTGGCTGGGTTCGAGGAGAAGTAGATAGAGTTTGTAAATGACTTGATTGGAGTCACCACATAGTATTAGAGTACAGCTTGTATGGGAAGCTACCACAGACAGTAACTAGGAGAGGAATGACAGGGGCTTCTTGTTGGGGGCATAGTATGAGACTATGGTGGCTGTGCTATCTAGAAGGAGTCTTGTGAGAATAAGATAGCAACTTTCGGGATCTCTGGTCTCCATCTGGAGTGTGAATGGAGTTGTACGGTGGAATGCCACCAGTACTCCCCATCGCTTAGTAGCTGCCGAGGCTGTGTACACTTGCGGGTATTGGTTGCCAAAGAATTTAGGTGTGGAATGGGTAGAAAAATGCATCTCCTGAAGGCAAACCACTTGGGCTGAATGTGATGAGAATGAACAAAAGGTTTTGGTGTGTTTGGTTGGGGAGTTGAGGCCCTGTACATTTAAGGTTAGAACGTTCAAGGCTGCCATGGTAAAATTTGGATGGGAGATAGAAGGTAATGGGGGTAACTGTTATGAATGTGAGATACCTCACTAGGGAGCGTTGGGGGGGAGAAGACCAGGAGTTGGGGGAGGAAAGGTAGGGGGGTAGTGAGTTGTGAAGAGAAGGTGTGGGTTTAACTGGATGTGGTGTTATAGAGGTAGTGCATTCCAATTGGTGGAGGGTAAGATTCCATCCCATCAAGCGACTTAAAGTGAGTCCTAGGTGTACCCCAAAAAAAAAGTGGTTGGGGCTACCCGGGATGAACAGTGAGCAGTCTCGAGGACTGTGACAGCCAATGGCTATAAACTTAAAACATTAAACTAACTAATCCCAACTAGAAATAGGATACCAGTGGTTCCAGACATGCGGTATATAATTCCTAAATATCAGATAGTCGCTGATTTTTAACAGTGAGATGGAGATCTATCTGCTTTAGTACGATGTGTGGTGAAGGAAGATGCAGTACACGGGGAATCCAATGGGCATAAGGGTATTTGAGTGCATTGGGAATTGAGCGTTTGTAACCAGTGCAGGATGTAGAGATTATCAGTCTGTAACTTAAGACAATGATTAACAGTACAATAGTATAAGACCAACGTGGAACATAAATTACAATATTTGCAGAGGGTCTGAGTCTCTCCGGCCTTGTGACAGGACAAGGGAGATAGAGACCCCTATTGCAGCAGAGAATCATGGATCCCCGGTGCTCTGGTTTGGGCAAGTATTTCAGGGCACACCTCAAGAGTGGGCCATTCAGGTCACTTTCCAATCGGGGGATGGGGATTGGAGGGTCAGGGGTGCACAAAGTTACCATAAATAGGCCTCAGAAAAGGGAGATACTGTCAATAGGACCGGTGAAAAAAGGCGGGGCAAACGTACTGGGCAAGGGGTATGAACCTCGTGCAGAGTTAATTGTGATGTTAATAGAGACCCAGAATGAGTCTTGTGTCCCTGGGTTAATCAGTCCATGGAATCTTCTGGAGCAGGTCCCGGGGAGGTGAAGCGTCCTCTTTTATGGACTCCAGTTTGATCTTGGCGGTCCTGGGCATCTTGATCCTTCTTAGGCGAGGCAGAAGCTGCACGGCGTCTAGATCCCTCGGAGGTGGCTTCGGGGGGGTAAGTTCTAGGTCCAGTAATGTGGCTTGGAGGTCATCCAACATTTTGCAGCGATGAGAGGAACCCTTTTAAGAAAAGCGAACCGCAAAGGGAAAGCTCTGTCTGTAGGTGATGCGATGCTTCTGCAGGATTAGCAGGAGGGGTTTTATCTCCTTACGTTTGGAGAGGGTGAGTTGGTAGAGGTCCTGAAAAATTTGGTAGCGGTGACCTTGGAAGATTAGGGCATCTTTATTGCATGCCGCCACCATTTGATGTTCTTTGGTGCAGAAATAGTGGAGCTTTACCACAATGTCTCGAGGAGGGCCCTCTTCCAATTGTGGGGCTAGGGATCTGTGGATTCTGTCCATTTCCAATCGTTTGATTGGGATGGATGGAGCTAGTTCTTGAAAGAGTGCAGTGATGGTGGATTGTAGATCAACTATGGTCTCAGGGATCCCCTTAATGTGCACATTAGATCTCCTTGCTCTGTTTTCAAAGTCCTCCAGGCGAGCCTGGAGGGTGATGTTTTCTTCACGAAGGGTCTCCATGGCTTCCTTATGATTGTGTGTGAGGACATCCAGATCATCCATCCTGTGTTCCAGGACTGTGGTGCGCCTGACTACCTCCCTGATTTCACAGGTCAGACTTCTCAGTCTGAGGTATTTTTGAGGGCTCTGGTGAGCATTTTTTCTATCCGGTTCAGTAAGTCAGGCTGTGTCACATCATGTTGGAAGGCTATGGGAGTCATGTCATACTCATTATCAGACTCACCGCTCACTGCAGCTGCTAGGAGCTTTGTCCTTTTCTGTGATTACAGCATGTGCTGTGTGACTGATCTGGAGGAGTGTGGCAGTGCCATCTTAGGAGTAGTGCATGTCAGCGCTTCTTTGATTGATTTTGGTTTTGTTTTCGGTTTGGTCCCATTGAAAACCATCCCTGTAACGCCCTGTGGGTGGAGGGAGTGTGTGGAGCCTGCCAGTCTGATTGCAGGTGGAGGGAATTGCTTTTGTTTGTCTGTATAGGTCCCGGTAGATGCGGAGCTCTAGTCAGTCATGACTAGAGTGTCTCCGTGTAAACGCCACCTCCAGATGCTTTTTTTTCATGACTATCCTCTTCCAAATGAAAAAAAAAAAAGTTGATCATGAACTCCTAGAAAACACATTTACAGAAGAAGAAATATTTTAAACTATCAAAAATACAATAGCAGTAGGGAAGAATAAGGGATTTTAACGGTGCAAGAGTAATAAACAAAGAAAAGATAAATAAAAAATCTAATTTTTAATTTACATTCAGAGTTAAAAAACATATAAATAGTACATAATTGAAATATATTGCAGTGTTTATACAGTTACAGTGGTCAGACAGGACACAAGTGTGTTTATTGAGATGATATGGCCGCATACTAGCCCGACATGTTTCGCCATCCACTATGGCCAGAGCCGAAGGGTGGAACTCATTGTTTGCAGTGTCCATGACTGCTACCAGAATAATCCCCTGCAATTACCATCAGCAGGTGTTCTGAAGTGCCCTTTCCACCAATATGCTCTGTTAACTAAACAATCTAAATTTTACCTTTCTGTCCCCTTTCTGTCCCCTGTGACTGCACCGATATGGCCAAGTCAGGTTTTCAGTGCTAGGGGATGGTTGTGCCGAGACTGACCTAGGCTGGGGTCACTTTGGGAACTGTAATAGTGTTGGATGATATTAATCACCGGCTTGCATATCCCTTGAGAAAGCAATTCAGCGAAACATGTCGGGCTAGTATGCGGCCATATCATCTCAATAAACACACTTGTGTCCTGTCTGACCACTGTAACTGTATAAACACTGCAATATATGTCAATTATGTACTATTTATATGTTTTTTTAACTCTGAATGTAAATTAAAAATTACATTTTTTATTTATTTTTTCTTTGTTTATTACTCTTGCACCGTTAAAATCCCTTATTCTTCCCTACTGCTATTTAAATTTTCTCCAGGGATGTGGTGCCATTCTATTTGGGTGTTTCACCATTAATCGGAACCAAACTCTTGCTATATCAAAAATACAAATCTGTCTGAAGCGCCTGATCCAGATGGTTTTATGGGACATTATTATAAGAAATTTGCAGATATTTTATCCCCCCCATCTATGTAAATGTTTTAATAGTATTTGAGATTGCTCAATATTACCCTCTCATGAGAGTACTGCCCTTGGGGGGCGTGGCCAGCAGTCAAGGAGATGGCAGCTTAAGGAGAGAGCTCCAGGAGAATCCAGTCCCATCCAGCTGAAAGAAGCGACGCCAGACGGCACAGTGAGGAAAATCAACCTCCCTAAGAGCCCAGCTATCACCTGCCACCGAGATGTTTAAAAGAAAACCCGAGCGGGGCCCAAAAAAGCTGACTGATTTCTACAGCTTAGAACCTCATGGAACCCAAGATGGCTCCAAGGTCTACAACTCGAGGCGTGGCTGTGGCGGCGGATCGGCATCTCAGAAAGACGGCAGGCACCAGGCATCATCCCCAGGGTACAGCAACAGACCCTCCCCAGGAACATCACCCGTGCAGAACCCACAGAAAGCATCACAGAAGCAGTCAGAAGAGCACAGATATCCAGGTGAGCAAGGGGGACATGACATATCTCAGGACAGCACTAAGGAGTTCATAGAACAAATGCATGATTTCCCCACCCTGGATCAGCCACTGACTGATACTTTAATGAAAGAAATGCTAGTGACTTTGAGGGGTTCGCTGCACAGAGACTTGATGGAATGCACAACTCAGCTGAAAGCTGAAGTGACTGCCATTGGAGACAGAGTCACACATACTGAAGACAAGATGGGGGACTTTGCCACAGCCCACAATGAGCTTGTAGATGCCTATAATGCAGCAGAAGACGAGATGCAGGCGATTAAAAGTAAAATGGCAGATTTAGAAGACCGTTCCAGAAGGAACAATGTGAAATTGAGAGGGGTGTCTGAATCGGTTATGCCTGCGGACCTCAGGAAATATGTACAGCAATTTATATCAGCATTGCTACCAGAAACACTGGAGAGGGAGGTGATTGTAGATTGTGCACATCGCTTGCCCAAACCAAAGCACCTACCAGAAAAAGTGCCTAGAGATGTAATAGCATGCATTCATTTTTTTCAAGTAAAGGAAGATCTCATGCGATATACCAGGAAAAACTCCCCACTTCCTGATCCATATGTAGACATCTCTGTATACTCTGATATCTCGCAACATACTATGCAAGCCCGCAGAAACCTGGCTACACTGACAAAGCTTTTCCAAAACCACAAAATACCTTACACTTAGGGTTTTCCGACTAAAATTATTGTCACAAGAGAAAGCAAATTCTATGCTATCACCAACTTAGAGAATGGTTTGAAACTGGCCAGAAAGTGGCAGCTTCTCCCGGGGGAAGACGAAAACCCCACACCTTCACATTCTCATAAAATATCGCAGGAATGGCAAAAAGTCAAACATGGGTGATAATGGAGGAATAGTTCACCTGCACTTGTAACTCCTCACATTATACATTAGCCTAACCTAGATGGGTTACTGGATCTCAGGGAGCACAGACCCCCTCAATGCTCAGGAGCGAAAATTCTTCGCACATAATGTTGTTATTTTTTTGTGTTATATATGTTTTCTTGTTTTTTTTCCCTCAATTTTCTCTTTTTTACATGTACCACAAAGTTATGATGAACCTGCACTCTGGATGCAGCTTGTGTTTGCAGATCAAGCAGAACTATACAAAGATCCCATCTATTACTACTTCAAATCCTATCCTTCGCTGCCACCTTTATGTAAAACGAGTGAATTGTGTATGATTTTCAGTTGCATGGCTTTATATCTATAATCTCACCCACAGATTGACTATGACCAATAAATTGATATCTTTTAATGTCAATGGTCTAAATAGCCCGTTTAAAAGAAGGGTGATGTGGCAGGAAGCAAAAAAGCTTGAGGGTGACATATTATGTGTTCAGGAGACCCACTTTTCCCAAAGCAAACAACCGAAATGCTCCGATAAATCTTTCCACACATATCTTTCAAGCCTGCACCATATCTAAGAAAAGAGGAACAATGATTGCAATAAACAAGTCTGTTGCTTTCAATCTCCATGAGGTCATTACAGACGCAAAAGGAAGGTACATCATCTTAGTTTGTGAACTGAACAATGTGGAGTACACCATAGTTAATTTATATGCACCTAATACTGGACAAGCTTCATTCCTAAAGTCCCTCCACCAACGTATAAAAAAACATACTAAAGGTTCTTTACTCATTTGCGGGGACTTTAACTGTATAGTAGATAAATATATGGACTGCTCTTCTTCTAAAAGTACACACAGGTATGAAATTAAGCCACTCCTTACAGAATTGGGCCTGTATGATTCATGGAGATGCACCAATGCTTCAGAACGTGACTATACGAACTTTTCAGCCCCTCATAACTCCTACTCAAGGACTGATATGATCTTGTCCGATCTCACTATTCTACAAAGGACCCTGTAAGTAAAGATCCACACTATAACTTGGTCGGACCATGCACCAGTGACAATCACAATAAATGAACAACACTCCTGCAACCCTACATATCTATGGAGGAATAACGTGTCTTTACTTTCTAACCCTCACCACAAAGGCCAAATAGCGAAACTGCTTAATGAATACTTTCAACTTAATGACAATGCTGAAACCAATGTAATGTATTTATGGTGCGCTCATAAAGCCTATGGCAGAGGCTTGTTGATACAGGCAGCAGCTAGGGAAAAGAGGCAGAAGGCAAAAAAAAATTGCCACTCTCTTGTCCACCCTACACTCCCTAGAATTACAGAATAAACAAAACCCCTACCCTACCATCACAAAGTCACTCTTAGATTACAGACAACAGCTTAGGCAGACCCTATTGGAAGAGCATACAAACTCTCTTAAACGTTTTAAGGCTAATTATTATGCACACGGAAACAAAGCAGGCAAACTTTTGGCTAATTACATTCGAAAAAAACAACAGTACTCTAGACTAACCTCTATGACTGACCCCCACACGGGAAAGACAGTTTTTCACCCAAACAAAATAGCCAATGCTTTTCAAAAGTATTATAGTGATTTATATAATTTAGCTTCGGACCCTAACACCCCACAACCTAACGACTTCACCATAAATTCCTTTTTATATATAACCTCCTGCAGGTGGCAGAGGCTGGAGGGGCCCCCACTGTGGTACTGACGCTGCAAAAGCGTTTGGCAGGGTACATTGGGGTTTCCTGAATGCGACTCTACAGAAATTTGGTCTGAGCGGCATGATACTCACAGCAATTATGACCCTTTACACAAAGCCCACAGCAAGAGTATTTACCTCTAATGTCCTTTCTGGCATGTTTCGCATAACTAATGGCACACGTCAGGGCTGTCCTCTCTCGCCACTGATTTTTACCTTAATAATGGAACCCCTGGCGGAGGCCAATTGGATTTTGTGACTCAATCGCAGGTATTGAAATAGGAGGCTACTCCCATAAAATTGGGTTGTTTGCCGATGATGTTGTTTTGACGTTAACTAGTCCGGCCTCTTCACTGAGGAAGGTACAATCGATTTTTAATGAATTTGGGGGGGCATCTTACTACAAATTGAACTCCAATAAGTCATCTATTCTGGCGCTAGGGTTGACAAAGAAAATGAAAGAGCACCTCAAAGGAACTGTTTCAATGGGTACCTCACAATTTAGCATACTTAGGAGTTACTTTATCATACCCAACAGCTTCCACATATGAAGCAAATTTCCCTAAACTGTTAGAGACAATTAAACAGGACCTGCAACATATATTGAAATTCAAAATGTCCTGGGTTGGGAGGATTGCAGCTCTCAAAATGACACTGCTACCTAAAATCACATATTATTTTAGAACCATGCCAATCATTATACCAGATCATTTCTTTAGAGAGGTAGAAAAACTTTTCAGGCACTTCATTTGGGGAAAGAAGATGAACAAGATTTTGTTTCCTTTACTAGTGAAGCATAAATTAAATGGTGGAGTAAATTTCCCTAATATTAAAAACTACTACTTGGCTGCTCGACTGGATCAAACTAAAGACTGGTTTGATACCAACTCTGATAAATTATGGGTCCAGATTGAGAAGTGTATAGTCGGTAATAGAAGCCTGCCGGCCCTACTATTGTCAGGTCTGACCCATCTGAAATCGATTCATAAGCCTTTCCCATCCATAGACGCCACACTACTAGCGTGGAACAACCTGCATGCTGTGGTACCTCAAGATACTAAAGATAAATGCACAAACTTTCCACTGCAGATATACGAACACGTTATACCGAATTTTAATGTTCAGCCATGGATAAGAGAAGAGATACAGACCTATAGAGAACTGGTTACCAAATACCCCAAACCCACTTCATTCCCCTATATCCAACTCACCTACTTTCATAAAAACAACCCCAATATACACTATAATATCCACAGGGAAACATGGAAACACTTGAACTCTGACCGAGACAGCACAAAAGGACTGTCGTAGTTTTATGACAAGCTACAATATAGTGGTGCTTTTCATAAATCCTCAAACATGCAAAACTGGGAAAGGGAGCTGGGTAATCTCTATACACAGAAGGATTGGCAAATGGGCATCCAATCCCACTTTCGATACTCCCACTGTGTAAACCACTGGGAATTGCTACTGAAAATACTATATAGAACCTACTTAACTCCAGTAAGACTGGCACAGATTTACCCAGACTCCTCTCCCAATTGCTGGAGGGATTGCGGAGGAAGGGGATGCATCCTACATATACTATGGAGCTGCAAGGAAGTCAGAACTTTTTGGAAGGAGGTGTTTTCCCTAATCAATAAAGTTACAGGAGAAGCTATTATACCCTCGCCACAGGCACTTCTTAACATAGGAATGCACTTAATGCCAAACAAATATAGATCTCTAATTACTCACATACTAATTGCAGCAAAACTAACCATAACTTCTAAATGGAAATCTAAAGAGACTCCTCTGTTGTCAGAAGTTATAAATAGAGTTAAAACACAATACACATATGAAAAATTTTTCGCCATAAAAAGCCATAATATCCCAAAATTTAATATTTCCTGGGAATCATGGGTAGCTCAATATCCTACCAATTAGGGATAGGTATATTACTTGCATTATTAGATACATGCATTTTTTAGATGGTACATGTAACTTGTTAACGTTCTTTCTGTTAAACTGTTAAAGTGTTCTTTTTCTTCATTTTTGTATGAGCTTTGGGAGATATACCCAAATACATAATAGATCGATTAGGGAAATTATAACAAATAATTGAAATAGTAAGCAACAGTCATATGGAAGTGTGCATGACACTATTTGTCTGTGCGGGCCAGTGATCTGTGGTTCAGTTAGAACATATTGGGGGTGCCTGGATCACAGGTGCGACACCATTACTTAAGATGGTCACAAGGTAAATGCGATCATTTGACTCAATTAAAGGAACAACTCCTTATTTTTCTTACTAACTTGATTTGGTACTGGATTCCCTGCTGATGAAGAGGTGCAACCTCTGTAGTATTGTATAACTCTCAGATGTACTATGTATTATTTTAGTGTTGAAGCTTCAATAAAAACTAATTGAAAAGAGAGTACTGCCCTCATTCATGTTATTCCTAAACTATGTAAATACTGTGAAGATTGTAACAATTATTAACCCATTTCTTTAATAAACGCGGATTTCAAATTTATAACAACAATTTTAGCTAAAAGGATAAACTTTTTTGTCTCAATATATTAATTCAGACTAGGTGGGGTTTGTTCCTCTCAAACAGGCCCAAAATCAGACAAGGAGAATAATTGATATAGCATGAGCAATATGGGCTAATCAGGATGAGGAAGGAAATAGAAAAGGCATTCTCTTGGTCTTCAAAAAGCCTTTGATTCTATATTTACAAAAAATAAAAAAAGCAGCACTGTGTGATACTGAACCTTACAAATGCATAGATAGTTCCATAAACAATGAGATCAATATTGCTAAAAAATGTAACTATAAATATTAAAACATTATATATATATATATATATATATATATATATATATATAATTTGGAACAAGCAAGCTCACAGTGAAAGAAATGTAATATTATTCCTTAACCACCTCAATACATTAGCATTAATAGCATTTTTTTCATACAAATAGAGCTTTTTTTGGTGGTATTTAATCACCACTGGGTTTTTTATTTTTTGCGATATAAGTGAAAAAAAAGAGCGAAAATTAAAAAAAAAAACACTTTTCTTTGTTTCTATGATAAAATTTTGCAAATAAGTCATTTTTGTTCAGAAATTTGGGCCAAAATTTATACTGCTACACCTCTTTGGTAAAAATAACCCAAATTAGTGAATATTATTTAGTCTCTGTGAAAGTTATAGAGTCTACAAGCTATGGTGAAAATTGATCAAAGCTGATGCACTGACGGCCTATCTAATTTCTTGAGGGTCTGATGTCAGGAAAGTACAAATACCCCCCAAATGACCCCTTTTTGAAAAGTAGAGAGTCAAAGGTATTTACTAAGAAGCATGGTGAGTTTTTTGAAGTTGTAATCTTTTTACCACAATTCTTGGGAAAATTAAGATTTTTTTTTTTCACAAAATTGTCATAACAACAAGTTATTTCTCACACACAGCATATGCAAACAAGTTATTTCTCACACACAGCATATGCATACCAATTACACCCCAAAATACATTCTGCTACTCCTCCCGAGTATGGCGATACCACATGTGTGTGACTTTTACACAGCCTGGCCACAGGTCCAACATGCAGGGAGCACATCAGGAGTTCTAGGAGCATAAATTACACCTCTAATTTCCTAACGACCTATTACATTTGTGAAGGTCCTGGAACACTAGGACAGTGGAATTACCCACAAAATGACCCTATTTTGGAAAGCAAACACCACAACATATATTCTGCAGATAGGTACTCGGGTACTCAGATGGGCTGTGACAGAGACTGTGACAGGTACCCGGGTACTCAGATGGACTGTGACAGGTACTCAGGTACTCGGGTACTCAAATGAACTGTGACAGGTACTCAGGTACTCGTGTACTCAGATGAACTGTGACAGGTACTCAGGTACTCAAATGGACTGTGACAGATACTCGGGTACTCAGATGAACTGTGACAGGTACTCAGATGAACTGTGGAAGGTACTCAGGTACTCAGATGGACTGTGACAGGTACTCAGGTCCTCAGGTACTCTGGTACTCAGCTGGACTGTGACAGGTCCTCAGATAGACTGTGACAGGTACTCAGGTACTCAGGTATTCAGATGAAGTGTGACAGGTACTCAGATACTCGGGTACTCAGATGAACTGTGACAGGTACTCAGGTTCTTGGGTACTCAGATGGGCTGTGGTAGGTACTCCAGTACTCAGATGGGCTGTGACAGGTACTCCGGTACTTGGGTACACAGATTGGCTGTGACAGGTACTCGGGTACTCAGATGAACTGTGACAGTACTCAGGTACTCGGGTACTCAGATGAACTGTGACAGGTACTCAAGTACTCAGATGGACTGTGACAGGTATTCAGGTACTCAGGTACTCGGGTACTCAGATGGGCTGTGATAGGTACTTGGTTACGCAGATGAACTGTGACAGGTACTCAGGTACTCGGGTACCCAGATAAACTGTAACAGGTACTGGGGTACTCAGATGGACTGGTGACAGGTACTTTGATCGGTGGTGACAGGTATTTTGATGGCTGGTGACAGGTCCACTTTATTAGGGGGGACAATCGGTGTGATTGGTGGACACTGTAAGCGGTTATCAAGATATTACTGCAGTCTCCTTCTCACACATGATCGGTGTATGAGGAGGAGAACCCGGTAACATCACGTTACCGCGGTTTGTTGACATTCTGTGACCGGCTGTGATTGGACACAGCCGGTCATGTGGTAAAGAGCCAAATTTCATTGGCTCTTCACTGCAATCAGGGTTGGGCTGTGTCAGGGTGACAAGCCTCGTCCCCAATCGGTGCTCTGCGCGCGCTCCAGGGGCGTGCATGAGCGCAGTGCACGTGGACAGTACATGTGACCGGCTGTGCTTGTACACAGTCGGTCACGTGGTAAAGAGACATTTCTTATTGGCTCTTTACATGGATCTGGGATTGGCTGTGTCCAAGGGACACACCTCATCCTCGATCGCCATGCTGTGGGCCCCCGGGGGCCTACAGGAGCAGTGAGAAGCCGAGGACGTCATATGATGCCCACCCAGAATGGGAGATCCCATCTGCAGACGTCATATGACTATGGCCCGGTATTGAAGTGGTTAATATCAAGTGTCCAAAAAAAAGGTATTTTTCCTCCAATTTTCACCAATCCACAGAGACAAAAGTGCAAATTGGGGTATTATACATATTACTGTCCAAAAAGTAACTCTAGTGATGATAATCCTTTTTTTTTTTCACAAGAAAACATTTTTTATTCAAGATTTAAACATTACAAGCGATGCATAGCCACATTTAGATATGGTAACAGTATATATATAGTCACAAGATAGATGATTCATTTTCCACATAGACAATATAAAGAAATATGAGAGCAGTACATGACATTGCAGCAAAATATTGGTGTAGAGGTAGCATATTAAAACAATCAATCAAGAAGGTCTTGTGGGGGCGGATGGAGGGGGGAAGGGGGGAGGGGGGAGGCGGATTAAGGACACTTAGAAGATGAGGGGGGGAGGGGCAGGAGGGGGAGGCAAGGAAGGAACCACAAATACCTCAATAGTTTAACTGAACATTTACACTAGGTGAAGTTTAAAGAGAACTCAATCATGTTGTATAATCATATAGCTGGTATCTCTGCGTCACCTTGGACATCATTCACAACCTCAGCACCCCATGCGTCTATCCAATCCGACCATATCTTATCAAATTTCTTGGGGCAGTTACGATTAAGATACGTAAGTTTATATAGTGGGAGTATAGAATTCATTGCTAGGCACCATGAAGATACTCTAGGGGGTGACGCATCCTTCCAATGGAGAAATATTTCTTTTCAGATATAGAAAGTAGCATAGCTCAAAAATAGTTTGGTATACTTACCTCTAAAATTGGGACTGAAAATGTTCAACAGCATTGCCTTGGGATGAGCCCCCACATCTAAGGAGGTAACCTGGTTGAGAGTGTTAGCTATTTCCGTCCAATAGTCTCCGAGGCGAGGACAAGACCACACCATATGGAAAAAGGAGGCAGACTCCAGACCACACCTGGCGCAGGCCACCGGACTGTCAGGTGACATGATTGTCAGACGTTTTGGGGTGTAATAGGCCTTGTGGAGGAACTTGACCTGCATAAATCGCTCTCTGGCCGATATTGTGTTAATCACAAAGGAGGATACACACGTTTCCCATTCCTCCTCTGATAAGTCAGGAATGTCTGCTTTCCACTTGACCAAAGTTTTCTCAAGTTTCTTTGCAGGGGGTATGGACAAATGAAAATATAGAGTAGATAACGGTCTATCTATGATTTTAGCTGTAAGTAATCCCTCCACAGGGTCTGATTCTAACTGGAGGAGAGATGGAAACTGCTTCCTATAGGCATGTCGGAGTTGATAGTATCTAAACAGCATCCAACCTGGTAATGAATAAGCGTTTTTGAGATCAGAGAAAGTTATTAATTTGCCACCCATCACAATGTGTTTTAGCTTAACAATTCCCTTTCTTGCCCAGACTTGGGGGTCTGGGACCGACTTCAAATGCGGCAATCTAGGGTTGCCCCACAGGGGGGTGTGTGGGGAGAACCTCTCTGGATTGTTAACCACTTGACGACCGCCTCACGCTGATTTACGTCGGCAAGGTGTCACGGACAGGCAAAATCACGTACATATACGTGATTTGCCTTCCGCGGGTGGGGGGTCCGATCGGACCCTCCCCCGGTGCCCGAGGCGGTCGTCTTTTGTCCAGCGGCGATCAGAGGTGAGGGGGAGGCCATCCGTTCGTGGCCCCCCCCTCGCGATCGCCGCCGGCCAATCACATCATTCCTTTGCTGCTGTATGCTAAACAGCAGCAAAGGAAATGATGTCATCTCTCCTCGGCTCGGTAATTTCCGTTCCGGCCCGAGGAGAGAAGTCAGGTATGCGAGTGCACAACACTACACACACACAGTAGAACATGCCAGGCACACAAAACACCCCGATCCCCCCCCCCCCGATCGCCCCCCGATCCCCCCCCAATCACCCCCCCCCGTCACAAACTGACACCAGCAGTTTTTTTTTTTTTTTTTTCTGATTACTGCATTGGTGGCAGTTTGTGACAGTTACAGTGTTGGGACAGTTAGTATTACCCCCCTGTAGGTCTAGGATACCCCCCTAACCCCCCCTAATAAAGTTTTAACCCCTTGATCACCCCCTGTCACCAGTGTCGCTAAGCGATCATTTTTCTGATCGCTGTATTAGTGTCGCTGGTGACGCTAGTTAGGGACCTAAATATTTAGGTTCGCTGTCAGCGTTTTATAGCGACAGGGACCCCCATATACTACCGAATAAATGTTTTAACCCCTTGATTACCCCCTAGTTAACCCTTTCACCACTGATCACCGTATAACTTTTACGGGTGACGCTGGTTAGTTTGTTTATTTTTTATAGTGTCAGGGCACCCGCCGTTTATTAGCGAATAAAGGTTTAGCCCCCTGATCGCCCGGCGGTGATATGCGTCGCCCCAGGCAGCGTCAGATTAGCGCCAGTACCGCTAACACCCACGCACGCAGCATACGCCTCCCTTAGTGGTATAGTATCTGATCGGATCAATATCTGATCCGATCAGATCTATACTAGCGTCCCCAGCAGTTTAGGGTTCCCAAAAACACAGTGTTAGCGGGATCAGCCCAGATACCTGCTAGCACCTGCGTTTTGCCCCTCCGCCCGGCCCAGCCCAAGTGCAGTATCGATCGATCACTGTCACTTACAAAACACTAAACGCATAACTGCAGCGTTCGCAGAGTCAGGCCTGATCCCTGCGATCGCTAACAGTTTTTTTGGTAGCATTTTGGTGAACTGGCAAGCACCAGCCCCAGGCAGCGTCAGGTTAGCGCCAGTAGCGCTAACACCCATGCACGCACCGCACAGCTCCCTTAGTGGTATAGTATCTGATCGGATCAATATCTGATCCGATCAGATCTATATTAGCGTCCCCAGCAGTTTAGGGTTCCCAAAAACGCAGTGTTAGCGGGATCAGCCCAGATACCTGCTAGCACCTGCGTTTTGCCCCTCCGCCCGGCCCAGCCCAGCCCACCCAAGTGCAGTATCGATCGATCACTGACACTTACAAAACACTAAATGCATAACTGCAGCGTTCGCAGAGTCAAGCCTGATCCCTGCGATCGCTAACAGTTTTTTTGGTAGTATTTTGGTGAACTGGCAAGCACCAGCCCCAAGCAGCGTCAGATTAGCGCCAGTACCGCTAACACCCACGCACGCACCGTACACCTCCCTTAGTGGTATAGTATCTGAACGGATCAATATCTGATCCGATCAGATCTATACTGGCGTCCCCAGCAGTTTAGGGTTCCCAAAAACGCAGTGTTAGCGGGATCAGCCCAGATACCTGCTAGCACCTGCATTTTGCCCCTCCGCCCGGCCCAGCCCACCCAAGTGCAGTATCGATCGATCACTGTCACTTACAAAACACTTAACGCATAACTGCAGCATTCGCAGAGTCAGGCCTGATCCCTGCGATCGCTAACAGTTTTTTTGGTAGCTTTTTATTGAACTGGCAAGCGCCAGCGGCCTAGTACACCCCGGTCGTAGTCAAACCAGCACTGCAGTAACACTTGGTGACGTGGCGAGTCCCATAAGTGCAGTTCAAGCTGGTGAGGTGGCAAGCACAAGTAGTGTCCCGCTGCCACCAAGAAGACAAACACAGGCCCGTCCTGCCCATAGTGCCCTTCCTGCTGCATTCGCCAATCCTAATTGGGAACCCACCGCTTCTGCAGCGCCCGTACTTCCCCCATTCACATCCCCAACCAAATGCAGTCGGCTGCATGAGAGGCATTTTCTTTATGTCCTCCCGAGTACCCCTACCCAACGAACCCCCAAAAAAGATGTTGTGTCTGCAGCAAGCGTGGATATAGGCGTGACACCCTCTATTATTGTCCCTCCTGTCCTGACAATCCTGGTCTTTGCATTGGTGAATGTTTTGAACGCTACCATTCATTAGTTGAGTATTAGCGTAGGGTACAGCATTGCACAGACTAGGCACACTTTCACAGGGTCTCCCAAGATGCCATCGCATTTTGAGAGACCCGAACCTGGAACCGGTTACCGTTATAAAAGTTAGTTACAAAAAAAGTGTAAAAAAACAAAAAAAATATATAAAATTTTAAAAAATAGTTGTCGTTTTATTGTTCTCTCTCTCTCTATTCTCTCTCTCTTGTTCTGCTCTTTTTTACTGTATTCTATTCTGCAATGTTTTATTGTTATTATGTTTTATCATGTTTGCTTTTCAGGTATGCAATTTTTTATACTTTACCGTTTACTGTGCTTTATTGTTAACCATTTTTTTGTCTTCAGGTACGCCATTCACGACTTTGAATGGTTATACCAGAATGATGCCTGCAGGTTTAGGTATCATCTTGGTATCATTCTTTTCAGCCAGTGGTCGGCTTTCATGTAAAAGCAATCCTAGTGGCTAATTAGCCTCTAGACTGCTTTTACAAGCCGTGGGAGGGAAAGCCCCCCCCACCGTCTTCCGTGTTTTTCTCTGGCTCTCCTGTCTCAACAGGGAACCTGAGAATACAGCCGGTGATTCAGCCAGCTGACCATAGAGCTGATCAGAGACCAGAGTGGCTCCAAACATCTCTATGGCCTAAGAAACCGGAAGCTACGAGCATTTTATGACTTAGATTTCGCCAGATGTAAATAGCGCCATTGGGAAATTGGGGAAGCATTTTATCACACCGATCTTGGTGTCTTCAGATGCTTTGAGGGCAGAGGAGAGATCTAGGGTCTAATAGACCCCAATTTTTTCAAAAAAAGAGTACCTGTCACTACCTATTGCTATCATAGGGGATATTTACATTGCCCGAGATAACAATAAAAATGATTAAAAAAAAAAAAATGAAAGGAACAGTTTAAAAATAAGATAAAAAAGCAAAAAAATAATAAAGAAAAAAAAAAAAAAAAAAGCACCCCTGTCGCCCCCTGCTCTCGCGCTAAGGCGAATGCAAGCGGCGGTCTGTCGTCAAACGTAAACAGCAATTGCACCATGCATGTGAGGTATCG
Organism: Aquarana catesbeiana; assembly: GCF_042186555.1. Lineage (NCBI taxonomy): Eukaryota > Metazoa > Chordata > Amphibia > Anura > Ranidae > Aquarana > Aquarana catesbeiana. The sequence continues at coordinate 413,748,863 of NC_133324.1, forward strand.
CCGCGAAGGTCAGATCGAGGGCAGTAATTTTTGCAGTAGACCTGCTCTGTAAATCTAAAGTGGTAACCTGTAAAGGCTTTTAAAGGCTTTTAAAAATGTATTTATTTTGTTGCCACTGCACGTTTGTGCGCAATTTTAAAGCGTGTCATGTTTGGTATCCATGTACTCGGCCTAAGATCATCTTTTTTATTTCATCAAACATTTGGGCAATATAGTGTGTTTTAGTGCATTAAAATTTAAAAAAGTGTGTTTTTTCCCCAAAAAATGCGTTTGAAAAATCGCTGCGCAAATACTGTGTGAAAAAAAAAAAATGAAACACCCACCATTTTAATCTGTAGGGCATTTGCTTTAAAAAAATATATAATGTTTGGGGGTTCAAAGTAATTTTTTTGAAAAAAAAAATAACTTTTTCATGTAAACAATGAGTGTCAGAAAGGGCTTTGTCTTCAAGTGGTTAGAAGAGTTGGTGATGTGTGACATAAGCTTCTAAATGTTGTGCACAAAATGCCAGGACAGTTCAAAACCCCCCAAATGACCCCATTTTGGAAAGTAGACACCCCAAGCTATTTGCTGAGAGGCATGTCGAGTCCATGGAATATTTTATATTGCGACACAAGTTGCGGGAAAGAGACAAATTTTTTTTTTTTTTTTTGCACAAAGTTGTCACTAAATGATATATTGCTCAAACATGCCATGGGAATATGTGAAATTACACCCCAAAATACATTCTGCTGCTTCTCCTGAGTACGGGGATACCACATGTGTGAGACTTTTTGGGAGCCTAGCCGCGTACGGGACCCCGAAAACCAAGCACCGCCTTCAGGCTTTCTAAGGGCGTGAATTTTTGATTTCACTCTTCACTGCCTATCACAGTTTCGGAGGCCATGGAAAGCCCAGGTGGCACAAAACCCCCCCAAATGACCCCATTTTGGAAAGTAGACACCCAAAGCTATTTGCTGAGAGGTATAGTGAGTATTTTGCAGACCTCACTTTTTGTCACAAAGTTTTGAAAATTGAAAAAAGAAAAAAAAAAAAGTTTTTTCTTGTCTTTCTTCATTTTCAAAAACAAATGAGAGCTGCAAAATACTCACCATGCCTCTCAGCAAATAGCTTGGGGTGTCTACTTTCCAAAATGGGGTCATTTGGGGGGGTTTGTGCCACCTGGGCATTCCATGGCCTCCGAAACTGTGATAGGCAGTGAAGAGTGAAATCAAAAATTTTCACCCTTAGAAATCCTGAAGGCGGTGCTTGGTTTTCAGGGCCCTGTACGCGGCTAGGCTCCCAAAAAGTCCCACACATGTGGTATCCCCATACTCAGGAGAAGCAGCTAAATGTATTTTGGGGTGCAATTCCACATATGCCCATGGCCTGTGTGAGCAATATATCATTTAGTGACAACTTTGTGCAAAAAAAAAAAAAAGTGTCACTTTCCCGCAACTTGTGTCAAAATATAAAATATTCCATGGACTCAATATGCCTCTCAACAAATAGCTTGGGGTGTCTACTTTCCAAAATGGGGTCATTTGGGGGGGTTTTGTGCCACCTGGGCATTCCATGGCCTCCGAAACTGTGATAGGCAGTGAAGAGTGAAATCAAAAATTTACACCCTACGCGGCTAAGCTCCCAAAACTCCCATACTCAGGAGAAGCAGCTGAATGTATTTTGGGGTGCAATTCCACATAGGCCCATGGCCTGTGTGAGCAATATATCATTTAGTGACAACTTTTTGTAAATATTTTTTTTTTTTTTGTCATTATTCAATCACTTGGGACAAAAAAAATAAATATTCAATGGGTTCAACATGCCTCTCAGCAATTTCCTTGGGGTGTCTACTTTCCAAAATGGGGTCATTTGGGGGGGGTTTGTACTGCCCTGCCATTTTAGCACCTCAAGAAATGACATAGGCAGTCATAAACTAAAAGCTGTGTAAATTACAGAAAATGTACCCTAGTTTGTAGACGCTATAACTTTTGCGCAAACCAATAAATATATGCTTAATTACATTTTTTTTACCAAAGACATGTGGCCGAATACATTTTGGCCTAAATGTATGACTAAAATTTAGTTTATTGGATTTTTTTTATAACAAAAAGTAGAAAATATCATTTTTTTTCAAAATTTTCGGTCTTTTTCCGTTTATAGCGCAAAAAATAAAAACTGCAGAGGTGATCAATTACCATCAAAAGAAAGCTCTATTTGTGGGAAGAAAAGGACGCAAATTTCGTTTGGGTACAGCATTGCATGACCGCGCAATTAGCAGTTAAAGCGACGCAGTGCCAAATTGGAAAAAGACCTCTGGTCCTTAGGCAGCATAATGGTCCGGGGCTCAAGTGGTTAAAACTGTTCCTGGCCTTGTTCCAAACTATAATGGTGGTGCTCATCAGATCCGTAATGCCAGGGTGGGATTTTATCCCTCTGAACACCACATTGCTGAGAGAGGAGTAGGACCCCATGATGGCGGCTTCCAGGGTCACTGCCGGGTTATCACGTGGTTGAGAGAACCACCACCTAACTGTCACCAGGATGGCTGCCCAGAAGTATACCTGGAAATCCGGTAAGGACAAACCCCCCTGAGTAATGGGCAGCTGGAGGGTAGTCATGGCCAGTCTCGGGGGTCTTCCGTTCCAGATAAAGGAGGATAATATACCTTTCAATTTAGCAAAAAATGAGGCTGGGGGGATCAAGGGTGAATTTTGAAAAAAGTACAAAAATTTAGGCAAGTATATCATTTTAATTAAATTTACCCTCCCCACTGGAGAGAGGGGAGGGTTTTCCATGTTATACATTTTTGTGATAGATTTTTTAGTAGTGGCTGAAGTTTCAGTTCAAAATATGTGGACAGTGGAGCTCTAACCCTTACTCCTAAATATTTAAATTCAGATGTCCAGTTTAGGGGGTACCTGTCGGTGGGTTTTGACTGGATGCACTTAATGAGAAAATTATCGATTTTTCCCCAATTTACCCTAATGCCCGAGAAAATGCCAAACTCATCAATTATTTGAAGTGCTGGTGAGAGGGAGGATATGTCTTTAAGAAAAAGTAGGGTATCATCAGCATAAAGGGATATTTTGTCTATCACTACTCCCACTTGGATACCCTGTACCAAGGGGGAGGCTCTAATACGAGCAGCCATGGGTTCCATGGCCAGGGCAAACAGTCCAGGAGAAAGCGGACAGCCCTGCCTGGTACCCCTAGATAAAGGAAAGGACGATGACAGTGAGTTGTTTGTTCGTATGCAAGCTGAGGGATTATGGTATAGCATCCGCACCCAGCCAATGAAGCGAGGGCCAAATCCAAATTTGCGCAGTACAGCCCAGAGGTAGCGCCACTCCACTGAGTCAAAAGCTTTCACGGCATCAAGAGAGGGTACTACCTCCGGACCGTCCCCGCCTGCCCTAGAGAGGTGTGTAAGGAGATGTCTGATGTTTATATCCGTCCCCCTTCCTGGCATGAATCCAGACTGGTCTGGATGGACCAGTGCCATGATCACAGTGTTCAACTATCTAGCCAGTACTTTGGCCAATAACTTGGCGTCCACATTGAGGAGTGATATTGGCCGATATGAGGCGCACTGATCAGGGGGCTTGCCAGGCTTAAGAATGACCACAATGACTGCTTCAGCCATAGTCGGGGGTAGTGAGCCCCTCTCCGTGGCTTTTTGGAGCATTAACCTAAACGATGGGAGAATTTCTTCAGCGTATGTTTTGTAGAATTCGTCTGGAATTCCATCTGGACCTGGTGTCTTACCATTTTGCAAGGAGGCTGCTGCTCGCTGAATCTCTTCTAATTGGATCGGGCCATCTAATGCCTCCCTAAACGTGGATATCAGGCAGGGGAGCTCCACCCCGTCGAGGTACGCAGTCAGTTCCTCATCCGAACATCCCATCCGAGAACCGTAGAGGTCCCGATAGAAAGAAGCAAATTTATTGTTAATGTCTGCGGGATCAGTCAAGATCGTCCCGTCTGAATCACAAATAGTTGAGATGGTCACCGGGGAGGAGCTTTCCCTCGCCAGCCATGCCAGCATACTGCTTGTTTTTTCTCCATGTTCAAAAATTCTTTGTGACTGGTGTAAGAATTTGGTTTTTGTGGCAGCCGTGCGTAATAAAAGAACATCTCTCAATTCTGCCTGGAAGTCTGAGTATATCTCAGGGGATCCCGTTGTGGAATACTCCGCCTCCAATGCTGCTACCCTCCCCTCGGCTGTCTGTGTTTCTCTCCTCAGATCCTTCTGCATCTTTCGGATATGTGTCTGAAAACTGCCCCTAGTGAAGGCCTTAAATGCGTCCCAGGATGTGGACAGAGTCACTGTTTGGTCTAGGTCTCTCCAATATTGTATCGCCTCGGATCTATAGGGTTCAGATACTCTAGTGTCAGTCAACCAGAATCTGGACAATCTCCAAAGATTCTCCCCTGGGGCATTGGACACACAAAGCTTTAAAGCAAGCGGAGCATGGTCGGATATGCCACGGGGAGTATATTGATGTCCCGAACCATGGGCAGGACAGACCCCCCCACATAGGCAAGATCTATCCATGACAGGGTCTTGTGGGAGGCTGAGTGACAAGTGTAGGCACGTCGAGAAGGAGTGATGATAATCCTGGGCTCACCTCCAACAGTGTGACCGCACACTTAAGTTTGGTCCACATAGGCAGTTGAACCACTCCTGGGCTATAAGTAAACTGGCTCAGCAGGATCCCACAGGAAAAATCCAGAGAAGTGGTCCTTAATTTGAAAACAAAAAAGAGGCTGGATAGTGCATTATCGCTAGTGTAAAAATGTATGTAGAAAACTTAACATCAGGGTACTCACACATTTTGGAATTAAAGTCTGTTAGAATGCTAGATCATTTTTCTTGGGTCATTATCATAATAAAGAGATTTTACAGATGGCTGCTGCGAGCAAGACCCTGGGTTGCTTCCATGCTTTAGCAATAGTTATTTTGGCATCAGCAAGAATAAAGAGAATTAGCTTACGGGTGTATTTATGAGTCTTTGGCAAGTCGTCATTCAGGAGGGAGATTGCTGGGGTTCTAGGTAGGTGATAATTAGTAACTTTGTAGATCAAGTTGAATATCTTTTTCCAAAAAAAAATTCCCTGCCCCGGAGGTGGCAATCTCGGAAGCATAGTGGATTTGCCATTGGGAAGATGGCTGCAAGCTTAGATCTAGACATTACCTTGAGGTTAGCCTCAATCAGGGAAATATTTAATATACCAGCATAAGATCTGGAGTGGACCCTCTGCCACTTCTCAAGGTTCCATTGAAACTGAAGGTCATCCTCCCAGGCTGTCATATGGGAAGATGTATCAGTTGGGTTGGCTAGAGACTGGTAGATTACAGAGATTCCACCTCTTAGCTCTTCTAGTTGGCTACCCCATTGCTCATAAGCTGTAAGAGAGGGGGGATTTGGTTTGTTGGTCCATATTTTATTTAGAAAATGGGTAATTTGTCTGTGTCTGAATTGTTCAGAGTTCGGTAGTTCAAGATTGCTCACACAGTAACTCAAGGAGAGAGGTCTCATGGAATTGAAAAAGTGACCAATTCTGTACAATCCCTTATCCAACCACCACTTAAATGACCTTATGTCCAGCCCTAGAGGGAAGTCAGGGTTGTGGAAAATGTGCGCCAGGGGATGGTAGTCCGAAGTCAGAGAGGTCGAGGGTCTCAACTTGTCCCATAGGGCTAGGGCCTGCGATAGGATGGGAGATAAAATGGGCAGTCGATCTTTAGGGGGAACCCAGAGGAGGAAGTCCAAAGTGAAGATGGGAACTGCCTGTCTTTCTAATTGGCTCCAGTCCAGATTTTCAAGTTTAGAATAAACTGTTGACAATTGTGTCAGTCTAGCTGATTGAAAATACCATAGTAGGTTAGGTAGACCCGATCCTCCTTTAATTTTAGGCTGGAATAGAGTTTTTTGGGGTATCCCGCTGCCCGAGCCACCCCAGACAAATTAGATTAGTTTGCTTTGGAAGGATCTTAAGTGGTCCTTCCTGACCAAAATAGGGAGGGCTCGAAACAAGTATAACGGTCTAGGGGGAAGCGTCATCTTGAATGAATTCTGCCTAGCCAGGATAGTTCCCCTCTAGACTAGTTATTCAAGTCTGATTCCAGTTTCTTGTACATGGGGGGGGAAAGTTGGCTGAGTATAAGTTTTCTATTTTTTCTGTGAGAGTTGTTCCCAAATATCTGATGAGTCACTCCATGCAAAATCAAATGAATTTTGTAGAGGAGAGACCTCTTCTGGATGGAGTGTCTAGTTAACCTGGAAATAGTTATAGCTGTTGAGTGGTGGGCCTGGATATGGATAAACACTTTTGGGGAGGAGTAAAGAGCATGAAGTATGCCAGTGAATCGTTGACTGAAACCTCAGCGTTCAATAAATGAGAAAATATATGGCCACTCTACGGAATCAAATGTTTTGTGTAAGTCGAGGGAGAGTATCATTCCTTTCTGTTTAGGGCCCTTATCCCAGTTAGATTGAAGAATGGAAACTATATCTATGGCTCTTCTAGTTTGGTCTGGACCCTGTCTGCCTGGGATAAAGCCCAATTGGTCCTTATTTATGTAACGACCTATGAAAGAAGCTAAACGGTTGGCTAAAATCTTCCTGAGTATTTTCAGGTCGTTGTTTATGAGGGATATGGGTCTATAATTGCCAACTTCCTCCGGATTTTTGTCTGGTTTGGGGAGCACCGTGATGTAGGCCGTGTTTAACGTAGGGTCTAAGGGGTTACCTTTAGTCTTGTAACTGAAAAATTTGGCCATGAATGGGGCTAAGGTTTTTGCAAAGGCCTTGTAATATGAGACTGAGAGACCATCTGGGCCTGGGGTGGACCCCCTTTTTTAGGTCCTTAATGACCTCCAGTATCTCCTCGACTGTAAAGAGGGCTTCTAGCAATTTTCTATGTGTAGGGGAGAGATGTGGCAAGGGGAGGTTCTTCATGAAATCAGAGAACCCTGGCCCAATGCCCCTGGATTTTTTAGCTGTAAAGCTTGGAGTAGAACTCATGGAATGCCTCAAGTATCTTGTTTGGGTTTGCAGTGGGAGGGTGACCCTGGACTCTGATTTAGGGCATTGTGTGAGATCTGAATCGGGGGGAGAAAACTTGTAGGCTAGCATAGAAATATATGGTCTTTCTGGGTGTAGAACTTTGCTCCACTCCAGCGAACCTGTTTTTCTGCTTTCGCTGTAAGGGCTAAATTAAGCTAGCCATATCTAATCGAGATAAGGATTCCTTTGTTGAGTTTTTCTTATGTTCTTTTTTCAGGATTGAAAATGCCTGCTCTAGATTAGCAATGATGGATTGATGCTCCCTTTTGAGTTGGGCTGCTATCTGAATAAATTTGCCCCTTATTGTCACTTTACAAGCCGCCGATAAAGACTCCGGGGAGATGTTGTCTACATTGTTTAGCACAAAATATTCCTTGAGGGCATTCTCAATAATTTTGGTTTGAGTTGGGTCGCATAAGATTGATTTGTTTAGATGCTAGTGAGATAGGGGTCTTTTGGCTGAAAGAGGCCTTAGCGAAAGAAATATTATTGAGTGATCCGACCAAGGGGTGTCAAGTATGGAGGAACTATGAGTGGAAGGGATTAGGTTAGGGAACACCAGAATATGGTCAATTCTGGCATAGGATTGGTGGGGGCTAGAAAAGTTGGTGTAATCTCGTTTGCCAGGGTTCAGTTCCCTCCAAGCGTCTACTAGATTTTGGGAGTGTAAAAGTTTAGCTATCCTGAGACTGGCCTTCGTTGGGCGAGTGAGTCAGGCTAGGTGGTGTTTGGACTTCCATCCCTTGGTCGAAGACTACGTTGGAATCTCCACCGATTACCACTGTCCCTTCCAGATGTGGGCATAACATTTTAAAGAGTGTTTGAAAAAAATGAACTTGCCCTTTATTGGGAGTGTAATACGAGATCATAGAGTATAGGTGTAGGTATAGGTACCCCTCACATTTTTTAAAATATTTTATTTTATCTTTTCTCTTTTATCAGTGTTATGTGACAACACTGAAGAAATGACACTTTGCTACAATGTAAAGTAGTGAGTGCACAACTTGTATAACAGTGTAAAATTACTGTCCCCTCAAAATAACTCAACACAGCCATTAATGTCTAAACCGCTGGCAACAAAAGTGAGTACATCCCTAAGTGAAAATGTCCAAATTGGGCCCAATTAGCTATTTTCCCTCCCCTGTGTCATGTGACTCATTAGTGTTACAAAGTCTCATGTGTGAATGGGGAGCAGGTGTGTTAAATTTGGCGTTATCACTCTCACTCATGCTGGTCACTGGAAGTTCAACATGGCACCTCATGGCAAAGAACTCTCTGAGGAGCTGAAAAAAAGAATTGTTGCTCTACATAACGATGGCCTAGGCCAGTGATGGCGAACCTATGGCACACGTGCCACAGCCTGCACGCCGAGCCCTCTCTGTGGGCACGTGAGAAAATCCTGTATCTCTGAGAAAATCCTGTATCTCGTGCACAGCTCCTCTACCCATAGAACTACATCTCCCACAAGTCTCTGGGGCCAGGGGTGATGTGTCTAGGATGGGCATCGACGAGATGAAGGGTTGCTCCGGGTTGGATGGCAGGTGGAACATGTGGTGGGGATTGAGCCAATGGGGAGACGTGTCTAGGATGGGCATGGATGAGAGGAAGAGTTGCTCCGGGTTGGATGGCAGGCGGAACATGTGGTGGGGAGATGCCCAATCACAGGCCGTTCTTGTGCCCGGGAACTGACTCAGCTGATAGATTTATTATTGGAGTTCTGAGGCAAGCGTTGTTAAAGTAAGTGTACATGCTTTGTGGTGAATAAATGTGTTTAGCTGTGTACACTGTTTCTGTGCCTCTTCAAATAGAATCTATTCCTTGGGGACCTTTTTTTTTCTTCTTGTTCCCAACATTGCCACAAAATATGGAAGGGTATGGTCAGAATAATGTTGTGTATATGCTGTCTGTGTTACTCTCTATTAAAGCTGTCAGAGAAGCATTTTCTGTAGGATATGAGCTTTGATGCCATGATGCTTTGTGTTGGCTATTCAGGTTTATCTGGCTGGGAATGCCTGCTAGATTTAGCAGAGACCGCCTCAGTACAGTGAGCTGTAAATACATATAGTTTTTATCCCTGCCTTCCCCCTGTATTTCATGACACCAGAGTCACATGACAGACAGTCCAGAAAAATCATTGGCATTATACAGGGAGGTGGTGTAGAGCTGCTGCTGGGAGTTTGCATTCGACATGCAATGATCTGCACAGGCATAGTGAGTGAACCACATTGATAAAGCATTGCTACAGTTGTCCTTGAGTGTTCACGTTCAGAAGGATGTTTCCTGGACATATAGGACGGTGAACATAGAGTGGAAGAGGACTCCAGTGGGAACCTGTGAAGCTCTGATGAACTCCATGCACAAGAGGGTTAAGGTGCTGGAAAATAATGGTGGCCACACAAAATATTGACACTTTGGGCCCAATTTGAGGGATGTACTCACTTTTGTTGCCAACAGTTTGGACATTAATGGCTGTGTGTTGAGGCATTTTGAGGGGACAGCAAATTTATACTGTACACTCAATACTTTACATTGTAGCAAAGTGTAATTTTTTCAGTGTTGACACATGAAAAGGTATAATAAAATACTTACAAAAATGTGAGGGGTGTACTTATGTGAGATACTATATAGATGTGGTGTGTGGGTCAGCCATGGGGAATTAGAGGTGGCATGCTAAGGAAGCCACTGTCACTTACCCTCTGACGTTTTCTTTGGGTTAAGGATGGTCGTACCGCTGAAAAGGGATCTCTCCAGGGTGAGAGTGGTAAAGCGACCTGTTACAGGAGATTGGCTAGGAGACAGAAAAGAGTTAGGACTAGAAAGAGAAGAGAAACCATTAGAGAAAAAGAGGAAGGATTGTTGAGAGGACCTCTCAGAATTGACAGATATGTGTCGTCAGTCTAGAGAATGAAATGCGCCTGCCCGTGGAGGGATCTGGTGACCTATCCCACTGTGATGGATACCCATGACAATGGGGTAGGTGGAGGCACATGTGAGCCGTCTCAGACCGCGGTGTCCAATTAAAACAATTGAAAACATACAAAAACATTAGTATACAAAAACATGAAGAGTTGTGGGGTGTTAAAGCCCTGGGACCATGTTGGGGATGGCATCTCCCACTCCGCAACAAGTGGGGGAGATAGGGTCCCTGAGATGCTTAAATTGATATTCTGATGACAAGGACATCATATCAGTGGCATCCTGGCCGTTTGGATCCTAACTAGGGATAACCTCCCCCAGCTTCTGGGGCTATCCTAATCCCTTTTTGCTGTGAGTGCTGGGGGATCGTGGTTGATGTTCAACTCTATCAGTCTTTGCTGGGAGAAACTAGCTGCATCCAGGCGTTCACTCCAGAGTGGACCAATTCTGTATTCTGTCCATGTGGTATCCTTCCGTGCTTCAAATATCTTTACTGTTGCCAGCTGATTCCAGATCCACTATGATAGCCCTCAGAATACACAATGGGAAAAATGTACATCTTCTCTTTTCCAACCCAAATGCAGAGTTTGATACCAGAGTGACCTTTTAGTACTTTCAAGAACTGTCAAATTGGTGGTGGTGTGTGTGTGTGTGGGAAGGGGATGATAAATCTAACAGCATGCAAATATTAACCTTCAGAGAAGTCAACATTTACTTAGCATCTTTTTATAGATTGGGCAACAGTAAAATTACTGTACAGTGATTGAAGGGGGGCTTTTTCTCTGTCTATAGAGTCACTTTGCGTTGGATGATTCCACTTTAGATTTGCTTTAAAAATACACACTCTATTTAAACTAGCAGCTTAAAAATAGATTGTGAGCGCATGTGGGAGAGCTCCTACATGGAAGCCTAGCTCCGGAGCTCCACACCACCTCGGTCCAGCAGAGTTTACTGTGCCCAAGCATTGCCTCCGGGACCGCCAGAAATGGGACATCAGCACCCTCCAAGCCCCACTCCCCACCTGCAGACGTCAGAGGCAGGAGTGCGGAGGGACCTCAGACCGCAATTTGCCAGTCAGACATAGGACGGGTGTACCAAAATGGCTGCCACGGCTGACCATTCACAGACAACCAGCACTGAATTATCAACTGAAGCGAGACATATCATTTCTCCAGCAACCCTCACTTACACCCCCATCTCATAGGTAAAAAGTCAGCAGTTCCCTGCACCCTCTCCAGGGTCCACAGAATCCTTACTGGGTCACACTATGGAGGATTACAACTCCCCAGCAGGGCCTTCCTTAGCCTGTCTCCCTGAGGCCTACTCTCCAGGTTTTGCCAGGCACAGATGCAGCATTACAAACTTCTCATTTACTGCACAAAATGTCCGAATTACTGGACAGGGGACTGACCAATACTGCAGCAAAAATTACAGGGGACAATAAATCCGACTTTCAAAATTTGGGTGCCAGAATGGATGCTATAGAGCAGAAATTGTACATCACGGTCTCAAAGACCAATCAGAACTCCAACCACATTCAAGTTTTACAGGATCAGCTTGATACAGCTCTCTCCATAATAGATGACCTCAAGAATAGGTCCAGAAGATAAAATTTCAAGGTCAGGGATCTGCCCGAAAAAATCACGGACATCCCAACAGCAATCCAGGACCTCATGAAGAACCTGATTCTGGGCATCCCCCAACACTGTCTTGAATTGGAAAGAACTCACAGAGCTCTTGGGCCCCACAGGAAATGAAGGATCCCCTAGGGATGTCATAGTCAAGCCCTACTTTTACGCCACAAAAGAGGAAGTCATGTGACAATCTTGAGCCAAATATCAGGTGATGTGTCAGGGTCACCAAATCCAAATATTTGCAAACCTTTCTCCCTCAACTATTCAAAGAAGAAGATCCCTCAAACCCTTCCTGAATGTTCTTTCCCACAAATAAATCAAATACTGGTGGGGATTCCTGTTTGCTGTTAAATTCACCTTTAGGGGCAAAACATACGCCTTCAAAGACTTCCCTGAAGGAGAAAGAACCCTTCTCAACCTTAAACTGATCACACAAGAGATGGCGAATGGATTTCACTAACTCATTGACTGGACCTGCCAAATGTCCTCTCCCTTCCAGCCCAGTTGCCCCTGTCTGGAACAAGGCCAAGAGCAAGAAAACCACTGATACTAGGCCTCTTTAAACAAGGGGTATAGGGCCTCATAGCCTTACCTGCTACCACTTTTATACAACCCTTTTAACCCTCAATTCTATTTGGGGATCAACCTGTTCTTGGAGCTTTAGCTCCTAACCTCTCTGAAATTCATACTCCTAACTTTTGCATTGGACATTCTAACTTTGGACCTACAGTATCTCACAAAAGTGAGTACACCCCTCACATTTTTGTAAATATTTTATTATATCTTTTCATGTGACAGCAATGCAGAAAATACACTGTGCTACAATGTAAAGCAGTGAGTGTACAGATTGTATCACCGTGTAAATTTGCTGTCCCCTCAAAATAACTCAACACAGCCATTAATGTCTAAACCGTTGGTAACAAAAGTGAGTACACCCCTAAGTGAAAGCATCCAAATTGGGCCCAAAGTGTCAATATTTTGTGTGGCCACCATTATTTTCCAGCAGAGCCTTAACCCTCTTGGGCATAGAGTTCACCAGAGCTTCACAGGTTGCCACTGGAGTCCTCTTCCACTCCTCCATGATGACATCACGGAGCTGGTGGATGTTAGAGACCTTGTGCTTCTCCACCTTCCATTTGAGGATCCCCTACAGATGCTCAATTGGGTTTAGGTCTGGAGACATGCTTGGCCAGTCCAGTACCTTTACTCTCAGCTTCTTTAGAAAGGCGGTGGTCATCTTGGAGGTGTATACACCAAATCCTCACCAGTGGTAAATATTGCGCTTACTCGAAAATAATAAGCCGCTAACACCGCAACAAGAATAATTGCCCAACAAATCAATATAAACCAAAAACGTGTAGCGCTAAATGGAAGAGGCACCTTCAAACTGATGAGGTGAAGAGCCAATGCCCTACATACAATGTGACCAGAACACAGATAAATGTCTCACATTAGAAAACTTGAATAAATACAAATATGATTTAAATAAAAAAGTCCGTGAGTTAGAAACTGAATAGGTCACCACTTAGAAGTGATGTGTAAAGCACCTCTAGGGCTTAATGTAGAGATAGATGTCAATGCTTTCCTAGACGAATCATAAGGTACACAGTTTATGTCTTTATAATTTACGATTTGCTGTCACATCTGTATGGTCTTATTTTTGAGTATGTATTGGATAGGAATTATAGATGTTATAGATGTGAATCATGTAGACTCATGTGAATCCAGTTCATTGAATTCCTTTCATTGAGTATGATGTATGGGTTTACACACATGCACCTTTTTGCATCTTCTTACTCATATAAATTTTATATACGGCCCGGTCTGACCAGGTTGTCTACACGATTTTTTGAACGGGATGTATAGAGTATACATTTGCATATATGGAGACACATATGGGCTGATTATGATTTTGCATAACCATTTGGACTTAACAGTGGTAGTGGCCTTACATGTATTGTTACTCCTTCAAATCTAACAACAAAGGCTGTGCCCATGGGTAATCAACCATCATAAGAACACGGGTTTTTCTCATTAATAATTATGTTGGTATATTCCTAAATGGAATCAGGTGGCCCCTCAATATTGAACGCCTCTACTGTACAATCTCAGCCCACGGGGGTCCATTCCCGGGGTTGTGGCACCCAGAGAGGTGGAATCAAACATGATGGGGTATCTCATGTATCCCAACCACGAATACAACATTATAGCCCTCAAACTTCCCACAGGGGTAGAAACAATTTCAGAGGGAAAAGGGGGGGTAGGGGTAATTCTCACAACAGGATACACCATCCAGATACCCACTCTCAATATGTTCCATACTATCCCTCTCCTAGAGAATATAGAAAAGGTCCAGATTTTCAGCACAGAGAGGAATCCTATCATCGTTATTCCTCTCCTATACGCACCTATAATAGGTATTCACCCCTTAGGGAGGTCTACAGTCCTGAACGTAGAAGAGAGGATTATGATCAAACTCCGTATATACATAATCCTTACACACATGGGAACCAGGTTTTTCGCGAGGCTCCATACTCGAGAAAACGAGACCCAGACCAAAGAGAGGGTGTAGAGGGGGGAGGAGATTACAAAGAAGAAAAAAGACAAAGACTATAAGAGGCCAAGGTGTCTACAATTTAAGCTCACAAACCCTCACGGAAGCAGAACTATCTATATTAGACAAGGGTCTCAAATATGCCCCCCCCAAAAAACTTGATAAGTTCCACACGTTCATGGATGTTCACAAATACATCCGTAAGGTTAATATACAGAGGTATTTGGTATCTAATCCGGTTCGTACTGACTACCCGGCAGCCACGTCAGGAACCGTTCATTCTGGTTTATCCAATCCCTCTCTTTTCTCCCCCCCAGTCCCCACAGCGCCTGCTGTAAAAATCTTTAGGGACCTCGTCTTACGTGATTTAGCCAGATTACCAATTAAACGTACCTACCATCCTCCATTGTTAAAAGGAGGTTTGGAGTCTTTATGCGCACGTAAAGATTTAGTGGTCCGCCCAGCGGACAAAGGAGGGGGAATAGTGATTTTGGATAAAAGCCAATACGAAACAGAAATGCATCGCATTCTGAACGAACCGGGTGCCTATCAAATATTACCTAATAATCCCACGCATAAATATAAACAAAAACTTCATCAGCTTGTTTCAAAGGGCTATGAATTGAATATCTTGAACAAAAGAGAAAGAGACTTTTTGATTCCTACAGTACCTCGAATCCCCACTATATACTATCTGCTGAAAGTCCACAAAGATCCAGTTTGCCCCCCTGGTAGGCCAATTGTAAGTGGTATTAATTCCATTACAGCCAGAGTAGGCAAATATATAGATTTTTTCCTACAACCTCTAGTGAAGAAAACACCTTCATATCTGAAAGACACCAGTTCCACAATTAGACTCCTTGAAAACATCACTGTACAGGATGGCTACATCATGGCCACTGCTGACGTGGCATCATTGTACACGTGCATACCACACGATAAGGGCATTGACGCTGTTAAGCACTTTTTGGCCCAGGAACACTCTTTGGCGTCTTTTCAGTGTGACTATCTTGTGGAGCTACTAGAGTTCGCGGCTAAACACAATTACTTTTGGTTTAACCACAATTTTTATCTCCAACAACGCGGAGTGGCTATGGGGGCGAAGTTCGCACCTAGTCTCGCGAACCTATTCATGGCCAAGTGGGAGGAGGATGTCGTCTATGTCCATGAAACCAGTTCTCTGGTTTTGTGGACCAGGTACATAGACGACATCCTTCTCCTATGGAACGGCACCATGGAGACACTCGAGGAGTTCTTCGTGAATTTGAACGCTAACGATAGAGGTATATCTTTGTCTTATGAAGCCAGTGAAACGAAAATCCACTTTTTAGATTTACAGATAGAGATAGTAAATAAGGAATTTAGATTCAGCACATATTTCAAACCCACAGACTGCAACGGGTTCATTCCTGTAGATAGTTGTCATCATGTCTCATGGCTTAATGTGGTCCCTCGGAGCCAGTTTTTGAGACTCCGACGGAATTGCACCGAAACAGAGGTATTCCTTGAACAGGCCAAGATTTTAAAATCTAGGTTCATGGACAAGTGTTACAATACTGATGGCCTAGATCAAGAAATTCAAAGAGCTATCAACACAGATAGGAAATCCCTACTGGAAGTTAAACCTATGAGAGAACCTGACGGGAAATTTAGGTGGGCCATGCTGACGGCTTTTTCAACACAGCACAGACAAATCAAAAATATCATGAGGAAACACTGGGGCGTCCTCAAGCAAGACAACATTCTGGGTCCACTTATCCCAGAAGAAGCCAATGTCATCTTTAGGGGTGCACCATCATTAAAAGGTCGGATAGCCCCTAACATCATAAATCCCCCCACCCGCCCATCTTTCTTTCATGACTGGACTGGTTTTTTTCCTTGCAGGAAATGCGTGGTATGCCAGCATAATGCTGTTAGAACACGTAAAGTGACAGAGTTCGCTTCCACGGTGACGGGAAAGAGATACACTATAAAACCATTCTGCACATGCGGCACGAAATTTGTAGTGTATCTCATTACCTGCCCCTGCCATAAACAATATATAGGCCGCACTACCAGGACATTCTCGATTAGGGTGGGGGAACACATCGCCCTAATTAAAAGTAGAGACCCCAAACATAGGGTCCGGAGACATTACAAAGAATTCCATGGTGGTAATCCAGATGGATCACAGTTTGTCATTATTGACAAATATACACCACCGTGGAGAGGGGGTGCGAAAACAAGGGGGGTATCCCGCCTGGAAATGTTTTGGGCATATGAGTTACAGACTTTTGCCCCTCTAGGGCTTAATGTAGAGATAGATGTCAATGCTTTCCTAGACGAATCATAAGGTACACAGTTTATGTCTTTATAATTTACGATTTGCTGTCACATCTGTATGGTCTTATTTTTGAGTATGTATTGGATAGGAATTATAGATGTTATAGATGTGAATCATGTAGACTCATGTGAATCCAGTTCATTGAATTCCTTTCATTGAGTATGATGTATGGGTTTACACACATGCACCTTTTTGCATCTTCTTACTCATATAAATTTTATATACGGCCCGGTCTGACCAGGTTGTCTACACGATTTTTTGAACGGGATGTATAGAGTATACATTTGCATATATGGAGACACATATGGGTTGATTAAGATTTTGCATAACCATTTGGACTTAACAGTGGTAGTGGCCTTACATGTATTGTTACTCCTTCAAATCTAACAACAAAGGCTGTGCCCATGGGTAATCAACCATCATAAGAACACGGGTTTTTCTCATTAATAATTATGTTGGTATATTCCTAAATGTGCCAAGTTGCCCTTACTGGTGGCACGATATGGGGTGAAACGCACGCTTCCGGTTTTTCCATTTGAAACTGGAACGCAAGCCATCCCATATTGAGGCTATCTCCAACTTGCTGTCACACCGAGAGCTTCCGGCCAACTACTGTTGGAACGCAAGCTATGAGATCCATATTAGTACATTTCCGCTCTCGCGTCGTGACGTCACAGCGTCATATCGCGAGATTTGCCGGGTTTCGTCTCCACACACAGTGGGAGACAAACCAACGCCTTAAAAACCACATACACAAGTGGTTACTTTATTTAAGATCGCTTTCAACACATCATATAAATGGAAACTAACATGTAAATGGAAACTAACATTAGATATATGGGGAACACTTGGCCGCAAATTTGGGAGGTGGAACGCACAGCACACCCACTAAATGGAGGCGTGGAACGCACGCGGGTCCGCCATCTTGGGTAACCCGGAAGTGCCAATTCACAGAATTGAACGGGCTGGAGTCACATCAAGAGGATTACAGTACCTATATTAGGGAGTCAGGCTGCAGTGGAGGGTACCCCAGGATGAAGTCTACTCAGACAAAACGCGTCGGGAGGACTCTACTGCCGCCCCTTTTTTATGTACAAGCGCTTTTTTATCATCCACAACATGTAAGTGTATTTCTTCTTTTTTAATAAAATACGGTTTCTACGGTATCACACTATGTGGCCCTTTTTTTACACTTTATGAGCCATATGCGGGGAGATCCATTGTTATATTTGGAGAAGATACGCCTTCAGGAACCCCCTGTGATCCCTTCAGGCTGTCAAGGTCTTCCCACTATTGCTAGTGAGCAATAAAAGCCAGTTTGACCCTCACAGTATACACTGTTTTGGGTTCAAACCCTCTGGTAAGCCTCCATCTTTACCATCTGAGTGAATTGCACGTTTGTGAAGACACTGTGGTGTGATGTTTTAGAGCTGGTCCATTCATGCACTATCCAACATAGATATGTGGGACTTTTAAGGACTAGCTGTACATCATCATTTCTTAGACTTTATGGCTTATGCCGGTGAAGGTGCTTTACACATCACTTCTAAGTGGTGACCTATTCAGTTTCTAACTCATGGACTTTTTTATTTAAATCATATTTGTATTCATTCAAGTTTTCTAATGTGAGACATTTATCTGTGTTCTGGTCACATTGTATGTAGGGCATTGGCTCTTCACCTCATCAGTTTGAAGGTGCCTCTTCCATTTAGCGCTACACATTTTTGGTTTACATCTTGGAGGTGTGTTTGGGGTTGTTATCATGTTGGAATACTACTCTGCGGCCCAGTCTCCAAAGGGAAGGGATCATACTCTGCTTCAGTATGTCACAGTACATGTTGGCATTTATGGTTCCCTCAATGAACTGTAGCTCCCCAGTGCCAGCAGCACTCATGCAACCCCAGACCATGACACTCCCACCACCATGCTTGACTGTAGACAAGACACACTTGTCTTTGCACTCCTCACCTGGATGCCATCACACACTCTTGACACAATCTGAACCAAATAAGTTTATCTTGGTCTCATCAGACCACAGGACATAGTTCCAGTAATCCATGTCCTTAGTCTGCTTGTCTTCAGCAAACTGTTTGCGGGCTTTCTTGTGTATCATCCTTAGGAGAGGCTTCCTTCTAGGATGACAGCCATGCAGACCAATTTGTTACAGTGTGCTGCGTATGGTCTGATCACTGACAGGCTGACCCCCCCACCCCTTCAACCTCTGCAGCAATGCTGGCAGCACTCATACGTCTATTTCCCAAAGACAACCTCTGTATATAACTCTGAGCATGTGCACTCGACTTCTTTGGTTGACCATGGATAGGCCTGTTCTGAGTGGAACCTGTCCTGTTAAACTGCTGTATGGTCTTATATAGCTTAGGCCATCTTTATGTAGAACAATAATTCTTTTTTTTCAAGTCCTCAGAGAGTTCTTTGCCATGAGGTGCCATGTTGAACTTCCCAGTGACCAGTATGAGAGAGTGAGAACGATTACACCTAATGTAACACAGCTGTTCCCCATTCACACCTGAGACCTTGTAACACTAATGAGTCACATGACATCGGGGAGAGAAAATGGCTAATTGGGCCCAATTTGGACATTTTCACTTAGGGGTGTACTCACTTTTGTTGCCAGCGGTTTAGACATTAATGGCTGTGTGTTGAGTTATTTTGAGGGGACAGCAAATTTACACTGTTATCCATGCTGTACACTCACTACTTTACATTGTAGCAAAGTGTGATTTCTTCAGTGTTGTCACATGAGAAGATGTACTAAAATATTTTCAAAATTGTGAGGGGCGCACTCACTTTTGTGAGATACTGTATGTGGAGGCTCGTGATTGTAAACTGCCAGGAGAGAGTCATCTCAGATGCCTACTACCCCATAACATGATAACATTTGAAAAAAAAAGAAAAAAATACACAAAATAAACGTTGTTTTCATAAAGCTATCTTTATTTTTTCATTAAAAGCATTAAACCTTAAACTGAATCACATTTTTAAGTTTGGCTATGATGGAGAAAGAATTATTGTTTAGGATAAATTTATCACCATACTTGGAAATACTTGTCAGTTTTGTCAGCATAAATTTTGCTGTAAATAAACAATATTTCTTTGTATCTGTGAAATCTGTAAAATTCTAGAAAAAAAGATTTATTTTCAATGCAGTCCATTCTGTATTATGACCCAAAGAAGCTGCAGCATAACAAAACTATATTGCTTGATACTGAATGAAAGTGATATGTGAAGTATTGTGGCAGTCCAATCCTTTGTTCATTCACTTGTAAAATGGCTTCAAAATAAATTATTATGTTCAACAAGGTTTGCTAAAGTGTCTTAGCTGCTGTGCTCTCTGCACATTAAAATCTTTTAATACAAGTGGGTAGAATAAATTTACCAACAGACCATATTATGCATCCCTCTCAGATGAATACATAAAAACAATGAACATATTTTATCAGTCTGAAAAAGAAATGATGAACAAAGTCCAACATTCTCTTGTGTATCTAATCAGACAGACCATTTCTTGGTAGAGAGGATTCTGCCCATTAGAGATTATTTCCTAGGTCTAAAACTATAACACTCAAGAATAAAAAGCAATGTTGCCAGGTTCATCTGAGTATTTAAATTCCATAACAAAACCAGAGATTCTGCAGAAAAGTATTCAGGCACACTTGGCCTGACTTCCTAGTCCTTATCAATAATTCATATCCTTTGAGAATCCCTGCCAAAGCTGTGTCTTTAACATAAAATGTACAGCTCAATTGATTTACAAAAATACTTAGTGAGCATCAAGAAACATTACTATGGATTTTGTTGCATTTTGTAAAATTTATAGAAAGTGGATAATTTATAAGGTGGTATTTGAAATGCAAAAAACTGTAATTTTGAAAAGTCCTTGTGCTGAGTCAAGCACTCCAGAAATCAAAATTAATTATGCAAAGAACAGAATCTTATCTTTAACCCTTCAATATGCATATGCCATGCTTTTTAAGTACATTCTCAAACATCATTAGCATTATCAGGGACACAAACCTAGCTAATTCTGTGGAGCCAGAACAGGAGCCAGTAAAACATGAGTTTTAAGTGGTGCAAGAGACTTCATTCAATTCTGAAATGTCTGATGGAATATTTTGAATAAAGGTATATAAGGTATAGCTGTAAAAATGCAAATTGAAAATGTTTAGCTTCATCTATATGGCAGTATCCGCAGAAACGTCAGCCTTATAAAGGGTGTGATTGGGGTGAAGGCATAATCTTGCACAAGAAGGTTAGGAACCAGTATACATTAAAAAAGCAATGAATGAATGTTAAACTTTTTTAGGATTAAGGGGCATGATATCATGACTTTTTCAAAATGAAAGCTCAAAGAATTTACAGTATAGTGATACAAATAAAAAAAACTTGTGACCAATAAGCAAAGTGACATGACAGTTACTTTTTGTCTGTTTTTGGATAGAATAGGCAATAATGTCATAGGTATGAGACTTGCACATGACGTTTGACTAGAAACCCTAGAGTTTTACAGGGGTTCCTTGTGGAAAAAAATGATTGCTTGAGCCAAGCCTTCTCATTGGCAGTTTTTTTGCAAAACCTTTTAGCTAATATGGGCATAGTTTGATGTATTTACTACAGAAAAATCAGTTGCACACTGAAAAACTTTAGCATTGTAATAAGAAACAAAGAAAAAAAATCCTTACATAGTGTGGTCTCATTTGCTGCAAAAAAAAAAAAATCCAATTAGATACTCCCTGGATCAACAATCTAAAGTCATATTTCTCATAAATATTATTAGCCAGTTATATTTTGCACATCTGGAAATGCTCCCTGCCTTTTTTGAAACCCCCATTTCACTTATTGGTGTATAACACCATTTCAAACATTTTATGAAATGTTACGTGAAAGGTGTTATTTATATCACGATGTGCCCATGTGGGGCATATTATATAGGTAAAACTAAATGGGAATTTTGGAGGTGCATATATGATTAAACACACTGCCTAGATAGGGAATATAAATTCACCCACTGGTAAACATATGGCTAGAGACCACAATTACATTATGCCTAAATTAAATGTTTTTGCTTTTAAGAGGGTTCGCCCTGAGCAGAAATCTACAATCTCAAAGCAACATGTCCCCCAGGGTCAAATGAAATGGTTAGTTAATGACCCTTTCTTGATTATCCACTAGATTATGTTTTGTTATTTTGCAGCGTACTTTTGTTTTTGTTTAATTACCTCTTTTAATAATTATTTGATTTTGTATGCATATCACCTTTATATAAATTCTTGTAAATACATTTCTTAGTTTTATTGCAATAGACTGAATTCGCTCTCATGTTCAGAGAGGTAATTTCAATAAACAGCTTTTACAAGTAGAGTCAGTGGATTTATTATTTGACAGGATTAGCTAAGGCATTTTCCCCTTGTAACATGGATCCAAAAAGGTGGCATACCAGTAATAGTCTCTTGAACCCTGGGGTTCTTTCATAAGCACTGAAGCATAAATGAGCCCATCTGAAACAAATTTCTTTGGTGTCACTGATGACAATGGGTTCCTCAACCATCTCATCCCACCCATGTACAATTCCTGGTGTTTGGGAAGGGAGAAACATACTCTTGAAAGTCGGCTCCTTGATCTCTTCTTCCTCACCGCAAGAACCTGCATCCTCATCCTTGTGCTCCTCCCTGGACTGGTGCTACCTCACTGAGAATCTGCCAGGATTAAGCATGTTGTGAGACAGCAGTAAGCCCCTCTATTCCTCCTGCAGCTATGTCACCCATGGCATTAGGAACGTTTTGGCTAATGCAATTTTCCCCCTCAGGAAGCTCGGGCTGAACGCAGAGAAGAGCAAAGGTTCTGCAGTCTGTTGAATAGGGCTTCGTAATTGAAGCAGAAGATATTACTGGAAGGAATTGTTATTTGTATTCCAAAGCAAGAGAAAGTAGAGGTTGAGGCCCAGGGAAAAGGAGACGAATGTGAGAGACTTTTTTATGGATTAGTCCAGACCTATTCCAACCATGGAAGACTTAGTGCAGTTGACTTTATAGAGGGTTAGTCGACCGAATAACCTTAGGAGGTCATGTAATGCAGGGGGGATTTGTCATGGTAACAATAACATCATCTGCATACAGTCCAATTTTGTGTGCAATGTCTCTGACTTATATGCTAGAGATTTGGGCACGTGTTCTAATGGCTTCAGCGAGAGGTTCCATTATGAGGGAAAATATTAGTGGGGATAGGGGGCAGCCCTAAC
Source organism: Aquarana catesbeiana (assembly GCF_042186555.1). NCBI lineage: Eukaryota > Metazoa > Chordata > Amphibia > Anura > Ranidae > Aquarana > Aquarana catesbeiana. The sequence goes on from NC_133324.1 coordinate 413,771,598, forward strand.
GAGTGCTGCTGGTGATCAAGAACAAATTGGATGTTATGCCTTATGTTCAGACTTTAGCTGTGGGAGAGGAGCATAGCGCTAAGAGAGAATGTACAATTTGGAGTACTGTTCTGAGGTAGGACTGGTGTTATGCCCACTGTATGGGGTTGGTTAACCTCCTAGTTTAATCAGAGGCCTGCCAGCATGGAACAAAGCCCACTTGGTCTTTATGTACCAGATTGTGTATAAACAAGGATATGCGGATGGCTAGGATTTTTACATAAATTTGGAGGTCTGAATTCAGGAGCAAAATAGGGCAGTAGTTGGCTGGGTCATCATGAGGTTTACCAGGTTTCGGTATGGTGATGATAAGTGCCTCAAGTGACTCTTTAGGTATGCCACCAATGCATATGATGCGATTAAAAGAGTTGGTTAGATGGGGGGCCAAGAGGTCTGTAAATGTTTTAAAATATTCAGTACAGTATCTATCTGGCCCAGGAGCTTTGTGAAGAGGCAATGAATGTATAGCTTTTAAAATTTCAGCCTCAGAGAGTGGCGTGTTAAGCTCTTCTAATTGGTCTGGAGTAAGGAAGGGTAAATGTAGGGAATCAAGGAATTATGATATTTGAGTGGGTTTTGGGTTAAGCGCTGAAGGAGAGACTTTTAAATTATACAAGGATGCATAGTATTCACTAAAGCAGTTTGCTATGTCTTTAGGGTTGTCAACGCTCTGCCCTTTAGATGTCCGCATGAAAGGGATTTTAGATGTAGCTGCTTTTGGTCTGACTTGTTTAGCTAAAAGGGAACCAGGTTTGTTCCCAATGGCATACCAGTTTGATTTAAGCATTTAATATGATAGCCAAATGAAGCTTGTAGGAAAGAATGTATTTCTTCCCTGAGTTTACGCAGGTGAGTTGTGTCTGTGTTGTTGGGGGATAATTTTTTGGACTGCTTTAGTTTTTGAATTTGGTTTATGAATGTGTTTACTGTTTCGGTTCATGCACGCTTTTCCCTGGCCCCAAGCTTGATGAAAACTCCTCTTATATATGATTTATGTGCATTCCACTGTAGCGAGTCATCTGTTACAGAACCAACATTGCAGTTAAAGTAAGATTTTACTTCTAGTTTAATCTCTTCCTGACACTTGGGTTGGGAAAGGATGTATGCGTTCATGCGCCAAGAAGTGTATTTTTCCCGGTTTCTACCAAGTGCAAGGATGAAGGTTATTGGCACGTGGTCAGGTGATTAGGCCTATGTTAACCTGAGAAATGGATTGCAGAGTGGTTTTGTGTATCAGAAAGAGAGCAATCCGAGAGTATGATTTTTGGGTGTTGCCGAATAAAATGTGTAATCTCTCTCCGCTCCATGCAGGCATCGCCAGGGGTCGAATAAGTCTTCCATAATGATAAGAGAGGAGAGAGCTGTGGGCCTATTCTTACAGTGCCCAGAGGAATCAATTGTTTGATCCACTACATCTTTAAAATCCCCACATAGGATTATACGTTCTTTTGGGTAATGGGACGACTTGCTAGTACTTGGTTTAAAAATTTTTTTTGATGAGTATTGGGTGCTTAACTATTAAAGCAGAGTTCAACCCAAAAGTGGAACTTCAGCTCATTTGTCTCCTCCCCCCCTCCAGTGCCTCATTTGGTACCTTTTGGGGGGGGGGTGGATACCTGTTTTTGACAGGTACCCTGTCCCCATTTCTGGGAGACCAGGCCACAGCAAATTACATCAGTAGCTCAGCTCCCTCCTCCTCCCTCCTCCTTCCCCCACCACCAGGCCAGTAGGAGAGTGCAGCGGTGCCTCGCACATGCATAGTAGGGACCAATAAGCCATAATGCTTCACTGCCGAGTTCCCTTACCGGCAATGGCAGAAACATCAGTGGCAGTGCCGACATCACTGGACTCCAGGACAGGTAAGTGTCCTATTATTAAAAGTCAGCAGCTACAGTATGTGTAGCTGCTGGATTTTAAATTTTTCAGGGGTGGGCGCACCTCCACTTAAACTAACACAAATGGTGTATTGTCAAAGATACCAATAGGTGGTGCTGTGACATTGTCTTAGGAGAGGCGCGGAAGTGCAGAGAGACACTAAGATAGTGTGGTGTATGGAGTGTGGGAGCAAGCTGCAGGAGACTGGTACTGTGACCCCCCCATTGAGTCCGAGAGAGGCGACGGGAGACCCAGGGACCAGAAGAGGCACCAGGCATGGAACCATTGAGACTGGGGACAGTGACACGCCACTGAGACTGAAAGAGGAGGCGGGCACAAAACCAGGCATGTGACAGGCGGACTGGAGGAGATAGGCTGACCAGAAGAGGTGGCAGGTAAGTGTATCTGCAGACTGGAGGGGGAGTGTGACAGGCAGAACAGTGAAGCGGCAGGAGCAGAGAGAGGCAGGCTGACCGGGAGAGGCTGAATGTGCTGACAAGCCCTGCAGGAGACAGTTAACAGGGGTGGCTGAGCAGAAGGAGCAGAACGGCATAACAAACAGAAAAGGCGGACTGACTGTGACAGGCTTACTGTGTGTAGTAGGGACGCGGACTAAGGAGGGTGAACTGTGAGTAAAAGTGTACTGCAAGTAACTATGTGTATCTGAGTACTGCTGAGTAACTGCAAGTAGCTGAGTAATTGTGAGTAACTGAGCACTGCTGAGTAATTGTGAGTGACCGAGTACTGCTGAGTGACTTGAGTAACTAAATACTGCTGAGTGACTGTGAGTAACTGAGTACTGCTGAGTAACTGTTGGTAACTGAGTACTGCTGAGTAACTGTGAGTGGCTGAGTACTGCTGAGTGGCTGAGTACTGCTGAGTGACTGACTATTGCTTAGTAACTGTGTACTGCTGAGTAACTGGTGAGTATTGTAAGAAACAGTGTAGCGGTGTGAGCGGTGTGAGTACCATGAGTAACAGTGTACTAATAAATAAATAGGGTCAGGAATCAAGTTTAGCAGTTAATCGGAGAGAGTAAAATTCCTAATCCTCTTGGAGTATCCCCATTAAGTTAGTGGGTGCAACTGTGTCAGGAAAGGTTTCACCTGCTGATGGCGCTGTTGGTTCTTTGGATCGCAGAACCGGTGTCCTCCAGCGGGTGTCTCCTAGCAGTCTGGAGCTGTCAAAGGTTTCACCTGCTGGTGGCACTGTTAGATCTTTGGGCCGCAGTACTGGTGTCCACCAGCGGGTGTCTCCTGGCAGTGTGGAGCTGGCATTATCTCCTGCGATCAGGCATCACCTGAGGCTAATTGCAGGAGATGTGTACTTATATCCGGCAAGCACTCACACACTGGCCCTGGTATTGTCCTTAAGCCCTGGCCCCTGACCTGTAATCCTCTGAACCTGAACCTGTTCCTGTCCCTCCTGTGATCCTATTATCCTATACCCCTGCCCTGCAGCCTGATCCCATCCACCTTCTCTCTGTCCTGTCTTGCTCCTTGCCCCCATCTGTTTGATCTCCCGTGTATGACCCTGGCCTGGCTATGGCTAGAGAGGTAGTGGGAGATTAGGGAAATTAACAAGTGGCTGAGGAGCTGGTGTAGAAAAGAGGGGTTTGGGATCCTGGAGAACTAGCCTAACTGTTCAACAAGAGATAACACAGTACTAGACCTACAGATTACTAACAATACAGACCTGATTGCGGATGTGGAAATACAGGGCAACTTAGGAAACAATGACCACAGGTCAATTAGATTCAGTATAAGTCACAGAAATAAGAAGCACAAGGCTAATACAAGTGCATTGAATTTCAAAAGAGCCAACTTCCCTAAACTGTGCTCTTTGATACACAATATTAAATGGAATAAAACCCTAGGAACAAAGAATACAGAGGAAAAATGGGAATGCTTTAAGAGCATACTAAATAAAGGTGTTGGCCAGAGCATTCCAACGGGAAATATGTTTAAAAGACCTAAAATTAATCCTCGGTGGCTAAACTCTAAAAAAAAATATAGAAAACAACTTTAAAAAATACAAGGCTAAGGGGTCATTGTCAGCATTCCAACAATACAAAGAATGCAATAAGAAATGTAAGAGAGCAATCAGGGCAGCTAAAATAGACCACAAAAGGCACATACTGGAGTAGAGTAAAAAAAAAAAAAAAATTTCATCATAAAGGATGATGAAGGGGATTTGGTTACAAAAGACAAAGAGAAGGCAAAAGTTTCAAATGCATTATTCTCCTCAGTTTTCAAAAAAGAAACGGGGGGATATAGTAACCAAGACTGTAATGTTAATAAAACATCACAGAATTCACCCTTATGGCTAACAGAAGACAGTATTAGAAATAGACTTGAAAAACTTAAGATAAATAAGTCACCAGGACCAGATGGCTTTCACCCGAGGGTCCTTAAGGAACTCAGTCAGGTTATAGCTAGACCATTGTTCCTAATTTTTATGGACAGTTTACTGACTGGAATGGTGCCAGCTGATTGGAGAAAAGCCAACATGGTACCAATACTTAAAAAAGGTCCAAGATATATCCGTGAAAACTACAGACCAGTCAGCCTTACATCGATAGTATGTAAGCTAATGGAGGGGATGATAAGGGACTATATCCAAGATTTTAGTAATGAAAATGGTATCACTAGTGGTAATCAGCATGGATTCATGAAGAATCCTTCTTGCCAGACCAATCTATTAACATTCTATGAAGAAGTGAGCTGCCATTTAGATAAAGGAAGGTCTGTGGATGTGGTGTATCTGGATTTTGCAAAGGCATTTGATACAGTTCCTCACAAACGTTTACTTTACAAACTGAGGTCTGTCAGCATGGACCATAGGTTAAGCACTTGGATTGAAAACTGCCTACAGTGGCGTGTCCAAAGGGTGGTGATAAATAGCGAGTACTCTGAATGGTCCGGAGTGGTAAGTGGGGTCCCCCAAGGATCTGTCCTGGGATCTATTCTGTTTAATTTATTCATAAATGATATAGAGGAAGGGGGAAAACAGCTGAATAGGGATGAGCCGAACACCCCCCTGTTCGGTTCGCACCAGAACATGCGAACAGGAAAAAAGTTTGTTCAAACGCGCAAACACCGTTAAAGTCTATGGGACACGAACATGAATAATCAAAAGTGCTAATTTTAAAGGCTTATATGCAAGTTATTGTCATAAAAAGTGTTTGGGGGACCTGGGTCCTGCCCCAGGGGACATGGATCAATGCAAAAAAAAGTTTAAAAAACGGACGTTTTTTTCAGGAGCAGTGATTTTAATAATGCTTAAAGTCAAACAATAAAAGTGTAATATCCCTTTAAATTTCGTAGCTGGGGGGTGTCTATAGTATGCCTGTAAAGGGGCGCATGTTTCCCGTGTTTAGAACAGTCTGACAGCAAAATTACATTTCGAAGGAAAAAACCAATTTAAAACTACTCGCGGCTATTGCATTGCCGACAATACACATAGAAGTTCATTGATAAAAACGGCATGGGAATTCCCCACAGGGGAACCCCGAACCAAAATTTAAAAAAAAAAATGATGTGGGGGGTCCCCCTAAATTCCATACCAGGCCCTTCAGGTCTGGTATGGATATTAAGGGGAACCCCGGCCAAAATTTAAAAAAAAAATGATGTGGGGTTCCCCCTAAATTCCATACCACCCGGTGACCCCGCCCCCCTCTGACGCACGGTGACTTGACGGGACTTCCCTGTGACGTCACAGGGAATGCCACAGGGAAGTCCCGTCATGTCCCGTGCGTCAGAGGGGGGTGGGGTCACCGGGTGGCCCCGCCCCCCGTTATTTAAGAACCGTCAGACGAGGAGACGCCGTCACACAGCGGGAGCCTCCCTCCATGCCAGCATGGGTGCGGAGCAGCCCGGAGAAGAAAATGAAGAAGAGAAGAAGAGAAGAAGGAAGAAGAGAAGAGCGGGAGCCTCCCCCCATGCCATGGGTGCGGAGCGGCCCGAGGAGAAGAAGATAGAAGGTGCCGCGGAGGAGATGCTGGACGAGAATGCCGGAGGAAGAACCAGAAGAACCAGAAGAAGAAGAAGATGAAGGAAGATAGAAGAAAGAAGAAGCATTTAAATAAAGGAATTGCCAAAAACTGTCTCTTGTCATTTTTAACATTTTTGACAGTTTTTTAGTGAAATGGTAGAGGTAAGCACCCCCTTACCATTTCACACAGGGGGGGGCTGGGATATGGGGGTCCCCTTGTTAAAGGGGGCTTCCAAATTCCGATAAGCCCCCCACCCGCAGACCCCCACAACCACCGGCCAGGGTTGTGGGGATGAGGCCCTTGTCCTCATCAACATGGGGACAAGGTGTTTCGGGGGGCTACCCCAAAGCACCCTCCCAATGTTGAGGGCATGTGGCCTGGTACGGTTCAGGAGGGGTGGGCCACACTCTCGTCCCCCCTCTTTTCCTGCAGCCTGCCAGGTTGCGTGCTCGGATAAGGGTCTGGTATAGATTTTTGGGGGGACCCAACACCGTTTTTTTTTTTTTTTTGGCGCGGGGTTCCCCTTAAAATCCATACCAGACCTGAAGGGCCTGGTATGGAACTTTGGGGGAATCCCACGTCATTTTTTTTTTAATTTGGTTCGGGGTTCCCCTGTGGGGAATTCCCATGCCGTTTTTATCAATGAACTGTGTATTGTCGGCAATGCAATAGCCGCGAGTAGGTTTAAATGGGTTTTTTCCTTCGAAATGTCATTTTGCTGTCAAACTGTTCTAAACACGGGAAACATGCGCCCCTTTACAGGCATACTATAGACACCCCCAGCTACGAAATTTAAAGGAATATTACACTTTTATTGTTTGACTTTAAGCATTATTAAAATCACTGCTCCTGAAAAAACGGCCATTTTTAAAACTTTTTTTTGCATTGATCCATGTCCCCTGGGGCAGGACTCGGGTCCCCAAACACTTTTTATGACAATAACCTGCATATAAGCCTTTAAAATTAGCACTTTTGATTTCTCCCATAGACTTTTAAAGGGTGTTCTGCGGCATTCGAATTTGCCGCGAACACCCCAAATTGTTCGCTGTTCGGCGAACTTGCGAACAGCCAATGTTCCAGTCGAACATGAGTTCGACTCAAACTCAGAGCTCATCCCTACAGCTGAATATCAGTATTTGTGGACAATACAAAGATAAGCAGGGCAATAACTTCTGCACAGGATGTGGAAACCTTACAAGAAGACCTAAATAAAATAATGGGGTGGGCAACTACATGGCAAATGAGGTTTAATGTTGAAAAAAGTAATGCATTTGGGTGCTAAAAATATGAATGCAAGTTACCCGCTAGGGGGAACCTCTGAGGGAATCTAGGATGGAAAGAGACCTGGGGGTCCTAGTAGATGACCAGCTCAGCAATGGCATGCAATGCCAAGTTGCTGCAAGCAAAGCCAGCAGAATGTTGGCATGCATTAAAAAGAGCATTCACTCCAGAGATAAAACAATAATTTTCCCACTCCACAAGACTCTGGTCCAGCCGCATCTTGGGTATGCCATCCAGTTGTGGGTGCTAATCCTCAGGAAGGATGTGCTGGAACTGGAGAGAGTCCAGAGAAGGGCAACAAAGCTAATGAAGACACTAGAGGATCTCAGCTATGGGGAAAGACTACAAGCATTGGACTTATTCTCTCTGGAGAGGAGATGCTTAAGAGGGGATATGATAGTGATGTATAAATACCGTACTGGTGATCCTAGCATAGGGAAAAATGCTTCAGTGAAAGGGAATTCAAAAAGACATATTGCCACTCACTGAAATTGGAAGAGAATCGTTTTAACCTTAAACTGCGTAGAGGGTTCTTTACTGTCAGAGCAGTAAGGATGTGGAATTCTCTTCCACAAGCAGTGGTATCAGCAGGCAGCATCGATAGTTTCAAAAGACTATTAAATGAGCACCTTAACAATCACAAAATACAGGGATATACAATGTACTATTGACATAAAAACAAGCACACTCACACTCCACAGTTTGAACTGGATGGACTGGTGTCAACCTTACCAACTATGTAACTATATGTAACTATGCCATCCAAGAAAATATATCTTCCAGATGGACCGGCATCTAGGTGTTGAAGTTGGAACTTTTTTAGTTGCAATTTTAGTTGCACTTCTTTAGCTGCATGTGCATGGAAGGCGTGAGGGTATGACCGGTGAAGGCATGGTGGATCACTACAGCTGTATTAAGTCACTTCTAGATAGGAGCTTGTAGGGAAGGAGAGGTGATACCTGTACTTGTGCAACTTTCAATGAGAATAACAGAGCAGTAGTATATGAAAACTAAAAAGCAAAAATACAAAGAGCAATTTGCTTAAACTATAGTGGTGACAATTAGGCTAAGCAGAGCTGTGTGCATAGCACACTTCATGCTAGGGGTGTGTGAAATAAGCATGACTGTAAAGTTAAATAAGAATTTCTAAAAAGTGATTCACTAATTCTGGCTGCTCGAGACTTTCATGTAACAGACTTAATGTTAACCAGCCTGTTCACTGAAATAACAGATAAACAGAACTAACTGGGTTTTTTTCAGTCTTGTTCTACAGTAGTATTGTTATTGACGTATTCAGGATTTATAATTTGCTTTGTTTCTTGTCGGGTTGGGTGGTGGAGGTGGGGATAGGCCCCAATTGTGCAGCTTCTTATATCCATCTTTTGGGGTGGTATAGTATCTGCTTGGTTTTGGTAGGTGACAAGGAGCTTTGTTGGGAAGCCCCAGCAGTAGATGATGTTGCGGTCTCTCAGAGTTGTGGTGATGGTTGCAAATTCCTTTCTATGCTGAGAGGTTGCAGCCAACAGGTCTTGATAGATGAGCACTCCTTCATATGGATGAGGGAATATGTGGGCTGATCTGGCCCTGGGATCCTATGTGCCCTGTCCATGAGGAAATCCCTGGGAGTCAGGTTCAGTATAAGTTTCAGGAAGAGCTGCTGCAGATATGGGATCAGATCATGTGGTTTAACCGCTTCAGGGATTCCCCTTATTGTGGCGCGAGCGGTCTTTGAGGTCCACCACTTTTAACTGAAGTTTGCAGATCTCTACAGCTTGTTCTTCATGCATATCAACCACATCATCTTGCGCCTTGACCACTTCAGTTATCTGATTTTCTAATTGCTCAGTGTGGTCATCAATATAATCTATTCTATTGAGAGCTGGGACATTGAGGAGCGTAGTTCATTTTGCAGGCCTATTTGGAGGGAGAGAAGCATGGCCTTCAGTGTGTTCTCAGAGGCAGGGACAAGTAGGGAAGGCTGATAGACGTGTTGTGTGTTCTGCCTGCAGCTCTACCTGTGTACCTGAGATGTCCCTGTAGGGTGTTCTCCCTTCTGGGGTAGTTGCAGTTGGCTGGTATACTGTGAGCCAGAGTGGAGAGAAGAGACAGAGGAGCTTCATACTGAGCAGCCATCTTTGGCAGCGGCCAGGACACACCCCCTAAAATTCACTGTTTTGTAGCAGTGCAACTATACAGCATTGTACGGTATATAGCACACTAGAGCTCTGTAGGTAATACAATTGCACTGTATAGTACAGTAGCACTAACTATCTCTCCCTGTGATCACTGTCAACTGTCCCTTGCTACTCCAACTCCAACACAACTGAAAAAAGGCAGATTTCTATAGAGGAGACTAGCACATCTGCCAAATCCCCATAGTAGCCACACTTTAGCACCTAACCATATGTCACATGTCAGGCAAAGCATTATGTTAATTTGCTTTTGTTGCTTGGGCAAATGTGCCCATAAGAACGTTGTTCAGGCAAACTGTGAATAGCCAGAGTTCACAGTGAAACCTAATTCACTGCAAACTTGAACCTCATCACTTATCAAAATGTATACTTTGCCAACGGTAAGCTATGTCAATAGGCTGTGATATAGCAAAACCAGCACTAAATTTCCCTTAGAGGACATAATTCAACAATTCAAACCAGGAAGGAGCAAGGAACTGTTAATTAAAGTGGTGAATAATAATAATAAATGTAACCTCAGAAAAACCGTACATGAGAATTCCATTTTGCTAATAAATGCTAGTAAAACTGGCTTATAAAGAGACAGAATGAAAAGTTGTACTAAAAATGTGAATCTGAATCAACAAAATGTAAAAATAATTTTTAGGAAATCAAAGTAACATGGAAACAATGTTTAGATCTAAATGCCACTAGCAGCAGTGTTTACAGCATTGTTTAACACAGTGGTAAAATAGATGAAACAGGTAAGTAAAATGAATGCCAAGGCTACACCATTTTGAGGTCTCTGAGAATGTGTTCAGAGACTGCCATATGTCCAGTGCATATTGCTGGGGAAATCTGCTTTCGAAACACTGTACTGTTAAAGGATGATAAGAGATTAGATGAAATTGTCTGTGAAATTGTTTCTGACTTCTGTAAAAGATTTATTTAATAACATTTGTGCAATTTGCACAAATGAATTGTAAGGTTTTATGTGTAGTGGAGATAATACCTAGTTTAATTTACACATGTTTTTGTAAATGGTTTAAAAAAATTAGGACAACAATATTGTTTTAGACCAGTGCAATTAAATTGCTAATACAATTTTACTTGCTATTTTTAAATGCAAAAACTGTTTCATAATGATAAAACATCTGGTGTATAGATCACATCTGGTTCAGCTCACACTGCAATCTGGACAGGTGCTGACAAAATGAACATTTATTTTTAGGTCAAGATTTTGGTTGCTGTGAAGAGATGTTTACCAATGATAAAAATTGGAATAAATACCAATGGTAAATATTAGAATAAAATGATGTCCAGTAAATATTTCCAAGCAATAAGTTTCACTGTTTTTATACTTCATATTTCTATTCTTCATTTTTAATTCTTAAAGGAAACCTGTACTGAGAGTACATGGAGGCTGTCATGACTACTTTATGAAGCATAGAGTGAGATGCATAGAGAAATTTCACCAATTTTTTAGGAAAAAAATAGCGGTGCATGTATGAGGTGTAGCGTAGCATGCAATTTATACTCCCCGTTGTGCCTCAAACAATGTTACTTAAATGTTAAAAATGTAGAAACCCATCATGCTCTTGCTTTACATTCTCTCAGTTATCTGCCTCAAAAATGTAAGGCAAAATAAGTAGCAGACCAGAGTAGTGTTTTTTTTTTTTCATCCTATCTTTCAAGTGGTTTATTGGAGGGTTAGAGATGCTATGTAGAGTATGATTTACACATTACTGTCATGTCTCCAAGTCTACTGATTTTAATTGGACAAGTTAGCTCATAGCTGCCTTAATCTAAGTATATGCAATTGTACTTAAGAATTTATTTACACAGAAGACTTAAATATTTTCAGTAGGTTTAAACATAATTTGTTCCTATTCAACTAAATGTCTCAAGCAAATATATAGGTATCATTACTGCTGAACAAAATTATGTGAACATCCACATATTATTAAATGCAATGGACAAAAATCTAAAAAAGTAGAAGGCGTATTGCCAATTTTACAGATAATTAATTACTGTAAATTTCACGCATCACCCCTATTCTCAATTTCATTACTACTTTGTTTGAGAAAGTAAACATCACCAGTTCTAAAATAATTTAAGATGCTTCACAATATTACAGATTTTGGTAAGTGCAACTCCAACCAAACCCTTATGTATTTATTTATTTATCAATTGCTTTTGATAGAATAGGAATGGGGTAAAACATATTTCAGGTTTTAAATTTACAGATTTTTTTTTTAACAGCGCTAATGGAATATAATAAAAATATAATCACAATTAAAGTGCAATGATGTAATACTGAATAGTGATACAATAAATGAAGTGCCAAGTGCTTCCAATGGCACTTCACGCAGCCAGGTAAAAAGGAGTCTCAGAGAACATACTCAAAAAGGACACACTCCCCTCTTGTGACCCCACTCATCAGAACTTATGGACCCTCAGCTTTGCAGCCCAGGGGTCATAAATGCTTATTGGGGTTGTGGTATATAGATCCAAAATCAAAGAGGCTTCCCCAGACGATTTTCATGCTGACCGAGGAGGATAATATATATTTGAAAAAGAGAAAGCAGTAGCATAGTGAAGTACTACCGGCACTGTGTTAATGCGCATTTAACAAACACCACTCACGAGACAGATTGAAAAAACAGGCATCAGTGTGTTCCGGGTTTGCATCTGCAGCATGCGTTCCACAGATACCAGAAGTTGCATCACTGGTGTGTAAAACCGGAAATGCGTCAATGCATTTTGCCCCTCCTCCAGGGCATCATCAAGGACATCACTTCCAGTTCTCATAAGGTGAAATTTATATGCAAGGAAGCGGGCGTCTCCAAGCTAAATGGTAAACCATATGCGGGGAAAACCATCTGATGTAATTAAACACCCACTTCCCTTCATTCACATCACTTCCTGTTAGTAGCCATAAATATACCAAAACTTTATTGACAAACGATATTTGTAAAAAACATTTTAAACAGTTTTAAAATGTTTTAATATGACAAACTATAAAATTAATTAGTTAATGGAAGTTCATATGATAAACAAGATCAATAATAACCAAAAAGGATGGTCGGCAAAAATAACTCATGAAATAAATGAATAAAATAAAAATAAAAACAAATTAAATAAAAAATAAAAATGAAATTGAATAAATGTAAATAATAAAATTAAGAATAAAATACAAACAAAATTACATTAAAAATAAAAACAAAAATAAAAATAAAAATAAATGAATAAAATGAAAATAAAAATAAAAATAAATATAAAAATAAAAAAATAAAAAATGACTAAGCTGACCCTTACCAATTAGACAAAAAAACAATTTAAATCTAATTCAATGTTTAAACCATATGGACTCAAAGTGCCCAACCTGTGTATCCACTGGGTTTTGTTCTGTGAAATGGATTTCTTAAGGTTGTAAAAGAGGGGGGTACTAATGCACAAACCACAAGGGGAAAAATAAATGAATAACCTAACAGAGTAGCTGCCAACATAAAGGTGTTCTCACACTAGACAAATGATAATAATAGCAGGTAATGTGGCACTTACTAATGTAAATAAATATGGTGCTTCATAAATTAAAGCCAAAAAATAAATAACTAAAACGTGCAATTAAAATTCTTAATATAAGGGGGCATGGCTTGGACTCCCCCAAGATGGCAGTGTGACTCCTGAGCTCCAGCATACAGCGAGATAAAACAGTAGCTCACGGCAACTAGAGGCACCACAAATACCACTCGAACCGGCAGATCCCCCAACAACCCAACACAATCCCCCAACAACCCAGCAGCATGCCCAGGAAGAGGCAAGCGGAACATCACCCGAAAAAACTGATGGACTACTACACACAGCCACCACGGCCGTGTGGGCAAATTGGCGCCGCGCCCCCCCCTTACAATGGATGGCTCACAGGCATACACAGAGCCACGCCGAACAAACATACAGGCAAGCCTTTGATCCAGGGGAATCATCAAAACCCTCCTCACCCCTCAACAGAAGCCAAGCTAAGGCACGCTTCAGGATGGATGATTCAGGGATGCAGCAAAGTGAGGTAAGATCTAATGAAGACTCACAAGAAGACACCAGAGAGCTCCCTGACTCCATAGTCTCATTTCCCATACTGAACCAGCCAGTTTTAGACACAACACTTAAAGACATGCTTATTTCATTAAGAAGCACTATTCACACTGACATGATGGCATGTATGAGGAATTTTAACACAGAACTAACAGCAGTGGGAGAAAGAGTTGACCATATTGAGGCCAGAATGGGGGATTATGCCACAACTATTAATGACCTGGTAGATGCACATGATACAGCAGAAGAAGAACAAACATGGATTAAAGCAAAATTAGCAGATTTAGAAGACAGATCCAGAAGAAATAATGTCAAAATTTGTGGGATCCCAGAAACAGTACAACCTTCTGATCTGCGCTCCTACACAACTGCAATGCTAACTGCTCTCATACCTGATATCCCTGCCATTGAGCTATCTATAGATAGGATCCACAGGCTCCCAGAAAATGCTCCCAGGGATGTTCTATTCCAAATGCATTTCTACCAAACAAAAGAACGCTTGATGTTAATCACACGCAAAGGGGAACACCGCGATACTGACTATTCCACGCTACAATTCTACACAGATCTGTCTCAGTTCACCCTGCAACTGCGCAAGAATCTGAACAACATCACTAAAGCATTAAGGAACTTAAGGAATGTTACTTATAGATGGGGATACCCAACTAAACTGTTGGTCACTAAAGATGGAGTGAATCATGTGATCACATCCCCGACCAAAGGCTACAAACTATTCCAAAAATGGAAGCTCATACCAGATGAACATTCTACCTCATCTGACACAAGGAATTTCAACAAAATTCCCCCTGACTGGCAGCAGGCTTCCGCCTCTACGTGACACAACTCATATAAAATCTTTGTCATCGTGCCTCAAGATGCCTGCCCTAATATAGGGACCCACCTATTGGAGCTTCTTCTACACCACAAGCTCCCAAAGCCTGAGCAGACATGATCTGCACCTGGGTTTTTACTACCCTCCTTTTAAGTTCCAGATTATGCTGTTCTTTTTTTGTTTTCCAGTCCAGTTTTATTTACAGGAACTATACCTACCATCTTACTCAGATCTTCTCAAATACAATCAATATACCAGACAAGACAACTACAGACCCTTTATGAACTTCTGCAAGCAGAACAAATGAGCAATCAATGCCCACAGCTCACCTACATATGATCTCAAATGTGAGTACACTTACCACCTGACACAACAGCACCACCTAAAAAAAAAAATGCTAGGTAAAATTCTCTCTATAAACGCACATGGTCTGAACCACCCAGCTAAGAGGGCATCCCTATGGAAAGAGACAGATTCCTCTCAGTGTGATGTGCTCTGCGTCCAAGAGACACACTTCCATCATAATGCACCTCCTAAGTGTACTCACAAATCCTTTCAACACTTTTTCTTTTCCAACATGTCAGCCAAAAAAGAGGAGTGATGATTGCAGTCAAAGACCTCATTTCCTTCAACCTAATCTCTGAAACAAATGATCCATCAGGACGATACCTCATTATCATTTGTGACATAAACAGTGTCCGCTACACTCTGATGAACATCTATGTCCCCAACAAACATCAAATTAAATATCTAAATGGACTCATGCGAAAAGTAAAAAAAATACAGCAAGGATCTCTCATAATGTGCGGGGACTTCAACATTGTCCCTTATCCACAAATGGACTCTACTACAGCACCCTCTAAAAGGACATCATCTTTAGCAATTTTTTTAAGTTCAAATGAACTGTAGGATGCTTGGTGTTGTACACATGCCAGTGAAAGAGATTACTCATTTTTCTCCCATAGACATTGTACGTACATGAGAATTGGTCTGTTTTTGATGGTTAAGTGGCTGCTTCAAAAAGTGTCCCAGGCCAAAATCGGCACAATAGCATGGTCAGACCATGCTCCAATTCTCCTTACACTAAAGGATTCATATCCTAGCACCACCACCTATGTATGGCGCGCTAACTCACAAATTATACCAAACACTAAAAAAAACATGGGAGGACCACTTGTCCAGTTACTTCCAGATCAATTCCTCGTCCACTGATAATTCTCTTTTATTGTGGAATGCCCACAAAGCTTATATAAGAGGCATATTTATCCAACTAGGGGCAAGATTCAGGAAACAGAGGCAGCAAAAAATTACTAACTTGATAACAGAAATTGATACACTGGAAGCTCTCAATAAAACCAAACCTACCCCCTCCACTAGTGTAAAACTCACCTCACTAAGACATGACTTTAGACTAATCCTACTCCAAGCATTTGAACAAACAGAGAAAAAGACAAACATGTCCTTTTATACTACTAGCAACAAAGCCGGGAAAGCAATGGCTAGGAGAATACAGGGACAACGCTTTAAGACCAAAATAGCTCACCTCATCCATTCTAAAAGCAAACAAAAAATATATGACCCACAGGGCATCGCAGACGCATTTAGCGACTATTACAGCTCTCTGTACAACTTGAATCAAGACGACCTAACACCACAACCTACACCAACAAACATAAAAGACTTCTTATCAAATGTCAAACTATCTACACTCACACCAACACAACTCCAAAAACTTAATTCACCCTTTTCCCTGACTGAATTACTACAAGCCATAAAAACACTCCTGAGTAATAAATCCCCCAGATGGACTTATAGGAGATTATTACAAGAGCTTCCAGTCAATTTTAGGACCGCATCTCCTCAAAGTATTTGATGGTGCAGCTGCCTCTGCTTCCTTTCCACCTGAAATGCTGGAGGCACTCATTGCCACATTGCGTAAACCTGGGAAGACACCAGATTTGCCCCAAAACTTCAGACCTATATTATTATTAACCACTTGACATCCGTGCTATAGCTGAATCTATTCTCGAAAAAACAAACCCTATGCTTGCATGGGAAAGGGACGTATCATACACAGAAGAACAGTGGCACAAAGCATTACAACACATACATTCAGCAACTAAATGTACAAATATTTGGGAATTATCCCACAAAATCTCACAGAGAAGGTATCTAATGCCATACAGGATAGCCAAATTTGATCCCTCGACACCTTTGTTATGTTGGAGGAACTGCACACAAACAGGAACCCTATTCCACATATTGTGGACCTGTGGAAAGTTGGCTAAATTCTGGTCCAATATATTTGCAATCTTTCAACAAGTCACAGGGTTATCTACACAATGCTCACCATCGCTGGCCAGCCTAAACATAGGGATAGAACACATACCATCACTCTTTAGGAAATTCACTACTCATCTATTCCTAGCCGCCAAACTAGTAATTCTTAGACTCTGGAGATCCCCAGCTCTTCCTGAGGTTGCAGAAGTTATCGGTACACACAATTCACCACAATTATGAAGGCATGTTAGCCAACATAGCGGGGAAATATGCAAAGTTTCTTAGACATTGGGAACCATGGATAGAATGGTATAAAATATATAACACACATACAGGACAACAACTCCTAAACAGGCATAGTCAGATAAACTAAGCTTATGAACAAATATAAGCGGCCCGAGAATAATCTATAAACAATAATGGCACCATTTATAGGATTTTAGTTCCTTATTTTTCTTTTCTTTTTGCCCCACCTCCAAATTTATTTTCCCCTTATTTTCTTTTAGAATAAAGAAGAAGTTGGAGATACATGTTATTAATTTATACATCTTATTAAGGCAAGACGTATTGAATGTAATAAACAAAGAAGTAATTAACAGTTTTAAAGGCACTCCTTCCCTGGTCGCAGCTAGATCCCAATGGGATTACCTGGGTAGAGGGATGGACCCAACAGTTGAAAATCACTAGTTGATATATATATACAGTAAATTGAAGAAAGTTAAAATGTGTACTATAGAGAATGAATATCAGCATTAGTACCAACTCTGTATTGATGATATATGTTATACATCTTTTGTATTACTGTGAAAATGAATAAAAAATTAATCATAAAAAAAAATATTCTTAACATAAAAGAACCTGATATATAAACAAATTACTTGGAATTTCCAAATGGGAGGAATTCAAATAAATAAAAGTGTCCTTAGAATTAATCTCTCATATAAATTGTATAGCAAATGATTAATAAACCAATGCTATAACAATACATGAACAAATGTGTAAACAGCAATCATCTTTCAGAGCGATGTTCAATGCTGTCCTTGGAAGATAACTAAACTCACAAATGTGCAAAATAAATCCAATTCAATAATAAATCCAAACAGTGGAGGTAGGATCAACAATAGGTGAAAACATGCATCAGTGGCATAAACGCATGTGCAAACTAAGTGCAAACAATGATAAATAGTGTGCAAAAAAAAAAATTATTGTGCAAATAATTGTGCAATAAATAACAATAATCTGTGCAAATATATAACAATAAAGTGCAAATGGCAATACAATAAAGTGCAAAAAAATGGTCCAAGAATAACTCTCAATTAGGGAATGATGTATTTAAAAAAAAAAATGAGAGGAGTAATTAAATCCCAAGTTCAATGTGCATATGATCACATACACAGTGCAAAATCAGCCCAAGCAAAAAACTGTGTAGCAACAAACGTCCAAAAATAAAAGTGCAATGTGCCACCATCCAAAGAAGAGTCTCCATAATCCACTGTGTAAAATGTTTTTCCCAGCCTTTGAATTCCTCCCATTTGGAAATTCCAAGTAATTTGTTTATATATCAGGTTCTTTTATGTTAAGAATATTAATTGCACGTTTTAGTTATTTTTTTTCTGGCTTTAATTTATGAAGCGCCATATTTAGTTATATTAGTAAGCGCCACATTACCTGTTATTATTAAGATTTCTTAAGGTTGGAGCCCCTGCAATGTGCCTCAACCCTATCAATTCCACAGAACATGAGACCCCTAGGGTCCCTGTTATGAAAGAATCTAAAATGATTAGACAAACTATGGTGTTTGAAACCCTTTCTAATTCTATTCCTGTGTTCTCTTAACCTAATGCCCAATCTTCTGGTAGTTCTACCTATGTATTGGAGGCCACAAGGGCAGGACAAAAGGGCGACAATATGGGTGGTTACACACGTGATGAATTTTTTGATCTCATAGGATCTACCCTGAGAAAAATAAGTAAAATGTGTGGGTTTTCTTCCTTCTATGTTTAGATGTTCGACAGATCATACATTTACCACAACTAAAAAAACCCGTTTGGTCTAAAAACGTGAACATTTTCTTGGGGGGATTGATCACATTATGTGCCAATTTCATCCTAAGAGTTGGAGGTTTGCTATAGATAAATTGAGGCCGGGCTGATAGAATACTACATAGGTCTCTATCTTTGAGTAACAAAGGCCAATGTTCTTTTATCATTTTCTCAAATTGTTTATATTGTCTAGTGAAACCTGTTAGGAATGCCACAGCATAATCTTTCTTTTTATGTGATTTCTTCTTAAAGAGAGATTCCCTATCCATATTTCTTATATTTTCTTTTGTATTCTTAAGGCCACTAATCCTATACCCCTTCTCTTGGAACCTATCAACAATAATTTGCGACTGAATGTCATAATCTTCAATTTTATTAATTTCTTTTTACTCTAAGCATCTGGCTTTTGGGGATGCCACTCAATCATCTCAGATGGTGGCAACTTCCTAATGGTATACCCATTTCTATTGCCTTCCTTAAAGAAAGTATGAGTAAATAGCTACCCACTCTCCTTAAAAATGGTAAAATCCAAAAAATTGACTGAATCGTGGCTATATGTCTCAGAAAAGGAGATGGCATTTGGGTTATTACCCAATTCATTCAGAAATTCAAAAAAAGATTCCCTTGATCCTGCCCAAATTATAAAAATGCCATCAATATATCGTTTATAGAAACTCAATTGTGGTATACTTCTGCCATAAATGGCCTTTGCCTCCCACTAACTCGTAAAAAGGTTTGCCACTGAAGGGGCATATTTTGCCCCCAGTTGCAACGCCCCTTTTTTGCTTATTATTCCTTTTCGTGCCAAGAAAAAATTGTGGCTCATTGCAAGATCTAAGGACTCTAATAGGAAATCTTTTTGTTTGGGCTTAATGTTAGTGCCATCCAGAGCCCATTTAACTGCCTCCAATGCATGGTGTTGTTGTATGTTAGTGTATAGTGAATTAACATCCACACTGGCCAGAATGCCATGATCATCCACTGACAATGGTTCAATCAGTCCTATAAGGTCCTTGCTATCTTTTAGGTAGGCTGAGCATTTTTGGACAATGGACTGTAAAAAGTGATCTAAATATTCCCCGAGCCTAGAGAACAGCGAGTCAACCCCGCTGACTATAGGTCTCCCCGGTGGTCTAAGTGGATCCTTATGAATTTTAGGCAGCTGGTATATGACAGGAACCTTAAGGGCATCAGGGACAAGAAATCTTGTTTCCTTTTTGTTGATGATTCCAACATTATGTGCTTCCTCAACCAATCTTTTCAGTTTGGCTTTAAATTTATTGCTGGGGTTTCCTTTTAATTTCTCATAGGTTGCTTTATCAGCTACTAGTCTGTTTAATTCCTCTAGATAATCACTTTTGTTTAACATTGCCAAACCACCCCCCTTGTCCGCTGATTTGATCACTATATTTTTTTTTCTCCAATTGTTGTAAACCCTTTTCTATATCTTTTTTCGGTCTACTTGGGTGGACTTTTAATTTCCCTAAATCTTACTCCACTAATGATTTGAAAACTTACACAAAATGATTATTAGTCAATTTGAGATTAAAAACTGAAATATTTCTTAGAGTGGTATGGATAAATTCTTCAACAGCTTGTTCTGTTGCTGAATTATTTTTGGCATAAAACTTTTTAATATTAATTTTCTGTATGAACTTCTGGAAATCGATAAAAACATCAAAATTATTAAGATTCTTATCTAAAGCAAATTTTAATTCTAATTCTAAAATCTTATTTTCATCTTCAGAGGAGACAACATTGCTCAGATTGAAAATACCTCCGTTTAGGTTTCACTTTTTCTTTTGCCTTTTCCCTCCTCTGCATCCTCTAGTCCTTCTCTTCTTATTGCCTCTTGGTGTGGTGGAGGGGGTGCCATGGGATACCTATTTATTTTTAAAGTTTTATCACCTTTGTAACAGCTGCTTTGGTCTTCATATTTTTGCACTACTTTATTCATTATTTCACTTAATTATTACAATTAGCGCAAGTTTTAGTTTGTTTTGTATATTTCAGGTTTTTATTGCTCTTTTTGACCCCATTGAGGAGAGTCACTCTTGGTTTTGACCTAGTGGCAACAGAAGGTGAGGGGAAACCTAAAGTTATAGATGAGATAGGACCCCAATGGGGACAACTGTCCTGAAAACAACTATCAGAGCTGGGATTTAATTTCACTTTAAGGAGATTTCCTCTCATGTCCTATTGTGTCCTGTTGTATTTCTGGAACAGGAAGTGCGCTAAAGTCTCACCAACAGGGCACAGGCAAAATTAATTCTGTCAGAGATTCTAACCCCTTAGTAACTTAATCCAAAATTTGAAAAAAATAATAATTGCCAGAGTTACACTTTATATATTATTAATGTATTTTTTATCAATTTTACTAACAAGATAGGTCAATAAAAAGGTTTAAAAAATAGTGAACAGGCATAAAAAATTAACAATTTTAGTTCATATATATGATTAGAAAAATCTATAGTACAAGGTGACTTGTAATCAGCTGGTTTCTGAATGTTTTTTTTTTCTTTTCTCATTGCTTTATATTTGGGATAACACTATATAATAAAAGTCGCAATCGTTTTGATAGATACCAGTCTTTTTCTTAAAGGAGAACTAAATACAAAAAATGTTTCTTAATTTTGGATAGGGATTTTTTATGCTATCTATGTTCCATTCGAAAAGATTTCCCTTCACTTCCTGTCCCATAGCCAAAACAGGAAGTGAGGGAAAATCCCTCCAAAGTGAGGGAATCCCTGACTGTCACTAGGGTAATCAGAAGTAGTGTCCCCATTGAAAGATTTCACCTCTATTACTGTTCTAGGGACAACCCGACATTTGGGATTTTCTTTCGCTTTTGTTGTTTACAGCAAACATGACAATTAGAGAGCACAAATTTCCCTAATAGGGAGCACAGACAGCATTAAATATCTGACAGATCTTTACTCTATTCAAAACTAAAAAAAGGTTTTGCCTTTAGTTGTATTTTAATGCTAATTTCAACAATCCATGTTGTACACTCTTAAAAAAGCACCACTGCAATACTGCAAGTTGTACTGGAGTAACTAATAACAATTAAAAATACTATTTAAACCTCATATTCAGGACCCCCCCAGCATCCTACCAACTGATGAATCATCAGCTATCAGCGGGGTTCCCTGCTGACAGCTGGATGTAAAAACAATTGCTGGCAATTAAAAATTCTGAAACAAAAACTAGTTTCCCATCCATACAAGACCCTTCAGATCTGGTATGGATTTAGAGGGGAACCCTATGTCAAAATGTAAAAAAAGAATGGTGTGGGGACCCTGCCAAAATCCATACAATACCCTTACCCAGGCATGTAGCCTGGCAGGCCAGGAAAGGGGGGGACGAGCGAACACCCCCCTTTCTGAACCATACCAGGCCAAATGGGAGGATGCTTTGGGGTGGGGGCTCCCCCCCGAAGCACTTTGTCCCCATATTGATGGAGACAACGCCTCTTCCCCAAAACCCTGGCCAGTGGGTGTAAGGGTCTGTGGGTGGGAGGCTTATCAGAATCTGGAAGCTTCTTTTAACAAGGGGGCCCCCAGATCCCGCCTGCCCTATGTGAATGAGCATGGGGTACATAGTACCCTTACTTAATCACCTAAAAAAAGTGTAGTGTAAAAAAACAGCAGGCAGTTTTGTACAAGTTCTTTATTAAAAAACAAAAATAAAAATGTCCCTCATTGTAGATCCATCATCAATCACTAGCCACTACCACTGACCCAAAAAAATAAAGAGTGCCACAACCGATGAAGACTCGTGCCTGACAGCTCCGCCACTTACAGTTCTTAAATAACAAAGGGGCAGGGCCACCCAATGACATCCCTGGATGACCCTGCCCTTTGTGATGTCATCAGCCAGGGTCATGCTGTGTCAATGATGTCACAAGGGGCAGGGTCACCTAGTGGAGTAATTTTATTTATTTTTTCAGGTTGGCGGTAGCGGCAGGTATCGTGATTAACAATGTATATCATTATATAATATATATTTATTTTGATGAATTGTGGAATTTTAACCTTGTGATGCTAATTGATATCAATGTTATTATGATGTTTAACTGTTTCAGAACTTGACACAGAGATTATGTTTGTACATTCATGTATATGAACTAATAAACATCTTATTATAATCACCAATCTATTCATTTGCAACCACGTGCTTTATATAAAGTCCCTAACCTCCTGATCCTTTTATGTGATTGACAATTGGGGGACTTTTTTTTGTTTGTTTTTTTAATAAAGGTCTTCAAAACTGGAGTCAAAAACTGGTGTGTTTTTATTTACTTTTTATACTTTTTTGGTGAATGAGTAGGGGTGCTTGCTCCCCCCCCTTTCCTGGGCTGCAGGTCTGCATGCTCCCCACCCCAAAGCACCCTCCCATTTGGCCTGGTATGGTTCAGAAAGGGACGTGCTCGCTCATCCCCCCTTTCCTAGCCTGCCGGGCTACATGCCCGGGTAAGGGACTGGTATGGATTTTGGTATGGATTTTGAAGGGGACTGCATGCCATTAAAAAAAAAAAAATTAGTGTGGGGTTCCCCTTAAAATATCAGATCTGGCAATTGTTTTGATTACAATCTGATGAGTCATCATTATTAAGGATGTGGCTTGCTCCCCGCTCCTTAGTAACCAGCTATTCTTCAAACCAAATTTGGATCTGTTGACCAATTTTCAGCCTATTTGAATTCAAATCATTACAAACATTAGAAATGTGTTTGAAAATGGATGTAAAAAGGGATGTACACAATGGATGTAAAAACTGAAGTCTGGATCTGTTTTTCATCTGATCTTCCAACAAAAAAAAGTGACTAAACAGATGAGGAAAACCCATGTGAGAGGGGTCTAACTCTTCCATAAAGGCTTCTCATGATATGCTGAATTTTGCAGAGGTAACCTCTGCAATAGAATCCACAGCAGTGTTGACAGATCAGGAAAAGTAAACCCTAGATGTGTCTGAGGACCTTAATGCTCATTAACTAATGGTGGCTCCACAAAACCTTTGGAAAAATTGTCTTTACACCACTACTTTTGGTGGAGCTAGCTACAGAACCCCCTCCAGGCCTTTCCCACCTAGCCCCCCCCCAGGCCCATGTTATTGTCAATTATAGCCAAAGTCTAAATTTATCCAGACTTTTTTGCAAGTGTCTAGACTAATAGAGTCAAGTCATAGTAGTTAAGAAGCACCTCCAGCACGTACATGTACCATATGCTATAATCTACCCCGCTAAGCTCTGTGTTACATATAGGAGGTAAACACACTTCTTTGAGGTGGCGTCTGAGGCTTCCAATTGGATTGACACCAAGGAAACGGCACTCTGCCACCTCCAATCTGCTGCTGATGAAGATTGATGCCTGCCCTACTACTTGATCTGCCGTGTCTGATAAAGAGTTATTATTCTATAATACCCAGGCCTGGGACCATTTAAATTTTTCCCTTCATGGGAGAGACACTGTATCAGGTTATCTAAGCACCTTTTTTTCCAAGCGAATATTACAGACAGGTGTACTGGATATACTACTGTTTGTTGCAGTTTGCAATTTTACACTGGTTGTTGCTTGTGCAGCCCAGAGTGAATGACCGTGTTCTCATGGCAGCAATGGAAAAGTTGCGTAGCCTATTCATCGGCAAGGTTGTGCCAGTTGTTTACACTTCTGTTCAGTTTTCTGTTCCAGAGCAACCTTGAAAAACTGTCTTTCATAGAACTGCACTCCTACTGCACATTAAAAATACTGCAATTAGGCCATCCCTACGTTTGATAGACCCTGTGAGCACTGGACTCTGATGACTACACCTCCATGGGCAGATAATGGCACCTCAACCATGTTTAGTGATGGGGAGTCTCTTTTGAGCTGCCTGGACACGCCATACCTATATTCCACATTATGACTGCAGTCTTTATATTCTTTTGGAATGTGAGGGGGGTACATAACCCCCTGAAGAGCTCTATGATCACTTGCATTCACAGAAAGCCCATAGATAAACCACAACCATTAAGCAGCAGTTTTTAAAGAGCAGCAGATGCATCCAGCATGTAGGAAGTCTTCTCAAACTGCAGTGGGCAGTCAAAAGAGAAGAGAAACCTTCAAACCCCAAGACTCAGATGCACCACAACAACAAATTGATTGCTTTCGTATAGTGGTCAAAAATGTTTGGAGTTATCCTTAGGGGTCTCACATCCCCACTGGTCAGCTTCAAACTCACTATTGGAGGCAACACATCCAGACAGGCTGTTTCTCAAAACACAAACCTCCAGAGACACCAGCGGGGAGGCTTCCACTAAAGGGAGAAGTACCTGTCTTAGCAGCATGTGGAAGAGATGGTGGATTTTCTTTCAAACATCCTTTAACCATTTATCTGTCAACAGATGCAAATGCTTTTGACATATGTTAAGGATGTCCTGAGAAGAAGTAGTACAATACAGAAGTTCCTTTCTGTTACTTTCCTTGTCTCTTTTATAGGAATTAGTTAAGCACTTTCATTTGTAGCCTCTACTCTATTATACTCTCCTCCTGTGTGGAGTAACATTTCTGTGAACTTTGTATCTATCTTCTGAAAGTGTCCATCCTATTCCATTTATAAGCTATACCTGATATAATGACATACTATAAAATAACAACAAAGGGGCACAAATGCCTAGTGCCTTTATGGAAATGTATTAAATGACAAGACATGCAAAACATATACTCACAAAAGCCAAAAGGCTAAAGGCATTGAATAGAGCAAAGCCCAAGTGACCATGTGGTCAGGATGTAGAAGTGATTCCCAGAGATCTAGGCATCACCCAGGCACACATGCTAATGTGTTTCAATGGGCAAACCTTTTTCCTCAAAGCATAGTTTGTCTGTCACATCACCATTTAAATGTAGTTACACCACCTAACTAATCCAGAGCAGACATCCCATGACCAGGAAGGGGTCACCGCATAAACAATGTTTGTCCTCCAGAAACCAAAATGTCATAATTTTCTGTGGTGCTACACCAGAATGCAAAATCCACTGATATGCCTCAATCACTTTTCGTAGTTTTCATAGGTTATCTACTGAAGTGGAAGTGGCGCTACTAAAAGCGATTGTCATATAAATTCATAAACAGACTGTACATAACTGGCCAAAAGCCTTCAAAAATAATAATGGTAATTCTGTGGTCACATCCATAATAGTGATATATAATATTTGATCTATAATCTTACCCAAGCTGTCAGGTATATTTTGTGGTTCTGTACCCCTTTAAACAATAGTTCACTATAAAAGATATTTCTGAGGCTGCTAAGAGTGACAGCATAGCTGTTAGAACGCATGCCACAAAGTGCTGGAAAACATGCCGTCTGTCAAATTCTGAAAGTACCCCACCCACAGCCCATTCCAGTAGCAAGTGGGGTGCAGTGTTGTTAAGTGTGCTTAAAGCTTACATGTCACTTCTAGCAGGGGGCTAGGCAGAGACTGAGGGGGCCTGGAGCTGCTAGTTTGTGGCACTGACACAGAGCCAGTACTAATAGCATAGCCAAACAAGGCACAGAGTATATATAAATAGCTCTCCCCTAATTCATTCAAGCTACAGTAGGTATTGATTTTAATAGGTTTGTAAGGAATTTATAATTAAAAATGTATTATACTATCAAACAGAGCAGGAGAGACGATGAAAGGAGGGATACTGTAGAAGATGTTGAGGATCATGATCTTGCTGCGCTAAAAACACTGAAGTATTTATTGCCTGAGGGTGCTTAGGGGGACAGAGGCCCTCTACACCTCCCTTATGAGATGATTAATATTAGGCCTAAATAACCACACTTCTTTCAAACCTAAGTCAATTTTTTATGGACACTGAGCCAAACTGAACTTTAACCCCACTATTTTTTCAAACAGTGTACTCTAAGATCGTGAAGACCTGTGAAAAGGCGAAGAGGAACTAAATATCATATACTGTATTTATCGGTGTATAACACGCACATTCATTTTAAGAGGGAAGTTTCAGGAAAAAACTTACATTTTAAATAAGTAACTTTGAAGCAAAATAAGGGTCAGTGCCCATCTGCAGCCTCACCATTGCCATAAATGCAGCCTGATCAATGCCCATCTGCAGCCTCATCAGTCCACATCAATGCAGCTTCACAAGTGCCATCAATGCAGCAGCCTCACCATTGCCATCAATGCAACAGCCTCCCCATTGCCTTCAATGCAGCAGCCTCACCATTGCCTTCAATGCAGCAGCCTCACAATTGCCTTCAAAGCAGCAGCCTCAACATTGCCATCAGTGCAGCCTGATCAATGCCCACCTGCAGAGGGGACAGGGAGGGAGCGGGATGAGCACCAACAGATTACATACAGTGAGAATCTCCTATGATAGACAGAACAGTGGTCCAATGGTGGCCCAGGGGATGGGACTTCCTATTACAGAGGCCGCCAAGTAAACAGGAGATTCTCACTGTATGTAATCTGACGGCGCTCGTCCCACCCCCCTTCCTGTCCCCTCCGAGGCAGCTAAAATTGAAGTATCATCGTATAACATGCACGCTCTATTTGCACCCAATTTTTAGGGGGAAAAAAGTGCGTGTTATACACCAATAGATACAGTATGTCACCTACTGAGAGGAAAACACTTTGGAGCTTGAAGTTTAATTCCACGATCATAATCAGCCAAGCAGAGAAAGGAGGTGGCCTGATCATCCAGGATAAGGAGGCATACCTTGCGGTGGCCAGGAGGCTTTTATGAGATGTAGGTACATATGATCGACTGAAGGGAGATTCATATGTACAGGCCTTCAAATCTCTTTTTGATCAGGCCTAAGAAAGTAAAGTATTGACTAAACAAGAATGGATTTTTTTTTTAATTAGAGCATTCCTATTAACTCCTCACTTCTTACCACATTCCAAAGATCCATAAAGATAGTGTTAATCCTTCTGGTAGGCCCATAATATTAGGCATTGACAATTTGACCAGCAATGTAGGGTTTTATATACTGTAAATTACTTTTTACTTGATTTTGTAGCACAATTGCCCTTTTATGTCTGGACTCTATTCACATGATTTTGCCCATCTGTATTCTGAATAGCAGTGGCAATCAGGATATAGATGGCTGTCTTTGGACATATCTTCTTTGTATACTTCCATCCATCATGAATTTGTTCTTCAAGCAGTACAGTTTTTTCTAGTTTCAGAAAATGAATATCCATCATGACCAGGCAGCTTTTATTTTGCATTGTATTGAATTTACTATAAATCATAATTATTTTACTTTTCTGGATGAATATTACAGACAACTCAGAGGTACGACTATGAGGGCCAGGTTCACCCCAAGTTATGCCAACCTTTTCATGGGGTTTTGGGAACAGTTCTGTATTTGGAACAACAAACCCTTTAGAGCAAACCTGGTCCTATATGCTCATTAAAAGTCAACAATATGTTTCATTTGCGCAATTTTTCAGCCTTAAATGGACCTGAACAAGGATTGAGGACTTTGATGAACAGCATCATATTCTTAAGAAGAAACTTCTTGAGAAGGGTTGTAATATGGATTTAGTATAGGAGATGATATTTTAGAGATTACGGGGAGGTCGCTATGAGGTCAAATGACTACACAGACAACAATCAGACACATTTTTTTGTACTAAATTTAGCAAAAAAGCCTTCAAGATTACAGAGGTTTACACCAAGTACTGGAATATAATAAAGGAAGAACGCCTTCTATCTGGCACCATTTCAAATTGACCTAGGGTCATATTCAGGAAGCCAAAGGATTTGAGGAGCCACATTGTCCCAGAAGGGTAAAATCACTCAGTAAGAGTAGCTTGAGCATAGAGTGTGGCTCTTTCCTTGATCAGGCATGGGTGGCAAAGTTAATTCCATTAAACAGTTTAATAACCATGAGACACAGTTTGTTGCTTACAGCCTTATCTGTCCATGTGGCCTTCTTTATGCAGGTCATACCTCTCAGATGTTGAGAGTGTAATTTGGGGAGCATTCTTAAAGGTAGTGGTAAAAACTCAATCCGCCACCATTTCCATGAGAAAAACAGCACCAACCCCTCAGGCCTTAAGTTGATTTGTATTGAAGCAATGACTGGTGACTCTGATGTAGGAATAAAACATCAAAGAGTAGGTAGAAGAGAGATATTTGGATACATTGTTTAGGTACTCAAGCACCAAAAGATCTAAATGAAGATCTTGAGGTTCATGCTGTAGTGTAAAGCTCCCACATATTTCTCTTGGTTATGGAGTGGTTTACTGTCTCCTTATAGGTCACACTTATATCTGTTCCTTTATTAGATGGTCTGTTTAACTGGGTGTTCGTGATTTTAAATTTTAATTGATGTTTTATTTTTGGATATTTTACACATCATCCTAGGTAAATTCTAAGAATACATATGAATTTTTAGACTTAGTCTTAAATCTATATAGCCTGCCCATTCTGCATTTCTGTTACTGTATTAGTCTGATTTTATAGTATAGGTTAATTAACAATTGCTGTTGAAATGTATTCATCATTTATTTTATAATAATATTTTTTTTTTTTAGTATTTACTTGCTACTGTGAATATGATTGCATTTATTGATGATTTTTTTCACCTATGTATTTATATTATATGATATTAATAATCATCACATTCAATCCACAATAATTAATTATTCATAAAAACATATATAATATTTTATGGTGTAAGAATGCTTTTTTTATATTTGTTTTTTTTAGTAATGAGAGGATAACTATTGTCTCTCTGATCATGCATAAATATAATTTTGTACCACCAGAGCCATTATTGCAATATGGACCAAATAACAATAATCACAATGGCTTCCTGCTTGGATTTCATAATATTCATTCAAAATAGACAATATATTAAATTAACACGCTTGTAAGTTTTGTTCCCATTTTGACCTAAACTTATTTGTCATATCTTTGATGGTGGGAAAGATATGTATCCAAAGACCCTGAAGGCAAACATCCTCTTTCAGGTATTTATTGAAGTAGAGTATGTGATATTCTACCAAGCCCATGACTCATCATACAGATGTTTAGTCTTAAACATGAAACTTAACAAACATCTCCTTATGCAACCCCCCCCCCCCCCTCAGAATGCTACATCCATTTTAAGAGGGAAAAAATGACTGAGGACTAGCCCAAAAAATACATCACAAGAGCAAAAGTTTCAACAGACCTCTAAACCTTAATCCCAAAACAATTTTAATATAACATAATTTGATTACAACCAAAGGCCACAGTGGAAAGACTATGAATACCAACCTTGTGAACATATCAACTTTAAAGGGCTACCACGGAAGTTAGAATTGTTCTCACTTAGTAGGGCAGAAAATATAGAAAAAAATCGATATATGTACAGTATATATTTGCAACCGGCTGCTTAACAAACATTTTTTTTTTTAAACAATGTTTTTATTGAGATTTTCACATGTTAACCAATGAAATCAATGGCATTTCTTATTATTCATAAAGAAGAAAAACTTACAGTAAGAGATCATCAGAGTTACGTTAACATGACAGAAGTTATACTGGAACTTGAACAGTGAACTTAGTGTTAGTACCATGTGTGTGGTGGTGGCACTGTCTACGCACCCTGACACCCCAATGTGAGAGCTAACTGTGTTGTGAGATTGCAGGCAATGCAGCCGGCTACAGTCTCAGTAACAATTATTCTTTATCTTATGAAGAAAGGATGAAAAGTTATAAATGTTTGCATATTAGGATAACAATGTGTGAAGACTCGCAAGGAGTATTTGAACCATGAACAGTGACAACGCTGCATGTATCGTTGGTTGATAGTATAGACACTATAAACTAAACAAAATCAGTAACATTGAACTATATGGCCAATAAAGGATATTGTCCCATGAGGTGTGGTTTATCACTTGATTTTAAATGAGAGATGGACTGGGGGTGTAGGGGATAGTTACTACAAGTTAGAGTGCTGTGCTTCTGTGATCAATGATCCAAGGTGCCCAGTTTTTGTAAAAGGAAGGTGCAGTCAAATTGGCTTTGGCAAAGGAGAATTCCAGTTTAAAGTGATTGTTCAGCAGGTTGATAAGGTCTGACATTGTGGGTGGATGTGGCAATTTCCATTTTTTTGCAATTGCAAGGCGTGCAGCTATTAGTATATGAGAGGCCAATAATTTGATGTGACCAGGCCAAGTGGGAACTGAGAGTCCTAGGAGAAGATCCAGTGGTTGTAGCAGGAAGGGGATTGTCATGGTTATGCAATATTTTTCTCTGTCAGCTTACCTGTCTCCATGTGTTCATCTCTAAAGACCAGCTGCCTCTCACCTGACTGGTTTTATAACCTCTCCTCTAAATATGGCCCCACCCCAGGCCCTATTAGGGAACCCTATATTAACCTGTGCACTGCAAGCCAGCAGTGCTGATCAACCATTGTGTGTTAGCCTCCGTGTGTACTTGCTGTGTTTCCTATGTCTGATTCCTGTTACTGACTTTGGCCTGTTCTTAACTATTCCTGTCTGCTCATTACCCTGACCTTTGGCATGTCCCCGACCATCCCTGTTTGCCTGTGACCCTGTACCTTGGCATGTACTCTGTTGTCCTTGTCTGCTTGTGGCCCCGACCTTGGCTTGTCCCTTACTTTCCTTGTTGTTTAAGCCTGCTGCCTCCTTCCTCTTCTCCTGCAGTCTACCGTGAGCGTGAGCTGTGAGACCCTTGGGGCCGCGACCTGGAGCCAGACTGCAGCGCAGTCTATCCTCACCACTAGAGGCTCTGGTGAACATCTGCTGGATCTTAGACTCCGCGCCTGTAGGAGACCTGCTTCGTGAACCTCCCAGGGTTCAATTCGCAGCAGTCAGTCCTAGGGTCCTCTACCTAGCGGTGCACTTCTGACTCCTACAGAATGCATCTGTCACCTAGCCTCAAGGTGACCTGACAGGGATATTGCAAATATTAGAAATGAATATAGATACTCCTTTCCAATATCCCTTGATGTTGGGACAGTCCCACCAGATGTGGCATAAAGTTCCCACTTCATTGCATCCCCTCCAGCATTGAGGTGAGGTCTTGGTGTAAATAGCAGCCAAGCTTGCCGGGGTAAAATACCACTTGTGGAATAGCTTTTGAATTGATTCCCAATGGGAAGTACAATGTGACATGCGAAGGGGCAGACTCACAGCCCGGTGCCATAGGTTGGGCGCGGGTGGAGTATCTGTGAGTGAGGGTCAAAAGATGATTGAGGAGGACGGTTGATCCGTAGTAGGTGTAGTTAATAGGTTGTAATGCCAAGGAGATTCTTTTGACTGAAGGGATAGGGGTCTCGTAGAATTTTAAGATAGAAACTGGTAGGGAGTCTTTATCCTGTATATTGATTTTAGAAAGTATTGATCTTTTTCTGAGGTACAAGAAGAAGGTCTTAGGGGAGATGCCATAGTGTTGCAAGTGTGAGAACGGGTGCATCCCGGACGTAGAGAATAGTAGCCCAAGGTTGTCGATTCCTTTAAGTGTCCAGGCTGTAAGGGACAGGTCCGGTGATAGTAGTTCAATCGATTTGATGGGTAATCGATGTAGGATGGCCTTAGGAAGGCCTTTGGCGTGTTGTGTGGATGCTGACCAAACCTGTAGAGCTGCTGTTGTTGAACTTAAGTATTGGTGATGTGGTTTGAAGTTAACAAACATCTTTTTATTGTAGCTTTCACTTTAAAAACACTAAACATATATTAAAGTTTTACTATACCCACAGCAAAAAAATCAGTCTGTACTGACTGTGGAACCTAAGGGGTTAATCATCTGCTCAGTGTCTTCTCTTACCTCCCCTTCTTCCACAGTCCCCAAACCATCTCCTGATAAAACAGAGCCCTGGGGCAAGCTTCACATGCTCAAGTTGGTGTGTAATGATCAGCACAGGGCCAATCAGCACTGTTGAGACAGAGAGTCAGGGATCCTGCAGCCTCATAGGACAATCAGGAGAGAATGAAAATTTCTC
Organism: Aquarana catesbeiana; assembly: GCF_042186555.1. Classification (NCBI taxonomy): domain Eukaryota; kingdom Metazoa; phylum Chordata; class Amphibia; order Anura; family Ranidae; genus Aquarana; species Aquarana catesbeiana. The sequence continues at coordinate 413,804,150 of NC_133324.1, forward strand.
CTACAAGTGCTCTGCTAGACACTGATGGAAGTCACAAGACTGCTCTAACTGCTGCTAATAAAAGGTATTTAACAGTTTATATTTACTAAAATGATTGCATTTCCATGTTCTGTGTACTGCGGGAGACCAGATTTAGTAAGTGCAGGGTCCTGGGTTTAGTAACACTTTAAAGACACATATACCCATTAAAAACAGCTAGCTGATCTTTATAATATATAAAGTGCATATAAACCTAAACCATAGATATGTCAATTGGCCATTGATTTGTAAATCATACAACCATATCTGTAAAGTAAAAGTCAAAAAGATGTACTGGCAACACACACAACAGAAAGGAAATAGAGGTGCTCTCTTAAAGTGCAAGAATTGTCCCATACAATTCTGTACAGTAGTTGTGCACATTTTAATAGCGGCCTGTCCCACGGTATTAAGCAAAGGGAAATGAGATTCCACACCTAACATCTCAGAAGTTATACATACAGTTCACTTAAATTGTTCATATGAGTATGTTTATGCTTCCCATACTGGTGACAATGGGAAATTCCGACTGGAATGGGAATTCTGGATAGCTAAATATAAGCTCAAGTATGTCTCTTAAGCTGGACTAATGATACATGATTCATAATTTCTGTTTTCGCAAGACGTACCTACTTCTGCTGTCCTGATTATTGTAGGACACACTGATGTAAAACAACCACACTTTTGTACCTCTACCTCTTTTCTTTTCTCTTTATTTGGTTTAATATTGTTCTTCTTACTGGCGTAAAGATGATGACATACTGTTTTCACTTGCTGTGGTTCCTATAGGACTAGTATAGTCAGAACTTATTATTTGGTTATCTTATATCATTGATATGTCACTTGTTATGATGTTACCTTGACATTGTGCTCTATTAAATGCTTCTTTGTGCCCAGATGAATGTTTATACTGCTCTGGAGGAAGAGTTGTTAAAATTTCAATAAAAATTGAATTTACCTTACCTGCATACATGATCACAAGAAGTGCCAGGTCCTGAGTTTGTTTTCTGGACTGCAGGATGAGAGGGTACTTCTTTGAGTGCCTATGTTGCGGCTTGGGTGATATGGAAACTTCCAGTTGCCTGTCTAGTTGATCCTTACTGATCTATACTCCTGGAAAAAAAGGTGCCATAGAGTTGCATGTGACACTGAAATCAGGTGAGCAAAAAAAGAAGATTTGTAGGGATTTTTACTTATAAATGGGCAGGAGCAGAGAGGGAGGGAGCAATAGGGAGAAATTTCCTAGAGATAAGGTTTAATTGCACTGATTATTCTAAGCTGGATTTGTTGCTATTGATTACTAAATGTTGCACAGGTTTATTAAAAACACCAGGTAAGCTTTTTATTCTTATTATAGGTATTCTCCCCTGGGACCAGCTGTCCAATTGGTATTGTGCCTATTTATTTTTTATTTGAAATTAATTTAAAAACAAAGATTTGCCTAACTACTAAGCGGATGCTCATATAAAACCTGCTCATTTCTTTATGCAAATAACCAATTTACCCATGGCATTTACTAATTAAGTTAAACTGTTTCCAGTGTAAATATAAATCTTCACAGACAACATCATCTTTCATCAGAAAACAGACTGTGAGTGACCTCCCTCCTCCAGTGTTTTTATCTATGTTCTTCCCTTTGTTTCTGGTATTTTTGGTATAGAGGTCAATTCACTTACATCTCAACATGTCACAGTCAATATCTCACAGTCAATACTTTGCATTAGGTTCTATGCAAAATATATAATATTAAAACCAGCATTTGCTGCTGTTAGCAGCTCTTATAAGTTATTTTGTGTGTTCATTCAAATTACACCTTTGAAGAGGACAGAAGTATTGGCAAATTACATATTGCATAAATGCAGTTTAATAAAGTATTTATAGATGAAAATTTTATTGTTATGCAACAAAAAGAACAGCTGTTCAAAGTTTCAATATACAGTGCCTTGAAAAAGTATGCATACCCCTTGAAATTTTCCACATTTTGTGATGTTATAACAACCAAAAAAAGTAAATGTATTTTATTTTTTCCATTAAATTTTTTATGGCAAATGAACAGCCATACAAAAAAAGGCAAACATTAGTCATAATCGAACTACAGTCTGATCTTCATTTATGTCAAAGCTAGGTTTTCCAAAACAAATAAGAAAAAGAAGAGAGAAAAAAAAAGAGAGACCAAAAAAGTCCAATATGAAATAACTATGATAAACATGTTTACAGTATCGTAGTGGACTACATGGGTAACAAGTGGCCCAGCTGCCTATAAAAAGAAAGAAGCACATTCCTGAAATCGATAGCACTTGGTAGCTGAGCCTGGGTGCTTGTTTCGCCCCCAGCAAGCAAACTGTCATTGGAAGTGCAAGCCTAAATGACTGGATTCCAAATTTTTATTTAAACTAGGAGGGTAGGTAGGAGAGAGTTGAAAAAGGAAGGACGAGCAGAAGTAGGACGAGAGTCAGGGGGAAGAGAGAAGGAAAGAAGCAACCAAAAAAAAGGGGGGAGGAAGGATGGGCATTTGAGCAGGGGATATGGGTACTGGGTGGGAGGGAAAGGGCGGAAGGGGGTCAAGCAAATGGGAATGGGGAATAGGAGCAGATAGAAGATACAAAATGCTTATGTTAGCTGACGCATATATGTTTGGAATTCTGGGGACTCCTTGTAGTCAATCCAGCAGTACTAAGTCTCTATGAATTTGGACATCTTATCCTGAGAAATCAGCTCTTCCATCTCTTACATGTGAATGATCCTGTGGAACCATTCACGAATAAATGGAACAGTTGCCAAATGCCAATGGCGTGGAATATTTAGGTTAGTAGCGTTCACCATGCACATCGCCAGCAATTTATTATATATTCATTTCGATAGGGAGGTTTGGTGCAAAAGGAATTGCGCCAGGGTATAATCCAAGCTAAAGAAGATAGCTTTGTTTTTTTTTTTTTGAGTTTCAAAGAAGTTTATTCCAAAAAAAAAAGAGTATACCAATTGTACAGACATGGAAAACGACCATGTGCATAGTTAGTACACAATATATAATAATTGTACAAAAATGAAACAAGACCATGTGAGTAGTTGGTAGGAAGAAAAACAATTTACAGGTAATCACCAACATGAACCAATCAGACTCCATGCAAAGGAATGAGCGGGGGTTGAAAGTACAAACAGTATTAAAGGGCTCTGTTCATGGTCCCCCCCCAATTCACACCAAGCACCCCATATGGGAGCCTGCTGTATGCGGGTAAACTGGGGGGATGACCAAGAACCATAGAGAGAGGGCTAGGCCGTTCTCCCTACAAAGACCTGAAACCCCAATGGGATTCAAATCAAAAAGGAAAGCCTGTTGGTAACAATAGTGATATGAGATAGGCAAACAGAGATTATCAAGGGGGGCCTGAGAAAGTCCCCCCTGTTCTCAAATGGGTCAGAATATTCAACAAGAAAACCATTCTGGGGTATATGCTTACTCCAGAACATGTAGTAGATCAATTCAGCCTGAGGCTGAGCAGAAAGAAGAAGGGAGAAGAAAATTACAGGAAGAAGGATAGAAGGGGGGAGAGAGTGAGTCTGAAGGAGGGGGAGTGGGAAAGGAAGAAAGAGGGGGTGGAAAACCGGGAAGTTGAGAGACTTGTGTGGACTAATAGGGGCATCTGTGCCTTAGGGGAGTAGAAAGATTCCTATGTATTTTGCCCAGGGTTTCCATGTGAGTTTAAATATTTTCAAAGTATCCAAAATGGCATTAGAAAATTTTTTCTGCAACATTATCCAGGAGATCTTCTGTTTGGTCTGGTAAAAGGAGACAGAGGGGGATTTCCATGAGTGAGCTATTGTTATCTTGGCCCCCAGTAGGATAAAGTGGATTAGGGATTGGGTCAATTTGGGTACATCTGGGATTCAGCTATTAAGAAGTGCTATGGTTGGGTCCTGTTTCACCGCGTATTCAGTGGACTTGCGGATGAGATTAAAGATCCTGTTCCAATAACCCCTGATTTTGGGGCACTCCCAGAGGGTGTGTAGGAGGGAACCTATGTGGCCACACCCTCTAAAGCAGTGTGGAGAGAACTGAGGGTAGAATTTGGTGAGGCGGGTGGGGACAGAGGTACCATCGGGAGATTACTTTGAGGCCCACTTCCACAAGGGAGATATTAAGTATTCCCCTGTAAGAGCGGGCAAAATTTGTGTGCCAAGTCTCCAGGTCCCACTCAATCTGAAGGTCTCGCTCCCAATTCAACATGTAGGTTGCTTTCTCCAAGGGATCAGCTAGCGCTGAATAGATTAGGGAGATTCCCCCTCTCACGCTCATGGCTGAGGAACACCAAAGCTCATATTGAGTTACAGAAAGCGGGGAGTCAGAGCTTTTCCATACCTGGAAATGTAACAGCTGGTTATAGCGGAATGTTTCCGATGGTGGCATGTCCAATTTGGATATGCAATAGCTAAGTGTGATGGGGCCATTGCCATTGAAATATTGCCCTAGTCTATAAAGGAATTTGTCAAGCCACCACCTGAAAGCCTTGATATTTAGTCCAGGGGGAACTGGGGGTTATGAAAGATCTGTGCTAAAGGGCGCCAAGCCAAGGTCAGGGAGTATCGTTTGTGTAAGGAGTCACATAGGGTCATTGAGTGTGATAATGTGTGGGATAAAATTGGGGGCTCATCTTTCTGTGGGGTCTATTTTAGAAAATCTAGAGTGTGGTTGGGGGTTTGCCTGTCTTTCTATGTCTACCCAGTCTGGTTTCGGGCCTTTAGAGTAAGTGACTGAAAATTAGACATGTGCACACTGAAATATTTCGTTTCGGAATTTCGTTTTCGTCCGAAAAAGAAATTTATTTAGTTACTTCTGAAATTTGTTTTTATTTATTTTGTTTCGTTAAAAAAAATGCATTCGTCCAAATATCCGATATAATTAAGGTCGAATCTGTCATTGAAGGCTTATGGTGTCTGTCGAATATTCTAAGAAGATTCAATGGAGCAGCTAAACTGTACGACGCCGCAATCGTATATTTCCGGTTCAATGTTCCGCCTACAAGCTATAGTAGAATTCTAATGTTGTGTGACACTAGTAATAATTATATTTATTAATTATTATTACTAGTCAACCAACATTAGAATTCCTCTATAGCCTATGAGCGGAGCATTTGACCATAAATGTCCGCTCGCGGTGACTGCTTCGTCGAATCTTTATGTCGAATCTTTTCTCTCTATGTCGAATAATCTTGGACTAATAGAGTTAGCTTAGGCACATTCGACCTTTTTTGCTATATTCTCTATAATGTCGAATATTTTCTCTCTATGTTGAATCTTTTCTCTCTATGTTGAATAATCTTGGACTAATAGAGTTAGGTAAGGCACATTCGACCTTTTTTTGCTATTGTCTCTATAATGTTGAATCTTTTCTCTCTATGTCGAATCTTTTCTCTCTATGTAGAATAATGACTAATAGAGCTAAGGTTAGGCACATTCGACCACAGGTTCAATGGACACAGATCACTATTGTCAGTGTCATGTCCTATCTATATTGAACTGTTGTCGCAACGAAAACGAAAATAAAGCATTTGTTTATGTTGGATCTTTCGGTTTTCGGATTCTGCACGTTTGTTATCGCTTGCTAAAACGAAAATACCTGAAATTCAGACGAAAATGCATTTGGACGAAAATGAATGCACATGTCTACTGAAAATTGGCAAAGCTGGGCAGCCTGATAATACCACCATTAGTTGGGTAGTCCTAAACCCCCTTTTTTCCTGAATCTATACAGAACATTTTTAGAGAGACGATGTCCCTTACCACCCCAGATGAAGCGTATAATCGCCGACTGTAGCTTGTCTAGGAGACGCTTTGTTATGGGTATGGGGAGGAAGCGGAAAAGATACAAAATCCTGGGAAGCAGGGTCATCTTGACTGCATTCACTCTCCCCAGCCAGGACATTTTATAGAGGGATCATTGCAAGAGGTCTTCTGACAATCTCTTGAGCATTGGGGGGTAACTGTGGTGGTGTAGTAGTTCAATCTTAGAAGTGAGGTGTACACCCAGGTAGAGAAGAGAAGATGAGCTCCAGAAAAAGGGGAAGTGATTTTTTAATCTATCCACTAGGTCTTGGGGAGAGGAGATGTTGAGGGCTGTTGACTTGCAGGCCGGAAACTAATCCGAATGTTTTCAGGAGATGGAGAATGTTGGGAGTGGAGATGAGAGGGGAAGTGATAAACAGGAGGACATCTTTGGTGAATAGGGCACATTTGTGGGTCCGTTGGCCACATTTTACACCATGTATGTCCGGGTGTTGTCTGATAGCCAATTCCAATGTTTCTATCGCAATGGCAAAAAGGATGGGGGAGAGGGGGCATCCCTGTCTGGTGCCTTTCAGGATGGGGAATTGGTGTGAGAGGTGACCTTGTAGTTTAATTTGGGCTTTAGGGGAAAAGTAAAGAGTTTCCATGGTTCTAATGAATACCGGGCTGAAGCCCCATTTTTGTAGGATGGTAAAATGGTATGACAAAGTGACTGTGTCAAAGGCCTTTTGGAGGTCTATGGAAAGGATGTATCCTGCTTGGGGAGGACCCCCAACCCAAGAGGATTGCATGACGGAATTTAAATCTACCGCTCTCCTAATCTGGTCTGGCACCTGTCTCCTGGGGATAAATCCCACCTGATCCTTATGGATATAAGAGTCTATGAAGGAAGCCAGTCTGTTTGCTAAAATTTTTGTCATTATCTTTAAGTCGTTATTGATTAACGAGATTGGTTTATAGTTTCCCACTTCACTGGGATCTTTACCTTGTTTGAGAATAACAGTTATATAAGCTAGGTTGGCTGCTGGCTCCAGGGGAGAGCCCTCGCGCAGGGAGTTATAGAGGCAAACCAGACGAGGAGAGAGGACCTCAGAAAATGTTTTGTAATAATGAGCAGAAAAGCCGTCGGGGCCTGGGGCTGAGCCTTTCTTAAGATTCTTAATAACCTCTCTGCCCTCCTTTTCCCGGAAGGGTGACTCCAAAATAGAGCGGTGAGAGTCTGAGAGTTTGGGGATGTTAATATCCTCCAGGAATGAGTTTATGGAGCTGGAGTTATTCGGGTCAGGTGCGGAATAAAGTTTGGAATAGAAGGAGTGAAAGTTTTCTAGAATTTTTTGGGGATTCTGAGTGAAGGTGCCTGACCGGGATTTGATTTTGGGAAGGGAGAAAGTTTTTATTTTGGAGGATAGTTTAGCTCCTAAGTGTGGGCCAATTTTGTCGACCCTCAGATAGAACCTGCCACTCAACCAGCTGAGGTGTTTGTCTGCATTGGGGGTCAGGGCTAAATTCAGGGCTACTCTAGTGGATTCTAATTTGGCTAAAGTGTCGGACGTAGGGTTACGCTTGTGGGATTTGCTGAGGGATTTGAAGTCTTTTTCAAGTTTTTCCACATCCGCTTTCCTTTCCCTTTTTAATTTGGACGTGAGCTGGATCATTTTTCCCCTTAATACAGCTTTGTGTGCCCCCCAAAGGGAGCTTGGGGTCATGTCCCCAGTATCATTAATGAGGAAAAATTCCCTAATATCTTTTTCTAGCCTGGTACAGTGAACTGGGTTGGACAAGAGGGATTCACTTAGGTGCCACTAGGGGGGCCCGGAGGGGAAAGGGAGCTAGTGATTCTAAGGGACACCAGAGAGTGATCCGACCAGGGTACTTCATGGATAGATGCGTGTGATGCAGTGTGAATTTCAGAGTTAGGGATAAAAATGTGGTCATTTCTGGCGTACGTCTTATGCGGTTCAGAGTAGTGTGTATAGTCCTTAGCTGAGGGCTTCAATTCCCTCCAGGAGTCAATAAGGCCCAGGTCGTGAAGTAGACGGTCTATACGGAGACTCTGTTTAGGTGTTTTTTTGAGATGTGGCCTGTCCTGGGCTGACCTGTCCAGCATATGATCAAATGTGATGTTGGAGTCGCCACCTATAATTACTCTACCTTCCAGCAGGGGTGACAGTGTCAACAGCATGGAGGCGAATAAGTGAGCTTGGCCTTGGTTAGGGGCATAGTAGGAGATGATGGAGTACAGCACTCCCTCAATGTGCCCTTTGATCAGTATATATCTACCTTCCATGTCCTTGACTGTGTGTGTGCATGAATGAAATTCGTTTAGCTAATAGGATGGCGACCCCCTTCTCTTAGTCTCCGCATTTGCCAAATAGAAGGTGGGGAAGTTACAGTGGGGAAAGGAAGGGGTGTAGCTGGTGGGAAAATGGGTCTCCTGTAGTAGTAAAATATCAAGCCTTCTGGATGGTATCTTTGAAAGGCCTTCCAGTGTTTGGAAGGTGAGTTAAGTCATGTTATGTTATGTGAAGCTATCTTTAAAGATAACACAATAAAGATGTGGTGCTGCGCTAATCCAACCTGAAGACTGATATTAAAATTATGAAAAATATAAAACCCAAGTGACAGTGCTAATGTATATAGATCAAAATATCCTCAGATACTATAAGGTGACTGTGCTAATGTGAACGTAAAAATATACAGCACAAACTCGTGATATAGCATATAAATTCACATGTGACCAACAACGTGTGCAGGATAGTGGAGGTGAATCTAATTAACATAAAATAGCCATAATCTTTAAATACAGTAAAAATCATGTAGATGATGTGCAGTCCAAGTGCACAGCACGCAGAAAGAAAAAGATTTTAACTGAAGTGACTAGTGCAAACACACAAACATTTGTGACAAATGACTAAAATGTCCAAAGATAAGGTGCATATATAGTGGTCCTCCTAGGAGGAGTGAGGTGACTGGAACAAATGTATCACAGTGATGTTTTCCTCTTCGTGCAACACAACACACATTTGTAAGTAGTGGCCCCTTACCTGCGGGTAATGGGGTGACAGCATGGACCAATTTTAGGCATGGCGGCCTTTTCCCCATGGTGCAGGAGTTAAATCCTTCTAGATGGCGGGGTACCAGCAAAAGACCAGTAGTGGGGGCGATAACCTTTAATCCTATACGTGCTAACCTCATACGGGAACTCCGTCCCTCCACAAATATGGAGGGGGTCACCAGTGAGAAAGAACAAAGGAAAGTCCCACCATAGTGTAATAAAGTTTAGGCAATGAGCTGGGTTTATTGATAAATACAGGTACTCACATTAAAAACAGATATACAGTTCCTTACTCTGACGAGCGGCGAGCTCATATCTCCAATCAACAGAGAGTGCCTATCCCGTCCCTACGTGTGACGTCACGGATCACGTGACTTTATCAGGGGATACAGGTAGGCACTATGGATGTCCTTAAATAGCTCACCCATAGACTCTAATGGGAGGCCATATTTTCGAAGTCTACAGGAAATAGTATAGCGGCCATTTTCCCGAGGTTAAATGGGCGCCGCCATGTTGTTGGTAACCGCCAGAGCGGCCGGATGTACGTGGGTGAGTCAGAGGGCGGTGTTGATTCACAGTCACTGGGAATCAAACAGCCAATCCATAAGCACTCTGCCAACGAACTGTCAGCAGTTCGGGGGAACCACTCCAAGCTGGTGACGGAGCTAACGCTCCATGTGCAAAAAATATATTCGGGAACATGATCTAAAACCAAATGAGATTAAAAAATTTTAAATGCCAGCTACATGGGCATAAAAAATTTGTATTAAATAAAAAAGATAAAGAATAGAAAAGGTCTAAAAAAACCATCGGCAGGGAGAGGCATCTATGTTGACCGGGAGAGACAACATTACAAGGTATGACAATATGGCCCATAACACATATCTCAAAATCTATAAATAAAATATATATATCTAGGAGAGAGGCATACAGCTAAAAAGCTGTTAGTGAATAGAGCCTATACATCAAACCTAGAAGCAAATCATATCAAACAAATATAACTTCCTCCTAATTATTGGGGGATATATATGGGCTAGTTGGTACTAATAAAGAATAAAGGTGCAATCTAAGGTGGAATGTGGGTGCTGAGGGAGGAATAGCCCAACTCAGCCAAGGTGATCAAAATATAATTAGTCGACAGATAACATATATGAACTATTTAAAAAAACTAAAAGATTCAGAACAGATAATTATTAAAAGTCACTGAGGAAACAGTTCAGGTCGAATTCTATGTTCAGGCCTCTTGGCGAGAAAGTAACTAAAGTGAAGATCCATTTGGATTTCAGCTGGCTGAGGGTCCTAACCTTATGACCCCCCGCCAGTGTCTGATGTATGGTTCGATACCCCAAAACTTAAGGTGGGAGATAAAGATAAGTGGTGAGGGTTCAAATCAGCCATGAGCATGTGGGGGGGTTAGCGAGTATGTATAAGGGGAGCTTACCTCTGCCTCTGGAGAGCGGGGATCATCCCTTGAGGACCTGGGAACTTGTGGGTGCCTTGAGGAAAAATCAGAGGGTGTTCTCCACAAAGGTTCCTGTAGTATGTAGCTGCGAAGGGTAGGGGAATGGAGATAAGTCATAGAAAAAGTAGAGAGGAGGAGGGAGGAGATGAGAAGAGAGAGTTTGATAAAAGAAATAATTAGTACCAAAAAAAATACAGAGTCTAGCAATGTAGCTACAGGACTGGCAAGCCTAGTCCTAGTCCGAGCCCCCCAATAAGGGGGGAATCGGAGAGGATACAACCATGTAAGGGGTTGTGTACCTGATGTTACCAGAGGGGTATGTGTCCCTCTACATCACAACAGAAGGGGTGGCATGTTGGGCTGCTCCAGCCGTCAGGTCCTCCTATGGGGAAAAATGTCATTGTGGGACCTGAGAAGGTGGGAGTAATGAAAAGTACTCAAGTTTGAACCAACAAAAAGCAACATAACAGAAAAACACACGTTAACTGCAAAAACAATGGGGTTCCCTGCAGGGCAAGGAGGGAGGGGAAGGAAGGGAGGGTAGAGGTGGGTGATAGGAAGAACATTTAGGTAAGGATAGTTAGAGGGGTCAAAACTTTGTGCATACAAACACTGTTATTCAGAGACCAGTCCTGCCAGGGGAGAGGCAGGAGGAAAGATAGGTATCCCAATTAGCCATTGAAGGGGCTAATGGGGCCCATCACAGTAAGACCAGAGGCCTAATGAGTTCATCAGTGACCAAATGAGTGTAGGGCAAACCACTAGACAAGAGGGAGGGGCAGACATCCAGCCCAAAAAATAGGGGTAAAACATCCCGTCAGGGAATCAAGGGAGGGCAGTTCATCTCGGGGGATGAGAGTCTCGGTGTCTCTTTGATAGTTGCTTGTTCCACAGTGAGGTCAGCGGGCTACCCGGGGGGGCACTTGGAGGAGCTTGTCTTGGCTGCTGGTTGCTCAGGTGCTAATTCTTGGGAGATAAATCCTAGTTGTAACAGCAAATGTTCGGCGTCTTGAAAGTTGGTGAATCCGTATGATTTGTCTCTAAATTGAAACTGCAGACAGAAAGGAAATGACCAATGGTATGTGATGGATTTCTGAGCAAGAATCTCGAGGAGAGGCTTGAGGGATTTCCGCTTTTGGATAGTGGTAGGGGAGATATCCGCAAAAATTTGGATCTTGTTTCCCTGGTTGTCCAGATTGCGGGTTCTTCTCATAACATCTTCTTTAACGCCATAATAATGGGGTTTGACTATAATGTCCCTCGAGAGCCCATCCTGGCGGGGGAGCTGTAGGGCTCTATGTGCTCTGTCAAGTTCGAGTCTGTGGCCCTGGATGTCTGGTATAATGTCTTTGATGAAAAGTTTGACTATGCTTGGTATACCTGTAACCAATTCAGGGATCCCCCTTATATGGAAATTGTACCTCCTGCTCCTGTTTTCCAAATCATCTAATTTGGCCAAAGCAGCTTCAAGTTGATCTTGTAGCGTTTGGATGCAGGTGATGTTTTGGTTGGTGCGGGCAGATGTGTTATCCACTGCCTGCTTAATGGCGTCCATGCCGGCTCCCTGGCCTGCAGCCAGCATTTCAGAGAAGCTGTGCAACAATTGATTCATGTCAGGGTGATAGGCAAACAGCGTGGGGAGGTCTGCTGGGTGCCTGAAAGGCATAGTGGGGAGTTCATCATAGGAGTGTGGAGGAGATCCCCAATTGTCCTGCTCAGCAGGGATGCGGTAGAGGCAGGGGAGATCCCCTGGGGGATACTGGTACTCATGGGGGTTGCCAGCAAGGGAGTGGGCTGCTGGTGTGGTGATGGTGGGTTAGCAATGGTGTCCTGCTCCTCTGTGCCTCCTCGTGTGAGCGCCGTGGCCGCCATCTTGGATGGTGCAGGGGCCACCAGACTAAAGTCCAGCTGGCGGCTAACTTCTCTCTTTTGGAGGCTGCCCGTCATGCGGGTCGGATCCCTGGATCGTCTGGGAGGTATAGGGGTCAGTATGAGGTGGGTCCCGCTCGATCTGATAGCTTGTGGGGCTGAGAAAGACCGGAACGGAACGGAGCTCTCGGCTACAGCGTCCTCCCAGGAGTCCCGCGCATGCGCATTTAGGAGATTGCTTTTCAAATGACATTGTGTACTTGTTTCCAAAAGGGCTGAAGGATGGGACAAGACCAGTACACATGGAGCATGGTGCTGACTTCCACTCCACATCTCCAACAGAGATTGGAAATGGTGGGATAAAATTTGTGGAGTCTAGATGAAGTTTGGTACCACCGAGAGAGAATATTGTATCCGTTTTCTTGAATTGCCATGTTGAGTGAGCCCTTGTGGATAAGGGTGCATGTAGTCTCCCACTCTGTCTCCAAGAGTGTCAAATTCAGCTCCCAGGTCCAGGCCTTATAGAATGGGGTAACAGAGATGGGACTCGAGTCCAAAAGCACCCTGTAGAAAAATTAGATTATATGTTGTTGTGGTTGAGAACAACTACAGGTTAACTCCATCTGGTTTAAAGGTCTCCCCAGAGTGTGGAGTCGATCTGTGAAGTGAGAAAATGTCTAATTTGAAGGTATAACTATACCATGATATGACACATATAGAGCAACTGCACACCCCAAATATGGATTCTAAAAAAAGAAAAAGGTTCCCCAAGGGGTTTTTGGCAGCAATTGAGAGTCTCAACAAGTGGTTGTAAAAATATAGTAATTTTTATTTGTAGAAGAACCAATGGATAATATCATACACAAAGTTAAAACATGAGCTCAGGTTTGCAAGGTGCGAGACTATGAGATTGAAATAGAAGGAAAAACTGATTGACAATACCAAAGATGCAAGTTCAAATTATTGGCTTATAGTGATTAAATAGTAATAGTACTGTCGCAGTAAACTGAAGAAAAAAAGTCCCAATGCATTTCGACCTAACTATATTGCGGTTCCGATAATTCTATAAGTGCATAAAGGACAGATTGAAATCATATACAGAGTAATGTACTATATAATCATAATTATTTGTACATGAGCATAAAAAAATGGTAGTCGCTTCATATTTACCTTCCCCATCAAATAGGCTCGCTGAACCAGAGACTTCTTATTAAAAAACAACACACATAAAGATTGCAGTAGATTTCCCCATTGTTGATCCTGGAAGGCACTGAGAAGCCACGCCTATCTCCACCCTGAAGGGGGCCACGCCCATCCCAAAGGCTTACAAGTGATCATATCAGTAAAATATTAAAAGACTTTTTGGCGGAGCATTAATTTCCTGATTAGTAGGAACAGCAGATCTGTCTCTCCTCTCCTGTCAGAACGGGGATGCGTGTGTTTACACCACACATCCCCGTTCTGGCTCTCGTGCCAGTGATCGCAGGTGGCCAGCGGATCAGGTCCCCCACCATGCAGCAGGCGCGCGCGCTCCTGCTATCACTCTTAAAGGTGCCGATGTACACCTATGGCGATTTGTAGGATTGTGCCGACCTGCCGCAGTATAATGATGGCAAGTGGTTAAAAATGAAACAACCTGGTTTATTTTCTGTAAGCTGTAGATGGAGATAAGAAACATGTATTATCGCTAGATGTTTCTCATCAATGTTGCAATTGTATCAAAGTGGTTCTAAAGCCTGAAAGTTTTTTACTTTAATGCATTATCTGCATTAAAGTAAAAAACCTTCAGTGTGAAGCCCCAGCCCCCCTTATACTTTACCTGAGCCTGATGCAACAATGTGCACAAGAGCAGAGACACTCTTGGCTATCTTCCTCCTCATTGGCTTAGACACAGCCATTGGCTCCCACTAATGCCAATCATAGCCAGTAGGAGGGAGCAGGGAGCAGGGCTGAGCTGTGCTCTGTTTGTCTTACAGACACACAAAGCAGGGCTTGGGAATGAGCATTCAACAAGTGCCCCCTTAGCATGCAGCTTGTTATAATGGCACTCTAGTGGGGAGGAGGAGTCGGGAGTGTTGGTGGGGGACCTGAGAAGAGGAGGATCAAGGCTGCTCTGTGCAAAACAATTGCACAGAGCAGGTAAGTATGACATGTTTGCTTTTTTTTTTTTTTTTTTTTTTATTAAACTAATATGTACAATCACTACAAAGTTACATTGAAAGAGGAAGCTAAAGTAAATAGAATATAATACAATAATACAACATTAAACATGCATTAAACCACATGAAAACTAAGGATGAGCTGAGGGTTTAGACCAAACCTAGGTTCAGATTAACTTTGGCTGTTCAGGCGTTTGGACATCCAGACTTTTGTCTGGTGGATCCCCATTCAGTGGGAGCCAAGCATCGTAAGCAGCAGTTTAATCAAACATCCCTCAAAATGCATAGCAGACCTAAAATGTCATTGCCAGCCATTTTAAACACTTTTTTTTTCTTTGTAAATGTGTGTGCTGCTGCAGCGCTTTCCATGCCCCTTCACATGCATGCTTTTTTTAATGAATTGGCCCTTTTTAATTCCCTTGCATTGTGCAACTTCCCTTGTAAAGTGAACAGTCCATATGCCTTTAGTAAATCAACCACATATGGTACAAATACACACGATAAGGACACACTGTATATAAAACACCTGTCACATACCTGTATGAGGAGCTTGAGCACCCCTGGAAGTTTCAGACGGGGGCTAGAAAAGAGAAGAGACAGGTTATGAGTTGAATAAGAAGGTACCAAATTACAAGCAGGACCAAGGCCAGGGACGAGCAGAGGTTTGCAACATGTAGGCAGCAAGGTACAGATTTTTCTAAGCAAAAGCTTGATCAAGAGTCCAGGCTTAGGTCAGTAGTAAAGCAAACAATAACAAGCAAGGGTAAACAAGAGGCAGGTCAGACTAAAGCAGGGTAAAAAACAGGGTCAAGCAGATTAAGATCAAGGATAACAGAAAATTAAGCTGAAAGACTATTCAGCACTGATCTCATGCAGGGCCCTGGTTTAAACTTCCGTCACTATTTGTGGTGGATATGCCCATGCATCTATGTGTGCGCTGTTGTAAGCACATTCCTATGCACGTGCACATTGTTACTTCCTTTGTTACACAGTTATGTACATGCACAGACTTCTGGCTTGAACAATCTCTCTTATGGCTGACATGATGTTCCTGACAACTCCCTTGTATCCTACACACAGTGAACCTGTTTTACTAATAATGCACAATATCAGCACTTTATGGCATTTATTAAACTTTATATATCTGGTGCTAGTTTGGCAGCGCTGTTTGGCACAGTTATGTCAGATTTAAGAAGTTAGTTAGTGTGCATGAGGCAAGTGAAAACACGGCAGATATAGAGACGCACAATGATTTAAAATCGATATAGTATGCAGATATATGAATTTCTAAGCACACGTCTGATAGATGTATACAATGCAAGTCTGCTAAATGTGGAAAAGTATTAATCAAATCTTAATCAAATGAGATCATAATCATAAAGAACCACAAATAACAAACAAATATCTAAAACTGCATTCATGGTAAGGAAGAACAGCTGTTGGCTACACACATGTATACCCATAGGCTAACAACCTTATGTCAGGTGCTGCCTTCCTGGCATGATGCATTTCTTGGTAAATATGCATGCTGGATCGACATCTTGGCACATGGAATTTTGCCTGTGGCTGGTGTTGGAGGCACCCTTTGGTCATTAGCAGATGTTTCTGTTGCTTCAGTAGCTACAAATTCTTTTAGCTTTCATTGGTATTGCCACCAATGCTATAGAATTATAGATATGTTTAACATAGGGAGACAAGCAATGGCAGCACTTACAACAACCACACTTTATTTTATAAGTATTTTTTTTTAATAAATAAACCAAATAGTCATTTTTAAGTAATATCTCATAAATATTTAAAGCCAGGGACATTGTCATGGAATCTAATATTTACTGAGGAATATTATGAATCTCCCTAACAGAGACATACAGTAAATAGCCATCCTAACCTTATTTTCTTTTGGGATTATTTGACCAAAAATGTCATTCCTCTTACACAGTGGTCTATAGATCACATTTTATTAAATTAAATCAAATTGAACAAAAACAAGTTTATTTCAGAAATGAGCATGGAGAGAGCACTCTGGCTATCATCAGGTAATATCATGCCAGACAACAAACAGTGCTTCAACAGTTATGGTATATAAAGGACTGCACTAGTTTATGTTTCCTTGGAACAAACTATGACAGTTTGCCCTCTGATTGATTTGCAGGTATGTGTTCACAATTCTTCAATGTTAGAGTATTACTGCTCTAAAGTACTGTGATATTTGCATCTGGAATGTACTGTAGTTATCTTATCTTTAGAATCAGTCATTTGATTTGTATGCATTTTATTAGAAACAGCTATTTGTGCATTGTGTTTAAGTTTGCCTGTTTAATAATTGCTTGCCCATTAAATGTCTCACCAAAGTTGAAAACTATGTCACATATTTCACATTTCACAAACTTGCATATGTCTTATTTTTTTTTTTTTTTTTTTGGGGGGGGTGAGTTTTGATTAGTTCTTGCATCTTTAATCCTTTGCCCCCACAATTTAGGTTCAACTAGTCTTTCTTTCAATTTGTTATTGAAAACTACAGTATGATGGCAGAAATCGCTATTGACTATAAAGTAACTAGGGATAAGCCGAACACCCCCCGGTTTGGTTGGCACCTGAACCTGCGAACGGACTGAAAGTTCGCACAAACTTTAGAACCCCATTAAAGTCTATGGGACTCAAATGTTCAGAATCAAAAGTGCTTATTTTAAAGGCTAATATGCATGGTATTGTCCTAAAAAAGGTTTGGGGACCCAGGTCCGGCCCCAGGGGACATGTATCAATGCAAAAAAAAGTTTTAAAAACGTCCGTTTTTTTGGGAGCAGTGATTTTAATGATGCTTACAGTGAAAAAAAAAAGTGAAATATTCCTTTAAATATCGTACCTGGGAGGTGTCTATATTATGCCTGTAAAGTGGCGCATGTTTCCCGTGCTTAGAACAGTCCCTGCACAAAATGACATTTTTAAAGGAATAAAAGTCATTTAAAACTGCTTGCGGCTTTAATGTAATGTTGGGTCCCGGCAATATAGATGAAAATCAGTGAGACAAACGGCATGGGTACCCCCCCAGTCCATTACCAGGCCCTTTGGGTCTTGTATTTATATTAAGGGGAACCCCACACCCAAATTAAAAAAAGGAAAGGCGTGGAGCCCCCAGGCCCTATATACTCTGAACAGCAGTATACAGGCGGTGCAAACAAGACAGGGACTGTAGGTTTGTTGTTAAGTAGAATCTGTTTGTAATTTTGAACTGGTACATTTTTAAAGTGTAGCTCCAGCCAAAAAATCTATTTTTAAGCTTTTTGGAAAACATAGGGAAGGGTTATCACCCCTGTAACATTTGTTTTGCTGTCTGTGCACATCTTCAGAAGATTTCACCTCACTTTCTGTCCCAATGACAAATGGTTTTTGACAATTTGGGGTTTTTAGTGAAACAAGGATTGGTGATAAAGCATCAGTGGAGAGGAAACATGTTTTTCCCATATTAACTCTTACAGGAGAGAATTTCCCTTCCTAAGGGTAGATTTCATCTCACTTCCTGTTGTCTCCTTCCGTTTGCAAGTAGGAGTCATTTGTAAGTTGGATGTTTGAAAGTCGGGGCCTGCCCTATATACTCTGCAGAAATTGGGGCCTTAGGTGTTGGTGTTGCCACAACACTGTAAGCCCTCACATTTACTCTTGGTGAGCGCAGGAACGGGCCCTGCTGTGAAATATTAGATCAAGAATTGTAATTACATGCCATTGTTGAAAAGGGGCAGAAAAATTGGGCCTTTGGTGGTGGTGGTGGTGCTGGTGCCACAACACTATAAGTCCTCACAGTTACTCTTGGTGGGCGCTGGAACGGGCCCTGCTGTGAAATATTATATCAAGAATTGTAATTACATGCACCTGCTGAACAGGGGCAAAAAAACTGGGCCTTGTGCACTGGTGCTGGTGCCACAACACTACAACCCCTCACAGATTCTCTTGTTGAGTGCAGGAACAAGCCCTGCTGCAAAGTATTGCATCAAAAATTGTAATTACATGCCCCTGTTAAACAGGGGCTGAAAAATTGGGCCTTAGGCACTGGTGCTGGTACCACAACACTGGAACCCCTCACAGATACTGTAGTTGAACGCAACAACGAACCCTCTTGCAAAATATTGCATCAAAAATTGTAATTACACGCCCCTGATAAACAGGGGCTGAAAAATTGGGCCTTAGGCACTGGTGCTGGTGCCACAACACTGCAACACCTCACAGATACTCTAGTTGAGCGCAGCAACAAACACTCCTGCAAAATATTGAATCAAAAATTTTAATTAGACGCCCCTGTTAAACAGGGGCTAAAAAATTGGGTGTTAGCCACTGGTGGCGGCACCCAGAACCAAAAATGTTCTTACAAGCTATCACCATGATCATTGAAGCGGAAGAGGATAATCACTCAGCATAACAGGATAGTCACTCAGCATAGGCAGTCTTAATGGGATCTGACATTTCAAAAAAAATGTTCGGTTACATCAGCATCAGGTGCCTGGTAGCTGGTGGTGGTCCAAAACTGATTCATTTTTATGAAGGTCAGTCGATCGACCGAGTCAGTGGACAGGCGCACCCTGTGATCGGTTACAAAGCCTCCAGCAGCACTGAATGTGCGTTCTGAAAGAACGCTGGATGCAGGACAGGCCAGTAGCTCAATTGCATACTGTGCAAGCTCTGGCCAGTGATCCATCCTCAAGACCCAGTAACCCAGAGGATTTTCGGTGGGAAAGGTGTCCAAGTCAGATCTTGCCCCTAGGTATTCCTGCACCATGTAAAACAGACGCTGGCGATGGTTGCTGGAACTGATCATACCTTGGGGCTGCGGACTACAAAATTGTCTGAGCGCATCGGTCAGACGGCCACCTTCTCCACCGCTCCTTCTTTGACTGACCGAAGCCTCAGCAACACGTTGTCCAGGAACAGGAGTTTGTAACTTCCCAGTCTCTGGGAACGCGTTGCACAGACCTTTCTGCAAGGCCTCCCGAAGATGTTTCATCCTCTGCTCCCTCTGCGACGGCAAGATAAGGTCCGCAACCTTACCCTTGTAACGTGGATCAAGAAGGGTTGCCAGCCAATATTGATCCCTCTCCTTGATACCACAAATACAAGGATCCTTCCGCAGGCTTTGCAGGATCAGGGAGGTCATGCAGCATAGGTTTGCTGAGGCATTCAGTCCGGAGACCTCTGGGTCACTAAGGACGACATGATCCGCAGCCACATCCTCTCAGCCATATACAAGTCCATGGGTTTCTTCGGACTGTAAATGATCCCTTGAAGACTGCTGCTGATGCTGAGTGCCAGGCTCCACCTCCATGCTGACACAATCCTCCTCCTCCTCCTAAGTCTTCCTGTGTGATCGGCGGGCACGCAGGAACACTGTCTGGATAAAGGGGGCCTTGAGAGGTAAGGAAGTCCTTCTCTTCCTCCCTCTGTTCTGCCTCAAGTGCCCTGTCCAATATCCCATGCAGCGTGTGCTCCAACAGGTGGACAAGAGGTACAGTGTCACTGATGCATGCATTGTCACTGCTCACTATTCTTGTGGCCTCCTCAAATGGTGACAGGACAGTGCATGTATCCCTGATCATAGCCCACTGGTGTGGGGAAAAAACCAAGGTCCCCTGACCCTGTCCTGGTGCCATAGTCGCATAGGTACTCATTGGTGGCCCTCTGCTGTGTATGCAGCCACTGCAGCATGGCCAACGTTGCGTTCCACCTGGTGGGCATGTCACAGATTAGGCAGTTCTTGGGCAGGTTAAATTCCTTTTGGAGGTCAGCCAGCCGAGCACTGCCATTATATGACCTGCGGAAATGCACAAGACTTTCCTGGCCTGCCTCAGGACATCTTGTAAGCCCGGGTACCTGCCCAAGAATCACTGCACCACCAAGTTAAGGACGTGAGCCAAACAGGGCACATGGATCAGTTGTCCCTGTCGGAGGATGGAGAGGAGGTTGGTGCAATTGTCGCAAACCACCATATCTACCTTAAGTTGACGTGGCATCAACCACCTCTGAACCTGCCCCTGCAGAGCTAACAGAATCTCTGCCCCAGTGTGGCTCCTGTCCCCCAAGCACACCAGCTCAAGCACCGCATGGCATCTTTTTGCCTGCGTGCTTGCGTAGCCCCTTGAACACCTATGGAGCACCGCTGGTTCTGAGAACAAATCAGCACAAGAAGAGGCCATGGAGGAAGAAGAAGAGGAGGGGGTGGAGGAGAGAGGTGTGGCAGAATCACCACTAGTAGAATTTTGGAGTTGTGTTGCCGGAACAACCTCCAACACTACTGCACCCTGTCCTGCATCCTTCCCAGCTGCCAGAAGAGTCACCCAGTGCACGGAGAAAGATAGGTAACGTCCCTGTCCATGCCTGTTGGACCATGAGTCAGCGGTAATATGCACCTTACCACTGACCGCCCTGTCCAGCGAGGCCACGACATTGCCTTCCACATGCCGGTAGAGAGCCAGAATCGCCTTTCGTGAGAAAAAGTGGTGTTTGGGAACCTGCCACTGAGGAACCGCACATTCCACAAACTCACGGAAGGGGGCAGAGTCTACCAACTGAAAAGGTAGCAGTGCTAGCAATTTAGCCAAGCTAGCATTCAACTGCTGGGCATGTGGATGGCTGGGAGCGAACTTCTTTCGGCGGTGCAGCAGCTGGGGCAGGGAAATTTGCCTGGTACAATCTGACGTTGGTGTACCGATAGCAGATTGCCCCCAAGTATTTGACTGTGACACACCTAAATTCTACACCTTCATTCTTCGCAGTGCAGGTCTCAGAGAGGACTGAAGGTATAGTGGGGTTGGAGATCCCAGCTGATGAGGAGCAAGGAGAGGTCCTCTTTGTTCTTTGGTGTGGGTCTCTTAGGTACGCTTGCCAATGAACTGCATGGCAGGTCGACATATGTCTGTCAAGCATGTGGTGCCCAAGCGCGTGATGTTTTGGCCACGCGAGATACGCTTGAGACATATGTTGCAAATAGCAGCGGTGGGATCTGATGCACCCGTCTAAAAAAGGCCCACACCAAAGAACTTTTGGAATAACGCTCTGCACTGAACTTTTGGACAGCAGCGCTCTGCACATGCGGAACTCTGCGGTGTGATGCAGTTGGTGTGCTGCTCTTAAGCTGGGCACTGGAGGGCATCCTGCCTCATTGGTGATGTGCCTCCTCCTCCTCCTCTCTCCTATCAGGCACCCACGTGGAGTCAGTGACCTCATCATCCCCTCGCTCCTCATCACTGGAGCAAAGCAGGCAGTATTCTGCAGCTGGGGAAACATGACTGCCAGATTGCTGTCCTTCTTGGGCACCCCCTCTCTCTGGGCTCACGTTACTGCCTTCCTCTAGCTGGGTACCATCATCGGAGCCTTCAAAATGCTGGGCATCCTCCTGGAGTATGTACCCAACACTGTGGTCAAACAGTTCGGGAGACTCCTCAGGAGGACATGGTGGGGCTAGGGAAGGAGTGACTGAATCCATTGAGCCAAGGGAATAGGCCGCATTGGCAGCTGCTTTGCCAGACAAAGTACCCTGAGCCTGGGTGAGAGAGGATGAGGAGGATGAGGACAGCTTGGTCATCCACTCTACCAAGTCTTCCGCATGTTGCAGCTCAACACGGCCAGCTGCCAAAAAAAAGGACAAACATGTCCCACGGCCACGTGCTGATGAGGATGCACCATCTCCATGACCAGCACTGTTGCCTCTAGATACAGAGCCTGCTTGCCCTCTTTTATTGGCTTATGACTGTCTGCTTCTCCTTGTTGGCCTTCCAAACATACTAATGGCCTGCAGTGAGATGTAGCTGCACAAAGCTGGGATGTATATATATATACTGATACTGCAGCTAGCAGGATCAACTGCCTGCCTGTAGTATTATTAGTATGAGAACACCAGCAATTGTCTTCAGGTAGCTTTAGGTGCACACTGTGCAGAGGACACAGTACACTGATGCCCTGTACACACGGTCGGACTTTCCGATGGAATATGTGCGATCGGAGCTTGTTGTCGGAAATTCCGACCGTGTGTGGGATCCATCAGACTTTTTCCATCGGAATTTCGACACACAAAGTTTGAGAGCAGGCTATAAAATTTTCCGACAACAAAATTCGTTTGCGTAAATTCCGACCGTGTGTGGACAATTCCGACGCACAAAGTGCCACGCATGCTCAGAATAAATTAAGAGATGAAAGCTATTGGCTACTGCCCCGTTTATAGTCCCGATGTACGTGTTTTACGTCACCGCGTTCAGAACAATCAGATTTTGTGTGACAGTGTGTATGCAAAACAAGTTTGAGCCAACATCCGTCTGAAAAAATCCATGGATTTTGTTGTTGGAATGTCTGATCAATGTCCAATCGTGTGTAAAGGGCATCACTGTAAATACTGTAGCTGCTTGTCTGTAGTATTAATAGGATCAGAAGAACACCACCAATTTTCTTCAGGTAGCTTTAGGTGCACACTGTGCAGAGGACACAGTACACTAACTGTAAATACTGTAGCTGTCTGCCTGTGGTATTAAAAGGAGCAGAACAACAGCAATTGTCTTCAGGTAGCTTTAGGTGCACACTGTGCAGAGGACACAGTACACTAACTGTAAATACTGTAGCTGCCTGCCTGTGGTATTAATAGGAGCAGAACAACAGCAATTGTCTTCAGGTAGCTTTAGGTGCACACTGTGCAGAGGACGCACTACACTAACTGTAAATACTGCAGCTGCCTGCGATACTAATAGGATCAGAAGAACACCACCAATTTTCTTCAGGTAGCTTTAGGTGCACACTGTACAGAGGATGCACTACACTAATTTGTAATTACTACAGCTGCCTGAGGTACTAATAGGATCAGAAGAACACCACCAATTTTCTTCAGGTAGCTTTAGGTGCACACTATGCAGAGGACGCCCTACATTAACTTGTAAATACTGCAGCTGCCTGCAGTACTAATAGGATCAGAAGAACACCACCAATTGTCTTCAGGTAGCTTTAGGTGCACACTGTGCAGAGGACGCACTGCACTAAATGTAAATACTGCAGCTGCCTGCGGTACTAATAGGATCAGAAGAACACCACCATTTTTCTTCATGTAGCTTTAGGTGCACGCGTCACTCGAATTCGGCACGATATCGTTCATAATTCGACAAATGGTTGAACATGCAATGTTCGAGTCGAACACGGCTTTGACTCCAACTCAAAGCTCATCCCTAAAAGTAACATACTTAACAAGTTGAGTTGTCTTGTTAACCGTTATTCCTGCCTTTAAGTAGTTATTAGTGTTGTAGTGTGAACAACTGTATTTTTCCTGGCTTTTTTTTTTTTTTTTAGGTTTCCTAAATATCTTTTTTAATATCTTTTACACAAAATACTCAACTAGACCCTCTTTATCTGTATGTGGTTGATGTTTTTTCTCTCTCCAAATGTTCATTTTAGAAGTAGAGCCAGACTCTAATTGATGCACACATTTGCAACAGTTGCATGTCAAAGTTTATAGTAAATAAATAAATGTAGCGCTATGTGTAAAATTATAAATATAAAGTGCAAATCTCTAAAATAAATAAATCCTACATATAAATGAATAGTTCATAAATTGAAAAAATGAAGAAATAAAACATGAAAAACTCTTCTTGTGATCCGTGTATCCACACAATTCCACCACAGTGATTGTTCGTCCTCAAAAGAAGTGCACACCACCACCAGTAAAAATGCGCGCTCACCTCCCAGATGTATCAAAACTCATATGCAGATCTCCCCACAAGCTCTTTGCTCTCACTTCCTCTTCCCAATCAATGGTGGGTAATCCAGATGGCTCTTTTCTTAATGGTAACTCAGCTCAATAATATCCAAAGAAGGGGATCATCTCCCAGCTTGGCTCAAGATTCCATGAGTTTAGGACATGTAAATAATAAGTATAGAGACCATAGTGTTCTCCGTATACAAATTTATTCAAAGCCCCCAAACAGACAAGTTGCACTTACAAGATAAAAACATTTAAAATCACATAAAAACCTCCCGAGTAGCACCGCCGTGTCCACATACACAGTGCCTGGCTGGACGTGACTATCAGCTCCTCCCTTCTAGACGTGTATCGGCCAATCACAGGCCTTCCTCAGTAGAACATCACAATTTTTTTTTTTACTTGTGGCGCTGATTGTTTCATCTTATAATTTGCATGTCAAAATTTGACATTTGGACAGGAGCGGGTGCATAGATCCGAGTGCACAATGTCTGCCTTCGGATGCATACACTTGATAAGTGCCTGAATGTGAAAGTTTGACATATGATTGAGTCCATGCAGGTGCTGTGAGTGTCCATTCATTTTTATAGGTTGCCTGCCTCAGTTCTGAGGTGGATACAGGATTCGATGCCCATCTGAATGAGCAGATTTCACAGGTCAGAAGTACATACATGTGCCCTGTGCCCAGCTGCCAGTGTCCCCCTTTCATTTACTTCTCCTTTTTTATACACCTGTTTTTAAATTATTGTTTTGTCCTTGCAGTAACTTACTTGCCTGTTCTGGTACTCTGCTTCCCCCAATCCACACCTCACATCTATCCCGAGTGATTATATGTGACATAAAACATGGGAGGAATGGATGGGAGAGGATGGATCACAGGAGCCAATGTAGTTTGTGTAGCCATGCAGCACAACCAACTGCTTCTGCATTGAGCTCTGCTGTGGGGAGAAGTTCTTCTGACAGTGGGTCGGCACTGCAGAGATACAATAGGTAGATTACAATCAATGGGTTGTTCTAAGTTGACACAGTTTTACTGCGATCTTGAAGCTACTCAAAATATGGGTTTGATTTTGTCTGTATCATCAATTATTTTATTACCTATCATGTTTTGACATATTTTGGGTATTTTGGGTATACTGCTGGTTCCATCATTCATCATGTGTTACTATGTATAATATGCTATCAATTATCTCTATTTATCATGAATACCATACATTGCACTATGCTCAACTGTGTCATTAAAATTTTATCATAATTATCATATTGATTGATTCATTTTACCCTAGTGTGTTGTTTCATATAAAGTCCCATTATCTCCAATTTCCCCATTTTCCCTCCTTTTCATATAAATAGGGATGGAGATCTGTGTACTGGATGGTCATGGTCTCATACAAAGTCCCAACAACCAACTCCCTTTATTGATTCAAATCAGCTCATGTTATACATTGACACAAACCAACCACAGCGTTTTGAAGCTGGCATCACATATGCAGTGCTACTTGTGGTTCTTCGCTCATCTAGAGTCTACTATGGATATTGGAAGTCCCCATGTTATCCAAATGTGTGTGTGGGCCAAACATGGTTGGTTAAGATCAAGAGCCATTTTTTTGGGCTTAAAATAAAATTAAGCATAATTGTATTGTTGTTTTTCTAGTATTTCACTATTTCAACAGATATTCACTATTTCAACAGATCTCATTCATCAAGAAGAGGGTCTTTTCATGCAGCTTACAGATTCTCACTTGAAAAAATAGCAGAAATGTAAATGATATGTTATGGAGATGCCTTATAAATTGATGTGCTGTAACAAAGTACAATAAGAGGGGCCCTGATTTCTTGACACACCCAGGGGAATGAGAACAGGGTACATAAGTACACCATATTACTCATTTCAATATAAAGAAACACTGACACTAACAAATTGAAAAAGAAAAGAAGAAAAAATCATAAGTAAAAATAATAATGTCCACTGTTGTAATCAAAAGGCAGTCACAATATGCAGCAATGTATTCATGATGTTCTGCTGTTAGTATATCTAACACATAACTGCTGATAACTGTCACATTACTGCAGAAACTTACTGCATGATTAGACATCAAAGGGGATAATGTTCTGCAAATTGGGTTCAGTGATGGCCGATTAGAATACAGATGTATTGATGCCCCGCAAGAAGTCCTTTTGTCGACGAAACTGGTCGGGCTGAGCTGTATGTTCCTGTTATTGCCCATTTTACATGTTTAGAGGTTCTGTGGCGGCAGCCTCCCTTTTTTACCATGCA
Organism: Aquarana catesbeiana; assembly: GCF_042186555.1. NCBI lineage: Eukaryota > Metazoa > Chordata > Amphibia > Anura > Ranidae > Aquarana > Aquarana catesbeiana. Next base: position 413,830,490 of record NC_133324.1, read on the forward strand.
ATGCTGATTTTACTATGGATATGTGTAATTGTAATATTTTATATGAAATGTAACCCTTAATAGGTTTTACCCTATCCAGCGTTTTATGTTTATTTGGATCTAACTACACAGTGGTCGTTTGGGTGGAGTCCCCTGGATGCTCTGGAGCTGTTCCTGACATGGTTCCTTTGTACATACCCTGCTGTTAACCCCTTTCGGGACATATACATCAAGCCTGTTTGACCCTTCATAATAAAGGGTTCAGGCTCTCTGGTAAGAGTCCAACCAACTGTGGTGGTGGTGTGTTCACTTGGTGAAGGGATTGGATAACCTTATCCACAGTTGAATAATGGAGTTTGCCATTTGACCACTGTGGTCCATTTGAGAAACAGATTTTTCTGGACTGTTTATTTATATATATAAATATTTTCAGTATTTTTAATATCAATCATTGTAGCACAACACAGCTTTATTTTGGAATATAGATGTGCCATACAGAGTTGCTAATCACTTACAAGATCAGTTAATGATCAGTCAATTTGACAAACTCTACACCAAAAATGGAGTACGTTTTACCCTATCAATAAAAAAAGTTGGGAAAAGGCATTAGCCAAGATTCCATGTAGCACTAAAAATCTGACATGGTAAAAAATGATCAATCTGAAAATTACTAACATTTGGTGGATAATATCTATCCACAGGAGCAATAATGTCTGCTTGAACATCCACCAATAGGGCTGCATACTGTAGGTGCAAATTCAAACACTTTTACATTTATTATTGGGTTTTGTCTTGCCATTAATGCAATTCCATGCAGTACACCACTGGCGAATGTTGTTTTCAAAGTGACACCTATTTGAGGAAGTAGTAAAGGCTTAGTGTAAGTTATTAATGTACAGATTTGCATACCTTTGATTCTCACTGTTTGAAAAAATTTAGTTTCCATGGTTTTGAATAAATAAGGTGTTTTGTACAAAATCTCCTGCCCAGACACCAGGTCTAGCACACCTATTTATGTAAGCAGCGTAAATTTTTCCTGTCCAGCATGATACATTATAAAGAAAAAAGTTCAGTGCGCTACTCAAATTAAAACCAAATAGTAATGTGATTTTAAAGAAATGAAAAAAATTATAGTTCATATGGAAAATGATGGCATCATAAACCGGAGGTGTAATTCCTCTTTAAGTCTTCAGTAAATCTTCTATGGATCTTCTAAGACAGTGCAGAAATAGGAAGAGGGGGCTGCTTACCAGATTTGATGGATCCCCACCACAGAGATCATGCAAGCCTGAACAAAACTCCTCTCGGGGTCAAGAACATCTGGTCTTTGAGTAGAGACAGACTTCCCTCCGCGCCTGGTAGTTGAAATTTCAGAGGCGGAAATCAGGAACACTCTCCTCTATTAGCTGCTCCGCAAGACCACTCGTAGCAGGAAATGGTATATTTTAAAAGAAAAAGAGGTGCTTCATTGTGCAGTAGTTTAAAATGCTTTAATCCATGAATGGACAACTGACATCAAAGCATTGGCAGGGTAAAACACTGTTGCAGTTAAAAAACACAGCCAACGCTGAAGCCGATCAGTTGAGAGTGTGGTGACATCAGGTCCTCTGGCTCCACCCAACGCTACGTTTCTCCTAAACAGGCATCGACTGGGAGAGGAGGCCAGCATGATACATTTCCACACTGATGTCACTCTTCAGTGACAAAGTTTTTAGACAGAGACACAGGACCTGTAGAGCTTCCCACTTTTAGGTAAGTCACCACTAAACACCAATGACCTATTTCACTGTACTCTCACTAATCACTAACAAAGGGGGCACTAATAACAGACCATCAACAAGCTAAAACTACTTGCACAAACAACACACTACACTGCCCACCAACAAAAGGAAACACTAACTGCTAACTAAAGATGGCACTCATCAATGACCATCAATCAAAGGAGTCACTCACCATTGATAGCCAGCAAAAGGGGAAAATTATTCTTTGTCTGAAGGTTTAACCAGTTCCCGTCCGACATTCATCGTTCCATGTGGATGCCACCTCACGCATGCCCCACAGGCTGTGTTGCAGCATTATCTGTCACCCGCTATGTCCACTGGACACACTGGATTACTGATCAGTATACTGGCTGCTGCTAGTACCATGTAATCGCTGTGACCAATCACAGGAGATCACATGGCAATGGTACACAATGAATGGCATTCTTTGTGTACCATTGTGTTGATTTCTGTGATTGGTCACAGTGATCACATGGTACAGTTAGTGCCAATCACAGCCCATCTGTACCACATGATTAGATGTGGCCAGTAAACACTTTCATTCCATAAAAATGGTTGCTTATAACAGTGAAATTCACTGGTATAAGCAATCATAAGTAAAAAAAAACAAAAATCCTGCTAACTTTCCCAGAGTAGTACAGTGTTACAATGGTAACATTGTATTGTTTTGGTCACAGTGTGTTAAAAAAATCATAAACAAAAATATATATATTATTATTTATTTTATTTTTTACATACTGTTACCAGTCAGTGTCCCTGACCACCGCCACAGCAGTTATATAATGTTACTGTACTGCAATGGCGACAGTATGTAAAAAATATATATATATGAAAAAACATAATTTTTGTAATTTCTTCATATTTCAAAACATTGTGACAAAAAGTTACTTAAAAAAACTTGCCATGCCTCTTACTAAATACCTTGGACTGTCTACTTTTCAACAAGGGGTCATTTGGGGGTTATTTGTACTGTCCTGGGTTTTTGGGCCTCAAGAAATGAGAAAGGCCATCAGTACATCACGACTGATTCATTTTCAGAAATATATACCATAATTTGTGGACTCTATAACTTTGCTACAGACTTAATAATAAACACTGATTTGTATTAGTTTCACCAAAGAAATGTAGCAGAATACAGTTTGGCCAAAATTTAACCACATGCCAACCAGTTGTACTGCAGCAGAATGGCACAGCTTGGCGAAAGGACGTTATGTAACATCGCTTCGCCCTATGGCCACTAGGGGGTGCACCCCCCCACTCACCCCCCGAGCTGATGCGAATGCCCGGTGGTCTCGATCGTTCGGGGCACGTGGAGAACCGGGAACTGTGTGTGTAAACACACAGTTTCCAGTTCTCTGAGGGGAGAACTGACAGATCGTCTGTTCATACAGAGTATGAAGTGTACCATTTCACACAGGGGGGTTGGGATCTGGGGGTCCCCTTGTTAAAGGGAGCTTCCAGATTCCAATAAGCCCCCCACCCGCAGACCCCCACAACCACTGGGCAAGGGTTGTGGGGATGAGGCCCTTGTCCCCATCAACATGGGGACAAGGTGCTTTGGGGGACTACCCCAAAGCACCCTCCCCATGTTAAGGGCATGTGGCCTGGTACGGTTCAGGAGGGGGGCGCTCTCTCGCCCCCTCTTTTCCTGCTGCCTGCCAGGTTGCGTGCTCGAATAAGGGTCTGGTATGGATTTTGGGGGGACCCCTACACCATTTTTTTAAAAAAATTGGTGCAGGGTTCCTCTTAACCGCTTTTTACCCCCTTCCTGACCAGAGCACTTTTTGCGATTCATCACTACGTCGTTTTAACTGACAATTGCACGGTCGTGCGACATTGCACCCAAACAAAATTGATGTCCTTTTTTTCCCACAAATAGAGCTTTCTTTTGGTGGTATTTGATCACCTCTGCAGTTTTCATTTTTTGCGCTATAAACAAAAAAAGAGAAACAATTTTGCTATAATAAATATCCCCAAAAATATATAAAAAAAAACTTTTTTTTCTCAGTTTAGGCCGATATGTATTCTTCTACATATTTTTGGGTTAAAAAAATCTCAATAAGCGTATATTAATTGGTTTGTGTTATAACGTCTACAAAATAGGGGATAGTTTTATGGAATTTTTATTATTATTTTTATTTAACAAATAATGGCGGCGATCTGCGATTTTTATTGGGACTACTACATTATGGCAGACACATCGGACACTTTTGACACATTTTTGGGACCATTGGCATTTTTACAGTGATCAGTGCTATAAAAATGCAATGATTAATGTAAAAATGTCACTGGCAGGGAAGAGGTTAACACTAGGGAGCGATCAAGGGGTTAATTGTGTTCCCTAGTGTGTGTTCTAACTGAGGGGGGGAGGGGACTGTGTAGGGGAGATGACAGATCATGAACAGACGATCTGTCTCTTCTCCCATCAGAGAACCGGAAACTGTGTGTCTACACACACAGATCCTGGTTCTCGGTGTGTCAGCAGCGATCCCGGGAGCTCGGCGGTGATCATGACTGCCGGCACTCGCTTTGGCTCTGGGGGAGAGCAGCGAGTGCAACTAGTGGCTACAGGGCGAAGTGACGTAACATAACGTCATTTTGCCCAGCCGTGCCATTCTGCCACAGTAAAACTGCGTCGTCAAGTGGTTAATTTCCATATAAGACCCGAAGGGCCTGGTATGGATTTTAGGGGGACCCCCACGCACTTTTTTTTTACATTTTGGTTCGGGGTTTCCCTTAATATTCATACCAGACCCAAAGGGCCTGGTAATGGACTGGGGGGTATCTCATGCTCTTTTTTTCAATGAGTTTTATCCATATTGCCGAGACATGTTACATGTCCCCTGGGGCAGGACCCAGGTCCCCAAACACTTTTTATGACAATAACTTGCATATAAGCCTTTAAAATGAGCACTTTTGATTTTTTATGTTAGTGTCCCATAGACTTTAACGGTGTTTTGAATTTTCCCTGAACACCGCATATTGTTCCGGTGTTCGCAGAACATCCAAACAACCAAAGTTCAGCCCGAACTTATGCTTGGGCCAAACCGTTCGCCCAACCCTATTAGTTACTAACGAAGGAACTAATCAATATGTAGGCTAGATCATGGGACTGACCCCGATTTCACAGTTCAGCATAACTGTACTGAATGATTCATAAAGATTCATTCTGTTGTGTGCTTAGCTAAAGTTGAAGCTTAAAATGGTATTTAAAAGCAAGAAGATCTGTATTATTTTATATGTCCAGGGTTTCTAGTTCACCGGGAAAAGAGAAATTGGCAATGTCCTTAGAAAAACCCATTTTTATCTTGTTAAGTAGTTAGAACATGTAATGAGGACAACAAATAGGATGCAGTGTGTGGGAACTTATAAGAGACAATTTTTACTGATTCTCCATAACATATTAGCCTCATGATGTAAGTGAAAAAAAATATGCAAAACAATGCAGAGGTTTGGACAAGACACTAGAAATGAGTATTTTTGGTTTAGCAGATTCTAAGAAATTCAGTTATCTCCAGCAGTAAGATACAAGGAAAGCCCTGGTGAGTCCTTCTCATCTTACTGCCCTTGGCCCTTGTCAAGTGTTCTTTTTTTTTCTAAAATCAAGGTCCTATGTTATAAATTTAGAGGACACTTGGTTCTTTTATCATGAAAATATACACTTCTTTAAATTTTTTTTTACAGAACAAATCTGAAGTGCAGCAAAGGAAATGAAGTCACAGCACTTTGCATTTTATAGTCTTAAAATCAAATACTAACTGAGAACTGGGTTAACTGTTACAGGAATTCATAAAATATCCCAGTTTATGCTGAGATGTAAATTATTTTGCATTTCATGCTATTATGCAATATGCTTATCATAAAAGGGTAATTTTGTCTTATAGCTTCTGAACTAATAGATAACTTTCTTTCAATTAGTTCTGCCTTCTTGTGTAAGCAATATTGAATGTGAAGTGGAAGTTTTATGTTAGGTAAAAGCATGTAATATAAGTTTTATTAACATATAAAGCACCTAAAGGATTTAGCATGTTTTTCTAATACTCAATTACCAAAGCTATGCAAAACATTTTTTTCTGTTTCATCTATTAGTTGCAGGTCAAGCAAGTTTGCAACAATGAATAATTAACAGGTTTTTGCCACTATCACACTACTTATAGTATACCTAAGCTCAAGAAGAAAAATGTTATACAATGCTGCTAAGTACATTTTCTGCAAGTACAAAAAATGTATGTTGCTCCTATACCAAAATCCCAAACACAGTTTTGGGCCTTCCCAGAATTCTTCTACAACTATGAAACCCCTCCTTTCTATGTAATAGAGATGAGGAAAGAGAGAGGTGTTTGAAGGAAAGGGTGACGTGTTTGAAGCTCAGATCAGAGAGCAGCCTAGTGCAACAACCAAGAGGAGGAAACTATAATATATAACATTTTTATTTTAGGGTTTAGAAATGCTTTAACAGCAATTTTTGTTGCGAAAGCACAAAGTTTATGTACAAATATATTAACAACACTAGTACAAAAATTGCACAAATGAGTGCAAGCTTTTGTTAACTTGTGTGCATATAAACAGCTATAACAGGTCATTTTATGCTCTGTTCACTATAATTTGTAAAAATTGTAGTATAACAGTATAACGTGAATCCTTATTATCCTCCTGTCTTTTAGACTAGGGCATTTTGAACACTTTAAAATTGTTGGAAAAGGTTAGAATAATTTTGTTCACTAAATAATCAGGGTGATATCATGAGTTACTTTTCACCATTAAACTTGGGTTTTGCTATGAAACCACACAACAGGACTTGATTTACAGGAGATGAAATGCATATGCTGGAGCATTTGGAACAGCAAATCATATCCTCATAGCATTTACTATGCATCTGTGATGTGTGTGAACATGTGTGCACAGACTTTAACGCACTTTTATTGAGTATACTAATAAATCTGGTTTGTGGTCCAAATTTAGGCCTGATTCACACCTATGCAAGTTTCAGTTTGCATATTGCAGGTGCATTTTGCAATTTTCAATACACGCTTTTGATCTTTTGAAGTCTATGGAACCAAACACCAGAAAAAAGTCCCTGACCCTTTCAATAAAATGCACAGATGTGAACTACATCCATTGGAAACCATGTTAAATGGACTGTAGTGTGTTTCTGCAAAACTGAAAACACACTAAAAAATGCATAGGTGTGAACCTGGCCTTAATATAAAAATGTGATTCTCCCTACTACTGTATGTTTTTGCTTTTAGAGAATTATGCCGCGTACACACGATCGGACTTTCTGGCATACTTGATCTGGCAGACTTTCCGATGGACTTTGTTCGCCAGGTGCGCCGGACTTTAAAACGGACGGACTTGCCCACACACGACCAGACTTTCCAGTGGGCTAGGTCCGCCCGTCTTTCCGACGGACTTTCGCTGGAGTTACGGGGGACTTTCAGAATGAACGGACTTGCCCACATATGGACAAGTCCATTCATTTTGAACGTGACTCAAGTATGACCGGACTAGAAAAGGAAGTCAATCTTGCCGCTTTTATCGGCGAGATTGACACCTTGTGAGCCCCGTCGCGGGTCATACCAGGCCCTTAGGTCTGGTATGGGTTATAAAGGGAACCCCCTACGCTGAAAAAACGGCATGGGGTCCCCCTAAAATCCATACCAGACCCCGATCCGAGCATGCAGCCCGGCTGGTCAGGAAAGGGGGTGGGGACGAGTGAGCGCCCCCCCTCCTGAGCCATACCAGGCTGCATGCCCTGAACATGGGGAGTGGGTGCTTTGGGGGAGGGAGCGCCCTGCGGGGCCCCCCACCCCAAAGCACCTTGTCCCCATGTTGATGAGGACAAGGGCCTCTTCCCAACAACCCTGGCTGTTGGCTGTCGGGGTCTGCGGGCGGGGGGCTTATCGGAATCCGGGAGCCCCCCTATAATAAGAGGGCCCACAGATCCCAGCCCCCCACCCTATGTGAATGAGTATGGGGTACATGGTACCCCTACCCATTCACCTAGGGAAAAAGTGTCAATAATAATACACACTACACAGGTCTTATGACATCACAGTCACTGGGCATGCTGGGACTGTGACGTTTTAGGAGACGTGGTCACCGGGGATGTTGACCACGCCCCCTAAAACATCACAGTCCCAGCATGCCCAGGGACTGTGACGTCATAAGGGGGCGGGGTCTCCGCCTATATAAGTCACAACGGAGCGCTCAGAGAGCAGTCCAGCCAGAGAGAGCATTGTGTCAACATCTGGAGAAGAAAAGAGGGAAGAAGACAAGAAGCCCAGAAGTCCGGACCTCCACTGGCAAAAGAGTGGCATGAAGACAGCGGAGGAGCCGGCAGAAGAACTGGAACACCGGGAGAAGAGGCCAGAGGGAGCAGAGAAGAACCAACCGGACGCCAGGAAAAGAGGAACCGGAGGGACCCCCGAAGCCGGAAGAAGACCCCCGAAGCCGGAGGAAGACCCCCGAAGCCAAAGGAACCTCCCCGGAGCTGTTTAATAAATTATTTTAAAAACCCGTGTAGTGTGTTTTATTATTGACAATTTTTCCCTAGCTGAATGGGTAGGGGTACCATGTACCCCATACTCATTCACAAAGGGTGGGGGGCCGGGATCTGGGGGCCCTCTTATTATAGGGGGGCTCCCGGATTCTGATAAGCCCCCTGCCCACAGACCCCGACAACCAATGGCCAGGGTTGTCGGGAAGAGGCCCTTGTCCTCATCAACATGGGGACAAGGTGCTTTGGGGTGGGGGACCCCACAGGGTGCCCCCTCCCCCAAAGCACCCACCCCCCATGTTGAGGGCATGCGGCCTGGTACGGTTCAGGAGGGGGGGCGCTCGCTCGTCCCCACCCCCTTTCCTGACCGGCCGGGCTGCGTGCTCGGATCGGGGTCTGGTATGGATTTTAGGGGGGACCCCATGCCCTTTTTTCGACGTAGGGGGTTCCCTTTAAAATCCATACCAGATCTAAGGGCCTGGAATGCCCCACGCTCGCCGCAATAGGAAAATTAGTTTTTCCTATTGCAGCGAGCGCGAGATGCAATACCCTGCCCTTGCGTCATTTCTGGTCCGTTGGACCAGCATACAGACGAGTGGGCTTTCCGTTGGACCAGCACACAGACGAACGGGCTTTCCGTCAGAAACTGAGTCCGACGGAAAGATTTAAAACATGTTTCAAATCTAAAAGTCCGCCGGAGCCTACACACGGTCGGATTGTCCGGCGGACTCTGGTCTGCCGGACCAAGTATGCCGGAAAGTCCGCTCGTGTGTACGTGGCATTACATGTGCATGTCATAAAGGAACACAATCTTATGACATGTTTACTGATATCATAAAAAGTGACTGTAAAAAAAAACTGTGAGAGGTAAAAAAGCCATAATTCATGCTGTACAAAGGGTATCACAGTGCACATAGGCAGATTGGCCCACGGTGGCTATACCCAGCATGATTTTATACATCGGTGCTAGAAATAAATAGGGGGTGATTTTTGGATTCCCCTTACTTAAACAATAAATATGTAATATCTATCTTTATATAAAATTAGCTAGTCAATCAAAGCTCTGATAATTTTAATAGTGATAATATAATAATATAAGCAATACAATCTCAAGGAAAAATCTCAAGGAAAAAGAGGGAGTTCATCAATGGCCCTCACATTCTTCGAGCACTCACAAACACCACCCATTCTGACATCCTTGTGCCCACCCTGTATAGTCCTCTGTCTAATGAGCAACAATCCATAAACTATTGTTTAACCACTTCAGCCCCGGAAGGATTTGCCCCCTTCCTGACCAGAGCATTTTTTGCGATATGGCACTGTGTCGCTTTAACTGACAATTGCACGGTCATGCCACGTTGCACCCAAACAAAATTGACGTCATTTTTTTCCACAAATAGAGCTTTCTTTTTATGGTATTTGATCACCTCTGCGGTTTTTATTTTTTGTGCTATGAACAAAAAAAGAGCGGCAATTTTGGGGAAAAAAAGCAATATTTTTTACTTTTTGCTATAATAAATACCCCCCAAAAATCTAAAAAAAAAATTTCTTCCTCAGTTTCGGCCAATATGTATACTTCTACATATTTTTGGTAAAAAAATCGCAATAAGCGTATATTGATTAGTTTGCGCAAAAGTTATAGCGTCTACAAAATAGGGGACAGATTTATGGCATTTTTATTATTTTTTTTATCATGACTGCGACATTGTGGCAGACAGATCGAACACTTTTGACACAATTTTGGGACCACTGACATTTATACAGCGATCAGTGCTATAAAATTGCACTGATTACTGTGTAAATGTCACTAGCAGGGAAGGGGTTAAACACTAGGGGGCGGTCAAGGGGTTAAGTGTGTTCCTTGAGTGTGTTTTAACTGTAGGGGGGTTGGGCTCACTAGAACATGACAGAGATCACTGCTCCCAATCACTGGGAGCAGTAGATTCTTGTCATGTTGCTAGGCAGAACAGGGAAATGCCTTGATTACATCTTCCCGTTCTGCCACTCTGTGTCACGATCGTGGGCCACCAGCGGAAATCAAGTCTGCGGCACCCGCGGGCATGCTCCCATGGTGCATGCCCACTAGCCCGTGATTTAAAGGGGACGTACGGATACGCCTATTTGCACAGCCATGCCATTCTGCCAACGTACATCATTATGCGCTTGACGGCAAGTGGTTAAGAGGCTGTCTTTTCTAAGCACCAGGAAATATGGTATTACGGATATCCTCCAGGAATTAAGGTACTGTCCCCCACCAGGTGGCAATTTTACACTGCAAGCAAATGCCTTGACCCAGGTCAATATTCCAGTCCACATCTTGCCCCTCTGGTTTTGTTGCAGGTCAGTAAATCAGTCATTTTAAAGGGGATGTAAAGCTTCGTGTTTTTTCACCTTAATGCATCCTATGCATTAAGGTGAAAAACACCTTGCACTCTCCGGCTCCCCGAGCCCCTGTTTTACTTACCTGAGCCCCGAATCACCATGGGCGCGATCCCGCGTTGCTTTCCCCCAGCTCTTGGGGGCTCTTCATTGGATGATTGATAGCAGTGCAGCCATTGGCTCCCGCTGCTGTCAATCAAGTCAATGACGCAGTGCACCAGGGGGTGGGTCCAAGTGATACACTCGGCGGCTATGGCCGCCGAGTGTATCACACGGGAGCGCGCCCGCAAACTAACACCCTTGGGAGGGCGCTTCCCAGAGGGGGGGTTAGCTCTTGCGGGGAGGAGCCAAGACAGCCACCGGGGGACCCCAGAAGATGAGGATTGGGGCTACTTTGTGCAAAATGAACTACACAGTGGAGGTAAGTATGGTATGTTTGTTATTTAAAAAAAAAATAAACCTTTACAACCCCTTTAATCTCATGACCATGAATCCTGAGATAAGGACTTTTATTCCTATACCCCACCGCCAGGGGGTATGCATGTATCTCCTTCCGGATGAATAATTCTGATATGCACTCTTCTGTTATACACACTCTGCTAAATAAACAGATTCTCCTGTTATTCCAAGATGGCCAGATGGCTCTTTGATAACCAGTAAAAATCCATAAATGTCTGATACTAAAACCTGTTGCCTTCCAACAGTGTTCTGTCATTTTGCATTAGCAGTGCAGTGAAAGTTTTTTTTTTATTTTTGCTCTGCTGCTTTGCTTGGTGCATGCACATGTCACTGCTTATTCAGCTGATTTATTTTTTTCATTTTTTTCAATTCATTTTCAAGTAAAAAAAATATTACACACACATTGCTTAGTACATCTTTTCAGAAAACAAGACACAAAAGCAGTATTCTGTGTATGATCATTAAACACATGCACACGTAAAACCTATCCATGCAAACCAACCATCACTCTCCAATTTGCTAGGTAGTTTCTGAGATCATGCTCCCAAGGTACATGTTTATCAATGCAGTAATGTAAGCCTGCAGCTTAAACATAACATAGTGATTTATCCATACTCTTCTTCATTTTCTTTATTAAATTAGCGCAATGGGGTGGATTTACTAAAACTGATGCACTCAGAATCTGGTGCAGCTGTTGTGGTAGCGAATTAGCTTCTAACCTCAGCTTGTTTAATTAACTTTTGGCAATACAACCTGAAAGCTCATTGGCTTCTATGCAGAGTTGCGCCAGATTTTGCCCTCTCCAGCTTTAGTACATAACCCCCACTATTTTACCTATTAAGAAGTGTTGAATGCCAAAGACTTTTTCTTAAGGCTGTAGCACTTGAAAAAAGTAGATTCTGGACTCAACATTTCACACATAGGTTAGTATTCAGGCTTCTATGGCAGGGAACTGTTATTATATTTTCAGTATAAATACAGCTATTCTGTGAAGCCCTCAGAGGTTTTTTAGAGAACCTTTGTGAACAAACAGCATCATGAAGGCCAAGGAACACGCCAGACAGGTCAGGAAAAAAGTTGTGGAGAAGTTTAAAGTAGGGTTAGGCTATAAAAAAATATCCAAGCTTCGAACACCCTATGGAGCACTGTTCAATCCATCATCTGAAATCAGAAAAAGTATGGCACAACTGCAAACCTATCAAGACATAGCCATCCACCTAAACTGTTTGGCCGGGCAAGGATAGCATTAATCAGAGAAGCAGCCACAATGCCCATGGTAACTCTGGAGGAGCTGCATAGATCCACAGCTTAGGTGGGAGAATCTGTCCACAGGACAACTATTAGCCGGGAATTCCACAAATCTGGCCTTTATGGAAGAGTGGCAAGAAGAAAGCCATTGTTGAAAGAAAGCCATAAGAAGTTCAGTTTGCAGTTTGCGAGAAGCCATGTGGGGGACACAACAAACATGTGGAAGAAGGTGCTCTAGTCAGATGACACTGCAATGGAACTTTTTGGCCTAAAAGCAAAACGCTGTGTGTGGTGGAAAACTAACACTACACATCACCCTAAACACACCATCCCCACCATGAAACATGGTGGTGGCAGCATCATGTTGTGGAGATGCTTTTCTTCAGCAGGGACAGGAAGCTGGTCAGAGTTGATGGGAAGATGGATGGAGCCAAATATTATTATACAGGATTTATATAGCGCCAACAGTTTGCACAGCGCTTTACAACATAAGGGCAGACAGCTCACTTACAATACAAATCAATACAGGAGGGATCAGAGGGCCATGCTTGTTAGAGCTTACAATCTAGAAGATACAGGGCAATCTTAGAAGAAAACCCGTTAGAGTCTGCAAAAGACTTGAGACTGGGGCGGAGGTTCACCTTCCAGCAGGACAACAACCCTAAACATACAGGCAGAGCTATAATGGAATGGTTTAGATCAAACCATATTCATGTGTTGGAATGGCCCAGTCAAAGTTTAGACCTAAATCCAATTGAGAATCTGTGGCAAGACTTGAAATTTGCTATTAACAGATACACTCCATCCAATCTGACAAAGCTTGAGCTATTTTGCAAAGAAGAATGGGCACAAATTTCTAGATATGCAAAGCTGGTAGAGACATACCCAAAAAGACTTGCAGTGAAAGGTGGTTCTACAAAGTATTGAGTCGGGGGGGGGCTGAATACAAATGCACATCAAACTTTTCACATATTTATTTGTAAAAAATTTGGAAAACCATTTTTCATTTTCCTTCCCTATAACAGTTATGTGCCACATTGTGTTGGTCTATCACATAAAATCCCAATAAAATACATTTACGTTTTTGGTAGTAACATGACAAATATGGAAAATGTCAAGGGGTATGAATACTTTTTCAAGGCACTGTACAGGGGTATCCTCCTCTATGCATATCTATATGGATCTTTGTTAGTTTACAGTCAAAGGGACTCACCTTATCCAAAAGCCAGGCAATACAGGGTTTCCACTACAAATTAACTCTGTGTTTAGAGTCCATATGGCTATCACTGAATAATTCCAAACACGATGAATGCTGGTGGAAACCTCATTTTACATCCAAAATAATGCATTTCAAACTGGATCAATACAAAAAATACTCAAATTGATTTAATTGGACCCCCACTCTCTTCCAGAAACACAACATATTGAAAACAACTATACACATACTGTAGATAGTGATATTCAAACTGTATTGATTATAGGTTGTTGTTCAACTGATAATGTTCAACTGATAATTGAAACATGATCCTTTTTCCATTCACATTAACCTGGTCCTCTGCAGTGTTTTAAACGTTTGCATATTAGTTGGCATTGCATTAGAGCAGCACAGTGTGCTGTTAATACATTTCCATGCATTGTGCTGTGTTGCATTGCAAGTGCATCCAGAAGCTGTATTTGCTGCATGTGCAAACATGTGTAACATGCATTATTCTGTGTTGCAGTAACATGCTCATTATTGTGGCAAATGTAGTATAAAAGGGTAGTAGCCCTAAATTATATTATAGCACAAACTAAAATAAATAAGCAGACAAAACCTCAGACTTTTGTCTGAAGGGCATTGGCCCCAAACTTGTCTTGCATACAAACGGCACACAATCATCGGCCAACAAACATGAACGTAGTGACATACTACGTGGTTTTTCAGTTCTTTAGCGCCACCCTTTGGGCTTTTTCTGCTAATTTTGTGTTAGTAGAAGTTTGGTGAGTGTTAATTCACACTTTTCATTTCACACTTTTCATTTCACGGTTTTCATTTCAGTTAGTTTCTGAACGGCCGTTCATCAACCAGCCATGTTGCGGAATCGGAGGAGATAACGTGTTATTTATTATTGGCCTTGGAGTTATTGCTTTCACCCAAGTCCAGCACAGGAACAGGAGGAGGAGGATTTCTTGGACCAAAAATTGGTTGCTTTATTAATCGTGACCAATTATGTCATTTGCCTTTGCTGCAGGAGCTCCAGGAGAAAAATCCAGATTATTTTCGGAATTATCTCTGGATGATGGACCCCTGCTTTCACCAACTCTTGGCATTGTTTACCCTCTATATTAAGAAGCAGGACACATGCATGAAGCTTTTATTTTATTTTTTGGTTGAATAATGATTTGATTTGGTATATTTTCTATATTTTTGGATGCGTAGAATGCACTTTTTGGCTAAGTTCTATTGGCAGAGAGCATGTCTAATTTTGTTTGTTTTCTTTTTTAATGCACAATAAAAAAAAGTGGAGAATAATACTTGGGTATGTGTTTTACTTCAAATGACAGTTTGGGTGTAGGCAGTTAAATTGTAAAAAATACAATGTAAAATTAACAAGGGACAACAACATAGTTGTATCTTTGATCTTAAAAACTATGGGATAATGGTGTTGTGGTAACTTTATCAAAAAAAATAATACAGGCATACCCCACTTTTAAGTACACAATTGGGTTTATTTACTAAAGCTGGAAAGTGCAAAATCAGTCTCACTTCTGCATAGAAACCAATGAGCTTCCAGGTTTTATTACCAAAGCTTAACAAGCTGAGGTTAGACGCTCATTGGTTTCTATGCAGAAGTGAGCCTGATTTTGCACTTTCCAGCTTTAGTAAATAAACCCCATTGTGTACTTAAAAGTGAGGTATGCCTGTAACAAGCATAATAATATTATTCTTGATATCACTAGAAAAAAAAGCCTTTGAAAATTAGTTTTTTAATAACTTCATTAGTATCCTCAGCAAAGCAGCTTCATTATTATCCCATTAAAGAAGAAGAAAATGTGTGCTGCATTTCGAGATTTCATAATTTGCCGCGTCACGAATCTTAATTGTCCCTTACGAATGCTAGTTTACAAGACCGACTGCTTCTGGATCATCTTTGCTTCTGAGCATGTACGTTTGTACTTTGGACTTTTGTCTGACAGACTTGTGTTCAAGTCCGACAAAAATTGTCCAATGGAGCGTACAAACGGTCGGATTTTCCGCCAACAGCCTGTCATCACATAATTCCCGTCGGAAAATCCGATCGTGTATACGAGGCTTTAGAATCCTGCATGTATTTTAATACCATGAAAAAATAAAACAAAAAAAAGTGTGAGGTTCCCCTAAAAATCCATATCAGCTTTATCCCTTAGTCCAGGCATGCAGCCTGGCTGTTCAGGAAAAGAGGGAGACAAACATGCACCCCCCTCTTGAACCATGATAGGCCACATCCCACCAACATTGAGGGGTGCCCCCCTCATAAAGCAACCTGTCCCCATGTTATTGAGGACAAGGGCCTCTTCCCCACAACCCTGGCCATGTGGTTGTGGGGGTCTGTGGACAGGAGACTTATTGAAATCCTTTGTCATCTGCTCACCCTGCCATTCAGTGGAAGGCAAGCTAATGGTCTTCATGTGTCTTGGAAGGCAGCATTTTCTTCTTTCACTGGGCCGGCAGATATCGGACATCTTGATTGAAATGGATCTACATCATCAAACTACATGTTTTAAAGGGGCTGTACATTGTGGACAAGGTTTTTTTTAATTAAAGGATTTGTCAAATACTGTGTTTGTGCTTTTTTTTACTGTTTATATTTTTTGTGAATTAGTAGGAGTACTATGTACACATTACTCATTCACACGGGGGCCAGTATCTGGGTGCCCCCTTATTGGTAAAGGGTGCTTCCAGGTTCTGATAAGCCCCCTGCCCACAGACTCCCATAACAACTGGGCCAAGGTTATGGGGAAGAGGCCCTTGTCCTCATCAACATGGTAGCCCCCGTGTTGATTCCATGTGGCCTCTCCCGACAACTCTGGCTCAGTGGTTGTGGGGGGCTTATTGGAATGAGGAAGCCCCCATTAACAAGAGACCCCCCCCCCCAATGTGAATGAGTATGAAGTACATAGTACCTCTACTAATTACCCAAAAAAGTAAAGTGTAAAAAAAAAAGGCCCATGATGTAAAGTACATCCACAATACCCAATTCCTGCCAAAAGAAAAGCCCAAAGACCCTAACTCTACAACACCACTCACCGAATGACAGCTACCTGAGCTATCATCTGCAGTATAAGGGAAGGGGCAAGCATATTGGTGACATAATTGGCCAAATATGGCCATGGCCATATTTGGGCAAAGTTATTGACCAAATATGGTCATGTGGCCATATTTAGATAGTGATGTAACCCCTACGATCTCCTCCCATTTGCTTAAATTGCTGGGTATTCCATTAGCAACCATTGACAGATAGAAGCGGTCAAGTTCATACATACCAACTACACTAACATTTGAGATTATCCCTACTAGGCATCAACACAAGGGAAAAACACATTATTATACTCAATGAATCTAAGTTGCTGCACTATTTCCAGAAATTCAGATTATAGTTTTGTTCTTATGGTTAATGTATCTGACCTATTTTAAGCATTTTATTTTTATTATATCGCTTTATTTTGTGAAATAATAATTTGCAAAGAATTGACTAAAACTGTGTCTTAAATTTAGTCTTTACATTACTTAAAACATTTACCTAGTATAGAAAAAAGCGGAAAAAATTAAAAGAGTTATTTTCTATTTTATCGTTCAAGCTTCAGTGAACTGTTCTATAGATCAAAATAGGAAAGGACATGAGATTAAGTTATCAGCTGCATTCTCCTTTTTGGGGGTAAATAACGTTTTATGTCTTCTAGATGGACGACACAAGAAAATCAATTCTTTTCTTTATAGGCTTGAAAATGATATATGAAAACATGAAGTTGGTTGAAAGTTTATCCGTTCACAGTTTTCTTTAATGGTTAGATACTGTCATTTTTCACAAGGCTTGGCACTTAAAGATCAGTGGTTAAACAGACAAAACTACAGTATGAGAATCCTTTTAATCATTCTGAATAACCTGTAGTGTGATTGTTTTAAATGCTATACTATGAGTTAAGTTATACAGTATGTGTACATGTTTTTAGCTTCAACTCTTTTTGCTATGACAAGAATATAAAAGTTGTTATCTTAGTGTCTAGGAATCATAGTTAAATAAACCAGTAATGAAAAAACATGGGTCTGCCAATGCTTACCTCCTTCTAAAGATGCAAGTTGCCTGCCTGTCTTCCTGGCTTTATTATTTATCACGTGATTGACCTGGAGCAAATATCCAGATCAGAAAGATCAGAAACTTTGCATACATAATTATTTTATGTCAATACATAAGAACAGAACCAAGAGGGATAGTGGAACAGAAGTAGGGATCATTAGTGGCAGCATATATATCTGTTATAAAAGGTTTCCTTAAAGGAGTTGTAAAGGTAGAAGGTTTTTTATCTTAATGCATTCTATGCATTAAGATAAAAAAAACTGTCTGTGTGTAGCAGCCCCCCCCAGCACCCCCCAGTTACCTACCTGAGCTCCTTCTCTCTCCAGCGATGCCCACAATCCCCTCAGCCATCCAGTACACTCCTCCTAATCGACTGAGACAGAACAGCGGCACCATTGGCTCCCGCGGCTGTCAATCAGACAGTCAGCAAATCAGGGGAGAGAGGGGGTGGGGTCAGGCCGGGGCTCCATGTCTGAATGGATACACATAGCTCTGACTCAGCTTGTAGCAAGCTGCTGGCTGAGGGGGCACTCAAAGGAGGAAGGGGTTAGGAGCAGCAAAGAGGGACCCAAGAAGAAGAGGATCTGGGCTGTTCTGTGCAAAACCAACTGCACAGAGGAGGTAAGTATAACATGTTTAAAAAAAATGAGCCTTTACAATCATTTTAACAAAAAAATCAAATAATTCCCTTGACCATAGATGAATGTTAGTTTTTCCAGATCATTTTTCAAACATTATTTTGAGCTATTTTGAGATGTGTGGCATTTATGGGGATTGACTTTTTTTTGTACTAATGATAATTTTTCAGGATACTGTAGTGGAAAATCAATGCAGCTTCTTTTAAAAGGGAAGGTATAGTGATTTTTTTCTATATTATCTTCATTTATCACAGTCAGAATTTAAATACATTTGTTTAAAGTGGAAGTAAACCCTTTCTGTAAACTTGTACCTAATTCAAATTAAGGATACAGTGAAATATCTGGGGA
The DNA here is from genome assembly GCF_042186555.1 of Aquarana catesbeiana. Classification (NCBI taxonomy): domain Eukaryota; kingdom Metazoa; phylum Chordata; class Amphibia; order Anura; family Ranidae; genus Aquarana; species Aquarana catesbeiana. The sequence continues at coordinate 413,849,136 of NC_133324.1, forward strand.
TAGAGATCTCTCAGGATGTAAAAGACTATATTAACTTGAACTTGAAACCTCTATTAAAAAAATGTAAGGATAAAAGCCGAAGCTGGTGTAAGTTACCCCTGACGGTGATAGGTAAAGCAAATCTTATCAAAATGATTTGGACCCCACAACTACTTTATGTGTTTAATAATTCACCTATATGAATTACAGTACCTTGGTTTAGAAAAATAGAATCTCTATTTAGAGAGCTGATTTGGTGGAAAAAGCAACCACGTATAAAGTTAACTACATTAATGCCAACCAAAGAAGAAGGTGGACTGACAATCCCCCATCCCAAAAATTATTTTCTAGCCTCCCAATTACAACATTTTTATGGTTGGACAACAGTATCAGACTCTGATCCTATACAGAGGCTGTTACTATCAGTTTATGAAGACTACCCATTAATTTCCCTATTAGAGTCAAGAAATCAATTGTCTGATAAAGGATTTTTTACGGGAATATTATTTGATAAGGTATGGCAGGAGATGAGGAGAATTACTGGAATAAAGGGATATATGTCATATACTCCAATATGAAACAATAGTAGCTATATGGAACTGTTGAAACTGGAAGGGTTTGAAATTTGGAGGCAGAAGGGACTAAGGTACATGATACAGTTATTTCAAGAAGATGAGATGAAAACCTTTAGTGAATTAAGAAATTAATATAATATCCCAAAAGAAAGATTTTTTCAATTTTTACAGCTTAGGCATGCATTAAAAGCACAGGGTCGATTGCATGAATTGAAGTTTAATAAATCAGTGGTAATAGCCTTGCTCGATAAGATGGAAAGAAAAAAGGGTTTGCTATCACAATTATATGATATATTATATGAGAAAACTAAAGGTGCTGTGAATATACCTGCAAGATCAGCATGGGCTGCCGATATAGGGCCAATTTCTGATGAACAGTGGGCATTGGTACTGTCGACAATACCTTTTGCGTCTCTATCTCCAACTCAAAATTTAACACAACTATTCATCCTACATAGGGTACATTATACACCCGAGAAATTATTTAAATCGAAATGGAGGGATACAGACCAATGTCCTAGATGTAAAGTGAGGGCAGCCAAACTAATACACATGATATGGAGATGCCCTAAACTCCATCGCTATTGGCACAGGGTTGTATCTATGATTAATAATATGATGTCTATATATAGAACCGGGGGGATGTCTCCTGGGTATCATGGATGAACGAAGAACTCCGGGGAATACATGGTATCAATAAATAGAAGTTTATTTCAGGCTCGTAAGCTTATAGCACAAAAATGGTTGTCACCATATGCACCTACAGTAACAGAAAGGAAAATGCAAGTAAGGGAAACCATAATTAAGGGTAAATATACCTTTTTACATAGAGGCAGTCTAGGGAAATTTGAAAAAATATGGAGAAGATGGTTTGTTATTCTGGATGTATGATGAGAGGGGATCAGATAGATGTGGGAGAGATGGGGAGAGGGGGGGGGACATGAGGGCCAGGGTTGGGTTTTTTTGTTTTTTTTTGTCTTTTTTTTTTATTATTCCCTCTCTATACGTGCTGGGTTGTATGTTGTTATTGTTGTTTATGATGTTTGTATATCAAAGAAATAAAAAAATTATTTGATTTAAAAAAAAAACTTGTACCTACAGGTAAGCCTATAATAAGGATTAGCTGTAGGTACTATGAATATCTCCTAAACCTGCACAGTTTAGGAGATACTCACACTTTATGTAGCAGGTGATGTCACTGGTGCATGAGCTCCGAAGTGACAGTATACCCGTGCTGTGCCTTCAGAGCTCTGTGCCGCGGTCCTTGACTTCTATGCGCATGCACTGAAGTGACATCATTGCGACGTGGCCAATCAGATGGTCGGAGGATGCGGAAGGAGGACAGGGTGAAGATGGAAGTGCTTGTCAGAGCTGACAGCGCAGCGCTGCAGGGCTTCGTTCTAAGGTAAGTATTTCATAATGGGCTAGTATGTGATGCATACTAGCCCATTATGCCTTTACTTTGCAGGGTTTAAGAAAATTGGTGCTTACAGAGCTAAATAGCACAAGTTGCAAGTTACACACAGAAGTGAATGACTGAGCAGTGACTCATTCCCTAACTACCCCTTTCCTGTTCCTCCATCTGAATATTTAGCCAGAAATAGAGTGACTACAAGCTGTTACTTCTTTAGGAAATCAATAATGCTTTGGGAATCCTTTGTCATGCATTACATTTTTATTTTCTAAAATGAATGAAACTGAGCCCAAACTCTTATACTTTGTCTTTAAAACTTAAGCAGTGGCAAATGTCCTCTTCACTGTTCCACCATTGTTGCTCTTTTAAGTTGGTTTCCTAGCAACAAGAAATCTACATAAAGAGACAGAGAAAATTTGGGGTACAGTGATCTCTGCTGGAACATGATGCACGTGTCAGTACACATTGCAGTAATTTATAAGTATCTCTTGATTTTTAGCAGCAGAACTGCTACTGCCATTTCAGTTTTGATAAACAAAAAGACATTAAACATGTTTGCATTCCAAATAGTTTGTCCAAGAAATATCCAGAATAGTCTTTTATACTGAAGAATCTAGTCAATAAACTGTCTGGTTTTGAATTTTTATTATTCTATTCAAATGATGACATAACCTAATTACAACAGGAAAGCTTTCACTGCAGGGAAAGTTGTTGTTATTTCATTCTACAATCAAGTAATTAGCTTCTTCTCAGAATGCTTTACTGTATGTTGCTAATTAAGCCATCTTCTAGAATTTAATTAAAAAATGGTTTCTTTTTTTCTCCTACTCTCTAAAAAAAATAACAATGTTTTAGAAAATGATTCACAAGTGTGGGCTTACTTAACCAATCCAGAAAACAGATATTTTTTCAGTTAAACATTAAGATGTAGAGGCATGAAAGTACAAATTTGTAAACATTTAAGCAGACTAAATACCATAACCTAGCATAGTAATCTCATAAGGAAAATAAAATCTAAGTATGTGTCTAAGGGCTTGTTTACACAACAATCCCAGCGTTCAGTGTGCAGTTCCTGTTAAATATTATATTAACTCCTTTGCGTCTGCGCTATAACCGAATGATGGCTACAGCACGGACCTACTTTGCTGGGAGGCCGTCATATGACGTCCTTCCCTTTTCATGTTCCCCGCGCTTCAATGAGACTCGGCTGATCAAAGATTGGAGTAAGGGGCCAAACCCGGACCTTACCATGTAATCAGCTGTCAGCCAATGACAGCTGATCACATAATGTAAACAAGATCGGTAATCTTTTTTTTTTTCTCCTCACACTGACAACCCTCCGTTAAATAAGAAGTGTCAGAAGAACCGAAGTGTCACACGGTGGAGGACTCCCACTGAGGTGGATCGTGCGGACAGAGCGGAGAAGAAGCCGGAGGAAGATGCGGGACGAGAAGAGCGGAGGAAGAAGAAGATGGAGAAGAAGAAGATGGAGGAAGAAGAAGAACATCGAAGAAAGAATAGAAGAAAGAAATTAATAAAGGACTTGTCAAAAACCGTCTCTTTTGTTTTTTAACCTTTTTGACACTTTTTTTGTGAAATGGTAGGGGTACATTTGTACCCCATTACCAATTTACATGGAGGGGCTGGGATCTGGGGGTCCCCTTGTTAAGCCCCCCGCCCGCAGACCCTCACAACCACCGGGCAAGGGTTGTGGGGATGAGGCCCTTCTCCCCATCAACATGGGGACACGGTGCTTTGGGGAGCTACCCCAAAGCACCCTTCCAATGTTGAGGGCATGTGGCCTGGTATGGTTCAGGAGGGGGGGCGTTGTCTCTTGTCTCCCCTCTTTTCCTGCGGCCTGCCAGGTTGCATGCTCAGATAAGGGTCTGGTATGGATTTTTGGGGGGACCCCACACCATTTTTTTTACATTTTGGCACGGGGTTCCCCTTAATATCCATACCAGACCTGAAGGGCCTGGTATGGAATTTAGGGGGACCTCAATGCATTTTTGTTAAAAATTTTGGTTCGGGGTTCCACTGTGGGGAAATTCCATGCCGTTTTTATGAACTTTTATGTGTATTGCCGGACCGACAATTTATTATAGCCGGCGCTAGTGATAGTAGTTTTACATGACTTTTTTTCCTTTAGAAATGTCATTTTGCTGACAGACACGGGAAACATGCGCCACTTTACAGGAATACTATAGACACCCCCAAGGTACGAAATTTAAAGGAATTTTACACTTTTATTGTTTCACTTTAAGCATTATTAAAATCGCTGCTCCCGAAAAAACGGCCATTTTTAAAACTTTTTTTTGCATTAGAACATTTCCCCTGGAGCAGGACCCAGGTCCCCAAAGACTTTTTATGACAATACCATGCATAAGCCTTTAAAATTAGCACTTTTGATTTCTCCCATAGACTTTTAAAGGGTGTTCCGTGGCTTTCGAATTTGCCGCTAACACTCCAAATTGTTCGCTGTTCGGTGAACGGGCGAACAGCCAATGTTTGAGTCGAACTCATGTTTGACCCGAACATAAAGCCCATCCCTAATCCTGACTGGGCGTCATATGATGTCCAGCAGGATAACATGCCGGCGCGCGCCTGCGGGTGTGCAGTGCGGTGATCGCAAGTGCGGCGTGTCGATCATGGTAAGAAGCCTCTGACAAGGGGGTTCTTACCACGTGATCAGCTGTGACCAATCACAGCTGATAATTGCGTGAACCAGAAAGTGCTGGTAAACGACATTCCTCAGTTTGCGCTGATAGGGAGAGCCGATCGCCGTCTCTCCCTGGCAGAGGGGGGTCTTTGCTAATTATCAACACATTGATTATCAGCACAGCCCCATCAGATGTGCTACCACAGCTGCCAGTCAGTGCCCCATAAAAAACAGATGACAGTGACCAGATCAGTGCCAAACAGTGCCCATATCAGTGCCAATCAGTGCCCACCACAGTGCCAGTCAGTGCCCACAGTGCCAATCAGTGCCCAGCAGTAAAACCTGTCAGTACCTCATCAGTACCTCATCGTCAGTGCTGCCCATCAGTGCTGCCTCATCAGTGCCACCTGTCAGTGCCAATCAGTACTGCCTATCAGTGCCAATTAGTACCGCTTGTCAGTGCCCACCATAGCCGCCAGTCAGTGCCTATCAGCCACCAGTCAGTATCCATCACAGCTGCCTGCCAGTGCCCATCAGTGCCACCTATCAATGTCAATCAGTGTCCATCAGTGCTGCCTATCAGTGCCTATCAGTGCTGTATATCAGTGCCGCCCATTGGTGCCCATCAGTGCTGCTTATCAGTAACTCCTCATCAGTGCCCATGAGTGCCACCTTATCAGTGCCAAACCATCAGTGCCACCTCATCAGTGCCCATAAGTGCCGCCTCATCAGTGCCCATCAGTGAAGGAGAAAACAAAATGTTATAACCGAAAAATGTTTTTTTTTTCAAAAATGTCGGTCTTTTTTAGTTTGTTTAACAAAAAATAAAAACGCAGAGGTGATCAAACACCAACGGAAGAAAGCTCTATTTGTGGGAACAAAATGATAAAAATTTTGTTTGGGTACAGTGTAGCATGACCGTGCAATTGTCATTCAAATTGCAATAGCACTGAAAGTTAAAAATTGTCCTGGGTGGGAAGGGTTGCAAGTGCCTGGTATTGAAGTGGTTAAAGTGTGACAGCGCTGAAAGCTGAAAATTGATCTTGGCAGGAAGAGGGTTTAAGTGCCCAGTAAGCAAGTGGTTAAGCATTATTTATGAGTTTTTCTTTTTACTAAGTTGCATTTACATGCATTTGAAGTGCACTCACTTGCATTGTGGTATGTTCTTGTGTGAAAAAAGCAGCTGTATTTTTTAACACATATAAAAGCACCAATTCATGAAGAGTTATTTTCCTCTTTAGAATCTGAGGTAAAATAGCTCAGCATTTTTCAAGATTTTTTTTTTGCAATTCACCAAAAACTCTACTAAAATAAGGCATGAGGTATTTAATAGAAATGTGAGGTGTTTATCTCATGAAACCATTCTGTATTTTGTCTCATGATGTGACCACTTTAACCACTTCAGCCCTGGACCATTATGCTGCCTAAGGACCAGAGGACTTTTTCCAATTTGGCACTGCGTCGCTTTAACTGCTAATTGCGCGGTCATGCAATGCTGTACCCAAACGAAATTTGTGTCCTTTTCTTCCCACAAATAGAGCTTTCTTTTGATGGTATTTGATCACCTCTGCCATTTTTATTTTTTGCGCTATAAACGGAAAAAGACCGAAAATTTTGAAAAAAAAAATGATATTTTCTACTGTTTGTTATAAAAAAAATCCAACAAACTCAATTTTAGTCATACATTTAGGCCAAAATGTATTCGGCCACATATCTTTGGTAAAAAAAATGTCAATAAGCGTATATTTATTGGTTTGCGCAAAAGTTATAGCGTCTATAAACTAGGGCACATTTTCTGGAATTTACACAGCTTTTAGTTTATGACTGCCTATGTCATTTCTTGAGGTGCTAAAATGGCAGGGCAGTACAAACCCCCCCAAATGACCCAATTTTGGAAAGTAGACACCCCAAGGAAATTGCTGAGAAGCATGTTGAACCCATTGAATATTTATTTTTTTTGTCCCAAGTGATTGAATAATGACAAAAAAAAATATTTACAAAAAGTTGTCACTAAATAATATATTGCTGACACAGGCCATGGGCCTATGTGGAATTGCACCCCAAAATACATTCAGCCGCTTCTCCTGAGTACGGGGATACCACATGTGTGGGACTTTTTGGGAGCCTAGCCACGTACGGGGCCCCGAACACCAATCACTGCCTTCAGGATTTCTAAGGGTATAAATTTTTGATTTCATTCCTCACTACCTATCACAGTTTTGAAGGCCATAAAATGCCCAGATGGCACAAAACCCCCCCAAATGACCCCATTTTGGAAAGTAGACACCCCAAGCTATTTGCTGAGCGGCATGTTGAGTCCATGGAATATTTTATTTTTTGACACAAGTTGCGGGAAAGTGACAATTTTTTTTTTTTTTGCACAAAGTTGTCACTAAATGATATATTGCTCACACAGGCCACGGGCATATGTGGAATTGCACCCCAAAATACATTTAGCTGCTTCTACTGAGTATGGGGATACCACATGTGTTGACCACATGTTGAAAATGAAGAAAGACAAGAAAAATGTATTTTTTTTCTTTTTTCAATTTTCAAAAGTTTGTGACAAAAAGTGAGGTCTGCAAAATACTCACTATACCTCTCAGCAAATAGCTTGGGGTGTCTATTTTCCAAAATGGGGTCATTTGGGGGGGGGTTGTGCCATCTGGGCAATCCATGGCCTCCGAAACTGTGATAGGCAGTGAAGAGTGAAACCAAAAATTTACGCCCTTAGAAAGCCTGAAGGCGGTGCTTGGTTTTCGGGGTCCCTTACGCGGCTAGGCTCCCAAAAAGTCTCACACATGTGGTATCCCTGTACTCAGGAGAAGCAACAGAATTTATTTTGGGGTGTAATTTCACATATTCCCATGGCATGTTTGAGCAATATATCATTTAGTGACAACTTTGTGCATTAAAAAAAAAAATTGTCTTTTTCCCGCAACTTGTGTCACAATATAAAATATTCCATGGACTCGACATGCCTCTCAGCAAATAGCTTGGGGTGTCTACTTTCCAAAATGGGGTCATTTGGGGGGTTTTGAACTGTCCTGGCATTTTATGCACAACATTTAGAAGCTTATGTCACACATCACCCACTCTTCTAACCACTTGAAGACAAAGCCCTTTCTGACACTTTTTGTTTACATGAAAAAATTATTTTTTTTTGCAAGAAAATTACTTTGAACCCCCAAACATTATATATTTTTTTAAAGCACATGCCCTACAGATTAAAATGGTAGGTGTTTCATTTTTTTTTCACACAGTAATTGCTCAGCGATTTTTCAAACGCATTTTTTGGGGAAAAAACACACTTTTTTAAATTTTAATGCACTAAAACACACTATATTGCCCAAATGTTTGATGAAATAAAAAAGATGATCTTAGGCTGAGTACATGGATACCAAACATGACCTGCTTTAAAATTGCGCACAAACGTGCAGTGGCGACAAACTAAATACATTTTTAAAAGCCTTTAAAAGCCTTTACAGGTTACCACTTTAGATTTACAGAGGAGGTCTACTGCTAAAATTACTGCCCTCGATCTGACCTTCGTGGTGATACCTCACATGCATGGTGTAATTGCTGTTTACATTTGACGCCAGACCGACGCTTGTGTTCGCCTTTGCGCGAGAGCAGGGGGGGACAGGGGTGCTTTTTTTTTTTTTTTTTTTTCTTTATTTTTTTTTTTTTTTATCTTAATTTTAAACTGTTCCTTTCATTTTTATGTTTTTTAATCATTTTTATTGTTATCTCAGGGAATGTAAATATCCCCTATGATAGCAATAGGTAGTGACAGGTACTCTTTTTTTAAAAAATTGGGGTCTATTAGACCCTAGATCTCTCCTCTGCCCTCAAAGCATCTGACCACACCAAGATCGGTGTGATAAAATGCTTTTCCAATTTCCCAATGGAGCTGTTTACATCCGAGGAAATCTAAGTCATGAAATGCTCGTAGCTTCCGGTTTCTTAGGCCATAGAGATGTTTGGAGCCATTCTGGTCTCTGATCAGCTCTATGGTCAGCTGGCCGAATCACCAGCTGCATTTTCAGTTTCACTGTTGGGACAGGAGAGCCAGAGAAAAACATGGAAGACGGTGGGGGGGTATTCCCTCCCACTGCTTGTAAAAGCAGTCTAGAGGCTAATTAGCCGCTAGGATTGCTTTTACATGAAAGCCGACCGTTGGCTGAAAAGAATTATACCAAGATGATACCTAAAACTGCAGGCATCATTCTGGTATAACCACTCAAAGTCCAGCAACATACCAGTACGTTGCTGGTCCTTGTTGGGCATATATTGTAAACTTTTTTTTCATGCAGCCTGTGGGCTGAACGAAAAAAAGATATTGATCGGTGGGTATGCCCACCATTAGAATACCTCCCTTCATCCACCCACTTCTAATGATGGGCATACATGCACCATTTATATATGCCGAAGCATGGGGGCATCCTCCCGCAAAAGGCAGGAGCAAATCGCTCCTCCACCCACTGCTGCCCCCACGCTTCGGCATATATGCTGAAGTATGTAACTGTGGTGGTGAAATCACCTCCGACAGCGCTGGAGTCACGGCTTTATATATCGTGGGAGCAAACACTGTTGCTGTCAAGATAAATAAATCCGCGCTGCAACTGAATGGCGTACCTGCTAAGCAAATGATGGGTAACCAAAAAACAAAGTAACATTACAGTATAACAGTAATACTTACCATACCTGCTAAGCAAATACAACAAAAGACATAGTAAAAAATAAAACATTTAACGCAACTTGTGCCTACCTAAAATATATATATGCCGAAGCATGGGGGCATCCTCCCGCAAAAGGCAGGAGCAAATCGCTCCTCCACCCACTGCTGCCCCCACGCTTCGGCATATATGCTGAAGTATGTAACTGTGGTGGTGAAATCACCTCCGACAGCGCTGGAGTCACGGCTTTATATATCGTGGGAGCAAATGCTGTTGCTGTCAAGATAAATAAATCCAGCACTGCAACTGAATGGCGTACCTGCTAAGCAAATGATGGTTAACAATAAAACAAAGTAACATTACAGTATGACAGTAAGACTTACCATACCTGCAAAGCAAATACAAAAAAAATAGTAAAAAATAAAACATTTAACGCAACCTGTGCCTAAAATATATATGCCGAAGCATGGGGGCATCCTCCCACAAAAGACAGGAGCAAATCGCTCCTCCACCCACTGCTGCCCCCACGCTTCGGCATATATGCTGAAGTATGTAACTGTGGTGGTGAAATCACCTCCGACAGCGCTGGAGTCCTGGCTTTATGTATCGTGGGAGCAAACGCTGTTGCTGTCAAGATAAATAAATCCGCTCTGCAGCTGAATAGCGTACCTGAAAACAATAAAATGGTTAACAACAAAACACAGTAAACAGTAAAGTATAAAAAAATTGCATATCTGAAAAGCAAACATGGTAAAACATAATAACAATAAAACATTGCAGATTAGAATACAGTAAAAAAGAGCAGAACAATAGAGAGAGAATAGAGAGAGAGAACAACAAAACAACAACTATTTTTGTTTTTTTATTTTATTTTTTTTTTGTGTTTTTATTTTTTTTTTTTTACACTTTTTTAGTAACTTTAACTTTTGTAACTGGTACCAGGTTTGGGTCTCTCAAAATGCGATGGCATCTTGGGAGACCCTGTGAAAGTATGTCCTAGTCTGTGCAGTGCTGTACCCTACGCTAATACTCAACTAGTGTATGGTAGCGTTCAAAACATTCACCCATGCAAAGACCAGGATTGCCAGGACAAGAGGGACAATAACACCGGGTGTCACGCCTAAATCCGTGCTTGCTACAGACATGACATCTTTTTTGGGGGGCTCGTTGGGTAGGGGTACTCGGGAGGGCATAAGGAAAATGCATCTCATGCAGCCGGCCTACTGTATTTGGTTGGTGATGGTGAGGTGGAGCACCGTCTGGATACAGAAGGGCTCTGACGATCTCTTCCTGGAATTTAAGGAAGGATCCAGTCCATCCTGAAGCTCTGTATAGCACATGAGCGTTCAGCAAAGCCAATTGAAATAAATAAACAGACACTTTTTTGTACCAGCCTCTGGCCTTACGGGCAACTAGGTACGGCGCCAACAACTGGTCGTTGAGGTCCACCCCTCCCATATTTTGATTATATTCGTGGAACAGAGGGGTTTCTCCACAACACCAGTCGCCGTAGTAATTTGGGCTGTCGTGTCTGCATGAAGGGAGGTGAGAACGAAAACATTCTTCTTATCCCTCCACTTCATAGCGAGCAAATTATTACACTTCAAGCAGGTTCTCTCCCCCAGCCTAAGACGGGAATCTACAAGCCGCTGGGGAAAGCCCCAGTGATTAGGTCGCACGGTGCCACATGCTCCAATATGCTGATCAAACAAGTGACTAAAAAGTGGCACGCTCGTGTAATAATTGTCCACGTACAAGTGGTACCCCTTTCCGAATAAGGGTGACACCAAGTCCCACACTATCTTGCCAGCGCTTCCTATGTAGTCAGGGCAGTTTGTCGGCTCTACGTGACTATCTTTGCCCTCGTAAACCATAAATCTACATGTATAGCCTGTGGCCCTGTCACAGAGCTTATACATCTTGACCCCGTATCTGGCACACTTGCTGGGAAGGTACTGTTTGAATGACAAGCGGCCAGAAAATGTAATCAGGGACTCATCAATGCAGACAACTTGATGGGGAGTAAACAAGTCTGAAAAACGTTGGTTGAAGTGGTTTACGAGGTGCCGAATTTTGTAGAGCCGATCGTATCCAGGGTCTCCACGAGGACGACAGAGTTCATTGTCGTTGAAGTGCATGAACCGCAAAATCTGCTCGTATCGTGCCCTGGCCATGGAAGCAGAGAACACGGGCATATGGTAAATTGGGTCAGTGGACCAATATGACCGCAACTTACCCTTTTTATTTATGCCCATGTTGAGGGAAAGGCCCAGAAAGATCTTAAATTCGGAGACCGTAATTGGTCTCCAATCTCTGGCAAGGGAGGACTGGGGATTAGCGGTGATGAATTGACCAGCGTATAAATTGCTTTGGTCCACAATAGATCTATAGAGATCTTCGGTGAAAAACAGCGAATAAATATCCAGTGGCGTAAAATCAACTGTTTCCACCTGAATTCCGGGTTGGCCAGTGAAAGGGGGAAGTAAGGGTGCTGCAGAAGTGATGGGTTCCCAATTCAGATGGGCGAATGCAGCAGGAAGGGCACTATGGGCATGATGGGCCTGTCTTTGTCTTCTTGGTGGCAGCGGGACACTACTTGTGCTTGCCACCTCGCCAGCTTGAACTGCACTTATGGGACTCGCCACGTCACCAAGTGTTACTGCAGTGCTGGATATACAACCAGGGTGTACTAGGCCGCTGGTGCTTGCCAGTTCACCAGAAGGAATAGCGGCACTAGTACTTCTCTGCTCCATACGAGAGCCCTGCGGTTCTTGCACTTCAAGGACAGAAGAAGAAGATTGGGGTCTGGTACGCCTGACCTTAGCAGGGACCACAACTCCGTCATCAGAGCTATCTGTCATGGAGCTGCTGTCCTCTACAGGATCGTATTCTGAGCCTGAATCTGACAGAGGAGTGACTTCCTCTTCACTATCTGTCATGCTCAGAAACGTGTAGGCCTCTTCACTAGTGTACCTTCGATTTGCCATTTTGGGCTCTAAATTTAGGGGTACACTAGTGAGACTCACAGGCAAAAAAGTACCTGACTGTCAGCGACTGATTCAAAACGCTACCAAAAAACTGTTAGTGATCGCAGGGATCAGGCCTGACTCTGCGAACGCTGCAGTTATGTGTGCTTAGTGTTTTGTAAGTGTCAGTGATCGATCGATACTGCACTTGGGTGGGCTGGGCTGGACTGGGCGGAGGGGCAAAACGCAGGTGCTAGCATGTATCTGGGCTGATCCCGCTAACACTGCGTTTATGGGAACCCTAAACTACTGGGGATGCTACTATAGATCTGATCGGATCAGATATCGATCCGCTCAGATACTATAGCACTAAGGGAGGTGTATGCTGCGTGTGTGGGTGTTAGCGGTACTGGCGCTAACCTGACACTGCCTGGGGCAACACAGACCTTATCTGACCCTAAAAACTTAACTTATATCACCGCCGGGCAATTAGGGGGTTAAACCTTTATAAGGTCATAAACGGCGGGTGCCCTAAAACTATAAAAAACAAACTAACTAACCAGCGTCACCCGTAACACTTATACGGTGATCGCTGGTGAAAGGGTTAACTAGGGGGCAATCAGGGGGTTAAAACCTTTAGTAGGTAGTATATGGGGGTCCCTGTCGCTATAAAACACTGACAGTGAACCTATATACTTACTTCCCTAACTAGCGTCACCTGTATCACTAATACAGCGATCAGAAAAACGATCGCTTAGTGACACTGGCGACGGGGGGTGATCAAGGGGTTAACCTTTATTAGGGGGTTAGGGGGGTACCCTGGACCTAAAGGGGGGTACCCCAGACCTAAAGGGGGCTAACCTAACTGCCCTAACACTTATAACTGTCACAAACTGACACCAATGCAAAAAAAAAAAACTGCTATTGGTGTCAGTGTGACAGAGGGTACAGGGGGGTGATCGGGGAGTGATAGGGGGCGAAGGGGGGTGAAAAGTGTGCCTGACGTGTTCTACTGAACGTGTTGTGTTGGTGCACTTACTTGGATGTCTTCTCTCCTCGGTGCCGGATCGAAAAGACCGGCTCGAGGAGGGATGACATCACTTCCTGTGCCTCTGTTTACATTACAGAGGCACAGGAAGGATTTTCATTCGCCGGGAGCGATCGGGAGGGGGTGGCCACGAATGGATGGCCTCCCCCTCACCTCTAATCGCCCAGGAAGAAATGGCGACTGCCTCTGGCACCGGGGGGGTCCGATCGGACCCCCCACCCGCGGAAGGCAGATCACGTATATGTACGTGATTCTGCCTGTGCGTGCCACCTTGCCGACGTACATCGGCGTGAGGCGGTCGTCAAGTGGTTAATTGCTGTCTGTGCCCTCATTAGGGAGATTTATTCTCTCTATTGTTACTGTTTCTCCTTATCACTGAAAGTGAGGCTCCATGCACACTGGGCTTAAAAAAAGTATTTTCTCTTGGCAGTAAAAAACGCTCATATAGAGAATTTTTGTACAAAGTTTAGATGAGTTTAAGAGAGTCTTATGTTTTTTGAACGCGGTGACGTACGACGAGCTGAGAAAATTGAAGTTCAATAGCCAATGCAGCTCTTCTTGCTTGATTTCGAGCATGCGTGGAATTTTGTGCGTCAGAATTGTGTACACACGATCGTAATTTCTGACAACGGATTTTGTTGTCGGGAAATTTGAGATCCAGATCTCAAATTTTGTTTGTCGGAAATTCCGATGGAAAATGTCCGATGGAGCCTACACATGGTTGGAATTTCCGACAACAAGCTCCCATCAAATATTTGTTGTCGGAAATTCCGACCGTGTGCACGCAGCATTTTAGTGGGGAAATCTCCCTAATGGGACGCAAAAAAAAAAATGCCCAGGGTTCTAACCTTTTATTATTCTATCCAAAATAAAAAAGTTTTGTCTTTAGTTGCACTTTAAAGTAATCTTTGCTGTGATATTTGGTAAATACATTGCTATATCTTTGGACATGTATGTTTTACCATAATTCTCTGATGTTCTTGAAAGTGTTATTCTGGTATCCATCTGTCAAACCTTTAAATTCATGACACCCCTCTCCTAACAGCTCATGTTAAACACCTTTGTAAGAATACTTGTCTATTCTTAATACCATTCTGTCTTGCGATTATGTGCGCCAAAGATATCTCTAAAATAGTTGTGAAAAAGTTAAGTATTCCCACTACATTTGACATACTGTATGTTGTAACAAGGGATTAGACCATTGTGATATGCATTCACAAGGGTGTGATTGGGAGGTTTATACAGTAAATGATGTATATTCTTGTATATACACAAAAAAGTCTCTGAAAATCTGTTGAGATGACAGGAGAAAATAGATATATTTGACTTCATGTAATGGAGTGGATTTATTAAAGGCAAAAAAACTGTTCACTTTGCAAGTGCAGTTGTTCCAGAGCTTAGTAAGGCTAGGTTCACATCTATGCAGTTGTGGTTGATGTGTTTTTCAGGCACGTTTTGCAACTTCTTGATGCTTTTTTGCATGCAGTTTTCATGCATTTTGCGTTTTGTGTTTTTTTGCCTCATCCTTACCCGCTGGCATCTGAATGTAAAAAAAAAAAAGAATTGCCAGCAAAATAAAATAGTGAAAAAAAGGGTATGAGGGCCCCCCAGATCCATACCAGGCTATTCAGGTCTAGTATGGATTTGGAGGGGAACCCCACACCAAAATAAACAAATTGCGTGGGGTCCCCCCAAAATCCATACCAAACCCTTATTTAAGCATGCAGCCCAGCAAGTCAGGAAAGGGAGGGGACAAGCGCCCCCCCCCCCCCGAAACATACCAGGCTGCATGCCCTCAACATGGAGGGGGGCTTTGGGGTGGAGGGGCTCTGCCCCCTCCACCCCAAAGAACCTTGTCCCAATGTTGATGGGGACAAGGGCCTCATCCCCACAACCCTGGGCTGTGGTTGTGGGGGTCTGTGGGTAGGGGGCTTATCAGAATCTTGAAGCCCCCTTTACCAAGGTGGTCTCTAGATCCTGCCCCCCTCCTTATTTGAATGAGTATGGGGTACATTGTACCCCTACCCATTCACCAAAAAAGTGTCATTTATAAAAAAAAAATACAAACACAGTTTTTGACAATTCCTTTATTAAAATCCCAAAATAATGTCCCCTGATGTAGATCCATCGTCGAACCCAAAAAAAAAGCTCTGCACTCTTTAAAAGCTAACCGCTGACTGCACGCTCCTTTGTCTGACAGTTCTTAAATAGGTAAGTGACCACCCGGTGATGTCAACTGGTGGCCCTGCCCTGGGTGATGTCACCGTCTCAGCATGCACTGGGTGGTGATATCACAAGGGGGGGGCACCCGGTGATGTCACAGGGTGGCCCCGCCCCTTACCTATTTAAGAACCTTCAGACGGAGGAGCAGGCATTTGGCAGTTAGCCTTTTTACAAGTGCGGAGCTTTTTTTCGGGTCGGGTGGGCGGCATGATTGACAATAGATCTACATCGGGGGACATTATTTTTGGATTTTTAATAAAGGAATTATCAAATACTGTATTTGTGTTTTTTTTTTTCTAAGTCACACTTTTTTTGGTGAATGAGTAGGGGTACAATGTACCCCATAGTCATTTGCCTAGTGGGCCAGGATCTGGGGACCCTCTTGTAAAAGCTGATAAGCCCCCCTCCCACAGACCCCCACAACCACAGCCCATGGTTGTAGGGGAGAGGCCCTTGTCCCCATCAACATGGAGACAAGGTGCTTTTAGGCAGGGGGGCAGAGCTCCCGCTGCTGAAAAGCAACCCCCATGTTGAGGGCATGGGGCCTGGTATGGCTCAGGAGGGCGGGGGCGCTTGCTCGTCCCCTCCCTTTCCTGACCTGCCGGGCTGCATGTTCAGATAAGGGTCTGGTATGAATTTGGGGGGCCCCATGCCATTTTATTTTGCCATGGGGATCCTCTCCAAATCCATACCAGGCCTGATCTGGGGGGACCTTGCGTAGTTTTTTTTCACAAATTTTTATTTTTTACATTCAGCTGTCAGCTGGGAACCCTGATGACCCTCTCAAAATTGCTCCGCCTCAAAAACGTATTGATGTGAAAGTGTACTATAGGAAACCATGGTAAATAGACTGAAGTGAGTATCTGCAAAAAGCAAAATGCACTAAAAAGCATAGGGTCAAAGGAGGGGAAGTTCTGCTGACTTCCATCATCCAATCATGTGCAAGCAATAATGTAGTTTTTTTTTTCCTTGCATGTGATTGGGTATTATTTGTAAAGTGAAGTTTTACCTCATTTTCTATGTGCTGCAGCAACTTGCAACGTGCACAGTCTGTTTGCCTTTAGTAAACCAACCCTTCTGTTTCTGTGCTTTTCCATATTTAGGTTTCTATACATTACTGTTGAGAGAACTGATCCAAAAAAGTATAGACTACTCCAAATTGGCTATCATATTTTTACATTCTTTTAATACCACATGCCTTGACAACTACTTTCTTAACTCATGCATTTAATGATATGCTTTCTTTAGTTAATTGACTCAAACCATTTTATGAGCTATTTACTGAGCGGTGATAGTGAATTGACATTTTCAGTACCTCGTGAGATATTTTGGAACAGTTAGTCATATCACTAAATAGGTCAAGCGATATGCTTTAGTGAATGGAGCACGATATCACTTAAAGCAAAAATGTGGGGAGATAACATATATATGCTTCCCATTCTGGCAAAGGCAGTATCAGCTCAACTAAACCGTAATAATGCCCGTAGAGTAGTCATATGCACATTCTTTCAATTGGGGACAATGGTATCAAGCAGGGTTCTAATGTCTAGGAAAGTAAGTTTTATGCCCCGTACACACGATCGGACTTTCCGACAACAAAACCGTGGATTTTTGTTTGAAGGGTGTTGGCTCCAATTTGTCTTGCATACACACGGTCACACAAATGTTGGCCAACAATTACGAACGTAGTGACCCACAAGACGTACGTGATATCTCCATTACGAACGCTAGTTTTACAAGACCGAGCGCTTCCAGCTCGTACTTGATTCCAAGCATGCATGAATTTTGTGCGACGGACTTGTGTACACACCATCGGAAAGTCCGCCAACAACATTTTGTTGATGGAAAATTTGAGAACCTGCTAGCAAACATTTGTTGGTGGAAAGTCTGCCAACAAATGTCCAATGGAGCATACACACGGTTGGACTTTCAGCCAACAAGCTCACATCCAACATTTCCCCTCGGAAAATCTAATCATGTGTATGCGGCAAAAGGATCCCCAACATTCTCAGTCTACAGATTTCTGCAATGTTTTATGAAAATATCCAATATATAACAATATGTATGATTATATTTATTTAATCTAAACATGAATTGTGTGCTATAATTTCACTTTAAATTATATCTAAAAACACTTTTTTTGCTTTGTTTTGGATAGAGTTTTTGTCATTTATGTCTTATCCAAGAAAATTACCTTCACTTTTTGTTCCATAGACACAACGGGAAATAGCTGTTTCCTCTGAAATTAGGAAAATCTCTTGTGCCCTGTACACACGGTCGGATTTTCCAACGGAAAAGGTGTGAAGGGAGCATGTTGTCGGAAATTCCGACCGTGTGTGGGCTCCATCGGATTTTTTCCATTGGATTTTCCGACACACAAAGTTTAAAAGCAGGCTATAAAATTTTCCGACAACAAAATCCGATCGCGTCAATTCCGACCATGTGTGGACAATTCCGACGCACAAAGTGCCACGCATGCTCAGAAGAAATTCCGAGACGGAACAGCTTGGTCTGGTAAAATTAGCGTTCGGAATGGATAGAGCACTTTTGTCACACTGCAATGTTTTAAATTGTTTAATACAGCGCACTCTCTTCTTCTTTATAATGCAGGAAGAACGAAGTAGTTTTGCTGCTCATATTCACACAGACTTCTCACAAACTTCTTTCTTTCTTATTTATCGTGATTCCCTCAATATATTATGATTTGTCACATCTGACCAAAAATCTATATCATTTTTTTGTGTTTTTTTTGTTTTTTTCAAGCCTGATGTGATTTTTTTTTAGGTTTGTATTTTTTTCAAGGCTGATCTTGTTGTTGTTTTTTTTTTTTTTTTTTTTTAGTTATTTAACATCCAGAATATTTTTGTGTGTGTTTTGTGTGTCAAGTTACCACAACACCATTATTATCTTGTATTATTTAATCTCAAGGAGATTTTGAAATGTACCTGACTGCTACAAACAAACTGTCCTTTTTGAAGGAAAACACACATAGGCGAGTATAATTGAAACCAAAAAACCTTTATTAAGGGCTCATAACCAAACAAAGAGGGAGGCAACGCTGGAGAAACAGCAGAAATTGGTGAAGCCTTTGACCCCCAGAGCACACATCAATTATTTTACTGCAAAATTGGTGGCCTGAGGAGTCCATATCTAAGGGAGTGCAGTCTGGTCCAGAAGTCCCAGAGATCCTGAAAGCAGCAGATGGCATCTGTGTCCCCAGGCTGTGGTCATACAAGAGCCTGCATCTTTTGTCAGAACAGACTGAACCCAGGGCCTTCACTCTCTTGTCTTCCTTCCATGCTTCCTTCCACGCTGTGGCTGTGGTGGTGGAGTTGTGGCAGGAGGAGGAGAAGGGGGAGGAGGAGGATGTTTCAACTCACTCAGGTGGGTATTGGGTGTGATTTCGCCCCTCATCCCCTTAGTTAAGACTTTATAAAGAAGATCCTCACACAGCTGGTGTTGGCCGTCCTGCATGCCCTGCAGTTTGTTGGTAGCCATGCAGGCAAAGGCCTCTTCAGGGGTGGGAGTGGCTCTGAGGGACGCAGAAGCCTCCTGAATGAGCCTGAGTGCTGAATCCTGCATGTGACTCCCCTTCCTGGGTCTTTTGGTTGGAAGGCGGAGGGGAGGGACCTGCAATTCGGTCAGGCTCCTACTGGTCCCAGGCTTCTCCTGGCTGCCACTTAGCCCCGCCTCCTACTGGCTGCCACTAACCCCTGCCTCCTCCTGGCTGCCACATTCCACAGCCTCCTCCTGTGTGACACATTCCAGAGCCTCATCCTGGCTGAGGTCTTCCTTTGTATGAAAAAGGGACATAGTTTTAGTTTTTTATTCATCAATCACACACAATTTTCATCTCATGACTGTTCAAATTGAATGTTAACAAATATAAAAGACTATCATTCTGAGCCCAGCATTTTTCATTCTTGTCCCAATTATTTTTGCCCACTACTGTCTATTGATATGTAAAACACTGTATTAAATCAGCAATTAATGATCAATAATAACATCTAGTAAACATCATTTATTTATTGATCAGAAATCTGTTGAAGAATGCTATACCTGGCTCAAGCTGGGCTCCTCAACTTCTTCCTGGCTGGTAGTCCCAGGTTGGACATCTGAAGCCTCAGCTGGGGTGGAAGGAAGAGTGGAAGGAAGGGTTGAGAGGGATTCCCCGACTCCAGTCTGGTCTGACAGAAATCGCAGTCTCTCATAGTACCACAGCCTGGGGACATAAATGTCATCTGCTCCTGCTCCTGATTTCTGGGAATTCGTGACCTTCTTGCGCTCCCTAAGATATGTGCTCCTCAGGCCACCAATTTTGGCTTTTAAATAAGGGATGGTTGCCGTTGGGACCACCGGCTTCACCAACTCCAGCAGTTTCTCCAGCGCTGCCTGCCTCTTTTGTTTATTATTGTATTGGGGGTGTTTGACCTGCCACAGACAGGGCAGCTCCCTGTATTTGTCAGGGGGAGGAAGTTGTGGTCATTGAAGCCATCCATTTTATCTGCAAGACACAACACAAGACAAACCCTAATGTCAGGCAAAACTCTCCGAATCTTGTTACAATATAGGCCTCAATCTAGAAGCAGTCTAGGCCCAGATCTTACCTTCGTTATCACAATCAGCGCCTCCGATACTCCTTCCTCCTCTCACAGATCGTACGTACTACGCACGCGTGTTACGCTTTATACACACTGCGCATGCGTGACGTTCTGACATTCTTTCTATTCTATTTCCCGCCCCTTCTTGTTCGGTGCAGTGGGGGAAGAGCACATGGCGGAGACACAGCAGGTGCGTGCTAATTACAGCAACGAGGAGGAGGAGGAAGAGGAAAGCCCGAAGCCCGGAGCCAGAAACATCACAATCCAGAAGGAGACAATTTAAGGCATCAAATATGTTCTTTGGGGAGATGTTGGAGATGGTCGTTATCCTGAAGAAGGCCGACTATGATGGGAGGTATGGACCTTACCCCAACCCCAATGTCAGAAAGGCCAAGATAATGGCGAAAGTGGTCAAGAGACTGCACCGGAATTTCGGGGTACAACGATCGAAAGATCAGCTCAGGAAGCAGTGGTCGGACCTCAAATTAAGAGAGCACTAGCAGTACAGAAGGATCTGGAGAGTCCTGCAAAAAAGTAAGTAGTTGTGCTATGTTCCTATTCTTTATGTTTCTTACGTTCGTGCTGCTCCATGTGCTTTTCTTAACTGCTATCCAGTTTAAAATGGCAACTTTCATGTTCATGGGCACATTATTCGTTCGTAGAAAACATTGTTCGTTCGGCCTAGAAAACACCATTGTTTTGGCCATATGCATTTGCCCACATTTTTTAGGGCCTACTTGTCTGAAATTAATTTGGTTGTGTATATGGGTTTGTAACTAGAATGAAATACTAGATTCTGTGTAAGGAGAGGACACTCAGCAGTTTTCACATCTGGACTCTGGAGCACTAGTGTGAGACACCAGAACACCCTTTTTATTAGGGGGTCCCAAACAGGTGCTCCAGTGTATACTATAGGGGTGTCTCCATTTGTGAAGCTTGTACAAAACAGGTAAAGTATTGAAGCTTGACAAAGGACAATAAAAATTCTACATCTTGGAACTCAGCCAAAATAGACTATTGTACCCCACTTCCAAGCAATGTTTCATATTTATAGTTCTGCCATCAAATATCTGTGTGCTAAGTATACCTATTTTTTTTTTACATAGGGGAGAAAAGACTCGGAGGACACCCCTCATCTGAGGAGACCACAGACCCCCCACCTCTGGTTTCAACTGCACTTGTAGTGCAAAGTGTCTTTGCCTTTAGTAAATAACACCCAACAGGGCTTTGTAATGTTACACAATCACGCCATTTTCAGGACTCACCACATTTCTGTCAGGGTCAGCTAAAAGAAACACAAGCAGTAAATGTCACCAAAGATTTTAGTAGTTAATTTTTTTTTATTTGAAAAAGGTTTCAGACATTGTCTGGCATATTGATAGACCCCCTACCCGCAAAGTATTCAAGGTATCTTAGCCGGACATGACGGGCACTCAGGGGGGGCAAGCCAGGATGGCCACTTTCAAGCGCCGTCAGGGTTGGTTCATTTTGAATTCCAGCCTCAGGCCCAACTGAGCCAGCATAGTTGGCAGAATGTTGCTGTAAAAAGTTGTGTAGAACACAGCACGCCAGGATAATATGATTCAGTTTGTACTCCGCCATGTGTATGGGTGTAAGAAATAGGTAATTAAAAACCCTCTGGTCTGGGGTGAGGATCTTCATCGGGAATGGCCGCATAAGATAGTCCCCCAGCGCAAACACTTCATCTGCAATGAAGACGAATGGGAGTCCTTCCACATTGCCTTCTGGAGGTGGCAAGTCAAAGCTGCCATTCTGGAGATGCCTGTAGAACTCCGTTTGGGCGATGACTCCACCATCGGACATCCGGCCACTCTTCCCCACGTCCACATACAGGAACTCGTAAGTAGCCGACACCACCGCCAACATCACAATACTATTGAACCCCTTATAGTTGAAATAGTATGACCCCGAGTTGGGTGGTGGGACGATGTGGACGTGTTTCCCATCAATTGCCCCTCCGCAGTTAGGAAAGTCCCACCGCTGGGCAAAGTGGAAGGCCACAGTCTGCCATTCCTGTGGCGTGGAAGGAAACTGTGGAGTCAAACAAGAAAAAGAAATTAGTCATTTTGCACATAAACAGGGATTAGACACAAACATTCTTGGCCAACATCAAGATAACATTTATTTGAGGGAGTTTTTAAAGACCAAAGTATAAGGTACACCTATCAGATTCCCCCTCCCCCACCCCCTCTCATGGGCCATTTCTAACATTTTAGGGGGGGAGCTCTTGGACAGGTAACCCTCTCCACTTCATTGAGAGATGAATGCCTAAATAATGGGTATTACTTTGGCCAGCCCCTCCTTACTTACACTATTGGCAGCCCACTGGACAGGTAAGAAGTGTCATAATACAAAGATATAAATATACATTGTACACATTTAAGCACATTTGGACATTCTGCTATTACCTATCAAGATAATAATAGGATACAAAAACTTTAAACAGTACCATTTGAAAGTATACAGGCAAGCCCTTGCACTACATGCTTTGGGGAATTCATCCATAAATATGACCACAAAAGAGATGGCTATAGTGTGTATGGGTTTGGCAAAGTCAGCAGATAGATGATTGAGGATAGATAGAGAATTGTTATCAGCTGACTTAGCAGTTGGTGGGAGGGAGGGTTCAAAATGATTTGGGGACCCCCCAAAAAAGCCTCTGGCACTCTGCCTGAATTTAAAGCACAAATCACATTTTAAAACATTTTAGGGGGTGTTTGGGGTAAAGCACTACTATGGAGCTGATAAAATACATTGTTAAGTGACTACATGAGGTGAATATAGGGCCAGGAGACCATGCTGGGGAGGTAAGTGAAGGCAAATATGTATGAAGGACAAAAAAAATTACATAACAATCCAGCATGCATGAGGACAAAGGGGACATTCACAGCATAATACAAACATGGTAATTAGGGAATGTGGAAAGAAATAAAATATATTATCAAACATTAAATTCAATAAAATGTGATATTAAAGGATACAAATCTTACCTTAATATACTCCTTCTGCAGGACCTGAATGATGGCAGAACAGGTCTCTGGGATAATGATCCCCAGAGCCTGGGGGGAGATGCCTGTTGAGAACTTCAAGTCCTGCAGGCTTCTCCCTGTCGCCAAGTACCACAGGGTGGCGACGAGCCTCTGCTCCGGAGTGATGGCTTGCCTCATGCAGGTATCCTGCCTGCTGATATAGGGGGTCAGCAAAGCCAACAAACGGTGAAATATGGGGTCCGTCATCCGGAGAAAGTTCCTGAAATCATCAGGATTATTCTCACGGATCTCACAGAGCAAAGGCATATGACAGAACTGGTCACGCTGGAGCAACCAATTCTTGGCCCATGAACTCCTCCCCACCCTGTTCATGGACTGGACTTGTGTCAAGGTCAGGACCCCAACACCAAGCCCCCACACAGCATGAACTCTACGAGGAGTACGTATATGCAACATGGCTAGAAAACGGTCGGCTGCTCAGAACAAAGTAACAGAACACACTGAAGAACAGCAAGGCCTGTGAAGAGCGACCTGAAAAACAGTAACGAACGAACAAGAACACAATGACAAGAGTCAATGGTACTCCCTGCATGCACTGAAGAGCAGATACAAACCCACAAGCACAAACTGAACAGCAGAAAATGATCTGAAAACCACGAGTCTGAAAAAGCGCGAATCGTCTCTCACCAAACTTTTACTAACCCTAGATTATCAAAAGGAGCCCAAAGGGTGTCGCGCTTGGTTCTGAACTGGCCTTTTCTAGTCTCGTCGTATATGGTGTATGTCACCGCGTTCTTGGCGATCGGAAATTCTGACAACTTTGTGCGACTGTGTGTACGCAAAACAAGTTTGAGCCAACATCCGTCGGAAAAAATCCATGGATTTTGTTGTCGGAATGTCCGATCAATGTCCGATTGTGTGTACAGAGCATTAGACTGTTGTCACCAGAATACGTGTGCCTATTTAAAAATTTCCCCTCCATTCCTGTTATGAATTTCAATTTTCTGTTCTAGTAACAAAGGTCATCAGGACAAATGAAGTGGGTGAATTTCCCCAATGGGGAAACAGACTGTATTATAACATGACCGAGGTTCTAATCCTTCCCCACTCTATCAAACATTTAAAAAATTAACTTTTAAAGATGCTTAAAGTTATCCCTATTTAGTTCTACCAGGGAAAGTTGACTAAAACTGTTATTATTGTATCATTAATTCATTTTGGCAAAAGTTTACCCACTTGAAATTCATAGTTTTACATAGTAAGTGGTAGGTGGTATGTCCTAATAGATACGGCACCTCATCCCTAAATAGTATTATATAAAAGGAGCAAGGAAAATGGGATTATTACGGTGCCATGAATGGATTAGAACACATTTTTATAAAATTATATTTTTATTAGTATATAAATCTAAAAAGTATACATAATTAATACATATACATTCTGAACAGTTGAATTCAATCATGTACAATTAATGATTATAATATTGACCGACACCAGAGATGATAAAAGGTAGTCGATAGTCAATTCATCCCAACTAGTTTCGCCAATACATTGGCTTCATCAGGGGAATAAACAGTTAATACAGACGAATAAAAATGACACTAGGAAAAAAAAGAAAAAAAAAGGTTAAATATGATGACAAGTTTCAAGTGAGCGTCATGTTACGGAAAATCACACTATTGTCCAACCTGGACCCCCAGCCCCCAGGTCCTAGATCAAAGACAGGGTTGGGTTCGACTATTGTCCCCGCTTGCTTGGTGTTGCTTTTTCTGGGTCCCGGGAGCTTGGCACGGTATGTCTTTGACCTGGGACCTGGGGGCTGGGGGTCCAGGTTGGACAATAGTGTGATTTTCCGTAACATGACGCTCACTTGAAACTTGTCATCATATTTAACCTTTTTTTTTCTTTTTCTTTTTTTCCTTTTTTTTGGCGAAACTAGTTCGGATGAATTGACTATCGACTACCTTTTATCATCTCTGGTGTCGGTCAATATTATAATCATTAATTGAATTCAATTGTTCAGAATGTATATGTATTAATTATGTATACTTTTTAGATTTATACACTAATAAAAATATAATTTTATAAAAACGTGTTCTAATCCATTCATGGCACCGTAATAATCCCATTTTCTTTGCTCCTTTTATATAATACTATTTAGGGATGAGGTGCCGTATCTATTAGGACATACCACCCACCACTTACTATTTTTGATCAGGTGTTTGAATACACCATTATTCGGGTGGCATGTCCCTCTAGTTACTAATGAATTAATATTTGTTTATTTTGCATATATAAGATTACTTGATCTTTCTAGGATTTTTCTCGTTTTTCCCTTTTTTTTTTTCTTTTTTTCTTCTTTATTGTTGAGAGAAACTAAAATACATTTTTATATATTGGATTTCTACCCATTAGCAGTGGGACAGGATGGCAGGCTTTTGTGGTGAGGCTTTTGAGGACCTGATGACAAAAATGTGGTCATCCAAGACGGAGGCCAACATTTCCGATGATGACCTTGACCGTGCGTTTATGAGACTGCAGCGTCTCCTTGAAAAAAAGGTACGCACTTATTGGCAAAAGGCCTATTTTAAAAAATATTCTCAGAATAGTATAGTTCCTTGGGGTTTGAGGATCCAAATTTTCCCTAACCTTAGGAAAATCAATGATTCCCTTAAACAATCATGGGAGCACAATCTCCAAATGTGCTCCTTCGAAATGATCTCAATACTATGTAAACAATATGAATCCGAACTCAGTCAATTGGATATTCAGATTGGTAATTGGTATGATGAACATTGCCTGGTGACACCCTCTCCCAGATTTATAAAACGTGACAAAGATTTACGGATACATCTGGAAGAATACACCTTAGGGATTATAAACATCAAAGAGGGCAAATTTCTTCGTGACAAATCCGCACACGAAAATGGCTTCGCCTATAAATGGAGCCAAACTAATAATAATAAGCCTTTTTCTAAACCTCATACCACTGAAGTTCCCAAACCAGATAATGTAGTATCTAACGTGAAATCTGTGACTTTCGCTCCTAGCTCTTCCACTACTTATCACGAACTTTCTCAAGAAAGATTACCCAAAAAAAGAAAAGGGGATTGCACCACTACCACTTCTACTGCCCCTCTTCACTGGAAATCCGGTCCTATTTCTACACGTCAACCCTCCACGGTTCGTACACTCTCTTCTCAAGCACTACCGTCTACCCCATTTCCGTCCATTGGTAGACCTTCTTCTACATCTGTATCTTCCAACATACCATCACACCTTCCCCTACGCACCACCACCCCTACATCTTCTACCTCGGTCCTGTCGGTCAGTGGCCGTCGAGCCAGTGAACCCACTTTGTCTTCACTTTTTCCCATCAATACTCACCCCTCTGACCCCAAAATGGCACCTATTTTTTTAGGAAAGACACCAGACTTAACAAACTCATCCCATCCCCTTTAAATCGGGGCTCTTCAGGACTGGAAATTGTTAATCTTTCGTCTGTAAATCTTACAGACGATCAGATTAAAATTGGGTCTCACTTTCTGTCCCTCTATCGATCTGGATCGTTTTCAACTCAAAAAAGACGTACATTTATTTGCTAGACATCTTTCATTTAAGGTGATTTATGATAAAACGCCCTCTTCTAGATCTATAGAACCTGTTCTCCCTGTACACTCAGGGCCTGAACTCCAGGCCCTGGAGGATCTTATGCAACTCTGGGAGGAGGGACACACTGATGATGATGAACCACCTCTTTCCTTCAGTGGTTTAGTCGTCCCTGGTGTTTCTTTCCCTCCATTTCCCTCCACCTATGTCCTTCAAACCTAAATCTCGCACTTTTCCGTCACTTCAAATGAATCCCAATATTTGGGCATTTGTCCAACAAACAACTTTTGAGATTGAAGACATGGACCTGTCAAGAGTCCACACACAAAAGTTATCTTCTCGACACCGAAAAGCTCTTCGAGAATTACAATGCCATCCTGGCCTGGTCATCAAACCTGCAGATAAAGGCGGCAATGTATTTATCAATGTCCACATCTGGGAGAAGACCTAATATACAAAGTTTTGGATCTAATACCACAGGGGAGCCCATCTGGTCGTGTAAGAACTTAATCACTTGACTCCAGTATGTTTGAAGAATAGAGCATTCCCAAATTAAGTGAAAAAAACTACTCATCTCTGCCTGACAGTGAGGACATGCTATATTATGTGTAGGTTGAAACTTCCTTATTATGTTAGGTGTTAGATACGCTTGATGAATGATGTATATCTGTGTTAGCCTATCAGACAGTTTTGGAGATGCCACCTTTACGTTTTCTAAAATTTCCTCCCAATCCGAATCACTAACTGCACCTACGTCTCTTTCCCATCTTGTTTTGGCTTTTTGCGTCACTTCTTTGATTCTGGGTAATCTTATGGAGTAGTAGAGATTAGATATCAATTTTTGTGAATCGGCTCCCATTACTATGTCCAAAATTTGGGGATGTTCCAGGATGCAGTTATCGTTCCTGAATTGAGAACGCAGGGCATGTCTGAGTTGCATGTATTTGAACATTAATTGTTGTGGTATAGAGTATTCTTCCTTGAGGGTTTGAAATGCTTTAGGCCTAGCACCCGCCATTACCTGGTGCAGGTAAATAATTCCATATCTGGCCCATAGATTAGGGTCTGGTATTTTTTTAAGCTCCGCTAGTTGGTTGTTAGCCCATAATGGAGTGTGAGAGTGAATGCTCCCTATTTTAAGTTTTTTCTGGACTAATCCCCATATTCGTTGGTGATGGTTGAGTACCCCATCATTAACGTTTGGTCTTTTCCTATTAAATTGGCCCCCTCGTAGTATGATTTGAAGTGGGGTAGATAAAGGACTGTCTGGGCTATAAGGGCGGCAATGTAGTTGTCATGGACGTCCTCACATATGAATGCATGTGCTTGGACTTCCTTGGCAATTATGGTTGGTACCGCCCTATCTCGAAAACATTGATAACAAACTTCAATAATGAATATTACAGCTTAATCTTTGAAGCTTACCAACCTGGTACCATTGACTCTAGTACATGGAGCTATTTAAATGTAAAGGATCCAAAAATTCCAACGTTTTATTCCTTACCAAAAGTGCACAAGTCATTGCAAAAGCCACCTGGATGACCAATCGTCTCTGGCTGTCAAAGCTTAACAGAAAATGCGATTGCTCTTGTAGACAAGTATTTGACACCTCACGTAACTGCCCTCTTTTCCTACGTTCAGGATACAATTGATTTACTTCGTCATATAGACGGGAAACAGGTGCCTCCCAATACATGGTTGGTTGCCTTAGACGTTGAAAGTCTATATAATTCTATCCCACACACAAAGGGTATTGAAGTTATCCGCACTCATCTTCAAGAACGGGGACCTTCTTTTGATAGTTACAGCCAGTTTGTCCTTTGGCTATTGGAGTTCATCTTGACTAGAAATATTTTCATGTTTGGTTCCTCCCACTTCTTCCAGGTGCAGGGTGTGGCTATGGGGATCAAGTGTGCCCCCTCATATGCCAACCTGTACCTGGGGGGGGGTGGGATAGGGACCTATTT
Organism: Aquarana catesbeiana; assembly: GCF_042186555.1. NCBI lineage: Eukaryota > Metazoa > Chordata > Amphibia > Anura > Ranidae > Aquarana > Aquarana catesbeiana. The sequence goes on from NC_133324.1 coordinate 413,877,867, forward strand.
TCTCAATAGTCCCTATCGGAACTGCTTAAACATATAGTAGCCTGGTATAGGTACATTGATGATGTCTTCATTCTATGGTCGGGTAGTCGAGATGAGCTCTCCCGGCTGATAGACTCACTGGCCCCAAATATTTATAACTTAAGCTTTACAATGGAATGTAGCCAATTCAAAATAAGCCTTTTGGATTTGCAAATACATGTGGGCGAAGATGGCCTATTGCACTCATCCCTGTACCGTAAGTCCTCTGCTGGCAACACAATTCTACATGCCACTAGTGCACATCCCCAGCCCCTATTGGATATAGCATACCCTATAGTCAATTTTTAAGACTTAGGAGAAACTGTACTCTGGATTTGGATTTTCACCTGGCAGCTGATGATTTATTTGGAAGACTTCTCCAGCAGGGATACAGCCGTTCCTTGCTGAAGAGGGCCTTCAACAGGGTCATTAAACGAAATAGATATGATCTTATCCATTCTACTAAACCTGTGAAGTCGAATTCCTCAGTGAGAATTATCACCCAGTTTTCAAAACAACACAGTCAAATGAGAGGTATTTTTCAAATAATATTGGCCACTCCTGATGGCCGATAATACCATTAAAAAATTCTTGAAACCATATCCAGAAATCACTTACAGACGTGCTCCATCTATGAGGGATCGTTTGGTTCACAGTCACCACATGGTTCGACGCCCGGTGGATTTTTCCAGTGTTGGCACTTTTCCATGTGGGTTCTGTGACATTTGTCCCTTTATCCTCAACTCTAGAGATATTGTTCTTCCCAATGGTAATGTTCATCTTGCCAGACATAGAGTTACCTGCAAGACAATTGGAGTAGTATATTTGGCCCTATGTTCATGTGGTTGTTTTTATGTGGGAAAAACCAAGAGTCCGTTTTTTAAATGCATTAAGGACCATATTGTACCCCTATACAAACATCTAACCACTATGGCTTTGAATAGACATATTGCTAGAGAAAATAATTACGATCCTGATGTTGTTCGCATGCAGCTCTTCTCTTTCAATATGTTTTATTAAGTTTTGCAGAAATAAACATGTTACAAAACAAAGGAAAAAGGGGGTAATACAGTATACACAGTCATCTGAGATACAGTAGAAAAAGCAATAAGTGGTTCATTATAATCTTAGTTAAACAAAACTCAATAATTAGGAATAGTTAAAGTCAACTTAAAGAAGTAACTTAACCTAGTGAGGTAACCTCTAGTTTCGTCAAGATCATTTGAGCCATATGGACCAATAGTTGTCGAATGTTGTGCAGTGTAGGGAATTTATTGCAATAAGGCATTCAAAGGTGTAGTTTCTGTGCACATTTTTGTTAATGTCTGATAGGTTTATGGCCGTTGTGGACTTCCAGTTGCGTAGTATTAGTAATCTCGTCTCTAATAGTATGTGGGTTATGACTGGTCTGAAATTTACGTGGAATTTGTCTATATTTAAGTGAAGAATTGCTATAGCTGGATCTGGGACCATAAGTATTCCTGTTAAGGATGATATCAATTGGAATACCTGGTTCCATAGACTTTTAATTGTAGGGCAATGCCAAAGCATATGAAGAAGGTTTCCAATTTGACCACAAGCCCTCCAGCAGTGTGGTGATGACCCTGGGAAGTAGTTTGAGATTCTGTATGGCGTGTAATGCCATCTGTTTGCTAATTTAATTGTTAGTTCCCAGTGTTTAACACAGTGAGACGCTTTATACGTTTTTTTAAATGTGCGTTGCCATTGTTCTTCCGTGAAGGTAGTGTTTAGATCTTTTTCCCATTTTGTCATAGCTGTATTTTTAGTAAATGTATGTTTGTCTTTAATGATGTTGTAGAAGAAAGATATTCCTTTCGTGTCTTGTTTGCTCTTAGAGTAGAATTGCCATATTTTGTATGGAAGGGAAATTGTCGGGTGAGAGTGTGATTTTAGGAAGTGTATTATTCTTAAGCATGTGAATAGGCTATTGTTAGAAAGGTTGAATTGTGTCATAACTTGTTCTACAGACTTGATTTTGGTTCCTGTGTAGAAGTCAGAGATATGTGTTATACCTTTATGCACTAGGTCTTTGACGTTCATCATGGGTATCATAGAGTTTAGTAGAGTTAAAGGTAGGTCATGTTTTGTGTCAATCTTGTCTGTGTGGTCGTGTTCTAGTAGAAATCTCCAGGCTTTTAAGGATATCTGCATAGGGGGTGACATTTGTTTTGTATCCCAAGGTATCCACCTGTAGCTCATAGTTAGGCATGTCAGATTGTTGGTCGGTGCTAATGTTGTTTCTATGTCCACCCACAATGGTGCATCAGGTTTTTGGAACCAGTGTTTGAGTTGGTCCAAGCGTACTGCCCAATAATAGTAAAATATGTCTGCCAGTCCCGCCCCCCCTGCCTTTTTATGGAGGGTGAGGTTATTTCTAGAACATCCGGCTTTTTTACTGTTCCATATGTACTTCCAGCCGAGGGTTGCTATGTTGTTAATGTGGTGGTGAGGTATGTGTATGGGTAAAGAGCGAAACAAATATAATATTTGCGGTAATATGAGCATTTTATAGGCTGCTATTCTGCCCAACCATGTTATTTCAGTCTTTGACATATCCCTGAGTTGTGTTTCCAGCTTGGTTATCAGCGGAACTACATTAGCTTTGACAAGTGCCGAAGTTTTACTTGTGATAATGATTCCTAAATACGTAATACTGCCTTTGCTCCATGTATAGGGTTGCTGTGACTGTAGAGCAGCACGTGTTGAGGGTGTTATACCTACATCCAGTATCAGTGATTTAGAAAAATAATCTTATAATAAGAAATGTTCCCAAAGTCAGTATTTTGTGGGTTTGTTTTAAGTACGTGAGCGGATTGGTCAGAAGTAGGATTACATCGTCCGCAAAAAGATTATTGATATGTGTGCTAGTATCAAGCTGGAAACCTGTAATCGAGGAGTGTGTTCTTATCGCTTCTGCTAAGGGTTCACTCATTAGGTTGAATATGGTCGGAGATAGGGGGCACCCCTGTCTAGTACCATTGGTAATATTGAATGGTGTAGATAGAAAGCCAGCTGAGTAAACCTGTGCTGAGGGACAGGAATATAGGGCCATAATGGCCTGTAATATGGGGCCTCTGAAGCCAAATTTGTTCAGGGTCATTTTCATGTAGGTCCAGTGGAATTTGTCGAACGCCTTCTCTGCGTCAATAGATAGCAGCAGAGAAGGTGTTCAAGTTTTCTCAGCACAATGTATCACATTAACAATTCTCCTGGTTGCATCAGAGGTTTGTCTCCCCCTCACAAAACCCATCTGGTCGTGCTGTATAATTGTGGGAATAATATTTGTTAGCCTTTTGGCTAAGAGTTTGGCATAAATTTTGGTACCTGAGTTGAGAAGGGAAATGGGTCTAAAGTTGGCCGGCGTGTTGGATTCTTTGCCTGGTTTCGGTATTGTGACTATGTGTTCCTTCAGCATTTCTTGAGGTAAGGTGGCAGACTCAACAGCTTTGCTATATACTGTGGATTAGGGATGAGCCGAACACCCTCCTGTTCGGTTCACACCAGAACATGCGAACAGGAAAAAAGTTCGTTCGAACACGCGAACACCGTTAAAGTCTATGGGACACGAACATGAATAATCAAAAGTGCTAATTTTAAAGGCTTATATGCAAGTTATTGTCATAAAAACTGTTTGGGGACCTGGGTCCTACCCCAGGGGACATGGATCAATGCAAAAAAAAGTTTTAAAAACGGACGTTTTTTCAGGAGCAGTGATTTTAATAATGCTGAAAGTCAAACAATAAAAGTGTAATATCCCTTTAAATTTCATAGCTGGGGGGTGTCTATAGTATGCCTGTAAAGGGGTGCATGTTTCCCATGTTTAGAACAGTCTGACAGCAAAATGACATTTCAAAGGAAAAAAGTCATTTAAAACTACTCGCGGCTATTGCATTGCCGGTCCGACAATAAACATTAAAGTTCATTGATAAAAACGGCATGGGAATTCCCCACAGGGGAACCCCGAACCAAAATGTAAAAAAAAAATGACGTGGGGGTCCCCCTAAATTCCATACCAGGCCCTTCAGGTCTTGTATGGATTTTAAGGGGAACCCCGCGCCAAAATTAAAAAAAAAAAACGGCGTGGGGTCCCTCCAAAAATCCATACCAGACCCTTATCTGAGCACGCAACCTGGCAGGCTGCAGAAAAAGAGGGGGGGCGAGAGAGCGCCCCACCTCCTGAACCGTACCAGGCCACATGCCCTCAACATTGGGAGGGTGCTTTGGGGTAGCCCCCCAAAACACCTTGTCCCCATGTTGATGAGGACAAGGGCCTCATCCCCACAACCCTGGCCGATGGTTGACCCCGCCCCCCTCTGACGCACAGGCCATGACGGGACTTCCCTGTGGCATTCCCCGTGATGTCACAGGGAAGTCTCGTCAAGTCACTGTGCATCAGAGGGGGGCGGGGTCACCGGGTGGCCCCGCCCCCAGTTATTTAAGAACCATCAGAAGAGGAGACACGTCACACAGCGGGAGCCTCCCTCCATGCCAGCATGGATGCGGAACGGGCCGGAGAAGAAGATGAAGAAGAGAAGAAGAGAAAAAGATGAAGAGAAGAACAGGAGCCTCCCCCCATTCCATGGGTGCGGAGCGGCCCAAGGAGAAGAAGATAGAAGACGCCGCAGAGGAGATGCTGGACGAGAACACCAGAGGAAGAACCAGAAGAGCCAGAAGAACCAGAAGAAGAAGATGAAGGAAGATAGAAGAAAGAAGAAAGAAGAAGCATTTAAATAAAGGAATTGTCAAAAACTGTCTCTTGTCATTTTTAACATTTTTGACACTTTTTTAGTGAAATGGTAGGGGTACTTTTTTACCCCCTTACCATTTCACACAAGGGGGGGCCCGGAATCTGGGGGTCCCCTTCCAGATTCCGATAAGCACCCAGCCCGCAGACCCCCACAACCACCGGCCAGGGTTGTGGGGATGAGGCCCTTGTCCTCATCAACATGGGGACAAGGTGTTTTGGGGGGCTACCCCAATGCACCCTCCCAATGTTGAGGGCATGTGGTCTGGTACGGTTCAGGAGGGGGGGTGCTCTCTCGTCCCCCCTCTTTTCCTGCGGCCTGCCAGGTTGCGTGCTCGGATAAGGGTCTGGTATGGATTTTTGGGGGGACCCCACGCCGTTTTTTTTTTTAATTTTGGCGCGGGGTTCCCCTTAAAATTCATACCAGACCTGAAGGGTCTGGTATGAAATTTAGGGGGACCCCCACGTCATTTTTTTTTTTTAATTTTGGTTCGGGGTTCCCCTGTGGGGAATTCCCATGCCGTTTTTATCAATGAACTTTAATGTGTATTGTCGGACCGGCAATGCAATAGCTGTGAGTAGTTTTTAATGACTTTTTTCCTTTGAAATGTCATTTTGCTGTCAGACTGTTCCAAACATGGGAAACATGCGCCCCTTTACAGGCATACCATAGACACCCCCCAGCTACGAAATTTAAAGGGATATTACACTTTTATTGTTTGACTTTAAGCATTATTAAAATCACTGCTTCTGAAAAAACAGCCGTTTTTAAAACTTTTTTTTGCATTGATCCATGTCCCCTGAGGCAGGACCCAGGTCCCCAAACACTTTTTATGACAATAATTTGCATATAAGCCTTTAAAATTAGCACTTTTGATTTCTCCCATAGACTTTTAAAGGGTGTTCCGCGGCATTCGAATTTGCCGCAAACACCCCAAATTGTTCGCTGTTCGGCGAACTTGCGAACAGCCGATGTTCGAGTCGAACATGAGTTCGACTCAAACTCGAAGCTCATCCCTACTGTGGATAGATGTGGAGAGAGGGTGCATTTAAATAGTTTGAAATATTCATTAGAAAACCCATCAGGTCCAGGAGATTTCCCATTTGGAAGTGTGTTAATAGTTAGTTCTATTTCCTGGGATGTAATTGGTGCATTTAAGGCTTCAAGTTGGTGCTCGGTGAGAATAGGTAGGTTTATGTTCTGCAAGAATGTTTGGATTTGTCCTGTGGTCGGTTGGGGTGTTTTGGGGTCATTATTTAGGTTATATAATGAACTGTAGTAATCAGCAAATTGATTTGCTATATCTTGTGTATTTGTAATTTTGTGGGATAACGTAGGGTGTTTAAGGTATGTAATCCTTGTCTTTGAACTGATCGCCTTAAGTCTGTTTGCTAGGTATTTGCCTGCTCTGTTGGCGTTTGGGTAGTGGGTTAGTCGTAGGCGCCTAAGATGTTTATGGTATTGTTGTGACAGTAATTCTCTGAGTTTCTCTCTGAGGCCATTCAGAGTGTCAGATAGTGGCAATGAAGGTGCTATCTTGTTTTTGGATTCTAAATCATGAATTGATTTTAGAATGTCATTAAGCTGCTGAGTCCGCCTTTTTTTTTCATTAGCCCCTAACTGTATGAGAATGCCTCTCATGTAGGCCTTATGGGAGTTCCATAAAATGTATGGATCGTTTACTTAGCCTACATTGTCTGAAAAAAAATTGTGTAGGTGCTGGGAGATTGACTTAGAAGCGTGTGATTCCTGGAGTAGTCTAATGTTACAGTGCCAGATGGGGGGTGAGGAGACTCCTCGTTCTATTATAGACATAGATATGGCAGCGTGGTCTGACCACGTTATGTCATGTATATTTGTGGTCTCCACATTTTGTAGAAGCCACTTGTCCATCAAGAACATATCTATACGGGAAAATGAACAATACCCATTGGACAAAAAGGTGTAGTCTTTTTCATTGGCATGGAGGCATCTCCATGCGTCGAACAGTTCCTCCTTATGAAGAAGCGTTTGAAGTGGTGGGGTACCCTTGGGTTTACCTGATGAGGTGTCCAGTACTGGATCAGACGTCACATTGAAATCTCCGCAGATCAGGACATTGCCATATTTCATTGAGTTCACTTTGTGGATAATCTTCTTTATGAACCGAATTTGGTGTGAGTTCCGTGCATATATCATGACTATGGTATATGGTTTAGAATTTATATCCCCAGTTACAATGATGTATCTGCCCCCGTCATCAAGAACAATATTCTTGGGTTGGTAGGAGAGGGAGTTTTTAATGGCTAGCATGACATCTCCTTTCTTATGGTTTGATGTGCAGGCCAGGTATATGAACGGATAATCCTTATGCTTACAGTATGGGTTGTTATCGGTTTGAAAGTGCGTTTCTTGGACACAGAGAATGTCCGCCTTTTGTTTGTTAGTTTCCTTCCATAGAGAAAATCTTTTTGCCGGGTGGTTTAGACCACGGGCGTTAATCGACAAGCATTTAATCGTCATTGTAAGGAACGTAGTATGTTTGGTAAGGCATTGTGGTGTGGATACTCATTGTGACCACGTATTTGGTAGGATACAGCTGATGTGCGTCTGGGAGAGAGCAGATATGGATCTTCCATGTCAGTAGAGAGGTTGAGGTGAACTGAACTGCGTATTTCAAGGCAAACAATAAAAAGAAGAATAACAAGAAAAAAAAAACAAGAAAAGTCAACAAAGGTATCATAATAAATGGATCAGAAAAAAAATGATCCTAGTGCAGACGTAACTGCTAAAGATGGTGTAGGGGTGTTGAAGAGTGTTCAATAGAGAAGCTCTTCTCCGGAGATAGAGTGTTGTGCTTACGGGTCATTGCTATGAGCTTTCACCGATGTTCTTCTTTGAAGAGCGCTTGTGGGTTACAATTTACCATTCATTTTGTATGATAGGCAGCCCTGCAGGGAGTGTATGAGGGGTGACTTGATCAGGGAGTATATTCCAACTCCGCAGGGCAGCAAGTCCCTCTTCTAATGTGGATACTGTAATGGTGGCCCCATTGTGGGTAATGGAAAGTGTTGCTGGGTATTTCCATTTGTGAAGGATTTTATGGTTCCTCAGTGCCTTTATGATTGTCATCAGGTTGCGGCGGCATTGTAGGGTGTGCCTGGACAGGTCAGGGAGCAACCTGATGTGCACATATTGTTGTGAAATGTTTTCTGGTTTACGTGAGGCTTGCAATATTTGATCCTTTTATGTGATAATAATGTACTCTCAGCAGTACATCCCTGGGTTTGTCAGCAGGGAGAAAGGATGGTTTGGGGACCCTGTGTATCCTATCCACAAGAAGATCTTGTGCAGTTGCTGTTGGCACTAAAGTGGAGAATAGGGTCTGGGCGAATTGCAATAGCAATAGCAATAGGGGGGAACTGCTTCAGGTATCCCCCTCAGTTTGAGGTTGTTCCTCCTGGACCTGTCCTCGAGGTCTGCCAGCTTGTCCTTTATCCACGCAATGTCTTCCCCCTGAGCTGTGTTGGCCTCCACCATTACATTATAGGATGGGGTGTATTCCTCCATTTTGTGCTCTACCTGATGTACTCTGTTGCCTAAGGCTTGCACCTCCCTCTTGCAGTCATTTATCCCTCTGATCGTGCCAGCTTGCAGGGACGATCTCAGGGACAGCAGCATGTCCTTCATCATGGTGTCTGACACTGGCCTGTCTGCTGTGGGGAAGTCTGTGATGGGATCCCGGTCCTGAGTGTTCTGTGTTGTGGTGGTGCAGTGAGGCCCGCTTACCTCCATTACAGGATCTGCCGGCGGCCTGGGTGGAGAGTGCCTCAGCTGTTTATATTTCGCCGGATTCCTCGTTGAGGTGCTAGATGTGCCCGAGGATGATTCGCTGGGTGGGTCAGGTGCGTTGGTGGAGGCAGACGAGAGCCCTTTGATGCCACTGCAGGCTCCATGCTCTGGCCTGTTCTCCCGAGCGCCACCGCCATTTTGCTGCGCGGCATAGTAGCTGGTCGTTTTCTGTGGCTGCTGCGGGTTCTTGCGGTTTCTGGGCATCTTGTTTCGATCGCCTAGGTTTCGCCGGCTGGTTGGTAGTGTTTGGGGTCTTAGATGGCACCGGTGTGCTCTGATGGCTTCGGATTATCTCCGGTGGACGAGCGGAGTTCCTAGATTAAGCTACCATCTTGGAGTCCGGTCACAACGCCCCCTCGCTTTGCAGCTCTTGAGCATGTACCTTTACATGCTCGAGGGGGCAATATTGATACCTCCTTGCTCCAAATGGAGACAAGATGGATACACTTGTTAGACGCTGTAAAATTTCCTAAATTAAATGAATACATCAGTTTCAAATCCTTTCTATGAATTGGAGTTTGAAATACACATATTGTTTTGACTCTTCTGCGTCTCTACTAGTGTGCCTATCTTTTGCCTCTATAATTGTCTGACTGTCTTTTGTTATTCAGGCTCTCAACTTGGTTATCATCTTGTCCTCACCCTTTGCCTCCATTCAGTTACCACTGCTGTCCTGTCTCTTTAACTAATGGATGTATGCCATATGAATTTAGGATGTAGTGTCTTTTTATTATTAATTTTGTCAAGTTTTTTAATGCTGCTGTTGATATTCTATATATAATATTATTGAATGCAATATTCCCATCAAAATATGTGTTATTCATATATAGATCTGGAAGGATTTTGAAGCAAGATGTCATACTATTTATTGTTACATTGTTTGTTTCTTTCTACTTTACACCTTCTTGTCCCTTCGTGAGCGTCATGTTCCTGCAATCGCCCTCTGGCGGTTGAACTAACATTCAGCCGCTGCATTGTTTGTCCACCCTGCGCCTTCTGTTTCTCCCCCCCCATCTGTTGTTCCCATCTCTGGTCTGCCCTGCCAACCCCGGTTCTTTTGGGGTTGCGCTGTCTTGCTAACTGGGGACTCTGTCCAACCACATCCTTTGGCTGCATGGACACCCAAGGGCTGACCTATTCGTCAGCCCGCCCCTTCGGCCGGGGCCCTCGTAGTGTATCCGATTCGTCATTACATCCGCCTCTTTTTCCTTCCTCTTTGAATGGGCGGAGTGTCTCCCTCCTCCCATTCACTGTCAGGGCCGATGCCTGTACTGCGCTTCTCTGATCACCATCCGTGGTAGCATACCATGTGATGTGATCAGAGCACGGCACCCTGGGCATTGTAGGCTCTAGGATCTGGTCACTGCGCATGCGCCCGGGCCATTTTTTGTCCGCTCCTGATTGGATAATTGCCTATGCTGATCGGGTGGGGGGCTCATCCTTTCATTCACTTGCTGTTGGGTATGCGCTGTTTGGTTGTGTTCCATCAAGGTAAGTCTAACTCTGTTATAAATATAGAAATGAGCCCTTTTTCAGCCTCATGGTATCTGGTAACCTGTGTATTGATTAGAAATACAATGAATTTGTATCTAGATAATAATGTCCCTTGGATCCATCTGGAGGCTTGGCTTTCTTTGAGGGGTTCCCTTGTCTAGTTTCTTTGACGGTTGGACCCAAGTGCATTGTGCACCTTACTATCAACATTGGCCTTTGCTTTTGTTTTCTTTTTTTCCTAGTGTCATTTTTATTCGTCTGTATTAACTGTTTATTCCCCTGATGAAGCCAATGTATTGGCAAAACTAGTTGGGATGAATTGACTATCGACTACCTTTCTGGTGTCGGTCAATATTATAATCATTGATTGTACATGATTGAATTCAACTGTTCAGAATGTATATGTATTAATTATGTATACTTTTTAGATTTATATACTAATAAAAATATAATTTTATAAAAACGTGTTCTAATCCATTCATGGCACTGTAATAATCCCATTTTCCTTGCTCCTTTTATATCATAGTTTTACATGTTTTAGGATAACAATGAAATCTGTCATACTAAACTCTTCCAGTCAATACACTAGAAAAGCAAGCAGTACCCACTCTGGTCACTATGCATTCATCAGTCTGGTAAATGTTTTCTTCAGCCTACAAGGTCATACATCAGCAATTTTTTGTCAAGTGGGAAATTTGCATGTGCCCTGAACATTTCTATCTCTTTCTCATTGCATGACCTGGGTAGAGCTAAGAGGGCAGAGTGATATTGAACATCAAAACCAAACACATTAAACATCAATAAATTTTGACACAAATTATTTTTGTTGGAGTATTATGGCCACAGCTTAAATACAGTGCCTTGAAAAAGTATTCACACCCCTTAACATTTTCCACATTTTGTCAAGTACAACAAAAAACGTAAATATTTTATAGGAATTTTATGTGATAGACCAACACAAAGTGGCACATAATTGTGAAGTGGAAGGAAAATGACAAATGGTTTTCAACATTTTTTACAAATAAATATGTGAGAGTGTGGCATGCATTTGTATTCAACCCTCCTGAGTTAATAATTTGTAAACCCCCTTTCACTGCAATTACAGCTACAAGTCTTTTTGGGGATGTCTACCAGCTTTACACATCTAGAAAGTGAAATTTTTGCCCATTCTTCTTTGCAAAATAGCTCAAGCTCTGTCAGATTGGATGGAGAGCATCTGTGAACAGCAATTTTCAAGTCTTGCCACAGATACTCAATTGGATTTAGGTCTGGACTTTGACTTCTAACACATGACTATGCTTTGATCTAAACCATTCCACTGTAGCTCTGGCTGTATGTTTAGGGTTGTTGTCCTGCTGGAAGGTGATCTCCGCCCTAGTCTCAAGTCTTTTGCAGACTCTAACAGGTTTTCTTCTAAGATTGCCCTGTATTTGGCTCCATCCATGCTTCTCCCATTGGACGGAGCTATGCCCACTGACCTATTGGGTTTGGAGCGCATGGTGTCGCCCTCTTTAGATACAGGGGCTGCACCTTGCATTCCACTTTGTACTGCTGACAGTGCTTACCGCACTTGCGTGACCGCACACTTGCAAGCGTAGTGAGCGAGCATCCAGCGCCATTACTTAAATAGATCCCTGTGCTATGCAGTCTTATGAGCACTGCAGAGCGGGGTGGACGCTAGATAGAAGATCCTCTGTCAACACGCTGAGCTTTTTAAGCATTCCATTTTTTCTTTGATCCTTTTGTTTATAGACATTGATAGATGGCTGTTCTGGAAGATATCTAAGTTTTTCCTTTGCAATGATCTTTCTTAGGAAGAGCTATTGCCAAATGACTTAGAGTATGCTATACATGGATAAAAAGCCATATTGAGGATTCGGATAGCTGCACTCTGCAGTCCACAGACATTGGTAAATATCTCTCTTTTCTTCTTGAAATATACTGCGTCTAAATCTTATTGGATCTGATATTATTGGAATAGTATAGATATATATTTTTATTTTTTTATTTTTATAAATCTTTTCATGTGTATATATATATATTTTTTTTTGGATTATTCATCTTTTTTTTTTTTTTTTTTTTTTGATTTTGGCCCTTATCTTTCTCCTTTTTCTCTTGTTCCTTTTTCCTTTTCCTCCCTTTTCTCCCTCTTTATTTCTCCTTTTTCTCTTTTTTTCTGGCCCCCTTCTTTACCCCCTATCCCCTATTTATTTTCCTTTTTTTTCTTGTTATTCATTTTTTTTCTTTTCTTCTGTTTATACAGTAGTCTGCAATTTTTTCGTTACATATGATCCCCTGTGACCACCAGGCAAATTACATTATTGAGCTTTCCTCTTTGGAAAACATCTTACGACATTGGATGATCTTGGTGGGCATCTGTCGACACCACAATTGGTAGTGCTTCGTTCTTTCAAGCTGCATAGTAGAACATTTTGCATGGTAGGTGTCACATACAGCATTCGTTGTCCATTAGACTCCTATGGATGTCAAGTATCCATGTTTTGTTGCTATGATATGTTTTTTCTATTATCTTCTAGTAAGACAAATTTATGACTGCACATACTCTTACCAATACCCCTGACGAAGGTGCTTGAACCAGAAACGCACGCACAAATGTACTTTGTACCGGAGAGTATTTCTTTTAATAATACATCATACAAATTATATAATCTGTCATGTTCTCTGTCTTTCCTTTTTTTTTTCGAAATATGTGTTTTTTGATATGTTCTTTTAATGATCATTTCATGTTTGAATGATCAAACGATTTTATGCACTACATTAAATATATTCCTGAATCTATTCATGTGTAGTTGTTGCCTACAAAGTCCCAATGAAGGGGGGGTCGTCATTTTTTCTATATAACAGGGATGTGGCAACAACACACTTTTCTGACATGTTGAAATCCCCTCTTTTGCTACAACTTCATCACTGACCTGTTTGGTGTGTTCCTTGGCCTTCATAATGCTGTTTGTTCACCAAGGTTCTCTAACAAAACCTCTGGAGGCTCCACAGAACAGCTGTATTTATACAGAGATTAAATTACACACAGGTGGACTCTATTTACTAATTAGGTTACTTCTAAAGGGCAATTACTTCCACTAGATTTTAGTTAGTGGTATTAGAGTAAAGGGGGCTGAATACAAATGCACATCACACTTTTCACATATTTATTTGAAAAAAATGTGGAGAACCATTTATCATTTTCCTTCCACTTCACAATTATGTGCCACTTTGTGTTGTCTATCACATAAAAACCCACTAAAATACATTTACGTTTTTGGTTGTAACGTGACAAAATGTGGAAAATTTCAAGGGGCATGAATACTTTTTCAAGGCACTGTAACAAGATAATAATAATAATAATAATAATAATAATAACAATAATAATAATATAATTGACAGTCCCAACAAATGTCATGTTCCGCTGAAAACCCATACGAGCCACCAGCCATTTACAACCAGCTCGGTGGGTACACACATTAGTAATTTTTTTACTATTATTCACCTGGAATAAACCTTAGTAAGTACTTCATTCATGAACACTACATCAACAACAACAATCATACATAATTGTGACCATTAAGGTTAAACCAGCCACCCAAACATTACCAATGATCTTACTTTTTTGTACCATCAAGGACCTGCCAATGCTGTGACAAATGTACAACATTCCCTAAACTTATGCACAGCTAATAATATCTATATTCACACATCTACCAAGAGGGTGGGTGGCCCAAATTGCTCCCCACACAGCTATGACCACCTCCTCCCTGCTCCCTACCTCAGATCCTTAAACCATTCTCCACCCATTCTTAACCCTTCTGCTGCCTTTCAGTGCACCATATCATGTGCCCTTTCTCAGATGTACTCAGGGCCTCCCTGACTGGGGTAGAGCTGAGAGGGCAGAGTGAAATTGAACATAAAAAATAAACACATTAAACATTATAAATAACACAGTTAGGAAAAATTGGTTGAGAGCCAAGATGGCTCTAGATCGGACTTTATAGGCAAAATGGATGAGAGTATAGTAAAATGAATACTTTATTAACAATGAATCATAGCAGACAAGTCAAGTAGAAAAAGGATTAAAAACATACAATAAACAAATGATGGCTGTAAGTATATGATGCACACAAAAAATTGACACCAAATAGACAGCAGTGAGCCCTTGTGCATCAATGCGTTTTGCTATTTTGCTTTATCAGGACACACTTGGGGGAGTTGAAAGTAACAGGTAACTTGTCAGCAAAAGATTATCCCCACATGGAGATCTCCCAAATGATCATCAAAGTAGCAACATGTAGATAGGGGGGCGAATTTTGCCAATGCTAGCAACCATATATTAGGCTGATAACACTTACCCGAGGGTAAACCATAGATACCGGAAACAGAAGAGGGGAAAGAGGAAGGACAAGGTAAAAATAGAACCTTTTCAGCTAAATTAAGTTCACAATATCAGGGACCTAAATATTTGTCCTCCTGGACACGTAAATGTCCCCTTAGCAACAAGTTTAACGAATTCCCCTATATCTATTCCAAACAGATAAGGCTAAATGGACTCCATAGGTGTATTTAGACTGGCATCAGCAGCATCAGGT